>NC_083682.1:18980000-20230000 GCF_033118175.1 Dama dama | reverse complement strand
GATGCAGATGAGAGAAGCCGGTACCTGGACTCCCTGCTTCAGTGGGTCTATTTTGGCTCCCCTCCAGGTGCATCCCTCCCCTGAGGGTAAGAAGCTGCTCTTTGAGGACAAGAGGACATACTTATCAGGCACCTGGGACCTTGGTTTTATTCTTTAATATCCCTGAGTTAAACTGCGGTTCTGAGCAGACCTTGTACCTGGATCTGGCCCTGCTGTCAGGCTGTCTACAGTATGATCCTGTCCCCAGTCCAGGATTGGCCTCTCTGTGGCTGGTGGACACAGGGAGTGTTTTGTGTGGGCTGGGCCATCAGCAAACTTACTTCCATTTGACCTGCAGTGTGGATGGAACCAGGGCTAGGCAGGGAAAAGGAGGAGGGTGAGCCATGAGCAGAAGCCTGGGACACAGTCTCCCCTATAGCATCTTATTTCAGCAAGGACCTCCTGGGAGTCAGAGAACTCTGAACTCAGGCCTTGTGCTTCCAGGTCATTATAAGCATGCATTTGTCAAGGCAGGAGGATCAAACATGTTTTATTTAGAAATTTGTTAGCTTAGTTTTTATTTTAGTGTATTTTGACATATGGTTTAGAAGCTGCCACCTGTACGTTTCCTCTGGACCCTAAAAATATTAGGGGTGGACTCTACAGAGGATGCGGACATCCATATTTTTTTAATGGAAAATGGAGAGTTGAGGCACTAGCTAGCAAGAGCTGAAGTCAGAATCTGAGTTCAGCAGTCCTACTGCAGCATCTACACACTCATCCAGTATCCTGTTCTTCCTCAGGAAGGGTGGGCGCCCCGGGGAGGTGCCAAGCCAACGAATATCCTGATGTGATTAGGGCCATTAGGCATGCACCAATAGCCTTCCTCTGCTGCTAGGCTCCAGGGGAAGTGGCATGTCCCCTGAGGCCTCTGGTAGGTGAATAGAAGATGTGCATGGGAGGGAATGGGACCGGGGAGAACCAGAGATGTTGGAGATAAGAAGACCTGCTTGAACCACATTATCAGGGTCCTCGCCAAAAAAGCTGTTTGTTGTTGTTCAGTCACTAAGCCGTGTCTGACTCTTTGTGACCCCGTGAACTGCAGCATGCCAGCTTCCCTGCCCTTCACCATCTCCTGGAGTTTTCTCAGGTTCCTGTCTGTTGAATCAGTGATACTATCTAACTATTTCATCCTCAGTGGAGGAGGGAATGGCAAGCCATTCCGGTAATCTTGCCACGAGAGCCCTGTGAACAGTATGATAAGGGAAAAAACCTGACTTTGATCATGAGGGAACAGACAAAGTTGGCAAATCAAGAACAAAGTAAAACAAATATCACATATTAACACATATATGTGGCATCTAGAAACACTGGTGCAGATGAACTTCTTTGCGGGGCAGGAATAGAGACTGAGAAGTAAAGAACAGACATGTAGACACTGTAGTTGGGGGTGGGATGAATTGGGAAAATATCATTGACACATGCACACTACCATGTATAAAATAGGTAGCTAAGAGGGAGCTGCTATGTAGCATAGGAGCCCAGCGGGGTGCTCTGTGATGACCTAGAGGGGTGGGATGGGGGTGGGGTCAGAGGGAGGCTCAAGAAGAAGGGGCTATATGCATGTGTATAGCTGATTCACTTCATTGTACAGCAGAATCTAACATAACATGATGAAGTGATTATCATCCAATAAGATAAAAAATAATGAAGGACGTGATAGACAGATTCCTAAGGTGGGCCCCAGCCCTGCCTGCTCTGCCATCCCTGGGTAATCACCTGCAGCGGAGGGCAGGGCCTGTTGATGATAGGTAGTCTCTCCCCTGATTGTTTACAAACAATTGGCCCTCGGTAGCCATGCATTGGAGAAGGAAATGGCAACCCACTCCAGTATTCTTGCCTGGAGAATCCCAGGGACAGCGGAGCCTGGTGGGCTGCTGTCTAAGGGGTCACACAGAGTCGGACAGGACTGAAGTGACTTAGCAGTAGCAGTAGCACCCATGCATTTCAGATGTAGAACCTGTGGAGACAGAGAGCTGACTGTACTAGACAGGCTTCCCAGATGGCACCGTGGCAATGAATCGGCCTGACAGCGCAGAAAACACGGGAGATGCAGATTCAACCCCTGGTTTGGGAAGTTCTCTTGGAGGAGGAAATGGCAACCCATGCCAGGATTCTTGCCTGGAAAATCCCATAGACAGAGGAGCCTGGCAGGTTATAGTCCATGAGGTCACAACGAGTCAGACACAACTGAGCAATTGATCATGACTTTACTAGACAATTCTATGCAAGTCCATTTATAAGGGGCATGAATATTTGTAAATTTAAGGGGCCCTAGAACTAATCCTTTGTGAATACTGAAGAACAAGGATAACTGTATATAAAACAGGGAAATGATTTTGCTGATGGAATCAAAGTCCCTAATCAGTTGACTTGTGGACAATTACTTGGGTGAACGTGGCTCAGTAGGAAAGGCTGAAATAAGGGCTTAACCCTTTCCCCGGGGAGAGAGGCAGCTGTAGACATTTTCTTTTTTAGCCTCAAAAAGGAAACTGCTTTGTGGTGGAGGGTACAAGTAGCAGGACCTAAGAGCCTCAGACCAAGAGTTGCAAGGAACTGAATTCTTTTAACAACCACTGAGTTTGGAAGAGAACCCTGAGCATCAGAGGAGATCTCAGCACTGGCCAACACCTTGATTTCAGCCTGAGCAGTAAACAAGTAACCAAGTGCAGACTCCTATCCCATGGAAGCTGGGAAGGGCAGGAAAGGTGTTATTTGAAGCTGCTAAATGCATGGTAATTTGTTTCACAGCAACAAGAAACTAATACAAGGGGCATTTTACAAGGCAACTGCTTGGTACTCTTCGAAAAAATCATTATCATAAAAAGCAACAGACATAAAGGTAGATGGAAGATTCAGTTTAAGAGCAGCTAGAGAGCGAACAAATAAAACAAAGAACAACAATGATAAAGAAGCACCTCTACTTGGCAGTGATTTATGAAAGTTTACTCACACTGAGTTTTGGAAACTTGCTTTTGGTTCTCCTCCTTTTTGAACGTCCTTTTCCTTACAGAGATCTCTGCTTTGTGTTTGAACAAAGGTTAGAACTTATGGCTTTGATCTTCACCGTGTCCCATCGTGCATGGGGACAGTTACTTGAAACTGATTACACTGTCCATTAGCTATAGAGAGGTGACCTCCATCTCCAGCAGCTGCTGGAGGGCTGGGCTGTATCGGCAGTGGTGGGGTCATGAGAAGAAATGTAAGAGGTCACCACTCATCCTCCTGTCTCACGACTCTGAAGGTTTGGTGTGTTGGGGGGCGGGCAGGGTCTGAGCTGCATCGACGAATTTACAGAAACAGCACAATATATTTGCAAGGACAATATTTTTGCAACAAGGAACATGTGTCTGTGAAGCCCCAGATAAAGTTTGTCTGCAGTCACTTCCCCACTTATAGGATCCTATCCCCCACCTAGTCTGCTGTCTTTTTTTCAGGGAAGAAGTACCTGCAAATGGAATTTATGTTAAGATATGAATAATTTTTCTATGGGCCAAAGTGGGTCCACTGCAAATTCATATAATGAAGCTCTTATTCCCAACTGTGATTGTATTTTAGGAGGCAATTAAGAGTCCTGACTGGATAGGCTTGGTGGCCATATAAGAAGAAGGAAGAGAGAGATTGCCCTTTTCTGCAGGCATACACTGAGAAAAGACCATGTGAGGACATGGCAAGAAGGTGGCCATCTGCAGCCCACGGAGAGAACTCTCACCAGACCCTGACCCTGCTAACACCTTGACCGTGGGCTTTACAGCCTCCAGCACTGTAAGAAAACACATCTCTGTTGTTTCAGCCTCCCAGGCTGTGGTATTTTGGTATGGCAGTCTGAGCTGATGAATATAGACCTTGAAATGGGGTTTTTGCATTAAAAAAAAAAAAAAGACTATTGGGTGAGCCTAATGCTTAACCCACACCCACATGAAAATCTCTCTATTGATGGAATTTAAGTCTTTGTGACAATCTGGTACTGGAACCCCATTCTTAGATCTTCAGAGAGTTCTAATTATTTTAGAGGCTGGGTTTATTAGAGGAATTGCAGAACACATGTGCACACACACACAATACCAGGATAGCTGGATGGCAAACACATTCATTGAGACAGAAAAGATTTGTGGTTATAAGCATATTCCATTCATTCAATGAATAGGTATTAATCATCATAAACTAAGGGTATATAACAAGTATGGCATTTTTCTAGGCAACGTGAGCCTGCAAAAAGAAATACAAAGTCCTATCCTTGAAGGGTTTCCAGACATGCACAAACTCAGGGCGGTGCACCTGCTGTTTATTAAATGCCTAAAATGAACTTGGCGTTGTGTTAACATGACTTCTTTTAGGTTTGCTCATTTATATGACCAGTCAAGGTGTATACAATTACTTCCATTTTATGTGTGTTCTACTGAGTCCCAGGGACTTTCAGTCATTTCCCCAAAGTCACATAGATAGAGCCAAGGCTCGTTTGCTCTCCCATATAGATAATATGTTAATCATGAATACAGTAGTGTCTGATTTACCATGCTCCTGAACGAGAGAAATAGGCTATAAAATGTTAGAGAAATTCAGGATTAGATATGGGAGCTAAAAGTCAGGGAAAGCTTCATGGAGAAAGTGGCATTAAGCTGAATTTACATAGATGAAAGAGAAATGTGACGGGGGACAAACTAGGAAGTTTAAAAGGGCTCCACAAGGAGCTAGTGATGGGTAGAAGCTATGTGTGCTACCCAAAATGGACACAATGGTAAGGGTTCATTTAGCAGGGTGACCAGAGTCAGTTTGCAAAACAAAGGGGTGAGTAGGAGGAATTTGGAGTGGAGATGTTCTGGAGGCCGTTGGCCAGCTTCAGGGCTAGTGTCTAATTCAGGCAATAGCTGGTGGGAACCCACATCAGTGTGGGGAGGGAAGGGCAGTGGGAGTGGACCTTCTCATTATTGCCATGGGAGGATGGTGGGTCCTGATCTGCCACCCAGTGATGCTGAGAGGAGGGGAAAAGGGATGAGCGTTTTTAAGAATGAAGATGAAGATGATGATGAAAATGAGAGGGATGATGTTCAGGCAGCAATGACCATGTACCATGTCCTGTGGGAAGTATTATTATGGGCAAACTCATAACAACTGCTCTGTAAGACAGACACTGTTAATACCTCCACTTGACAGTTGAGAAACAGATTTCAGGAGAATAAGTAATTTGTCCAATTTCCCACAGCCTGCAAGTGGCAGAAACAGGATGTGAGCCCAGACGGGTCAAGCAAAAGGCTAGGAGATAAAAACACAGAGATGCCCCCAGCCGTGAGATTCCAAACTTGGAAGGGTCTTCCAGATTTCCCTTTGTATTTGCCTTCCTGCTGTCCACACCCGGTGGCTCAGACAGTAAAGAGTTCACGTGTAGCGCAGGAGACCTGGGTTTGATCCCTGGGTTGGGAATGGCTACCACTCCAGGATTTTTGCCTGGAGAATTCCTTGGACAAATGGGCATGGAGGGCAACAGTCCACGGGGTCGTAAACAGTCAGATCCATCTAAGTGACTAACGCTTTCATGTTCACTTTCGGCCCACACTGGGCGGGATGTGGTGAATACGCAGAAAATATTCAGGCACCTGATTGATGAAAAGGGTTCTGAAAATGTCTCCATGTTCCCTAAAATAAGAAGTGTCGACTCCTCCTGCTGCTTCAGAACTTCTTTATCTTTTAACCATTTTTCCCTTCAAATTTAACTCTGCGGCCTTCTGCACTGAGGATTACCTAAAGGCCAAGTTTGACATTCTTAATCCAACCATTTCTGAGTTATCTGAGAACAGAAAAGGTACAGGGATAAATGCTTGAAGCATTAACTCTGGAAGTGCCAGAGGGAACTGAGATGGCCGAGTTTCCTTTCCCAAGGACCCTACAGGGCTCAGAGCTATGAAAGCCCCTATGAGCTGGGCAGTATTTTGGGGTCTCAGAGCTCTTGTTTGTTTTGGCTGTTTTTAAAAACTGCCCACAGATAAACTACATGGCCACTGAAACTGCTGGGAAGGTATTATTTTCCAAAAAGAGCTTAGCTGGAGGAACTGGGGGCAGCCTAAGCTGTCAAGGAAAATCAACCAGTGTTCGCTGGCAGATAATTGCCATGAGCCCTGTGAAATATGGACCAGGAAGAAGATACAGAAGAAACAGTCTATGGAAATAACCTGGACCTACAGAAATTGTGTCAATTCAGGCCTTATTGAGTGTTTATATTGCGGCAGACATGGTGCTTTGTGTTAACTGGTAAATCAACAATGAACAGCACAGGCCTCATCTCCTCCCTTTGTGGAATTCTTATGTTAGCCTATTTATATGGAATTAATTCATATTTTCTTTTCAATTATATTCTGAATAGCAACAGACAATAAGAGGGAAGCATGGCTGTAATATCCTCTTCATCTGAATTAAAAGGTGACATGAGATTCTAACACACCATTCATTGCCGGCTAAGGACAATGGCACGGCACACACACACAGACACACACAGGCCTCTTATCTCATGCATGAAGGATGAATTCTGTGTTTAGAATTAACTGAAAGAAAAGTTTGCAGTTCTTCGGATTTTAATAAAGAGAGGAAACATAAGGCGAAATCCTCCTTGTTAAGTGACTTACATTTGGTTTGAAAAGACTCTCAAATGTGAAAAAACCAGAGAACAATTCAAGACACTATAGTCAAGTTCTCCTATTACCCAGGCCACTTCTATCAAATTTAAACACAGATTCTACCTCCTTAAGGGAACAGACTGCTTCTAAGAACTTGGCATTAATTACTGGGATGCAGATGGGTACAAATAGATGCTGCCAGCTACAAATGAGTCTTATCTGTTCAATAAATTAGGCCTTGTCAGGAACACATTCTATGTCCTGAAAGTCATAAAAGTGCATTTCTTTATAATTAGACCACTGTCCTTTTAATTTCTAAGTTCATCTGAATTGCTAGAGTCTACCCAACTAACCAAAGCCTGCTATGTTTGAGACTTGACAGTGGATCTCCAGAGCAAACTGGTGAACAAAACTGTCCCAGAGGGTGCTTGCCCTTATGGAGCTTATATTCTAGGATGTGACCCAAGAACACGTAAATAAACACTTGCATTAAATTGCTGCAAGCTGTGAAAAGTTTATGAGTAGCAGTAAGGGGACAACAAGAGAGAGGATCTTGAAAAGGGTCTACTTTAGACAGAGAAGCATTCAGGGAAGGATAAGAATTATCAAGGGACAGCATTTCAACCATAAGTAAAAGAATAAAAAGGCATGGTAGTTTCTAGACCCATAAGTAGTGCAATTGTCTGGTGCCTATCAGCTAGGAAACAAGGAAAGGTGTGGCCAGAAGTTGAATAGAGGAGTGAGGGCCAGATCCTGCAGAACACAGAAGACCACTGTAAGGAGTTCGGACTTTGTTCTAAGCAGAACAGGAAGTAATCTGAGTTGTTAAAAAAAAATGTATTTATTTGGCTGTGCTGGGTCTTATGAATAGTTGCAGCATGCAAGGTCTTTGATATTCACTGTAGCGTGTGGGATCTAGTTCCCTGACAAGGGGTTGAACCTGGCCCCTCTGCATTGGGAGAGCAGAATGGACCCCCAGGGAAGTCCCTAACCTGAGGGTTTTAAGCAGCATCAGGACATTATACGGCTTGGAAGTGGATGAGTAGGCGGACGAACACAACCAGTGTGGAGAACGGGTTGAGGAGTGTGGGGTAGAAAACCAGACATGGCTGGGGAAGTTATCGCTTTAGTCCTGGTAAGAGGGACACACTGGCCTGGTGAGGGTTATGGTGGGGAGATGGGGCATGTGGAAACATTCAAGAGATAATGTGAATTTGCTGCTCCATCAACTGAAGGGGATGCAGGAACAGGAAGATTCAGAGATAATTCCTTTTTTTTTTTTCCACTTGAGTGAATGAGTGGCTGGAATATCCCTTTGTCAAAGAAAAGATGAAAAAGATAAATAAAAGACAACCTTGGTAGATTTGATGCTTGGAGGAGTGAGAGACTTCATGGTTTCTATTTTCTAGTAGAAAGAGAGATCCCTGATCAACTTTATTTTGTGGAAAAAAAAATTTTTTTCAAAACCAAATAGCTCCCCTTGGAGCCCTCCCAAATATTTTTTAGCCAAGGAATTCCCAATTCCCCGCTCTTAGTATTTTCACTGCTTCCTACCTTTCTTAAAACTTCTACCACCTCTTCCTTCCAGGTGTCTCCCAGCTCCAAGAATCCAGGCATCTGAGTGCAGCAGACAAGCTCAGAGTCTTTCCCAGATCCACATGAGACTGAAGTCCAGACTCAGGGAAGCTACAAAAGCAAGGTTCAATTTCTTTTATTACCATTGCCAATTTCTCATTTCTGGACACCCTGATTGCTTTGCAGGACTGTGGAGCAATGATCTTTTCCACTGTCATTTTAATGACCCTGTTATGCTAATTGTCTCTTTCCCCATAATATTAATTCTTCCTCCCGTATCTCTCAGGCAAATAACCTGGCTCTCCAAATCCGATCCATGGAGGGCTTCACCATGCAGCTAGGTCCACTGCAACTCTGTGGTGCTAGTGTTTGTTATAGCCAAGGGCTCTAACGTGAGGATATAGGAGGAGATGATAGTCTACAAATAAATATATCATGTTATTACACTGTAACTTCCTACCATTGTTTACAAAACCTGAGGTGCAGGTAGGTTGAAGAATGAGAAAAATCTGGTTTCAGCAGTTCGCATTTAGGGTAGAAATGTATGGAAGAATAATGACAAGTGGAGATGGAGATGAAACTTGTTGGAAGAGGGAATGGCGTTCACCCATCTGAGTCATCCAGTCTTTCGCTGTCTTCTATATCTGAGATATTCATTGAGTGTATGTATGTCCTTGGCACCAGAAATTTGAACGATGAATCATAAACTAATTATACTGAAGAAGAGCAAGTAGCTCTGACCTCAAGGTGCCACTGGGACCCTGATTTGGGGAAGATGGCTGTGCAGCCTGAGTGAAAGTGTTTGAGGTGCGAGTGGGGAAGTCAATGGTCAGGGAAGGCTTTAATAAAGGAGACGATGTTTAAGTCCAGCCTCAGGAATAGTGGGCTTCTCTGGTGGCTCAGTAGTAAAGACTCCACTTGCCAATGCAGGAGACTTGAGTTTGATCCCTGGGTTGGGAAGATCCCCTGGAGAAGGAAATGGCAACCCGCTCCAGTATTCTTGCCTGGAGAATCCCATGGACAGAGGAGCCTGGCCGGCTACAGTCCATGGGGTCCCAAAGAGTCCTACACGACTTATAAAGTAAACAACAACTCAGTAATAGTGTGTGGCCATGGGGTCACAGGGAGTCGGACACGACTGAGTGACTGAACTGAACTGATGGCACAGGATGCATAGGTGAGAAAGAGAGTGCAGATGGGAAGGAACAAGAGATGAGTAGACCAATGTGGCAGCAAGAGCAGACAGGAGCTATTTCATCAGTCCAGAGAGAAACTCTGTGTTACATTCCATAAACATCCTGTAAAGCTTCTATAAATATCCTGCGAACCTATGTTTACAAGTGTTTGTCCACTCTGGATATTGCACCTTTATGCATCTCCCCCCTCAATCTTTACCTGCCTGGGTATCTTTGTCAAACAGATGAGCCCTATCATTTACTCGGTCTTATGACTGCCTCCTCAGACAGAAGCAGTTCTCTTTGCCAAGGCTGACTTCTCTCTTGGGTCCTTGTCCCCTCATCCGTCAGCATGATGTATGATGCATAAGCCCAGGCCTGGGGCTTTCTTGAGGTGTGGTGGTGATGGAGAATGGGAGAGAAAGAGAGACACAGGAACGCAGAATAAAGAAACAGAAAGCTGCCTTTGTCCTCACATTCCTTCAAATCTAATTGCGAGGAGAAAACATACCAACTTGAAGTGACTTGAGAGCACTTAGGAAATAACCCTCAAAAACCACTGGTTCTCACTACCAAGATAAGTATCTGAGTGCTAAGTGGAAGAAGATGCAATCACTGTCTACTTCTGCCTATCTGCCTGGTTCTTTGAGGAAGGTTGCTGAGCCAGCTTTGATGAATTCTGTGTTTCTTCTCTCATGCAGAGAAGGGCGGTAGGAGGCAGACAGGGCGGGTAAATGGAGGGACCAGTACCCCTGAGGACTCAGAACTGGTGAAATCGACTCAGAAAATCCCTGTGCGTTGAGTGACAGGAACAGCCCAGAAGATCAGCGCCCATTCATTTGCCTGACTCAGAATCAGCATTCATAGAAAGATAAAAAAATAAAGAAAAGACTTAGTTTCTTTGGCACACCAATAACAGGCTTTGGGATTTTGCTTTAAACATTTTGAATAATCCTATTAGCAGCTTAGAAAAATGGGGTTGTTTTAATGACAAAGTGTGTGTGTATATATATATATATATATATTTCACATCCACCAGTGTCTGTAGGAGATTATCCCTACTCGCTGAAGCCTACCCTTTCCGTGGAGTTTGTCCCTGTCCCCAGGTTTGGAGAGGCAGCAGAGGAAAGAGCTGCCCCGCCACCCTTCTGGGGTTGACACGGTAGGATGATGTCTGCTTTGCCCATGTTCCAAATAGCAGGCAGACCTGTTGTCTCTGGTGTCAAGTCAGTCCAAACCCATCAGGGATGGCACAGTATGGGGGCCAGAATCAAATCACAGAGTCAGAAGACTCACGTTTATGTCTCAGTCCCAGTCGTGGCATTTGGCACTTCCCTGTCTAGGAATCAAACCCACATCTCTTGAGTCTCCTGTATTGGAAGATGGGTTCTTTATTAATGTGCCACCTGGTAAGCCCATATCTGTATCTATATCTATTGCTCTATCTATCTATCTGTCTATCTATCTATCTATATATATAAAATGTGAGTTATGTGATTCTTAAGGAAAGAACATTTCTACAAGGTTGGGTTTTCATAATAACCCTCTTAATGTTACCAGTGCACCTCTTTCCTCCAATTTCAAGAGCTGCGTTATACCTGGACAAGGGAAACATAGATGCTTATGTGAGAAATAGGCCTGAATTTCTTCCAAAGCCTTCCTGTCTCCCTGATGCTATTACTTGCGGGGATCAGACGTGCCCGCTGCCAGAAACATTTCTCCTATATGTTGTAATGACTCATGTCCCCGGGATAATGAACAAGACTTGGCAAATGCCAGGCCCTGGTACCTGAGCCAACAGCAGCCATGCACATCAGAGATGCTAACAGCCAGAAGGTCCAGCTAGAGACTCCATTAGGAATTTACAGAGAGAAAAAAAAGTCATTAGTCACCAAAAACTCTTCTGATTCAAACAAATGACTGGGCCTAGATATTTTTGCTTAGATGCATTTTCCTCATTGATCATTTAAGTTTCCCATTTCGAGTCTTTATTTCAGTTGACCAAAGGGGCAAGGAAAGCTTTGGGAGATCTTAATTCATAGTCGAGGGTTTCCCTGGTGGTTTAGCTGTAAAGAATCTGGCGGCAATGTAGGAGACATGGATTTGATCTCTGGTTCAGGAAGATCCCCTGGAGGAGGAAATGGCAACTCACTCCAGTGTTCTTGCCTGGAGAACCCCAGGGACAGAGAGGAGGCTGGTGGGCTACAGCCCATGGGGTTGCAAAGAGTCGGACATGACTGAAGCAACTATATAAGAGCAAATGTGTTCATCTTTAAACCAAATCCCCTGTAAATGGGATAACCATAGCAACCCAACAGCGTGGAACTCCTTCGTGGAGGCGGGGGTCGGGGGGAAGGAGGGGTTGGGAAAAGCAGCCAGTAGTGGCAGTCACAGGTTCAAGGGAATGATGCAAAGGTCATAAGAGGTGCTTGAAGCAAAGGCTACACCCCAGGCTGAGGAAACCCCCAGGCTCTCTTGGCCACTTTCCAGGCACTAGAGGCTAAAACTATGGTCTGGCCAGGGAGGAACCATCCAGGTGGGGACGTGGGGCGGGCAGAGCACGGGGCTACACTCGGGAAGGGACTTCTCTGCACCGGCATGTCCCGCATCTGGTCAGCCTCAGGGTTCAGCCCTGCTCTGGTGGCCAGGACAATGTAATGGAAGAGTAAGCAAGAACATTTGTTATTGCTACCCAGGCAGAAAACAAACAGCAGCCAGAACAGATGAAGAGCCCATGTAGGAACAGCCTAAAAACTGCAGGCTGTAACCTCAGTGGTATTGATTGAGTGCACCTGTCCGTCTTCATTTTTAACTGTGAGCTTGATTGCTGGCAAGTTTATAGGATTATGGGTTTAATTGGATGCCTGTGTTTTACTGGATGTAAGTGAAATTTATGGCTGCGGGGTTTGTGGTGCCAAGGTTTATACCTCAGTCACTGCTTCCCAGCCGACAGGGCTGAGACCTGTGAGCCAGTGGGACTGAACTCCAGGGCTCGCGTGCAAGGGAGATGCCTCTGGGACTGCCTGCCGGCTGGGGTCACCCAGAGAGTGGATGGACCAAGACAGACACCAGGAGCCTCCCTGGCCCTGACCTCATCTGCTGCTAAAAGGGACTGGTAACCGACATCTTGGAGAAATTATTGATATTTAGTTAGCTGCCCGAGTGCTAGCAATATACAGAGGGCTGCTGGATGGGAAGGCTGTGGTGCTTTTTCTAAGGCATATTGCTATTCTAGAATTTAGGAACTGCTTCTAGGAGAGGCTGGGGGCTGGGCAGGAGTGGGGAGGTTAGAGGACTACAGTTGTTCCTCTGTGTCCTTGGGGGGAATGGTTCCAAGAATTCCCTGCATTTACTAAAAGCTGTGGATGCTCAAATCTCTTATATAAAAGGCCTTAATACAGCTGGCCCTCCATATCCGTGGTTGGTTGCATCTGCGAATGCAAAACCCTGGATAAGGAGAGCCCACTGTATGCGGAAGGTTTTTAATGCTTTGAGTCTAGGCAATTGAGGCACTCATCATCTGCTACTTAACAATTTGTTATGTAAATTGAATTTATTGTTTCAGTTTTCAAAGTGTGACTGCACCTAATGACTCATTGCTATTCATTCATGTATTCACTTATTCATTTAACTAATTATTAACTGAGCATGTTCTTGGATGCTAAGTTGCTTTGGTCACATCCAACTCTGTGACCCTATAAACTGTAGCCCACCACACTCCTCTGTCCATGGGATTCTCCAGGCAAGAATACTGGAGTGGGTTGTCATGCCCTCCTCCAGTGGATCTTCCTGACCCTGAGATCGAACCCTCCTCTCTTGCAGCTCCTGCATTGGCAGGGGAGTTCTTTACCACTAGCGCCACCTTGGGAAGCCCCAACTGAGCTTGTAATGTGTGCCATTCTGCAGGCTTTCAGATGAAGGTAGAGGGATTTCTTATTTTATTTTGAGGTTGAGAAAGCAAAAGCCCAGAAAATGTGATACTTTACCCTGGTCACAGAGAGACTCTCTAGTAGATTCAGAACCAAACCCAGGTATTTTACTCCAAGTTCAGAAAGAACCTGGTCAACTGGTTTGTGGGTCAGAGAGTCAGAGCCGAGAAAACAAAGGAAGGAACCTCCAGTTAGTAAATGAGTTCTTGGACTTCTGTTTGGCTGCACTGAAAATCCAAGTGATGGCCTTCCCTGGTGGTCCAGTGGTTAAGAATCTGCCTGCCAACGCAGGGGACACGGGTTTGACCCCTGGTCCGGGGAGATTCCACATGCTCTTGAGTAACTAGGTCCCTGCGTCAGTACTGAGCCCATGCTTAAGAGTCCAAGAATGGAGACTATTGAGCCCATGAACTCTAGAGCCTGTACTCTACAATGAGAGAGGCCACTGCAATAAGAAGCCTATGCACCACAACTAGAGAACATCCCTTCTTGCTGCAACTAGAGAAAGCCCTCTTGCAGCAACAAAGGCCCAGTGCAGTGAAAAATTTCTAAGAAAAGAAAACCCAAGTGCTCACTGTCTAGTTTCAGTTGGTTTGGACAGTTTCAAGAGGCCTCCAGGAAAGTGAGAGCTTACCTAAATCGTTCGATTAGATTCTTCTAACCAAGGACTTAAGGACTGCCTGATGTGGTCCCAATTCTTTGTTATACAAAAGCACTGCTTCTTGATGAAGTGGGCTTGGAATAAAGGTTCTTCTGATGGGCCCCTGATTGAAGTAGAGACCCATCATTATAAAACAGTGTGATAAAATAAAAATAGGAAGCACTTTAAATGTGACCTATGTGCTAGGTACTCTGGAAAGCCTTTGCCTGCATTATTTCATTTGATTCTTAAAATGCCCATTTTAACCATGAGAACATCAGAACTTAGAGAAATTAGGTAATTTGTCCAGGGAATACAGCTCCCAGATGGGCAGACTTAGGATTCTAAGGTGCTTTAATAGGACCACAAGGCCCTTGCCTTTCATCACTATATTTCATCACTATAACTTTCACCACTAAGTTCTCCTGGAGAATATTTAGAGGTATGGTAAGGTACACAATTGTTTCACGAATGTACTGATGACATGCTCATATTAAAAGAACTTAAACTTTTCACAGGTTGGCCTAACAGATAAATGAATCAATCTATGGCAGGAGAAGAGCAAATGCTGAAAAATTAGGATGTGTAAGAGCATGGGTCAACTTGACCGCCAGGTCAAAGAGGTTGAATTTGATTCAATGGCCATAGGGAGCCTTTAAAGGCTCTTGTGCAGCAGCTGCCATGATGAGAGCTGCATTGTGTGGACTGTTGATGTCCAGTCAGAAGATTTGTGACCTAATTCAGCAAGAGATGGGAGTGCTGAGGCACTTGGCCAAGTTAGTGGATGTGGACTTGGCATCAAACAGGGACAGGCTAGTTGTGGTAACATGCTCACTCTGGCTGTTCAACTTTATGTGTTGGTTCTGAGATTAGGTCTATGCAATTTACAGACTCATCTGGGAACATTTGGAAATTTCTGACTGGAGATCAACAGAAAATAGGCAGGGTCTGAAGATATACATTTATATATAACTTTACATATAAGTGACACTTAAAGGATCTTAGGAAAGGGAAGGAAACTTATGGAACCAGATGATAAAAGATCTGACATGAGGACCAGGAAAGGGAGAGAGGAAAGGGAACAGGGAGATCCAGATGGGGTAGAATTTCATGATACAGAAGATAATTGAAGGTTTCCGATTCCTTAGGGAATTCAGCGAATGAGGACTAAGAAACACTCAGTGGCTTTAGTGATTTAGAGATTACCAGCATCCTCAGGAGAAGCATTTTGAGACACTGGTGAGGAAAAGCCATTTTGCAAAGGTTTAATTAGTGGATAGATGGTTAATATATGAAGGCAAATGTCCTTGCTGAGGATTGAGGAGTGGGTTAGCAAGAGAGCAGAAAGATGTTTTATTTTGTGATTGAGAAGAAACAGATATATGTTTGTAAATAGAGCAGACATAGGCAGAGAAGAGAGAATAACTGCAGCTGTAAGACAGGCGGCGAGGACTGAAGAGATTTTTGGTAGAGTGAGATCTTTGAGAAAGGAGTGAGTGGTGGGAAAGGAATCCAAGTAGTGAGCTTGGTCTTTAGAAGAAGCAGCGGGGGTTTCTTCTGTTTTAAGAGGGCTCATTGAGAGGGTGAGCCAAGAAAGGCACTCTAGACTCTTTGCAGATTACGTCCACTTTCTCAGGGTCATCTGCTGGAGCAAGGGTGGATTGGGTAGGTCTGGAAATAGAGATTCAGGCATCTTCCAGGGGAAATGAGATGTGGACTTGGTATTAATATAAGTAGATGATGAGATTTCAGATGAGAGGAAAAGGACACCTGGGTTGAATTGAGATTATGGGTGGTTTTAAAAGACTAAACATGTTTTCATGAAGTCCACCAATTGTATTTCATACTTAGGACAAATGGAAAGAGCAGAGGGCAGTTTCCCACAGTTGAGAACTGTCAAGGAGAAACAAGACAAGGCGAACAAGGTGTCTGGGGTGGTGCAATGACTCAGCATAACACAGGGGATTAGGAAGAGAGGTGAGCGATGGAAGTTTTGAGTTACAGGGGAACAAAGAATGGCTTGATTACTGGGACTTAGAGCTGAGACAGAAAGCTGCTTTAGCAGAAGCAAAGGCTGAAGCGAAATAGAACATAAAGATGGAGGAATCAGAAAGGAACTGTTTCAAGTGCAAAACCCTAGAGATGGCAGAGTCAGTTCTGCATGATGGTGATACATGGCTGTAAGATGGGAAGAGGTTAGTGGGTCTCTGAAGATCCTAAGGTTAGAAGATCATCAGCATGAACATTGATGTATAGGATCAGGGGGCAATAGCAGAAATATAATGGCGTCCATGTATCGAAGTCAAGGAACCCATAGGTGTCCTAGCACTATACCAGTAATGAGGAAATAGGGTGTGGGCTTCCAGGATGAGCAGGTTTCTCTGCATGGTGAGGGGATACTGGCTTGGAGGCTACAGTGGGCACAAGCAGGCTTCTTCTGGTTTTGGCTTTTAGGGGTAGTGGAGTGTAGAAATGGAGCTTGTTGGAAGTCTTCTAGGGGAGACAAGAATGCATGATGGTTACAGCAGGGGTTCTTGGTCAAAGCCCTGGTTTCTATATTGGTTCAGTCCATTTCTAACTCAGTTTGATCTGATGGTGGTCCTGGGTGAGCTACTCGACCATCCCTTGCCTCGATTTTCTCATCTCTAAAATGGCGATAATGATGGTATCTACTCCATGGGACTGCTATGAAGATTAATTGAAATAATAAGGGTAGTATAAAACTAACACAACATTGTAAGTAAACTATATTTCAATAAAATTTTTTAAAAGATATATAATATTTTATCTCTTAAAAAAGAGAGTAATAGAAAGCCACTGTATAGCAACCATTTAATAAAATTAACCTTCATGCTGTTGCTGTTATTGTTGCTATTATTATTATTGAAAAGGGTATATAGGAAGGAGCGGAGAGAAGTGAAGAAAAGTGATTTTGCTCATGTAGGCTGGTGGGGAGGATTACTTAAAGAAACTACCAAAGATAGAAATTTTGCCCACAACAGAATTATGGTTCCAAGGTTCGCCCTGGGGCTCCTCTTCAGGGAAGCAGTGACCTTCAAGAGGAGAAGGGGACAGATGGTCAGGGAAATGACCAGGAGCTGGGCAAGGAGGGAGGGGTTCACACTGGACCTTCGAGAGTGAATTATACAATAAAGGGAACCTGGGGTTGATAGTCTGGATAGAGGCAGAAACACTTCTGATCAAAGCTTTTCTTAATGTTCCTTTTTGGGGCTTGATTTGCCCTATAATGTGTTAGAAAAATGCTTTGTTTTCTGTTGATGAGAATAACAATCAATAGCGTTGCTTGGGAAATGTTAAGCTTTGAATGCAGGAAGTCTTTTGCCCTTGTTTTACTAATAAATATTAAATTTAATGAAGATTTTCTTTTCTTTTCTTTTAACTAAGCTTAGTAGCTTCTAAGTCTTTTAAAATTATGTCATTCATTTGAAAGAAGCCATATTAAAGTATTAGTTATTACAATCCTAATCCCCTTTTCGGCCTTCTAAAACGACAGCTCTCAGAAAAGAGAGGTGATTTTACTGGCACTGGTTTACGTGTTCTTCACTGGAACCACGAGAAAGAAGGAGGCAGGAGCAGGGACCATTCAAAGACAGTTGTATAAAGAGATTTGCGAGCCATCAGACAGATAGGTGAGTGATAAATTTAGGTTTCCCTGAGGAATGGAACTTTGGGGAAAGAAAGGGATGTTAAAAAACACTTTTAAAATAAAATTTTGTTATACAAATGTTAAAAGCTTATAGAAAAGTGGAAAAATCGCTCAGTGAATGGCACCTACTCACCATCTGTATTTGACAATTGCCGATGCTGTACTGCATGTGACCAATCTATCTCTATGACTGTCTTTGTCTACACTTTGGAAAGTGAAGTTGCTCAGTCGTGTCCGACTCTTTGCGACTCCATGGACTGTAGCCTACCAGGATCCTCCATCCATGAGATTTTCGAGGCAAGAGTGCTGGAGTGGGTTGCCATTTCCTTCTCCAGGGGAATCGTCCCAACCCAGGGATAGAACCCGGGTCTCCCACATTGGAGGCAGATGCCTTACCGTCTGAGCCACCAGAGAAGTCACTTTGGGGGGACCGTTTAAAAGTAAGTTAAAGATATCATGGAATCTCATTCCTCAGTGTTTTAGTATGCATCTCCAGAAAATACCAAAGACAGTTGCTGTTACTATTTCTGCTTAACAAAGCACTCCAAACTTAGTGGCTGAATGTAGCGAATGTGTCATTACACTCACAGATTCAGGAATGGGTCAGGAATGTGCGGAGAGATGGCTTACCCCTGCTCCACAGTATTTGGGATTTCAGTAAGAAGTGTTCAAATGACTGGGGGTTGGAAATATCTGGAAAGTGAAAGTGTTAGTCACTCAGGTGTGTCCTACTCTTTGCGACCCCATGGACTGTATCCCACCAGGCTCTTCTGTCAATGGGATTTTCCAGGCAAGAATACTGGAGTGGGTAGACATTCCCTTCTCCAGGGGATCTTCCTAACTCAGAACTGGAACCTGGGTCTCCTTCATTGCAGATAGATTCTTTACTGTCTCATCCATCAGGGAAGCCCTCTGTAAATAAGCCCAGGAATGACTCAAATCTTATTTTAGTTGGACTTGGGGACTGGAGCCCCTAAATGATCTTCCATGTGGCTTGGGCATCTCACAGCAGGGGTCTTTGATTCTGTGGGGAGCATCTCAAGATAGGTATGGCCATTCCAGGAGAACCAGGTAGAACCTGCTTAGGCTATTCTGAAACAGTCTTGGAAGACTTGAGGCATCATTTACCCTGAACCTTGTTGGCCAACACATGCACAAACACCCATATTCAAGGGCAAGGGGCAGGGATATCCTACTTTACATGGGGTCAAAGTAAAAAACTTTGTAGCTACTTTTAAAAGTCACCACAAAGGCAGTCTCTTACATAACACAATTCTATTAACATCCCAATAAAAATGATTTATGAATATCATCTAATAGCAACTATCCCCCAATTATTTCAGAAATGTCTTTAATAGCTGACTCTTTTTTTCAAAACTGAGATACAGCCATGGACAATACATTAGTTTTCTCACTCAATATCTTAGTTTAAGGAAGGTCTTAAAGAAGTTTTCCGGTACAATATGCAATATAACATCATTTTCCATTTGTCCAAGGAGCTTATTTGCAATAAAAACCCGAACAACTCTTTAATACTTTCAGGACAATTTGGTGGTCTGTCTTTGTCTGCTTTGGATGCAATAACTATGCTCAGACAAGCATCAGATCAAACTGAATACATTTGATTCATTGATTTTTTTATTTATTCACTTAATGATGACTTATTGAGTGCATACTATATTCTGGGCTCTTTGCTAGACACTAGGCATAAAAACAAGAGTGATAAAAGTAATATGGAAAAAATTCTCATACTCGATCAACTCAATTAGGCAATGTAGACAGAAACTCAATAGGCAATTATAATACAGTGGGATACGTTAAGGATATGAGAGGAGGTTTAGCAGGAGCCATGGGAGCAGAAGAGAGGGGTCCCCACTCTAAAGGAGTCAGTGCAGTGTCTAATAGGGATCTAGATATGTCTGCAGATAAAGCCAAAGTGCTATTGCAGATATAAGAATATAGCACAATGAAAAAAGTACATATAAAGTCATTTAATGACCCATTTCCCATAAAACGGAATACAAACACCTTAGCAGATTTTGCCTTATCTCTCCATCCTTCGCTCTTTCTTGATTTAATTTACTATACCCAAAAGTGTGTTCCTAAGAGTCTTTGTCCTCCTTGAGTTGCTCTTAGGCCTAAGCCATTGACCCAACTGGGTCATTTGTACATTTTCTTCATCAAGTTTAGACATCCCCCTGTTATATATTTAGACGTATTTCTGGACCCAGACACAAGCCTGCAAATTCTACTACCCTCTCTCTGCCTGCCTCCCCTGGGGCTCTCCTGTGGATGTTGGAAGCTGATGGACTCCCACAGGCTCTGCCATTTTGGACAACATCACTGATGCTCACTGGGGAAGCAATAAAGCCCGTCTCATTTTCATGAATCTCTGCAGTGCCTCTTCTGACCCCAGGGCTGTTAGAAGTACTCATTAGATCCTCTTTAATTAAATATGTAACACACATCATGCCATCAAGCACAGGGGGAAAAAAAATAAAAGAGGGAAAGAAAAATACAGTCTAACAACGGCCCCTGCTCCTAATTAAAAGCAGGCTGTCTTTGCCCGAGAGCAAGCTGGGGACAGCACTTTTATCCTGGGCGCAGCCGTGGAACCCCTGGTGCCAAAGCCCAGGGGGCAGGGACTTGAGGCTTTGGATATGTCAGGGGGGCTGGTGTGTGTTGGGTGACACAGGCTCTCTCCCTTTGCAGGAGGTGGGATCTAATTTCAGCTCCTGATTTGTGATTCAAGGTAAGGACGAGCTTTCATTTTCTTTCATCTGGCTTTTCAAATGCTCTTCAATTCAATACCACCTCGTAGTGTGGTAGGTAAACAGAATATGAACACAGTGGGGATGGTCTCACCAAGCAAAAGCTCATAAAAGCTCAAAGAAAATGAGCCACATGCATCAGTTGCTCATATGTGATGCTGGTGGGAAGTGAAGGAGCAGACAGGCATGGGGCACCGGGAGGAAGGCAGCTCCTAGAGTCTTTATTGTATGCAGAGCTGAAGGTTGAAAGGCGCATCCGTAAGCAGGAGGTTCTTCACTCACCTTTCCATAATCTTGGTTCTTAGATACCCCTTGGATGTTCTTCTCCCCTTCCCCTAGTATTTTCTCATCTCCTCTTCACCCTTGCCAGTTCTCTTCCTTCTAGTGACACTCAGCAGATCCTCTCTATCCCTACCCTTGAGTGGTTTTTCGTATCAGATGAGTCTTAAAACAACTTCCCAGTGCCCAGCTGAATCAAAATACCTCTTACCTATTTTTACTGTATTTTAAAAACATTTTATTTTACATTGGAGGATAGCAAACTTTTTATTAACAATGTTGTGAAAGTTTCGGTGAAGGGACTCAGCCCTACACATACATGTATCTATTCTCCTCCAAACTTGCCTCCCATCCAGGCTGCCACGTAACACTGAGCAGAGATGGTAGGTTCTTGTTAGTTATCCATTTTAAATATAGCAGAGTGTACATGTATTTTCATATTAAAGGGATAACTTTGTTGAAAGGGAGGCAGGGCAGGAAGGGTGGCTGGAAAGGTCCTTATCCTGATGTTACTCATGCTTTGCAAGCTCACTTTGTATTGATCGTGTTTGCTTATTTGTTTGGGGATAACTTTAAAAGGATGAGGAAAGCTTCCACCTTAGGTGGTGTTCTCAGATTAACTAGGAATTCTGGACTCTTTATAAGTCTCTCTTGAAGTGAAAAAGGAAGATTTTGTTTTAGCTCTGCTATTATATTTATTTATTTATTAAGTCCAGCCCTAATGGACATCAGGGAGAGTAAGAATAAGGATATTCATGAGATTCATTTGCCAGATTTGCTGCCAACTCTCTGGGCACAAGAGACATTGAATCTATTAAGATCTTTCAAGCGCAAACACAATTATTTGGCAAATAATTATTAGACCCTATTATGTGCCAGAGACTTGTATCAAATTCCAGAGATCCAGCAGTGGAAAATGGAGAAAATGTCCCTCCTCTCATAGAGTTTACATTTGCATGTGAACGTCAAATAGCAAAACACACTCCTAAATATGTGAAATATTAGGTAGTAAAGATGTCACCTAAGGAAAAATGTCAGAAGAAATTACAGGAAGCGATAGAGTCCTCGTTTAGATAGTGAGTTTCAGAAGGTCTCTCTGATGAATGCCTATCTGAGCAAAGACCTGTGTAAATTGAGGAAGTGAATTACATTGAGTATCTAGGTAAAGAGGGGAACCAGGCATCATCTGCAAAGGCACTGAAGCTAGAGTTTGGAGTATCTGAGAGCAGGCAAGGAGGTTACTGTGGCTGGAACAGAGTGAGACAGTAGAGAACTATTAGTATTCTTCCAGTTGATTCTAAAGCGTCAAGGTCTAACTTTTCACCTTGCTACTGCTTTGGACCATACCTATGTCTTCATCCTATTGTTTGAAGGTTGGAAAAAGGAGATGATTGGCTGCTGTCATATTTCCAGCTTGGCTGTGGTTAGAAAAAAAAAACAACACAGTGAGACCCTGGAATTACAGGAAGGCCCTCAGGAGTGCATGTTATGTGATTCAATCATGGAAATGAAAAACACCAAGCAGAACTCTTTCAAAACTTTGACCTTTGAAAGATGGAAGAGAGATGAACTGGTATTTGTGGTTTAACAAAAAAACCTCTAATCGATACAGTTTGTCCATCCTCAAAGCCTCAGAAACACCCTCCCTTTTTATTTTTTAGCTCTCTATTGACATTAACTTACTTCGGATGTTAAAATACACCCGATGTTAAAATACATCAGATGTTAAAATACATGTTGAAATACTAATAGGTTACCTTATTATTTTCAATTCAGTTTCATTTCATTGTATATGGCTTAATCAAATTATAATACAATCTCACTGTTCTAAATTAGCTTGATCTCTACAATGGCAAGCCATTTCTCTTTTTTGCCATATTATTAAAAAAATTCAATTATAAGTGTACATTTTAGCTTTTTTATTTTGAAGTGCATCATAATACTGAAGTTTATGTAAGACATATATACCATGATATACAACTTAAAGAATATTTACAAGTGAAGCCCCTCAACTAACAACCGGGTAAAGAATATCCATATCTATTGCCTATTTTCTAGAAGACACTTCTGGGTGCCAAACACAATTACACCTTATTGCCTTTCCCCAGAGTAAAAAATAATTTTTTCTTAATTTTTGTGATAAGCCTACCTTTAACTTTTTTTCTAATTCCATCATGTATATATCATAAGCAATATATTTTTAATTTAAAAATATGAAATTTACACATTATATTGAATATACTTTTTGAAATTGTGTTTTGATCACTATTATGTGTGTAGAGCATTTTTTTCCCCCTAGACCATCTCTTCTATGCAGTCTTTCCAGTCTTACTATCAGATTCCGTATACTCTGACAGAACATTAAAGTTTTCCTTATTTTTTAGAAGTTCCTATATTCTGCCTTGTAATATAATTTTGCGCCTCACATTTTTTTTTTTTTTTTTACTACTGGTTTACTAGTCCTTCAAAGTGTTTAGCTCAGATCTTTTTGTATCCTCAAAACACTGGACCTGGTGATTATGCATAATTTGTACTTATAAAAGAGGCTTCCCTGGTGACTCAGACTGTAAAAGGTCTGTCTGAAATGCAGGAGACCTGGGTTCAATCCCTGGTTTGGGAAGATCCCCTGGAGAAGGGAATGGTAACACACTCCAGTATTCTTGCCTGGAGAATCCCATAGACAGAGGAGCCTGGTGGGTTGCAGTCCATGGGCTCACAGAGAATTGGACATGACTGAGCAACTAACACACACTTATAAATTGCTTATTAAATGCATGCTGCTGAGGTCTACAGTATATATTTGAATGGAGGACCCTTTACATTCTTCAAAGTCTAGATGGCTTAATAATAAAATTTGTGTCATCTATTCTTCAGCTTACTAAAGCATTATGCATGATCTGCTCAGTGTTTTGATTTCAGTTACATCCTCAATCAGGTTTTTTTTTTTTTTAATCTCTCAAAATCTATGTGTTGTGTCTGCTAACCTGAATTTGTCTACCATTGAAATCTTTGCTCAAAAGGAAACAATTGGGTAAGCAAAATGTAAACAGGTGAAGGATTAATCAGAGTTAGGACTTTTAATTCTATGCATCTTGGACTAAAGGAAGTTAATGAAGGGGAATCCAGTAATAAAAACATAAAGAGTTTTTGTTTTTTTTCTCACAGTCCTTGAGAGCATGTGCGGGATGAGACTTTTTACCGAGGTCCCTGAAGGAAGGAGCACAGAGGTTCCCATGGCCTAAACTCCTAGAGCCTCCGATTAGCCTTTCTGAAACTTCTGGACAATGCCTCGGCCTCATCTCAGCTCAAGAATGAGTATATTAGGGAAAGCTAAAATGAATTCCCCTAAGCCCATGGCATATAGAGAAAGCACAGTTTCCTTCTGAAAAGGAAATGAAGTGTTTTATTTCTTTATTTATTAGATTTGTTACTAACTGTACCCTGTGCCAGAAGCCCCAAGGCAGAAAAGCTTATTGTAAAATAATAGAGATAATTAAATTTTATATTATGAAACAGGGATCAATGCAGCAAAACTGGTATCTGGTCCACTGGGGATATCTAAACTAAAGAGGTGGGTTCTGCATGATATCCCAAGGCCAAACTCCATTGCTATCTTGAGTTCTCTCTCCACTCCTCATCCATTAATATTTATTAAAAATTGTGGTAGCTGGGTTTTATATATATATATATATATATATATATATATATATATATATATATATATATAAAGATTGGAATGTAATTGCAGCAACAACAGAGACAAATCTCTCCTGGATAATGGATAATGTACTGAGTATTGGCCCATGAAGAACTCCAAGAGTATATGTGCCTCTGTGTGTATGTGTGTGTGTGTGTGTGTGTGTGTGTGTTCAGTTGCTAAGTCATGTCTGATTCTTTGTGACCCCATGGACTGTAACACAACAGGCTTCCCTGTCCTTCACTATCTCCTGGAGTTTACTCAAACTCATGTCCATTGAGTCGATGATGCCATCCAACCATCTCATCCTCTGTTGCCTCTTTTCCTCCTGCCCTTAGTCTTTCCCAGCACCAGGGTCTTTTCCAGTGAGTCGGCTCTTTGCATCAGGTGGCCAAAGTATTGGAGTTTCAGCTTCAGCACCAGTCCTTCCAATGAACACCCAGGACTGATCTCTTTTAGGATGGACTGGTGGGATCTCCTTGCAGTCCAAGGGACTCTTGAAAGTCTTCTCCAGCACCTATGTTACCCACAAATTTGTAAAGTTGCTTAGTTTTGTCCTCAAAGAGCTTCTGCCCCTTTGATACTGCTGTTTTCCTCTTGGAACCTTCTTGTTCAGAGTTCTCAGTGTTTGTATCACACTCCCAGCTCATCTATGTTTAATTCCATGTAGAATTCCCCTCATCTCATTCCAGCATTCTTCTAAACCTACTTCTCTCTTAAACTTTGTTTGCTTCATGATAAGGCACTTGCATATTTTAATAAATACACTTGCAAGTATATGTTTCCCATGGAATAAGGGTGTAGAGATTAAAAAACATAGGATTTAATGTCTAGAAGACTTGGCTTTAAGCCTTAGTTTTCTCACCTAAGTCACCATGTGGCCTTGGGAAAATTTCTTTTAGATGGATTTTTTGGTTTCACATAAGTTCTTATACTTCTGCTTTAAAAGTATAAATTTACTCTTCTTTGGATAGAAAAATAAACTAATAACTTCTTTATTGACTATTGAATTGGCTGTCACAAGAAAAAGAAGGTTATATCTTGCAGGCATTTCAGAGACAGACCTCAACGTCTGGGACAACAGAATACTTGTCTTCAAACATCTCTTCATCACAGTAGCAGTAGGGCAAAAGATAGAAAGTTTACAGAAATTTCAGAGCATCCACAAAAATCCCCGCTAATTTACAAATGACACTAGGCATCCAGTCCCATCACTTCGTGGCAAATAGATGGGGAAAAAGTGAAAACAGTGACAGATTTTATTTTCTTGGGCTTCAAAATCACTGAGGATTCTGACTGCAGCCATGAAATGAAAAGATGCTTGCTCCTTGGAAGAAACACCATGACAATCCTAGACAGCATATTAAGAAGCAGAGACATCACTTTGCCAACAAAGGTCTGTATAGTCAAAGCTATGTTTGTTCCAGTAGTCATGTGCAGATGTGAGAGTTGGACCGTAAAGAAGATCGACAGCCGAAGAATTGATGCTTTTGAATTGTGGTCTGGAGAAGACTCCTGAGAGTCCCTTGAACAGCACGGAGGTCAAACTTATCAATTCTAAAGGAAATCAACCCTGAATATTCACTGTAAGGACTGAGGCTGAAGCTGAAACTCCAGTGCTTTGGCCACCTGATGTGAAGAGCCGACTCACTGGAAAAGACCTTGATTCTGGGAAAGAGTGAAGGCAAAAGGAGAAGCAGGTGACAGAGGATGAGATGGTTAGATAACATCATTGCCTTAATGGGCATGAATTTGAGCAAACTCTGGGAGATAGTAAAGGACAGGGAAGTCTGGCATGCTGCAGTCCATGGGGTCACAAAGAGTCAGACATGACTTAGCAACTGAATAAAAACAACAATTGACCTTTGAGATTCCAAGGAGACTGTGGACTTATAAGGTAGCTATGAAAATTAAGGGACAGCTCTGGAGAAGATGATAGAGTTGAGGCAGAGAGTCTAAGTAACTCACTGAAGAGCATGGAGCTCCTAAGTCATGAAACTTTGGAATTCCATGCACAACCCTTTGATTTAAAGTCATCGCCACAAAAATAATCAGGATTCCTTGAGTTTTTGTATTTACTTGACTCAACAGAGACTCAGTTTGACAGTGTAGCCATCATCCATGCCAGACTCTTGACTCCTGGAAGCATGAGGTAAGTGAAATTTTAAGTAATAATGACATTCATTTTGATAAAAATACAATTCTGCATCATCTTCCCAAGTACTTGCAAGTGGGAAGGCAGAATCTAACTCTCAGGTGTCTATTTGAAAGTGTTTTTATAGTGTTTAGCTATTTTTATTATTAACACATTTTTCTGTCTGTTTCTCCATCACTGGGTACTAAATACAGCAACTACAAAAGGTCTACCTAAGTGATGGGGGTATTTTCCAATAGAAGAGTAAGACAGGATAGTTGCAGAAGTGGCAGCGTCTTGTGCTCTCAGAGAAATAGAGCTGGTGTAGGGAACCCCTACAAGGGACACAGTGTATAAAGCTGAGCACCACAGAAATGGCCAGTGCACATATGACACTGAAAATTGCAAAGTGGGTTGTCTTCTTTGTGCATTTGTATCACCAAACATTCAGACCACCAGGCAAGCTGGGACTTCTCCACTAGTCCAGTGGCTGAGACTCTGAGCTCCCAGTGCAGGAGGCCCAGGTTCAATCCCTGGTTAGGGAACTAGATCTCACATGCTGCAACTAAAGATCTGGCATGCTGCATAAGGCCCGGTACAGCCAAATAAACATTAAAAGAAAATAAAATATCTTCATTGACTCTGCATATCTAATGAGAGATGGAACACTAGGGCTTTAAAAAAAAATTCTTTCCTGTCATCCCTGTGATAATAGCAACCAAGAGACCTTAACGTCTTTGGAAGCATCATCAAAAAATATGTTGCAGTAGAGAAAAGAGCCAAAGATTTGGAATCAGACAAACTTAGGGTAATCGGTGGATCCACCACTTACAGTTACAAGAACTAACTCTTCTTTATCCCCATGTGCTATACAGTAGGTCCTTGTTGGTTATCCATTTTATTTTATTTATTTATTTATTTATTGGTTTTCCATTTTAAATATAGCAGTGTGTCCATGTCCATGCCAAACTTCCTATCCCTTCCCTCCCCCATCCCTCCAGGAACCATAAGTTCATTCTCTTAAGTCTGTGAGTCTCTGTTTTGTAACTAAGTTCATTTTTATTATTTCTTTTTAGATTCCACATATAAGGGATGTCATATGATATTTCTCCGTCTCTGTCTGACTTCTCTCACTATGATACTCCCTAGGTCCCACATCTTCTTAACTAGGAAAAGGGCCAAGAATCCTCACCTCTCATGGTTGTTATGAGAATCAGGTACAATATACATAAAAAAACACTAAGCCCAGTGCATCAAAGAAACTCAATTACTTATAACTACAGTTATTCTTTTTATTATTACTAGAAGGAGGATATGAGAAATAATCTTCTGATTACATTAATAATAAGGAAAACATTGGTTTTCTGTGTCATGGCTTATTATAAAAGAATGATGCTCTCCAAGGAAATGATGGAGGCCATCACTCAAACACCTGGAAGAAAATGTAAACACACTTATCAAAGTGATCAAAATAGCAAAAATAAACATTTTGTGAAAAGGCAGAGGAAAGCCTAGATTAAGCTGCAAAATTAATACCATGGAAAGCAAAAGATGTGCAGGGGGTGGGGAACAATGAGAAAATAATGACTATACTAGGAACAGCAGCAGTGGACCTCAGAGATCTCTAGGTCACACACCAACCATTGTCAATAAATAAAACGTGGCTGTATATTTCAATACAAAGTGACATAGGAAATGGAAACCCACTTCAATATTCTTACCTGGAAAACACCATGGACAGAGGAGCCTGGTGGGCTACAATCCACAGAGTCACAAAGAGTTGGACACCCTGAAGTGATTTAGCACATATGCATTTACATATATATGTGTATCTGTATAAAATTTGAACATGGCTACAGTGTAGTAATGGGCTTCCCAGATGGCTCAGGGGTAAAGAATCCATTTGCCAATGCGGGAGACACAGGAGACACAGTTTCGATCCCTGGATTAGGAAGATCCCCTAGAGGAGGAAATGGCAACCCACTGCAATATTCTTGCTTGGAGAATCCCACAGACAGAGGAGCCTGGAGGGCTACAGTCTGTGAAATCCCAAAGAGTTGGGCAGGACTGAGGGATGGAGCATGTGTGTGTGTGTATGCACGCGCGCGCACACACATACACACACACACAGAGTGTGGTAATAGAGGAGAATACTTGTGTCAGCAAAACTAATCTAATAGAAATAGCAGAAGAATAGGCATGTTAAGATATACATTGGAGAAGGAAAAGGCAACCCACTCCAGTATTCTTGCCTGGAGAATTCAATGGACAGAGACAGCCAGGAGCTGTCCATGGGGTCACAAAGAGTCAGACACGACTGAGCACCTAAGCACAAGATAACACATATCAGTGGAGATCTTTACCCTAAGGTTGGAACATGATGGCACATACTTGAATGTGGAATAAAAGCAGAAATAGATAAAAGCGTTATAATGCCAAAGCAATGCTGCAGCCTCTCTAAACCAACCGTATAAATGCACCATAAAAATGCACCTTACACATAGTACAAACCTTCAGGGGAAAGATACTGACATCATGGGATGTTCTGACCATCCAGGCAGCCCTTGCAG
The DNA here is from genome assembly GCF_033118175.1 of Dama dama. NCBI lineage: Eukaryota > Metazoa > Chordata > Mammalia > Artiodactyla > Cervidae > Dama > Dama dama. The sequence goes on along the minus strand of NC_083682.1, from coordinate 20,200,916 downwards.
ATCTGAATCTTCTAAAAGTGGAACAACCTGTTAAAGCCATGACATGAGTTGCTCTTATCGTGTATTTAAAATGGTAAAGAGAGTCACAAGGAGGAAATGGCTGCACTGGTTTAATGCTGACTGTTGAGGCAAATCTGGTCACCGTCAGGAGAGGATGTTTGGAAAAAGCAATCTTGTGATGTTCACAGAAACCTCGAAAGACACAGAAATGACTTCAGAACCACAAAAGTTAAAAATAATCAGAATGTGTGTGGGTGTGTGATCCTAAGGAAAGAGGCTTGAAAGATAACACAGCTTAAGAGAGAGAGGATGGTGAAAAAAAAAAATCTCAAGGAAAATCACATACAATCAGAATTTTTTTAATGATAAAGAAAAAAAGATATACATCTAAAGGTACTAATGTCACTGAAAGTCAAGTTCGTATTTTAGAAGGACACCTATTAAATATTGAAGGAGAAGGATAAACATCAAGAGAATACCAAAGAGCAGCACCGGGTTGTAAGAATAATGGTAGGCAGCCTAAACATTAAAATGAAACAAACATTTGAGAAATATGCTTTAAAAAGCATAAAGAGATTTAAAAGCTATGTGCAGAGCAAGATGAGCAAGGGAGATGTCCCAGCTTGGGTTTCCCAGGAAGCAGAGCCCTACCTAGATAAAGACTCCGTGCGGTAGTATGTTTAGAGGTGATCCCAAGAAGCAGGCTTTGGGGCAGAGGAATGAAACAGGGAAGGAGGGAAAACCATCCCCAGAAGACATTATAGAGTCAGTGACCTCAAACTGACTGTGGGCTGGATCCCACGAACCTTTTGAGGAGCCTTTGGAGGTGAGTCTCATCTGCCTAATCCAGAAATGAAAGTGAGATGTGTTATCCATCAATTCTCATCCTTCGGTGCTTGAGGATGCTACCCTGCACTTCCGGGTAGTGGCTGAGTGAGGACCACAGCGGCTACCCAGGCCATCAGAGTGGACCTGGGCAGAAAGTGAGAGGCGCACAGCCCAGAAGTGCTTGGTTTAGGCTGGAGGACGGCTTCTTAGAATGGGTTGCTGCAGCTGGAGCCCTGAAGTTTGTTCAAGAGATATTTGTTAAAGAAGGGCAAGCAACCTGGTTGAGGAAGATGATTCCTGTATATATATAGAGAAAGGGTAAATAAAATGGCTCAATTGAAACTTCCTTCTTAACGGCTTTAAAAAACATGAGACTATGAAGGATAAGCCACAAATAATTAAGGGCAATTAAAGCCATTTAAAAATGTCTGTCTGTGAGTCCCGGTTTCTTCCCCTGTGATGGCCCTGATGACACAGTAAATAAAGATGCGCTCAAACTAAGATTAAAAGAATAATGATAAAAATCAAAGTACACAACCATGCATGCAGGGAGCACAGTATTTATGGAAGTGTTTCAACTTATGTTAAAAGGGGAGACATCTATATGCATATATGTGCATATAACCAAGCCATTTATTTTTGGCGGTGTGCCTTTGAATCCTGCCCCTAGAGGTCATCTCACATGTTCTTCAAGGCTGTGTCTCCAGTGCTGACAAGTGAACCTGGTACAAAGAAGGTGCTTACTAACGCTGGCTAAACGAATACGTGAGAAATTGATTGAAACAGGATTGTTACAGGAAGCATTAAAATATATCTTGAATACACAGGCAATTTTAATACTATAAAAATTTTAATTCTAGTATCTACTGAACTGCACCCAGAGCATATTTCTTATTTTCAAATTTTAATGAACAGTTACAAAAATTGATTGGATTGTAGATCACAAATAAAATCCTCAAATCAGAAACTGAGCAGGAAAATGTTATCCCTGGTCATATTGTAACAAACTATAAATTAATAACCAAAGGTTAAAAAATAAAAATAAAGCCCAGCAATTTGGTAATTTAAAGCATTCTTTAAAAAACCTATAAGGACAAAATAGAAATTGAGATTACAATAATAAGCTCTTTAGAAAATAACAGAAATTTAAAGAAAACAACACATTACTTATTATTCTAATGCAAGGCAACCAGAGTTATTCTCAGAGGCAATAATCTTAAGTGCTTTCATTATTAAGATAATAATAAAATAAAGAAATTTAGTAAAGTCAATATGTTAGAAAGACATTGCGAAAACAAAACAAACCTAAGCAACAGGAGGAAAATGTGTATTAAGTATAAAGAGAGTTTTATGATGATTTCAAAACAAAATAATATAGTTTCTCAGTAAATTCAACAGCTTTTTCTTTAAATACAACACACTGATACCAATGAAAATACCTGAAAAGCAAACCCCATCAAGACAGAAAAGAGAAAACAAAAAGATTTTAAATCAAAATTTTAAAATTAGAAGAGATTTTTTCCTTAACTCAAAGAAATATTACACAAAAATTATGCTAAATAACTTTAAAACTACATTAAACGGATGATTTTCTAGGGGAAAAAAATCAACTGGCCAAAATTAAATTAAGGAAAAGTAGAAAATTTGATTTGAACAACAATATAAACTAAATTACCAAAACATCTTCAAAACAGATCCATAATCAAATAATTTTAGCATTAAAATTTCAAAGAGGAGATAATTTTCATGCTATATAAACTATTTTAAGCCTTTGAAAATGACAGTGTTACCCACTTCATTTTCTTAAGCTCAAATGCCACAACATGTACAAGAAAGCTCCTACCTATTAAAAAAAGAATACAGACCCATAATTGAATTCACTGAGAAAAATTGATGCAAAACTCTTAAATGATTAGCAAATCAAATTCAAGGTATCTTCGCATAGTCATCTACCATGACCAAGTAGGATTTGTCCTAAGACTGAAAGGCTGGTGTATTATCAGGAGAGATATGATTATAACATGCCATATCTCTACCTCGAAGGCAAAAAACTCTTAACAATCGTAAAAGATGCTATAAAATATTTGATAACAATCAACATGCTTCTTAATTTTTTTGCAAAAAAAAATGCAAACACATTGCTGAAACTTGATTTAGAAGATTGAACCCTTTGTTGCAAAAGAATATCTATCCGAAATCAACTGCCAACATTGTATTTGATGGCAAAACACTAAATGTGATCCCATTAAAAACCAAAGGGGGAAAAAAAAAAGAACGGACATGACTCATGTCGACTATCTTCTTTAATATTTGACTTTAAGCCAGGCTTGTGCGTGACTGAGGCTGCACAAAAGAAAGAGCTTGGGTATCAGAGCCAGCCTCTGAATGACAAGACCAGTTCCACTGCTACGTTTGTGACCTTGGACAAGCTGCTTAATTTCTGCCCATCTTTTAATAAGGATAGTTAAGTTACGTGGAAATAATGAAGATTAAAGCTAATTCATAGAGAGCTCTGGGGACAGTGGCGGTGGTGAACAGTACCATGTGAGGGAAGTTGCTGTTGTCTTAGAGGCTACTTCAAGGAGGCTGACTGTTGTTGTTCAGTCACTAAGTCGTGTCCAACTCTGCGAGTCCAAGGACTGCAGCATGTCAGGCTTCCCTGTTCTTCACTATCTTCCAGAATTTGATCAAACTCATGTCCATTGAATTGGTAATGCTATCCAACCATTTCATGCTCTGTCATCCCCTTCGCCTGCTGCCCTCAATCTTTCCCAGAGTCAGGGTCTTTTCCAATGAGTCGGCTCTTCACATCAAGTGGCAAAAGTATTAGAGCTTCAGCTTCAGCATCAGTCCTTCCATTGAATATTCAGGGTTGATTTCCTTTAGGATTGACAGATTTGATCTCCTTGCTTTCCAGTTCAGTTCAGTTCAGTTCAGTTGCTCAGTCGTGTCCGACTCTTTGCAACCCCATGAACCGCAGCACTCCAGGCCTCCCTGTCCATCACCAACTCCCAGAGTTTACCCAAACTCATGTCCATTGAGTTGGTGATGCCATCCAATCATCTCATCCTCTGTTTTCCCCTTCTCCTCCCACCTTCAAAGCATCAGGGTCTTCTCCAGTGAGTCAGGTCTTCATATCAGGTGGCCAAAATACTGGAGTTTCAGTTTTAACATCAGTCCTTCTAATGAACACGCAGGATCGACTTCCCTTAGGATGGACTGGTTGGATCTCCTTGCAGTCCAAGGGACTCTCGAGAGTCTTCTCCAACACCACAATTCAAAAGCATCAATTCTTCTGCGTTCAGCCCTCGTTATAGTTCAACTCACATCCATACATGACCACTGGAAAAACCATAGCCTTGACTAGACGGACCTTTGTTGACGAAGTAATGTCTCTGCTTTTTAATATGCTGTTTAGATTGGTCATAACTTTCCTTCCAAGGAGTAAGCATCTTTTAATTTCATGGCTGCAATCACCATTTGCAGTGTTTTGGAGCCCCCCAAAATAAAGTCAGCCACTGTTTCCCCATCTATTTGCCATGAAGTGATGGGATCGGATGCCATTACCTTAGTTTTCTGAATGTTGAGCTTTAAGCCAACTTTTTCACTCTCTTCTTTAACTTTCATCAAGAGGCTCTTTAGCTCATCTTCACTTTCTGACATAAGGGTGGTGTCATCTGCATATCTGAGGTTATTGATATTACTCCCAGCAATCTTGATTCCACCCTGTGCTTCTTCCAGCCCAGCGTTTCTCATGATGTACTCTGCATATACGTTAAATAAGCAGGGTGACGATACACAGCCTTGACGTACTCCTTTTCCTATTTGGAACCAGTCTGTTGTTCCACGTCCAGTTCTAACTGTTGCTTCCTGACCTGCATACAGGTTTCTCAAGAAGCAGGTCAGGTGGTCTGGTATTCCCATCTCTTTCAGAATTTTCCACAGTTTATTGTGATCCACAGAGCCAAAGGCTTTGGCATAGTCAATAAAGCAGAATAGAATCTGTGTTAACCATATTTTTCCATTTTCTATATTCTTGAAAATCTGGTATCTGAGGCCTGACTGGCTGAGAGGAGACTAGCCCTCCTAGGGTTAGCTAATTCCTGGAGATAGTAAATATTCTCTCTGCTGATCCACCAATTCAGAACCAGCCCTCCCTCCTGCCTTCTTTTATCAGGTGTCTGCAGGCTGGTACACTATGCTCCCTATCTTAAGTCACTCAGGACTGATGGGGCTTCCCTGGTGGTCCAGTGGTTAAGATTCTGTGCTTCCAATGCAGGGTCTCAGTCTCTGGTCAGGGGAATAAGGTCCCACATGCCTCTCAGCCAAGAAACCAAAAACACATAAAACAGAAGCAATATTGTAACAAATTTAATAAAGACTTTAAAAATGGTCCTCATTTAAAAAAAAAAAAAAAGCTTTAAAAAAATCACCCCAGAACTGTGTGTGTGCATTAGTCACCCAATTGTGTCTGACTCTTTGGGACCGCATGGACTGTAGCCCGCCAGGCTCCTCTGTCCATGGGATTCTCCAGGCAAGAAAAACTAAGTGGGTTGCCATTTCCTTCTCCAAGGGAACTTCCTGACCCAGGGATCAAACCTGGGTCTCCTGCATTGCAGGCTGATTCTTTACAGTCTGAGCTGTATTGGACAATTTGAGACCACCCCTTAACCTCAGGCCACAAGGAAATTATTCAAATGATCCAGTCTCAACCCTGCCTGCCCTGTCTCCCTGCCCAGCCCATTCCTTCTACGTAAAGCACTTCCTACGTAAAGGCTCAGCCGTGATTCCTCTTCACTTCTGACTGGGGCAGTGTACACTCCTCACGTCTATACTCGCTGCGCCTCCTCCTTCCAGGAATCTGTGAGTGTAACCTTCTTCCCTCCTGATAGTCATTTCCGTGTCTGTGTCTCTCACCATATCTGATTAGAATAAATCCTGGTACATTGTGAAACAGCTTGCTATCAGATTTCGCTGCTCCCTGACTTGTTTATTCTGATTATTACCGATATCATATAAAATGTTTAAAAAGAAGCATAGAGTTAGATAAATCAGAGTTGGATTAAATCATATTCTGGATAAGAATTAGATGTCTAAAATGCTTTAACAGATTGGACTTAGGCAATTTTCAAAAAGTCTGAAAGAACTTTTTATATGTACATATATATTTTTGTACTTAAAAAAAGTGAAAGTGAAAAATCACTCAGTTGTGTCCAACTCTTTGTGACCCCTTGAACTATAGGTCCATGGGATTCTTCAGGCCAGAATACTGGAGTGGATACTCTTTCATTTCTCCAGGGGATCTTCCCAACCCAGGAACTGAACAAGGGTCTCCTGCATTGCAGGCAGATTCTTCACCAGCTGAACCACAAAGGAAGTCCAAGTATAAGGCATAGTTTGGGCCGAGGCAGAAAGGAGAGACTACCTCAATGGAGGTAGGTTACCTTTATTCAGGCAAGGAGGGGCAACAGTTGGCCTAATGACCAGGCTGAGCAAGAGAGGATCAGGGAGGCTTCATAGTTAAAGGAAGGTTTGTGGAAGTGATAAGGGAAACGTTAGTCAGGCAGGACATTTTGGGTAATTTTTAGTTGAAATGGCATTTGTAGTTGAACAGAGGGTGGGAGGTTTTGGGCAGGGGGTGGTAAGTCCTCTGGGCAGGGGTTGATAAGTCCTGGGCAGATGTAGGGGCTGGAAGGTTTCTGGCGAGGGGGTGATAAGTCCCAGGTCGATGCAACTGGCCCGGAGAATCAGGGCGGGACTTAAAGTTTGGTTTTGTTTTCCCCGAGTTAGATGATTCAGCAAGGGCCTTCGAGACCATTGTTTTCTTTCCTAGGCCCAAAGACTGCTTCACCAAGAATACTGGAGTGGTAGCCTATCCCTTCTCCAGAGTATCTTCCAACCCAGGAATTGAACTGGGGTCTCCTGCATCTCAAGATGATTTTTTTTTTGTTTTTTTTTTTTTTTACCAACTGATCTATTAGGAAAGCCCTGTACTTAAAAGAAGTGATGCATTAAATGCAGAACGGGAAAATAGGGATTCATGAAAATCCATCAGAAAGAAAGAAAAAAACGAATGTGTACATATCTATATGTTTGGATGGCTTTAATTGTTGGGATGAGGTTGATGGTGTGATGTGGCAACTCTAAAGATAAATGGAGACCTGGGCTGTGCTAACAGTGATTGTCAGCACAGAATATAGGCTATCCTCACTGTACTGTGTGCCAGGTGGACAAAATAAGGAGCTTCTCTTCTTTAAAAATCCTAGGAACTAAAGAACCCCATTAGAATTGGAAATTTAGTATAGTGAGGATGTAATATCATGTTGAAAGAACTATAAAAGAGAAAGAAGCGTAGTTACCTCTAAGTATCTGAAATGTTCTCATGTGGAATAGGAAACCAAAGGTCTCCTTTCTTGTTATTAGTAAGAACCATGTCCAGTGAGTGCAAGTTTAAAAGAAGAATGTTCATCTCAGTAAGAGTTTAGGAGAAGAGTCGGCAGAAATTCACATTTATTTGTTGAACTTACATTGTGTGAAAGACATTTCACTGTCTCATACTCACATACATCTTGTGTATGTGCTCAGTCATTAAGTCGTGTCCTGCTCTTTGCATCCCCATGGATGCCAGGCTCCTCTGTCCTTGGGATTTTTCCAGGCAAGAATACTGAAATAGGTTGCCATGCAGTTCTCCAGGGGATCTTTCTCACTCAGGGATCAAATCACTTCTCCTATGGTTCTGCATTGGCAGATGGATCCTATACCATCAAGTCACCTGGGAAGCCCCATGGACACCTTATTTTCTTTTTAATATTTAATGTTCTCCCAATATACCATTGTCATTCTGCTAGTAAAAATTCATAAAATATTTTATAAGGAATCCCATGAAAGACAATATTTGATATCCTCTAAGCCCTCTTCAAGTACTAAGAGTTTATGATTTGTTAGCTAGCAGTCTTACTTTATGGAATGAGGCTGAGGCAGAGGCTGGAATATTTCTTAAGGTCCTTATCCCAGTGACCATATCCTTATCCCTTATGACCATAAACATATTAGGTGGGGTGAGGCATATTCTTTTTCTAGCAAATTAAAACTCTGTACCCTATTATACCCCATATAAATGCTTTTTAAAATCCTGTCTTTTCAGAAAGAATCACATTTATTAGTTAGTATTTAATAAGAACTCACATCAAATTCAGTACCATTTTCATGGGTCAAGTAATCACAGTTGGCTGTCTGATGCTGGGCATAAGCGTGACATATTCAAAGAAGAGTTAGAGCATCACTTATTAACTGACACTACCTTAATGCTCCAAAATATCTATTATTGAGTCCAAGTTCAGTCTGCTGGCCAACGACTGGCCAATAAGTCAGGCAATGGGGTGTTGAGGCAAGGACTTTATTCAGAAAGCTGGCAGCCTGAGAAGATGGCAAACTAAAGTCTCTCAAAATGCCCATCTTGGAGTGTGGATGCCAGGTTCTTTTATAGTACACTGAGGGGGAGGAGGTGAGGAAGTAAAGTAAAAAGGCCATTAACCTTGCAAATATCTCCTATGAAGGCCAGTCTTGGGGAGGGGATTTTTTTTTTTTTTTCTTGCAGCAATCTCCAGGTGGACAGTATTAGAAAATTTCCCTGAAGAAAGGCACTTTGGTTTAACATTTGGGCAGAGGGGCAGGGTTCTCTAAGGCAGGCCATTATGCATGGATAGTATCCTTTTAGTGAACAAGAGCAACAGGAAGCAAAGTTTAAAGTAAAAGAAACAGATTCTTTCCTGTAACATATCTAAACATAAAGGTATTCTTGATTATGTGGCCTGCTTTACTTACATGTAATATAGAAAAAAAAAATTTAAAGCACAGTAAATAACCACTACTTTGTCTCCTCGGGGAATGGAATGACTCTTTCTTAAGGGAATGGCCTTCTGTTCTGTTTAGCAAAATGCCTTGCTCATATGTGTGAAAGAGGAAGCTCTAAGAATATGAAATGCTGGAAGAAGGCCATGAAATAAAGGGGCAGTTAAATTGTTTTGAATGCATGAAGAAGCAAGAAGTTAAAAGAGGGGAAGAGTTCTGAGAAAAGGAGACAGGAAGCTTGCGAGGAGTTCAGGTGTATGTGGGAAGAATTCCATGAAGAAATGCTGGACAATGAGAATTTCCTGGTGGCAAGGGTGACTGGAGAAATTTCAGCAAGATTCATTTAAAACGTAATTCTAGTTTCATCCATCTCATTAGAACTGATTCAAATGAATTCTTTTTAATGGCTGAGTAATATTCCATGGTGTATATGTACCACAGCTTCCTTATCCTTCGTCTGCTGATGGACATCTAGGTTGCTTCCATGTCCTGGCTATTATAAATAGTGCTGTGATGAACACTGGGGTGCATGTGTCTCTTTCAGATCTGGGAGAAGGCGAGGGTGGGATGTTTCGAGAGAACAGCATCGAAACATGTATATTATCTAGGGTGAAACAGATCACCAGCCCAGGCTGGATTCATGAGACAAGTGCTCGGGCCTGGTGCACTGGGAAGACCCAGAGGAATCGGGTGGAGAGGGAGGTGGGAGGGGGGATAGGGATGGGGAATACATGTAAATCCATGGCTGATTCATGCCAATGTATGACAAAAACCACTACAATATTGTAAAGTAATTAGCTTCCAACTAATAAAAATAAATGAAAAATAAATAAATAAAATGTAATTCTAACACAGGGAGCTCAAACTGGTGCTCTGTGACAACCTGGAGTGGTGGGACGGGAATGTGGGAGGGAGGTGACATATGTATACTTATGGCTAATTGACATCATTGTATAGCAGAAACCAACACAAATATTATAAAACAATTATGCTCCAATTAAAAATAAATTAAAAAAAATGAAATATACTTCATAAGCCATTGCCTGCAGAATTCACAATGGAGATTGGGAAACATTTTCAAGTGAATAATGAAAAATGGGAAATTGTAAAAAAAAAAAAAAAAACCTTTGTATATTGTTGCAATGTTATAGCCATTCACTATGTGAAAATGTCTTCCAAGAATAGAGTTTCAGGAAACAAACGGACTGTGTTGGCATGTCAGTTGTCATGGTCCGGGCGCAGGTTGGAAAAGAATTTCTAGACATGAGACAGAATGTTCAGTTCCATTCAGTTGCTCAGTCATATCTGACTCTTTGCGACTCCATGGACTGCAGCATGCAGGCCTCCCTGTCCATCACCAACTCCTGGAGTTTACTCAAACTCATGTCAATTGAGTCGGTGATGCCATCCAACCATCTCATCCTCTGTTGTCCCCTTCTCCTCCCACCTTCAATCTTTCCCAGCATCAGGGTCTTTTCAAATGAGTCATCTCTTTGCATTAGGTGGCCAAAGTATTAGAGTTTCAGCTTCAGCATCAGTCCTTCCAATGTATATTCAGGACTGGTTTCCTTTAGGATGGACTGGTTGGATATCCTTGCAGTCCCAGGGACTCTCAAGAGTCTTCTCCAACACCACAGTTCAAAAGCATCAATTCTTCAGTACTCAGCTTTCTTTATAGTCCAACTCTCACACCCATACATGACTACTGGAAAAACCATAGGTTTGACTAGACGAACCTTTGTTGGCAAAGTAATGTCTCTGCTTTTTAATATGCTGTCTAGGTTTTCTTCCAAGGAGCAAGCATCTTTTAATTTCATGGATGCAGTGAGAGGGAAATAAAGCTTATTAGAGTGGGAGATGCTGTTAGAACAGTGGGCCAGCTCAAGGGAGAACTGACGTTGAACAGGGGTCATTATTCCACTTTTATACCAGCATGTAAGGAGTGCTGTGGATAGGGGTCTTATGGATAGGTGTCTTATGGGTCATTTGCTGTTTGGATGAGGCATGTACACTGGGTAGGGGGAAGAGTAAGGCACATACTTTCTCCCTATGGGGTAGGAGGGGAGACAGGTTATACTGCTCAGGAGGATCTGAAATCCATTAATAGTGACAACATGGGGGAGGGAAGGAGGATAAGGGTCTGGTTTTTCTGCTCCTGCATTCTAAGACCCTCCTTGATTTTCTCTGCTCTTTTGTCCTTGGGTCACCACATGAGTTAGCACTGGACAACAAGAAGAGAAGAGCTATGGGAGGGGAAGTGCAAGTTCAGTGGGAATAGTTAATTAAAAATACAGATAGCCATGAGAAGGTACATTTAAGACATGCAAAAATATTAGCAAAGATACTGAGTTTCTTATTAAAGATGAGAATAGTGGTTGCAGTTAATTTTATGTAAGTCTCAAAGGACAGAATGACCTCAGCCGACATCTAGATTGAACGTATAATTGCCACAATTCTCTTTTTCACTCTGCTTCAGTAGAAACATCTTGGAAGTCAAGTTTGTGAAACAATTACAGACATGGCTCTGTTATTCATATGACACAGGGTTTTTATTTTTATTATTTCACTGAAAAGCTTGAACTAGTTCATGCTGCAAGTGGCAAAGGTATTATGCCTATTGGACAGACATGTTTTTCCATCTAAATTAGCTCATTGAATATTTGACCCTTACACACCATGAGGTGTTTTGGAACTAGTTTCATAAATTGGAAAGACATTCATTTTTAATGTGATACCCTTAGTAAAAGCTAGAGTGATTCAAACTCACAGTTACAAAATGCCAAAGAAAAATCCATGCCATGCTATTGCCCCAAAGATTTCCTTGAGGTTTCTAATTGGCAGCTAGGGCAGATGACTTCAGAACTCCCAATGGACCAGGCCTTCTTCCTATGCTTGATCTTCCATCTGACAAGCCACAACTTCAGCCACTAGACTATACATATTGGTAAACTTTCTTCCTGTATTTTCTTTATTGATCTAGTACAACAGCATAGAAATGCATTTCCAAATTAAAGGAAAGATGGAATTGACACTACAATAGCCTCAGAATAGTTTCTGCTTTACTAGATTCTGAACTATTTTCTCCCTCAAGTTATTTGACTGTGAGCCGAGGTGTGAACAAGGCAGGGATGAGAATCAATAATTAAGCGTGTTCTCTTTATACCCACGATGCTGGGAAATCCATTTCTTTTCCTCGGCCTGATTATTGTTTAGTATTTATCCAATACCCTCAAACCAGGTCTTCCGCAGTAATAGAATAAAACTTAAGTAAAATGAAACAAAAATATATACCAGCAAAACCCACTTAGTTTGTCTCCATGAGGCTATTTTACCATCTTGGAGTAATCAAGTCCCTGAAAAAGAGGCTAGGAAACAAAAACATTTTTGTTATGTGCTTTCTTGGATGAGAACTGTCATACTCCATCCCATGGGGCCACTATCACATGTGACCACTGGGGGAAAAATAAAAAAGGAACAAGAGCCTCTAGAGAGATGCCTATTCCAATTTCTCCAGTCTGCCTTGTTCACCCATAATTCCCCCAGACATGATGAGTACTTCTATCCTCATTGATTAGACAGCAGATCATAGCAAACAAGACATGCCTTGTGAGAATAGGCCCAGAACTCCAAAGCTTGAGAATACTTCAGAAAACCTTGCTGGTATCAGTAATGGATGGGTTAGTCATGTGCTCCAAAAGACAAAAGGAAAATCAAGATCTGACAAAGAGGTATTACTTGTGTATCCCCTCATGCCTGCACAATGGGATATACTGGGAACTCAAGTCATTTGAGTTGTCTGCTTGGGAGCTGAATGCCTTAATGCAATGTGGAGAAATTGCTCATGAAACCGATTGGTATCATTTCAGGGTTCCAAAGAGCTCCAGTATCTTAGTCCTTTACGTTTTGAGAAGAATTCAGCAAGAACAAAGTGATAGATAAGAAGTGATTTATTAGAACAGGACATGTGTGAGGCTTTCAAGTGGGTGGGCAAGAAATGCCACCCGCTGAGAACTTATTGGTCTATAGTTTTATAATCAAAGGAGAAGTGGGGAAGGGGAGAAGACCTGCTTTGTCTTTCTTGAGTAGACATCAAGTTTTCATCATTAACTCCTTCTCCAGGTTGAGCAGGGGAGTCCGCTTGTCTGTGTGGGTGAGGCTGGGTCCACAAATTACTGTGTTTTCATGTGTGCAGAAAGCATGTCATAGGGATCACTAACTTACTGAGCTCACTGGGCACGATACCACTATTGCCACTATTGTTTTATTGACTTGGAGCATGTCCTGTGATTCTGTTGCATGTTTTTTTTTTTGTTAAGCAAGCCTGCTTAGTTTTGTGGTTAAGCAAACCTGATTTCTCAAGTATTCATTAACTTACAGGGATCTCCCATGTTTTCCTACTTACAAGCCCCTAGTGGGATTAACTATTTACTCACCTATTTTGACTCTTCATTCTGTCCCTAACCCTATCATTCATAGCAGGAGAGAAATCTTGCTTACAACTTTTCTCTTTACAGTGTTTATCCCCAAAAGACTGCAAATCATCAGAAAAATCATGCCTCTCCCATGACCTCCTGGGTTCTGGTGTTGTCCAGACACAATTACAGGTATTGATTTAATGGCTGTAGACTGGGGTGATGCACAAACAGATATTTTGTTCCAAGAAGAAATTGGGGCAATTCTATACGTAATCAAGATGTTTGTTGAGGTCATACCATTTTTTGAGGTTAATTCATGTCCTAGATAATCAGGTTTCATCAAACTTTTCACACTTGATGTTTAAACCTAAAATATCTTTAATTTATGTTTTTGCTTTCTTGTCTCTCACTGTGTCTTTATTTATCTGAACTTTGGCTTCCATTAACACCAGCTTATGAAAAGTAAGTCACCAGCATCCTTTAGGGTTGAATATGTTCTTCTCTCCCACCTCTGCAGCCATTGTTCAGCTTAACCCTCAAACCCACATGATTTTTTTTTCTTTTTAAAATGAATTTATTTATTTTCACATGTGTTCCCCATCCTGAATCCCCCTCCCACTTCCTTCCCCATCCCATCCCTCAGGGTCATCCCAGTGTACCAGCCCTGAGCACCCTGTCTCATGCCTCAAACCTGGACTGGCCCACATGATTTAAATGTTTGCTCACTATCCTCCCTTCTCATTCTATCCATTTTCTTGAAAATCTCGTCTATGTCATTTTTTCCCCCAATAGGCATCTTCATCTAACCCATGTTGCAAACTCAATCTGTCCCAACCACATTTCTTATCTTTTTAGGCTCTGTTCCCATCACTTCATTCAGCTATTGACATCCCAAGTCCATCGCTCAGTCTTAATACATTCTAGTCTCTGCTTTGTTGTGCTATCCAATCACTAGCTTCCTAACAAGGGCCTCAGTTCAGTTCAGTTCAGTCAGTCAGTTGTGTCCTACTCTGCGACCCCATGGACTGCAGCACGCCAGGCCTCACTGTCCATCACCAACTCCCAGAGTTTACCCAAAATCATGTCCATTGAGTCAGTAAAAATCTTCTCCTGTAAAAACCTAACACATTTTGTTATTATTTTGTTCATCTCATGTACAAAAGCCTACTTTGGATTATTTGCATTTCACATAACACTTTATAGAGTTTACCAATTTGCATTTGCCATTTCATGGGTTCTGTCCTTCTTATTCTTTTGTGAATCTCTTTGAGGGTCAGAGAGCTTGGATTATTTGGACTTGTATTCCCAAAGTTTCCAGCACACTACACTGTACACAATAGGTATGTAATAAATCACTGTGGGTTATTTCTTAGACGTCTTCCAGCATTTCTCTTGAGTAGTTCAGTGCTTCAATTATGTCACTTCCAAACAATTCTTTCTCTTGTGACTAAGGGCCCAAAATAGGAGAGATGTACAGGACTTCGGTGTTTGATGAGCATAAGGATGAAAAACATTGACAATAGTTGTAGATATTAGTGAGATATTTAAAATGGATTGACTATAAAAGTAATACTAATTACACTGATTTAAATGGATGACATACCATGCAATGGATCACAACAGTAATACATGTTAAATGATTTTGGTTACGAATTTAACCAGATGTGATTTTCTTGATTACACTGCTAAAATATTCATATGTATTTCATTGTCATAAATTGTTTCAATTTTCACATGATTATCTATCCAGAATTTTAAAAGAAACCAGTGAAATTGTTTTTAGCAGCATCTTCACTGTTTTTGGTTTTGCCAGAGGTTTATTTATTTATTTATTTTTTCATTTATTTTTATTAGTTGGAGGCTAATTACTTTATAATATTGTAGTGGGTTTTGTCATACATTGGCATGAATCAGCTATGGATTTACATCTATTCCCCATCCCGATCCTCCCTCCCACCTCCCTCTCTACCCAATCCCTCTGGGTCTTCCCAGTGCACCAGGCCCGAGCACTTGTCTCATGCATCCAACCTGGGCTGGTGATCTGTTTCACTATAGATAATATACATGTTTCGATGCTGTTCTCTCGAAACATCCCACCCTCGCCTCCTCCCACAGAGTCCAAAAGTCTGTTCTGTACATCTGTGTCTCTTTTTCTGTTTTGCATATAGGGTTATCATTACCATCTTTCTAAATTCCATATTTATGTGTTAGTATGCTGTAATGTTCTTTATCTTTCTGGCTTACTTCACTCTGTATAATGGGCTCCAGTTTCATCCATCTCATTAGAACTGATTCAAATGAATTCTTTTTAACGGCTGAGTAATATTCCATGGTGTATATGTACCACAGCTTCCTTATCCATTCATCTGCTGATGGGCATCTAGGTTGTTTCCATGTCCTGGCCATCATAAACAGTGCTACGATGAACATTGGGGTGCATGTGTCTCTTTCAGATCTGGTTTCCTCGGTGTGTATGTCCAGAAGTGGTATTGCTGGGTCATATTTGCCAGAGGTTTAAATAAGAGTTGCAGTCATTAAAGAGATTATAATGTTACTTTTTAAAGAAGCATACTGTAAAAAAAAAAAATTAGGACTGCCTGGTGGCTCAGATGGTAAAGAAACTACCTGCAGTGCAGGAGACCAAGGTTGGATCCCTGGGTTGGGAAGATCCTCTTGGAGAAGGAAATGGCAACCCACTCCAGGATTCTTACCTAGAGAACCCCATGGACAGAGGAGCCAGGTGGGCTACAGTCCACAGGGCCACAAAGAGTTGGACATGACTGAGCAACTAACGCTTCATACTCATACTGTCAAATGAACTTCTTTATGAATAGTTCTACGACTTTTAACACGTGCATAGAGTCATGAAGCCACTACCACAATCAAAGCAGATCTATCAATCAAAAAAAAATTTCCTTGTGCTGCTCTCTTATAATCAAATCCTCTTCACTTCCTGCTCCTAGTAATCCTTTATTAATTTTTAGGAGCTACAGTTTTTCATTTTCTAAAATGCCAAGGGGATGGAATCATGCAGCCTTTTGAGGCCTGGATTCTTCACCTCGGTTCATCAGGTGGTAAGCACCTTCACTGCCTTTCTCTTTGTGCCTAGTGTTCCATTATATAGATGCCCTCACTGTGTTAATTTATCTGTTGAAGGCTGCTTGAGGTGTTTCTGGTTTCTGGAATCTCTCAATGAGCTCTTATAGACAGGCATGTACACATTCTTGTTTGAACATAAGTTTACATTTTTCTAGAGTAAAACACAGGAGTAACTTCTGGATCGTATGGCACTTGTATGTTTAAGTGTATAAGAAACTGCCAAACGGTGGCATGTGTCAAGTGTGAACTCACTGCTATTATGATCCTTTATTGCCTCTGTGCGTGCTAAGTCACTTCAGTCATGTCTGATTCTTTGTGGCCCTATGGACCACAGCCCACTAGGCTCCTCTGTCCATGAGATTCTCCAGGCAAAAATGCTGCAGTGGGGTGCCATTTCCTTCTTCAGGGGATCTTCTTGACCCAGAAATTGGACTTCCATCTTTTATATCTCCTGCATTGGCAGGTAGGTACTTTACCACTAGCCTTACCTGGGAAGCCCATGATCTCTTATTAAATTGCTGTTATTTGAGTTCTTACAAAACCACGTTGCAATTATCTCTAGCATAACAAAAACAGTCCATCAGTATTATATTTACTGAGTAAACAAATATGGCAATGCATATAATAGTGAAAACTTCAAGACAGCCACTATGAGAGTGCTGGGTAGAAATTTCATGTAGCCCGTCCCAAAGACAAAGAAATGCAAGAAGGCAAAGTGGTTGTCTGAGGAGGCCTTACAAATACCTGAGAAAAGAGAAGAGAAAGGCAGAAAGGGAAAGATATACCTAGCTGAATTCAGAGTTCCAGACAACAGCAAGGAGAGATAAGAACAATGATCAATGCAAAGAAATAGAGGAAAACAATAAAATGACAAAGACTAGAGGTCTCTTCAGGAAAATTAGAGATACCAAGGGAACATTTCATGTAAAGATGGGCACAATAAAGGACAGAAACAGCAAGGACCTAACAGAAGCAAGAGGTTAAAAAGAGGTGGCAAGAATACACAGAAGAATTATATTAAAAAGGTCTTAATGACCCAGATAATGATAGTGTGGTCACTCACCTAGAACCAGACATCCTGGAGTGTGAATTCAAGTGGGTCTTAGAAAGCATTATTATGAACAAAGCTGGTGGAGGTGATGGAATTCCATCTGAGCTATTTATAATGCGAAAAGATGATGCTGTGGAAGTGCCGCAAACTTGGAAAACTCAGCAGTGGCTACAGGACTGGAAATGAAGAGGAAAAGTTAAAATTTTACCTGATCTCCTTCTCCTTCTGCCTCTGTAACTCAGCTTGCCTCTTGCAAAGTCTAGATCACATAGGTCACGTAGTCTCAGAAAGTGGAAACTTGTAATACTAGGACCTGGAGTTTATCTTTCTCACCCTTGTCCTGCTCTTTGCAATTGCCCAGCCCCTGCAAACCTGCTTAATCATGCCTGTTCAGGCCAGGCGTCCCCCTCCCCATCTTGACTGCTGTTTCTGCAGGCACAAAACCCCTTAGTTTAAACCAGACTATTAACAGCTAGTGTTGCCCACTACAGTCTATGCATAAAAACTCTGTAATCCCTCTGTTTGGGCCCAGAGCTTGGAGTGTTAACTCCTCTGGGCCCACCAGCGTAATAAACCTGAGTTCTCCAACTCTCCAAGTGTGGTGCTTGGTTTCTCTAGTACTGGTTTCTGTAACAGAGAAGGTTAGCTTTCATTCCCATCCCAAAGAGAAATTTGGATCATAAAGAAGGCTAAGCACCAAAGAATTGATGCTTTCAAATTATGGTGCTGGAGAGACTCTTGAGAGTTCCTTGGCCAGCAAAGAGATCAAATCAGTCAATCCTATAGGAAGTCAGTCCTGAATATTCATTGGAAGAACTGATGCTGAAGCTCCAATACTTTGGCCCCCTGTTACGAAGAGTGGACTCAATGGCAAAACTCTGATGCTGGGAAAGATTGAGGGCAAGAGAAGAAGCAGGTGACAGAGGATGATATGGTTGGACGGCATCACCAATATGATGGACATGAGTTTGTGCAAACTCTGGGAGACAGTGAAGAACCGGGAAGTCTAGTGTGTTACAACCCATGGGGTCAGAAAGTCAGACACAACTTAGCAACTGAACAACAATTTCAACAGGATATCTAATGATATATCTCTTAGAATATTTTTCATTTCTAAAATACTATAATTTTCTGAAAAAAAAATTAATTTCTCCTTTTATAATATTGAGTTGGGGGTTTCCCTAAATGGTCCAGGGGTTAAGACTCTGTGCTTCCAATGCAGAGGAAGTGATTTGATCACTTATCAGGAAAGTAAGATCCCACATGCTGCATGGGGCAGCACCTCCAGCCCCCAAGAAAAGCAGTTAGTTTTATACTAATGGATTGAAGAAAATGTTCATTCTGGTTTTTCCATATGATGTGATGGCCAACACAATATTATTTTTAATAAAATGATCCCTGAAGTTCATTCCTATTCTTAACTGCCTATTATCTTATTATTCTATAAATAGTTAAAATATGTTCCACCAGATATTTCCTCACTGGAGCTTATACAGAGTATCCCCACGCATACTCTGTGAGGGGGCATGCCCATAAGAAAGGAAAAGTGATGCATGGAATAGATTTTCCTTATAAAGGAGCATTTTAAAATTGCATGTGTGAAAAATGTTAAGAATATTTATATCTCTGTTTTCTTTCCTATGCTGTGGTCTGCCTTTCAAGAAATGGGGTATGATCATGAAGAATGTCAAGATGTTGCATGACTGATCACCTGATATGTGTATAAATGGCATTCAGCTTGTGCATTGATGCATAGACAGCATTTACAAACTAACTATCACATTGATGTATGTGGTCTATTTTGTCTTTACTGGCCTATCTTGAATACAGTGTCTTATTTTTTACATATATTGGGAGAGTGAGTTATTTTGTTTATTTTGGTTTTTTAATAAACTATTTGTCTCTAATTTTCATTGTTTTCTGTTATAGAGTAAAAAAAAAGCCCCCAATGAATCGAACTGTTATCACTCCTCAGAGTAATTAAGTAATCTGTGAGACCGCTTCTTCTGTCTACCTTCATTCATGTGCACATTATATCTTATGATCGCTTACTGGTGTTGCATCAATACATTTTCATTTTTAATAAATTCTGTGTTCCAAAGTTGGGGAAATGCTGACTTAAGCAATTATTCATGTGACTATCTGATTAATGTTTCTATCTTTCCCAAGAAAATATGCTTCCAATCGGGTCCCATGTCTATTTTCTGCTCACTGTTATATCTCTAGAGTCTTGCTTAGTTTCTGACACAGGCAAATATTAAAAAACAAACAAAACACCTTTTGTGTTAATATCCACAGAATCAGGAACTAGTAATCTGTGCCACTACATTAACAAAGATTCCTATTTATCCTGTTATGGATGAAGTCTTAGGTTAGATTGCTTCCACTGTAATTTTATCATTAAGTTTGGGTTGTTCCAGTGTCAGCCAGCAATCTTTGTCCGTTCAGTACGGAATTACATATCCCACAAAGTGAGCATGCTATCTATTTTCTGCCTTGTCCTTTGTGACAAGTGTTGCTTTGCTGGAAAAGAGAAATGCTTAATTTACCTCAACATAGAAAAGCTACCTTGAGTAGCTTGTGGAATTTAAGCTCACTATTAAAGTAACTTGCTCCTGTGTTTTCAAATGCCATATTATCTTTCTAAAATGTTTCAACTTGTATTTAAAATAAACTTGTTCTCAAGCATCTTTGTGGAGAAGTTATTCCACAACTTATTAGTGCAGATAAATGTGATTTGAGGAAATATACATTTGTGTTTCTAGAGTTTAAGCTGTTTAAATTGCCATTTTACTGGTGACAACCTCTAATATAGTCTACTCCTTAGAAATGAGTTGCTAAATTTAGCCTTTACTCAAGGGGAGAGGAATTAGTCTCTATCTTTTGACAGACAGACTGGAAAAGGTTTAATGGACATATTTTAAAGCCATAACATGGAGCTGCATGCAAAAATCAATATTCTTAGATAAGACACTTTATTTCTAAAATAAGTACAAAACTTTATAAGAATGGAATAGTCGGATAACAAGAAGAAACTCCTAAAAATGAAGGGAAAATTCATCAATATAATGGCTGAACATATATATGTATATAAAATTGTTGCTGCTGTTTAGTCACTAAGTCATGTCTAAATCTTTGTAACCCCGTGGCCTGTAGCCCGCTAGGCGCCTCTGTCCATGGGATTTCCCAGGCAAGAATATTGGAGTGGGTTGCCATTTTCTTCTCCAGAGGATCTTCCCCTCCCAGGGACTGAACCCGTGTCTCCTGCATCGGCAGGCAGATTCTTTACCACCGAGCCAGCTGGGAAGCCCTATATTTATAATAGAAGAGATAAAACATAAAAAATAAAAAGATTGTTCAGAATTTATTAGGAAAACCTACAAAGATAAACATTTGGCAAGTAAAGAATAAGAATATAGATAATTGTGTACGTGTCCATTCCAAACTCCCTAACGATCCCTTCCCGCTCACTTCCTCCTGGCAACCATAAACTTGTTCTCTAAGTCTGTGGGTCTCTTTCTGTTTTATAAGTAAGCTACTGCTATATTTAAAATGGATAGTCAGCAAGGCTCTATTGCAGAGCACAGGTAACTCTGCTCAATGTTATGGGGCAGCCTGGATGGGAGGGGAGTTTGGGAGAGAAATGATACAGTATATATATGGCTGAGTCCCTCTGCTAGTCACCGGAAACCATCTCAACATTGTTAACTGGCTATACCCCAATACAAAATACAGAATTTAAAAACATATTTAAAAAATCAAATTGAAATAGAATATAAATAATTGAAATGAAGATTCTACATCCAGCCAATAAGAGATACAGGCTGGAGCAATGGAAGGAAATGCTGATCAACAAAGAAGGATGAGGAGGTAAAAAAGAAGGGGCAGAGGGGCGGGGGGAGGAAGAGAACAGGATGTGAGGAAGCAGAAGGAAGAAAGAAGGCCACAAAGAGGCAAGGAAGACGAAGGAGAGAAACAAGAAACATCGCAGACCCAGTGGAGAAGTGGTCTCATCAGTAAGTCTGAGTGCTAGAAGATAATCCTGCAAACGACTTCAACCATCTGAGAGAACAGGATGGGCAAGCTAAACTTGCCCAAAGTTCCAATTAAAAGTTATACAAATATTTCTGAATACATCAAAGAAATTTTATCTTTCGAGTTTCAGGAGTAAATATTTCAGATTGGAGCAGAAGGGCTGATATGTCTGGATGACAGTATTTAAAGAAAAAAGGTAGAATAAATCATGTAAATATGAGTGTAAAAAAGCAACTGAGACTTTGTCTTCCACTAACGGCAGACTGCACAGTTTCCAATGAGAAAAACTAGAAAATCTGGAAGAAACAATCTGTTTGAAGCATTGGGAATTAGCAAAGCAGTGAAGAATTACAAAGCCAAATTCCACAAGAAGAAAACCCAGAGAGGTGAGCTTTTAACCACAGGGACATCCATGAACTTAAGAAGGATCGCTGGGCAGAGCTTCAGAAGACTCAAGTGACTTGAGAACAAATACTGAAGTTTACAGTCTGCATGGAGATGGTCCTTGGTGAATCCCATATGCTTTGGGTTAGGATGTGGAAGGGCAATATGCTAGGATTAAGAGTAAATCCTAAACAAACCAGACCTTGCATGTTCTGATGCCTGGCTTTTAATTATATACACCTCTTATTGGGTTAAGGTAATTTGGATTGTTACTTTCTTAGTTACCTGTCAGAAGAAAATGTTCTGAGGGAAAATAATACCTTTGTAGACTGAAAATATCTCTATTGTTTTTAATGTACAATGTTCCATATCCTTAATCTCTGGCAACTACTAATTTATTCACCATTTATAAAATGTTGCTATTTCAAAAATATTATGTAAATACAATTATACAGTACATAACCTTTGACTTTTTTTTTTTTTCTCTCAGGTATTGATTCCCTAGGGAACCCAATTCCCTAGGTATTGATCAAGCTGTGTATGTCAATCCAGCGATCTTTCTCCTGGGCATATATCTAGAGAAAACCATAATACAAAAGGATATATGCATCCCAAGTTCACTGTAACACTATTTATAAAAACCAAGACATGGAAGCAACATAAAGGTCCATTGACAGAAGAATGAATAAAGAAGACATGGTACATATACACAATGGAATACCACACTGCCATAAAAATGAAAGAAATAATGCCATTTGCAGCACCATGGATGGACCTAGAGATCATCACATTAAGGGATAAATCGGGAGCTTGGGATGAACATGCAAACATACTCCTGTATTTAAGACAGATAACCAACAAGGACCTACTTGTTTAGCACAGGGAACTCTGCTCAGTCTTGTGTGATGACCTATATGAGAAAAGAATCTCAAAAAGAATGAACATTTGTATATGTATAACTGAACCACTTTACTGTACATCTGAAACTAACACACAATTGTAAACCAACTATGCTCTAATAGAACTGAAATAAAATATAATCTTGTAAGCATTAAATATGGTTACTTTCAGAACCTGAATAATATTCCATGTGGGTATGCATCACGGTTTAACCATTCGGAGGTTGAAGGATGTCTGAGTTGCTTAGAGTGTTTGGCGTTTCTAAGTAAAGCTGGCAGAAACAGACAGGCATAGGTTTCTATGTGAGTATCTCTTCATTTCTCTGGGATAAAATCTTAAGAAGGCAATTGCTAGGACATTTAGTAATTAAGGGTTTAATTTCATAAGAAACTGCCAAACTGTTTTCTGGAGTGGCTATGACATTTTATACTCCCGCCAGTGATGTGTAAATGATCCTGCCTCTCTACATCCTTGTTACCATTTGGTACTGTGACTTTTTTGTTTTAACTATTCTGATAGGTGTATAGTAATTTTTTTTTTTTTTTACTATACATGGCTTTTCATTTACATTTCCTTGATAGCTAATGTAAAGCATCTTTTCATGTGCTTATTTGTTATACATATTTCCTCCTCAACAAATGTCTCTTCCTGTCTTCTGTTCATTTTCTAAATTTTTTTTTTATGCTGTTGAATCTTGAGAGTCCTCTATATGTTCCAGATATGAGTGCTTTGTTAGATATTTGGTTTGCAAATATTTTCTCCAAGTCTCTAGCTTGTCTTTTCATACCCTTCACAGGGGCTTTTTTCAGAATAAAATCTTTTAATTTGGATGAGGTTTAGTTTATCAGTTTTTCCTTTTACTTTTAGTGTCAAGTCTAGGAACTCTTTAACTAGCTCTAGGTCCTGAAATTATTCTATTTTTTTTTCTAAAAGTTTTATAGTTTTACCTTTTACATTTAAGTCTGTAATCCGTTTGAAGTTAATATTTATATAAGAAGAAGGGACCCTCCTTGAAGGTTAGTTAGTGAAGCATTACCTTGTAAAAATTTTCAGTCTTTCTCTTTATAAATTCAATTTTAAAATATAGCAATGTATATATATTTGATTTTCAAATGAACAAGTTCACACATACATAAATTGAAAGAAGGATAATAAAAAGGAGATAAAACATTTTACGCTATCATACTTCCCTGCCTTTGTTTTTGCTGTGGCAGAAACACCTAATACTTCATTTCTAAAATCTTCACTCTCTTTAAAGTTTAGCCCCAAGTCCCATTTTCTCCAGGAAGATTTCCCCCGACTACTGCATCTCGTTTCACTTTCTATAGTGCTCTTTAGTACAATTAGCACATCTGTACAACAGTTAGACTCAGCTTTGTTGCAGTTCCCTTAGAACACTGTAACCTCTCCTACCACAGGGCTTTTGTACATGCTGTTCCCTCTGATGGCAGTCCCCCCATCCTTCAGTCCTCAGGTCAAATACTACTTTCACAGAATCCATTAAGTACCCTGATCTTGAGTTTTACAGAATAGCGACTTAGTACAGCAGCTAATTAAGATTTGTTTGTTTCATTGTTTGACTTTCATCTTCCTCAGAAGACTGTGATCCCCAAAAGACGGGAATTATTTGGTAGTGGTCACCCATGTATGCCATATGCATGGCTCAGTCCTTGACATTTAATAAGTGTTTCTTGTGGGGAAAAAGAATAAATGAATGAGTTTTTGATTTGTAATTTCTAAAGGTGAGGCAATGACTTAAAACTCACAGAATTTAAGTGCTAGAAAGATTTAATTGTTGGCTTCCAAGTGAGAAAACTGAGGGCTTAGTTTATCTACACCCAAAGGGTCTAGAAGAACAGCAATATTTACCAAGATATTTTTATTGGGAGTAGGGGGCAAGATGGAACATAAAACCTTTCCTGAAATACCCATGTGATTAGAGTTAAGTAGCCATAATCATTTAAACAATCAGAGTATTCACTTATATATTTAATTCCTTCCAAATGTAGAGTCGTTACCTAATGAAGGCTTGTAAGTAGTTTTAATGCTTATTAATAAAATGCATTAAGAAATGCAGAGAGGGCCAGGCCAAGGAGGATGCTAGTGGCCAGATTCATACCAGAGCACTTTTTAAAGACTGAATACAATGTTGCTGGCCTATTTACCAGTTAAAAATATACATTCTTTTCTTTGGTCCAATTTCCCTTTTCTGCTCTCCTGGGAGCCCCCTGGAACAGTGGCTCTCATTTTTAACTCCCTCCCCTGGTTCCATATTTTCCATCAACCCAGGGAGGATGGGAGGGAAAGTCACTTTGCTACAGTCAGCCGCTCACGGAATCTCTCCCAGAAGCCTGGGAGGTAAGAGCTCCGTGTAGAAGACTTTCCATTCTTAGCTAAACCTAGCTGCAGTGGCCTGAGGGGCTAATCAAGTAGTATAAACACTGATTAAACAAGGTAGGTCATTCCCATCACCTTTTCCAGAGCGGGAAATGGAGGTACCTCACATGGGAATGGTATTTGCAGACTCAGAAACATGATGAGCTGTTGCTTAATTCCTTTCCCCTTGCAAATGCCAGCGGAGAGCTGTGGAGGCGTTAGAGTCTGAACAACATTCAAACAGGTCGTATGTGGGGGCTGAGGTGGCTCATTAAGAAGTTCCTGTTTTACCGCCATATATCCGTATGCTCTGTATTCAAATCCATGACAGAGGCACTGTACATCTCCCATCTTCGCATCCAACAGTCCTTGCCAGGTGGAATGAAAAAGCTGATCACACACAGCTTTGCCAGTCTCTTGACAGGAGAGAGCAAACAAACAAACAAACAAAAAATCCTCCTGAACATATGAAATGTCAGTCAAAGCTCAAACATATTAAAGCAAGACAGGCGATGTTATTTTCTAAGATTAGAGATCAACTGATTTCTCATTAGTTCCTAGACCGTATAATAAGCTAGCGTGACTGGCTTTACGATTCAGGAATATTCTTGAATCCAGGTTCGTTGGTTCATTTTTTTGTTGTTGTTGTTATTTTTTGACACATGTGCTTCCTCTGTTGTAAAGTGGGTGTTATCTTAGAATTTGGAGAGCCACTCTTTGGGGGACTGGGCGAGGGGAACTGCTCAGAATGTCCTCTTTCTTTCTTAATGAGCTGCAGTCTCTCAAATGTTAGAAAAGGCTGAGATTTGAAGAAAAGAGACACCTGAGTTTGAGCTGTTCCTGTCTTGACAGTCCCCCACCCTCAGCCCTGCTCTGAGCTGTTTGCCTCCCAGGGATGTTTCCCCCAAAATCAGTCTGTGTGGCAGCGTGGGCGGGAGGCAGGAAGAAAAGGAGGATTATAGAATGAAACCGCACTCTTAAAACGTGCTGCATTTTCACATCAGGGAATGTGGCTGGAAATCACTGGAAGTGATGCAGATTCCAGGACATTCTCATAACTCCTTTCTGTCCAATGACTTTTCTCCTTGAAGGTTAGTTAGTGCTCAGAGGCTCAGACCTGTCCGACTCTTTGTGGCCCCATGGACTGTAGCTTGCCAGGCTCCTCTGTCCATGGGATTTCCCAGGCAAGAATACTGGAGTGAGGTGCCATTTCCTACTCCAGGGGATCTTCCTGACCCAGGAATTGTACTTGCATCTCTTGAGTCTCCTGTGTTGGCAGGCAAGTTCTTTACAATTAGCGCCACTGCTTGAAGGTTAGTTGGCAGCAAATCTCTGCATCTTTCACTTAGGATCATTTACTTATGGGATCCATTGACCCATGGGCTCTGGAAGGAGACACACCCCTCCCTCCTGACTCTTGCTGTGGGTATAATTTATGAAACAGTAACCCAAGACCTTTATACAGCCTCCAGACAAGCTTTTCCTGAGTTCAGGACTTGATAGTGAAGCATTACCTTGTAGATTGTCTGAATCCTTGCTACCAAAGATGCAGCCAGAGGAAGAGCTATCACAAGAATCCTGAGAAATGTAGACTTCCCACCATGGATGTACCAAATCAGAGCACACCTTTGAACAAGATCCCCAAGGGATTCATATGCACATGAACATTTGAGAATTCTGCTCTGTACTTAGTCATTCAGTTGTATCCAACTCTTTGTGACCCTGTGGACTGTAGCCCGCTAGGCTCCTCTGTCCATGGGGATTCTCCAGGCAAGAATACTGGAGTGGGTTGCCATGCCCTCCTCCAGGGGATCTTCCCAACCCAGGGATGGAATCCAGGTTTCCTGAATTGCAGGTAGGGAAACCCAAGAATACTGGAGTGGGTAGCTTATCCCTTCTCCAGGGGAACTTCTGGGCCCAGCAATCAAACTGAGGTCTCCTGCATTGCAGGTAGATTCTTTACCAGCTGAGCTACCAGGGAAGTCCCTTGAGAAGCTCTGCTCTCCATCAAAAACCTCATTTTATAGATTAGGACACTGGGGCCCTGACCTGGGGAGTTCTTAGCTAGGGTCACACAACAACAAATCAGAGCTCAGTATTCCACCTTCTGCAGGCACCCTGCTCTCCTTTCACCTGACACTGCTTGTCTTGAGCCTGGAAAGAAGACGTCTTTGTGTTGACTAGAGTAAAAAAGAAAATGACTCTGATTTCATGGAAACATATTGTGCCTGAATTTCCATCATCTCTGATACAACTTGTAGAGAACACCTGGCCAGGGCTGTGTGTGTAGTAGGTGCCCAAACGACGTTGTTATCATATTAATAAGCTTGTTGATACTAATCATTATCGTCATCATTGTTTTGGGATGTGCAGAAAAGGAACAGAAAATAGTGAAAAATTTCCATGGAGACTGTCTTATTCACTCAGCTAGCTGGCAGACCAGACTAGGAAATCATAGAGGTTGGTATGGTGGGATGTGGGTTTATTTTCACTTAAATTCCTGCCAGAGGCTAGGAGGCAGTTAGTTGGTGAAACATTTACCAGTGTCTCAGAGCTCCTTGTAAACGTGAGAAGATTCCTATACCTCTCCTTCCTTGGTAAGGTGAGAAACATTTACCAGTGTCTCAGAGCTCCTTGTAAATGTGAGAGTTTACACGTTCACCTCCTTCCTTGGTAAGGTGAGAAGCTGAGCATCCATTAGAGACACTACCAGTGCCTTCTGGGAGAATCTCTTCTGCTCTCTATAAGCTCAGTCATTCTGCAATTTGGGCAATAACCCACCTTCTAGCCAGCGATCTCTCTTCTCTTACTTCTTCTCTCCCTGTTCCCCTTCTCACTCTTCCTCTCTCTTCCCTCCACATTTGTGGAGCACCTACTGTATACTATGGTCTGCAACAAATGCCAGAAAATAAGTACTGCTTAATTTCTTTCTTCAAAAAGTTCTTATTGCAGTTCAGAGGAGTATCTTTGCTGGAATCTCCTATGTTCATCCATTCTTAAATAGAAGAAAAGCTGAGAGTGAAAGAAATTGAGAGTTTACTCTGCTATATTTACAAGTTCATCTGTATACATCCCTGGTATTTTGTGCTCATTGGGTTGTAAGTTAGGAGCAATTAGTATGTTTTAACAAATCTCCTCACCTATATTCTTATATCAAACCTCCTTGCTCTTCCTCTTTTACCTTACAGGCAAGTCAGATGGGGACTCAACATTGCCAACTACTATGGCATATGTAAGATTTAGTCTCTGAAGGTTAGATGTGCTCTCTCTTTAGACAATTTCAATTCTTGGTCAAGGAATGCCAGATCCAGGCCCTGGTGAGCATATCAAGTGGCAAAGATGGTCATGCCTTTTGTAGAAGATGTTACAGTTATTTGCTTTAGGGTCAGACTTATTTTTCTGGCATGAATGCCGTAGGGCAAAGTGATGGTAGGAATTTGATACATATACTATTCTTGTCCTTCGGAGGAGAGAACTAGGGTCGTCCTTTCTAGGCTGTGGCAATGGGTGGTGCACACAGACATGAATTACTACGACTCTACCACCTGCATTCCCAGTAGCGTTTTAACTTCAAAGGACTGAGCCACTATTACATCTTGTTCTTAAACCAGAGTGTTTAAGTAGCAACGCCATGTTTAATTAGGGCCTGAGTAAGAATTGAGCTCAGATAGAATGACCTCCGAAACGAAGCCTTTCATCTGTGGAAGGTATGTAATAAAATAAAAGCCTTATCCACGTGTGACACGCAAAGGTAGGGTCGATCAGAATTAGATAGACACCTGAATTGTAGGATTTAGGGCAAGACTTTCTGAAACTATGCAGAAAAGCTAATCAATAGCTAATAATACATTTTCAAGTAGCAGTCCTACTAGGGCTAATTTAATAGGTAAGCTTCATGTTCTAAATATAGTTTTAAACGTGATTAGACAGTTTATATTTTAAGTGGCATTAAGGCATCTCCTTTAATTAAGTGATGTGAAAGCTATAGCATAGCAGATAGGTATATGGTCTCTGAAAGCAGACAACTGTCTTTTCAAGCTTTTATCCCTCAGCTGACTAGCTATCTACTTTACTGTTCTAAATGTCCATTTCTCATTTTTAACATGAGAGCAATAAAACTGAACCAATTGGATGGTTGTATGGCTTAAATCCCTTGGGCTGCAAGGAGATCAAATCAGTCCATCCTAAAGGAAATCAACCCTGAATATTCATTGGAAGGACTGATGCTGAAGCTGAAGCTCCAATGCTTTGGCCTCCTGATACAAAGGAGGAATTCATTGAGAAAGACCCCGATGCTGCAAAAGATTGAAGGTCAAAGCAGAAGAAGGCAGCAGAGGATGAGACGGTCGGATGGCATCACTGACTCAGCGGACATGAATTTGAGCAAACTCTGGGAGGTTGTGAAGGACAGGGGAGCCTGGCATACTGCATTCTGTGAGGTTGCAAAAAGTCAGATGTGACTTAGTGACTGAACAGCATGGGTTAAATGAGAGAACTGATATAAAATCAGTCATTTAAATGTTAAACTAACATACGTGAAAACAGAATCATTTGGGGAGTATGCACTTCTATGAATATTACCACATTTATAGATTATTATAATGACAGCATGCAGAACAGTTTCATCTCCCCAAAAGACTCCACTGTGAACCTCTTCCTACCTCCTCCACCCCCAACTCTTGGCAAATGCTAATGTATTCTCAATCACTACAGATTGGTTTTTTCGAGAATATCATATAAATGGTACTATGCACTATATAACCTTTTGAGATGGGCTTCTTTCACTCCACATAATGCCTTTGAGATTCATCCAAGTGGTTGTGTGTCAATAGTTTGTTCCTTTCCATTGCTGGGTGGCATTCCAGTGCATGGATGGATCACAGCTTGCTTAGCCATTCACTCACTGAAAGACACTTGGATTGTCTCCAGATCCGACGATTAAAAATACAGCTGCTAGAAACGTTTGAGGTACAGCTTCTAATGTGAATGCGAATTTTCACGTCTCTAAGGTAAAATATGCAGGAGTTGGATTTCTGGGTCCTCTGGTAAGCATAGGTTTTATTTTATAAAAACCACCAAACTTTTCTAGAGTGGTTGTACTGTTGTGCATTCCCACTAGCAGGGTGTGAGAGCTCCGGCTGCTCTGGGTCCTCACTAGCACCTGGCATTACCAGTACGTTTTATTTGAGCTGTTCTAGTAGGTGAGAAGAAGTATCATATATGGTTTAACTTGCATTTGCCCTGTGACCATCTTTGGGTATTATTGATTTTCCTGTATGTGCACGTGTGTTTGCTTTACCCTCTTTAGTATCTGTTCAAGTTTTTGTCCATTTTCAGTTGGGTTGTTGGTTTTTTACTGATGAAACTGGGTTGTCCACAGATGAATTTGAGATCCCGCCTTCACCTGGTTGTCTTCTGCTACATGTGGGTTGTATTGCTGTTAGCGGGTTCAAGCTCGCTCTGCTTGTCCCATGGCAGGCCAATGAATCAGAGATCAGAGACGAGGTGTTGAGGCACGGAATACAGTTTTATTCAGAAAGTCAGCTGACCAAAAAAAAAAAAAAATGGCAGGCAAACCATAAAAATAACCATATTATTGGGGTCTGGATGCCAGGTTCTTTTATAGGTCAGAGATTTGGGGAGGTGAGGAAGCAAAGTAAAAAGGTGATTAACCTTGCAAGTATCTCCTAGAATAGCAAGTCTCAGGCAAGTTATGTGTTAACTTCTTCCTTCCTGCCATCTACAGGTGGACAGAGTTCTAAATAAAGGTGCTTTAACAGTCAGGCAGAAGGGCAGGGTCCTCAGAGGCAGGCCATTATGTATGGTTATAATAACAACAGCTACAAAAAGCAAGTCAAAGAAACAGTTCCAACATGGAGTCAGAATTGGTTCTTCTCTGCAGAAAAAAAAAAAAAAGAATTACTCTCCATTTATTTAGATCCTATTTTTTTGAGCTTCCCTGGTGGCTCAGATGGTAAAGCGTCTGCCTGCAATGCGGTAGACCCGGGTTCGATCCCTGGGTTAGGAAGATCTCCTGGAGAAGGAAATGGCAACCCACTCCAGTACTCTTGCCTGGAGAATCCCACGGACAGAGGAGCCTGGTAGGCTACAGTCCATGGGGTCGCAAAGAGTAGGACATGACTGAGCGACTTCACTTCACTTGATTTCTTTCATCAGCATTTTATAGTGTTCAGCATGGAGTACAGGTTTTGTGAGATTTGCATCAAAGTATTGTATAGTTTTTAAAGCTATTGTAAGCAATGATTATTTAAAATTTTCTGTTTCCAAATGTTTATTGCCACTATATATAAATAAGACTGATTTTTGTGTGGTGCCTTATATCCTGTGACTTTGCTAAATTCATTATTTCTAGAAGCTTTTTGTTGTTTTTGTTGACTTCTTGAGGTTCTCGACATAGAAAGTCACTTCATCTGTAGAGGGATGATTTTCTTTTCTTTCTAGGTTTCCCCTGATGTGCTTTCTACCCATAGGTCAGTGCCCACTTCTGTATTTTATGCTACTGGGCATCCACACTAGGGGGGAAAGGGGTTAAAATGTGAGACTCCCAGTCAGTTTGGTAGTTCTTGAAATTTTCATCTTCACCAACCTTCCTGCCACTGTTTACCCTTTAGAGTCTTCAAAGGGATGCGCTGTGTACTCTGCGCGGGTGATAGGACTGCATTCAAGGCAAGTGATAGTGTGTGTTTTCTCCATCTTTGTTGTTGTTTAGTCACTCAGTCCTGTCCAACTCTTTGTGACCCTATAGACTGTAGCCCACTGGGCTCCTCTGTCCACAGGATTTCCCAGGCAAGAATATTGGAGTGGGTTGCCATTTCCTTCCTAGGGGATCTTCCCAACCCTGAGTTGAACCTGTGTCTCACACATTGGCAGGCAAATTCTTTACCACGGAGCCACCTGGGAAGCCTCTTTCTCCATCTTATCTCAAGTGAAAACTAGACATTGGATTTGCCTTCTCCCCTCCCCTCAGTAATTAGAATATATTTGTATTTCTCCATTTACACTCTCTTTTCTGTCCCTGTTCTTTAACTTCCTCTTCTGGCCTTAAGCCTAAACAGACCACCAGGGTTGAGAGCAAGATGCTTGCCAGTGGAACACGATAAAATCGAGTGTACATTGAGCTTTGGCCTCCTTTGCACTGTGCTCCAAGAAATTGAGTTAAATGAATCTGGACACAGGGCAAGAGAAAACTTTAACTCAGCTTATGTTCAGATTATTTCAAATTAGTGAGTTAATGAACCTCTTAAGCCACAGAAATTATCTGGATCAATTTACAACACAGGAAATCAATGAAAGCTTTCTTTGGTTGGCCAGTATGGTTATTGGTAATTCTGCAAACTGTGCATTTTAAAATGTGGGCGTGCCCATGTGTTGACACTGTGAAGGTGGGTTGCAGTGAGAGGTGACTGGAGGCCCAGAGAATGAGAAGAATTAAGCAGAGGACAGTGGTCATAGGACAAACCTAGACAGCACAGTAAAAATCAGAGACATCACTTTGCCAACAAAGGTCCATATAGTTGAAGCTATGATTTTTCTAGTAATCACGTATGGATGTGAGAGATGGACCATAAAGAAGGCTGAGCACTAAAGAACTGATGTTTCTGAACTGTGATTTTTGGAGAAGACTCTTGAGAGTCCCTTGGCCTGCAAGATGATCAAACCAGTCAATCCAAAGGGAAATCAGTCCTGAATATTCATTGGAAGGACTGATGCTGAAGCTCCAGTACTTTGGCTACCTGATGGAAAGAGCCAACACATTTGAAAAGACCCTGACACTGGGAAAGATTGAAGGGAAACAGAGAAGTGGGGACAGAGGATGAGATGGTTAGATAGCATCACTGACTCAATGAACATGAATCTGAGCAAACTCTGATAGTGAAGAACGAAGGAGGTTAGTGTTCTGCTGTCCATGGGATCGCCAAGAGTCAGACACAACTGAACAACAAGTGGGGATATGAAGCTTTTGAGTGTCTTTTGACTGGTTTCACTGGGTACTGTCTTTTTCTCTGGAGTCATCAAGTAAACCTTGGCTCTCTGAACACACCATTCACAGGTGATGTGACTGGTGAGGTCAAACTCATCTAACACCACGGAAACTGCTTTGTAGCTCCCCGCTGTTTCAGAATGAACTTTGGTTGGAAGGAAAGTTAGCTGTTGCTCTTTGTACTGCATCTGGTCTTCCAGTTAGAGATCCACACACTGACACACTCCAGGCTTCTCTTGATTTAAACATCTTTCCCTTTCTCACACTTCCACTGCACCTGGAGACTCTAAGTGCTGGTCTGTAACATCGCCATCTGGTGGCTCCAAAGCTACATGACAAAGAGGGGAAAAAAAAAAGAGCTGTTTTCTAGGTTTTTTTCCCAAGCCATTTCTTTTCCAGCTCTTGGTTGATTTAGGATGAACTCATGACAGAATTGTGCACCATTTTAGGCCTCTGACCAGACTATTCTCTGTTCCAGCATGTACATGCCCAGAAGTGGATGAGGTCAAGGAGAAGGAATGCAACAGGGCTTCTGATAAGAACCTCTGAGAATTACAGAGAGAAAATGGTGATCTTGACTTGTATCTGATCCAAGTGTAGTTGGACTGAGTTTCCTTCTCTGCTTGGGTAAGTTTAGGAGTTTTCAGTTAGCACAGGCAACACATTTGGACTGAGATATCATTTTACATTTATGGTTCTGGGTTTGGGGGGGAGGGGGTGGGAGCAACTGATACAGAATGACTTCTATAGCAAGCCTCTCTTTCCCAAATCCTACCTGCAACTTCTCCTCCTGTCTTAGCCCCAAAAGATGCTTTGCTGTTTCATGGGTTACATTTTGCTTGTTTTGCCTAAATCTATCTGGAGGGTTTTTCTGTTCTCTGAAATTTTTAGTATTCTAGAAGAAAATGCCAAAAAGAACACTGGCTGCTGCAGAAATCCTGATGGAAACATAAGCTCGTAAGGAACAGGAATCTGTGCAGTGTTTTTATTTCACCACTGTTGGCATCTCATCTCTCTTCCCCAAATTGCTCACCTTAGGAATTCCTCTTTCATTTCTCTTTTCCAACTTATGCGTAATGTAATATGTACATTCAGTTCAGTTCAGTCACTCAGTCATGCCCGGCTCTTTGCAATCCCATGGACTGCAGCACACCAGGCCTCCCTGTCCATCAACAACTCCCGGAGTTTTCTCAAACTCATGTCCATTGAGTCGGTGATGCCATCCGATCATCTCATCCTTTGTCACCCCCTTCTCCTCTTGCATTCAATCTTTCCCAGCATCAGGGTCTTTTCAAATGAGTCAGTTCTTCACATCAGGTTGTCAAAGTAATAGAGTGTCAGCTTCAGCATCAGTCCTTCCAACGAATATTCAGGACTGATTTCCTTTAGGAAGGACTGGTTGGATCTCCTTGCAGTCCAAGGGACTCTCAAGAGTCTTCTCCAACACCACAGTTCAAAAGCATCAATTCTCCGGCGCTCAGCTTTCTTTATAGTCCAACTCTTGTATCCATACATGTAGTCATGTAATATCTATATATGTTTGCCTATAATATGTGCATCTATTTGTAGGTGTGTATATTATACAGATATGAAAGTTACAGAGGAGATTAAAAGCTACCAAATCATCTTTCTTTGCATCTGCCTTTAATTACAGAATAACCTTCTCCTATAGATAATCTCAATTGTTGGTGTTTTGTGTAGTTGTCTATACATTTGTATGGTCCTTTTATATGTTTCTCCTTCATGGGGCAAAGGGTGGGCAACATTTTCAGTTTGAAATCTGAGTAACCACAAAGTCAGAGGAACAGTTCATTGGGGACTAAAGGAAGAAAAAAGCACAGATCAAGGAGGGGAATTAAAATGGGACTTGAAGAAGCTATATGGAAAGAGGGAGGTTGTTGTACAATGAAGAATTTGTAGGTCTTTGTCCTAGATTGTTGGCCTAGAGCTTCTGAAACCCTTGGTAATAGAAGTGTCTTTGTTATTCATCAGCTCCTCAGAGCAAATCTGAGTTTATGCTAATGAAGTGACTCCTGGCGGTGATGGTTGGTGGTGGGTTCTTAGAGAGAACGGAAGCTGATGCCGAAACCATGGTCTCAGTGTTCTGGTGCCGAATGGACTCTCGGAGACAGTTTGGGATGAAGTAGAAAAGAATAGTCTTATTGCTTACCAGGCGAATGGGGACACTGGAGTGGGCCCTTGCCCTTGAAATTGTGTATCCCAACTCAGGGGAATTTGGTGAGGAGTATTATAGCAATGATTCAAGAGCAGGGTTGCTGATAAGGATCAGATATGTGTCTGGGGGCTGGGGCGGGGGTGGGGGGTGCTCTGCATCCCTTTAATTCGGCCTCAGGTGGTCTCCTATCTTCTCTGAAGAATGCTTCATATAGTAGCTAGCATCTTCCATTGGGAGGGGAGGGAGTTTAGTTCTACAGAAAACCTCAAGGGTATTGTTATGTGTATCCTTTATTGTGGTTGTTTAGTTGCTAAGTTGCGTCTAACTCTTTTTGTGACCACATGGACTGTAGCCCACCAGGTTCCTCTGTCCGTGGGATTTTCCGGGCAAGAATACTGGAGTGGATTGCCATTTCCTTCTCCAGGGGATCTTCCTGACCCAGGGATCATACCTGCTTCTCCTACATTGCAGGCATATTCTTTACTGCTGAGCCACTGAAGAAGCCCAAACAAGAAGGGGGGGACACAGAAAGGCTTCTGTGCCCAGGAACCCCACAGGGTCCTGCTCAGTTTTAAGAGTGGTCACCAGAAGAACCAATCACTAGAAGAACCAACCACATGATTAGAGGGTTGGCCTTTGAGACAACCCAACCTCCAGAGAGGAGAGAGGCAGGGGATTGAGTTCAATCTCATGGTGAATGATTTAATAAATCAAATGTACTTGGCTCAATGGACATGAGTGTGAGGAAACCCTGCGAAATAGTGAAGGACAAGGAATCCTGGCCTGCTGCAGTCCATGGGGTCGCAAAGAGTCAGACATGACTTAGTGACTAAAAACAACAACAAATCTATTCAATTAAACTGTGGTCAACACTCTGGACACTGGCTTGGTGATCTTGGTGGTTGGTGAATGCATCAATATGATGGGGTTGGGGAGTATGATGCACCCTGATTCCATGGGAAGAGGACATGGGAGCTCTGCATCTGAGGTCCTCGCAGGTCTTGCCCTATGTGTCTCTGCGCTAGGCTGTCCCACTAGAGGCTGTTACTAAAGGGACCTTTAATCTATGGAGTCTGCACTGTGGGTGGTGAGTGCTAGGACTGAGCTGGGGTATTCTAGGGCATGACCAGATTGTTGGTGACAGAGCAAAAGTAAAGATGGAAGCATCAGGAGGTGCTGGCCCATTTGGTGTCCTCACCAGTCAAGGCCTGGTCACATAAACACGCACTGGACTCAGTAAGTGGTCTTCAGGAAGAAAAGCCTGGGCACGTCTATGTAGACACAGGTCCCCAGTAGTCACAGGGGCAGCTTCCCAGAGCAGCTGCCTGTAATCCTCAGAGAAAACTCTCACCACATCTTTGTCTATCTGGTCACCATGTTATAAGTTTAAATGTATACATTTTTAAAATAAATATTTTCTTAAAAAAAAGTATCTACTTATTTGGGGCTTCCCTGGTGGTTCAGTGGTAAAGAACCCATCTGCCAATACAGGAGACATGGGTTCTATCTATGGATTGGGAAGATTCCCTGGAGAAGGAAATGGCAACCCACTCCAATATTCTTGCCTGGGAAATCCCATGGACAGAGGAGCCCTGACTTTGCAATCCACGGGGTCACAAAAGAGTCCAACATGATTTAGCGAATAAAACAACAACTGTTTATTTATTTCTGGCTGCATCAAGTCTTAGTTGTCGTGTGTGGGCTTCCCTCTAGTTGTGGCAGCCAGGTTTAGTTTCCCCAAGGCATGTAGGATCTTGGTTCCCTTGACTGGGGATCCAGCCCACATCCCCTACATTGGAAGGTAGATTCTTAACCACTGGAAGTCCCTAATTTTTTTTTTTTTTTAAGATAGAATGCTTTCAAAGTTTATAGAGACCAGAGGCCAGAGGTGGCAAGACAGGGTGGCAGAAAAATGGGGACTACAAACTGCCTTCTGTGGGAAGCAGGTACAGGCATATCTTGGAGATATTGCAGGTGTGGTTCTAGGTCACCACGATACAGCAGACATCAGTATAAAATAAATCACACACATTTTTTGGGGGGCAGTTTCAGTGCATATAAAAGTTGTATTTACACTATACTATAGTCTATTAAGTGTACAGTATTATTAAGTCTAAAAAAAGTACATACCTTAATTTAAAAAATGCTTTACTGCTGAAAGATGCTAATCATTATTTGAGTCTTTAGTGAGTTCTCCAGCGAAGCAGTGGTAAGAATCTGCCTGCAATGCAGGAGCCACAGGAGATTCAGTTTCGATTTCTGAGTCGGGAAGATCCCCTGGAAGAGGGCATGGCCACCCACTCCAGTATTCTTGCTTGGAGAATCCCATGGACAGAGGAGTCTGGTACCCTACAGTCCATGGGGTCACAAAGAGTTGGACATGACAGAAGGAACTTAGGACACATCAATACTTTTTCTGGTGGAAGATCTTGCCTCTATGTTGATGGCTGATCAGGGTGGTGGTGGCTGAAGTTTGGGATCACTGTGACAGTTCTTTAAAATAAGATAAAAATGAAGTTTTCTGCATCGATTGACTCATCCTTTCATGAACAACATTTCTTCTATAGCCTGCAGTACTATTTGAGAGGATGTTACCAACAGTAGAACTTTCAAAATTGGAGTCAATCATCTCAAACCCTGCCCCTGCTTTATCAACTAAGATTACATAATATTCTAAGTCCTTTGTTGTCATTTCAACAACCTTTAAAATTTTTTTTTTTTAACCAGGAGTAGATGTCATCTCAAGAAATCACATTTTTTGCTCACTCATTAGAAGCAGCTTCTCATTCATTCATGTTTTTATACTCAAGTTTTATCATGAAACAGCAGCAATTTAGTTACACCTTCAGTCACCACTTCTAATTCTAGTTCTCTTGACATTTCCACTACATTTGTAGTTACTTCCTCCACTGAAGTCTTGACCCCCTCAAAGTCATCCACCAGGATTGGAATCAATTTCTTCCAAACTCTGGTTGATGTTGATATTTTGATCTCTTCCCTTGAATTGTGAATGTTCTTATGGCATCTAGAATGGCAAGTCCTTTCCAGAAGGTTTTCAATGGACTCTACTCAGATCCAGGAGAAAACTCACTATTGGGTCTATAGCCTTGCAATATATATTTCTTAAATAATGAGACTTGAAAGTCAAAATTAATCTTTGATTCATGGGCTGCAGAATAGATGCTGTGTGAAAGCGTGAAGTGAAAGTGTTAGCTGCTCAGTCATGTCCAACTCTTTGTGACCCCATAAACCTTAGCCCTCTGTCCATGGAATTCTCCAAGCAAGAATGCTGGGGTGGGTTGCCATTCCCTTCTTCAGGGGATCTTCCCCACCCGGGGATTGAACCAGGTCTCCTGCATTGCAGGCAGATTCTTTACTCTCTGAGCCACCAGAGAAGCCCAGATGCTGTGTGAGCAGACACGAAAACAAAATTAATCGTATTGTACATCTCCATCAGAGCTCTAGGGTGACCAGGCACATCATCAATGAACAGTACTATTTTGAAAGGAATCCTTTTTCTTTACAGTAGGTAGGTCTCAACAGTGGGTTTAAAATATTCATTTAACTGTCGTCAGCATATGTGCTATTACCCAGGCTTTGTTCTCCCATTTATAGAGCACAGGCAGAGTAGACTTAGCTTAATTCTGAGCCCTGGGATTTTGGGAGGGGTAAATGAGCACTGGCTTCAACTTCATCAGTCCATTAGCCTCTAATAAGAGAGTCAGCCAGTCCTTTGAAGCTAGAAATTAACCTTTCCTCTTTAGCTATGAGAGTCTTAGATGACATCTTCTTCCAACCTAAGACTATTTAATCTCCATCGGAAATCTGTTTAGTGTTGCCACCTGTATTCATGATCTTTTGGATAACTTGCTGCAGCTTCTACAGCAGCACTTGCTGCTTCATCTTGCACTTCTACATTTCTTTCCTTAAACCACATGAATAAGGCTCTGTTAGCTTCAGACTTTTCTTCTGCAGCTTCCTCACTTCTCTTAAAATAGAACAGAATCAGGACCTTACTCTTGATGAGGCTTTGATTTAAGGGAGTGCAGCTCGTTTGATCTTCTATCTAGACCACTCAGACTTTCTCCATATCATCAATAAGGCACACAATCATTTGTGTGTTTACTGCAGTAGCACTCTTAATTTCCTTCAATAACTTTTCCTTAGCCTTTACAACTTGACCAACTGTTTAGCACAAGAGGCTTAGCTTTCAGCCTATCTCAGCTTTTGAAATGCCTTTCTCACTGAGCTTAGTTATTTCTAGCCTTTGATTTAAAGTGAGAGATTTATGACTCTTCCTTTCTCTTGAACACTTGGTCTTCAGTATTATTATCAGAGACTAGAGAAGCTCAAGGATAGGGAGAAAGATGGGGAAATGGCTCATCAGTGGAGCAGTTAGAACACTCACGTTTATCTATCAAGTTTGCCATCTTAAATGGGTGTGATTCTTGGAACCCCAAACAATTGCATAGTAACTTGAAAGTTTGATCACAGATCACCATAGCAAATATGATAATAATGAAAACATTCAAAATGAATTACCAAAATGTGATACAGAGACATGGAGTGAGCAAATGCTATTGGAAAAATGATACCTTTAGACTTGCTTGGTAAGGGGTTGCCACTAAACTTCAATTTATAAAAAATGCAAACTCTGTGAAGAGGAATAAAATGAGTTTTGGCTGGACTAACATCATGAGGTAATGATTTTATGTGACTCCATATTCCCTCAAAGGCAGGTGTCCTTTATCTTTTGAGATTATTTAAAAGAACATTGTGATAGAAAGTATAGATTCTTACCCCCAAAATTCATATACAAATGCAATTTTGTTTACACCTTTAAAAGGTTCAAAGACCCCCCTGAAACTTGTCCATGGTGGTCTGGTACATTGATTCAAGGTGGGGAGCCCCATGTGTTATGTAAGAGTATGGATTGATGAGAGCCAGAGATACCCAAATTCAAAATAATAACTGCAGCACTCCTTTGCATTTACACTTGAGTATGTAACTAAGCCATATCTTTCAGGATTTGGGAAAAATCACACTTGACATAAAAGGAATATCTGATAAGTAGTAGCTGTTATATTCCTGAAAACTCATTTGCTAATAATATGCATGTGTGTTAGAGGATTTATTTTCCTTCTTGTTTTTCTGAGCATTGTTTTTCTCTGCTTATTTATGTATAGGTATACTCATTGTTAAATAAAATAGAGAAGTTAGTAATGAAGAAAATATAAGGCCCATAAAATTTCATCATCCAGAGAAACCAGTGTAAGTTCTTTAATCTATTTTCAATCAACAAGCAAACATTTTCTGTATCAATAATATTGATTTATATGACTATTTAAATGCATAATATTTTGCATAGTATGCCATTTGCATAATCTCAGAATTTATTAAACCAACGTCCTATTGATGAATATTATTTTTGAATGTTAATTATTGTAAATAATACAGTGATAAACTAGCTAATGTGTATGCCCGTGAAAGCTGTTGTTTTTCCCCTTTAGAAAACATTTTGGAAATATAATTGCTTAGTCAAAGGCTATGTGCATTTTGTATTTTGAAAAATATTGCCAAGCATACTCTTGAAAACTGAGACCAAGTTACTTTCATACCAGTAGGGCACAGAAATAGAAATATGGCCAAACTCTAATAACAATATACACTCTGTAAATCTTTCTAATATTTCACAAACTAACAGATTAAACAAATAATTTTAAAAGCTCCTCTTTATCTGTGTTTCTTTGATTAATTAGTATTTTTGGATTTTTAGCATCTTTTGCTCCTTGTCTTTTTTTCTCTTTTTTGAGGGAGGTTTATTTATTTTGTTGTTCTTTTCCCCCAGAGATGATTATCTACTGGGGATATAAAATATTTGCCTGGTATCAACAGTTTTGTCTTCCAATTTCCACTAATTTTTCAAATTTGTTTATGGTTTTATTTTTACATAGATGTTATTTTATGATTACTGTTTATGATTAGGCTTTACATAGCTTCCATATTTTAATTCTTGGTCAAATATCACAAGCATCTACAAGTAACAGCTCTCTCTTTCTGACTTATCTATTCATTTTCCTCATAGATGATATTGTCTTTTAAAAATTGTGTGATACTGAATCCAACTACTGATAGAAAAATTTTGCATATGATGAGATGATGGGAATCAATTTTCATTTCCTTCAAATGAAAAACTAATTGATTTAAAGTCTAGCCCCTCCTCACTAACTGAAATACCAGCTCTGGAATAGAATGGAAATCTACTTTTCCATTTATGTGGAGATCACTTTCTGCTCTTTCCATTTGTCTATTGATCTAATACTGTATAGCTTTGTTAGTCACTCAGTCATGTCCAACTCTTTGTGACCCTGTGGACTGTAGCCTCCAGGCTCGTCTTTCCATGGGATTCTCCAGGCATGTATACTTGAATGAGTAGCCATTACCTTCTCCAGGGGATCTTCCCAACCCATGGATTGAACCTGTGTCTCCTGCACTGCAGGCAAATTCTTTACCGTTTGAGCAACCAGGGAAGTCATTCCACCAAGGAGGCTTTACCATGCCTTATCAGTCTTGATACCTGGTAAGAAATGATGATGAAAGAGATGGGAATAGCAGACCACCTGACCTGCCTCTTGAGAAACCTGTATGCAGGTCAGAAAGCAACAGTTAGAACGGACATGGAACAATAAACTGGTTCCAAATAGGAAAAGGAGTACATCAAGGCTGTATATTGTCACCCTGCTTATTTAACTTATATGCAGAGTATATCATGAGAAAACCTGGGCTGGAATAAGCACAAGCTGGAATCAAGATAGCTGGGAGAAATATCAATAACCTCAGATATGCAGAGGACACCACCCTTATGGCAGAAAATGAAGAGGAACTAAAGAGCCTCTTGATGAAAGTAAAAGAGGAGAGTGAAAAAGTTGGCTTAAAGCTCAACATTCAGAAAACTAAGATCATGGCATCCAATCCCATCACTTCATGTCAAATAGATGGGGAAACAGTGGAAACAGTGGCTGACTTTATTTTTGGGGGGCTCCAAAATCACTGAAGATGGTGATTGCAGCCATGAAATTAAAAGATGCTTACTTCTTGGAAGGGAAGTTATGACCAACATAGACAGCATATTAAAAAACAGAGACATTACTTTGCCAGCAAAGGTCCATCTAGTCAAGGCTATGGTTTTTCCAGTGGTCACGTATTGTGTCAGAGTTGGACTATAAAGAAAGCTGAGCGCCGAAGAATTGATGGTTTTGAACTGTGGTGTTGGAGAAGACTCTTGAGAGTCCCTTGGACTGCAAGGAGATCCAACCAGTCCATCCTAAAGGAGATCAGTCCTGGGTGTTCATTGGAAGGACTGATGTTGAAGCTGAAACTCCAATATTTTGGCCACCTGATGTGAAGAGTTGACTCATTGGAAAAGATCGTGATGCTGGGAGGGATTGGGGGCAGGAGGAGAAGGGGACGACAGAGGATGAGATGGCTGGATGGCATCACCGACTCGATGGACATGAGTTTGTGTAGGCTCCAGGAGTTGGTGATGGATAGGAACGCCTGGCGTGCTGCAGTTCATGGGGCTGCCAAGAGTCAGATACGACTGAACTGAACTGAAGAAAGTATCAAATATCAAACGTCAAAAAATCAAATATCTCCTTTGATTAATTCAGAAATGTCCCGTCCATTGGAGGTTTATACTAGCAAAAATTTAGTTAATAAAGAAAAAAACTTCGGGATTTTTCGTCTGAATTAAGTTGTTATGCAGATCCGTAAAGGAAGATCTGAAAGCTTTGCAATCAATGCTGAGTCTGATTTTTCATAAAAGAGATATCTCTACATTTATTTAGTTTTTCTTTAATTTCTTTCAAACAGTGTATGTGATATTCTACATCAAGTTTTCCACAGAATTTGTTAGTTTCATACCATAAGTAATTAATATTTTTGACTGATCCAGTGATGCAATCTTTTTTAAAAATGACTCAATCTACACATTTATAGCCAATACAATAAATGTAATTGAGTTGTGTATAAGATGCAAAAAACATGGACAAATTTTATTCACTCAAATGTTATTCATTTTTCTATATTTGTGAATCATTTTGGTTTTCTAGGTCAATGATGTTAAGCAGTCAATGGTAGCAGTTTTCTTTCTTCCTCCATAGGCCTCATCTCTCTTCCCGCCCTGCCCCCCCACCCCAGAACCTCAATGGTAATAAGAAAGAGTAAGAAGAAAATTCTTTTAGTATTCTTGATTTTGAAGTAAATAAAGTTTTACAATTAAACTTGATAATGATATTTTCATGTTTTGGCAAATGCTACTAGAAAAGATGGAGACAGTTCCAAGTTCCTCTCTATTCCTGATCTATCAAGAAATGCTATAATTAAGTAGTGGTTATTCTTCTGAGGTTTTTTTTTTTTTTAATTTTTTTGATCTGTTCAAGTGATCATATGGTTTTTTTGTCCTTAATCTGTTACTATTAAAAATAACATTTGTTGATTTTCTAATTATAAGCTATTCTTACATTAGTTTGAAAAAACAATTATGTTATGCATATTTCATTAACATATTCTCCACACTTTTCTTGGTTTACTGATAATTTGTTTAAAAATTTTGCTTCTATATTTATAAGCAATGTTATCACATAATGTTTCTTTCTCATACCATTCTTGCTCATTTTTTAATACCATGTTAGAGATGTTTTAATTTTAGACAGTTAGCATCCAGTACAGATGTGAGATTTGACCAAAAAGAAGGCTGAATGCCACAGAATGGATGCTTTCAAACTGTGATGCTGGAGAAGACTCTTGAGAGTCTCTTGGATTGC
The DNA here is from genome assembly GCF_033118175.1 of Dama dama. NCBI lineage: Eukaryota > Metazoa > Chordata > Mammalia > Artiodactyla > Cervidae > Dama > Dama dama. The sequence continues at coordinate 20,156,974 of NC_083682.1, read as the reverse complement.
AAGATCAAACCAGTCAATCCTAAAGATCAACCCTGAATATTCATTGAAAGTATTGATGCTGAAGCTGAAGCTCCAATATTTTGGCCACCTGATGTGAAGAGCCAGCTCATTGGAAAAGACCCTGGTGTTAGTAAAGATTGAGGGTAAAATGAGAAGAGGGGTGACAGAGGATGAGATGGTTAGATAGCATCAATGATTCAATGGACAGGAAGCTGAGCAAACTCCTGGAGATAGTCGAGGACAGAGGAGCCTGGTGTGCTGCAATCTATGGGGTCACAAAGAGTCAGATATGACTTAGCGACTGAACAACAAATTACCCTAATACCAAAACCAAACAGGGACATCACAAGAGAGCAAAATTACAGACCAATATCCATGATGAATGTAGATGAAAAAGTCTCCATCAAAATATTAGCAAACCTAATTTAACAATATAGAGGGCATATGTCATGATCAATGAGATTTATTCCATTGGTGTAAGGATGATTCAACACATGCAAATCAATCAATGTGATGTGTCACATGTACACCCATGGTGGATTCATGTCAATGTATGGCAAAACCAATACAATATTATAAAGTTAAAAAAAAATGTTAAAAAAGTAAAGTATTCTCAATAGATATAGAAAAACATATGACAAAATTCAAATTTATTCATGATAAAATCTCTCAATGATGTAAGTATAGAGGGAATATACCTCAACATAACAAAGGCCGTCTATGACAAGCCCACATTTAACATCATTTTCAATGGTGGAAAGCTGAAATCTTTGCCTCTAAGATCAGAAACAAGACAAGGATGTCCATTCACACCTCTTTATCTAGCATAGTACTGGAAGTCCTAGTCAGAGCAATCAGCCTGGAAAAAGGAATAAAAGAAATTCAGATCAGAAAGGAAGAAGAAAAACTGTCACTGTTTGCAGATTACATGAGATCATATACAAGCAACCTTAAAGGCTTCACCAAACAAAAATAATTGTTAGAACTAATAAACAAAATCAGTTAAGTTGCAGGATACAAAATCAATATACAAAATTTCCCCATACCAAGCAGTTCTCATACACCAGAATTCAACTCAGTTCTGGCACTATCTACCTAAAGACAGCATCAGAGTTCACAGGTCAGGGGTTCAGTCCCACAAGACTGCCCCCCCCACCACCACTGCAGATGCCAGTCACAAGTCTCCATTTTACCTGTGTGTCTGACCAATTAATTGGTTCTAAAGCATAGATTTCCAAAGCCCCTTCTCAGGTTTGATTAATTTTCTAGAGCAGCACAGAGAACTCTGGAAATCTATATACTCACTAGCTTATTGCTGATTGGTTTGTTACAAAGGATTCCTCCACAGTGGTTCAGTGGTAAAGAATCTACCTGCAATGCAGGAGACCTGGGTTCAATCCCTGGGTCTGGAAGATCCTCTGGAGAAAGAAATGGCAACCCACTCTGATATTCTTGCCTAGAGAAGCCTGGCAGAGGACAGAGGAGTCTGGCAGACTACAGTCCACAGGGTTGCAAAAGAGTCAGACAAGACTGAGCGACTAAACAATAATAACAAAGGACCCTAAACAATATGAATCAACAGCCAAATTAAAAGGCACATAAGGCAAGAATCCCAAACAAAGGAGATTCTGTCTCATGGAGATGGTAGCACAGGGAACCATTCTGGTCCACCAACTTGAAAGCTCTCCAAACCCTATCTTTTTGGGTTACTATGGAGGTTTCATTACCTAGGCATGACTGATTAAATCACTGGCCATTGGCTATTGGTTGAAATTCCAGCCCCAAACACGACTGAGTGACTAAGCACTGTACATCCACACAGTAACATCTTTATCATTTTAAGTCTTTCCATATTTGAACATGATTTATTTACCCATTTATTTGGGTCTTCTTTGTTATCAATAATGCTTTGTAGCTTTTACTGTAGAATCTTGCACATTGATCACTAGACTTATTTGAATTTTTATGCTTTTATAAATAGCACATTTTCTTTTCAATTTTCACTTATATTTGTTTGTATAAAATAGCGATTTTTGGTTGATTTTAGCCAGGCATTTTGTTAAATTCATTATTAATTCTAATAGTCTGCAGACCATCATTTGTACATAGTCATAGCATATCTGAATCATTACCACTTTATTTCTTCTTTATAATTTTCTAAATATTTTTTTTGTTTCTTTTCTTACTTATTATACTTGCAGTAACCACAAGTTCAGAGCTGAATAAAACTAGTGATATTAAGTGCAATTGTTTTCCTCCTATATTCAGGGGGGATATTTTTAATGTTTTGCAAACAAAATGATATTTGCTTTTAGTTATTTTTAATATAACTTATTAGTGTAAGGAAACTACCTTCTATTCTTAATTTATTATTTTTTTAAAATGGAGCTTGAAGTTTATGAAGTGCTTTTATTGCCTCTGTCAAAATAACATGATTTTCTTCTTTTCTCCTCCTATCATCAATTATGATAATTAATTTTTGAAGTCTAACTATTTTTGAATATCTAGAATGAACTCCATTTGGTTCACAATATATTGAATATTATACTTTTTATATATTACTGGATTCTATTTGCTCACATTATATTATTTTTGCTTTCTTATTTATAAGAGAGATTAATCTTTATTTCCCTTGTAATGTTCTGGTCAAGATTTATAATCCAGGTAACATTTTTTTTACATTAATTTTGAAAGGTTCACACTTTTCTCTGAAAGAAATTTTTCAATATAGAAATGCTTCATCCATAAATAGTTTATAAGTTACTGATTAAATTATCAATACCTGAAGTTTATTATTAGATTATTATTTTGTATTTAAATACACTGTTGATTAGTAGATATAGGGATCTTTCAATTTCTTTTTGTTTTAAATATTGGTAAACTGTTTACTTTTTCAAGGTTATATTAGTCAAGACCGATTGCACTAATGCTAAACAACTCTGAAACTAAGCAGCTGGCCACAAGCTTCTGATTTTGTTCTGATTTTCACAGATGTGTAGGTTCTGCTGAACTCAGCTCAGCTTGCCTCCCTGCTGCAGGTAAAGTTCAGCTCAGCCCCACAAGCCTTATTCAGGCTTGTTTCTCAGTGGACAGGAAAAGGACAAGGAACAAAACCAAACCATGCAAACATATTTAAAGTTTCTGCTCACTAATTGTCAGCTCAAGTTTCATTGGTCATTTCAAGGCACAGGGCCAAGTCTGAAATCCACGCATGGGGTCAAGGGGGTGGACTAGGTCACGGGTGGAAAGGGAAAGACGAGCTGTCTCCAGGCAGAAAATTATTCTTTTCACCAAAATTTTCTAACTTAATATTATAAAATATTCAACATATCATATTATTATATCTTTACTGTTTTAAAATGTGTTGATGTTATCTTCCTGTTCATTTCTGATCCTGTCAATCTGTGCCTTTCTTTTCTCTCTCTTTACTTTTTCAGTTAAGTTCTGTCAATATTATTGTTCTTTCCAAATGCCAGTGTTCAGTTGTGTTAATTTTCTTTGATGCATGTCTTTTAAATGTTTTATTAGCTTTTACATTTTTCCTTAACACTTGCCTCTACTTTCCATGAGTTTAACTTCTTTCTCTTTTTCTTTTTATAGAGATATAATTGATATACAGCACCATACAAGCTGAAGGTATACAGCGTAATGATTTGACTTACATATATTGTGATATGATTATTTAATTAATGTCAGGGAGGGGGAATTTCTCTCTCTATTCCTCCTGAATTCTTGTGGCTGGACCAATAATAAAACTGATACAGGCAGGTTAGCAGGAGAAAAAGAAAACAAATTTAATTTATGCACACAGAGGTCTCATAGAAATGGGACTTAGGAAGTGGCTAAAGCAACTTTTATACTATTTAGACACAAACCCAATAAATTTGTGAAAAATAGGCCACCCGTCTTTATAACTTGTTTTATTGGAACATAACCATGTCTATTCATTTACATACCACTATCTATTTCTGCTTTCATCTACAATGACAGAGTTATGTATTATAGTTGTAACAGAGACCATATGACCTTGTATATAATAAGGAACTCATAGCTTAAAGTATATATTTCATAAATTTAACTCATTTTACTCCCATACCTCATTTTACTGTGCTTTGCTTTAGTGAACATTATAAATACATGTTTTTACAAATTTAATGTTTGTGGCAACTGTGTGTCAAGCAAGCCTGAAGTGAATTGTTAGTTGCTCAGTCATGTCCACCTCTGCAACCCCATGGGCTGTAGCCCTCCAGGCTCCTCTGTCCCAGGAATTCTCCTGGTAAGGATACTGGAGTGGGTAGCTATTCCCTTCTCCAGGAGGTCTTCCTGAACCAGGGATTGAACCTGGGTCTCCTGGATTGCAGGCAGATTACTTACCTCCTGGGCCACCTGAGAAGCCCTATAGGCACCATTTCACTTTTTGCAACAACATCTGCTTACTCATGACTCTGTGTCTCATTTTGGTAATTCTCACAATATTTCAAGTTTTTTCCTTATTCTTATGTTTTTAAGGTGATTTGTAATCAGTGATCTTTGATGTCGCTAATGCAAAATGATTACTGCTCACTGAAAGCTCAGATGATGGTTACCACTTTTCAGCAATAAACTATTGTTAATGGAATCATGTACATTATTTTTATAGACATAATGTTATTGCATCCTGCATAGACTACAGTATAGTGTCAACATAGTTTTCATACGCACCGCAAAACCAAGAAACTCTTATGACTCACTTCACGGCGATAGTTGCTGAATTGTGGTTGTCTGGGACAGAGCTCACAATATCCCCAAGTTATCCTTAAGGAAGCAAGCACTGCTCTGTCTCTGGCTGCTGAGAGCCTCTTCACAGGCTTTGCCTCCGAAGCTCTATCTACAGCATCCCAGCTGTTCCAGGTTCATCTTTGATTTTTTCTGCCCCAGACTTAGAATCAGCCGAAGTTCTGCTTTCTTTTCATTGAAATCATCGTTTAAAACCACAGTCTGAGCAATGTAAGTGTTCTCTTTTTGGCTGTTCATTTTCTATAGGCCTTCAAGAGGTATTTTTTTTTATAAAAATAAAAAATACTATATTTTTTTTTGGTGATTGTCCTTGTAGGTTCTCTGCTGTGAACAACATCTGAAATGTACTTGCAAGCACCTGATGCTATTTTATGATGGTGATAGGAAGCAATATTTCCTTTAATGCCTTATTTTTCATATATATTTTTTTCAGCTTTTTCAAAAAACTTTTAATTTTATATTGGAGTATAGGCGATCAATAATGTGATGGTTTCAGGTGGACAGCAAAGGAACTCAGCTATCATACACATGAATCCATTCTCTCCCAAACTCCTCTCCCATCTTTAAAACGAAATGATACAAATGAACTTACTTACAAATCAGAAAGAGACAGATATTTAGTATATATTTTACCAGATTGTTTTTTCCTCCATGAAGACAGTTCAGGTTGTTTAGCCTCACATCTCAAGTGGTAAAGAATCCACCTGCCAATGCGGGAGATACAGGTTTGATCCCTGGGTCAGGAAGATACTTGGAGAAGGAAGTGGCAACCCACTCCAGTATTCCATCCTGGGAAATCCCTGGACAGAAGAGCCTGGTGGGCTACATGGGGTCACAGAGTCTGACATGGCTTAGCCACCAAACAATAGCAACAATGTAAAAAAATGAAGTTTACTGCACCCTAACTTACAGCGTCATGCTCTATTTCTACAGCACAATGGTAATATAAAGTTTAAAGTGCATGGCTAAGTCAGTTCTTAGTCAGTCCTCTATTTGTGAACATTTAGGTTTCTTTTTCTTCAAAGTATCATAGTTGTATAAGAAGCGCTTTCTATAACTAAGTATATGTCATGCTTTTCATAGTTCAAGATTCTTTCAGTGGAATTGCAGGTTCACATTTTCTGAATATTTTAATGGTTATGAAATAGATTTCAAGCCTCTTTTGTGTGTATGTGTGTGTGTGTGTGTGTGTGTGTGTGTGTGTGTGTATGCTCGAGTGTGTATGTTTTCTATTTTACTTAACTGTAAAGAATAGAAAAGATGATGACCATGGGACATGGTATTCTAGAATTCGTACTGTAAATTAATGGGTATTGGTAGTCTGGCTTATCAGTATGTCTAACATGAACTTGGTCAGTATACTAGATGTCCCTAGAACCTAATTAGCAGGGAGCAAACTGATAAAACTCACTTCCTGAATCTTTAACAGGAAGAAGCAAGGCTCTGATCTGAGTTGATCCTGTTACACGAGGCTCAGCCTTGAACAGCCTGAGAGGATACCCAACACATGGACACCTCTTAACTGGGGCAATAAAAAATGAGATGAATATGCTGAAATAGCCCCTTCAGGGCAGAGGCTGCAGACAGTTGAAACTAAGACCACACTCTCTGTCCTCATCCCTGCCCACCACTAAGAGGCAGGCTAGACTCTGGGCATCACCCCTTCTCCCTGCTTGCAACCTTTTCTCAATAACCAACAGATGTGAGAGCTAGGCCATAAATAAGGCAGAAGAAATAAGGCCAAAGAATTGATGTTTTCAAACTGTGGTGCTTGAGAAGACTCCTGTGGTCCCTTGGAAGGCAAGGAGATCAAACCAGTCAACCCTAAAGAAAACCAACCTTGAATATTCATTGGAAGGACTGATGCTGAAGCTCCAATACTTTGGTCATCTGATGTGAAGAGCCACCTGCCAATTAGGGTCATTGGCAAAGACCCTAATGCTGGGAAAGATTGAGGGCAAGAGGAGAAGGGGGCGATAGAGGATGAGATGGTTGGAGAGCATCACCAATTCAATGGACATGAACTTGGGCAAACTCCGGGAGAAGATGAGGGGTAGGGAGGCCTGGCATGCTGCAGTCTGTGGGGTCGCAAAGAGTCGGACACGACTGAGACACTGAACAACACTTTTGAAACACAGATTTCATGCACTTAGTTGCTTCTGGGTGGAAGCAGGGTGGGGATCTCTCTTTGTCTGGGAGCCCTGATCGCGGATGTGAAGAAAGGCACGGTTTGCTTAGGAAGAGGCGCGCGCCGAGTCGCCATCTGATAGCCGTTTCACAAGGCGGACTTCAAGAGCGAAGGGGGTGGGGGCGGGGGGGGGGGGGCGGTCAGGCATTAACAGAGCTGGCAACCCACCGTGTTAAATTGTCCGTACAAGTGATTGTTAAAGCCAGGGGAAAAAAGAAAGAAAAAGAAAACGCAGTCTGCTGCAGATACTCCGTGGCTGCTTATTCAGGAATTTCACAAAAGCCCAGGTCCGGTAATGAGGCCCTCTGGTCCTGCTCTGCGTGGGTCCAACTCGGTGTGATGGCCTGACCACGTGATCCCCGCACACGAAGGCCTAATTGATGAGGTTCTGAAGCTTAAATGGAGCTCTGGTTGTAGGAGTTTTAAGGAACCGCTGCCAGTTAGGGCCCAGAGGTGAGGGGAAATTTTTACACTTCCTTCCCAGAACTCAGCTAATGACTGTTATGAAATGAAAACTAATTTACGGAGAATGGACAAGGGGAGGGGAGAAGGCCTCTGGGCCAAATTCTGTAATCTGATCTCCTCCTCTCAGGAGGAGGCAGGAGAACAAAATGCCCCAGGAATGCCTTTTGCTCCTTCGACGCTGAAGACTGGCCAGCCGTGTTTCGGTTCAGCTGGTGGATGCGGCCTCTGTCTGGTTCTAGAAAGTGACATTAATAGGAAAAGCAAATGCCCTGAGATGCTGGACGCGTCTCTCCATCAATTGTAAAGTGCTTCCCCCGTGGCGCGGAAGCAGACAGGCTGGTTCACATTCCGCCTTGGCAACAGAATAGCTCTGGGCAGGTTTCTTCCTTCTCTAAGCCTCATTTCCATCCGCTGTGAAATTTAGGGTGAGTTGCTGCCTTCAGCGGTATTATGAAGATTAGAGGAAATAATAACCTTGCGCAGGAAGCCTGGCCTACAGCTGGAGGTTCAGGCCAGGCCACCTCTGCAGGGTTGATTTCTTTTTACTGTGACTGATGGCAGGTGAGCTGGTGGTTTTTTCCTGAATAATAGCCACCCCCAGCACCACAACTGATTTTTTTTTCACAAATGTATTTATTACTATTATTATTATTATTTGTTGTTGTTGTTATTCAGTTGCTGAGTTGTGTCCAGCTCTTTGCAACCCCATGAACTGCAGCACTCCAGGCTGCCCTGTCCTCTACTATCTCCCAGACTCATGTCCATTGAGTCAGTGATGCCATCCAGTCATCTCACCTTCTGTTGTCCCCTTCTCCTCCTGCCGTCAATCTTTCTCAGCACCAGGGTCTTTTCCAGTGAGTCGGCTCTCTGCGTTAGGTGGCCAGAATTTTGAAGCTTTGGCATCTCAAGAAATTCTGAATTTATACAAAGATAGCAGATGACCTAATAAATCTTCAAGTAGGATACTTCTTAATCTCCATTAAGCAATAACACATTTGGTTCTTTTTGTTGTTGTTTAAACTATGTACATTATTAAAGGAACAAAATTGAGAAACACTGAAAGATGTTTAAGTTTCCCATATGTCAGGCACCATGCTGAACGTAGGTGAGCTCTTATTACCCTCTTAGCATCAGGGACACGTGGGGACTGGTTTCCTTTTTGTAACCCACCACTGACCCTTCCTAGCATTTGTTCCCTCCTATTCTTGTTCCTTCCCTTCTTTCCTGGGCAGGACAAGGGGTGAACTTGCTCTAAACCTGGACTCTAGTTGCCAGGGTTGGTTGTGGGGTGGGTGGGCTCCTGCTTGCTGGGGACATGAAAACAAAAGCTGCCAATGTTCAAGTTCTGATAGAAGTGAGCCCAGGAGCAAGGCAGGTTCTGAAAAGACAAAGCAGAAGCGTGAGAAGATCCAGATCTGAGCTTAAAAAGCAGGTGGTCCTCCATATCTGCATTTCCACATCCACAACCAACCCGGGTCAAAAATATCTGGGAAAGAAAAAAAACAAAAACAAAAAACAGAAAGTTCCAAAAGGCACTTGAAATCCATTGCCTTCAGGCAACTATTTATATAGCACTTACCTGGTATGAGTACCAGGTTTTATTTTAAGTTATCTAGAGAGGATGCAAAGTGTATGAGAGGTTGTATCTAGGTTATATGCAAATACTATAACATTTTATAGACGGGAATTGAGTATCTACAGATTTTTGTATCTGAGAGGGTCCTGGAACCAACCAGTCCCTCGTAGATCCTTAGGGATGACTGTATTCAATTGTCAGGATACCTCAAAGGTGGTTCTGGTGGAAATCTTCCAAAAGTCAGCCATACTTAGGGCACAGGAGTGTTTGTGTTCTTCTATGACTGAGCCTGTGAGAAGGAAAGCTCTGAGATGTTTCTGATAAGGCAAACTCTCATACTCCCTGCCCTGGTGGCATTTGACTGTTACTCCTGTGTTTTTGTTTTGCTTTGTTTTTGAGAAGACTTTCATTCACTACAGGCCTGGGAGGTGGATTTCTATAATCTTTCCTCCAGGTCAAAACTTTCTAGGGTGGTTCAGCTATAAAGAACCCGCTTGCCAATGATGTGGGTTCGATCCCTGGATCAAGAAGATCTCCTGGAGGAGGGCGTGGCAACCCACTCCAGTATTCTTGCCTGGGAAATTCCATGGACAGAGTAGCCTGGAGGACACAAACTAGTGACTAAACAATAACAACAAATTGTTCTAGCTGCCGCTTTTGTGTTTCGGTGGCCAAGAAGTCACACATATTCCTTTGCAGCATACTCCTTTTATGTCCTTAAAAATAAACATTTAAGGAATCTCCACACTGTTTTCTATAGTGGCTGTATTAGTTTGCATTCCCATCAACAGTGTAAGAGGGTTCCCTTTTCTCCACACCATCTCCAGCATTCACTGCAGCACTGTTTATAATAGCCAGGACATGGAAGCAACGTAGATGCCCATCAGCAGATGAATGGATAAGGAAGCTGTGGTACATATACACCATGGAATATTACTCAGCCATTAAAAAGAATTCATTTGAATCAGTTCTAATGAGATGGATGAAACTGGAGCCCATTATACAGAGTGAAGTAAGTTAAGAAAGATAAACACCAATACAGTATACTAAAGCATATATATGGAATTTAAAAAGATGGTAACGATAACCCTATATGCAAAACAGAAAAAGAGACACAGATGTACAGAACAGACTTTTAGACTCTGTGGGAGAAGGCGAGGGTGGGATGTTCTGAGAGAACAGCATTGAAACAAGTATACTATCAAGGGTGAAACAGATCACCAGCCCAGGTTGGATGCATGAGACAAGTGCTCAGGGCTGATGCCCTGGGAAGATCCAGAGGGATGGGATGGGGAGGGAGGCGGGAGGGGGGATCAGGATGGGGAACACATGTAAATCCATGGCTGATTCATGTCAATGTATGGCAAAAACCACTACAATATTGTAAAGTAATTAGCCTCCAACTAATAAAAATAAATGGAAAAAAAGTAAAAAAAATAAATAAACATTTACAAAGGAGCCACCAGTCACTCTTTCATTTATCAACCATTTCTCAGTCTAGTGCCATATAGATTCTGCCCTTATAGCTGCTGTGGAACTCCGCTTGTTAAGGTCCTAACCACCCATGGCCTCTTAATTGCTAAATCTAATGAGTGCTTTTCCATCTTTATTTCATATATGTCCTCTCCTCCTTAGAGACCACTAAGCGGATTCTCACGCTTGGACTCTCTGCCAGTTTACCTCTCACACACTCTTCTCTCAACTGACTTGCTCAGATAAGTCTAGTTAGAATCCTAGGTCCTATTATAGGCCCTACTGGGTCCTATATATAGCAAGGTCTGACTATATAGCATGGGGGCTATATTCAATATCCTGTGATAAGACATACTGGGAAAGAACACATTAAAGAGAATGTCTGTATGTGTATAACTGAGTCACTTGACTATACAGCAGAGATTGGCACAATATTGTAGATCAGCTACACTTCAATAAAAAAGAAAAATAAAAGAACTCTTTGGATCATGAGGACCCGCTGTGTTCCTCTGTATTTGTACCTCTACCACAGGTCTTCTGATTTCCTCATCTTTGCTTTCCTGTTTCCATCTCTTAAAAAGATTTTTTTTTTTTTTTTGCTTCATGTTGTGTGAGAGTTAAATTAGAAGACTCTCAAGTTTCTTTCCAACTGTAAAATTCAGTGTGCTTCTAAATTCTAGAGAACAAATATGATTTTTAAAAATAATTCTTATTGAGGTATTAGATACTCAATTAGATAATTGAGCTATTCAATTAACTCCAGATGAGTTCTTTGTGAACCCAAATACATAATACACTAGAATAAAAAGAACATTTTCTGTAAAATCCCTTAAGACTATAGGTCCTGAACTATGTTTCTTATCTATTTGGAGTCTCTAAAAGTCTTTAAATGCACTTTTTTTTCTATTCTCCAAACTCATAAGAAAAATTAACATTTAGAGTATGGGGGGGCATTGTGGCTTTTTGCTTTTGACTAAAATTGTATCAACTCAGTGTAATAAAATGACATATCTATTCAGAAAAAAAATGGGGTACTTGGAGGAATTATTTCCACAAATGCATTATTCTGAACTTCTCCCTAGCTTTCCATTTCTCATATAACATTATTATTGTTTTAATAATTTCCAGGGCCTTCTTTAGAAGCTCCCAGTGTTTCTTTACTTGGCATCTTGTTGCTATTTCATGGTTGCAATTTTCCTTATTTGAAAGCAAAGAGATAAGAGGATTTTTTTTTCCTCCTTGCATCATCTCTTTTTATCTGGGCCATGTTTATTTATTTTATTTTGGTCTCTGTATTTCATATTACAAACTATCCTTAGCTATTTGGTAATCCTTGATTTCCAGCTCTTATTTTTGGAATCATTCTTGCAAAGCTCCTTGGAAGCTCTGAGTGTGTGGCTCACAGACCTGGAGGGATCTGGCTGGGCCAGGTCATGAGAAAACCTCTCCTGCTGTCAGTTTCTATAGATCTCTTCTCTTGGCAATCAAAAAAAAAAAAAAAAAGAAGAAGAAGAAGAAGAATCTGCCTGTAATGCAGAACAAGCAAGTTCAATCCCTGGGACAGGAAGATCCCCTGGAGGAGGGTATGGCTACCTATTCAGGTATACTTGCCTAGAGAATTCCATGGACAGAGAAGCCTGGTGGACTACAGCCCATGGGATTGCAAAGAGTCAGACACAACTAAGCCACTAACACTTTCACACTCCTCTTGGCAGGGTCTGATTCCCCAGAAAAGACTACTGGTCTCCTACTTAGCGGTGAAGAGTTGCTTGCCAGCATTCTCGGAGCTGAATTGAATGGTAGTATAAGGTTGGCAGTAACCAGGACTCACACATGTGCTGAAGTCCCCTGTTTTCAGTACACTGACTCCTGCCCCAACTTGCCAGGTGCCCCCTGGGACAGACAGCTGCTGTTGTTTTCTCTCAAAAGACAATGTTTCACCCTTGGACTAGAGCAAGGGAAAGACTGTCAACAAGCTAATCTGGGCTGGTGAAAGCATCTGACTGCTTCTTGAATCAGTTTTCAACCAGTCCTCATTCATTTAGCTCCTTTCCTTCACACTGGCTTCTGGTGTGCCTGGCTTCCCCAGTTACTAAAGATTTTGATATACCTTGGGTTTGCTCCTGGCTTTCTCTCCTTCTCATTTGGGATTCAGTTTTCTGAAGCCCCTAAGGTAGTTTATTCATTGTCCATCTGATTTGCACTGGAATTTTGTTTTTGTTTTCTTCTCTCCTATCTTCCATATCTTTGGATGGTTTGCTTTTAAAATACCTTAGTGAGATTTCAGGAGGGAGTTGAAGCAGCCGTAGGTGACCAGCATGTCATCTTACTCCATCATCTCTGATTTTTTAATTCACGTGAATTAGTAGTACACATAACATCAGCAGAACCATTTTTTGAGAGTCTTCATTCCTGAAGATAGGTTTATTTAGTTCTCAGACTTGAACAATAATATGCCTGGGAGTAGCATTTTTATTGTTGTTGAAAAATTATTTTCCCTCATTACTTTAAGGAAAATCCCCATTGTCTTCTTGAAACAAATGATGCCAGTGATAAATCTTATTTCTATCTTCTCATTCCTTTGTAGGTTATCATCTCAAAATCTCTGTGAGCTATTTGGACTTTTTTCATCCCTTAGTCTTCTGAAATTTCTCTACTCTATCCTCAATTTGTTGTTAAATATATACTAAAATGTCTCAATCTGTTCCCCCACAGCTCCTAACTTTTCCTGCGTTGAGGGATTGTTTTTTCACCTATGCGTTTCGTATCACTAGCTGGCTCCACTGTGCTTGCTCTGTTCATTGCCTTAATGTGTTGGTCTTGCCTCTTCATTCAGGTACTTCTACTGGTGCTTAAATATCTCATACCATGAATCCTGTCTTATGCTGAAGTATTAAAAAAAAAAAAAAAAAAAAAAAAAACCTCCATCTATTGATTTCCATAGAAATGTCTCCTTTCTGGTGTTGCTTTTCTTCAGATGTTAATTCTCACTGTGGACCGACTTTTTCCCTTATCTTAAAATACAGATCTTCCCTGACAATGAGAAGGTTTTGCTACTGGGCGGATTCCAGGTGCCCTTCCCAGGCAGCTCAGTGGTTAAGGACCCACCTGCCAGGGCAGGAGATGCAGGGCATGCAGTTTCGATCCCTGGGTTGGGAAGATCCTGTGGAGAAGGAAACGGCAACCCCGGTCTTCTTGCCTGGAGAATCCCATGGACAGTCCAGGGGGTCGCAAAGAGTCTGACACGACTTAGTGTCTGAACAAGATTCTCAGGTGGCTGCTCAGCGGCGAGATGGTTCTCTTGCTTTCTTTTGTGTCCCCAGATACAGACACTCTTTCTCTCTAGTCCTTCCTCCACTTAGAGCTGGTCTCTAAGTATGTGGGCAGGAGGAGCATGGAGGGAGAGGTCAAATTCTGTACTTATTTTGGATTTTTAAAATAACTGAAATAGTTCCCCAGAGCTGGGAACTCTGGTCAATATTAGGTAACCACTCAACTCAGAAAAATAATGGATTACATGTATATGTATAACTGAATCACTCTGCGGTATGCCTAAAACTAACACAAGAGTGGTAATCAACTATATTCCAACATAAAATAAAACATTAAAAAATATTTTCCATAATTTCTATGGATTTGTGCAGAAACATAGCCTGCAGTTTGCTTCATGCCAGCATCTTTCACCCATGTCAATATCTTTATTCAAATCTATCTTTCACAGTCACTCTTCTGTCCACTTTAATTTGGCCCCCATCTCATTATACCAACCAAACTGCCCTTGCTAGGGTGACCGATATCCTCCTTATTGAAAAATCCAGTGGAAGTTTTTACCCCTTATCTCTTTAGACTCTTTAGCAGGCTTTAACTTAATTCACAGAAGCCTCCCTCTTTTCTCTTAGCTCTTGGGACATCATGGTGTCTTTATTTTCCTCCTTTCTCTCTGATTGCTTCCTCTCAGTCTATTATGCCAGTGTCTCTGTCTCTGGGAGACTGTGAGTGCTAGAAACCTTCAGGATTGAGTTCCGAGACTTCTTTCTTCTTTCTTGGTGACTTCATCTTTTGAAATAACCTTAAATCCCATCTAGTATCTGACATAATTGCTCCAAAGGAAAAAGAAACTACATATAAATGTGTGTGTGTATATATATATATACATTCATATATGCATATACAAAAACTGCATATAAATATATACTTGTATATATGTGTGTATATATATGTATATATGTGTATATATATGTATGTATATATATACACTTGTATATGTGTGTGTGTACATATATATATATATATATATATATATATGTATGTATATATATATACATTCTAGGGCCCATCTGCAAAATCCACAGATGCTCAAGTCTCTTATATAAAATAGTGGAATATTCACATATAACCTAAGTACATTCTCTCCTACCCTTTAAATCATCTCTAGATTACTTACAATACCTAATACAATGTAAATGCTATGTAAATGGTTGTAAATACAATGTAAATGCTATGTACATAGCTGTCTGCACATGGCAAATTCAAGTTTCATTTTTTTGGGACTTTCTGAAAAAATTTTTTTTTCAAATATTTTTGATCCACAGTTGGTTGAATCTGCAGATGCAGACCCTATGGATATGGAGGGGTGTGTGTGTGTGTGTGTGTGTGTGCATAAAACATCTTGGGTCCTCCTTCTGTCGTTCAGCAGTTCAACTTAAATATTCAAATGTCAGTGACATGCACCTTTCCCAAATTCTTAATACCACTACCTTGGTACAGTTTCTCAAGCTTGTTGTCACAGGCTGGTTCCTAGAGGCAGACCTGATAGCTTCTCAACTTCTTGGCTAAGACCAAGTGTAGAGACAAACCTGAGATGTAGATTAGCAATTAGTGCACAGGTCACAGAGGCAACTCCTATGGGCTCAACACGTTGGAGCTGAGTGGAAGAAATCAGGGCTGGGCAGAAGGAGATGCTGGGCCACAGTTCCTGTGAAGGCTTCGAGGACCCCCAAAGGAGCTGCATACCTGGGATCCCCTTCAGCGTCGTCCCAGGTCAGGGCGAGGAAGCTGAGGCCCCCTATGGGCAGCACATTATGGTAAGGAAACATGCTGGATTTTGAGCAACAGAGTTTGGTATCAATTCCTTCCTTTTCATTTATCAACAATGTGGTTTGGCAAGTAAGTTAACATCCCTGGACCCTTGTAACCTAATCTGTACCAGTCTTGGTTGGATGACATCATCCCTGAAGTCTGTAAAATGAGATGATGGAATTTTTTTGTGAAGCGAGTGTCTGAGTGTCCTCTGGAAAGTCCCACTGTGAATTCAATTCTAAATTTCAGATTCCTGCCTAATAATTTTTTAAAGATTTTTTTTTAAATTGGGACAATTTTTTAAAAGTCTTTATTGAATTTGTTACAATACTGCTTCTGGTTTATGTGGGTTTTTTGGCTGCAAGGCATGTGGGTCCTTAGTTCCCCAACCAGGAGTCAAACCCACACCCCCCACATTGGAAGGAGAAGTCTTACCCACTGGACCACCAGGGAAGTCCCCTGCCTAATAGTCTGTCCCTGCCTAAAAGCCTGGAGAACTTTTCTCTCTGCCCAATCAGTGTGCCCCAGCCCAAGGCCACACACACTTCTGAATTCCAGGCAGGTCCTTTACCCATGGAGATGGCCCTAGACCTGTCCTGTGATGGCCTGAACTACCTCAAGTACCAGGAAGAATAGGCAGAAAGTCTGTAGACTTCACTGCCACCAAGAACTCTCAGTATGACTCTGGGATTTGTGGGCAATTGAAGAATCTCTTGCCCAAAGAAATCTTATGCCTTTTGGATCCCTACAGCATCAATGTGGAGACCCACCTGCACTGGGGACTCAGTAGGATCAGATTCCTTCCCATAATGAATGGAAGATGGGAAATAAACCCATGTTACCAAAATGTTTATTGTTACTTTTCTTATTCCAAGAATTTCTTTAAAATAAATAAACACATATCCCCAACTCAACGTGCAGCTTTTTTTTGCCACTATATGATAATGTGTATGATACATGAATCATCTTTTCCTTAAATGATAATTTCTGCTTTATCTTACAGATGGGAAAATAGAGGCACAAAAATCTGTGCCTCATGTCTCAATGTTTGTTATGATGGAAATGATCTCAACAAATTGAAATGTATGGTGGAACGGGTATACATCCCTTTCCTTAGAATTTTTCTCTTTCTTGGGAAAAACAATCCTTAAATAACTTTAGTCCAGCAGATTGCAAAACATGTTTTTGGCTGCATATTCTGAGTATCTCATCAGACCACAATTTCTGGTAGAGAGAAAAGTTATAGGGAAGTAAAATTCTGCCTCTGATTCATTTGCTGGTACTGGAGCAATATATCATGGGGTCTTCCGATTGCCAACAAGAGCCTTGCCTGTGTTTTAGAGGATCTGTGTCTAATGAAGGGACTGCCTACCATATGGCTGTGCCTGAGGCTGGGGTTCCAATGTTGCTCCCCATTACCTGTAAAGTATCTCTGTGTTGGTTCTGTATCTGTTTCTGTCAAGTGCATGATGCTGATGTATGGATTCAGGACAGTTTAAAGTACCTGGAGAGATGAGCATCTGATTATGAGACAAGAACATAGCCATAGTCATTTAACCTTTAAGAACAGAGTATGGAAAACTAGTAGCTTTGAACCTGAGACCTTATTCTATCTATCTATCTATCGTCATCATCTATCAAACACACACATGCACACACAACCATAGTTAGGGCATAATCAGGATTGACATCCACAAAAGCAACATAAGAAAGAATGTAGATGCCATTGTCTCTGGCTTGTGGTAGGTGATATTATTAAACTGATGCACTAGAGAAGGGATCATAAACCCCAGGTTAATAATAGTGCTCAGAAAAGACACAATTATTAGTGGGAGTGTTTGGGAGAAAGGGCTGGAAAGATCATCCTTCTCTAAGAAAAAGCCTCCGATAACCCTGATCAGGAGAGAGTGGCAGTATTCGCTTTTGGTAATGTCCTCTGAGATCATGAATAAAAGGTTTGAGATAAGTAGCAATTACAAAAACAGGAGTGTGTGCTCCATGGAAGGTATCACATGCGTTAGAGTTGTTTAATAACATCTTTACTGTGTCTCTCCAGTACACAAAGTCTAGAATTCCCAAATTAGCCATTGATGTTTCGAAGAGTTTTCCCAGGCACTTTTATTTCCCTTTATTAGTATGCTAGCTAAACGACTCTTTCGTGCTATCCATTTTGTCGAAAGAAAATACTTCTGTATGTATTGTATGACTAAGAGACCAGTGTGCTACTTGAGGCGAAATTACCCGAGGCAGGCTCCTGCCCTGGGCACACTCACCCTTCCTAGGCTCTTGAGTTGATGGATCCCTAATAAATAGCACAGTCTACTTAGGGAACACTCCAGCAGGTTGTGGGAAAGAGACACCCAGAGAACAGGCCCTTCCTCTGCCTCCCACCCCCCGCTGGGAAGCAGGAAACTTCCTTTCAGCTACATTTAATATCTGTTGCTTCAACAATCCTTAGCTGGCTATGATTAGATATCGATGCTGTTCCTTCAGTCTGGGTTCCTGTTTTACTTTTTCACCTTTGGTGCTGGTTGTGTTGCCTCTGGAGAACGGGTGCTCCTTACATTCTCCAAAGAAATGTACATAAATGCAGTCAGACCTTAATGTTTTGTCCAGAATATAAGACCTCTTTCAGGTCTTCCCTTTGGCTCAGTCAGTAAAGAGTCTTCCTGTAATGCTGGAGACCTGGATTCAATCCCTGGGTTTGGAAGATTCCCTGAGAAGGAAATGGCAACTCACTCCAGTATTCTTGCCTGGAGAATTCCATGGACAGAGGAGCCTGGTGGGGTCACAAAGAGTCAGGTACAAGGGAATGACTAACACTTTCACTTTTATGACCTCCTTATGCGGTTTCCCAGGTGGCTCAGTGGTAAAGAATCCATCTGCCAATGCTAGAGCTGCAGGAGAAACGGGTTCGATCCCTGGGTCGGGAAGATCCCCTGGAGGAGGAGACAGCAGCCCGCTCCAGTAATATGGCCTGGAAAATTCCACCGAGCTCACACACAAGACCTCCTTATAACTGCCACCACCCGTCAGAATCTTCATTCTCTACCATGCTAACCAAGATCTATACTTAAAAGTGACCTTCTCAGCAGAGTCTCACTTTCCACAAACTTTTATGTCTTGAGTTTGTATGCGAGCACAGTGCCTGGCACAGAGCAGACATCAGCAAAACTTTAATTAATTCCATTGATGAAAATTATCCAGCATGGCTCATCTGTCATTATTCATTTAGAGATTCCACCACCACATAAATCATGGCCAGTCTAGTAACACTTCCACTGTTTTATAGATAAATGACTTTTCTAAATTTCATATAGATGGTTAATGATGGTGCTGGGCCTGAAACCAAGGATTCTTTCAGCTCCAGACCCATATAACTGAGGTCTAAGGTATTTATTTTTTTACCAGTTCAAATAAGGTATGTATTTATTTCCCTGATTGGATGTACTCTGTAAAGGGGCTTGCCTAAATACGCACTTGTCTAAAGAAGGAAGGGGGAAGAAAGAGAAACTGTTGAAGCTGGCTTATACATTTGAAGTGAAGATTGAATCTAATTTATAGGGAAAAGGGTGTCTCCAAATAATTTACAACACTGTCTGTTCCTAGTGAGTGTAAACAATCTAGAGCGGTAATGAATTCTTGGTGGTTACTGAAGTCAGCCTCCAGTGGAGAAGCAAAATGATTTGCTTTAGTGGATTCCTGATGTGTTGCCTGGATGCCCAGAATTGAGGTTCAGTAGCCAGAGGGGTCCAGGGGGTGGAGAACTAAATCTTAGCTTTCCACGATCCATAAATGTCTGGTGCAAAGACAGGGTGGAACAATTTGCTGCCCCAGTGAGATGGTCTAGAGGAAGGTTTTGAGAGGGTTGTGCCCAGACCCTGCAAAAGGAGACTAGGTTATTAGAAGCCAACCACTGCCTCCCTTGTAGATGTCAGGGAAACTGGAGAAGGGAGAGACCCCTTCCCCCACCACACCTGACAGATGTCTCTGCCAAGCCAGCTTACTTGTCTGGAGGTACTCGGACATCTGCAAAGGGATACTTGCTGTTGTTGTTTAGTCTCTGAGTCGAGTTTGACTCTTGCAAGCGCACGGACTGTAGCTCACCAGGCTCCACTGTCTTTGCGACCCCATGGACTGTAGCCCGCCAGGTTCCTCTATCCATGGGATTCTCCAGGCAAGAATTACGGACTGGGTTGCTATTTCCTTTTCCAGGGGATCATCACAACCCAGGGATCGAACCTGTGTCTCTTGTATCCTCTGCTTTGGCACGTGGGTTCTTTACCACTGAGCTACCTGGGAAGCCCAAGAGGGTACTTAGGAGCTGGTCAATGTCTTTCCTCACTCACTCATCTTCCTGAGAAGGGAAGCAGCTCATCTGATGGGTGAGACTGGGAGAAGGAATTGAAGTGATGCCTCTCAGCTCCTTCCTCTGTCTCTTCCGAGTGAATTTGGTATATTTCAGTGCTGAATGTACACCATTATCACCTAGTGAACTTCTAAAAAAGGCTCAAATCCAGGCCCCACCCTCTGAGATGAGACGATGCTTTAGTTCATCTGGGGGTGGAGCTTTGGGCATTGGTAGCTTTAGAAGTTCCCTAGTTGGTTCTAATGGGCAGCCAGTCCTGAAAGCAATGAGCTAACCTGTGCTCAGGAAAAGGTCTTCTCTGCTCTGCTGTGTAGTACGCACCCTGCACATGTGAAGGGCTGTTATAAACAGACATCTGTCCCCTCAAAACTCATCTGTACTTAATTCCCAGAGCCTGAGAGAGTGACTGTATTTGGAGGGAAGGGCTTAAAGGGGTGATTAAGTTAAAATGAGGCCTTTTTGGTGGGTCTTAATCTAATATAACTAGTGTCCTTATAAGAAGAAGAGATTAAGACACAAACACACAGAGAGGAAAGACCCCATGAGGACACAGAGAGAAGGCGGCCGTCTGCAAGCCCAGGAGGGAGGCCTCAGAAGAAACCAAACCTTCCTACACCTCTAATGGACTTCTAGCTCCCAGACTTGTAAGAAAATAAATGTTAGTTATTTAAGCCATACGGACAGTGGTATTTTGTTACATCAACCCTAGCAAACTAATTTAAGAGTTATCTGTGGTGTCTTGAGGCAACAGAAGTGAATCCATCATTTCAGAGAAGGTTTTGGCAAATGTGGTTGTAATGACACATTTAAGAAAGAAGAAAGGCCTTATGTATGTTTACACTTTACCATCTGAGCCACCAGGGAAGGTCCATTATGTTTACTAAAAGGTCCTCAAATATGTTTTCTCTGTCTCTCTGACTAACAAATGCTATCTCATAGAAATGTGAGAAAGTGATCAGCTTAGAGCCCAGGACTAGGTCTTTGCCATCTTTGGCCCAACTCCTTCAGTTGCTATTAGTTATTTTTGCACTTGAAGCTACTTCCCATCATGCCTTACACACCCTTGAGGGCCAGAGAAGCAAGCCCTAGAGAAGATTTAGAAATACACTCAGCCTTTGTGCCAAGAGCATTTTGTCTTCACATTTCAGACCTGTAAGAAAAGTGGAAGTAGCTTCTGCATGCTTGTATTCCACTTATTCTAAAATATTAAAAATGTTTACATGTAGCTATCTATGAAATATATGTATAAAAGAACAATGTCAGATACAGATGTGGAGAATGGACTTGTGCACCCAATAGAGGAAGGAAAGTGAAGTTGCTCAGTCATGTCCGACTGTTTGCGACCCCAAGGATTGTAGCCTACCAGGCTCCTCTGTCCATGGGATTTCCTAGGAGAGACTACTGACGCAGTTGCCATTTCCTACTCCAGGGGATCTCCCTGATCCAGGGATCTAACCCATGTCTCTTGTGTCTCCTGCATTGGCAGGCAGATTCTTTACCACTGTGCCACCCGGGAAGCCCTAGAGTTGTATAGAAAGTACCAACTTGGTGAGAGATTCTTTCTGCCACCCAACCCACACAGAAAATGAAGACTGTGTTGTCTGTGCTGGGAAATGATTGTAAACAGCATGCCAGCTCCTCGCAGCAGCGCCAGCCCCTGATTCTGTAAGTGGCTGTGGATGTTTTAACCAGGCAGCAAAGCACAAGTGAGTAATCTGCTCTGCAGCTGCCATGTTAATGGGCCGACTGAGTTATCACACATTTGCCTGCAAGGAACAGCAGCGCCTAAATGAATTGCTATGATTTTTAATACAGATAGAAGGGCCAACCCCCATGAAGCCAAGTTGGCAACAGACAGACCATACATGACGATGGGACTGGTGTTTATCTCCATCACCCCAGCTCCTGGAGACCTGCAGAGTGGGGCCAGGAGATAAATGAGCAAGAAAGGAGCTTGGAAGGGAGACGGTTATAGACTTTGCTTAGGCACTCAGATGAGAGAAAGGGATTCCAGTGGTCACTGACTCTGCCCCAAGATGAGGCAATGATCTGGAAGTGATGGTCAGTGAGTGTGAATGGATTGGATCACTTGGTGCAGAAATGAAAAGGGATTTGGAGTCAGAACTAAGGATTTGCTGCTGGTTATTACTGGTGACTGAAGACATTGCATTTGGCTCTTTTCCCATTGTTGGAGATGATCATCATCTTTCATTAACTTCCAGAGAAAGACTACTTATACTGAGACATTAAGGTTTGTGTCAAAGCCCAGCAGAGGATCAATGTCAGGTTTGCTCAAAACCATAACCTGCATACATGGTCATTTCTGCAGCTATGGAGGGTGCTGTGGGGTGCTGGGGTGCAAATACAGATCCCAGATTTTTTTGGATATCATCTCTGGGAGCCAAGATTCATCCTAAGGAAAAGTTGAATTGGGGGACATTTTTTTCACTCCCTCATGTTACCCCATCCTCACATACATACACAATCTGTCACTCTTTTTAAGACCAAATTAGAAGAAAGTAAACAATTGTCTAGGGAAGCCCTAAAGACAAAAATAAGTCACAGATGGTAGGATTTTGAGAAGTATGTATAAGAGGAGTGAAGGCTAAGCTATCTATATCTCCTTGGTGATGGGAATTAGATGTGACATCTTGAATGGTAAATATCAAGAGGAGGGGTGGGCATCATTATCTTACTAACCAGAAGCTTTCACCCTTTTCCTTGGGTCCTTGAAGAGCGGAGAGTTAAGATCACTTTTACATTCTCTGAGAACGCACTGAACTTCTCCTTCACATTAATTAGCAAAATTAACTTTTAAAATATTCATATGACCAGATATTCCATTTGAAATATTAACCAACTTTGTTTTTCCTTCCAGGAAGTTCTCTTCCTTTCTCTCTTTTCCCAGATTCAAACATTCTGTCAAGAGAGGTTATGGAAGAGCAGGAACAAAGGAATCTTCCTGGTTTTGGTTTTCAAAAGACTAAGCCCTTCAGAGAATGAATGGTTAAAAGAGAGAAAAATAGTGTTTAAGTGTATTGATAATAATATTATTAAAAATGTGAACCATGCAGTCTTAAATGGATCATAAAGAAACAACCTAACGTGGATAAAAAGTCATGTCAGACCTCTTTTGGACCTATGGCCTGTAGCCCACCAGGCTTTTCTACCCGTCGGATTTTCCAGGCAAGAAAACTGGAGACGGTTGCCATTTCCTGCTCCAGGGTATCTTCCTGACCACGGGATCAAACCTGCATCTCCTGCATTGACAGGCAGATTCTTTACCAATGAGCCACCAGGGAAGCCCTCAGAGAATTTTTAGGGCAATGAAAATACTCTGTATGATACTTTAAAGGTGGATACGTGTCACTATACATTTGTCTGACTCACAGGTACAAAAACCAGAGTGAGCTGTAATGTAAGCCACAGATTAGAGGATAATAATGTGTCCATGTTGGTTCATTAGCTGTAACAAATGTGCCACCCTGGTGGGGGATGTTGATAACAAGGGAGATGTATGTGTGGAGGAAGGATGCATATAAGAAATCTTTGTACATTTTTCTTAATTTTCCTATGAACCTAAAACTGCTCTAAAAAATTAAGTCATAAAATATCAAATATTTCCATCCATGACTTATTATAAGCATCCTTGTCACTTATATGCATAACTCAGAGCATGCTTGTATGTAAATGTATAGATCACACACAAAAGACATGTGGATTGACTTGTTCTCTATCTACCTTTGAGTATGGGATTGGTTACGTAACACAAAGCTAAAAATATCTGGAAAAGATTATGATATCAAGACTCCCTTAGGAATACAGGCTCATATCTTATTACCCTCAGCATTTAAATGACTTTCCAATTGTCTAGTTTGAAGATTTAATACTAACATTGAAATATATATCCTTTTGACTTGCTCTGCATGGGTATAGAGAGGAATGATCACAAAACCTCCTCATACAACTCAAGCATTACTCCTTTACAGACTTGAATTCTGCCATGAAATGTGAATTCAGAATGCAGAGCATATCCAAACTCAGTTGAAGAATTCTCCTCTATGCAGTGTTCTTACCATGGGTGCCTATAATGCTGTAGATGTACTTCCCACCCAATTCTTTCTCCTCTTAGAACCTGTGATAAATACACCTGGTCACTCACATTTTACAAACAAAACCTGACCTAAGAAATCTTTCCCATCCTCAGAAGAGAGTGCATCACCAGAGTTATTAATGATCTGTAGAAAACAGAGTGGAGACAAAGCTCTGTATTTTGACCAATGCATTTTGAGAAAATCCCCAAGATTTTGTTTGTCTGTTTGCTTTAAGGGTATGTAGAGGACTGTCACTGAAAGGAATAAACCCTGGCAGGAGAAATAGATGAATATTTCAACCTGGTGTTATTTTGCTTTAGGCCCAGAAAGGCAAAACACATTTTTGCTAATAGATTTTTTTTCCTCCTGTCACATGTACTGCAGGTTATAGAACGCAAATTATGGTAAATCTCTTGCTCTTTGCATTAGACACAAATAAACAAAAAAATGCCAAGCGAACAAAAGAATATGATTTATAATTCTCTACAATTGCATCTCTTTCCAGCAATATATAATAATACCGCCTCTTTCATTTTACAGCTTAGGAGAAATGGGAAAAATCATAGTTTTTTTTTTTTTTTTACTTTTGCTGATAAAAAATAATAAGTAGAATAATAAAATTCATCTATTTTCCTGAGTGCATTGTGGAGAAACAGCAAAATTCTGTGGCTGTTTATTAATCAGTTGGATTTGTAAATGCAGAGTATTTGACTTGAGTTCAATCTGCTCCAAAACAAATAGCCCCACAGAATGTTATGCATTAAACCATTTTTCTCAGATTAAAATCTTCCGAGTGGAGCCTTCCGGGCTGTGATCACGCAGGGTGCTGAAGGCTCACTGGTACTGCCATTCAGATGGAAAAGACGTTTCCCTCCAATGCCATCCTCCGGGGCTGCCTCAGGCTCATTGGATATCCACAGTGCCACTCTCTGTGCCTCCATTCTGAACCCTAGACAGAGAACATTCCCTGATGGCTTGGTGGGTAAAGAATCTGCTTGCAATTCAGGAGACCACAAGAGATGCAAATTCACTCCCTGGTCAGAAAGGTCCCCAGAGAAGGAAATGGAACCCACTATAGTATTCTTGCCTACAAGATTCCACAGACAGAGGAGTCTGGTGGGCTACAGTCCGTGGGGTAGCTGAAGAGTCAGATGCAACTGAGCGCGCACACACACACACACACACATACACACACACGCACACATACACACACACGCACAATTGTGGTTTCAGTTGCCAACTTTTCTGTAAAAACGTAGCAGGGGGTTAGTTGAAAACAGGATCGACTTTTCCACTTCATATTTTGTAGGATATCCATTTCTGTCCGATTTTATCCAAGGACTTGATATGTTGCCTACTTTATAGTGTATTCAGTCGATCCAAATGGAAAACAGGCAGACCACCTGCCACACAGTCAGGGGAGAAAAGAGAAGTCTGACCTTGGTGTGAAGATTGAGATGTTGATCATCATGTTGGATTAGACATCAGTGAATAAGCCCCCTGGTTCCTGTAGGTGCCCAGGGATGGTCTGCTGTGAATGCCTCTTCCTCTGGGACCATGGCACCCCCTGGCAGCCCTGACTCTGACAAGTGCATACTGCCAGCTTCAGAGGGCAGGTTTTGGAGTAGACCCCTGATTGGGATCCCAGATCCCCCACGACCCACTTATGCAGCCTCAATCTTATCTATCCTCTCTGCATCTCAGTGTTCTCATCAGTAAAATGGGAAATAGTTGTATTCCCCACCTCTTGGCAGTTTTATGGGGATTGATGCTTTTGAACTATGGTGTTGGAGAAGACTCTTGAGAGTCCATTGAACAGCAAAGAGATAAAAGTCAATCCTAAGGGAAATCAATCCTGAACTTTCACTAGAAAGACTGACGCTGAAGCGCCAATATTTTGGCCACCTGATGTGAAGAGTCGACTCATTAGAAAAGACCCTGATGCTGGGAAAGATTGAAGGCAGGAGGAGAAGGGGATGACAGAGGATAAGATGGTTGAATGGCATCACTGACTCAATGGACATGAGTTTGAGTAAACTCTGGGTGTTGGTGAAGGACAGGGAGCCCTGGTGTGCTGTAGTCCATGGGGTTGCAAAGAGTCAAACATGACTGAGTGACTGAAAAACAATAAAATGTGACAAGCTGAGAACAATACTCATCAAAGAGGAAAGAGCAGATACATACTATCTATTATTATTACTTTTCCTGATAGGGCTCACCAGAAACATTTTTTAAAATATCTTAGGATATTTTTAATGCAATAAGAAGGCATGTTCATTGCAGAAGAAAAATAGAAAATTTAGATAAGCAAATATAAAAATCAATCTTAATCCACCATGTAAAAACAGCCTCTGCTAACATTTTGATGGATACTCTCCCAGGTTTTATTTCACATGAATATACATGCAGATTTTCAGGACTGTTGGTTGCAGGTGACAGAAACGCAAACACCAGGTTAGGGCTCAATTGTGTCTGCCCTGCCCAGCCCCACCCCCTGAATGATGTCCCCTTTAAAGAAGATAGAGATCAGGAGCCAGACAAGCACAGCAGGAAGCCAGGGAGGAAGCCTAAGAGATACTAACCCTGTCAACACCTAGATCTCAGATTGTCAGGCCAGAGGCATGCTTATAAGCATCCTGGAATTCTAACCTCAATAATAACCTAGGGAGGATTAGGCTGAGATTCTGATGAATTAACATCACGATGCTGGGAAACTTGGTGTTAGGGGCCAGCCTGGGAGAGACCATGCATACGAGGTGCCCACAGTGGGCAGAGAGTGCAAAGACTGTAGCAGTGCCAGAGCTCCTGCCCCCTGCCCCCAGTACCCAGTAGAGCTCCTGCCCCCGGCCCCCAGCACTCAGTAGGGCTCCTGCCCCCTGCCCCCAGCACCCAGTAGGGCTCCTGCCCCCTGCTCCCAGCACTCAGTAGGGCTCCTGCCCCCTGCCCCCAGCACTCAGTAGGGCTCCTGCTCCCTGCCCCCAGCACCCAGTAGGGCTCCTGCCCCCTGCCCCCAGCACTCAGTATGGCTCCTGCCCCCTGCCCCCAGCACCCAGTAGGGCTCCTGCCCCCTGCTCCCAGCACTCAGTAGGGCTCCTGCCCCCTGCCCCCAGCACTCAGTATGGCTCCTGCTCCCTGCCCCCAGCACTCAGTAGGGCTCCTGCCCCCTGCTCCCAGCACTCAGTAGGGCTCCTACCGCCTGCTCCCAGCACTCAGTAGGGTTCTTGCACCCTGCCCCCAGCACCCAGTAGGGCTCCTGCCCCCTGCCCCCAGCACCCAGTAGGGCTCCTGTCCCCTGCTCTCAGCACTCAGTAGGGCTCCTGCACCCTGCCCCAGCACTCAGTTCATCTCCACCCTCAAATCCTTGACTAGATCACATGGATGATTTCCAGTTTCCCTTTCTTCCAAGTATACTTGCGTGTTATTTTGGTTTGTTCTACATTTTTGAGCTCAGCCCCTGCTCCAGATGGCAATCTCCTTGAGGATGGAGACCCTGGGGACCATGGCTGTTTACAGCAGGCACCCGGGTCACTGTACACGCAATTCTCCCACTCACTGTATTTGCTGGCTCAGCACATGTTTCCCCCACACACCTGAAGCTTCAGAAGAGAGGCCAAGGGCTAGAGATTCAATTCTCCTTTCGTCCCTAAACGTGGCTGCTTTCATTTGAGGCTGGGGCCCAT
This sequence comes from Dama dama, assembly GCF_033118175.1. Lineage (NCBI taxonomy): Eukaryota > Metazoa > Chordata > Mammalia > Artiodactyla > Cervidae > Dama > Dama dama. The sequence goes on along the minus strand of NC_083682.1, from coordinate 20,129,274 downwards.
TTCTATGGGAACCTGGCACTCTCCCTGCCCGTAAATCAAGGATGTCAATCTTCCCTTCTGTCAAGCTTTAACCAGAGCCAATTGCACAAGAATTCCCGTTACTCACTGTTACTCACACTGTCCTTAGGCTATTTCCTTTCTGGTTAGTCTGGCCTTGGCTAAAAGTTTTGGAATCACATTCTATACAACATTAAACTTCCACTCCCATTCGCATTCACGCTCACAGCCCCTCAGAGTTTGACAAATTGTTTCAGTTCCCACCAAAGCCAGCTTAGCTTGGCAAATCCATCAGACCTGCCAGCATCTGCAGAGTGAGTCTAGAGGGCCAGATATCTTGTCTCAACTGGTAGCTCCTTTATAGACAGGATGCCCATAAATTTGTAATGCTCCAAGTCACAACCAGTGCCTAGCACATTATAGGTGATAATAGTGACAATAATTATTTTTATTATGTATTGGGTTACCTCTCCTAGGAAACACTCTGATATGCATTTCAGAGGCACCAACCTTAGCTATATTTTGCACTCTGCCATGTTACTTGTGGCTCAGGCACTTATGTTTAATAGCTCCTATGTGTGATCAGTCATGTCTGACTTTTTGTGACCCCATGGATTGTATCCCACCAGGCTCCTCTGTCCATGGAATTTTCCAGGCGAAAATACTGGAGTGGGTTATGATTTCCTAATCCAGTGTGTTTAATAGCTACCGATGAATATAAATGCATTTGCTACAACAGTTTAAAATGTTCATTAAGTACTTAGGGATCCTATTATGTGAAGACACTGTACTACACAAAGAAGCAGTATCAAGCACATGGTTCTCATTTTTTTTTTTTTTTTTGGTCCACACCAAACAGCATGTGGGATCTTAGTTCCCTGACCAGGGATGGGACTCGAGTTCCCTGCATTGGAACCATGGAGTCTTAACTGCTGGGCCATCAGGGAAGTCCCAACGCAAGGTTCTCACCCTGGGAAGATTTGTAATCCCAAAGATGAGATAAGTGTGTGAGCGATTAGGAACAAGACGTGACTAGAATCAGAGCAATCAGAACTATAGGTAGTTGGCTTTGTGAGCTCAGCAGGTGACATCATGGTTAGTTCCAGAATCAAAAAGTCCTTTTTAAGGCGGCGACAATGGAACTAGACCTCAGAATATGACAAGATTGCAATCTGAGTTGGAAGAGGCCTTTGGGTGAAGGAACAGCTTTGGTAAATGACCATTAGGGGAGATTTTCCTTTTTAAGAGAGAGAAGAGCAAGCTGGGGTGAGTTGAGTGTGTTGAGGAGAAAAAAAAAAAAATAGAGCCCTGGCCTGAGAGTTAGAAAACAATTCGCAGCCTTTAGCAGACTATATGTCCTCAGTAAGTCACTGAAAAGCCCAAGGCCCAGCCTCATCTATATGATAAAAAATCTGGGTTTTAGACTCTTAAAATCTACTGGCCCCTTTTTTTCCCTCTTGCTAAGGAGCCAGGGTCCATGTGTTTTCTAGTTGTGAGATGTTTCTATCCAGTGGTTATCAGAACACCTTTTTTATTTAACAATAGGATGTCCCTACCCCTTCTTCTTAAAACAATATTTCTCTTGTGTCACGTGCTAGGTTTGGAAGGCCACGAACTTTGTTAAGTCTGGTTTTGGCAATCCCATACAAAATTGTCCTCTCCAGGTAAACCTTTATCTCAGAGCGGGAGACCGTCCACTGGTTCCAGAAGCATTTCATGAACCATTCTTCTCACCTACTTACTGGTTTTCGGGCTTCTATGATTTTCCATGACATCCACCCCACCCAGCTGCTCTGTCCCAACAAGAAATCTTCAGGTTGCAACTCTAATCTCATCGTCTTTATGAATCCTTGCTCCAGACGCACATCTTTTTCCTTCCCTGATCATGTGGAGACACTGTTTTCCATTCCAGCGCTGTGGGGACTGTCACCTTTACGTCTCATTTCAGGAGCACACGCCTCATTGCTCAGTAGTGTACATGCTCCGTGGTGGGCCATACCCCAAAATTGCTGAGTGTCAGCTGTGCCTTGTTCGGTTCTAGAATGCCACTCTATAAATGCTTACTGGTAAGTTACTGAATCCTAGAAAACTGAAGATGCCTCCAGCTTTAAGTGCAGGTTTGATAAGCAAGAAGCTCCTGTACATGGCCATGTTACCCTAGAGAGTTGTCTGCTCTTTTTTTCTGGGGACAAATTGAAGTGTTTGAATCTGTGGGAGAGGAAGAAAAGAAGGAAGCAAGCAGGTTTCCTTAGAAAGTGCTTCCTGATGTCCTACTGTCACATGGCTTCCCTCTGTGAAGATACTTCTGCTCCACCCGCCCTTCTTGGGATCTAACTATTCGGAGAATTGAAGCCCATGAAGAGAAGTGAGCAATGCCCCAATACTTTTGCAGATTTTCAGTGAATGAGAATCAACCTTGTCATTTTCATCAAATGGGTTCTGAATAAGAGGAAGTCAATAGTCTATTCCACAAAGTGGTGGAGATGTTAACTGAACATTGTATAAAGGAAGTAAAAACACTGAATCTGGAAATTCCAATGCAGGAAATGTATCTTTTTTACAGCTTGTAAAGGTAGGATGGCTGCCAAAAATCCCTGTAAGAGTTCTATGCACTGTGAACAACATAAATGAAGCCTTGAAAACAATCACTGCTAAAAAAAATCTTTTAAAAACCACTTAATACATATTTAAGAAAGGAATTAGCTTCCCTGAATGAGACATAGTAAGCAGTGAAATTTAGCCATGGAGTCTTGGCCCTAATTTATGCTAAGTGGACAATGATTGATGTCAAATTGCAGAGGAATACCTATGAAATTACCTACTGCAGTCACACAAATATCAGAAGAATTTATCATAATTAATGGTATTGCTCTGAGAACCAAAGGAAGGGTGAGGAGTTTGCATTTCTTATGAAGTGCTGACTATATTATTTGCTTCAGGTAATAATTACAGCACCCAGGCTTGCTAAATGGCAACAGTTAACATGCAGGGGTTGTAAACAAGGCTCTGTCTATAGGCAGGCTGGGTTTAATCTTCAGCCTGAATGCGAGCCGCCTGTTTCTATAATATATAATGTGTCTGTTTGCTCAAACCACCTCTGTTTTGGAAGACCAGAGGTTAGCAAGAGCAACAGGATGCAAACCCCTGTGCTATCCCCATTACCTGGTGGGGCTGTTCTAAAGAAATCATCTGAATATCAGAATAAAGTAACACCTAAAATATTCACTTTGAATTTTCCAGGTCTATCACTCAGGACCTCAAAGCTTTACATATCAAGGGAGGCAGTACACAGTTTTTCAGATGTAAACAAAATAAGGGAAGGCCACTGGCATATTTTGATTTTTGCAGCTTGTTATCTGACTTAGTTTACATTCATCCAGTCTCTGAATTAACCCTCCCAACCATCCTGTGGGTGGGGGTTGGGGTAGAATTATGGTTTTTATTTTACAAATAAAGAATGGAGGCAAGGGGATCTTCAGTTAACTGGCTCTAGATTACACAGTTGGTAAAAGGCCAGGCTGGAATTAGATCCAAGGATTCTATGGATCCAGATTCCAGAATCATCCCATCTTCCTATCAGCCAACTGACAGGTACAGAGCTATTGCTTCCTTGGGGCTTCCCAGGTCACTCAGCAATAAAGAATCTGCCTGCCAAAGTAGGGGATGTGGGTTCCATCCCTGGGTTGGGAATATTCCCTGGAGGGCATATTCAAGGTAATGGCAACCCATTCCAGAATTCTTGCCTGAGAAATCCCATGGACAGAGGAGCCTGATGGGCTGCAGTTCATGGGGTCGAAAAGAATCGGATACGACTGAGTGACTAAACAATAACAAATGATTGTTTCCCTACTTGGGCCACCATAGTCATTGGTCATATTTCTGTCTTTATTTCTGATCTATGACAGAACCTTGTAGAGGTCATCCGACGCTCATAACTCAGTGCCCTTCTTTATAAAATGTGATGAAATATGAAGGACACCCTATTGAAAATATCAGAAATTTAGCAGGGTGCTTTGGCCAGAGTACTGCAGTAAGGTTAATGCTATAATACTGCACTATACTGTGTATTGAATGTTTGCATGGTACATACTTTGAGATTGTATTTTTTCTTCAGGAGTGGTTGATTTGCATTGACCTATTCACACTTTCTCACCTTGTGGACATTGGCGGCCTTCATCCTTGGCTACAGGTGGCAGGATAAAGATTCCCACATCTCTGGTGCTCCTGAAGATTGGTTTGGGGACCTGTACTGGCCCTCACAAGAGAGGAGTGAAAAAATTGGCTTAAAACTCCACATTCAGAAAGCTAAGATCATGGCATCCAGTCCCATCACTTCATGGTAAATAGATGGGGAAACAATGAAAACAGTGACAGACTTTTGGGGGCTCCAAATCATTGCAGATGGTGACTGCAGCCATAAAATTAAAAGATGCTTGCTCCTTGGAAGAAAAGCTATGACCAACCTAGACAACATATTGAAAAGCAGAGACATTATTGTACCAACAAAGTCTGTCTAGTCAAAACTATGGTTTTTCCAGTAGTCGTGTATGGATGTGAGAGTTGGACTATAAAGAAAGATGAATGCCAAAGAATTGATGCTTTTGAACTGTGGTGTTGGAGAAGACTCTTGAGCGTCCCTTGGACTGCAAGGAGATCCAACCAGTCCATCCTAAAGGAAATCAGTCGTGAATATTCATAGGAAGGATTGATGCTGAAGCTGAAACTCCAGTACTTTGGCCACCTGATGTGAAGAGCTAAAAAACCCTGGTGCTGGGAAAGATTGAAGGCAGGAGGAGAAGGGGATGGCAGAGAATGAGATGGTTGGATGGCATCACCAACTCAATACACATGAGTTTGAGCAAGCTGTGGGAGTTGGTAGTGGACAGGGAAGCCTGGCATGCTGCAGTCCATGCAGTTACAAAGAGTCAAAGACGACTGAGTGACTGAACTGAACTGAACTAAACTGGCCCTCACTAGTCTCACCGACTCTGAATAGGTCTTTGGAAGAGGAGCTGCTGGCCTGGGCTAAAGCTTAGTCAGGACTTTTCATTTCAGATGCTGAGGTCTGTTCACTTGATGCCAATTTTAGGTGGAATTCCTAGGTCATTACATGGGTCTAATCACAAGAGTATGGAATTAGCCACAGTTCTTCCAGGATGCCGTTCATACATTTTCATAGGCAGACTCTGGCACACTTAGCAATGAATGCAGTGTGAGTGTATGTGAATGACCTGGAAGGCTGGTGGGACCCATTATTTCTCTACCACAATTCATTCAGCCTCTCCAAGGATGCTAACATTTCCCCAAACTGCCAAAACTCTGGAACTGCTTCTCCATGCCTCCATCAGAGCACTTTTATTATTTGTCCACCGATGACTTGTTCTGTTACTCTGCTGTCCTTGTTGTCTTTCTTTTAAACTGTGAGTTCCTTCAGAGTAAGAACAAATCTCATCCCTTTTGTTGATTTCCTTGTATGTGATCTGGCGCCTAGTGAACATTCAGTAAATGGCTGCGGAATGCATGGGAAGGGACACGGCATGGTTGACTGGACCTCACTGGCATCAATTCCATTGATAACCTTTTTATCATAGTCTTCTAACCATCAAGGCTAACCAGCCATAGCCAAGAGACACCAGTCTAATTGCTAAGAAGAACAAGTTCCAAGAGCAAGCCTCTAGCTGTCAGAAAATTGGCCTGCTATATAAAGTTAGTGTCCGCTCACTGCAGCAAAGGGCTGACGTGTGTTTCCTTTGCTAAGTGCACTTTGGTGTGAGTAATGAGTAGATACCTAAGTGAGAAAGTGACTTCACTTTAAAGGTTTTTTTTTTTTTTTTCCTTCCTCCCCTAAGAATGTGGTTCTATTATTTTCAGAGCTGCCACCACTGTCATCCAGGCTGGTTTTTTTTTTTTTTTTCCCCTTGTAGATTTCACACAGCTTTTTAATGGAGCATGTACTGTATGCAGAGTTGATAAATCTAATGACCAGGAAAGACACTGTTGGCTTTCTTGACTTTGGACTGACTTCCAGGGTCTAGAGTATGAAGACAGCCAGGCAGAGTTTTACTTCATCTTCAGCATAACTTTGTCAGTAGATTCCCTAAAAGTTAGGAACAATGGTCCAGGGAAATGGCAATCTTCACAGGAGATGGTATACTATCAAAAAGGAGTCTGACACCCTGGACTTCCAGAGCTTGCCCGTGGCGGTCTGAAATAATTACTCCTTAAAAGAAATTGAACTTGGTGTTGTTTTATCTCATGACAGAATAGAAGAGGGGGGCTTATCAGGTAAGCATCTCCTATGAGTTTACTATCACTGTTTTATTTATTCTTACTGCAATCCGATGCTATAGGTAATGTTTCTCCACTTTACAAGTGAGGGAATTGAAGCTTGGAGAGTGTCAAAAAGCTTGGAGAGTGTCTAAAGCCATGCAGTAAGAAGGAAAGACAGAGACTGAAACCACATGCAAAATCTCTCTAATCTTTTTACAATATTTTGTAGGAAGCCCTCAAATATTTAGTTTCCTGTACTTAGCTACCTGTAGTGGTGTGATTTCATATCCTTTATTCCTTGAATAGTCTCCTCCTGCTTTTGTATGTGACCGGCTCCTATCAAGCCTAATAAAGGAAGTATCTCTTCCACGAAGCTCTCCTGATCCTCCAAACTGAATACCTCTCTATCCGCAGGTCTGCATCCCAACTCTGCTATCCTAAGTAAGTAAGTGAAAGTCACTCGGTCGCGTCTGACTCTTTTACGACCCCATGGACTATATATTCCATGGTAATCTCCAGGTCGGAATATGGGAGTGGGTAGCCGTTCCCTTCCCAAGGGGATCTTCCCAACCCAGAGCTTGAACGCAGGTCTCCCACATTGCAGGCGAATTCGTTACTAGCTGAGCCACAAGGGAAGCTCAAGAACACTGGAGTGGGTAGCCTATCCCTTCTCCAGCAGATCTTCCTGACCCAGGGATCAAACTGGGGTCTCCTGCATTGCAGGCAGATTCTTTACCAACTGAGCTATCAGGGAATAATGTAAGTCATCTTACTTACATTATTATGTGCATTAACATGTATTAAAATTATTTATGTTTTCTTTATTTATCATGTGCTCTTTGAAACAAGAGCCTTCTGTCATATTCTTCTCTAGGACCACAGATAAATAGCAGGAGTTGGGTTATGAATGGTCTGAGTTATAAAAGGAAACCTTGTCCTCTGTTTAATTCAGTATGGAAAAACTTGGGGAAAGTGAAATGTTTTTGATGGAGACTGAGATGCTGTATTGGAGGGATTGTATTGTAAGAGGTAATGTGCTAGTCAGGACCAATGTTAGCACTTCCATGAAATGAAACTATAGGGTACAATGGACATCATTGATATTTTACTGTAGCTTTAATAAATGCTTTATTCTCCAAAGAAAGAAAGAAACTCTAGGGAACTGATGGCATTTTCACTACTGAAAAGGGATATACATCCATGTGGGACATCAGATTATTTTTTTAAATGTATGCTCCAGCAGTAAATGAAGAGATATATAATTTTATAAATATTCTTGAAAAGTAACTCAGCAATAACCATGGGTAATTAGGTGATCCCAAGAGAAGAGGAGGAGGAAGGAAGGAGGTAAGTAAGCTCCATCTGTAATTTGGGTGATGATGCTGTGTGGAGAAAAACAGGGGATCCATCTGGGGTCCTGGGGCTTTGTATGGGAATACCATTGTTTTATGAAGAAATAAACACACCTGTGCTCCGAGTTTGCCAGCAGAGCCAATCTGTTTCACATTTTAAACTCAACTCAATTATAAAATCAACGGGTCCCTCTGGAACAGAAGTGTGTCAGGATCATATTCCCCTTCTCCAAATTAGTGTCAACAATCCAATACCAATGCCCAAGCTAGAGTTCTGCCGTTGTGTGTGCTTGCCAACCTGCAAGGTGCCACCAGAGTCTATGTGGTTCCCATCTCAGCTCATTGACCAATATGCGGTCTCCTTAGTAACGCAAAATCTGAAGCAAAACCAAAACAAATTAATCAAAAGTTTTAGGAATTTTGAATAGTATTGTCTTTGAACGTCTGGAAAAGCAGAAACAGTGAAAATCATCATATGAATGTTTTCCACAAAAATAAACCAAAGGAAAAAAGAAGAAAAAGTCCACCCTGTCATTTTTCTGAGCTTTTTCAATGGAGTTGGGAAAAACCTGTTGTATATGTGCATGTGTGTGTGTGCCTGTATGTGTTTGGGGAGAGAAATGGGCTTGATGGTAGTGGTCTCTGGCCCCCAAACTATGTACCAGGACCATGAGTTTATTCCAGCTCTCGTTTAACAGAAGCTCAAGATTTTTGAAATTAAGTTTTTCACTGAATTTTAGAAAGCAAATTAATATTGTTTGTTTGTTTCCCCACATAATATAGCTTTTTTAAAGTTAAGTTTTAAGATTAGTATAGTGCTGTGTCCCTAATGCTCCATACAGAGCCCAGAACATGATAGATCATCAATACATAGTTATTAATCAAGTAAAAGATGAGGGGAGAGAAGCGAGAGAGAGAAAGAAGAAACAATTGATAACTGAAACCTTCTGATAGTTCCTAAACTTTCTCTTAGGAACAGTTACCTTGTGAATAGTTATTCCTATGAGCCTCACGATCCAGGATAAGTGTTGATAACCTACAGTGCAGTTGCTGGCACTCAGGCTGATATTCACTAGTATATAGTATGGTAACCTCTCTGCTCAGCCCTTGCAAGAACGATCAACTACCACACTTCCATCTCCCGATTTGTAAGATTCAGAATGTGAATTAACCCTACTTCTATGATAAATCTAGATAGTGTATTAAATATCAGTGACATCACTTTGCCAACAAAGGTCCATATAGTCAAAGCTATGGTTTTCCCAGTAGTCACATGCAGATATGAGAGATGGATCACAAAGACAGCTGAGTGCCAAAGAACTAAGGCTTTCAAAAATGGTCCTGGAGAAGACTCTTGAGAGTGCCTTGGACAGCGTGGAGGTCAAATCAGTCAATCCTAAAGGAAATCAACACTGACTATTCGTTGGAAGGCCTGATGCTGAAACTTCAATACTTGGACCACCTGATGCAAAGAACCAATTTATTGGAAAAGACCCTGACACTGGGAAAGATTGAAGGCAAAATGACAAGGGGGTGGCAGAGAACGAAAAGGTTAGATAGCATGGCCAACTCGATGGACTTGAATTTGAGCAAACTCCGGGAGAAAATAGACGACAGAAGGGGCTGGCATGCAGTAGTCCATGGGGTCGCAAAGAGTCAGACACAACTTAGTAAGTGAACAAAAACAAAACAACAATTTCTCTCAGTTTGAATCTCCCACATTTCCAGTGATCCCTGCTGCCCAAGACTCTCTTCCACATTTGGTACCATCCTGACCCACAAAGCATACATTTACGGGTTTCCTTCCTCATAAGGCATGGGCATTTTTTTTTTAAAAGGAAACTACTTGGAGAAAAGGCCCCCATACTCTATTGTGTAAGCCAAAGAGGTGACTCCAGAAATGAATATTTCAATCCAGGTTGTAAAAAGACAGGACTAACATTTAACAATATAGTTTCATACATCTGTAGTTAGTGGCTTATCAATTGAAGTATAGTCAGATCCGACTAGAAGTGCCTACTCCGACTGTTTTTGGAATCAGAAAGTCAGAGTATGAGGCTGAGGCCCATCTTCCTCATTAGCTAAGCTGCTGTGATGTTATCTTGACTTGTCCAAGAGAGTGACCACTAACCTTTATACCTATTACATTTAAAAGTAAATTAATTAAATGACATAAAATTTTTATTATTTAATTTTAGAAAATTTAAAATTGCAATTAATTTATTTTTATTATTTATTTATTTTCTAAGCTGTAAGAATTTAATTCCTTAGCGTATCAGCCAGATTTCAGGGACGGAATAGCCATGTGTATTATATTGAAGACAGCACAGACTGAAAAACACACTCATCTTTGCAGAAAATTCTGTTCCCTGGTGTTACATTAGGAGACACCATACGCTTTCTGTGTGTTTTTGTGTTTGTCTTTGCACTTGTAGTGTCACTGGAGAAAAAAAAAAAACACAATTATTTTGTTGTTTGTAGATAATGTTATTTGATGTTTGAGACCTCTTCTTGTGAATGGGCTACTTTTGGGCTGGTGTGTAAATAACAACTATCTAATCAAAGAGTAGAGAACTGTGATCACATAAAATCATGCTTACTATTTTTTTCTTCCATTAGATCACTCTGCTGTACTGTTCTTTTCTTTCTGGGCCTTAAAACTGAAATTTCACAGACAATGGAGCTGATCGTCTCTCCCTTGTCCACCATAATAGGTACAGAAATGGCAGGCCAGTAGCTGGCACATAGTGGGAGAAGAGGGACCTGCATCATAAATTGTAATTTCTCTTATGCATGAATAACACTCTGGTGGGGTCATGTGACCCAAATGCTTATTAAATGTACCCCATGAAAATGCCTGAGACATGTTTAGCTGTATGGTCAGATCACGAGGAAGCCAAAAATTGACTTATTTTCCTTCTTGTTTCCTTTTTTCCTTTCTCCCTCTTCCATCTGTCTCTTCCTACCACTCCTAAACATATTTCCTGAGTGTCTATGAGATTAGGAGAAGAGATCAATGAACAAACATTGTTCATATAATTCGTGGAATTTATAGTCAAGGAAACAGACAACAAAAATACAAACATAATTGTCCAAAAAAGTAAGTGCAATAAAGGGAAGGGGTAGGACGAATTGGAAGATTGGGGTTGACACATATACACTATTGATATCATGTATATAATACATACCTAATGAGAACATACTGTATAGCATAGGGAACTCTACTTAATGTGTTGCGGTGAACTTGAATGGAAAGAAAGTTCAAAAGAGAGGGGATATATGTACATGTGTGGCTGGTTCATTTCACTGTACAGTAGAAACTAACAAAGTATTGTAAAGCAACTACATTCCAATAAATATTAATTTTAAAAGGGAATACAAGATGATCAAAAAACAAAAAGCTTTAATAACAAGGGAATTTGAGTACCCTGGAAGGTAGGAGACAGAAGACTAATGAACAATGGTATTCTGCATTTTCCCCTTTTAAAAATTAGTTCTTCCCAGAGGACAGGTTAGGGAATGTGTGTAGTGTAGACATATGACATTGCTGATGTTCCTTGCATGGTGACTAAGCCTCTCTGAGCCCTCTGGCCCAAATTTTCAAGGCTAGTCTCATGAAACTGTTCTCAGAGCAAGAGTTAAGAATTACTGCAGGTAAGAAGAATGGAAGACAGTTGGAAATGGATGAGGACTGTGAGGTGCTACTGTGAGCAATTTTCTATAATACAAAAATAAATTTGTTCTACCAAGGGCTCAGGAGGGGAAAGGTGAGGGCACACACATATTTCTTTGTTGGCATTTATGTTTTCTTGGCAGCTTTGTTACTTTGGACCCATCAATGTCAACTCATTGATCCTGACTTAGCTTGTTGGCTCTCTCCACTGGATAAAAAAAAAATGTTGTTAAATTATATCGGATCCCATGATAAAATATTATTCAGCTGTCTCCATTGCTGCAGTCTTGCCCTGGCTTCTGTGGTTACATTATGAGTCGTGATTTTTTCTCTATTCATCTCTTTTGTCTTTCTCTATTATTGCTCTTTTTATCACAGCATCCTTGTCTTCCATCCCCATGCTGCTCAGATTCTGACTGATGAGAAGGTATGGGTTGTTAATTGCTGATGCCTATGAAATTCGGAGTAATGGTTTATTAAAGGGTTCAGGGTCTTCCTTTCATGACATTTAAGAAATATGATAATGTGTTAAAATGTACCTAACATCTTTCTGATCGTGTGTGTGTGCGCGTATGGTTAGTCTTTTCTCAAACGTACTCATGCAGTGCTACTTTTGGAATGCAGTTGTCTCCTCAAAGTGGCTATCAAGGGAATTAGGACTCAAATTAAGGATTATTAAAAAGACATTCACACTGAAATATGTTATTACTGCAAAAGCTGTTCTTGCATTAGCAAAAATGAAGTTAGTGGAACAACTGGCATTTACAGCTGAGATTGTAAATCAAAATTCTGCAAAGCATTTCTGTTTTTCCACTCCAATAGCAGCCTTTCTGCCACAATTCTGTCACCATGAACTTAGGCAAGTACCTCATCGTATAGAACACCAGGCAGGCTTAGAAACCAGTAGAATGCTCAATTACAACTCCTTGCCATTTGCCACAAACCCTGACAATTTCCTTTTTGGTTTTTGGGAAATTGGCTCAGCAGGAACTTGAGAATCTGAATACTTGATTTGGGGCTCTAGTACTATTGCAATTTGTCCAATCAGTTACCTGATTTGCACTGTGCTATAGATTGGATCTACTACATGTAAAAGACACATGCCTGACCTTTAAGAGCAAAAAATTTGCAGTTTTCCTAAGCTCAGACTTCCTCCTGTTTCTCTAGCTCACTTCTTGGTTCAGACACTCCTGGCTTCTACTGAGACCTGGGCCTAATCCTGATTCTTCTCTCTTCTCACCTTCCCCTTGTAAGCAATGCACAAACCTACCAGACATACCATAAAAACCTTTTGTTAACCTCCTCAATGTGCACTGAATCTACTCCCTCTTCTGATCTTCACCTTCACTGCCCTTTGTCTCTGTTGTGCGTGCCTGCTTAGTTGCTTAGTCATGTCTGACTCTTTGCGACCGTTCAGACTGTAGCCCACCAGGCTCCTGAGTCCATGGAATTCTTCAGGCAAGTATATTGGAGTGGGTTACCATGTCCTCCTCCAGGGCACCTTCTTGACCCAGGGACTGAACCTGCATCTCCTGTGTGTCCTTTTTGCAGATGGATTCTTTACCAGCTGAGCCACGCTATTGGTATTTCTTGCCTGTGTAATTGCAGTGATGTCTTAACTGTCATTACTGCCTTCTGCTCCTTCCTTCCCAGGCTACTTCTCCTCTTCCCAAAGACTGCATTTCCCACAACTCAGAAGTAAGAGGTAAATCTCACCGGTCTTTCACCAAAATCCGATCAATAGTTTTACAATGGACATGGAATTGAGTTTGAACACATTAACTTGGCATTTAAAAGCCCTCTGTATGATGTCCTTTGCTTACTTTTCAAAGTTGAATCTGATTTCATGTTACTTCTGAATTATACGTAGTTTTTCTCTGGACTATTTCACCACCCCATGACCTTTCTCTCTCTCTTCCTCCTCCCCCACCACCCTCCCTCTTTACAATACACATACACACTGGCTCGCCAGATGATTCTCTTAAAATCCTAGACTCTTGCCAGGAGGAAGTCGTCACTGAAACCCTGGGCATCCAGGCTGAGTTTCAGATCTCCTATTCATGCCCTCATAAAATCACATTCTCATGATAAAACACACTCCTAAATTCTTTTTAAAAGCAACTTCATTGAGATATAACAGTATTCAATACATTGGTTTTTAGTATTATACAGAATTGTGCAACCATAATCAGAATCAATTTTGTAACATTTTCATCAGCAAAAAAGAAAACCTAGATTCATTAATATTCACTTCCTTTTTCTTACCAAACTCCCTAGCTCTAGGCAACTATTTGCTATTCTATTTCTTTTCTCAATAGATTTGCTTATTCTGGGCTTTTCATTGGAGAAGGAAACAGCAGTCCACTCCAGTATTCTTGCCTGGAGAATCCCATGGACAGAGGAGCCTGGAGAGCTATAGTCGATAGGGGTTAACCCAGAATCGGATAGGACTGAAGTGACTTAGCACACATATACTGGCTTTTCATATAAATAGAATCATACAATATATGGGCTTCGATTCACTTTTTTTTTTTAACTTAGCATGAGATTTTCAGGGCTTCCCTGGTGGCTCAGATGGTAAAGAATCTGCCTGCAATGTGGGAGACCTGGGTTAGGAAGGTCCCATGAAGAAGGGAATATGCTACCCACTCCAGTATTCTGGTCTGGAGAATTCCATGGACTAGTCCATGGGGTTGCAAAGAGCTGGACACGACTGAGTGACTTGCACTTTCACTTTCTTTCATGAGGTTTTCAAGGTTTGTCCATGTTGTACTATATGCCATATCATTTCTTCTGTTTGCTTTATATTGAAAATATTATACTGCAGCGATATGCCTTATTTGATTTACCCATTCATTGGTTGGCTATTTGGATTGCTTTCACATTTTGGATAGCCTGAATAACTTTTATGTGAACATTTATGTACAAGTTTTTGTGTGAATATGTTTTCAGTTCTCCTGAGCATATGAAGTAGAATTACTGGGTCATATGGCAATTCTACGTTAAATCTTTTTTTTTTTTTTATGAGGTAACATTATAATATTATGTAAATTTTGTCTAAAGAAATATGGAAATACTAATTTGGAAAGATATGTGCATTCGTATGGTCATTGCAGTATTTCTTTACTTAACAGTAGCCAAGATATGGAAACAACCTACGTGTCCATCAGCGGATGCATGGATAAAGTTGTGGTGTATGTATATGTTCCACTGTGTATACGACCCAGTCACAAAAAGATGCAATTGTGCCACTTGTGACAACATGGATGAATCTTGAGGTGCTAAGTCACTTCGGTCATGTCCAACTCTTTATGACCCTATGTGACTGTAGCCCACCAGATTCCTTAAGGGTATAATAAGCATGATAAAAATAATTCAGATGGAGAAAGACAAATACTACATGATTCCATTCACATCTGGAATACACCAAACATACAAACATTCAAATAAAAGATAAAATAGATGAATGTACCAATTCAAACAAAAACAGAGATACAGAGACAGAGGAGTGGTTACAATAGGGGAGGGAAGAGCAAAATGGGTAAAAGGGTTTGTTTGTATGGTGATGAATGGAAACTAAATTTTTGGTGGTGAGCATGCCATGGCTTACAGAAGTAGAAATATAATGTTTTACACATGAAAAGTTATATAACATTATAAATCTATTTTTAACGTTTTGAGGAACTGCCAGACTGTTTTCCATAGCCCATAGCATTGCACCATTTTATATTTTCAACACCATTATAAAAGAGTTCCAATTTTTCAACTTGATGACACTTTTTACTATCTGTCTTTCTGATTATAAAAGAAATGGTGAAGTGAAATTTCATGATGGCTTTGATTTGGATTTCCCTAATGGAGAATTATGTTGACAATTTTTTCACTTTGTATATAGTCTAGGCAAAAATATCTATTCAGATCTTTTGCACATTTTGAATTGCTGCCTTTTCATTATTGAATTATGAGTCCTTCATTTATTCTCTGAAGTAGGAAATGGCAACCCACTCCAATACTCTTGCCAGAATAATTCCACTGAGATAGGCTCGTAGCAGACTACAGTCCATGGAGTCATTTGTTCTGGCTATGAGACCCTTATCAGTAAAGGATTTATAAATATTCTTTCCCATTCTGTGGGTTGTCTTTACTTTTCTGATAATATTCTTTTAAGTTCCTTTTAATTGTGGAGAAATTCAATTTATTTAATTTTTCCTTTTGTTGCTTGTGCTTTTGGTGTCATAGTTAAGAAATCATTATTTAATCTGCAGTCAGAAAGAATCACTCCTATGTTTACTGTAAGAAGTTTATAAACTATTACATACAAGCCTTAGACTCACTTTTGATTTTTATGTGTTGCATAAGGTAGGACTCCAATTTCATCATTTTGCATGTGGGTATATAGCTAGTTAGTACCACTGATTAAAGTATACAGTTTTTCATAGAATTTTCTTATAATTTCCTTTTGAAATTTCTGTCAAGTTTTGAATAATGTCGCTGTTTTATTCTTGATTTTGTTAATTTCATTTTTTTCTCTTATTTTCCTTGATCAGATTAGCTAAATGTGAGTCAAATTGGCTGATATTGTCTAAGAACAAAACTTTTTCATTGTGGATTTTTACTGCTGTTTTACTTCTACTATTTCATTAAATTCCATATGAATTTTTATGATTTTATTCCCATACTTGTTATAACTTTTGCTTGCTTTTCTTTTTATAGTACCTCACTATGGAAAATTAGGTTATTTATTTGAAAATTTCTTAACTGTAGACTTTTATAACTGTAAGTTAAGAAAAGAAAGAAGAAAAGTTCATTTAATAAAATAACTTGCTAGTAATTTGACTAGAATTGCATTGAATGTATAGACCAAAGTTGGGAAGACCTGACATCTTAACAATATTGAGTTTTCCTCTTTATGTCACTTATTAAGTTCTTCTCTGAATTTGGAATTTTATAGTCTTTGTCAAATAGATTTTGTAATATTTTGTTAAATTTATGCCTAAATATTTGGGGGGAGGTTATAATATAAATGGTATTTCTGTTCATTGCTGGTATATAAAGAAGGAATTCATTTTGTATACTAACCTTGAATCCTGCAACCTGCTATAATTGCATATTAGTTCTAGCAGGTCTTTTGTAAATTCTATCAGACTTTATATATAGATGATCATGTCATCTGTGAACAAAGATAGTTTCATATCTTCCTTCCCATTCTGTATACCTTTTATTTCCTTGTTGTCTCATTGTACTAGCTAGGACTTCTGGTACAATGTTGAAGAAGAGTGATGTCACTGTACATCCGTGACTTGTGCCTGGCTTTATGAGGAAAGATTTTGAGTTTGTCCACCATAAAGTATAATGATGTGTATGTTAGTTGCTCAGTTTTGTCTGACTTTTTGGTGACTCCGTGGACTGTAGTGCACGAGGCTCCCCAGTCCATGGGATTCTCCAAGCAGAAGTACTGGAGTGGGTTGCCATGCCCTCCTCCAGGGGATCTTTCCAACCCAAGAATCCAACCGGTGTCTCCTGCATTGGCAGGCTGGTTCTTTACCTGCTGAGCCGTAGCTGTAACCTTCTTGTAGGGATTACAAATCAATTTGAGCAAGTTTGTCTCTATTTCTAGTTTGCTGAGAGTTTTTGTCATGAAGCAGTATTGGATTTTGTCAAAGAGTGTTTCCACATGTATTGATATAATAATGTGATTTTTGTTTTCAGCCTATTGATATAATGGATTACATTTACTGATTTTTGAGTGCCTCACAAACCTGAGGTAAATCCTTCTTGGTCATCTTGTATAATCTTTTTAATACAATGTTGGTTCTGATTTGCTAATATTTTTTTGAGGGATTTTGCATCTACGTTCATGTGAAACACTGGTCTATAGTATTCTTTTCTTGAAATATCTTTGGTTTTGGTATTAGGGTAATAGTGGCTTCACAGAATGAGTCAGGAAATATAATCTTGGCTTCTGTCTTCTGAAAGTATTGAAGAGAACTGATATAACATCTGCCATAAATGTGTGGTAGAATTCACCATGAGCTCATCTGAGCCTGTTGCTTTGTTTTAGAAAATATTTAATTATTCATTCAAATTTTTAAATAGAGACAAGTCTGTTATCTATTTCTTCTTGTGTGAGTTTTGATAGTTCTGTTTTTCAAGGAGCAGGTCCATTTTATCTAGGTTATCAAATTTGTGGGCCAAGGTAAATCTGTGGATCTTCATGTGAGTTCAGATTGTTTTGGGGTTTTATCCTTCTTAACAAAATTGTGCTTTCAGCCTGAAAGACTTTAGTATTTCTTGTAATATGGATCTACTAACAATACTTTTACTAAGATTTTGTTTATCTATGAATGCCTTTGTCTTCTAAGGATTGTTTTTCTGGAGTTAAGATTCTTAACTGACTGTACTTTGAATATGTTATTAACTGCCTCTTGGCTTCTAGTTTTTTCTGGTGGTGAGACTTTAATTTTATTGGGGGTCTCTTGTTCATGGCAAGTTGCTTTTTTCTTGCCCCTTTTAAGTCTTTTGTCTTTTCATTTCAATATTTTTGCTACTATATATTGAAGTGTGGATCTCTTTGCATGAGTCCACCTGGAATTTCTTGAGCTTAGATGTGTACATTAATAGCATTTATCAAATTTAGGATACTTTCCACCATTTTAAAATATATTTTGCAAAAGAGGTCTTCTGATTGCCCACTACAACAGGCTCAAAAAATGACTCTGATAGGGCCATAACTTCTGCAGTGGAGGAAGTCTATGTCCCTGCACACTTGGCGCTGCCAGGGTCCCTGCAAGCCAAGCAGCTGCATCACCTTCACACTCAACCCTCACTGGGGTAGAGCTGCCACAGGGGGGAAAAAAAAGTCTTGCGTTTATGCACACAGGGTCGCTTCACTCGTATCCAACTCTTTGTGACCCTCCGGACTGTGGCCTGCCAGGCTTCTCTGTCAGGGGAGTTCTCCAGGCAAGAATACTGGAGCATGTTGGTTAATACAGGTTGCCATACCCTTCTAGTGCATTATATTTCCTGCTGCCCTAGCTGCCAACTCCCCTGAGGACCAGGTGCTGCCAGAACCCCTGCGACCCAAGTAGCTGCACCACCTCCACACCTGGCCCTCACTGGGGCAGACCCAAGTCCTCGAGGGCAGCCTAGGGAACAAACCCCAGTGTATGACCCATTGCAAAAGTGGAAATAAAATCACAGTTGAAACCCAGGGTCAGTGTGGCTAAGGAAGAAGACCCAAAACTTTCCCACCAGCTGTGCAAGCTGCAGATTAAATCCACACGATCAACTAGGCAGACTCTGTGTCTATGGAATATACAAAAGGTCACTGAGAGCTCCCTCAAAAGAAAATGCACTAGTTCTGATAGCTGTGGACATTGGAGGCAAGAACACACAGTAGGACCAGATTAGGGTCTGAGCTGCCCCCACAGCAGGTCCAGAGATCAGCACAGTGTTGGAGGGCCTCCCAGGGAGGTGAGGTGAACTGTGACTCCCAGCGAGGGAAAGGACTCTGACAGCGGTGACCCAAGAAAAACATTTATTATTCTTATGTTTTGACTTGTTCTGTAGATTCTTTTGGATTTCTTTTCCTTTTCACCCCCACTGTTGTAGTTATTGATTTTATTGGCACTATGAAATCTAATTCAGCTTTTGAGGTTTTATTTTTTTTTTTCTCAGTCCCATTTTTTTTTATTGTTGTTATAAACCTCTACCTTTATATTGAACTTTTGTAGTTCTGTGGAGTTTTCCTTTTTTTTTTCTCTTTTTTTAATTTTAATTTTTTAACTTATTTTTTTTTCTATATTTATTCCTTTGTTTGCTTTTCCTACTGCTCTTTTCCCCTTACAGTTGATCTTTAATGTATATAAATCTCCTTTATCTACCTTTATTTAACTTTGCATATCTATTCTTTTTCTTTACCTCTCAACATATTTGTTAATTTTGTTTTCATTGCTTTATTTCCCACTCGGCACCTTGCTTTGGTTTTGTTTTCCAGTTTCTGCTTTAGTTAGTTTTGTTCTTAACTGGTAGATGTAAATTTTGGTTTCCTTTATTCATCAGGTCAATCTACTGTACTATATTTTTGTTGGACTGTTTCAATTTTGCTTATGGGTATATATAAATATGTGTATATTCAGTCACACTTTTTATTGCTGTTATAAACCTCTGCCTCTACATTGGGCTTTTGCAGTTCTGTGGAAATATCCTTTTTTCTTTTTACTTTCTTCTTCTTCTTTTTTTCTCTTATTTTAATTTTTAAACCTATTATCTACATGTATTCCTTTGTTTTCTTTTCTTTTGTTAATCTATAAAGTATATAAATGTTCTTTGATCTACATGTATTTAACTTTGTGTAGCTATTCTTTCTTTCCTTTTCTTTCAACATATTTGTTAGTTTTGTTTCATTGCTTTATTCCCCATTTGGCACCTTGCTTTAGTTTTGTTTGCCAGTTTCTGCTTTAGTTAGTTTTGTTCTTAACTGGTAGGTATAATTTTTGGTTTCCTTTGTTCACTGGATCAACCTATTGTTCTTTATTTTTGTTGAACTGTTTTGATTTTGCTTATGGGTGTATAGTCAAGACTATGGTTTCTCCAGTGGTCATGTATGGATGTGAGAGTTGGACTGTGAAGAAAGCTGAGTGCCAAAACATTGATGCTTTTGAACTATGGTGTTGGAGAAGACTCTTGAGAGTCCCTTGGACTGCAAGGAGATCCAACCAGTCCATCCTAAAGGAGATCAGTCCTGGGTGTTCACTGGAAGGACTGATGCTGAAGCTGAAACTTCAATACTTTGGCCACCTCATGCGAAGAGTTGACTCACTGGAAAAGACCTTGATGCTGGGAGGGATTGGGGGCAGGAGGAGAAGGGGACGACAGAGGATGAGATGGTTGGATGGCATCACCAACTCGATGGACATGGGTTTGGGTAGACTCTGGGAGTTGGTGATGGACAAGGAGGCCTGAAGTGCTGCGATTCATGGTGTCACAAAGAGTCAGACACGACTGAGCGACTGAACTTAACTGAGCTGATAGGTGTATATGTATATATGTATATTCCATTATTTTAATTATTATTTGCCTGATTTTGTAACTGCCATTTGTCTGGGGTTCATCTTTGGTTTCTCATTTTTGATTATTTGTTTTAATCTCACTTAATGCCATAACAAACCTCTTGAGGACTCTTCATTCCTGACCAGAGATCAAGCCCTGAGCCTTTGGAGTGGCTCACTCCAAGACCCTGGACTACCAGAGAACTAACCCTAGGGAGTATCAAATAGTGAGAACTCACACAAAGGAAACCATTTGAATACAAGAGCTGGCATTACCCAACCACCAGTAGCATCCTGTGCAGGATGCTTCATCTAAACAACAAACACAACAAAAATACAAACCTAATCATCAGCAGACAGGATTATCACCTCACTCAGCCTTGCCCATCAGAGAAAAAACAAACAAAACTCAGTACAATTCTCACCCTATACAAAGCTTGCACAAACCTCTGGACCAACCTTAGGAGGGCAGAAACCAAAAAGAAGAAAGAATTCAACCTTGAAGCCTTGGAAAAGGAGACCTCAAACACAATAAGTTAAAAAAATAATGAAAAGGCAGAGAAATACTACAGAAATGAAGGAACAAACTAAAAGCACAGAAGCCCAAATTAATGAAGAGGAAATAGGCAAACTATCTGAAAAAGAATTCAGAATAGCAATAGGAAAGATAATTAAAAAAAACCTTTAAAAGAATGGAGAAAATGCAAGAATCAATTAATAAATACCTAGAAGAATTAAAGAATAAACATACAGAGACAAACAACACAATTACTGAAATTAAAAATACTCTAGAAGGAGTGACTAGCAGAATATCTGAAGCAGAAGAATGAATCAGTGAGCTGGAAGATAAAATGGTGGAAATAATTTCTGAAGAGAAGAATAGAGTAAGAAGAATGAAAAGAACTGAGAATAGTCTCAGTTTTCTGGGACAATATCAAACACACCAACATTTGAATTATAGGGGTCCCAGAAGAAGAAGAAGAGAAAAAGAAAGGGTATGAGAAAATTTCTGAAGAGATTATAGCTGAAAATTTCCCCAATATGGAAAAGGAAATAGTCAATAAGTTCAAGAGGCACAAAGAGTCCATTACAGGGTAAACCCAAGGAGAAACACACCAAGACACATAATAATCAAACTAACAAAGACTAAACACAAAGAAAGAATATTAAAAGCAGCAAGGGAAAAGCAACAAGTAGCATACAAGGGAAACCCCATACGTTTAACAGGTGATCTTTCAGCAGAATCTCTGCAGGCCGGGAGGAAATGGCAAGATATATTTAAAGTATTGAAAGGGAAAATCTACAACCAAGATTACTGTTCCCAACAAGGATCTCATTCAAACATCGAATAGACTGCCTAACTTTACACCTAAAACAACTGGGAAATAAAGAACAAAAACAAAGCCCAAATTAGTAGAAGGAAAGAAATCAGAAAGATCTGAGTGGAAATAAATGA
This sequence comes from Dama dama, assembly GCF_033118175.1. Lineage (NCBI taxonomy): Eukaryota > Metazoa > Chordata > Mammalia > Artiodactyla > Cervidae > Dama > Dama dama. The sequence continues at coordinate 20,107,476 of NC_083682.1, read as the reverse complement.
AAAAGAAATGAAAGAAAAAATAGTAAAGATTAATAAAACTAAAAGCTTGTTCTACGAGAAGACAAATAAAATTGACAAACGCATAGCCAGACTCATCAAGAAAAAAAAGAATCAAATCAACAAAACTAGAAATGAAAAAGGAGAGGTTACAACAGACAATGCAGAAATACAAAGGATTATAAGAGACTATTATGAACAACTATATGGCAATAAAATGGATAACCTGGAAGAAATGGACATATTCTTAGGAAAGTTCAATCTTCCAAGACTTAACTAGGAAGAAATAGAAATTATGAACAACCCAATTACAAGCACTGAAATTGAAGCTGTTATAAAAAATCTCCCAAAAAACAAAAGCCCAGGACCAGATGGCTTCACAGGAGAATTCTATCAAACATTTAGAGAAGAGCTAATGCCTATCCTTCTAAAACTCTTTCAAAAAAATTGCAAAGGAAGGAACACTTACAAACTCATTCTACGAGGCTGCCATCACCCTGATACCAAAACCAGACAAAGACAACACAAAAAGAGAAAACTACAGGCCAATATCACTGATGAACTAGGTGCAAAAATCCTCAACAAAACTTTAGCAAACAGAATTCAGCAACACATCAAAAAGCTCATACACCATGATCAAGTTGGGTTTATTTCAGGGATGCAAGGATTATTCAATATATGCAAATCAATCAATGTGATACACCATATTAATAAGTTGAAAGATAAAAACCATATGATAATCTCAATAGGTGCAGAAAAAGCCTGTGACAAAATTCAGCACACATTTATGATTAAAACTCTTCAAAAAATGGGCATAGAAGGACTCTACCTCAACATAGTAAAGGCCATATATGATAAGCCTACACCAAACATTATTTTCAATGGTGAAAAACTGAAAGCTTTCCCCCTAAGATCAGGAACAAGACAAAGGTATCCACTTTCACCACTCTTATTCAACATAGTTCTGGAAGTCATAGCTACAGCAATCAGAGAGGAAAAAGAAATTAAAGGAATTCACATCAGAAATGAAGAAGTAAATCTTTCACTGTTTGCAGATGACATGATACTGTACATAGAAAACCCTAAAGAGAGTATCAGAAAATTACTAGAGCTAATCAGTGAATTTAGCAAAGTTGCAGGATACAAAATTGCTTGCATTTCTATATACTAACAATGAAAAATCAGAAAGAGAAATTAAGGAATCAATCCCATTCACCATTGCAACAAAGAATTAAATATCTAGGAATAAACTAACCCAAGGAGACAAAAGAACTATACACAGAAAATATAAGATACTAATGAAAGAAATCGAAGACAACATTAGTAGGTGGAGAGATATTCCATGTTCCTGGGTAGGAAGAATCAATATTGTGAAAATCACTATACTACCAAATGCAGTCTACAGATTCAATGCTATCCCTATCAAATTACCAATGAAATTTTTCACAGAACTATAACAAAATATTTTGCAATTCATATGGAAACACAAAAGACCCTGAATAGCCAAAGCAGTCTTGAGAAAGAAGAATGGAGCTGGAGGAATCAACCTTCCTGACTTCAGACTATACTACAAAGCTACAGTCACCAAGACAGTATGGCACAAAAATAGTACTGGCTCAAAAACAGAAATATAGACCAGTGGAACAAGATAGAAAGCCCAGAAATAAACCCATGCACCTATGGGTACCTTATTTTTGACAAGTGAGGCAAGAATATACAATGGGGCAAAGACAGCCTCTTCAATAAATGGTACTGGGAAAATTGGACAGCTACATATAAAAGAATGAAAGTAGAATATTTCATAACTTCATACACAAAGATAAACTCAAAATGGATTAAAGACCTAAATGTAAGACCAGAAACTATAAAACTGTTAGAGAAAAAATAGGCAGAACACTCAATGACATAAATCAAAGCAAGATCTTCTATGACCCACCTCCTAGAGCAATGGAAATAAAAACAAAAGTAAACAAGTGAGACCTGATTAAACTTAAAAACTTTTGCACAGCAAAGGAAACTATAAGCAAGGTGAAAAGACAACCCTCAGAGTGGGAGAAAATAATAGCAAGTGAAACAGCTTACAAAGGATTAATTTCCAAAATATACAAGCAGCCCATACAATTCAATACCAGAAAAACAAACAACCCAATCAAAAAGTGGGAAAAAGAGTTAAACAGACACTTCTCCAAAGAAGACATACAGATGGCTAACAAGCACATGAAAAAATGCTCAACATAGTTCATTATTAGAGAAATGCAAATCAAAACTACAATGAGATATCACCTCTCACTGGTCAGAATGGCCATTATCAAAAAGTCTGCAAACAATAAATGCTGGATAGGGTGTGGAGAAAAGGGAACACTTTTGCACTGTTGGTGGGAATGTAAATTGATATAGTGACTATGAAAAGACGTATGGAGTTTCCTTAAAAAACTAGGAATAAAACAACCATATGACCTAGCAATTCCACTCCTAGGCATATACCCTGAGGAAACCAGGGTTGAAAAAGGCACATGTATCCCATTGTTTATTGCAGCACTATTTACAATAGCTAGAACATGGAAGCAACCTAGATATCCTTTGACAGATGAATGGATAAGGAAGTTGTGGTACATATGCACAATGAAATATTAAGTCAGTTCTAATGAAGTGGGTGAATCTAGAACCTATTATACAGAGTGAAGTAAGTCAGAAAGAGAAAAATAAATATCATATTCTAATGAATATATATGAATCTAGAATAATGGTACTAAATAATTTATTTACCAGGGCAGCAATGGAGAAACAGACATAGAGAATAGACTTATGGACATGGGGAGAGGGGAAGTGAGGGTGAGATGTATGAAGAGAGTAACATGGAAACTTACATTACCATATGTAAAATAGATAGCTGACAGGAATTTGCTGTATGTCTCAGGAAACACAAACAAGGGCTCTGTATCAGCCTAGAGGGGTGGGATGGGGAGGGAGATGGGAGGGGGGTTCAAAAGGGAGGGGATATATGCATACCTATGGCTGATTCATATTGAGGTTTGACAGAAAACAACAAAATTCTGTAAAGCAATTATCCTTCAGTTAAAACATAAATTAATTAAAAAGCATATTTTGAATGTTTTCTCTGCTGCTTTCTCCTCTACTGCCGAAATCATTACAAATATGTTGTTGCACTGAATAGTACTATATATTTCTCTTCGTTTTTCTCTCTTTTCTTCTGATTACATAGTCTCTACTAATCCCTCTTCAGTTTTGCTGTTTTATGTCGTTTGTCAGTTCCAACATCTGAGCCCCTTTCTGCACCAAAGGCACCAAACATTCCGCTTTTTTTTAAAAAAAAAGCAAGGTCACACTTCCCTGTGTGTTTGCATGCCTCGTAATTATTTTGTTGAAACTATTTAGGCACTCTAGATATTTAGCCCCCTTCCAGGGCTTTCTGCTGTTGTTAGCTTGTTTATTTTCTTAGCGACCTGGCTGGACTATTTCATTAAAGTATTTCTCCCACGGTGAAGCCTGTGATGTTTCACAACAGGAACACCTCTGGGCATGCGCACAGTCACCTTGGGAAGGTGCGGTATTAGCAGGGCTCCCTTTGCTTATTTCCATTTTGGGCTTTCTACCTCTGTTGGCATTACACCCAGCACTAATTGCTGGTTAATTGTTCTATTGTTTTTGATGATACCCAACGGCATAAATTGTTTCACAATCTTATCCAATTAAATTTGGGAACCTGTGTAAGGATAGATTTTGAAGCCTATTTTTGAGGTTAGTTCTAACCTGAGAGGCTTTCTCCTTAGCAGTTTCTTTCCATTGTGCTCTCTGATAAACTAGCTGCACTATGGTTGTCTTACTTCTCTCATGGAGCTACAAATGTCTTCTTAATTGTTTAATGCTAAAATCTCCATTGTTTTCAGTCTTGACTTTCTGAATACTGTGTTTCAAATAAAGTTTGTTCCGCTTCTCCTGGCATGCATCTCCCCGGGCAAAATCTTTAAGCCCCTGATTTGGAAGGACCGAGGCAGGGATGCTATACTGCTTTTCTTAGATGATACTCCTGTTTACACCTAGGGTGCTGGGTGTGGGCACTAGCTCGGCTTCTCTAGGCTTTTCTCTCCTGCATTGAACCTCTTCCTTACAAAGGAGCTGGAGGTAAGGATGATTAGGGCTCCTGGTGGCTCAGATGGTAAAGAATCTCCCTGCAATGTGAGAGACTCAGGTTTGATCCCTGGTTCTGGAAGAATCCCTGGAGAAGGTAATGGCATCCCACTCCAGCTCTTGACTGGTGAATTCCATGGACGGAGGCTACAGTCCATGGAGTGGCAAACAAGTGGCCACAGCTGAGCAACTAACACTTTCACTTTTCATTCTCAGTTAACCATGCCTCCTCTCTATCAGTGGGGGCTGGACTCTGAAAGGGAATTACTCACTTCTCAGCCACACTTACCCAAGATTTAGTCTCTGTAACAGGAAGCTGTGAACAATGAGAAATGCACATGACCTTTCCCTCCTGGAAAGGTATGGTGCCCCTTGACTGGGATTGTAGGTCCAAGATCCCCTCTTCTTGACCACATCCACACAGGGTGGGGCTTCCTTAAATGCTGTGCTGGACTCTGAAGCTTAAATGGCACAAACTCTCACAGTTCTTACCAAGGTTTAATAGATTTTCTTGGATTAATGTTTCTTAGCAGAAACACAACATTGTAAATCAACTATACTCCAATAAAAATTGTAAAAAAATAAAAATGGAAAGGAATAAAATTTTTCTTTATTGGCTGCATGAACTTTATGACCATTTTCAGAGACTTTAAATGGTGGTTTTTCTAATTAATTTTAAGCAATTGTGGTTGTTGTACTGGGGGAGAAGCCCTCAAAGCTCCTCAAAACACTATTATTCATATCATATTTTTTATTGAGTGTGTGTGTGTGTGTGTGTGTGTGTGTGTGTGTGTGTTACAGGTGTACTGTTGGGCTCCTTTTTATTTTTAAGATTTTCTTTTACATATGGTAAATGAAGCTGATAATGATTTAGGTACTGATATAGTTTCCTTCTTAAAATACTTTCAGTGAAATAAGTCAGACCAAGAAAGACAAATGCTGTATGTTATTGCTTATATGTGTAATCTAAAAACCAAAGTGAGTAAATGAATATGACAAAACAAACAGATTTACAGATATAGAGAACAAACTAGTGGTTGCCACTAGTGGGGGGTTGGGAGGGAGTGAGGGGCAAGATGCAGGTGGAGGATTAAGGGGTACAAACTACTATGTATAAGATAAATAAGCTACAAGGATATATTTTACAGTACAGGGAATATAGCTGCTATAACAATTATAATGGAATATAATCTATAATAATTTTGAATCACTATGTTGTACATATGAAGTTACTATGTTGCTCAGTCATGTCCAACTCTTTGCAACCTCATGGACTGCAGCATGCCAGGCTTCCCTGTCCATCACCAACTCCTGTAGCTTACTCAAACTCATGTCTATTGTGTCAGTGATGTCATCCAATCATCTCATCTTCTGTTGTTCCCGTCTCCTCCTGCCTTCAATCTTTCCCAGCATCAGGGTCTTTTCCAATGAGTCAGTTCTTCACATCACGTGGTCAAAATATTGGAGCTTTAGCAATGAATATTCAGGACTGATTTCCTTTAGGATTGACTGGTTTGATTGTAAATCAACTATCCATCAATAAAATTTATGGTTTTTAGAAAAGTAAATTTATTCTCACTATATGTTTCTGTGGGCTTTCCTCGTGGCTCAGATGGTAAAGAATCTGGCTGCAAGGCAGGAGGCCCAGGTTCAGTTCCTGGGTCAGGAAGATCTTCTGGAGAAGTGAATGGCTACCCATTCTAGTATTCTTGTCTGGGAAATCCCATGGACAGAGGAGCCTGGTGGGCTACAGTCAATGGGGCAGCAAAAAGAGTTGAATCTGATTCAACAATTAACACTATATGTTTCTGTAATGGAAAAACAATAGTAAATAAAATCATAGTTCTTACCAAAGTAGAGAACATTAGCTTATCATGTTAAATTGGGGAAATAAAAAAGAAAGTGAATAATCCTAAAAGGAAATATCTTTTTAGCTATGACTCTAAACAGGGATGAACAGCAGTCACAGCACTTTTGCTCATCGACAGACATTCATGTTCACATCTAACACTCATTTTAGTTTCTAATATTCTCCACTAAAAAAGCACTAGGGCCCACAGAAAAATACTTTGAGGCAAGGAAAAACTCAGTATAGCTCTAGAAGATTGTTATTGACATTTACAAGGACATTTTAAGACTATCTTGGGTACTAATAAAAACAAAAACTGGCTCAAAGGAACTCTACTGGGAAAGTTATAATAATTTGAATATCTAATGGGACAATAGTTATGATTAATTATAACAGCTTTCAAAGGCTAGGAAGTTTTCGTGTTTTCATACAAAAGAAGAATAAAATAGAAAATTTCGATTTCTTCCAATTTCCAATACTACATGGTCAAATAACAAAGATTTCAATATATAAGCATCTCTAACTTGAGAAATTAAAGTTTAAAGCATTATCTTGCATATTTTCCTTACTTTAGTTAGAGATAGCATCATTTATCTCATTCAAAAGTAAAACCTGGGATTTTTTTTCTCTTCTAATTTCCTCACACTATGAGTGCCAACCACTGGCCTAACTGCTAAGATTACACTGGCGTGCTTGTATGTATGTGTGCATGTGTGTGTGTGTGTGTGTGTGTGTGACAGAGAGAGAGTGAGAGAGAGAGAAGATAGCATTTATTTCTATTCTCACAGAGTTCATAATCTCTGTGGAGAACACAAAGGATAATATAGAAATCTCAAAAATACATGCAGTGTGAAAATCTTTCATATTGCTAATTGACTTAGGAAAGTCAAGAAAGTTTACGAAATTATTGATTGAATTGGGGTTATAGAAGACATAAGAATTAACTAGGCAAATAGTGAACCACATTCCAAGCGGAGGCAACAGTGTATACAAAGGTTCTGTTGTGTTGTTGTTGTTTAGTCACTAAGTCATGTCTGACTCTTTGTGACCCCCATGGACTATAGCCCACCCGGCTCCTCTGTCCATGGGATTTCCGAAGTAAGAATACTAAAGTGGGCTGCCATTTTCTTCTCTAGGGGATCTTCTTGATTCAGGGATTGAACCCATGTCTCCTGCATTGGTAGGCAGATTCTTTACCACTGAGACAATAGAGAAGCCTCAAAATTAATTTTAAGTATTATGAATTTGGCTTTAGGTATTTTTTTTATTTATTATTATTATATTTATTGAATTGAACTGTATGCCAGACACTTGCCTTGATTTTTGGGATATATTAAGAAAATAATATAGACAAACCATCACTGCCCTTTTGAAATGTATATTTTAATCAAAGGAAGCAGATGATAAAAAAACTAATATAATAGTTAAGTAAATCATACAGTGTATTGGAAGGTGAAAGCTACTGAAGTAGAAATAGAGCAAAGTAGGAGAACTGGGACTGTGAAATGGTGGAGGATTTTAAACAGGGTAATTGTTGTAGTCTTTGTACAGAAAGTGAAGCTTGAGGAAAGACTTGAAGGAGGTGAAATGGCTAGTCATGGGGATGTCTGTGGAGTAATGTGGGAATGGGGTATTTAGGTAGAGAAAGAAACCAGTGCAAAGACCCTGGGGCAGAATGCGACTTGGCATGTTCAGACCCAAGGAACACACGAGGAGACTGGATGATGAGTGGTGTGAGTTATGGAGGAATAATAAGGATCGTGTCTAAAATTCATTGGTGGATGTGTGTATGTCCTTGCAGATCATCGTAAGGACTCTAATTTATGATTGTAAGAATTTCTGTTGAGTCTGTGGCTCCATTTCATTTTTCCAGTGCAAATGTCAAATGCTATTTCGGAACTTAGAGGAGAGGTCATGGGTGGATATATTTTTTGATTCACTTCTAGGTAGTAATAAAAGCCCTGAGTATGAAAGAGATAATCTAGATCAGGATTGGCAAATTCCAGGAGACAAATCCAGCCTCTTGGCTGATTTTATAAATATAGTTTTATTGAAACACCACCACGCCTATTAATTTACATATTGTTTATGGTTGCTTTCACTTTACAGTGACAGGATTGAGTAGTTACAACAGAGAATATATGCTCCTCAAAACCTAAAATATTTACTCTCTCAAATTTCTCAGAGAAACTTAGCTGGTCCCTTGTCTAGTGACACAAAACAGCTTGGAAGAAGCAGTGCTATGAATTATTTGTTGTTGCTTAGCTGCTCAATCCATGTTGACTCTTTGTGACTCCATGAACTGTATCCCGCCAGGATCCTCTCTCCATGGGATTTCTCAGGCAAAGATGCAAAAGTGGTTTACCATTTCCTTCTCCAGGGGATCTTCTCAACCCAGAGATTGAACCCACGTCTCCTGGATTGGCAGGTAGATTCTTTACCAGGGAGCCCCCAGGGAAGCCCCTTTGAGTCTTAGGCAACTCTAATATTTGCTGTCCCAAGGGAGCAGCTGAGTATGCAAAGGAGACAGACATGAAGCAGCTGTAGTGAAAATTTAGCATAGACTTCACAGGAGGAAAAGAAGAGGGTGTTTCAAATACAAACTGTGATTGATGAAGATGAGCACTGAGAACCAGTCTTTGGATGAACAACTTGAAGGTCATTGGTTTTCCTAGTAAAAGCTGTCTCTATGGAGAGTTGTGTGTTAGAGTTAGTGTCAAGTGAAAGTGGTTGAGGATTTAGTATGGCAAGGAGACAAAATGCAGCAGTCCCCAAACTTCACGACACCAGGACCAGTTTCGTGGAAGAGAATTTCTCTGAGGGTAGGGGTGGGGGATGGTTTCAGGATGATTCAAGTGTATTATGTTTATTGTGCAGTTTATTTCAATTACTATTACATCAGCTCCATCTCGGATCATCAGACATTAGATCCCAGAGGTTGGGGGTATGGTATATACTTCCTCCTGATGTAGGGAGTATGGGCGTCTCTTTGGTGCTTGTGAAAAAGAGGATAAAGATAGCAATTTAGCTGAAAAGAATTATTAGGGGTCAAGAGTGAGTTCTCTTGTACATTGTTTTGTTTCTGGTTGCTTAGATTAAATTCAGCTGAGTTAAAAGTTGGTGGAAAAATCTAATGAAGGAAATGTTAACTGTTATAGAGAGAAGGGTTAAAAATAATGTTAAGTTTTTCAGAAGGTCAGAAGAAATGGCCTGGAAGGCACATTTTGTAGAATTTCAGGCAAGCTTTTTACTGGAACAGAAGAGGAAGGAGGGGAAAGGCGCAGGTGATGGAAGATTTTGTGTCTGGGGAGGGGAACGTGAAAGCATTCCTGTCTGATAGCTTATATTTTCATTCTGAAGCGAGAGGAGAAGCGTTTGAGAGTGAGAGGGAGCTGAAAAGAGAAACAGTGTAGTTGCAGTCAATGTAGCGAACTCATCATAGTTTAAAGACTTTGAGTTGATGTAGACCAGCCTCTGTGTGTGTGTGTGTGTTTGTGTGTATGTGTGTGTGTGTGTTTAATCTTTGCTCTGCAACTCAAGTACAACAGTGGAGGACACATTTGTTTGGGTTCATTCAACATTAGGGGTTTGAAAGCAGGATGAGGCAAAGCACTAAGGCTTTAGGATTTATAGGCAGTGCTATTTAAATAATGGATTCCTGATTCCAAAGATAAGAAGAGTGCAGTGGAGTGGAGGTGTCTTTAAGGTTAAAGCAGGAGTAATTTGATAAGCAAGATGGAAGATACAAAGTTTTGTTTAGAGAAAGGGGTGATTGACTTCAGGATTTTAGATTGTGGAGCAGTCTACCATGTAACCAAGTTCAAGGAATAAACTTGAATGGATTAGAGAAGGTCATTCAGAGATAAAGAGGTTAAGGAAATGAACCAGTGTTTAATCCATCATCTTTGTGGGACTGGCGGTAATGGCAGTTGATGTCAGACTTTTGACAGAGATTTGGTTGCTATCACGGGAGTAAGATGTAATATTTAGTCACTGAAAATTCATCAACAGACTATTTAATGACTGAAGAGGAATATATTGATGGTCAATAGATAATAGTATTTAGAGAATGGTATAGTTAAAGAGCAGAAACCTCAAAGTTGGCAGTTTAATTTTAACAGGAGAAGCAATAATAAGCCACAGGGAACCAGAAGGATAGAACCCATACTTCCTCATCTAGAGTTAAAACAGATGGAGAAAACAATTATCTATCACTTAAGGTAAGTATAAAAACAAGTGCATAAATGATGCCAAAATGAACTAAATCCATGATATCTATAGGTTAGAATAGATTTTAGAATGAGATTTTATATATGTATATATATATATATATATTATGTATGTATACATATGCCATATATATTATATATATAGACACACACACACACATATATATACTATACATATAGCAGGATTGGCAGTTCCAGAGGGTATAGCAAAATGGTTTGAGGGTCCTTGGCTAAGAGGAGACTCTGCCTTGGGCCCGCTGGTGTAATAAACTGCACTCCACTAAAAAAAAAAAAAAAAAATGGTTTGAAAATGGAAAACTGATTAAGGAGTAAATGATTACACAGAATTATGTTACAGTAGTATATTGGAGGACAGATAGCCAGAAAAGCATACACTAAGGATGGTAGATTTGGACTCAGTGGTCATTTAAAAATATATGGCTATCAAATCTATAACCAGTTAAACACCTATTCTATATCAAAACATACTGATACCCAGAAATTCTAAAAAATGTTTCTCCAACCTGTATAATCATTTTAATCTTTAATTTCACCCCCCCCACCTTAATTTAGAACGTATGGCTCTCACTTTTAGATCTTACCATATTTTCCTAACTTATCTCCATGTCTTCACTCTTGAATCTTTTTAACTCAGTTTCTGCCTAAATAATCTTCATATAATGTAGTTTGATCCTTTCCATCAAAATACTCATCAGTAGTGTTCTAATGTAAGCTTCTGTTCCAGAGTCTTGTTTGTCTCCTAAATCTCTCCTTTTCTCCCTCCAGGAATGTTATGCTCCATCAACATGGAACCCTGTTTTCCAGAATTTTCCAAGGTATCTTACAGATCCAAGCCTTTGCTCATGTATGTTCTTTTCCTGGAGCTTCCCTTCCGTGGCTGACATCAGACATTTTATCTCCCACAGCCAAACTTCTAACTCAAGCCTGGTTTTAGTTTTCCAAAAATGGTTCATCAGTCTCTCCTTTCTATCTTGTATTGTGTGTGTGTGTGTGTGTTAGTTGTTCAGTTGTGTCCAACTCTTTGAGACCCATGGACTGTAACCTTCCAGCCTCCTCTGTCCATAGAATTCTCCAGGCAAGAATACTGGAGTGAGTGGCCATTCCTTTCTTCAGGGGATCTTCCTGACCCAGGGATCGAACTGAGGTCTCCTGCATTGCAGGCAGATCTTACGCAGCCAAACTTCTTACTCAAGCCTTTCCCTGGGTTTAGTTTTCCAAGAAGGGTTAATCAATCTCTCCTTTGTGTCTTGTATGTCTATTCAAATTGCTTTGACAAATGTTTGCTGATTTTATTTTTTTTCCCTAACAGTTTTCTTAACTAGACAATGAGCTCCTTGAATGATGATGTTTGTGCCATAGAAGATGCTTAATAAAGGCTTGCCCAATTGGAGTGGACTTACACACCTGCTGTTGCCATAAGCACATCACTTTCAAGTAAGTTTTCTCTCTTTTGGCTCCACCCTTGAAATACAAATTGACCTCTCTGAATTCTTTCTCTAATGCCCTTGTTGGAAAATGTTAATAACTGGTCAGTGACAGGCATGATTAAGCTTTCCTTTCTCCTTTATTTAGATTGGTGTCCCTGCACTGGTTCTGAGAGAGCATCCACCCTGACAGAACAAACCATTCCCTAGAAATTGATAAGGGCCTTTTTCTGGAAATAAATTTGGTGGTGGCAAAACAAATGTTGTCTCAATTGCCATCCATCTCCCTTTCTTTAATAACTTTCATTTATTTCACCACATCCCTTTCTCAGATTAGTATAACAAATGCATTTATCTTTGAAGGATGGGGCATTGGCAAATTTTTCCAATGCAGAGGAAAACTAAATGTCTCTTAACTGAGCCCTGTTACGTGCCTGAATATACCATTTCTTTGGGAGTTTCAGTTAACTGTTTTGAATTAAGGGGCTTACTTCTTTAACAGGAATCAATGATCCTGAAATTTAAAAGCATATTTTAATTCCTTGACTGGAATAAAATCTTTCAACTTGTAGTATATTAAAAAGCTGCTTAAACAATTTCAGGTGAGTATTATTGGATGCTATGATGATAGAATACAATAAAATTTCTCTTCCGCCTCTGAAGGAAAAAGAAAACCCAACTAGTTGGTATCATAAAACCATGTGAATGTGACAGTGTTAGCTGCTCAGTCATGTCTGCCTCTCTGCAATCTCATGGACTATAGCCCTCCAGGCTCCTCTGTCCATGGGATTTCCCAGGCAAGACTACTAGAGTAGATTGCAATTTCCTTCTCCAGGATATCCTCCTGACCCAGTGATCTAACCCAGATCTCCTGCATTGCAGGCAGATTCTTTACCATCTGAGTCACCAGGGAATGTGTGTCAGACAAACACTTTGAACCCCTGGTATGTACTAGGAAATTGAAATCTTTGGTTCCCTTAAACTTCACTTACCAACAAAAGAAAATAACAAACTAGTACATATTACTGGAGTGACAGGATTACCCATTTTTCCTTTGGTTTAACAATTTTTAGTTTCTATTTTTTGGGGGAAAAAACAGCGCTGATTAGTAAGCCTCAGATATCCCCTTTTCTGATAAAGGGAAAACCAGGACTCAACAGAGAGTTGGGAAGTTTTAAAAATATTTCTCACTCAGCTTAGAATCCTTTAGATCATTAGTTTGAAGAGATACTGAATCAGGAAACACACACACACACCACAAAACAAAAGAGATAAGCAAACTAACAACAACAAAAATATTCATTCTTATGGTTACACCAAATTAGCTCAACTCTGAAAACCTTTCATAGAACTTGCCAGTGGAATGGTTACTATAGAATTTCTAGGTTCAATTATTAAAAAAGTAATCACACAAGTTGTCTGGGTCACCTGCCAGCATTGATGATCAGGCACTTTCATAAAAACACTTTTCTAGGCCTTGCATGCATGTGTGTTAAGTCACTTGGTCAAGTCCAACTCTGGGCTACCCCATGGACTGAACCCCCCAAACTCCTCTGTCCATGGAAGTCTCCAGGCAAGAATACTGGAGTGGGTTGCCATAACCTCCTCCAGGGAATCATCCCGACACAGGGATTGAACCCATGTTTCTTAAGTGCACCTGCATTGGCAGGTGGGTTCTTTACCTATAGTGCCACTTGGGGAAGCCTTTCTAGGCCTTATGACAACACAATTTTACATCTAGAGGATAGGAGTGTCTAAAAAGTTCAGTTTTCCAAGGCATTCGCCACCATTCTTATGACATGCTTTTTGATACACATCCAGTGGGGACTTCCAATCTCGTTCTCAAGATAAGAAAGCTTATAATAAGTGAAAGATGTTTGCCCACGGTCGCACACTTTAACTAGGAACAGAGGCCAAGAACATGAATTTTTCTGGTGAGTTGTTCCATTGGACTCATGGGTATACTGATTTAATAGATAACTCCTATATCCCTGTGCTAGCCACCAAATAGAATACAATGAAGCCTTATGAATCCAGAACCATGAGAGAATGAATTGTTGTACAGAATTTTTTCAGGTACTCATAATATATAATATTCATGTAAGGCTTTTCCATATGAACAAGGCTCTCACATCCATTATTTCATTTCATCCTCACAACTTAGGTCATTTTACAGCTGTGAGAAAACTGCAAGTAAGAAGGTAGAAGTTAAGACACTTTTCCATGTTCACAAAATTAGTGATCAGGGGTGGGATTTGAACTTGGTGTTTTAACTTATAGTCAAATGTTGTTACTTCAGGGAACTCTTGAAGATGAATTTTATTTCTACAAGTACCAAAATAAGTGTTAGTTTAAAACTGTTTTACAAATATTTGTAAACATTACTAGGACACACCCACAGGTGCCATGACAGTTCTGAGAGCAGCTATCAAAGACCGAAAGGTGGATGGTGGCTCAATTCCTGGAAATCCCTGCTTCTTCCCCAAAATAATTGGAATAATCCTCCCATTCATTAGCCTAAGTAATTACCCAGCCCATAAAAACTAACCACGCTGTGTTTTGGAGTCACTCTCACCTTCCAAGATAGCCCATGCTCTGTCTAGGCAGTGTGTTTGTCTCTAAATCCCTTCTTACCTAAAAATAATAATAATAATAATAATAAAGAAAAAAAATTGTTATGTCTTTCCTGGTATTCACAGAGAAAGGGTACTGAGTATAACTTAAACTTTTTTTCTTCTTGAGATTGGACCAGCATAATTATTTTCATTTTCGTACTTTAATAAATAGGGTTGCAAAGAGTCAGACATGACTGAATGCACGCACACACATACACACACACACACACACACACACACTCACACACACACACATACACACACATGTATACACACACATACACACACACACACACTTTAATAAATATAAGCCTGTATCTACATTTTAGTGTTTCTTTCCTATTTCTCAATCGGAGTTCGTGAGATATTACCACTCTTGATAAGTGTGCTAACCTCAAAAAGCCTGTCCTTTTATTTTCTGTTTCATTTTCTAATGTTATGCTTCTAATACACTCTAGGCAGAGAGAGTAGGTCATTAATCTTATTAAATGTGTTTACCATGGTTACGGGTGAAGCAATCAGTGAGAAATTAAGATTCCCAAACATTAGAGTGTACCAATATTTCTTGGGAAGTATATAAAATACAGATTCATGGGACTTACTCTGGTAGATCTGGAGTGGAGACCAGAAATTTAACTAATGTCCCTTGTATCTCTGAAGGAGATTTTCTCTTTCTGTAGTTTAGTAACACTAATAAAGAAGCAAAATACATGTTTCATGCATGAAGCCCATGGCATCAATTCCACATCTTTTACAATGTTTGCTTCAGATTCTAGGAGAGGCAACATGGTCCAGTAAATAGAATTTGGAGTCAGTCACACCTGGATTAAAATTCAGCTCTGTGACTTTCAAGTGAAGAGACTTTGGAAACATTACTTAACCCCCCCTCACCCCATCTCATCATCTGGAAAAGACCCCATCCCCTCATCTCTCACGGCTATAGTTTCTGATCAAAATGAGACTGTGCCTGTGAAACTATTTTCATATACCATATAATTCCATATGGTTGCTTAGAATTTTACAGTTTGTTGTTGCCAGAAGACATTGATAGATCAATCAATACTTTTATGAAGCTCAATGGCTTTCCAATTGCGGTGGCTAAACCACTGCAATATTACAATTCCTAACTGCATGAGCAACCAAGATATAACCTTCAAGACTAGTAGACCCTGGCTATCAGGACTTCAGGACGCATTAAGAGCCCTGTTTGTTCAAGATTCTGCAAATGTGAAAGGGGAAAAAAAAAGAAAAACTACCCGCATGCACACAGAAAAAAAATGAAAAGGGAGCTGGGAGGAGCCTGCTCCCAGGAAATGGAAATTGGAAGGTTTTATTGCAGCAAATTTCTCCTCCAGGTCTAGCACCTGCTCAGTCACCCAACCCTCCAGGTTTCAATAAGTGATTAACGACTCATTAACAGATCATTAGCTAAATCAGCCCAGTGCAGTGAAGAGAACTGGGTTCACTAATTTCCCTGGATTATCACCAAATGCAGACCAAAAAGGAAATGAAATATGTCTGATAAAAATGTTAGTGAAAGAAAATCAAACCTGCATATTCATTGGAAGGACTGATGCTGAAACTGAAGTTCCAATACTTTGGCCACCAGATGCAAATAGCTGACTCGTTGGAAAAGACTCTGATGCTGGAAAAGATTGAAGGCAGGCGGAGAAGGGGGTGACAGAGGATGAGATGGTTAGATATGGCATCATGGACTCAATGCATATGGATTTGAGCAAACTCCAGGAAATGGCGAAGGACAGGGAAGCCTGGCGTGCTGCAGTCCATGGGGTGGCAAAGAGTCAGACACGACTTAACGACTGAACAACAGCAAGAACATAATGCTGTTTTTATATGAGGGTGGAGTCATGTACTTTGTAGAAAGTGGTTCTTCCCCTCTGCATCCCTTGTTCCTGTCCTTGTCACCCAGCTGAGTATAGTTCAGGAACAGTTTTACTTCTCAACCTCCCTCCTCATTCCAGATTTTTTCAGGTGGTGGGTTGGATGATGCCTGGACCATACAAGATTTCAGCTTTAAGTCTCTGCAGCCAGACAGATCCTCTTTTCCTGAGCACAGTCTCTTGTAGTGATTCATAAACACTGAAAGTGATCATTCCCTTGTATTCCTAAAGTAAGTGGTTCTAATCAGTCACTTGGGGTTCCCACCTCCACAAGTACCTCAATTTCTACTTGTTTCCAAGCCTGAATCTCCAGATTCTCCTTGATTCTGTGAGTCCCCATTAGGTTTCCCATACATCAAGCTTTGCCCATGCTAGCTGGGTCTGTTTCTGTGGGTTTCCGCTAAGGAACTCTCACTGATAATGTGGACATTTTAGTTCCTACTTTCAAACCAGAGGAGAGAGACGGAGTGAAGTCTTAAAATTGGAATCAGTGTTCTCACCTCTCCTATTTAGAGGGCTTCCTGTCTCAAAGTCTTCTCCAGCTCAGAAACTGTCAACACTATCTGCCCATGGCTTGTGCCAGAAAACTGGAAGTTGTTCTTGAATCTTTTCTCTATCACCCCCTACATTTAGCCATCAGCATATGTGATTGCTTTATCTCAAGATTATATATAGATCCTGTTCATTTGTCTCAGTCTTCACTGCTATGTTGTCCTTCCCCCAAAATATTTTCACACACCCGCCCTTGCCCTCCACCCCTGGCACATTTCAGCATAAATTGAATGATCTCACCCATTCTCAGGCTTGGTCGTTTAGTCGTGTCCAACTCCCTGTGACCCTATGGACTGTAGCCCACCAGGCTCCTCTGTCCAGGCAAGAATACTAGAGTGGGTAGCCATTCTCTTCTCCAGGGGATCTTCCAGATGCCTGGAATGAACCAAGGTCTCCTGCATTGCAGGCAGATTCTTTACTATCTGACCTTCAGGGAAGCTTGGATAATCTCACTATATTATTTAAGTGTCTTCCATGGCTTTCTATTGCACTTACAACGCTGCTGACCTACTAGCTGTCTCCTTTTTCCAGCCTTCTCTCATATAATTCCCCTCAATGGGATGCTCCAGAGTCACGGCACCCTTTTGGTACCTTGCCCAGGCAGAGCTATTTTCCAGTTCCAGTCCTATTAAATGATTAAACATGATGCCCTTCGCTTTTATATCAGCTGTTCCTCTGTCTCTGCTAGGTCTTAGATTTTTGTCACCTCTACAGAGAGCTCATCCCTGGCCATCCTATACAAATATGTTTTATTTCCTTTAAAAGATTCATGAACTTATAATCACACATTTATTTCTTTGCTTGCTTATTGATTATCCATTTTCCTCATTAGTAGGATGAGCATAAATTATAGTTTCTAACAGTCCCAGCCTGTGCCTATTGCCCCGGTAAATTACTATAGGTCACTCAAAATGTTCAGGTGTAAGGGGTCACCCTAAACTTTAGGTGACAAGCCACTTGAGAGCAGTACAAATGATTTCCGTTTGCTTTTGTTATATATTTTAAAATTTTTACAAATATGTACCAAGTCCCTAGGAGAAAAGTCCTCTTGAATATCTAAGTAACTCCTAATTAAATTGTCATCATCAAACCCTGAAATACTGTATTCTCCATGCCCAATTTACTGTGATGGATGGTTTTTTTTCTCTCTCCCAATAAAATCTTCCTAATTTCCTAATTTTTTCTAATCTATTATAATTAGATTAAATATGATCACTTGATTTGTAAAAAGTCACCATTTCTCTTTGTTCCCTGTTTACCGTCATCTTTCCCTCCCTCCTCTTTTTAAAACCTAATACCGCCATCTATTAAACCACTTGTTTTACTTTGCTTTATCTTCCAAAATGGACTCCCCTTTCATAGCCTCTCTTTAAAATTATACTTTTACTCTTGCTTCCTTCCTGATTTCAGGCTTCCCAAGCTCTTTCCAACATTTTGAGTTTTGAAGAGCAAGCCAATAAAAATCATAAATGGATTTCATACTACCAAGATCTAGATTACCATCATTACTGTGCCACTTTCTAGCTTGGTGAACTTGGGTAGGTTACATTCTCAAATTCTTAATTCCTTAATGGAAAATTAAGAGTTATTGTGAGGATGAATTGACATATGTATGTAAAGCATTTAGTACAGAATCTGGATCAATCCAATAATAATATGATTGATGAATGCCACCACCACCACCACCATCGTAATTGTTATGGAAGCACTTAGTCCTGAGGACCACTAGACCCTCTATACATGCCATCATTGTAGTCAGTGATATCAAATTCACTTTGATCACCATGATGAATCTGGGAACTCCACCATTCACAACTTTCTGGATCTTCAATTAACCACTACCTGACTCTTATAGCAGTAGAACCATCAGACTTTAAATCTCATTGTCACTTCTAGTGGCTCAAATTTGTCTTTTCCTTCCTTTCTTCCTTCAGATTTTCTTCCTACTTACCCATCTTTCTTCCTTTCTATTATTTATACATCTACCAGCCCACATTCAAAGAAAAATACCTTTGTATCCTAAAACTTAATGTGTGTTCAGGGCGTCCTTGCTGGCTCAGCAGTAAAGAATCCACTTGCAATGCAAGAGATGCAGGCAGGAGATGTGGGTTCAATCCCTGGGTCGTGAAGATTCTTTGGGGGAAAGTCCCAACCCATGGGATCACAAAAGAATCAGACATAACTGGCCAATTAACAATGACAACAACAATTTGTGTTCATTTCTTTAGCAGGGGCACAATTAAAAAAAAAAAGAATTAGAAAGCATTTAAAGAAATCAACCTTTAAAATGCCCACTAAGTCATATCTAGTGTAATCTTGATGGTCCCATATGAGCCCTGCCAGCAGGTATTCACACTTTTATCTATTTCCCTGTCTCTAACTGTGGGCGGCACTCAGAGTCAGAGAAACTTGATGAAATGTCACTTCCATGACTAGGCAACAAAAGGCTGTGGCTTCTGTCTTGCCAGCCAGCCCTCTGTATTACCTTCTTAGATTGCACACTTTGATGAAACAAACTCTCACACTGTTGAGACCAGAATGACGGGGAATAGCGGGCAGTTGTTGGCGAGCACCCAGGAAAGAACAGAGGACCTTCATCCCACAGCCTATAAATAACTAAATCCTGCAAGGTAGCATACATGCTCGGAAGTCAAACCTTCCCCATCAAGCCCTGAGATGAATACAGCCCAGCCAAAACTACCTATCTGTTAGTAGATAACTCATGCACCTAGGTAAACTTTTATATTTTGTTTGCTTATCTCAAACTCAGGGTGTTGAACATAAGTATTTTAAGACCCTGCTTCCTGGATGTCCTTGAACTATCAGCCTTAAGATGGTTTTCACTGTTGCCTGAAAAGAGTTTGACTTTCATGATATTTTCTATAGAAATGTATCAACATTTCAAACTTCCACACAGCCGTTCTCAGCTGATAACCCACCATAAACTTAAATGTCTATGCTTAACCTTAAGTATTTCTGGATTCCCTGGAGCCCTGTCCCCTAACCTAGATGTTTTCCTGTGGTTTCAGTCATTCCCTCTCCTTTACTTCTCTATTTGAGGAGGAGTTGCCCTCTTCCTTTCATGTGATCGCTTATCTATCTCTTATTATTTTATCCCCTCCTACCTTCTCCTGGACTTTGCTATTGAAATTAAACTCTTTATTTTCCTTTATTTTTTCTATCCCTATCTAGTAACACCTCAGATGGCTCAGCAGTAAAGAATCAACCTGAGTCAGAGGAGACGCAGTTTCCATCCCTGGGTGGGAAATATCCCCTGGAACAGAACTTGGTAACCCACTCCCGTATTCTTGCCTGGAGAATCCCATGGACAGAAGAGCCTGTAAGCTATGATACAAAGGATCGCAAAGAGTTGGGCACGACTTGGTGACTGAGCATGCGTGTATGAACATCTACTCCTTTTTGGCATAAATGCTGTTATGGTTCATCAGTCCTCTAAATAATAATAACAAACCCCTAAACAAAATAAAACAATAGCAAATACCAGCTTTCTTTCCACTGTAACTTCTCCTTCCAATCTTCACCAGGAACAGTTTATGCTCAGATCCCCTGGATTCCTCATTATTTCTTCAACCTTTTATGAACATTTAACCTGTTTTCATAGTAGTACCGTCATCTTAGTAAACTAAGTAAACTTAGTCCCTCTGCAGTGTCCTTTGTATCAATACTGTGTCCCTGAAAGTCTTGTGAAATGTTAATCAGTATATTTGTGTCCTCTGGTCATTACACATTTATCTGTGTCTTCTTCCTTCAGCTCATTGAAAGGAGACCCCAGAAAAGATTTTATTCTCAGTTTCTCTTTTTCTTTATTTACTCTTTTTGTTGTTTTGTTTTGTTTATTTTTTTATTTTTTCCATTTATTTTTATTAGTTGGAGGCTAATTACTTTACAGTATTGTAGTGGTTTTTGCCATACATTGACATGAATCAGCCATGGATTTACATGTGTTCCCCATCCTGATCCCCCCTCCCACCTCCCTCTCCATCCAATCCCTCCGGGTCTTCCCAGTGCACCAGCCCTGAGCACTTGTCTCATGCATCCAACCTGGGCTGGTGATCTGTTTCACCCTTAATAGTATACTTGTTTCAAAGATGTTCTCTCAGAACATCCCACTCTCGCCTTCTCCCACAGAGTCCAAAAGTCTGTTCTGTACATCCGTTTCTCTTTTTCTGTTTTGCATATAGGGTTATCGTTACCATCTTTTTAAATTCCATATGTTTACTCTTTGAACAGCAATGTATGAAGCACTTTCTATGCACTAGACCTTGTGTTCGATACTATATCTATCTGTTATCCTAGACTTTTTCTTCTGCTTTGCCTCCATTTTTATCTCGGTTTTTACTATCGCTTGAATGCCATTATATGAATTTCATGTTAACTACCCATAGAAGTCCTTGTAATTGCTCAATTTTACCTTCCCTTTTCTCAAAACCTCAAACTTTACTTCTCCCTTCATCTTTCTCAGCTCATGGTTAAATTAGTATTTGTAGGCATTGCTTCTTTTTAAAAATATTTCACTGGAGTATAATTGATCTACAACGGTGTTTTGGTTTCAGGTGTATGACAAAGTGAATCAGTTATACATATACATACATATGTCAACTATTTTTTTAAGATGTTTTTCCCATGTAAGCCGTGACAGAGTATTGAGTAGAGTTCCTTATGCTAATTACAATAGGTCCTTATTGCTGTTGTTATTATTTAGTCTGTCATGACCCCATGGACTGTAGCCTGCAAGGCTCCTCTGTCCATGAGATTTCCAAAACAAGAATACTGGAGTGGATTGTCATTTTCCTCTCCAGGAATCTTCCCCACCGAGGGATCGAACCTGAATCTCTTGCATTGGCAGGTGAATTCTTTATTGCTGAGTCACAGAGAAGCTCAGGTCGTTATTAGTTACCTATTTATATACAGTAGTGTTTATATGTGAATCCCAATCTGCTAGTTTATCCCTCCGCACCTTATCCCCTGGTGACCATGAGTTCATTTTCTACATCTGTGGCTATATTTCTGTTTTGTCGGTAAGCTCATTTGTCTTTTCCCTCCACATACTCTCATCGCTGTCGCCCTAGTTCAGTCTCTATTCCCTTCCTACTGTTGCCGTCATCTAACAGCAGTTAAACAGCATCTCTTGTTTTTAGCTCGTTTCTATTCTGCTCTGTTCTGTTCTATTGCATTTCGGTTCTGTTTCATTTCTTCCCTCCTCACCCCTTCCCTGCTTCCTCCTGCCTTTCCTTTGCCTTCTCTTTCTTTCCTTTCTACCAGTGCCATTAAGTAAATTTGGTTTTAAGAACTATTACCTCTCTCAAAGGCTTTGTTCTCAATGTAAATCTAGAGGTCCTAATTTAATTGGTCCAGGGAGGGACCCAGAGTTATAAATCTCTGACTCAGGTCACATGAGAAGCAGTAGGGTTTTCCCACTAATCATTGAATGAAGCCCCCATTTTCTTAATCTGGCATTCTAAAAACAAACTATAGCTTCCAAATCCTAGAAATCTTAATCTTTTGTACATTCTCATGTGGATACTTATCCAGCTGAACCATTTTACTACACTTAGACATTACTTGAGATTTTATGAATATATTTCTGCTAGTAAAATTTCCATCATCTAAAATTTGCAATTGTAGCAAACCTGATACCACTGCTTATTCTGATTTTTTGACTTGGCAAAATGCTACTTGATACATTCAAAACTCTTGCAAAATGTTAAGAAACACACTAAAGCTCTAGCACTCAAAAGTCTTGGGCAAATGGCATAAACAGATATTCAGAACAAATAAATTGTTCATGGCTATTAAACAAAAGAAAAAAAATTACTGAATCAAATACAGATTTAAATGACAATAAGATACTTGCTTATTTCAAATCAAGTAATGGTACTTTAAAAAAAATAATATTTAGTTCCAACCAGGAGCCCCTGAGACTAGCAACTTCATTTGTTGCTATTGGGAATGTAACTTGTAGTTTTTTTTGCCAGGTGTAACACGATGTAATGAGAATCCTAAAATCATTTTTCTGATCTAGTAATCTCACTTATATATATAAATTTATCCCGAGGAAATGATCAGAAATTCAGACAAAGATTTATATGTAAAGATATTTACCGATGAGTTATTTATTGTAGCAAAACTCTGGAAAAATTAAATGGTCAATATTAGGGGAATGGCCACATAAATCATCCTCATATTGAAATGTTTCCACTAGAAACAAAGTTTATAGAACACATGGCAACATAGAAAACTATGCATGATTGACGTGAAAGTCACCTAACAATTTCTGTACACTATCATTTGAGATGGACCTCATTCCTAAGTCCTGATTCTCCTTTTCTTGCAGAGAATGGAGTACTTACAGTCTTTCTTTTCTCCCTCACATGCTGCATCCCTTGGAAGGAATAACTCGATAGATGGGTGGATTTGCACACCCAGCATTTCCTCTAGGTTTGTTTGTTTGTTTTTTCTATTTTCATATCTTTTTGGCTCAGAGAACTCACCTTCTGGGTTTTCCTATACATAGAAGTTTTATAAAGGCTACCCCTACAATTAGGAGTCCTACAAATATGCAGTATTGCTTACGTGAGTGAATTGACCAAACTTTATGTTCAAAGGTGCTAGGTGATTTATGTATTTACCACCTTGTTTAAGTCTCAAAAATGTTAGACTGAGTTACCATTCCTATGCTATATATGGGGAAATTGAGGTTAAGCAACACTTTTATTTACCTAGTGCCCTCTAATTACAGACACACCTTTCATTTTATGGTGCTTTCTTTACATTATTGTGCATCTCAGACATTGCATTTCAGTTTTTGCAAATGAAGTTTTCTAGCAACCCTGAGCTGAGCGAGTCTATTGGAGTCTTTTTTCCAACAGCACTTGCCTGTTTCTGTGTCATATTTTGATAATTCCCATAGGGCTTCCCTCATAGCTCAGTTGGTAAAGAATCTGCCTGCAATGTAGGAGACCCTGGTTCAATTCCAGGGTCAGGAAGATCCCCTCAAGAAGGAAATGGCAACCCACTCCAGTATTCTTGCCTGGAGAATCCCATGGACAGAGGAGTCTGGCCGGCTACAGTCCATGGGGTCAGAAGAGTTGGACATGACTGAGTGACTGAACAACCACCACAATGTTTCAGCTGTTTTCATTATTATTATATTTGTTATGATTATCTGTGATCAGTGATCTTTGAGGTTACTATTGTAACTATTTTGGAGCATCAAGAACTACAGCAATTAAGACTGCAAACTTAATGGGTGTGTTCTGACTGCTCCCCTGACTGGCAGTTGTCTGTCTCTCTAACCTCCACTGGCCTCCCTCTCTCCTGAGACACAATATTGAAATTGTCAATTAATGAGCCTACAATGGCCTCTAAGTGTTCAGGTGAAAGTAAGAGTCAATCAAGGTAGCAAACTTCATTGTTATCTTCTTTTAAGAAATTGCCGCAGTAACCCCAATCTTCAGCCACCACTACCCAGGTCAGTCAGCAGCCATCCATCAACTTCCAAGTAGCACCTTCCATCAGATAAAAGATTCGAACTTTCTGAAGGCTCAGATGATGGTTAGCATTTTTTGGCAACAAATATATTTTAAGTAAGGTATGTACATTGTAGACATACACATGTATGTATGGTATGTACATGTATGGTATGTATGTAAGATATGTACATGTTTAGATATAAGGATGCTGTTTTACATTTAATAGACCACAGTGTAGTGTGAATATAACTTTCACATGCAATGAGAAACCAAAAACTTTGCTTTATTGTGGTGGTAGGAACCGAACTGGCAATATCTCTGAGGCCTGCCTGTAGAAACTGGACAGAGAATCCTAGACTATAGGTGTGCCTGATAATAAGACCTTTGCGTCTAACAATTACTGTTACACCTCCCTGGCAGAAGAGTCTGTTTGTGTTTAAAAACAACAACAACAAAATCAAAGCAAGATAAAGCTTTAATTTGACTTATAGGAAAGGAGTTGATTTCCAAACATCTTTATTTTAGAATTTCTAGGGACTTCCCTCGTGGTCCAGTGGGTAAGACTTCACCTTCCAATGCAGGGGGTGTGGATTCTATTCCTGGTCAGGGAGCTAAGATTTCATATGTCCCATGATCAAAAAAAAAAAAAAAAAAACCCACACAAAGCATAAAACAGAAGTAATATTGTAACAAATTCAATAGAGACTTCAGACAATGGTCCATATTAGAATTTCTAGGAACCTCCAGGTATAAGTTGGCATGTCAAAACATTGCACAACAAGCATCCAATTTTCAGGTAGTGGTGCTGGGGTAGGGAAAAGCCTGGGGTCAGAGGATGATTGTGGGAATGACTGCCCTTTGCAACCGCTTCACTGTGCTGTGAACATGCATGCCTGAAAAGAATCATCACCAGGAACTTCTTCAGCAACATGGTATCCTCTGTAAGAGGCTCTCTAATAGCCTTTGCTGCCTTTGCCTCTCCAGTAATTGCCTGTAAATCCTACTAAACCCTGGAAGCTTTTGCTACATTTGTTCAGCTCTAATGCCTAGAAACTAATAAACCAGAATGAGAAGTCATTCTTGGAATCGTCTCTTGGGAATTACACACCCCAAGGAAAACACCAAGTTCCTTCCCATCAGAGAGGATGGCATAAAGCAAAGATCCATTGTATGTGAAAGGGTGTGCAGGATGCCTCGTTTCTGGAGAGGCTAAAAGCACCTGGAGACTTCCTGGGTCATCGCATCAGTGGGGGTCAGTGGAACAGAGATCAAATTCTAAGTCCAAGAATAATATTTTTATCGTCATTGCCAAGTGGCATTTGAAAAGTGCTTGTTTGACTATGGCACTGAGTTGGACACAGAACCTCAAGAATGGACAATATAATATCGTTATAGAGTTTATAATGGGTATTCTCAGCATGTCCTCAATCTCCCACTGATGAAACAGGGAAAGCTTCTGAGTCAAACAGAAGCAACAACTCCTACACTTTTTGTCTGCCTTCATATTAGACATGATAAGGAAATGAACAATAATCCACGTTCTCATTAAATTACCTCTTTCACTTGATACCCACTATGTATCCAGGTTCCAATCTAGATGCAGAGTCTCACAGAAAGGGCTTCCTAACTCTTTTTATTCCTCTCCATTTATTCCCTAGTCTTGTCGTCTAAACTCTATAGAATGCCGGAGAAAATATTTCAGAAACAGTACTTATATCAAGCAAATGTCCTATCAATAAGCTACCAAACATTCATTCTTCAATTATTTGCAAAGTTCAGACATGTCAGCTTATCATGGAAGCTTGAAAAAGCTTCTCTGTGTATACTTTATAATCTATCCCTCATACCCTACTGTTGTCCATTTCCTACTACTATTCAATACAAAGTCTTCCAGAAAGACTGGATTTTTATTATCTCCCAAGAATGTTGGGCTGCGTTGCCTCTTAATAGCTATACATACAGTTTCATAACCTAGATTCCCTTCTCCCACCCTTATCTGCTCATCCAAATCTCATCCCATTTGCTATCTCAAACCTGGGCAGGAAAAACTGTCTCAGAAACAACGCAATAAGTATGAAGATTCTTCCAAATATGGCAACATCGAGTCTTTGGGAAGGAATGTCCTATCCTTCACAGGATGATTTAAATTGTATATAAGAAGATGTCATTCATTGTCTTCTAAAA
The DNA here is from genome assembly GCF_033118175.1 of Dama dama. Classification (NCBI taxonomy): domain Eukaryota; kingdom Metazoa; phylum Chordata; class Mammalia; order Artiodactyla; family Cervidae; genus Dama; species Dama dama. The sequence continues at coordinate 20,081,062 of NC_083682.1, read as the reverse complement.
GGAAGAGAAGAATTATAACAATTACTTTCTTCTTCAAGAAAGAGATAGATGACTGGAAGGAAGGCTGATATGGCAGCTCCTCTTGGTGCTTGGGATAGATATGCAAGGAGATACAGAAATAGATACGATAATTGCACCATAAAGAAGGCTGAGCAGCGAAGGACTGATGCTTTCAAACTGTGGTCTTGGAGAAGATGCTTGAGAGTCCCTTGGGGTGCAAGGAGATCAAATGAGTTAATCCTAAAGGAAAGCAACCTTGAATACTCATTGGAAGGACTGATGCTGACGCTGAAGCTCCAACAGTTTGACCCCTTGATGTGAAAAGCTGAGTCACTAGAAAATACCTTGATGCTGGGAAAGATTTAAGGCAAAAGGAGAAGGGACCAGCAGTAGAAGAGATGGTTAGATAGCATCACCAGTTCAAGGGACATGAATCTGAGCAAACTCAGGAGATGGTGGAGGACAGAGGAGTCTGGTGTGCTGCAGTCCCTGGGGTTGCAAAGAGTTAGACATGACTTCACAACTCAACAACAAAAACAGAAAGTTTTCCAAAACTCATCAAGCACATTGATCTTTACTTTTCTGCTGGCTAAAGTGAGACCAAATGATGTAATCGGAGCAAAATTGATGCATATCTTTAATGATTTTGAAGTTCTAGATGTAAGATTTAAAAAGAAAACAGAATAACAAGTGTTGCTTTTTCAACTCCTTTTCCAATTGAAGGCTGTGAGCTTGGCAGGGAAAGTAACATATGAGTTGGGAACAGCTGGCTGTGTCGACGGTGTCAAAGCAGAATTTGTTTTCCTGGACCGCGGCTTTCCAGAACAAAGAGTTCCTGGCAAGAGATGGTGTTCATCTCACAGGGAACGTGGGAGGAGAGTTGCTGACCTGACCAAAGGGCTTTAAAATGAAATTTGTAGAAGAAAGTGAAAAATGTCCAAATAAAACAGCAAAGCTGGATGCCCCTGAGGATGATGGTGACACAGAGAGAAGCGTTGTGATGCAGGCTCTAGTTTGTTATTTCTGGGAGAAGAAAAGAAAGAGAGGAATAAGTTTCTCAGGCCCTGGATGTCTCTCTTCCCTTGTGGGACAGCCCCTACCCTGTTTCCCTGGATTTGCTCTCTGCCAGCTCCCTGTAAATCTTCTTGTTCATATGCTTTGGCTGCCTACCCAGACTGGGCTTCTGATTCAATTCTGATCAGGGTGGTGGGCAAGTAATTGGCCTAAGATATCTCAATCTTTTTGTAAAGTTAATTTTTATTGGAGTGTAGTTGCTTTACAAGGTTGTGTTAGTTTCTACTAATACAGCAAAGTGAATCAGCTATATATATATCTCAGTCTAGAATTCTGGAGTAGGGTATCTTTCCTCCTCCAGGGGATCTTCCTGACCCAGAGATCAAGCTCATATCCTTTATGTCTCCTGCATTGGCAGGTGAGTTCTTTATCACTCATGCCAGCTGGGAAGCTTGATATAACTAAGATGAAAAGTATAGGATAAGGGAAGGGGGGATTTGAGTTTGTAAAACAAGGAAACATCCTTGTTTCCAGAATCCAGAGCAGACCATAGATATCATATATTCCCCAAGTCTGAGTCTTTCTCTAGCTCATCTCCCAGCTGTGATCATGGGACACATGAAGAACCTCAGCCAATAACTCTATCTCACATAAATCAGGGATTTAGCAATATTCTGTTGCTCTGGAGGAGGTCAAATATGTAAGATTCACTGAGGAATGGGTGGAGAGAGTGAGGCTTGGAGGACAAGCCCAAGATCTTGACTGTGCAAGGGGGAGGTAGTAGTATTCCATCACTCTTCATGTTGATTAATACATAAATATAAATATACCCCTCTTCTTTGTGATTTTGTGTTCTTCACCTTACAGTTCTCTAGAGAACCAGAACCAATAGGAGATCTATAGTTGTGTCTGTGTCTCTGTCTATCTAGAAAGAGATGTACTGAAAGGTGGCAGGTGGTGCTACTAGTAAAGAATGCACCTGCTATGCAGGAGACATAAGAGTTGCAGGTTCGATCCCTTGGTCGGGAAGATCTCCTGGAGGAGGTAATGGCAATCCTGTATTCTTGCCTAGAAAATCCTATGGGGAAAGGAGCCTGGGGGCCTACAGTCCATAGGGTCGCAAAGAGTCAGATATGACTGAATAGACTTAGCACACATGCGTGTTGGCTCATAAGATTATGAAGGGTGAGAAATCCCTTGATCTGTCAGCTGCAGACTAAAGACCAGGAAAGCCAGTAGTATAGTTGGATGTTCTGAGAGTTGGCAGAGCTGATGGTGTAGATTTCAGTTCAAATCAAAAGGTCTCAGAACTAGGAATGCCAAAGAGGGGAGAAGATCAAGACCCCAGCTCAACAGTCGGGCAGAGTGAATTCAACCTTTCTCTACCTGTTTATCCTATTCAGTCCCTTACTGGGTTGTGTGAAACTCACCCTCACTAAGGAGGACTGAATGCTTTCCTCAGTCCACCAGTGCTGGAGCTAATCTCTTCCAGAAACACACTTATTGAACATCTGGAATAATGTTTGACCAAACACCCCTGGTGGCTCAGACGATAAAGAGTCTGCCTGCAATGAGGGAGTCCTGGGTCTGATCCCTAGGTCAGGAAGATCCCCTGGAGAAGGGAATGGCTACCCACTCTAGTATTCTTGTCTGGGAAATCCCATGGATGGAGGAGCCTGGTGGTCTATAGTCCATAGGATTGCAAAGAGTCGGACATGACTGAGTGACTTCACTCACTCACAAACAGGTAGGCATCCCTTGGCCCAGTCAGCCTGACACACACAGTAAGCATCACAGTCCTCCATGGTCATGACTGAGCTAAGGTGTGGCAGCAGAAGGAGCATGAGCCCACTCAAATCCTGGGCCATCCCTGCTGGAATCCTGGGGTCAGTTACCTCATCTTTCAGAACCTCTACTTCCCTACCTATCAAGTGAAATTAACATGACCCGTTTTCTGGAGTTGTGACTATTACATTATATCCGGTATATAAGACTCATAGTAAAGTGCCTTCTCATAGACAATCTCCCACCTCCCTCTTGGATTTAATCATTATGGAAATAGAAAAGGGTGCATATGCATTTCCTCCAGGTGCTTCCAACTCTATGCTTCCCTGTACCACATGTTAGCAAAAAAGAGGGGCAGAGCTGATTAGATCAAGGCAGTGGATGTCTGGGATGCTCAGTGATGGAGTGCCCCATATTTCCTCTGTGTCTTCAGGCAGTTTCAGAAATGGAACTGAGTATGATCAGAAATGGACCCACTTCAGCCATCAAGGAGGTGGAAAGATTTGCAATGGCAAGACATTTGTCATACATGGTGGGTGCAGAAATAGGCTTATGAGAAATGTGGACAAGGTTTTTCTGTAGAAGAATGAGGGACTCCCTCAGAAGCAATGAAGAGACCAGTTAGTCACACAAAGGAAAATTCAATGTGTAGGAGGAAGGGAATGTGTAGAACTCATTCCCACCAAAGGTGAAATGGATTAAGGTGTTAAAAGTTCAACTAGGGTGAAAGAGACTCATGGATTGGTTATGGAGACATATGGGGTTTAGAGTCTTCATGTTTTAACCAGGTGATCCTGTTCCTGCCAGACAAAGTCTACTGATAGATCCCAGTGCTGACCTAGGTCATTGGTGTAGAAAACGATAAGAATCTTCACAATTTTCTAGGCCATTCTCAACACTTTTTGACCCAAAGCAGTGGTTACTACAGAAGCCCAGAAGAAGCAATGTCTAAGAACAGGGACTCTGGAATATGATCGCTTGCATTCTTATCAAGGCTCCAACTCTTATTCTGAATATGATCTTGGGAAAGTTTTCTAACCTCCCTCCTTCAGTTTGCTCATACAGGAAACACACATGGTAATGGTATTTACCTCACAGTTTTGTTGTGAAGATTAAATGAGCTGTCTGTGTAAAGACTTTATCACAGTGTCCGTATGTAAAAGCATTCCATCAATGTTGACAGTTATTGTTGTGGGTGTTATAATTAAGACTGAGTCAGACCAGAAGTTAGGGCTAAGTCAGGAGAAGAGGACCCAAATGTTGCCCTTCCAAAATAGTTTCTAGCTTACCCTCCAGGATCACTACCTGTCTTGTGAGAATCACTCAAAGTTCTATGTAGAGTGTGGGGAGTTCAGACTGAAAACACTTTGCTGACATGGTTCTATCAATGGTGCTATGGACATGGCTTATCCTGTTTGGGCACCAAAATCTTGACTCTAAGACTCAGGTCAGGTTAACTCATTTCAGAGAATTACCTTTAAAACTACACAGAACTTTATGAACACACTCAAAAGGAATTTGTGAGATGGTTCAAGTCAACACTGGGTCAGAGGATAATAAATATTTTACTACAAATTTAATTTAGGCATAAACCTGTATCATAAAGTATAATCGTCACAGAGGGTTTTGAGATCAATTTCAAATTCCTCTCACTAGTCACATTTTCAGCCCTGAGTAGTAGAACAGCGTCTGTCTAGCATGTCTAGACTCTGCTTCTTCCTGATCGTTCCACATGGTCTTCCTGTATTAGTCGCTTCCTAAGGTCGTCATTCTGATCACCATCAAGAGACAGTTCTCGGTTTACAGCACCTTATGACGACCTTAGCTTTGTTGCTGTTGACATTTGGGATTTGATAAGCTTTGTCGTGAGGACTGTCCTGTGCATTTTAGGAAAGTTAACAACATTTCTGGTCTCTACTCACCAGATACAGCTAACACATCCCCCTCCCTCCCAGAGGTGACAGCCAGAAACGTCTTGTACATGTGCATGTATGCTGTCATGTCCGAGTCTTTGCAACTCCATGGACTGCAGCCCACCAAGCTCCTCTGTCCTTGGGATTGTCTAGGCAAGAACACTGGAGTGGGTTGCCATTTCTTTCTCCAGGAGATCTTCCTGACCGAGGAATTGAACCTAGGTCTCCTGCATTGCAGGCAGATTCCTTACCACTGAGACACCAGGGAAACCCCAAAACATCTCCAGGTATTTCCAAATAGGTCCTTTTCCACTAGGGCAGGAGGTAAATCATCTCTGACTGAGGACCACTGATCTAAAGGCATTTACCCCAAAGATCACCTGAAGAATATAAAAAGCTATGATATTAAGAAAAAGGGATATAAGACCACTAGTCAAGTGATGTGTGGGCCAATCTTCATATGCAGCCTTTGTAAGTCAGAGTTACAGGACTTCCTTGCTTGTCCAGTGGTTAAGAATCCACCTTCCAATGCAGGGGATGGGAGCTGGGTCCCTGGATGAGAAACTAGGATCCCACACGCCACAGGGCAACAAAACCTGTGCCACAACGAAAGATCCTGCATGCCACAAGTAATACGTGTAACTCTGTGGCTGATTCATATCAATGTATGACAAAGCCCACAGAAATGTTGTGAAGTGATTAGCCTCCAACTAATAAAAAAAAAAATTAAAAAAATTAAAAAAAAAAAAAAGACTTGACACAGCCAAATAAGTAAATGAATATATATATATAAAACAAAGATTCAGTGTTACAGCATCAGAGCACTGTGGCGGTTACACAGCGTGAGATGTGGATCTGGACGCCTTGGTCATGACATTTTGTGTCAGTTTTCTCACTTGTGAAATGGGAATAAGAGTTCCTCCTACAGAGCCTGTGTGTGCACCTGTGTGTATGTGGTGCTCAGACAGCAGCACATAAAATATGCTATTTTCTGTTATTATCTGATTTGTATTTCTAGAAACCATACGGCATAGGTCTTATTATCGTTACCATTCTATTGATGCAGATATAGAAGTTCAGAGAGAACAAGTAACATGTGTTCTGCCCATAGAAGTACATGGCAGAATTAAAATTATAACCTAGGTCAGTCTAACTTCAAGTTCAATACTCTTATCTCCCTGCCCTCAGCACTTAATTATTTAGAAGGCTTGTTTACTTCAATTTGCTCTGCCAATCTTCTTTTTCCTTTTTTATTGCATGCAAAACAGTGCTTATTTTTAATTTTTATTTAATTTTAGTTTTTTCATCCTTATTTAGATATAAATGACACATACAAATTACATGTATTAAAACTGAACAACCTCATGTTTTATGAACTTACTGTGAAATGATTACTGCAATGCAGTTAATTAACATATTCATCACCCCACAAAATGATTTCTTTTTTTCTTTCTTGTTCCCTTCCTTCCTTGCTTGCTTTCTCTCTTTTTCTTCCTTAAGAACTCCATGCCTCTTAGGAAATTGCAAGTATGCAATGCTGTGTCGTTAGTACTAGTCACTGAGTTGCGCATTAGACTCCAGAATTGCTTCATCTGACACAACTAAAACTGTACCCTTGACTAACACCTCTGCCTGTCTCTCTAATAAGGTCTCCGAGTTCTCTGTCTCTCATTCTGCAAGGCTATGTTCTATTTTTATTTGTTGTATAGCACAGGAGCCCTTAATGCACTGTGGCCACCTGAATGGGGAGAAAGTCCAAAAGGGAGGGCCTATATGTGTACGTGTGACAGATTCCCTTTGCCGTAGAGCAGAAACTAACGCACCATCATAAGGCAACTACGTTGTTGTTGGTTAGTTTCTAAGTCATGTCTGGCACTTTGTGACCCCTGTGGACTGTAGCCCACCAGGCTCCTCTGTCCCTGGGACTTTTCCAGGCCAGAATACTGAGTGTGTTGCCATTTCCTTCTCCAGGGGATTTTCCCAACCCAGCAATTAAATCCATGTCTCATACTTGGCAGGCAAATTCTTTATCACTGAGCTACCCATACTCCAGTAAGTATTAATTAACATAGAAAAAATGGCTATTTCATATTCCTTCAGAGAAGTACCTGTGCCTACTTCCTAACTCCAAAGAATTAAGTAAAACAACATACTTAAGGCAGTAAACACAGTGGCCTACATATAGTCAAAATGCAATAAATAATGACTATTGTTGTTATTGAAATGACCCAACCCTGGGAGGGAACTACAAAGCAGATGACACTGTGCAATATCATTAGCCTCTATTACTGGCTATAGTTACTCACTTCTGCTAGATTCTAGAAAGCTCCCCAGCCTCCTGATAACTGAGGCTCTGTAGTTAGCTGTCCTACATGGAGATTTCAGAAAAAAAAAAAAAAATATATATATATATATATATGACCTTTATTTCTTTTGGATATGGTGGCAGGTCCTTTTTGTTGATGACACTGCATTTCTACCCTTCTTTCTTCTTCCATCTTCCAATGCAGAGGCACAAAATTTAACAAAATTTTCCCCGACCCCCTTGCAGCTAGAGGTTGCACTTTAACCTAGTCCCAATCAAGAAATAAAAGTCCAAGTCTCTGGGGAACCCTCAAAAAGATTTTTGTTCTCATGATAAAGGACAGACCCAGAGCCCCCTCTGCTCTTATCTTGTTTAAATGCTGATGTTGTATTTGAAGAAGCAGCACTACTCTTGCTCTGTAAAGACTCAGGGAATCAGAGCCAACAGCTCTGATCTATGGAGCTACTGAATTAATGCCAGCAAAACTCTCATCCCAGATTATTATATGAAAAAGTGAAATCCCTCTTTGCTTAAGGCGTTAACAGATATAGGCACAGATTTCATAGGGCAGGAAGGCAGAGGGTTGGTAAGTATCCATATATTGGGGATGAATTCCTTTGTGTGAATGAAGAGGCAGGGGGATGGACAAGGACAATTCAAATGTTTTTAAGTTTCTGGCAAACATATAGTAATTTTACCATTGTGGCTTTATTACTCCTCAACAACCATCTGGTGTTAGATATTATTTTCTTCCTCTTACAGACAAGAGAAAAGTGAGGTTTGTGAGACTGTATAACTTTCTCAAAATCACGTAACTGGTAAGTGGTAGGGCCAGCATCTGGACTGAGAATTATGTTAACAATGGGCCTGTGCACAAGCATGCTTTCCTGATACATCAGAATAAATGCCTTAAACCTAGCTGAGGAAAAGAACATGACCTCTGAAATATCTAGACCTAAAAGATGGCCTATATAAGGAATAGGGGATGAGAGAGATCTCTCACTGCAAGCACACGTTTTTGTTTCCCATTCAGCGTCAGTAAACTATAAAACCTGGTGATCTGTCTCCATCCAAGTAGAAGGAAGTTGTTTTTCAGCTAGTCCTGCTGTCCTCAGAGCCATTATGCCAGCCTCTCCCCCTCCTAAGTTCTGGCTTGGCAAGCACCCTTTTCCTGGTCCCTTCTTTGTTGAGAAGAATCCACAAACCTGGAGCCTTCACAAGCAGATTCCCCAACAATCTCGAGAAAATGATTTTGACAGCTGAGTGATGTCAACAAACTGAAGAATGCAAAACAGAACACAAAGAAAAACCCCAAGGGATGCTGTGGGGAAAGGATCATACCGATTTTAGTAGCCCCAAGCAAGCATCACAGGAAGATGTGCATGGGCTGCTATGAACATGACTCATGCTGCTTCTCCCAGGAGGTCATTGCAGTTTCTTTGGGGAGGAAAAGGATAACTTTACTACGAGTTTCAGCTTTGTGGGTGCTGGAGACCATTTCATTAGAGTTCAAAGAATCTACCTGACAATGCAGGAGACAGAGGAGGTGTGGGTTCAATCTCTAAGTCAGGAAGATCCCCTGGAGGAGGAAATGGCAATACACTCCAGTATTCTTGCCTGGAAAATTCCATGGACAAAGTCTGGTGGTCTACACTCTATGGGATCACAGAGAACTAGACATGACTGAACGATTGAGCATGCACACACGCTCAAATGCTACAGAATCATTGTGGGTGTAGGTTCATGGGCTGTGGTAGGAGGCAGAGCTAGAGGTGGTAGACACTGGTTGGGGGAGGTTCCCTGGACAAGCCAAAATCCAGGCAGACTCTTCCAGCTTCTAATTGGAGGCTGATAGCTTTCTACTGTGATCCCAAGCCTCAGGTCAGCTATGTAATTGTCTTTGCCATGACGCCAGAGTGTGCCCTTTGGAAAGGCCACCAGTTCTGCTTTTCCTCTCATTTTAGTCCCTGGATTCCATGTGAGTTCTCTCTCAAGCCTCAGGGATGGAGGACAGCAGCACTTTCCTCTCCTCCCATCTGGCAGCGTGTTGTTTCCCATGGATGGCGCTTGGCAGGACCCCAGCCTAGTTCTGGGGTCACTTTCACTCCGGTTGTCCCAGGACCCATCACCAACCAAGCAATGTGAGAAATACAAACCACAGTGGGACTGAATGTGAAAGATTCAATATTGTAAGGAGGCTTCCCCGATAGCTTAGTTGGTAAAGAATCCATCTGCAATGCAGGAGACCCCAGTTTGATTCCTTGGTCAGGAATATCTGCTGGAGAAGGGATAGGCTATCCACTCCAGTATTCTTGGGCTTCCCTGGTGGCTCAGCTGGTAAAGAATCTGCTTGCAGTGCGGGAGACCTGGGTTCAATCCTTGGGTTGGGAAGATCCCCTGGGGAAGGGAATGGTTACCCGTTCCAGTATTCTGGCCTGGAGAATTCCATGGACCGTATAGTCTGCAGGGTCACAAAGAGTCGGACACGACTGAACAACTTCCACTTTCAATATTGTAAAGCATTTTGAAGGGAGCTCAAAAGTCCTGCCTTTTAGACAACCCAACATGAATATGGCAGCAGCTACATAAACACTTATGGATGGACATCTAACTCAGTTCCTGGGTTCCAGCTGAAAGCACAGCACCCAGCCATCACCTCTGTGATACTCTGAGCTTTTGTCCTGGTGTGAAAGCAATGATCTCAAACTGGAGAGACCCTCAGAAACCATCTTTTATCTAATCTGAGACACAGCTCTCACAATAAGATAACCAGCTGGAGCAGGAGCATTTTCAGTGATGAGAGATCTCAAGGAAGGACTTGGGGGAAAGCAGAAGTGTGAAAAAAATAAGCATCAGGATGGGTGCAGAGATGCAATGACTTTTCAGCATGCCTGCAAGATCTTAGTTCCAACCAGGGATCCAACTCTCACTCCTGCAATGGGAGTGCAGAGTTTTAACCACTGGACCGCCAGGGAAGTCTTGGAATGACTTTTTTTTTTTAATACATATAATGTATTAAGCATTAGGGATACAGAGCAGGCACAGTTATTTGGAACAAGTTGTTTTTGTTTTTTTTAAAGACGTCACAGGACTTGCAGAAAATTTAAGAGAGATTGGAATTTTTTCCTTTTACCTACATAGGGCTGCAAACATTTGGATACACTTGGTCCTTTACTGCCTGTGGTACTCAGAACTAACATTCTCTTTACTCAGCCCCAATCATGGACCCCTTTTGGAGGTTTGGACGTTCTACCTTCAGAGAGTGGGGGCATTGAAAAGACAAAAACAAACAACAACAATAATAAAACACCAAGGGAAAGAGCAGCAAAAACAACAGGGTAGTAGGAGAATAAAGGACAAAAACAAATATCGTATATTAACGCATATATATGGAATCCAGAAAAATGGTATAGATGAACCTGCAGGGCAGGAATAGAGATGCAGAGATAGAGAACAGACATACGAACACAGTGGGGGGAGGGGAGGGTGGGACAAATTGGGAGAGCAGGATTGACACATATACACGATCACGTGTAAAATAGATCGCTAGTGGGAAGCTGCTGGGTAGTACAGGGGGCTCAGCTCAATGCTCCATGATGATCTGGACGGGTAGGATGGGGGTGGGTGTGAGGGATGTTCAGGAAGGAGGGGGTGTTTGTATACGTGCAGCTGATTCATGTTGTACCGCAGAAACTAACACAACATTGTAAAGCAATTGCATTTCGTGGGGGAAATAAAAGAATTTACGAAATCCAAAAGCAAAACAAAAAAAGGAGGAGGAATATCCTTCTAGAAGGCTGCATCTCAAGGGTGGTCCCTAGACTAGTAGCAGCAGCATCACCTGAAATCTTGTTAGAAATGTAGATTTTCAGACACATGAAACCCCCCTCCCCAAGAATTACTGAATCTAAACTTCTGAAGTGGAGCCCATCAGAAAGCTGAGAACTTCTCTAATGCCTTTGCCAAGGCAGCAATTCCTACCTTTGTTAAAATCCCCTCTGCTCGTTTCCTTTCTCCTTGTAACACGCTGCTGTTACTCAGTCTCTCAGTTGTGTCTGACTCTTTGTGACCCCACGGACTGCAGCACGCCTGGCTTCCCTGTCCTTCACCATCTTCCAGAGTCTGCTCAAACTCATGTCCATTGAATCAATTAAGCCATTCAACCATCTCATCTTCTGTCACCCTCTTCTCTTCCTACCTTCAATCCTTTCCAGCACCAGGGTCTTTTCCAATGAGTCAGCTCTTCGCATCAGGTGGCCAAAGTATTGGAGCTTCAGCTTCAGCATCAGACCTTCCAATGAATATTCAGGGTTGTTTTCCTTTAGGATGGACTGATTTGATCTTTCTGCTGTCCAAGGGACTCTCAAGAGTCTTCTCCAGCACCACAGTTCAAAAGCATCAATTTTCTGGCACTCAGCCTTCTTTATGGTCCAACTCTCACATCCGTACATGACTACTGTAATGACCTGAGTGACATCGACTTCTTCGGAATTCTCAGTTCTCCCTTTCCTCTGTTGGAATAACCTGGACTCATGTTTCATTAAACCATTGCCTCTGACTCACCTAGCTTCACAATTTTTTATTATTCCCATTTTAGAGATGCCAAAGATGGAAGCTCAGGTTCATCTGAGAAGCACCCACTAACTCAGAGCTCTTTGCAGTCAATAATCAGAATTTCTTGTAATGCTAGTTGAAGCTGACAGTCCTTACAGGATAAAAATGCCTAGCACATAAAAATCTTAAAGGGAGAAACAAACGCTAACAGAAGAAAATATTCTTGGCAGATATGATGCAAATAAAACTGATGCTTGGTGAGTGCTACGGAATGAAAATATTAGCTGAATAAAAATGCTAACTATAGACACAAATGTTAACAGCTGAACATTGCTGGTAATGCACAGCAAATAATATTGTTGAAAGGAAATATATTAACTTCAGGAGAAAGGAAAGGAGCTGGAGTGATTTACAACAAACACCGTGAGCGCAGGATGCTTCCTATGGTAATAGATTGTTGCAGCATTCACAGCTCTCATGTCAAAATGTCTCAACCTGACTTGGCAGCTTTTTTTTTTTTTAACTCGGTACTCTTTCAAGTTGGCTTTCTGTCCCAGCCATCAACAGCATGTATTCATTTATAAAAGAATTATTCCCCACACTGCCCCGAATTGTTTGCCCAATCGCTCTCCTGTCACTCATGGACCTGGTATCATGCAGTCCGTAACACCACTCCCTATCTCCTGCACCACTGTGGGATGGATCCACAGACACCGAGGTCCCCAGACGTGGTGTGGTATGGTGGCTTTTTAATAGAAAACCAAATTGAAACAAGGTCGCCATATTCCGCAAACAACTTTTCTCGATCACCTTGCTCAAAGGAAACTTAAGAAAGAAAAAAAGCATGTTGCCAGCTATCTAGAAGAGGTAATTGTTTTGACACGTTAGCTTAATTACATGAATGAAACAAGGAGTTCGCTGCAACCCACCGTGGCAAATGAAAAGAGGCCCTTTTCTGCATGTCTGCACAAATTGACTTTTTGTGGGGTGCATTGTGGGAAGTGTCAACCAATATGGATGATTTGGTTTTGTTTTTTCTTTTTGGTTTGTTGTTTGTTCTCATTTTTATTTATGTATTTTTTTAGCGAGGCTGAGATTTTGCGTGTCGGTTGTAGATAGTTGTTCTTCCCATTACTGTCTTTGCTTTCTTCATCTCATTTCCACTTTTCTCTGGGCCTTCACAGGGCTCTTCAGCCTCAAATCGGTAGATAATAAATTATAAAAGGACACTGCAGTAGTCTGTCTTACTAGGTAGCCAACCCCTGCACCAACCTTTGACAAATAGTAGGCAGACAATAAATATTTATGGAATAAATGAATGAATTACATATCTAGAGCTGGGTATCCTTCATTCACTTAATGGTCACCCCCAACCTGTCAGAATACTGAAGGCAAGCAAATGTCACCCTTCAGTGGACCAGACTAAACTGTGGGACTTGTAGGGTGATTCATTCCATGGATGTTGGTTTAAGGAATCTTCCTTCTTCCCCTTGGGCTTCCCTGGTGGGAAAGACAATAAAAAATCTGCCTGCAATGCAGGAAAACCGAGCTCAATCCCTGGGTTTGGGAAGATCCCCTGGAGAAGGGAATGGCTACCCACTGTGGTGTTCTTGCCTGGAGAATCTCATGGACAGAGTAGCCTGGGTTCTCAGAGTCAGACACAACTGGGTAACTAACTAGTTACCAGTTACTAGCCGCTGCTGCTAAGTCACTTCAGTCGTGGCCGACTCTGTGCGGCCCCATGGACGGCAGCCCACCAGGCTCCCCCGTCTCTGGGATTCTCCAGGCAAGAACACTGGAGTGGGTTGCCATTTCCTTCGCCAATGAGTGAAAGTGAAAAGTGAAAGTGAAGTCGCTCAGTCGTGTCTGACTCTTAGCTAACCCCCTACCAGGCTCCTCCATCCATGGGATTTTCCAGGCAAGAGTACTGGAATAGGGTGCCATTGCCTTCTCCACACACACACACACACACACACACACACACACACACAAATCCTGCCCCGCCATCTTATTTTGCACAGGGTCAAAAGGGGTTAATGCCTGAAGAGTGGATAATGTGTGAATAGCAGAACAAATAAAGACTGCTCTGCCTTTATGAGACAGACAGCTTCTAGACAGAGGGAAGGACCCGGAAGCCTCAGTGACCCTCTGCCAAGGCTAAGGAACTTGGCCCCAGGGAGCAGGTGAGAGCAAGCTTGGCTGTTTGGCCAAGCTTTGGGCACACGTGCTGTCCCAGGGGACCTGAATCCTGGTGGGGAGCTGGTCCCTGTGGAGGTGCTCTGGATGGGGAACTGCAAGAAATAAGCTGCCAGCCGCCCACAAGGTTCACCCCTGACACTTACCTCAAATGCTGTCAGGCAGGGGCAGGATTCTGGTGGTACAGTTCTTATCGTCAGAGGTTTTAGGATTTTGATTCTCTTTTTTCATAGGCTAGATAGGAGTACATGGAGATGCAGAGAAGCTAACCAGCATCCCGGGCTCTGCTCTATCAGATTCTTCCACTCTTGTGTCTGCTCCTTCTCCTGAGGGTGCATCCCATCCTTTTTGCTCATATAGCCTTTCCAACTGATGCTGGGTTGGGCTGGATCTGAGCGGGTTGTGTCCTCTTTACGGGAACATGGCCCTAGCAGTCAGTCAAGCAGGTCCTGACTCCAACATCTACCAACATGCCGTGTGGCTCCAGTGGGAGATTTTTCTTCTCCAGGCTTCCTCTCCTTGGTCATAAGATGGGGAATGATGGCAACCACCTTTTTGACCCACAAAGTGCTATTGTGAAGATAAAATGGAATAGTAATCGGGAAAGCTCTTGGAAAGGTGTGAGCTACATATATAGGTGTATGATAGCACAGACTTTCTAACAACTGTGATACTTTGCATAATCCTGAGAAAAAATGGAGAGGTGAGGGCAGGCAGTCCCCCTGCTGGGCTTTGGAGGTGAGATCTGGGCTCTTGGAGCTGCTAGGAGTGGGGAGACAGAGGGGAGCTGAGGAATTGAGCTGAACGTCAGCCTCACCACAGTACTGGTGAGGACCATCTGAACCAAATAGGAACCAATCTCCCCAAACCCGAGTGGGACGGGAAACAATGCGATAAAACAGTAATGACCAGAGGATGGCTACCTGAGTCCTGATTCTCTCGAGTGCAATGTTTCCGGTGATCCTTGGACAGGCCCACTTTACTCTTGAGAACCAGTTTCCTCACCTATAGAAGGGTTTGATTTGAGAACATACTGATTTATCAAAGGGGCAGATACAGTCATTTGTGTGAAAACCTGATACATTTCAGGCTGTAGGTGAATGTTGGCTCAGGGATCCACTTAGCCCTTTATTTATTCCCTCAGGGATTCAGAGCATCTCACAGTTGTGGCCAGGAGGTCACTGGCAGTTTAAGGACTTTTTCAGTGTTAGCTGGAGCTGGCTTATGAACACCATCACTGACAGTAGTTAAGAGAAGTAAGAATAGATTACTGTACCTTTGTCTGAATACGGAAGGACTGGAAGGACTGATGCTGAAGTGAAGCTCCGATATTTTGGTCATCTGATGCAAACAGACAACTCATTGGAAAAGTCCCTGATGCTGGAAAAGATTGAGGGCAGAAGGAGAAGAAGGCAAGAGAGGATGGGACGGCTGGATGGTATCACTGACTCAATGAACATGAACTTGGGCAAACTCCGGGAGATGGTGAGGGACAAGGAGGCCTGGCATGCTGCAGTCCATGGGGTCACAAAGAGTCAGACACGACTGGGCGGCTGAACAACAACAATCTTTGTCTGTACCTCAGCTTATTCCTTCTTGGTCACAGACAACCAGAAGGTTTGGGTTCCTCTCCTGGCTGAGGATCCTCTTCTTTTTGCTGCCTGGGTGTGGGGAGGGCTCCTCTGAGCCAGGCTCACCGAATAGAAGGAAGAACAATAGGCTTGCTGCCTTCTCCTCTGTGCAAACGCTCCCAGAGGTACCATATAATCAGAGCAAGGCTGTGACAGCCAGCGTGTCTCGGCTCTCCCATATTCCAGCCGTAATACAACATTAGCAATTAGAGCTTGTTCTGGGTTGTTTGTAAGATGATTATTATAGCCGTTGCAGGGACATTTCAAAACAGCGAAGTTAAGGATTACAGTGTGTTGCGCATTTCCCAAGCTGCTAATGGGGGTGGTGCTGAGAAGCCTGAGAGCAGAGACAATGAGTCTGGCCCATCACCCTACCAACGAGGCCCCAGGACAAGACTGGGACATCCGGTGGGGGGTGCTGAGGGTTGATGGTGGGTGTCATCTCCCTTGCTGAGCTGTTCGGCAGTGGAGGTCAGCACTGCAAGGATGGGCTGGACCACTTTATTCTGTTGCTTCCCCAGATGCCGAAAGCCCCTCCGTCTCAGACATCCAGCACCTAACAATAGCATCTCTGGCCACCGTCCCTTCCCTCTGTTCCATCCAGTCACACACACAAATACTTCACCAAACCTGGTCTGGAAAATCTTGACCCCCCAATCTTTCATGGCTGCAGTTAAGCCCACTTCTATTTGGAGGAAACAGAAAACAGCTGGGCAGCTTGCTGTCCAGGCTTATTCACCTGCCTTTTCTCTTTAACGCTCGGTAAACACTGTTCTTCTAGCTCCTTGGGCACAGAATCATTGAACTGCTTTGTACTCCTTTCCTTTCTTCTCATGCCAAGGACGGTTTATTCTGCTCCTGCCGTATGCCAAGCAATATTCGATGAGCTTGGACTGTAGCAGTGAACAAAACAAAGATCTCTGCCCTTGTGAACCTTGATTTCTAAGACAGTAAATAATGTGATCAGTACGAAGGGGAAGGTTGAGCAGTTGGGCGTTATTAAGAAACTCTGATGTGCTCTATGACAATGTTTTCTTTACTGGGGTTTCCCTTCTCCTCTTAAAGTCCAACTCTGCTGTCGCCTCTGACCTATGGCCTCTCTGTGACCCTCACAGCCAGGCTGCAACCCTTAACCTGGCCTCCCAGATCCTGCACATATTATTCCCAGCCTGTTTCTGCTCCATCTCTCTCAACTTCACGATCCCTGCATTCAGCCAGAATTCACTCATCGTTATTCCCCTATACCCCCTGCCCTTTCTTATGTTATGGGATAGTATTTGTGGGAAAAGGATGCTAATGTTTATTGAGCTTTGCAGATATAACTTTGTACATTTTTTGTGTCATCTTTAAATCCATAGCAACAGAGAGGTAGAGAACACACATGTGGACACAGTGGGGGAAGGGGAAGGTGGGAGGAATTGGGAGATTGGGATTGACATATATACACCACCATGTGTAAAATAGACAGATAGTGGGAACCTGTCCTACAGCACAGGGGGCTCAGATTGGTGCTCTGTGATGACCTAGGAGGGTGGAATGGGTGGATGGGAGGTAGGCTCAAGAAGGAGGGGATATGTGTATTCATATAGCTGATTCACTTTGCTGTGCATCAGAAACTAACACAATGTTGAAAAGAAATTATATTCCAATTAAAAAAAAATAGAAAACATTCCATAACAATCTTAAGATGTATAAGGTGAAAGAACTGAAGTTGCCTTGCCTGAAGTCACCTGGTAGAGTGTACCAGAGCCAAGCCTCAGATCTCCATCTGTCCGAGCCCAGATCTGAGTCTTTTTCTCCCAACTCATTACACAATTTATTGTGAGCTTTCCCAGATTACACATGGAAACTGCCTGAAGAAGAGCAGTGAGTATTCACCTTGATGCCACCTGGAGTTACTGGCAAAAAATCCTCACGAAAACTAAGTGGAAAAAAAAATATCTGAATTGAATTTCTTTGAAAAAAGCAGAATTAGGTTGAACATGCTTTCATAAGGCCATTAATGAACTGATGTTTCAGTTAAATCCTCGTGCAGATTTTAATATGCCAGCTCTGTTTGCCCTCTTTAGTGACTCTGTTTCTTCTCCTGACTTCTCCCCTTGTTCTTTGAAACTCTCCACCAGCCTAAAGCCGGACCCAACAGAGAGCCTTCTCAAGGCTGACGGTGGTAAATTTCTTTATCTGTGTTATCCAATTGCCTTTTCTTTACATCCTCCCTCCCCCCTCATTTTCCTATTAGAGATCCCCTTGTGGACAACCATTCCCCTGCCCAAATTTCATTCTAACTGGCACACACACTAAACCAGGTCTCAGGGGTCTCACCCTGGTCCCGCCTCTGTTCTCCCTCTTCTGGGGAGTTGGGTGGGCTTCTGGAAACCGCGACTTCTCTGAGCCCTGGTTTCCTTGTAGGGAACTGCACATCGGGCTTTTAAATTCCTCCCAGATGTATGATGAACAGTTCTCACGGTTCAATGTCCTGCAATTAGTAAATATTCTTTGATGTTGTTGATATGGTAGTACTTTGGGGGTTCTCTCCAGAGTATTCTTCCTAAGTAGCCCCTGCTCAGACAGCTGGCTTTACAAGCCCCTAGAACAGCCCTGCTTCCCTCTCAGGTTCGTGGTGGTCAGCAGGTATCTCCTGAGAGGAGACTAGATCCATGGTTGGAGAAGAAGATGGGATCCTGATCTTCTATGTGAAGACTTTGGGAGAGAGAGGGAGATTGAAGTAGGACCACTCACGGCATTTTTCTCACATTCTTTCAGCCTCTTGATGTGAAGGGCCTGTGAGTTCATTCTGCCGCAGACCCTAGGCCATCCCCAAAAGCCACTTCTGTGATTTTTAACAGCTTCAAACACCCACCGAGTACATCTGACCGCTTTCTACACTCCCTCCCCCAGTGGGAAACCACAAAAAGCCACCAGCGGCATGTGGCCCCACTTTCAACCCCGCAGATGGAACTTTTGGTAAAGGGGGACGAGTTGCTAAATAAATAGAATGCTTTGTAAGTGTTGATAGATTTTCTGTTTGGTCCTGGCATTGTGCTCAGTGGAGGATTACCGCTGTGTGTGTTTAAATGTGACAGCTGTTTCATTCACTCCCTGGTGTGTTGGAGAAGCCGTGATAAAGCCAGTGATGCGCCTTCAGAATCCTTAAAGCAAAATCCTCTAGAAAAAAAAAAAAAGAATCCCCTTCCAACCTCTCTGTCCTCTTCTCCCTACTCATTCCTCATATACTGGATTTTACCTTTGATTTTTAACATTCTGGATTAGAAACACCCCTGGAAGACCTTCCACCTCTGGCTGCCGGGCATCCTTGAAGTGGCTGGCTTCATTTTGGTATCCCCAGTGCAGAGGGAATACAGAGCATTTAGAAACCTTAATTAAGGAACATTTAGAAAGATAGGCTGATGAGGGGCAAGATTAGCAATGGATTGCACTGTTGCCTGCCTACGACTTTCTGTTTAATTATTACAAGGGGAGCTGCCAGCAATGCAGGAGCTGAAGGTTTGATAGTAAACTGCACTGACCTGGATTTCTGTTTCATTAAATTTCACTTAATTCAGGCAAAAGAGGTAATTTCTTAGACCCTAGGATAGTAGATTGTTAACCTCCAGGCCACAAGAAAGAGAAGAATGGGAGGTATTTTATCCTGAGCTCTACCAATTCCCAGATATGTAATTCTCCTGGATCCCAACACCTCTTGCTGTTTGGGGAAATAAAGAGAAGGGGAATCTATTGTGTCCTATTGAGGTTCAAATGAGCTGAATAATTGACTCAGTATTATCCTCTTGAACTAAAGAGGACCAAAGAATTTCTTCTTCCCTAGATTCAAAGCCATGAAATTAAAAGATGCTTGCCCTTTGGAAAGAAAACTATGACAAACCTAGACAGTGTATTAAAAAGCAGAGACGTTGCTTGGAAAATCCCATGGATGGAGGAGCCTGGTAGACTACAGTCCATGGGGTCTCGAAGAGTCGGACACGACTGAGCGACTTCACTTTCACTTTTCACTTTCATGCACTGGAGAAGGAAATGGCAACCCACTCCAGTGCTCTTGCCTGGAGAATCCCAGGGACGGGAGCCTGGTGGGCTGCCGTCCATGGGTCACACAGAGTTGGACGCGACTAACGTGACTTAGCAGCAGCAGCAGCAGCAGGGATCACGCATGAGCAATTAAAAATGATTCTAAAGTTTCAATCATGGGTTACTGGTCTTCACTTGTGAGTTGTAAATGGATGAAAGTTTAGTTGCAGAGTTAAATTCTATTTTAACAAGAAACAATATTGAAAAAATGTTTGCAATAATAAAATTATTTCTAAGCCCAGGCCAATAAATAAATAAATAAATAAAAAGCAGAGACGTCACTTTGCCGACAAAGGTCAAGTTATGGTTTTTCCAGTAGTCATGTACCGATATGAGAGTTGGACCATAAAGAAGACTGAGTGCCAAATAATTGATGCTTTCAAATTGTGGCTCTGGATAAGACTCTTGAGAGTCCCTTGGACAGCAAAGAGATCTAAGCAGTCAATCCTAAAGGAAATCAACCCTGAATATTCATTGGAAGGACTGATGCTGAAGCTGAAGCTCCAATACTTTAGCCATCTGATGCGAAGGGCTGACTCATAGGAAAAGACCCTGATGCTGGGAAAGATTGAAGGCAGGAGGAGAAGGGGATGACAGAGGAAGAGATGGTTGGATGGCATCCCTGACTCAATGGACGTGAGTTTGCAGAAACTCCGGGAGATAGTGAAGGACAGGGACACCAAGCCTGGCATGCTTTAATTCATGGAGTTGCAAAGAGTTAGACACAGTTGAGCAACTGAACAACAATAACAGATTCGAAGGAGAAGATCTTCCTCTCTTTAGACCCTTTTTGTTTTTGTTCATTTGTTTGTCTTTCTGAAATGACCCAGTTGGTTTCTGATGACCCTGAGACCTGCGGTCAGGTGCTGATCAGCATGGCAGGGAGTGGGGGCGAGAAGACGGTTAGGAAGGGACACTGGTTAGGGATGTTCTATGGGCTACAGCTAAGTCACCAGGTCGATCTATATATACTTCCCAATTCTGACCCTTCTACCTATTCTCCATCCTAAGCTAGTGGTTGAAGTTGGTTGAAGTGTTTGTAAAATTCAAGAAAGAATACAGGACCTAAAATCAGAGCCCTGTGGTTCTGCCACTAGACTGTGCCTTAAGCATTAGTTAATCTCTCTCAGTTGATGAAGGTGTAATCTTTGCTCTGATGAAATGTGAATACTAATTCCTATTTCACAAGAAACCTATAGAATTAAATTAGAAAATGACTATGAAGCATTCAGCACACGATGTCTTCTCAATAAATGTTAGTTGTCAGTTCACTGAGCACAGAAGGCAAGAAAGGAAGACCATCTTCTAAAGATAGTCAAAAAGCATCCCACCTCTTTCGAGCCTTCATTCAGCTAAAGCAAAAGTGATAAACAATTTAAAAATCTCATAACTAAAGATATAAAAAGTTCTTAAGTTGTGCTACATCTGTAAGTGAAATACTTCTCTTTAGTAAAAAGGAATGAACTACTGATTCATGTAAGAACATATTATTATTTTTAATGTATTTTAATATATTAAATATATTATTTATATTTATATAAATATATATAATAATATATATTTTAATATATTTAATATACTATATATATTTAATATATTCTTTTTAATAAGGAATCAGCTGCTCATGGGAATGTTATGATCATCTTCAATGACTGCTTTTAAACTGTCACCTTCTCATATTTATCTAAAGTGTTTATCTACACAACAATTCTCACTTTATTTTGTATTTTCACTTGGGAAAGCTGAAAGCCTTATGCTAAGTGATTTAAGTCAAGTATAAAAGTCTGCTACTATATTGGTCAATTTATATGATGTCCAATAAAAGATAAAACTTGAGAGGAAAAAACTGAGATCAGTATTGTCTGGAACAGGAGTTGAGGGGAGGTAATTTACTTCACAAGACACAGGGGAATTTTTCAGGGTTTGGAGATTTCCTGTATCTTATTTAGGATGACAGCTGTGCTTAAAATGTACACCTAGAAAGGGTAGATCTTACTGTATATAAATATTTTGGTAAACATTTTGTTGCTGTTGTTGCTCAGTTGCTCAGTTGTGTCCGACTCTTTGCGACTCCATGGACCGAAGCATGCCAGGCTTCCCTGTCCTTCACTATCTCCCCAACACTGCTGAAACTCGTGTCCATTGAGTTGGTGATGCCATCCAACCATCACTGAAGGAAACATTTTTTTAAAAATTGGTAAAGATGTAATTTTTTTCTAATCCCTCCTTTCTAGAAGGATATGACTTGTCCTCACTGCAAGGTACTAAGTGTCCCACAGAGAGTCCCTAGATCCTACAGCCCATTGAGCCTTTAGGGAGGCCCTGAATGGACATGAGGGGTTTTAAGTCATCTGTAATTGCATGCACATGTTTTCATAGGTTTACAAATGAATTTTGTGGGGAGATGCTTCATAGTTTTAAGTACAAGATTAAAAGTTCATGTGGCTTACAGCTATTTCTCAAGAATAACCACCACATGAAGGAAAGAAAGACGAAACGAATGAAGGGAAGAAGGAAGGAAGGAAGGAAGGAGGTGGGGGAGGAAGAAAGAAAGAAAAAGATGGAAGAGGTAAAGGACCGTGAACCATTATTCTGGAAGAAAAGATAAAGTGAGAGCTTTATGAGCTTGTCCCCAGGGACAGACATGGGGAAGTAACCATTTGAAGTTAGTCCCTGATCATCATCACCAAGTTATCATCATTACCTGTTGATTCGTATTAAAGAAAGTGATCTCTTACATGCAGGCTTATTTCTGTGGACCTATAGCATCACTCACCCTGACTCCCAAGCTCGCTGTGGGGAAAGGGAGTGAAACTTGAATAAAGCCTCCCTAATTCAGGATGCTTAATAGGGTCCTCGCACAGAGTGTGCAGAGGTTTGCAAATGGAAGCAGAGAAAAGAGATCACCAAGGAAAGGTGGAAAGCGGGACGCCAGGCCCAGCCTAATGGAATTCGTGGTATTGATCCAAGTGGCAAATGCATAGCATTGTAACGATATTGAAAGCTTCACGCTGGGCACTGGCTCGGGAAAGGCCACAGCTGCTAATTTTCAAAAATATCAGGGTCTCGAAAGCTATTGGAAGCCTTTGGAAGACAAATCACCAGGAGCCTCTTTAATCACGGCTGCCCACAGCCAAGCTTCCATGAGGTCTTTCCATCCACAAAACGTGGGCCCTGGGAACACACTCATGCTAGTGGTGGTGTCGTGTCACAAGCCTGCAGACAGGAATATTGCCGTGTGCTTTGCACGTGGTGAATAATTGGTCAATTTCAGATGCTAATGGTGATGACAACGGTCAGAAAAGTGCTGCAGTAATAAACCAGCTGTGCCCCTCTCGGGCCTGAAAGGCTGGGTCATTCTGGACAGGCATTTCCTCTGCTGGGCTGTGCACTTAACAATTCCTGGCCACAGAGGAATCACATCTACAATTCCATGGTAAAGCAACGTTGGGGAATATTCTCTTCTAATACAGACACTGCCAAGCAAATTATGGGCGTGCTGCTTCTACTGAGCTCTGAGTCAGTATTTAAAGGCACATTTGCAAATAATGACTCACAGATCACTCTCTCCCAGGCTGGCCCACCTGCTGCTAGACCCCAACCCCTCAAGGCCATGGGCAACAGCCCTAACAACCTTGATGCTCCTTTCCTTCCTAAACCAACAACTGGTGAGAGATCGCTAGGTCTGATAACAGTCCTCCTAGGGCTAAAGAGGCCTTCTTGCTCTCTTTCCTTGTATCTGTAACTGCCAGTTCTAACAACTATTCCCAGACAGAACAGCTAGTATGTAGGGTCTGAAGACAAGGCTGATAGTGCTAACAACTCTCATGACCAAGGGTGTTTGAAAATAATGCTCATGGGCTCGGAGGCTGAGACCTAGATGCAGAGGGTTTGGTTAAGTAACAAGGAGGCTGCAAGTTGTAGCATCTGGCAATAAAATGCAAACTTCACAGATGTCCGTGAGGCTGGTAGACATGGATGCAAGGTGCAAGAATCATGACAAAAAGAAAAAAAAAATTCAGAGGACACTGGTTGTTTATAGGCATAGAGGGGATAATTATGTATGGAAAGAAGTCTCTCTCTCTCTCTCTCTGTCTCACACACACACACACACACACACACACACACACACCTGGACATTCAAGAAAATGAGGATGGAAATCTCACAGACATGGGAGTATATGAGTAAGAATAAAAGGAGAATGGAATAGAAGGATATCTTTGTGGGACAATATTACAAATTGCCCAGCCAGCCAGAAGCCATGGATGACATAGTTCTTATGTGTTAACTCAGACCATCACAGAAACATGGTATACTAGCAGTGAGAAGCTACCAACACGTGGACATTCCCAGAGCACGTCACCAGGTAAAATCAAAGGCTATTACCCCAAATCACTAATATTTCTGGTCGTTTTCTCCTAGGATACAGGAACTAGGAAATGATGGGGATACTAGATAATACAGATCAATAAGAATTTGCCAGGGACAAGGTACTGATGGAAAAATCAGAAAAGGTACTGATGGGAGAAAGCAGCTATGCCATCTTAATATTCATAATGTCCAGAGAACAAAGCAGTTGGCTGAGTCAATAGAGTATTCTAGTTTCTAAGAAGGACGCTATCAAAACATTTAGATTAACCATAGACATGAGCTGGAGACATAAAATTCCAAACAATTCTGCTAAAGCAGGGAAAAAAAAAAAAAAGAGCACTTGGTTTTTCAATATTGCTGCCCAAGGAAGGAGATCTCTGCACAACTGAAGGAAATAAATAAAATTAGTAATGCTAGAAAGAGTTGGCATACCTCAATGTTCAACTGGCTAAATTACAAAATGACAATTTTGGGGCTAATGACATCTTTTTGGAGATTAAAAAGTATAGAAACAGAACAGGCCCACTGCTTGGAACTTAAATGCTGTTATATCCAACCTAGATAAGTGGCTCAGGGGTACAGTGCCAATGTAGGAGACGTGGGTTCGATACCTGGGTTGGGAAGATCCCCTGAAGAAGGAAATGGCTACCCACTCCAGGAAACAGACAGAGGAGACTGGCAGACTACTGTCCATGGAGTCACAAACAGCTGGACACGACTTAACAACTAAACAACAAAAGATAGGACTTCACAGCTCTTTTATTTTTCTATTTATTAAAAGAACTTGGCTGTTTTCTTTTTTTTGTAAACTTTACTTATATATTTGTCTGGCTGCACCATGCAGCATGGGGGACCTTAGTTCCTTGACCAGGGATTGAACCTACAGCCCTTGCATTAGAAGCGTTGGGTCTTAATCTCTGGAACACCAGGGAATTTCCCAAAACTCTTTTAATTATTGGATTTTCTATTTTCAATCAAAAAGAGTGATCTCTGTGCTGAAAATGGCAGACCTAATCATTTTAAGAGAGTTTGTGTCTCCATACATCCTAAGCAAAGGAGAGATTTATGGAAAGGAGTTTCTGACGTCTGTAACCATGATGGAAAATCTTCAAGGAATCTGGGGAATGGAAGGAATGTTGGAAAGCAGGCAGTGACCATAGGTGTTTGCAATTTTCAAACACGAAATTTTCTTTGGTGAACATAGAAATGATGTAGACTGTGTATCTGGAATTTTGTATGCTCTGGCTCAACTCAAGCAGAAGAAAGGTTTTAGCAGAGTATTAAAGGGTCTTATCCTGTTAAATATTTTATCAGAGACTCGGATAAACATCGGATCTGTAGATGTTTCACACTGCAAAGTTAGGTGATGTGTTGAATGGATAAAACTAGGATCCAAAGAGATTTAAATAAGTGATACTGTGATGTCAATTCTAAGAAGATAATGTTTAATAGATAGTAAGCTTAAGGTCCCTAAATTTGGTACAAATCTCATTCATGATGGATAAGGTTTAATAGGAACATGGGAAACAAATAAATAACAATAAGATGAAACTTAGACATAACAGATATCCAACGTGTAATAGGAATAAAAAGGCTGATTTGTTTGCCAAAAAATTCTAATGAATTCTTAGGAAGAGAGAGATGACAGCCCTCCTTCACAGTGGTCAGACCATGTGTAAAATGTCAGGTTTCCCTTTATCTTGGGAGGGGGAGGTCATGTAATGTGATACATCAATAAGTAGAGTACATTTAAAGAAAAATAGGCTATTATCAACAGTGCTGCGATGAACATTGGGGTGCACGTGTCTCTTTCAGATCTGGTTTCCTCAGTGTGTATGCCCAGAAGTGGGATTGCTGGGTCATATGGCAGTTCTATTTCCAGTTTTTTAAGGAATCTCCACACTGTTTTCCATAGCGGCTGTACTAGATTGCATTCCCACCAACAGTGTAAGAGGGTTCCCTTTTCTCCACACCCTCTCCAGCATTTATTGCTTGTAGACTTTTGGATAGCAGCCACCCTGACTGGCATGTAATGGTACCTCATTGTGGTTTTGGTTTTGTGGTTTTGTTTATAATAGCCAGGACATGGAAGCAACCTAGATGCCCATCAGCAGACGAATGGATAAGGAAGCTGTGGCACATATACACCATAGAATATTACTCAGCCATTAAAAAGAATTCATTTGAATCAGTTCTAATGAGATGGATGAAACTGGAGCCCATTATACAGAGTGAAGTAAGCCAGAAAGATAAAGACCAATACAGTATACTAACGCATATATATGGAATTTAGAAAGATGGTAACAATAACCCTATATGCAAAACAGAAAAAGAGACACAGATGTACAGAACAGACTTTTGGACTCTGTGGGAGAAGGCGAGGGTGGGATGTTACTCGAGAACAGCATCAAAACATGTATATTATCTATAGTGAAACAGATCACCAGCCCAGGTTGGATGCATGAGACAAGTGCTCGGGCCTGGTGCACTGGGAAGACCCAGAGGAATCGGGTGGAGAGGGAGGTGGGAGGGGGGATCGGGATGGGGAACACATGTAAATCCATGGCTGAGTCATGTCAATGTATGACAAAAGCCACTACAATATTGTAAAGTAATGAGCCTCCAACTAATAAAAATAAATGGAAAAAATAAAAAATAAAATAAAATAAAATGAGCTTAATGCAATGGAAAAATTAAAAAAAAAAAGAAAAAGAAAAATAGGGACTTCCCTGGCAGTCCAGTGGTTAAAACTTTGCCTTTTAATACAGGGGGTTTGGGTTTGATCTCTGTTTGGGGAGTTAAGTTCCCACATACCTCGTGGTCAAAAAACAAAAAACAAAACCAGAAACAAAACATAAGACAGAAGCAACAAATTCAATAAAGACTTAAAAACGGTCCACTTCAAAAAAAATCTTTAAAAAAGAGAAAAAGTAAAGGTTATGTTGGAGATACTGTTCCAACTAAAACCACAATGATAGTTACAGAAATTGGAGCTATTTATGTCCGAAAAATGGGGGAGCTCCTTTTTAAATATTTGTAAAGCTCATATAAGAAATGGTTCTTTTTTAAATTCTGTGTGATTTCAAGAGAAAGACTCAGACTACTATGTCAATTAGTTCAGTTGCTCAGTCGTGTCTGACTCTTTGTGACCCCATGAACTGCAGCACCCGAGACTTTCCTGTCCTCCACTATCTCCTGGAGTTCGCTCAAACTCATGTCTATTGAGTCGGGGATGCCATCCAACCATCCCATCCTCTGTCGTCCCCTTCTCCTCCTGCCTTCAATCTTTCCCAGCATCAGGGTCTTTTCCAGTGAGTCAGTTTTTCTCATCAGGTGGCCAAAGTATTGGAGTTTCAGCTTCAACATCAGTCCTTCCAATGAACATTCAGGACTGATGACTGCTATGAATACGTCATAAATTTGAGGAAATGATTTATTAACAGTCAGACATCTCCAGGGATGAAAGAGGTTAACAAGTGTCGCCAGTCCCTGCCTCATGGAAAGGGTTCACAGACTTGTCACTGCTTGGTACAGATGTGAAAGGCATTGCAGATGGATATCAATACATGTTAGTATTTTTTCCCAGTTCACAGTCCAAGAACTTCCTAGACAAATTTTACCCTCCACCAAGTTTCTTCCTCCTGAATTTCACTCCTCAATACAAAAAGGTGAAGCTTATTTCTTTCTTTTTCCGTCCTTCTCAGAACTTATTCTTCTTCATATTCAAAATTTCCAGTAAAGAATTTAGATTATTTTCTACTACATAATATGGTGGTTCTCAAACTTTTTAGTCTCATGATCCTTTACATTCGTAAAAAATATTCAGATAGTGAGGTGTTTTTTTTTTAATGTGGTTAATCTGTATCTATATCTACAGTAAAAGATTACACAAATCAGAATTAAAATTAATAAAAATACTATTAGATACATATAATAATACTAAATGCAACACATAAAAACATAGATCTTTATAACAATGATTGTGTTTTTGATGCAAAAACAATAATGAGAAGAGTGGTCTTATATTACATATTTGCAAATCTCTGTAGTACCAGGCTTAATAGAACACAATAGGATTTTTCTATCTGCTTTCACATTAAATCACAAACTGTGTAGTTGGAAAAGGGAGGAGAATTTTAACAGCTTTTTGTATAATTGTGGATATTTTTCTTTGATGTAACACCAAAATTCAAGAAGTGTTAGTTTCTTAAAGGTTAGTTGCAATGTGGAATCTGAAACCATATCAATGAATATTTTATAACATTACACTAAAATCCATGGGTCTGTCTTGCACTTTGAATACATTTTTTACCCATGCCTGATTTAATAAGATCATGAGCTGTTCATTTAGAAAACATCTGGTTTACTGACTCACGTAGTTCTTACAAATGTTGACACATTTCATTATAAAACATCAAAAAGTTACATTCATTAGTATTGGGCATATGTCAAGATCCTGGTGAAAGTTTTCCAAAGTTTTGCTTTCTTTGGAATGCTCCAGTTTTATCACTGACAACACATTCTGTCAGTTGTTTTCCTTGAAATGACAAGCTCACTTTATTAATTAAAAAATTCTGCCAGTTCTCAGAGAATGAACTTATGGTTACCTGGGTGGAAGGGTAGAGGGGAAGGGACAGTTAAGGAGTTTGGGATGGACACGTACACACTGCTATATTTAAAATGGGTAACCAACAAGGACCTACTGAAGATCACAGGAAACTCTGCTCAATGTCGTGTGGCAGCCTGGATGGAAGGGGAGATTTGGGGAGAATGGGTACATGCGAGTGTATGGCTGAGGCCCTTTGCTGTCCACTTGAAACTATCACATTATTAATCAGTTATACCCTAATGTAAAATTAAAAGTTTAAAAAATAAGACAGGAGTATACCTAAGTTTGAACAATCATAATTTGTCCAACATTTTTTCAAGAAAAAAAAATGCTATTTCATGGAAAAGACAGTTCAGCTCCAAATACAAACAAATGCACAATCACATTTCTTCAAAAAACATCTATCATTCTTCGATTATGTAGCTGAAGTGTTTTGTATACCTCCCATTTGTAATGAAAGATTAAGATTTAATAAAATTAGTAATTTTTACTACTACTTTAAAATCATTCTTATGTGAAACTGACCCTTTTTCCTCCCACTTACTGCATGCGTACATCTGACAGGGAAGAATACAATGGCATACAGTCTGGGGATGGCAGCATAATGCTTGTTAGGGTTCCAACTGGTATGGGTACAAATGTCAACACAGTGAATAAGGAAGACAATGTCTTGGTCCTTTTATGAAAACAGTTTTGCTCTCATGAACTCCTGAGAAGATACTAGGCACCCCCAGTGGTCTATAGATCATGCTTTGAGAATCATTGCTATGACATAGTATGGCTTGGAAATATTATATCTGATCATTTTTAAAAGAGTTTCCAGCCTTGTTATTCTGTTTCTGGAGCTGTGTCTCCTTCACCTTTTCATGTACACCTTACATGGGTCATGTGATTTACATCTTTCATTTCAGAACACAAGTTTCCAATTCAATTCTGTCCATGTCCTGGGAAGTGTAACCGGTCTGTTACTTTGGTTTGGGGAGGAAAGAAGAGAAGGATTGGAAGAAAGGATAAGCAAAAGAAGGCTTAGGTGAGTTTGCAATTGCTCATAAGAAGAGAAAAAGCAATGAGCACAGATGGAGTACGTGAGTAGCACAAGCTCTGCTGTCTACCCCAGGACCATGGGGAATAAGGCTCTTTCCTTAGAGCAATGCAGGGCATCATTATTCCGTATGGAGGAAGAAAGACTGTGCCTCAGGAGCTCCAAGAGACTACAGAATGCATATTCCTGGGCTGTAACTCGGAGTTCCTTAGCATGTCTTTGGGGATGCAGGACGGGGGCTTAGGCATGGGTGGTTTGCAAAATCTCAGGTGATCTTGACATGCATCTTGATTAAAAATCATTGCCCTAAGGGGTAAGACGAGCAAAAGTGTAACTAGATAATCACAGATGAACCTGAAGGTGTTGGGTTTATCTGTTTGAATACTGTTAAGTAAAAGACGGATCATTCCTCTCCACGGCTTAGGGGGAAAGGTCAGGGCTTGGAAACTGTCCTGAGAGTGGGTAAGGGAGTACATTCAAGAATACAGTTTTGATCTGAGTTGGTCAGTAGAGGAAGAAATCTTCCAAACTCTTTAGAGCTCTTTTCTTTCATTGAATCTTTATTCAGTATCACTTCACTCTCCAGAAAGACAGAAGTAAATGACAAATAAGACTCTAAAAGAAAAAAAAAAAAAAGGAAAAAGGAAGGAAAGAAAGAAAAATGGCTTGAAGACCTATAGCTGTCCAGGAGAACATGTCTGAGTAGTAATTGCTACTTTTCTTTCGTCAGTATAACTTGCAGTCACTCAAATAAGAACACTTGGAGTGGAAAATCTATTGATATTGAGGCTTGGGACTGGCTGGAAACACGGTCTCTGCAAAGTGTGGTATTTTAGCTCCCATTTTCTGTAACTACTACTCTCCCAAAGAGATTCCAAAGACCCTAGAAAAGATTTCCATGTGATTTTTATAAGTGACACAAAGTATCCTGTTCTCGAAAGGTACATGGGCCTAGTTTATTTTGGAAAGACTTGGAATAATGGGCTCTAGTAGGCATAGCCTGATAGATCTGAACACAAAAGAGCCAGGACAATCACAGTATTAGAAAAGCCCAAATCATCACCAATCTCTTCAGATTGTAAAAGAGGCCCATAAAATTGTGCATCTAGTTTTTCTGTTTCTTACAAAATTATGCAGTTTGGACAATGGCCACTTGGATTCACATAGACATGTCACCCCATGATTGTTTTTGTAGTTTCAACCTTAAAGGAGATGATGGGGCTTTTCGAAAGCTGCAATTTAGCTATGCTGCCACCAGGGAGCGATAGCTTGCAACCTCAATGTGGTCCAAACTCATGAATGTTTTTCCTGAAATAGAAGATAGTTGCTCTAGTCCAACACTTATTTATGTTAAAATATCCATTTCTCCAAATTATTTAAGTATTTTGTTAAAAGTGAAACTAAAATGTCAAGATAGGCAATACTCTGTGGACAGAGGAGCCTAGTGGGCTATGGTCCATGGGGTCACAAACAATTGGACAAGACATAGCAACTAAATAATATAAACAATACTCTGTGGACAGAGGAGCCTAGTGGGCTATAGTCCATGGGGTCACAAACAGTTGGACAAGACATAGCAGCTAAATAATAAAAACGTGTCCTACACACTGATCCAGGGATAACTAACATGGTATTTGCCCAGCATCTGTCAAAGCACTTTCCAGATAGTAGCTCATTCAAAGACCTCAGTAACCCTGTGAGGCAGGCACCATTACTATATTTGGATAAAGAAACCATGGCACAGATATGTGAAACTATATGAATAAGTTACAAAGCTAGCAAGTGATGGAATCATATTTATCTCAGACATTCTATCTATAAAGCCACAAATATTGATGAGGCTACTCTATGTCTATTTGAATTTTATTATTCTGATGGGTTATTATTACTAATAATTTTATTATTCTGAAAGCTATTAGTTGTTTGTCTTATAGTGTATCTAATCATAAAACTTTTATTTGGATTCACTGACTCACTGATCTCCCCATGATAATATGCTTCATGGGATGTTACAAGTAAAATATTACCCTTAATAAAGATCCTTGGAACATTTGAAATGGGGGAACTATACTTTGAACACAAAGTTATACTAAGAAACCTAACGGAATATACTATACAATGCATGTGTTAAATATTATACTGGTACTTGATTGCATTGGCTATCTATCAGTGAGAACTTGCTGGTGGCCTTGGTCATGTCACACATACACTATCTCCTTTCCATGGAGGTTATGTGAAAATGATGATGCAAATACTTCTGGCTTCAGGTTTCCAACTTTCATGGGTCTCCACAAAACATGCTAAGTCTTCCAAGGGACAAGAATCTCTCTCCTTGCTCTTTTCAGTGGAGCCTCTATCTCCCTGCTAATGTTGGTCTCCCCATTCTGACTTCTTAGGCTGTCAGCCTACTGCTTTCTGTTTTGGGGACATTGCAAGCTGCCCACTAGCTTTTGTCTGTTTTAAAGCCCATGCATGCATGCATGCATGCGTGTTTAGTCAATTCAGTCATGTCTGGCTCTTTGTGACCCCATGGACAGTAGCCTACCAGGCTCCTCTATCCGTGGGATTCTCCAGGCAAGAAATCTGGAGTGGATTGCCATGCCCTCTTCAAGGGGATCTTCCCGACCCAGGAATTGAACTCACATCCCCTGCATTACCAATGGAATCTTTACCGCTGAGTCATCAGGGAAGCCCGTTTTAAAGCCCTTTCTCTATCAAAGGCACAAATCACAAAATACTCTTAGAAGTCCTTAGAAGGTGGGGAAAAAAAAGGAATAATAATGCCAAATTTTTTAGTCTTCTGTTGATGGTCCCCACTTTTTTTGTTTGTTTGTTTTTTCCCTGTGTGTAATCTCTTTGCTTGCTCAGCTCATTCATTTTGAGGACTCTAGAGACATTTCCTCCACCCTCGTCCTCGCCGGGACATTTTTCATGATGCAATTCTTCAGTTCCCTGAAACTGTACCCCTATATTCCAGCACTGATGCAGAGTGTAATCTTTGTATCTCAGTCTGAGTCTTACCCTGACTCCCAACTATCCCAGACTGAACTGGGCCTGGCAGCAAAGTCTCAGATGGCAGTGTACCTTCCAGCCCAGGAGTTGAGATGGCCGCCCAGGGCAAGTTCTCTGTAAGAGTTTTTCATTTTTAAATAATTGTGAAATAATGTAGCCACAATAACCCTTGCCTCCTGGGATTTATGCCCCTGGGCATTCCCCTCCCACACTGAACAGGGCTGTCTTTTCAGCCTAGAGTATAGTGTGGAGATGATGCTGTGGGACTTTCTTTTTTTTTTTTTTTCTTTTTTTTATTATTATTATTTTTTTTTTTCCAGTGAGTTTTGTCATACATTGATATGAATCAGCCATGGATTTAAGGAGAGTTAGACCAGCTCTCTTGGCTTCTGCCTTGCCCTCTCTGGATCACTCACTCTGCAGTAATGGGGACAATGGCGCAGCCCCCCGGAAAGACCCACAAGGCAAAGAACGAGGCTCCCTATTCCAGGTGACCTTGCAAACAAATCCTGCAGACCCGTCAAGCATACCAGGTGACTACAGCCTCACGAGAGAGGAAGAACTTCTCTTCAAAGCTGCTTCCAAATTCCTGATGCTCAGAAATAATAATGCAAAAATTTTGAGGTAATTGTTCATGCAGCCATAATTGAGTGATATACATAGAGTTCTCCATCATCAGCTGGTTTTTTTTTTTTTTTTTCCTTCTGTTAAAAGCTGCTTGGAAACACCTATGATTAGTTTTCTGTAATCACAGAAGAATTCTCTGACTTCTCCCTTCAGCAAAAAGCTTGAATATAGTCTTTTTCTCAACCACCAAATCCACCTCTCAGGTTTGCAGCTACTGGATTGATGTGCATAGGATACTGAGATTACCCATCTTATAAGGTTTACTAAGTTGCCTCTAGCAACAGCTTTATATGCTGACTTATTTTGAGCAGTTTAGAACGGCCACATCCCTTGAAAAAATAGAGATAGTAAGAGTCGCAGCTCCATAGTGGGAAGAACTTTCCTAGGGGTGTGTGTGTGTGTGTGTGTGTGTGTGTGTGTGTGTGTGTGTGTATGTTAGTCACTCAGTCGTGTCCGACTCTTTACAACCTCAGGGACTGTAGCCTGCCAGGCTCCTCTGTCTGTAGAATTCCCCAGGCAAGAATACTGGAGTGGGTTGCCATTCCATTCTCCAGGGGATCAAACCCGAGTCTCCACCATTGGCCACGTTATGGTACCAAATATTAAACAATGTGTCCAAGGACTCAAAGATGGCCTCAAACTAATTACATAACATGTCTGAGCTTCAGTTCCTCATCCACACAGTGGGGAGTATGGGGAGGCTATTCATCTTATTTAAGGCTGGAAGAAAATGAAATGATAGACTTTAAAAAATAAATTTCAAAAAAATTATAGCACTATACAGATAATAGGCATTTAATAAATGATAGCCACCATTAATATTAAACGAAGACCTTGAACAACAGATTAAAAGTTGGAAAACTAACTTATTAGAGGTCAAAGATCCAAAAATGTTACAGTAGCTTTGATGCTGAGGCTGTGTGAGTCTGACTCACATGTTAGGAAGGAAGGGCTCCCTCTCACTGGAGAAAGGGCTTGGTATCTCAGTATCTCAGCAGCGGAGATGAGGAGGGATGGCATTTGAGGTCTACAGAACAGCATGATCCAACCAGTCCATCCTAAAGGAAATCAGTCCTAAATATTCATTGGAAGGACTGATGCTGAAACTGAAGCTCCAATACTTTGGCCACCTGTTGTGAAGACCCGACTCATTGGAAAAGACCCTGATGCTGGGAAAGGTTGAAGACAGGAGGAGAAGGGGATGACAGAGGATGAGATGGTTGGATGGCATCACCGACTCGATGGACATGAGTTTGAATAAGCTCTGGGAGTTGGTTATGGACAGGGAAGCCTGATGTGCTGCAGTCCATGGGGTCGCAAGGAGTCAGACACAACTGAGCGACTGAACTGCACAACATAAGCAAATTTAAGGCGATGGGACAGGATCGCATGTTTGGGGATGAAGTAGGGACAGAACATAATTCAGGTGGGCAACAGAGAAAGCAATAGATGGTAGAGGTTAGAGAGGACTGAAAAGCCATGTGTGATACCTCTGGTTTAGATTTCTCAACCTCAGCACTGCTGACACTCCGGGCTAGAAAAATCAGGATTGCAGTGGGTTGTCTTGCTCATTGCAGCTTGTTTTGTAGCATCCCTGGCTTCTGTCCGTCACTAGCACTCACTCCTCACCAGGGCCCGTGTGTGTGCTCAGGTGCCAAGTCGAGACTGACTCTGGCTTTGTGACCCTATGGATGATAGCCCGCCAGGCTTCTCTGTCCATGGGATTTCCCATGCAAGAATACTTGCATATGGTTTGTCATTTCCATCCCCTGGGGGACTTTCTGACCCAGAGATCAATCCAAGTCTCCTGTATTATCAAGTGGCTATTGAATATAGTTCTCTGTGCTACACGGTAGGACCTTGTTGTTCAGAAACTGTGAGATAATAAATGTTTTGCTAAGCCACAAAAAAGCAGATACTTTTCTTCCTCAATTCTGCTAGGAGACCATGGCCACCTTCCTCCTCTTTGGGCTTCCATGGTGAGAGAGTTTTCCACATGGGGTGAATGGCCAGGGATTAGGCCAAGTCTCATAATGTAGATGGCTGCTGGGTTGTCCCTGTGAGAGGCTCTGCTCTCTGGGAGGGAAGTCCTCTCTTGCCCCCAGCAGATGCCCCCCAGGGGCATCCCTATTCCCACCATTCCTGACAGCCAAGAGTATTTCCAGACCTGGGGAGCAAACTTGCTCCTGATAGAGAACCACTGTCTCAGTCCAACTTTTTCGCCTTTGTGGTGAATATCACTGGAACCCAGAAAGGGTGTACTCCTGGGCCAAGGACACAGCCCGAGGCTGCAGAACACAGTCAAGATCCTTCCAACACTTTATCTTCATCCCGACACTTGCAAAGCAGCCACACTAACTGGAAGAAATAAGAAAACGTATCATTAAAAAGACTCGTGTCAGGAGTGAAACATAGCATTTGGCTGGATCTCTGATAGGGAGAGTCAGAGCTGCCCCCTTATTTGAGAAGCATTCACATGGGTATTAAATGTGTTAATACAAGAAAGTGTCCAACACAGTGTGGGTTGCCCGGAGAGTGACCAGAAATGATACATTTTCTTCCTTTTCTGATAATAGTTTGGGATTAATTCAGTGGGCCATGGAGGAACTATAGGGTCCTTTTTATAGGCCAGTGACATTATCATAGTGGAAAAGGGACAAACTACCTGAAGCTCATGTCTCTTGCTTTATCCTGAGAAGGTGCCCTGTCTCTGGGGGACATATGCCTCCAGGGACTGGCATGATGCCGGCTCCGTAAGTGTCCTCAATTACCATTTCCACCCACCAAGGAGGCTACTCTCCCTAGAGAAGATCAGGACATAATGAGCCCAATGCCAGGAGTGATTAAAACAAACGACACTGCAGTCTCGCAGGTAGCTGGGCAGAGGGGAGGTGGCTGAAGTGATTGGCTCCTCTTAAAGGCCGCCCAGTTTTGAATAATACAGCTGCTTCCCTGATCGCTGCCTGAACGCAAACCTTTGGCAGCTGGTCACCCTCCAGTGCCTCTGGGATGGGGTCACCAAGGGCTGGAACACACTTTCTGAATTGAAGCAGCGGACTGTGAAATAGGAATTACTGACAGCTCTTAAGTATATCAAGAGAACAGCCCTATTCCTTAATACAGAGCCACTAATAGACATCTAGAAACCTATAAAACAGACAATTCCTCTATATCATCCTAGTTAAATCAATGTAGTTATATTACCCTCATCATTTTCCCTTTAACGTTTATTACATTTTGCCTCAGTAATTTATTTTTTCATATCCATCAGCCGATTAAAGACTTTATTCTGAAGATACACACATCCCTGTGACCTAGTTGAAACTGACCTAAACTGTTAAGTAAAGCAATTTGCTGGGGGAAGTTATTCTCTCTCTTTACTTCTCTCTGTGTGTCTCGAGATTCCTCTAACCCTTCCCATTTTGGGGGGTCTGGTGTTGGAGAGATTAATGTTACAGCATATACAATGTTTGTTTGGATTTTTCTGTAACATCTCACGGGAAAGCTAGAAAGAACTTTTTGGCCAACCCAATATATGCTTACATTTTCTGTTCTTTCCTTTTTCAGTACTGAGACCACTTCTGAACCCCTCCGAGTGTCTCTTTGTCAGCACCTCTCTTGACCTGCCCTTTTGTTTTTTCTCTTCCTTCTTCTCCCACCTCTAAAGCTTCCTCTTGCTGAATGACATGTGAGTTCCTCATCAGACAGATGTCCAGGACTTCTGGGATCCATCAGCAGCTATAGGAACCAGGGGCTCCTCATCTTGAATCTTTCTTGCACCTGCTGTAGTAAGATGCCTCAGCTCACCTCTATCCTGGGAGCATGCCCAGAACCCACCTGTGCAGACAGAAGAGGTGGTTGTTTTAAAGGTATTATTTAGACCAGCTGTTCCCAATCTTTTTGGCACCAGGGATGGGTTTCATAATAGAGCATGTTTCCATGTCCTGAATATTCATTGGAAGGACTGATGCTGTAGCTGAAGCTACAATACCTTGGCCACCTGATGTGAAGGACTGACTCATTGGAAAAGACCCTGATGCTGGGAAAGATTGAAGGCAGGAGAAGAGAACTACAGAGGATGAGATGGTTGGATGGCATCACTGACTTGATGGACATGAGTTTGAGCAAGCTCTGGGAGTTGGTGATGGACAGGGAAGCCTGGTGCACCGCAGTACACAGGGTCACAAAGAGTTGACATGACTGAGTTACTGAACCAAACTGAACTGATGTTTCCATGGACCAGGCAGAGGAGACAGTTTGGGGGTGATTCAAGCACATTGCATTCATTGTGCATTTTGTTTCTATTATTATTACATCAGCTCCACCTCAGATCATTAGCCATTAGGTCCCAGAGGCCAGGGACCCATGAATTTTCAGACCAACTTCCCCACAAAATCTCAAAGTGCTGCAAATGCCCCATTTTCACTTTTTTGAGGTGAAACTTCAACTCTCAGCTAAAGAGGACACAGGTGTTCACCTGGGAGATCAAACCATGAAGTTGCTATCATTCATAACACCATAATGGACCACTAAGTTGTAAGAAGAAGCAGAACACATGGGTCACAGAACTGCTTTTTGATGGAATGAGACTGTAACGTCCACTTGTGAAGTTAGTCAAAGTAGAGGGCTTGGAGACCTGGGACATCAAGAATAATCCTGAGGACTCTGACCTGGACACAGGTTGAGAAAAAGAAAACTTTCATTAAAACAGATGGCTTATTTCTCTATTAAGGCAGAATTTTCCTGAGCATTATGGCACAGAATACTGTTTTGAATCGGACTGTCATGGGCATGACCAACTTGCAAAACAGAAAAAAACCTGGAGCCTCTCTGACTGAAGGTACAGGAACCCAAAAGGTCTTTGCAAAATTTCCAAGCTGAAGATAGGTCTCTGAACCCTTCAAGTCCTGGTTACTTTCCTCCATCTCTCATATGGAGAGGTTTCTGTTAAAATCTTAACCTCCTTTAGCAGAGTGAGAACTCATATAAACATATTAGCATCGGGAGCTGTAACCTCAGGTACTGAACTTGGCTGGCTGAGAGTTTTTTCACACCCTGAACTCATTCAATGAGGCAACCTCTGATGTATCCTCCAAATTCATGCAGGCACCACTGCCAGAAATTTTGCGCCCACCTTGGAGTCTCATGTAAACTGGTGCATTTATTTCTGTTTTGTTCTTACGGCCCCTTTGTATGTGATGTCACCACAGCCCCTATGACACCCAGCTGTGGTCATCATGCTACATGTCTGTCTCCACCCCGGACCACGGGCTTCTGGAAATGAAGGGCAACAATTGTCTCGTTTGACTTGGTGTTTCTGGCCTGCGTGCACTGCTTGCTTCATTGCTTCATTTCAGTGAAGTTTTGCTGAGAAAATAAACAAATGAACAATGTTTGCCAACTGCACTTCATTCTACCATTTCAGATGGACATACCCTGATAGCCCCCTCCTAGACTTTATACACCATGTCCGCCATTTCTTTCTTTTGAATGAATTAATTGGATGTGGGCCAGTTTTTTAAAGTCTTTACTGATTTTGTTACTTTATTACTTCAGTTTTATATTTTGGTTTTTTGATCTCAAGGCAGGAGGGATCTTGATTCCCTGCCCAGGGATCAAAACCACATCCCCTGCTTTGGAATGTGGAGTCTTACCTGCTGGACCACCAGGGAAATCCTTAAACAACCATTTATTTTTAAATCACCATTCCTACTGCTAAACTATTCCGACTCTTCCTGCAGGATACCCCGTCTCCTTCAGTCCTAGAATAAACACTTTGCCTTGTGGTATTTGTCATCAGTTTGCTCTGGCATTTGCCGGTGTTCCAACCAGGGCACGGGTGTGTGTAAATATCCCCTTATGTTATATCCCCGTATGTGTTTCTCGGTGATAGTTCTTTGCAACTGTTTAAACCATAATAACTTTGTGCCAGAGCTTTGCTGAGGTGAGATGAGGGTCTTTAATCCTTGCTTTGCATGAGGGGAACAGGAAAGATGAAATGATTTAAAAGTAACCATGTCTCAGATCAGTGTTGAGGACTGGTAAAGGGATTTTGCGCTTCCTAGAGGTACTCTTTCGCCTCCAGGTCCTGCCGCCTCAAACAAATTACATATTTGTTCAGGGAAACCACATGTCCTAACATTTTGCTTCCATAGAAATCCCATCTATAGACAAAACTTCTCACAGTCAACCTAGATTCTGCCATCCACATCCTCACCTCTCAAAGATAATGTTTTTCAGAGTCCTTTGGCTTTTATTGTCCACGATTTTACCCCATAGGGGTTCAGAATTAATACGTAACTGGACACAACATTCCTCACTTGATCTTAATAGTAAGAAAATTAAGTGACTGCAGCAGAAAGCACACCCATATGTCCACAGAGTCTGTTTCTCTTTTGACTGAAACCAAAATCCATCTCAAACCCTAACCCTAACTGAAATCCAAAGAATGCAAAATTTCAGAAAACTCACTAAATACAGTTAAGTTTATATTTCAATCACTACCGTTAATTAAATGGTGTTAAGTTTGGCTAGTTAACAGAATTCCCTAGCGGTGCAGTAAATAAGAATCTGCCCACCGATGCAAGGGGCATAGGTTTGATCCCTGGTCCAGGAAGATTCCAAAAGCCGCAGAGCAAAAAGCCCGGGAGCCACAACTACTGAAGCCCATTTGCCTAGAGCCTGTGCTCTGCAAGAGAAGCCACTGCAATGAGAAGCCCATGCACGACAGCGAAGAGTAGCCCCCACTTGCTTCAACTAGAGAAAGCTCATGAACAGCAATGAAGACCCAGCACAACAAAAAATAAAACAAAAATAAGTAATCTTAAAAAAAAGATTAGCCAGTTGACAATATTAGCAGTTAATGCTTTGCCAGACATGTACTCATCTTTTGAGATAGCACATATTCCTAGTCGTTTACAAGGCTATGCTTGTATATTGGTATTCATGTCAGCCATTACAGACATGGATACTTGAGGAAAGCAATTAACAACCA
Organism: Dama dama; assembly: GCF_033118175.1. Lineage (NCBI taxonomy): Eukaryota > Metazoa > Chordata > Mammalia > Artiodactyla > Cervidae > Dama > Dama dama. The sequence continues at coordinate 20,040,925 of NC_083682.1, read as the reverse complement.
GCTGCTTAAGTCATTTCCTGAACAAAGAAGCATCAATAAGTATGTCTTCCTCAGTCCTGGTTTTCAGACATATCATGATATCTCCCATTAGCTCAATGGAGGTTTAAAATGTTTACCCTTGGAGCAGTAATGACTAACACTGACTGAGTGTGTCCCCGTGTGTCAGGCAGCACTCTGCACATCATTGTACACACATAAACTCTATGTTCCCATGAAGAAACTAAGAGATGGAGAAGGGGAGAGTTTGCCCAAGGTCCTACTGATGATAAGAGAAAGATCTTGGACTGGAACCTACAGAGTCTAGCTATAGAGTCCACATGTCAAAATCCTGGTGGCTCAGATGGTAAAGAATCTCCCTGCAATGTGGGAAATCCAGGTTCAGTGCTTGCGTCAGGAAGATCCCCTAGAGAAAGGAATGGCTACCCACTCCAGTATTCTAGCCTGGAGAATTCCATAGACAGAAGAGACTGGTGGGATACAGTCCATGGGGTCGCAAAGAGTTGGACACTACTGAGCAACTAATACTTTCACACTGATGGCAAGAGAAAGAGCATGGATTTGAACCTAGAGAGTCTGGCTATAGAGTGCACTTGTCAAAATAATTTATAAAACTAGTAGTTGCATCTCCTCTGAAACATAGGGTCAGCAGACTCTTGGGACTTGGCTCCTCCAAGAGTGGTTTATAGAGCAACCACATCAGGATCACCCAAGAGCTTGTTAGAAATACATCATCTTGATCCAGCCCCAGACCTACCAAGTCCTATTCTCTGTTTTATCAATGTTCCCCAAGTGATCCAAACACACATTAGTGTTTGAGACTCTTGTTTTAGGTCTCCTCTAGTTGTGCAACCACAGGATGTGCTAAGAAGTCACGGGGGTCCATGGATATTTGGGGGGACCTTTTAAAACCACCACTCTTCTAAGAACCCTGTGTGTTCCATGCATAAACCTTCACACTTAAGCACAACGGATTTTGTGAATGATCCTAAAGCACATAGTGTTAGCAGATGGCCTTGAGGGAAAATATCTTTCAGTCACATTCAGCTTCTGAGTTTCCACGCTTGTTTTTTAGACTCTGCCATTCATTAACAAGAACAGGAATTGCCTGAGGATTCAGTTTGTTGAAAACACCAGTGTCTATTATTTAATAATATTTGGCAAAAGTGTATCCACTTGATAAAACTGAAAAGAATGGGAATTAGAATGAGGAAATCCAAGACTGCGGAACTGGTGTGAATTCTGCCTGGGCCTTAGATATGCTAATGGTCCAGTGTCAGCTGCCATTGACTATGTTGTTTTTGTTGTTTAATCACTCAGTCCTGTTTGACTCTTTTTGACTCCATGGACTACAGCCCGCCAGACTCATCTGTCCATGGTATTTTCCAAGCAACAGTACTGGAGTGGGTTGCCATTTCCTCCTCCAGGGGATCTTCCTGACCCAAGGATCAAACCTGTGTCTCCTGAATTCGCAGGAGGATTCTTTACTGCTGAGGCTCCATGGAAGCCCACCGTTGACTATAGAAAGTGACAATATGGCAAGTGACAAAGCTGGAATATCTAAGGCTTTCCCACTAATGTGTGAACACGGTAATGATCCTGAATCTGTTTTGAAGCTTGCCTTTTCTATCGCTAAGTTATCTTTCTCTTTAGATGCGAACATTTCAGTTACAGAGAATTCTTAGAAATCATCAGCCCTCTTCCAAGGGTCTCTCAGAAATGGGAGACCAAGTTCATCTGATTCCAAATCCCGCACTCCTTTCTCTTTGCCTTTCTACTACGTATGAGAGAATTGCCTTGTCTTCCTTGTGAAATTGCTGTTTATATCTCTTGAACCTCAGGCAAGGCAACCAGAATGTACAACATAATAGAATAGAGCTATGAGTTAGAGTGGGGTGAAAAAGAGAAAAAGGAAATATGTATACTGTTAATTCTCCCTCCTTAGATTTAGAGATGGGGGTGAATTCCTAATACATTGTTTTACATCTCTTTGTCGTAATCATTGAATTTACTGCAGATGGAAGAGATTTTTCTGATCACATGTTACAAATGAACAGTTTTACAGTTTTAGAAATGGACCTCCAAAGAAGATCAAGTGCGTGAGTGATAGTCACTCAGTCAGGTCCTACTTTTTGCAATTCCATGGACTGTAGCCTGCCAGGCTCCTCTCTCCATGGAATTCTCCAGGCAAGAGTACTGAAGTGAGTTGCCATGCCTTCTCCAAAAGAAGATCAAATGACTTGCCAAACCAGTTTGTGGCAGAACCAAGCCCAGAATTTAGATCTTCTCATGCCCAAATAAAAACAACTTCCCATTAGTCTGCACAAAGATTTCCATTTTGCCTCCAGGAAAATCACAAGTCACTTCTCTAGCGACCCAGTGCACTGGACAACAGACCAGTAACACTTGTTACATCTGTGATCATCTGTAAATACGCACAAAAGCTTTGCTTGCTCACCTTCATATTCCCTTTAGTTTCTCTCCTGCCCAACTACCCACCACCTTTGAGCACAGAACACTTTCAGGGTTCTGCTTCCTTTATTAGAGTTAGAAGGGGATTTAGAGAGCATCAGTCCAAGGATTTTCAAACTGCATGCTTCAGAGGCTGAGGTCCCAAAGGCAAAGCTTTAGAGGACACTTCTCAGGTGTGCGGCCGGGTGAGTCACCCACCTCAACCAGATCATCTCCACTTCCATTGATATTACATACTGTGGTTCCAAATAAGATATTCTTTAAAACCTGTTCTAGTGCTTTAAAAATGGAATATAATGAGCCCTAGAAAGTGCCTTCATTTTCCCAATATTTTTCAGATAAGAAGTTTTGAGGTCCAGCCAAGTTTAAAAAACTCTCATAAGTTTCCGCAGCCCAATCCCACTATGGATATGATGAGAAGCAATCACAGAGAACATATTTTCTTCACCAAAAAAAATCAGGACATGGGCATTGACAAGACCAAATACACTTATGGGGACAACAGGCCAGAATATTTGAAATTGAGACTGTCCCAGAAAACCTGTAATATATGGTCACTCCAGGAAAAAGGCAAGAACATTTTCTGGCTCCCAGACTAGCTTGAGTGACTGGTGAATGAACTATGCTGTAAAGTCACAGAGGGTGACCGCTACTTCTTCCCTATTTTCTGCATTCTTTGATATATGATATCACCTGCTGAATTCTATTGATTTTAGTAATGCTTTCTGTATTAAGATTTATGCCCTAATGGCTCCTTTGGACTTCTTGGGCTGGCTGGGCTCTCAACTTTGGGCTACACTGGGAGCTAGAGGCCAGGAGGAAATGATTCAGTGACTAACCCAACTTCTGATAAATCTAGTTAAAAAAAAAAAGTCCTGTGGTATAGCAGTAACTAGAGTTTTAGTGCCAATAGTTGTGGGCAGCTATTGATAATATATGTGTCCCTTAAATTTTGTAAGAGCTTCTAGATGGCACAGCAAAAGCAACCCAAGGAAGGTATTCTATAAAATAAATGAATAAATACAATACAGAGAATGTATGGTATTGGTACCGTATTCTATCAACCTGGATGGCTCCACTCAATACAGCACTACTGTGCATTAAAGATAATACTTAGGCAATAACCCATCGCATCCTTCAAGCCCGTCTCTTCAGATGTGATGGTTGTCAAACGGCAATGAGTTTGTGCAATAAAATCTTCTTGCGAGTCTGGTACACAGGCCAGCTGAGGCCGCCATGAGCATCTGTTTTGTTCTGCCGAGTCTAAAGTGGTGGATCTTTCTTGTTAGAGGAGAGTTGCCTTTGTCCTTTCTCGTACTGTTTTCTGTTTTGTTCTTTTAACTTTGTTTTTCCCAGAAGAAAAAAAATTTGTTTAAGGGACTGTTCCATCAAAGCTCAAGTAAATGTCGTTACTTCAGAAGCCTGGTTTTTTTTTTTTTGTTTGTTTGTTTTTTCTGGCCAGTCCAATTCTTCTCAGCCTACCGTTTTTCCAAGACCTGCTTCTCCCAACTTAAGGATGCAGATAGAATCACTAACAAAATTAAGGCTATTTAAAGAAAAGATCCGAAACGCCATCATTAAAAATCCTTTTCCTTGGGGAAGTTAAGCCCGCAGGATATGGCTTGGATGGTGGAATCAGAAAACCAGAGCTAGCTCCATGTTTCTGGAACTTTGTCTGATTTAATGCTCTGTTGTTGCCATCTTGAAATTCTAAATAATTTATGAACCAGAGACCTTGTGTTTTTATTTACCTGCAAATTAAATATCCAGCCCTGAAGAAAATGTCTTGGAATTCTACAAGACATTTCTGGCTATCTTATTAATTAACACTGGAACCACTCACTTTTTAGCTGTTAAATTTAAGTTGTGTTTACTCCTTTCAAAGCTGCAGGGTTTCTTTCTATTTTTTTTTTAACAGCTTGTATTTTTTAAATTAGATAATTTATCTTAATTTTTTTTTTTTTTTTTTTTTACTTTTTGGCCAGAGCCATGCAGCATGAAGGATCAGAGCTCCCCAACCAGGGCTGGAAACCTTGCCCTTCACATTGGAAGCGTGAAGTCCTAACCACTGGAGAGCCAGGGAGATCCCTGTTGTATTTCTCCTTCTGTTCTAGTTCTGACCTAGAAAAGCCCAAACATTATCTTGACAAAGCATGACACGTTTTTGAAGACTGGGAAATTTAAAAATTGAAAAGAAGGTGTTTCAGAAGACAGTGGATGGGAAAGTCAATGATATGTTAAAAGTGTTGTCACATATAATTACAATAAAGCTATTGGAAAGAGATATAAAGGTATGTTGATGTGGGAAGATGAATTATAAATGGGATACTATATTTCTAATATAAAGTCTAGATTGTGCCTTCTACTAATAGGTTTATTTTTTTTTCAAATGAGATAGTGTAAAGCATTGCAGACTTCAAGTAATAATCTTAATAATCTTTATTGCTAGGAAAACAGACTGCTTGGTTTTTTAATGTTAAATTCCCACACTATTACTGGGCTTGGGGTTAATGATTTCAAATAGTTTATAAAATAAGGGGTTACAAATAAGAAATTGTAACCTTGATATAATTATTAAGGTGATTCTCTTTTCTATAATAAGGGTTTTATCTATCTCTCTTCCTTCTCCTATAAAGATATTGTTTCTCTCTTTTCTTTCCCTGTTCTTTGCTTCACCATACTTAAGATTTAGGTTTTAGGGAACTTTTTAAGAGTCATTTTAGTGAAACACAATGTCACTTTAAATGAAAAATAAAGTTTGATATTTTAAGTACACATCAAAAAGGTGATAGGCCACCATAACTATAGCAAGAAATTTAAAAATTGGGATGCACTAGTTGTATGCACTATTTGTATGTGTATCATTTACCACCTGTATATAAAATATAGGGCTTCCCAGGTGGCACTAGTGGTAAAGAATCTGCCTGCCAAGGCAGGAGACATAAGAGATGCAGGTTTCACCCCTGGGTTGGGAAGATCCTCTGGAGTAGGAAGGGACAACCCACTACAGTATTCTTGCCTGAAAAATTCCATGAACAGAGGAGTCTGGTGGGCTGCAATCCATGGGGTCCCAAGAGTCAGACATGACTGAGCGACTGAGCGCACATTATATTGGTTAGGGTTAGGGTCACCTACTGTGTGGAGGATACTAAAATTATATTTACAAATCTCATCCTACTTATTCACAAGAATTCTATAAAGTGGATATTTTAGGGCTACACAGTTGTTTACCAGCAGAGATAACAGGCAAACCAAACCCAAGATAGGCTGGCTCCAAAGCCCATCATACATTCTTTCAACTTGCGCTTGTCACTCAAAACAGGTTACCTCTGTGACTAATATGTGCAGGCCTTTGTAATGGGCTCTGAGACGCTTGATGGCAAGAAGTCAGATGTGGGTCTTGACTTCCAGGAATGGAAAATCAAGTGCACAAGATGAGGCGTGAGCAAAACAACGGCAGTATGAAAAGATCATGGTCAGTGTAATGTGAATGATGCAGACAGCAAATGCCACACAGTGGCATTCTTTTATTGGAGAGATCTACTTATGCCAGTTGGAATGTCCTTCTCAGAATTTCACAGGACAGAATTGCATTCAGTCCTGGACTTAAGAGATGTAGGCTGCCAATATAATGCAACATTTCACATACCTGTGTCATATCATATCAAAAATAATCAGTCCAATGCTTTTATGGCATGGCTTATATCTTCCTATGTTATAAAAGAAAACACATTTCATCAAATGTTCTTCTTCAATCAAGTATGCTGCTGCTGCTGCTAAGTCACTTCAGTCGTGTCCGACTCTGTGCGACCCCATAGACAGCAGCCCACCAGGCTCCCCCGTCCCTGGGATTCTCCAGGCAGGAGCACTGGAGTGGGTTGCCATTTCCTTCGCCAATGCATGAAAGTGAAAAGTGAAAGTGAAGTCGCTCAGTCATGTCTGACTCTTGGCGACCCCATGGACTGCAGCCTACCAGGCTCCTCCGTCCATGGGATTTTCCAGGCAAGAGTACTGGAGTGGGTTGCCATTGCCTTCTCCTCAATCAAGTATAATGCTTTGCAATTCTTGGGTCTAATATAAGTCTGGCTTATTTTACACTTTACACCATGGGAATACCTGGAAGGAGTTGGAAAAGCAACAGAGATTATTTGCTAGTTTGCAAAACTCTGTAGCCTGGAGCAACTCCATTGTATTCAGTTAATGTCTGTGCTTGCGTTGAGCTGGAACGAGACTTAAACTCCACATGCCGTGTCCTTTTGCTGCTGTCTTCATTAATTACATCTGGGAAGGAGGACTAGCTAAGCTTTCGGAAGACTTTGAATTTCATTTGAATCTTAAAGGGATGATGATGAGGGCTTAGGTAGACAAGGAGGAAAGTAAGTGGAGGCATTGAGAGAAAGACAGCTTCAGAAAAGGACCATGTGGGAGGTTCCATCACTTTCACAAAGGAGTTAATCATGGATTTATAGTGTGGATGACTGCAGCAGTGAGACAAAAATTAGAAAGTTAGATTAATAATATTTTTTGAAACTTTAAATGACAAGATATGGAATTTGGCATTGATTAGCTTTTAGGCATGGGGGAGTACTAATTTTTAAATTAGGGAATTGATAAGATGTGATCTGTTTCAGGGAGATATTAGCAACAGGTCAGAAAAATGAGGTTGGGACAATGTTTGGGACAGAGGATAGGGTTTCCTAAGTAAGAGTCGTCAGTGAAGTCTAGGTGAGTGATACGCACATCTTGTCTGGATCTATGGATGCTATTAATGTGCAAACACCAAGCCTAGCAGTTGCTTCCATTAAACTTAGTGAGACTTGCTGGAACTTCCGTTCAAGCTGGCTCAGGGGAACTTAATGTAAAAGACGTCTAAAGTAGCCTCCTTTTATACACAGTTTTAGTTACCCACCATCAATCTCAGTCTGCAAATATTAAATGGAAAATTTCAGAAGTAAAGAATTCATAAGTTTTAAATTGCATGTTGTTCTGTCTAGTGTGATGAACTCCCAGGCTGACCCTGCTCCATCTCCAGAGGGACATCCTTTAATCTGGTACATCCCTCATTAAGTCACCTAGTCACCATGCCCATGGTCAGATAGACTTTTTCAGTGTAGCAGTGCCCGTGTTATTTTACTGAATAATGCCCCCAAAGTGTAAGAGTAGTGATGCTGGCAATTCTGATATGCCAAAGAAAAGCCATAAAGTGCTTCCTTTAAGTGAAAGAGTGAAAGTTCTCAACAAAGAAAGAAAGAAAAAAAGAGTATGCTGAGGTTGCTAAGATCTGGGGTAAAGACAAATCTTCAATCTCTGAAATTGGGAAGAAGGAAAAAACATGTAAGTTCGTTTTGCTGTTGAACTTTAAACTGCAAAAGTTAGGTCCACAGCCAAGTGATAAGTGCTTAGTTAAAATGGAAGAGGCATTAAATTTATATAATAGGATATTTTGAGCTAGTGCGAGATCATGTTTACATAACTTCTACTGCAGGGGATCTTTATAATTTGTTCTATTTTATTATCATTGTTGTTAGTCTTTTACTGTGCCTAACTTGTGAATTAAACTTTATTGTAAGAATATAATTATTAGGAAAAACACATGGTGCACATATGTATATATATATATATATATATATATATATATGTAGTATCTATCTACACACACACACACACACACATAGAGAGAGAAAGAGGAAGTTTGATACTATCTGTGGTTTCAGGCATCCACTTGGAATATGTTCCTCATGGATAAGGAGAATTTGTTAAAGTAATTTGCTACATGACTTGAGTACTGATATTAAGCACTGTAATTTGTCAGGTAAAGTATAGCCCAAGGAATTCAGATGGCAATAATAACAATAACAATGGCACTGCTAATTAACAGCTAAAATGTATGCTGTGTGTGCTCCATAGCATATTCCTATCACTGCGCTGTTTCACCTGAAGTAGCTCATACAATCCTTGACTGAAGTTTATGAATCAAGTATCGTTTCTCTGTTTTAGGTGGGAAAACCAAGATTAGAAGTGGATTTAACCCAAGTTCATATCCCTGGCAAGTGGCAGCAGAGGGAGCCAAACCCAGGCACATTAAAGAACAGCCTGTCCTGTGACCCTGGGATGCACGGTCTCCAAGAGCTAAAGCCTCACACTATGGATAATGGAACACACTCCTTTCAACATTACTGGCTGGGGCACTTAGCCTGAATTATTAAGCTATGTTGAGCCTCAGTATCTCCATCTGTAAAATGTAAAGAGTTAATAGGGATTTCATAGGGATATTTTGAAAGCTAAAATTCATAATGTGTGCAAAATGTTGGGCAGAAAAAATATTTCAATCAATTAGCTGAGGATGAGCTTTGAGAATTCAGGTGGTAAGCAACACCCAGATCCTGGCAACATTATCTTAGTTGATGGTTCATTCATTGCAGTCCTCCAACAAGGCACTGAAAAATGGGGAAATGAGGCACAGTTGTGCCCAGGGCCTGAGGGAGGAGGCTCTTTGGGAAAACCCAGATGTCATCCCATCAGTAGATGTGCCTACAAGGATTCCAGTCACAGAACTTTCTCTATGGAAGTTCGGCCCTGTAGACTCACGCAGCCACAGACAATGGCTGGGCTCAATGGGGCAGAAGACTGGAGGGAAGAATTTGTAAACATGCAGTCATGTAGATGGAGCTTCCCAGGTGGCTCAGTGGTATAGAATCCGCCTGCCAATGCAGGAGATGCAGGTTCGATCCCTGGGTTGGGAAGATTCCCTTGAGGAGGAAATGGCACCCCACTCCAGTAGTCTTGCCTGAGAAATCCCATGGACAGAGGAGCCTGGCCTGCTACAGGTCATGGGGTCACAAGAGAAACACAGCTTCACAACTCAACAACAACAGCAAGCTGAGGATACCCAGGGTTTTTCCAAGTCATAATAGATGCTGTGTTTATGTTGGCAAGATGCATTCCTGACTCCACCAGCCAGAGCACCGCAGGCAGGATTGTTGGATGTTTCTGACATTCTAAAGGCTTTGTTGAAGCCTGGAAAGAGTGAACCAAATAGATGAATGAAGGGCAGCTTTAAGAAACTATGGCCAGAGGCAGAGACTTCAGGGCATGTGGAAGGAGAGGAGAGTGATTTGTCTAGTTTAGGAAGCCAGGAATAAGGTATCTTCTTAAAGTCCCTGCTCTCAGGCCCCACACTGCACTGATTTATGCTGGAAATTCACACATTTCCAGCAGCACACACACACACATAGACACATGGAGGAAGGCACATACGTACATTTAACAATGGACAGCTACGCTTCAGAGAATGAGAACTGGCTCAAGCACTTGTCAACTGATTCTGTAGAAGAGAAAGAATACAAACAATGGTGAAATATGACAAATAGATTTTATCACTTATCCACTTGGACCAATGCCTGGATCTTGGCCTTCAGAAGGTTTCTGAGCCCTTAGCCTAGAGTTTGAGATGATTTGCTGTCACCTTATCTATTCATTTGTCTGTTTATGTCTCTCTTTCCCAATAGAAGCTACACTCCTTAAAGACAGGGCATCATCTGTCTTTTCATTCCTGGATCCCCAGTATAGAGCACATAGTTGAGTGCTTGAGAAATAACCATTGAATGAATGAGTGAAAACATTCTTGGCAATATTTAGGTCACTGTCTTCTTTTATTCCAGAGTATTAAAAATAAAAAAGGGGCTTCCCTGGTGGCTCAGCAGTAAAGAATCTGCTTGTCAATGCAGGAGATGTGGGTTCGATCCCTGGATTGGGAAGATTCCCTGGAGAGGGAAATGGCTGCCCACTCCATATTCTTGCCTGGAGAATTCCATGGACAGAGGAGCCTGGCAGGCTTCAGTCAATGGGTCTGAAAGAGCCAGACACAACTTAGCGACTAAACAACAAGAACAGTTAATAATAATAATTTTTAAAAGCTCAAAGTTATAAAGTATAAACCAAAGCTTAGGTATAGTGAGTGAAGTCACTCAGTTGTGTCCAACTCTTTGCAACCTCATGAACTGTAGCCGACCAGGCTCCTCCATCCATGGGACTTTCCAGGCAAGAATACTGGAGTGGATTGCCATTTCCTTCTCCAGGAGATCCTCCCAACCCAGGGATTGAACACAGGTCTTCTGCATTTAGACAGATACTTTACTGTCTGAGCCGCCAGAGAAACCATCTTATGAGCCATCTTATCTCTATTCCTTCTCTTCCCACTTGAAAACAAAATAACTGTTCTATCAAGAGCCCCCACTAAGGTTAGAATTTATTCTGTAAGCAAAGGGGATTTTAAAGGTTTTCAAGGGGTGATTGACAAGGCAAATGGATTTCTATTTTAGAAAGATACTTTGGAAGCAGTATGCAACATAGATTAGAATCTAAACAGACTGCAAGAACAGAATCCATTTAGAAAACTGTTCATCTGTGATAGCCATGCAAATCAGTAAATATTGGGACAGGATAGTGTTGGTAGAATACCATGGGGAGCTACAGAGCTATGTAGATAGAGTAGGTACAAATGCCTTCATTAATAATAATAACAACATTGCTAATAATGGTAATAGTAATAACACTAAAAATAAAAATAATTAACATTTATTAACTGTATATTCTCTGCCAGGGACTCTTCTAAGATGTACAGTGAGTTGTCCAAGTTTGCACAGCTAACAGTAAATGGAAAAGTTGGAATCCAGACATAAAGCTTTTGACTGTAAGCCCAGACCCCTATTCACCATGCTACGAACAAAATCTTAAAGTATAATATCTAATTTATCTATGCAAATGTGTATTATTTATGGAATGCACTTTGCTTTTAGGTTGTAAGCTTTGTTAGATTATAAACTTCTGGAAGGCAAAAGCAATGTTGTCTTTTTTGTTTGTATTTTTTAGCTCATGGGCTTCCCTAATAACTCAGGTGGTAAAGAATCTGCCTGCAATGCAGGAGACTCTGGTTCAATTCCTGGGTTAGGAAGATCCTCTGGAGAAGGGAAAGGAAACCCACTCCAGTATTCTTGGGCTTCCCTTGTGGCTCAGCTAGTAAAGAATTCATATGCAATGCAGGAGACCTGGGTTCGATCCCTGGGTTGGGAAGATACCCTGGGGAATGGAATGGCTACCCACTCCAGTATTCCAGCCTGGAGAATTCCATGGAACGTATAGTCCATGGGGTAGCAAAGAGTCAGACACAACTGAGCAACTTTCACACTTTTCTTAACTCATGTATACACATGCAGTTACATATGTGCACCTATATTGTATGCATGTACGTGCATACATATACATTGATATATAAGAGGCAAAGGAGAAAAGGAAAGATATACCCATTTGAATGCAGAGTTCCAGAAAATAGCAAGGAGAGATAAGAAAGCCTTCCTCAGTGATCAATGCAAAGAAATAGAGGAAAATGATAGAATGGGAAAGACTAGAGATCTCCTCAAGAAAATTTAAGATACCAAGGGAACTTCATGAAAAGATGGGCACAATAAAGGACAGAAATGGTATGGACCTAACAGAAGCAGAAGATATTAAGAAGAGGTAGAGAGAATACACAGAACTGTACAAAAAAGACCTTCCTGACCCAGATAATCACGATGGTGTGATCACTCACCTAGAATGTGGAGTGAATCCTGGACTGTGAAGTCAAGTGGGCCTTAGGAAGAATCACTATGAACAAAGCTAGTGGAGGTGATGGAATTCCAGTTGAGCTATTTCAAATCCTAAAAGATGATGCTGTGAAAGTGCTGCACTCAATATGCCAGCAAATTTGGAAACCTCAGCAGTGGCCACAGGACTGGAAAAGGTCAGTTTTCATTCCAGTCTCAAAGAAAGGCAATGCCAAAGATGTTCAAACTACTGCACAATTGCACTCATCTAGTAAAGTAATGCTCAAAATTCTCCGAGCCAGAGTTCAAAAGTATGTGAACCAAGAACTTGCAGATGATCAAGCTGGATTTAGAAAAGGCAAAGGAACCAGAGATCAAATTGCCAACATCTGTTGGATTATTGAAAAAGCAAGAGATTTCCAGGAAAACATCTACTTCTGCTTTATTGACTATGCCAAAGCCTTTTATTGTGTGGATCACAACCAACTGTGGAAAAATTCTTAGAGATGGGAATACCAGACCACCTGACCTGCCTCTTGAGAAACCTGTAAGCAGGTCAAGAAGCAACAGTTAGAACCAAACATGGAACAACAGATTGGTTCCAAGTCAGGAAAGGAGTAAATCAAGGATGTATATTATCACCCTGCTTATTTAACTTATATACAGAGTACATCATGAGAAACACTGGGTTGGATGAAGCACAAGCTGGAATCAAGATTGCCGGGAGTAACATCAATAAACTCAGATACCCAGATGACACCACCCTTATGGCAGAAGGTAAAGAGGAACTAAAGAGCCTCTTGAAGAAAGCGAAAGAGGAAAGCGAAAAAGCTGGCTTATAACTCAACATTCAGAAAACTAAGATCATGGCATCCAGTCCCATCACTTCATGGCAACTAGATGGGGAAACAGTGGAAACAGTGACAGACTTTATTTTCTTGAGCTCCAAAGTCACTGCAGATGGTGATGGCAGCCATTAAAAGATGCTTGGTCCTTGGAAGAAAAGCTACAACCAACTTAGAGAGCATATTTAAAAGCAGAGACATTACTTAGCCAAAAAAGGTCCATCTCATCAAAGCTATGGTTTTTCCAGTAGTATGTATGGATGTGAGAGTTGGACTACAAGGAAAGCTGAGCACTGGAGAACTGATGCTTTTGAACTGTGGTGTTGGAGACGACTCTTGAGAGTCCCTTGGACAGCAAGGAGATCAAACCAGTCCATCCTAAAGGAAATCAGTCCTGAATATTCATTGGAAGGACTGATGCTGAAACTCCAAAACTTTGGCCACCTGATGCGGAGACCTGACTCATTGGAAAAGTCCCTGATGCTGGGAAAGATTGAAGACAGAAGAAGGGGACAACAGAGGATGAGATGGTTGGATGGCATCACTGACTCAATGGACATGAGTTTGAGCAGTCTCCAGGAGTTGGTGATCAGGAAAGCCTGGGGTGTTGCAGTCCACGGGGTTGCAAAGAGTTGGACATGACTGAGCAACTGAACTGAACATACATGAGAAAAGTGAAAGTGTTATTCACACAGTCTTGTCTGACTCTGCAACCCTATGGACTGTAACCCTATGGACTGTAGCCCCCAGGCTCTTCCGTCCATGGGATTCTCTAGGCAAGAACCCTGGAGTGGGTAGCCATTTCCTTCTCCAGGGGATCTTCCCAACCCAGGGATCTAACCCACGTCTCTTACTCTCCTACATCGGCAAGAGGGTTCTTTACCACTAGTGCCACTGGGAAGCCTGTGTGTACACACACACACACACACACACACACACACACACACACACACATGGTTCAGCTGGGTGAATGAGCCTGACCCACAGTGGTCTGCATTCTAACAAGGAGCCATGGAGATGGACAGCTTGTCCCAAAGCATACCCTTCTGATGGTCAGACTCTCCAGCAAGCAACAGAATTCTTTTGAGAGATCATAGAGCCTTTCTTTATCCCTCCAATAGCAGGTTGAAATTCACACTGGTAACCCTCCAGCCTCTTTCCTGAACACAGTTCTTTGTACTTGGGTGGGGTGGGAGGATTGAGGCTCTGAGAAGGACCAAGGGGATGATGCAGGGCATTGCCAGTGCTCAGGGAAATCTTTAATATGTCCTCACAGTTAACTGCTCCTCTCTCTCTTTCCTTCCAACTTGCTGCTTTCTTTACATAGCAGTGGCTTTTCTCCCAACACTGCGTGAAGCTGCAGGAAAAAAGGAGCTTAGGAAAAAAGGTGGAGTTTAGACAGGCCTTTCCATCAGAAGGGTGCTGGTTGGGATGGGAAGACAGTTGCCCTCGTTGACTGTGCCTGCAGAGGCCCTGTGCTTGGGCCGGCTCATGGCTGACCCCATCCCACCCACTTCTTACCTCCTGCTTGATCTTAACAAGGCTTCTTTCTGGACATTCAGAGATCAGCCCGATCAAAACCTTGTTTGGAGATTTGCAGAGCTGGCTGCTGGGGGCCTTGGGACTTTTCCGTTTGCATGGCACATGCAGCGCTTGGTGAGAGGCAATTAAGAGCTTGCCGACAGCTCCTGGGGTCCGTGGGTTCACAGAATTTCAGCCAAAGAATTTTCATGCTAAGCAGATATTCAGGTTTGGATTTGCCTCAGGGATGGGTGTGACAGGGGCGATAACAGGGAATAGTCTATGAATCTCTGAATTTCCATGTTCCCAAATGCCTGAATGGTGGTGTAGATGATACTAATACCTGGAGAGCAGAAACATTACCTTTGAGTGCAAACCTTCCCTGGGGCTTCCCAGGGATAGCAGTGATAGAGAGTCTTCCTGCCAATGTAGGAGACACAAGATTGAACCTACATGGTTCAATCCCTGAGTCAGGAGAATCCCCTGGAGGATGAAATGACAACCCACTCCAGTATTCTTGCCTGGAGGATCCCATGGACAGAGGAGCCTCGCGGACTACGGTCCACAGGGTTGCAAAGAGTCAGAAATGCTGAGGACACAGCACAGCAATTCCCTTCTCTAAGGGAAATGTCTAGTATCATTTAAGAGAGAAAACAATTTCTTCTCCATCTTTCCCAAGAGCAAAAGCAAAGGGATGGGGGTAAGATGAGACAGAAGGAAAGATGACAATGGGGTTCAGAGGAGTCCAAAAGGAGAGGACTAAGTTGGGGGAACACAGACTGGATGCCCAGATGCTGCAGGGATAGAGGGGAGGGTCATTGTCTGAAGATCTCCCTATAGGCAGGCGGCCTTTGCATGGAGACTGCTCAGCCTGGGTACCACTGCTGGCCACCACCATCTCAGCATCTGCTGGGGGCAAGAGAAGGCTTCCCTCCCAGAGAGCAGAGCCTCTCACAGGGACAACCCAGCAGCCATCTACATTATGAGACTTGGCCTAATCCCTGGCCATTCACCCCGTATGGAAAATTCTCTCACCATGGAAGCCTGAAGAGGAGGAAGGTGGCCATGGTCTCCTGGCAGAATTGAGGAAGAAAAGTATCTGTTTTTTTGTGGCTTAGCGAAACATTTATTATCTCACAGTTTCTGAACAACAAGGTCCTACCGTATAGCACAGAGAACTATATTCAATAGCCTATGATAAACCATAATGGAAAAGAATATTAACAAAAAGAATGTATATGTCTTCATAACTGAATCACTTTGCCACACAGCAGTCATTGATTAACACGACATTGTGGGTACTTCCTTGGGGGCCCAGTGGTTAAGACTTCACCTTCCAATGCAGGGGGTTCAGGTTTGATCCCCGATTAGGGAGTTAAGATCCCACAGAATGCATGTGCTATTCACGTGTGACTTGGTGTCACTTTCGTAGCAACAGAGCAATGGCTGCTGTCACCATATCTCCCAGCCCTCAAATCAGGACGCAGTATTTGTTATATGATTTCACTTTAATAAGGACATTTTAAAGTGGGAGCATCCTGGTAATCCAGAACTTATGATTTGGCTTGCTGTCCTGAGGCAGAGGTTATTTTTGGACAGGATGTAGAAGAAATTCTATGAATTTCTAAACTGTTCAAGTGAAAATATATCTACCTTCCTCCACTAACATCTACCACCCACCCTCAAGTTGCTTGGAGTGGGGATTTTCTTCTCCAGGCTCCAATAGCCAATGGATGGCTCCATGAGCTTCTGCATTTAAGGTAGGAGTCAGACATGTGGTTCACAGCACAGATGTGTCCTGCAGAAAGGTTTCATTCTGGGTTGCTCCGCACGGAGAAATAGTTACAGACATTAAAAAAAAATCAAAAGAAGCCACACAGATATCTGGGTTATTTGCTTCTTTTGGATTACAGGAAGATCTGACAGCACTGAACCACATATCGTGTGCTGTTTCCTTGAGACCTGATGGCTGTTAGGCTCACTAATCCCTCAAGCCCCCTTGGCTTCTTTGACACAGAGGCAAGGCAGGGTGGAACCTGCTCCTGGAATCATGCTTCCTGCTTCTCTGCTTTTCTCTCTCTACCAGCCCTTTTCCTTCACATTGCCATCAAGGTCTTTGACAGTGTCATGGCCCTGTCTTAGAGCAGGAACCTCTGCTCTTGGTCCCTAGAAAAGGTTTGAGCCTGGACTTGAGTGCATAATCATGAGCCCAATAGGATAGCCCATGTCCTCACCTGGAAAATGTTTGGGAGCTTTCACTTTTGGAAATAATACCCCAGATTGCATTTGTGTCTTTTCATCTGAAGCTCCCTAGGTCTCAAAAGTGGAGGGTGCAGAGGCAAGACTCATTAACCCTATAATCTGAAGCTTTTAACTTACCTGAGTGCTTTCCCGAGCTGTACTTTTAAATTGCACTGCACCTCCCAGATGAACTTGGAGCTACATTGACTGTTCTGTGTATCGCCCACTCATAGCTGCCTTTAAGTGTTCTCCATTCCCCCATCCCCACACATGCCACCATGTGGGTTCTTGCAGATTACTCAGCTCTAAAGAACAGAAATTGTCTGAAAAAATGTCTGCCTTTAGAAATGACGGTGACTTGGAATTATGCCAAATATATTTGATAATTAATTGTGTGACTTTTGACAAGTGACTTGCCCTGCTAGTGCTTTTATTTTCTTGTATAAAATAAAACTAGACCTAGACTGACCTTTGCTTATTCACTCAAGTGATTCATTTAGGTGACATGTAGCAAACACCTACCGTGTCACAGAAGACTGTCCTAGAGACTGAGTGTATAAAAAATGAGAAGCATAATAATGTTACTCTCAGGCATCTTAAAGTCTGAAAGTAAAGACCTGTATCTTTATATCCATTTGCCTTTTTATTATGTATTTTTATTACATATCATAATTTGTTATAAGGATTGACACATGTATAGTAAAGAAAATATATCCATAGTATCCATAGCATTTACAAAGCAGTGTGAAAAACGCAAGGATAAATATGCACAGAAAAATAAGCAATCATTGAAAAGGAGCTCTTACAGGAAGGAGGGAAGTTTTCAGAGCTAAAAGGTGAGTGTTGTGTGGGTCTTCAAGTATGAACAGAAATCCAATGGGATTACAAGCCAAGGAGGTATCATATGTGCATAAGCTGAAGTGAAGTTGCTCAGTCGTGTGTGACTCTTGGCAAACCAATGGGCCATAGCCTACCAGGCTCCTCCATCCATGGAAATTTCCAGGCAAGAGTACTGGAGTGGGTTGACATTTCCTTCTCCAGGGGATCTTCCTGACCTGGGGATCGAACCCAGGTCTCCCACATTGCAGGAAGACGCTTTACCCTCTGAGCCACCAGGGAAGCCCCATCCAGATGCATAAAAGTCAAGGTGGTTTGAGATGAAGGAGCTTGGAAGTTGGGCAGAAAGATCCATCAGAGAAGGGATTATAGAGCTGCGTATTCCATGCTCAGCATTTTATTTTTATTTTAAACATGTATTTATTTATTTATCTCACTGTGTGGGGTCTTCATTGCTGCACTTGGGTTTTCTCTACCTGTGACAGGGGCTACTCTCTAGTCATGGTGCATGGGCTCTAGAGTCGGGGTCCGTAGTTGTGGTGCACGGGCTTAATTGTCTCTCATGTGGAATCTTCCCAGACTAGGGATTGAACCCACGTCCCCTGTATTGGCAGGAGGATTCTTAACCACTGGACCACCAGGGAAGTCCCATGGTCAGCCTTCTAGAAAGTCATTCCTTTGCAGTTCTTTATACATAAATATTGGATACTTAATTTTGCATTATTTTTCTAGAGCATTTTGGCATCGTTCTATTAATAACTGAAGATGACTTATCCTCTTAAGGTTCATTTCAGAACCAAACATTCTGAACAATTGAGCTGAAAAATGAAGCTGGTGCAGAACAAAGATAAAGTATAGTTGAGTAGAGTTGCTACAAATGTCTGGGGTGTGGAAAATAAACACTTATCAGAAACAGGGGTGTGTCTACCTTGTCCCAGGTTAGGGAGGAAAGCAACCTAAAACAGCATGAAAGACACTAGTGATCTCAGTCGAGTGAGATTAACTGCCAGGCCCTGAGCATCATTTCACATAAACTATCCCTTCTTTCTTTGGAATCATTTAACAAGTCCCTTCTCTTTCTGGGTGAATTTTATACTCAGGGATTCTTCCCACATGGTAGTTCCAAGGTGAGAAAAAGAGTTGGAAACTGTTTCTTTCCAGTTTCATCAAAGCAGATTCCACCGGGCGGCCCTGGTTCTGTTATTGTCAGAAGCTGCCCGATGATCCTCTTTGGTTTTCTTTCTCTTGTCTGCACATCACTGACTGTTTAGCTCTGAGGACGGACGTGGGGCTTACAATTCGGTTCAGCGCCCTCTGCTGGCCAGACGCCGCCTCACACCAGTAAAAACAGCCAGTTCGCGGGGTGGGGGCTTCTTTTGCAAGGTTCTACCGTTTCTTTTCGTTTCTTGGCAATGCGGTATTGGAATTTTTTTTTTAAAAGGCTATTTAAAATCCAGCAGCTCTTCCTCTAGCAGATTATAATAATTTTAAAGCACCGCAGATTAAATTCGGGGCCTCCACTGGGTCCCTGGCCTTGGTATTAATTAACAAAGCTTGAAACGAGCTGTGATTAATTGTGAGTCCAGGAGTGCAAAGCAGTTTGATGAATATGTTCAGATTTCAGGGAGAGAAACATTCAAACCGTTGCTTGAAGCAAGAGCCTCCGCAATAATAACCAGTTTAGTCTCAAAAACATGTCTTTGCCATACAAATTGCAGAGTGTATCATCCTGGGGGTGAGGTCGGCTGATGGTAGAATGGAAGAAGAGGTCTGGAGCCATCTGCTCAGCACACGCCTTCTAAGGCGGCTTTTAGTTCCTTCTTTCTATTTCTTTCTTCTTTCCCTTTTCTGTCTTCCTCTGCTTCTCTTTCCCTCTCCCTTTCTCATTCCCTTTTATTTTCCTACATTTTCCTTTTCCAAATGATCAGACTTAAAGAATAGATTACATCAGGGTAAGAGGAAAAAATGGATATGAGATGCAGGATTCAAAAGAATGGAAGACCCACTGACCATCTTCAAAGACAAAGAAATCCAGCCATGAGACATTTGTTCTTCCTTCGTTCTCAGAATCATTGTAGAGATAGATGTCCACTGGAACTCAAGGATCTAGCAGGTAAAGATCACAGAATTTTGGGAGAGGCAAGATACGGCGATGATTATGTACTCTAACCCCTGGGTATGCTTTAGGGCAAACTGGGATGTGTTCTGGTTAATTGGTGCAACATCACAGAGATGCCTGGAGGAAAGGAGAACTGAGTCAGCCAGAGGGTCCTGAGAAAGATGGACTTGGACTTCAGAGATGTAAATTGGAGTCCTGGATCCAAGTAGTGGCAGGGCCGGCTTCATGAGTGTGTGACCTGGGCAGTCACACAGGCTGAGATGAGTTCCACATTTGGTCTGATGAGCTGCTATTGCCATCTTGATTCCTCAATATTGGTTTTTGTTTTGTTTTTAACAAGATGCTCTGGATTTTCATTTTGCCTGGGACCTTGCGAATTATGTGGTGGCTCAGACAGTAAAGAATCCAACTGCCATGCAGGAGACTCGGGTTTGATCCCTGGATTGGGAAGATCCCCTGGAGAAGGAAATGGCTACTAATCCCAGTATTCTTGCCTGGAGAATTCCATGGACAGATGAGCCTGGTGGGCTACAGACCTTGGGGTCACAAAGAGTCAGACACGACTGAGCAACTAACACTTTTCACTTTGCAAATTATGTAGCTGGTCCTATCTAGTTTGTATGGGACCTTTAGCACATCACTCAAGTTCTCAAAGTCTCAGTTTTCTTATCTGCAAAAGGATTATAGTCTTGCCCATGGCAGGATCATTAGGGGAAACACTTGGTAGATGATAAAGAGCTCTGCAAATATGTTGTTGTTTTTAACTGTTAAGTTATATCCAACTCCTCTGCGAGCCCGTGGATGGTATCCTGCCAGGCTCCTCTGTCCATGGGATTCTCCAGGCAATAATACTGGTATGGGTTTACATTTCCTTCTTAGGGGATCTTCCCTATCCAGGGATCAAACCCACGTCTCCTGCATTGGCAGGCAGATTCCTTACCACTGAACCACCAGGGAAGTCCTAACACAAATGTAGGGCAACGTTATTAGCTTTCCTGAGCTGCAGCAGGTCTCACCTAGCAATGACTTTCATGTGTTTTTGCTGGAAATTTATGGGCTGTTTTTATGTTTTCACTCAAGGTGGAACTGTCCCTGATTCAACTTCACGCTGTCTCTCCTCTGGAACCTCTGCACCCTTCCAACTTAGGGTTTCTTTTTCTGCCGGAAACACAGCTCTCAAGGGGAAAAGAGTAAGAGGAGACAGTGATGATCAGAGGAACCTTTAAGGTATGAGAAACAATTACAGTTTAGGGTGAGGACTTCAGAAGGCCAAGCTGAGAATGATTTAAGGGCAGTTGTTAATAGTGGTTTTTCTGCTAGGTAGTCAGGCATGAAGGTCAAAAAGCCAAACTTCTGGCTATAGCTTTTATTTATCCAAGCATATTTGGAGAGTTAGCAGGTGGCCTTTGATAAAATAGGATGTAGGTGAATAAGCTTGCCTTGAAGGACTCTGCTCTCTTCTTCCTTCCTTTTCCCATCTCAGTGGAGTCCCACTGCTCAGAGGTGGGGTGCTCTGGGTGGGAGACCCCAGGAAGCAGTAATTACACTGGAGACAATAGGCCAGCCCCCCCACCCCCCGGGCCCTGTGGGGGTCCCTAAGATTCTCATAAGGCTGATATGGAGGAGTGGGAGCAAGGATGGAGAAGTGGGCGAAGGACACAGGGAACTTTAGAAAGGTGGGGCAGGGACTCTGTTTATGAACACGTCTCAGTGCCAGCAGACTGCAGACAGGGAGGCCATCACTTGACATGGGATCAGGGCATCTTTTGCCATCAGTGCTGCCTAGAGATGTAGACTTGCAGCAAGAAAAAGAGGAACAATACAAGCTTTATTTGAAAATAAATAAATAATGTGTTTACTGAGGTCATCTTGAGACCCATGAAATTATTTGTGATTACCTTCCCCCCACCCAAAACCCACTCATATACTACCTGCCACGTATAACTTCACTTTCGCGTTCAGTCTCTCAGCTGGGTTGGACTCTTTTTGACCCTATGGACTGTGGTCTGCCAGGCTCTTCTGTCCATGGGATTTCCCAGATAAGAATGCTGGACTGGGTTGCTATTTCTTACTCCAGGGGATCTTTGCAACCCAGGGATTGAATGTATGTCTCCTACATTGGCAGGCAGATTCTTTACCACTGAGCCACCTGTATACTTAACTTTTGCTAGGGAGAAAATTTAATGGATTCAATTTAAGTGGCTTCAAAACAAATCAATTTGTTTTGGATTTTGTTTGTGATGCTCAAATTAGTGCATTTTTAATCCTTTTTTTTTTAGTTGCTTATACCTGAAGTTTATTGGGTTTTTTAATATAATATCTTTTAAAGGTTTATTTTTTTTTTACAGTAGGGCTTTGTTGGTTATCTATTTTTAAATATAATAGTGTGTACATGTCAATCCCAAACTCCTAATCTATCCCTCCCTCACCCATCCTTCCCCCTCTGGTAAACATAAGTTCGTTCTCTAAATCTGTGAGTCTGTTTCTCTTTTGTAAATAAGTTCATTTTTAAAAGTTGTATTTGATTGTGATGCTCAAATTAGTGTACTTTTATTTTTTTTTCCATTTATTTTTATTAGTTGGAGGCTAATTACTTTACAATATTGTAGTGGTTAATCGTTGATTATCAGTGTAGCCTGGCTATGTATGAGTTTAGGGCTCACTAAACAACAGGAAGGGGTGGAATGGGAACTTGGGAAGGACACTGGTGGATATGTTTGTTAGAAAATAAAAAATGTGACTAAAAAACCCAAAACAGAGAATAGAGTAAGAAGGATCAGGGTAAAGTGGTCAGGTAGATTTGTTAAGAAGAGGATGTTTGAAAAAAATTGAAAATTTTAAAATGTGAGTGCATGCTAAGTTCCTTCAGCCGTGTCCAACTCTGACCCCATGGACTATAGCCCACCAGGCTCCTCTGTCCATGGAATTCTCCAGGCCAGAATGCTGAAGTGGGTAGCCATTCCCTTCTCCAGGGGATCTTCCTAACCCAGGAATCCAAACCAGGTCTCTGGCTTTGCAGACAGATTCTTTACCAGCTGAGCCACCTGCTGTGCTGGACTTGGTCGCTCAGTCATGTCAGACTTTTCGCGATCCCATGGACTGTGACCCGCCAGGCTTCTCTGTCCATGGGATTCTCCAGGCAAGAAGACTGGAGTGGGCTGCCATGCCCTCCTCCAGGGATCTTCCTGACCCAGGGATCGAATCCATGTCTCTTATGTCTCCTGCTTTGGCAGAAGGGATTTTCATCACTTCCCACCTGGAATGCCCCAGGGAAGGAAATGGTTAGTAATAGATGAGGCCAGACATTATTATATATATTTTTTAAAAGTAGGGCTACATTCAGCCCATTAATGTTGCCAAAGGAAAAGACATCAGAGAGGAGGAGCGGTGTGGGTTGTCAGACACAGAGGGCGTGGGGAGACGCCTCACCCAGACCGGCGTCTGGCCCTCTTGCCTCAACAGCCCCAGAGACCTGTCCATCATTTCTCCTCACATTTAGCTCACCTCGTCCAGCACGGTGAGGATGAAAGGGATCTGAGTCCGAGGGGAGCCTGCTCTTCAAAAACACCTAACGACAAACAGTCCTGGGAGGATGGCCACAGGAAATTCGGAGAAGACTGAATTATTCTGACTTACCTTCTCCTGTTAATTGGGTCCCTTTGCACCACAGGAGACTTTCAGGGGGAAAAAAAGTTCAGCTTATTTCTCTCCTTTCATATGCAATATAGCTTTCTGAGATCTCATTCGCTATTCCTTATGTATCCTTAAAGAAATGCTCTTGAGGGAAGACCTGTTTCTAGAAAAGACGGGGCTCAGACTGTCCAAGCATTGGTTTAGAGCGAGGAGTAAATTCTTCCCTGACCTGAGACAGAAATGCCCCCAACCCAACTTCTCTTCTGGCTCTTTCTAATGGGAGTCTATCTCTACCAATAAGATTGCTGCAGATCTGAGCCTCCACAAAGACATTCCAAAGAAAACTTACCTGGGGAGGCCTGTGGGGAATTTCAGGTTTGCCTCTAAATTTGAATGATAACTCAGTGACCAGACATAACTTCATTTTCAAAGTTGTGGATCTTATGATTCTGGAAGTTACTGAGTTTGCCGCTTCTGGAAAATAATAAATGTCCTGGATTTGAATGAGTGCATTCTATTGACTCTGCACCTCCACACAGCAGCCTTCCTGCATCTTTTGCACGGGGATAAGATCTTACTCACCTATCATTCTTCGTCAGGGAGGAGAAGAAAAGGCAAGAGTGAAGGGGTAGACCTGCCTTAGGGATGCATTTGAGCCCCACCTACTCTTGACTTTTCATTTTGTTGTTGTTCTGTATGTTTCTATCCTTGATTCTCTTGCCACTGAGGTCTGATAACTATTTGACAGAATGAAAAAAAGTGAAGAAAAGAAATGAGTCCCAACCTTGAGGTTCATAAAGGTAATCAAAAACTCCATGAGCTACTTTTACATTTTCAAATGTGAGAAACAAATATTTATTTGGGGAAGTGTATAATAGGTTAACTAAAATGTCTGAATCTTTTCTTTCTCTTGGAATAAAATCAGCCCAGGGTAGCAATTACCTGAAACTTATCAGAAGCTGTGAGTGGCTTCAATGCCACTATTTTTATTTCTTTTTCCATCATATACCTTCTGATATATGACATTATTTACTTATTGATGATGTTTATTGTATGTTTTAGTCTCCCCTCACTAGAATATGAGCTCCATGGGGATATAGACATTTTTTCTTGCTTTTTATTTAGTTTTTATTGGACTATCATTGCTTTACAATGTCATGTTAGTTTCTGCTATACAACGTCGTGAATCAGCTATATGTACATGCAGCCCTCCCTCTTAAGGCCCCCCACCCCCACACCCCACCCCTCTAGGCCATCATAGAGCCCCGAGCTGAGCTCACTGTGTTACACAGTTTCCCACGATCTCTCTGTTTCACACGTGGAGGTGTACATATGTCAGGGCTGCTCTCTCAATGTGTCCCCCTCTCTCCTTAACTTCCAGTGCCCAGAAGTGTGTCCTCTGTGTGCCTCTGTTCCTGCCCTGTGAATAGATTCATCAGTACCGTTTTTCTAGATTCCGTGGGTATGTGTCAATGACCCTCTTACATGGTTGGTAGGAATGTAAATTTGTACAACCCCTGTGCAGAACAGTATGGCTTTTGCTTTAAAAAAAACTAACTAAGCATAGAGCTACCATGTGACCCTGAAATCCCACTCCTGGGCATACACCCTGGGAAAACAATAATTTAAAAAGACACATGCACTCCAATCTTCACTGCAACACTGTTTATAATAGCCAGAATAGGGAAATACCCTAGAAGTCTATCAACAGATGAATGAATAAAAATGTGGTACATATACACAAAGGACAGAGAAGTTTTAATGTTTTATTTACCGCTGTAACCCAAGCATCTAGAAGTGTATAAGAGGACATTGTTTATTATAGAAAATGAATGAATGAATATTTACAGAAAGTTTCTATTCAAGTCAATAATTTGTTGTAGAGTTCTTACTCTGTTCTATACCCTGTTTAGTCACAGAATAGATACACAAACTATCAGGGGTTCTTCAAATGCACCAACCTACCTAGATGAACTATAATAGGATAACATGACCCAAATTAATCAAGATATTACACTCAGTCATGTCCAACTCTTTGTGACCCCATGGACTGTAGCCCAGCAGGCTCCTCTGTCCATGGGATTCTCCAGGCAAGAACACTGAAGTGGGTTGCTATTTCCTTCTCCAGGGGATCTTCCCAACCCGGGGATTGAACCTGGGCCACCTACATTGCAGGTGGCTTCTTTACCACATGAGCCACCAGGAAAGCCCAACATGACCCAAGGAAGCCTTTAATGAAGAAGTGTAAGCTGGGTGATTGCAGTTCTTTCACCAACTTCCTGGGCAGTGATCCCAGGTAAGGTGCATATGTATCCTGAAACTTACTTTCTGCATCTGTATGAATGATAATAATGCCAACTGGCTCTTTGAGAGATTACAATGAAATATGCACCAAGCACCTTGCTTGTTGTCTTCCATTTAATACGCATTCAACAAACGTTAATTCCTCTCTTCTTACTTTGATAGGCAATAAAACCAAGGGGGAAACAAGCTATAAAGTAATGCGTTTTCCCAGCAACAGCTCCTAGGGGGTAAGCATTATTTCTTTTATGAATTCTTGGCAGCTTCTTTCTTCTGCGTACTTAAAGAAAATATATCATCACTAAAAATCACTTTTCAGGCCATTAACCTATCTTATTGGGACAAGTTAAAAATATCATTTGATTATTGAATTGTTGTAGCTATTTTTCATGTGTGTGTATGGAACTCCTTCCTTCAGTTAGGTCATAAAAGCTACCGTTGTCTCCCATCGTGCCTGATACGTTTTGTATAGAAGCACATTCAATATATTTTGTTCACAGGTTGTTTAGTGAAGATTCTCCACCGTTTGGTTAAACTTTCCACACTGTGCTTTCAGCAGAGATGCTCCCCTTAGTTCCCACCCATTCACCCCATTAGACTTCCATGTGGCCCCCATCCTGGGAATTCCCAGTGCAGTGCACACAGTGAAGTCAGAGCAACTTGCTCTTCTGTGCCCATGGAATGCCTTGGTCCCTAGTTTTAAGGCAGGAAGCACTTGAGACCCCTCCTCACCCCAGGGTAAAGCGATTGGAGATTTATTCTCTACAGACTGAAACTTCAAGAGGACAATAGCAGAACAATTAAGGGAGGGGGCTGGGCCCCACCCAGACCACATATTTTTCAAAGTCTGGAGATCTCTCCGATCACACATGAGCAGAAAAGGCTGATTGGAGGCCAAAGGAAACCATGCCAAGGGATGTTCTACCCAGATGCCTCTTTGGTAGGATCCATCTTGGTTAAGAGATGCATGGGAGGATCCTGAGAAATACAAAATATGGACTGTGAATCAGGCAAATCAAAATGATTGGCCAAAGGAAACCCAGAAGAAATGCTCCATAAAAGAAATTCAAACTACCATGAGGGCACAACTCAGGGAGTCTCCCTCTGAATCAGTCCATGTGCCTGAGTACATGTTGTACTCTTTACTCTCAATAAATACTTTACTTGCTTCACTATTTTCTGTCTTTGTGGATATTCTTTTCTGCAAAACTGAAAGGCCAGGGCCCTTGTCACTGACCACTGGTCTAGTGGCCAGGATCTGGTGCTCTCACCACCGTGACTCAGCCTGTCTCTGGCTGGGAACTCAAGCCATGCTCCAAGCCATTGCAGACTGAGGCCATCCGAGATCATATCCACTGCTGCCGTATTTCTGGGGAAGCTCATTGGGAGCTGGTGCCAGAGGATTGTCAGTGTATCTGGGCATCCTCCCAAATTTTAAACACAACTTGAAAAACATTAGGCTCTTCTGGGGGTACAATTGACTAGATGACATTAAGCAAGCTGCCTGAGTGTTGACGACTAAACGCGGCCTCAAGGTTGCAGATGGAGCATAAAAAAGGAAATTCATGAAGGTAACAATTTAGACACTAACCCAGTTTTTCTCAAGTGTTGTCTGAGCCCCAGGTTCAAAAGACTCATCAGAGAGTTTTTAAAAGAAAGATTCATAGGTCAGACCTAAACCTTCCGAATCAAGATTCTTGTATGTAAGCAAAACAAAGACAGTCACAAAAAACCTCCCCGATCTTGGAGCAGCTGATCCCCTCCATCAACACTAGAACCACTCATTGTGCACTTCCTGTTGGCCAAAGGTATAACACATCAGAGCATTCTGTATGCTCATTTCTTCCACATACAGCTTATACTTTTAATTAGATGGAAAGCTGTGTCTTTGCACGTCTCCGCCCCCTCATCTTTCTTAGAGAGGTTTTTTGTTTTTTTTTGATGTGGACCATTTTTAAAGTCTTTATTGAATGTATTGCAATATTGCTTCTATTTTATATTTTGGTTTTTATGGCCATAAGGCATGTGGGATCTTAGCTTTCCAACCAGGAATAGAACCTGCTCCCTCCACACTGGAAGCTCTAACCACTGGGAAACCAGAGAAGTCACCCCCACCCCACCCCAGCCCTCTTTTTGAATAGCTTCTTCACTGTATATAAACTCTTGTTTATCATCACAGGGCTCTGTTCATCTCTCCTTTCCTAGCTGCCTTGGAGAGAGTGAATGTCCCCCTCCAACACATTTCCATTTGTATTTCTCTCCATTTCTGCACTTATCAAAATATTTGAAATGATTTGCTTGTCTATGTCTTTCCTTACTGAACAGCTCTTCCAAGGGAGGGATAATGTCGTTTTCATTCTTCTGTCTCCTCCAGCATCAGGCACATTTAAACATGATTTAAATGAATGAATTGATAAATAAATGAATTCCTGGATAAATGTTTAATTAATTAGGAAAATAATTATTTTTTCCCAAGAGGAAAGGGCTCCAAGAAAAGCATGGGGCTATTATTCATATTGTGGCTTTCTCCCCGCTGTTTCTGTCTTCACCCGCCCACACACCTGCAGAACAACCACACTGTAGGCAAAGAAGAATCGCAGGGTCAGAGAAGTTGCGCCAATCCCAAATCAGAAAATTTGCCTTCTGTCTGTGAGCTAGAGCTTGTTACCTGGGGAACCAGATTTATCTCTGTGTCCTCAATACAGTACATCTCAATGAGGGCACTTTTAATAACCAATTGATGTGTAATTGCCTGTATAAATTATGTATCTCTTGTCCAGCTCCAGCTCTGAGGCACTGAGTGAATTACAGAGAAAACCTCCTCTCAGAATTATTATGTGCTGGTCAGATGCAATTGCAAGATCCTTCAGAGACTTTCAGAGGGGGCCCAATTCACTTGTTTAGAGCTTTTCAGGCATCCTTTGAAGAGAGGAGATGAGAAAAGGAAAACAATTGTTGGACTCCACAAACTCATGTGACTAGAGAAACAGAAATACAAAATTGTCAAAATTTTACCCCAGAAAGACCTCCGTGGTCACAGGGTTTAAATTCCTAACAGTCCAATCACCTGAATAAAAGACATGTGAAGGGCATGTTTGGCCTCAGTTTGAATATCTTCAGAGGTGTGAGGAAGGTTGTGTTGTGGAAAAAGCAGGATTTGTGCATGCTAAGTCACTTCAGTTATATCCGATTCTCTGTGAGCCCGTGGAGTGTAGCCCACCACAGTCCTCTGTCCGTGGAAATCTCTAGGCAAGAATACTAGACTGGGTTGCCATTTCCTTCTCTAGGGGATTTCCCTGACCCAGGAATTGAACCTGCATCTCCTGCATTGACAGGTGAACTCTTTACCTCTGAGCCTCAAGATAAGCAGAGATAATCAATTTCAGAGCTTTGGGCCCTGCCATGGAGATGCCAAGTCTAGCAGAGATAATGTCCCCACCATCTCTCCACAGAAGATGGCTTAGCATAAACCCTAGGCAAGATGAGGAATGTGGGCAAGGCCCAAAGGAGTCTTTAGTACCAGGAGATGAAGCGGGTCAGGTCAGCAAGGGTGGGCCAGAAGGTCCTGACCAAGTCAAGAGAAAACTCCATCAATTACCATCCCTAGTCTATCTCCGAATGAGAATGTCAAGGTGTGGCTTGGTTAAGTGACTAACTTAAGATTGTACCTATGATATGTGGTGAAGCCAGAACTCAATGCTAGATCTAGGCTTCTCATTGGAGGCTGGGTGAGATCTTCTGGGGTGGGTACTCAACAGGTACAAAGCCATCAATTTGTTCATCACACAACACATTCTCCGACTTGCTCAGAGGGTCGTCAAGCAAATATGCAGGCACTCTGGGTCATAGGACATTGGGCAGATTCTCTGAACTTCTTTTCTGCTCTCTGAGAAGTGAAATTGAGTGAAAGCACATCCTTTTGGCCAAAAAAACCTGTTTTATTTATATCTTAGTGTGTGAGTCTGTGCTGAATGGTATAGAAGTCATGTACCTTAAACACAGTCTGTGCTCTCCAAGAACTCAGAGATAATAAATAGCCAGTGTCACAGACACTTACCAGTACAGATAAAGCATGAACTGAAAAAAATCCATGTATTCTAGGATAATGAATGTATCAAAACTTTAATGTGTAGTAAGTTGGAGTAGATGAGAAGAGTCTGACCACAAGCGAGCACAGTAGGGGGCTTCGCTGGCGGCTCAAACAGTAAAGAATCTGCCTGCAAAGTGGGAAACGGGTTGGATCCCTGGTTTGGGAAGATCCCCTGGAGGAGGGCGTGGCAACATACTCCAGTATTCTTGCCTGGAGAATCCCATGGGCTGAGGAGCCTGGTGGACTATAGTATATGGGGTTGCAAAGCATAATACATGACAGTGACTAAGTACAGCACAAAGAATGTAGACTCTGGAGACAATTTGAAACTGTCACTGGCTATGTGACCTTGGATACTTAATTCACCTCACTAAGCCTCAGCTTCCTCATCTATACATAGAAACACTTTTAGGGCCTCATAAGGTTGTTTTAAAGATTAAATGAGTGAGTGCACATACAATATGTAGCACAAGTTCTAGCAGAGAGTGATTACCTGGGAACTGTTAATTTGAGTATCACCGTTGTCCTGACTGGCATGATTTCTTAGTATAGCCCATAGTATGGTCCGGAAAAGACCACCCTCCTTCCTTGATCCATGAGGAGTAGAAACTGCAAAGAGAGCCTATGTTTTCTTCCAGACTGCTCCAAGGAAGAATTGATGTAGAAGTATCTCATAGACTTGATGCCGAGACTCATTTCTTGTGCATTTAGTAAGGACAGTCATCTCTCCATCCCCATGGTCCCCAGTGAACAAATCCTAGCCACTGCCTGACTGTGATTCTCTAGGAGGCTCTTAACCCTGTGCGTGGGGCGGGGCTGTCCACTTCTATCATAAGTTCCCTCCTGACCTCCCATCACCTCCCCAGAAAGGAAGATCTTCAACTTTCCGCTACATGATATCCTGCTTTGTTTGAAATCATCTTGAAATAATTTTCTCATTTAAATCTAATCCTTTTAAACAAAGCTCCTAATGCAGGACTCAAAGAATTAGCAACAAGGGATAATTTGTTATGTCATGTTTCGATACATTAATAATATAATTTTATACCTAGTTAAATTGAAAGCAAACTGAATTCAGTCTCATCTTAATTACAGTCATTCTAACTCTCTGAAATTCACGTTTTATCCTAATTATCAAGTATTCTGATGTGAATAAATAGATAATTCCAGGGGCTCTCCTCTACTTTCACGCCTCAAGTAGAAACTGCCTTTCTTCTTCAATGGCTCTAAAAGGTGAACCGCTGTCAAAGGAATTCACTTTTTATTTTCTTGGTAACTTGCTTAGACCTTGGCTCTTAACCTGAGTGCCCTAGATACAATGAGAATCACCAGGAATTGTAAAATGAGCTGAGATATGTGAGTATAGGTGAGTAAGTGCCTTGGGAGGGTCCCCATAAAACCAAATTCAGAACAGAGTGGATAAGGGGCTGGTAAATCACTTAGGATGATAAAAGAGCTGATCAGAGACTCAGAGACCCTGTCTTCTTGAATTAATTAATTACGCTCTTGTGCCATTTCCTGGCAACTGAAATCTTTAAGGGACTTAAAGATGAAATCTAGTATTACCATAGAGGCTTGTTGGCTTCTTTTTTTACTCTACCTTGATACCTTCTGAATAGGTGATGGTGAATACTAATAGCTTCTATTAATTGCACATCTATTATTTCAGGAATTTTGCATATAGTATCCCTAATTCTCATAAAAATTCTTTAGAGTGTGTGTTACTGGTCCCATTTCGGTAGGAGAAATCAAACACTACAAAGTGAAAGTGAAAGTCGCTCAGTTGTGCCTGACTCTTTGTGAACCCATGGACTATACAGTCCTTGGAATTCTCCAGGCCAGAATACTGGAGTGGGTGGCCTTTCCCTTCTCCAGGGGATCTTCCCAACCCAAGGATCGAATCCAGGTCTCCCGCATTGTGGGCGGATTCTTTACCAACTGACCCACAAGGGAAGCCCAGTAG
This sequence comes from Dama dama, assembly GCF_033118175.1. NCBI lineage: Eukaryota > Metazoa > Chordata > Mammalia > Artiodactyla > Cervidae > Dama > Dama dama. The sequence goes on along the minus strand of NC_083682.1, from coordinate 20,009,322 downwards.
CGTGCATTCTATCCTTTCTCCAGGGGATCTTCCCAACCCAGGAATCGAACCAGGGTCTTCTGCATTGCAGGTGGATTCTTTACCAACTGAGGTATCAGAGAAGCTCAAACACCATAAAACTGAATACAAATGTCCTATGATTTTACACCTAATAAGCCATGGTGTTGGAATTCAAACCTACAAGATTCAACTTTTCCTTACTTCTCATTTTGGTCCAAGTCTGTGAAGCAACATCCCCAGGGAAAAGGAGTTGATGGCACTTGGAGATGCTGCTCCTTCCAAGTAGCTGGAGTGGCAGCTGAGGGTGGAGGATGCAGATGGAGGCAACAGGCTATTTTCAAAGGCAGCCCTTGTTCAGAAGATGATGGCTCCTGTCCACACAAACCTCCAGATCCTAAGTGGGATTTTCTGCAGACAGCTGAGCCAAGAGGGAGCCACTCACCAAGATAGTCTTCCGACTGTAGAGGGCAGCTTGGCTTTGAAAAGGAAAGGCTAAAGTATTTTTGAGCAGAATTGGCCAACTTTCCGTAAAAGGCCAGGTAGCAGGTATTTTAGGCTTCGTAAGCCAGATGGTCCCTCACAGCTGCTCAAGTCGGTGGTTTCTGAGAAAGCAGACATGCGTGGTGTGCCAACAACTGGGTGTGCCTGTGTTGTCACAAAACTTTACACTGAAATTTGAATTTCATGTGATTTTCATGTATCACAATATATTATTCTTTTGACTTTACCCTCAAATGTTTAAATGCAAAAAGTATTCTTTGTTTATGGTCATGCTTAGCAGGACTGAGATTTGGCCTGTGGGCTGTAGTTTGCCATCTTCCGTTTTAGAGATTCACAATATTTAAATTTGCCAATTCATTTATAATAACAACTAACAATTTTTGAGTGGGTATTACAGACCAGGGATTGTGCTGTGCACTTTATTTTTCTAGGTTAGGATCATTATTATTTTTAATAAATAATAAATAATAAAATAACCTATTAAATGTATTAATATATATAAACATATGAAAAAGCTGTAACTGCTAATATTAATATGTAGGAATGGGTAACCAACACCACCTTAAAAAGTGTAAATATTGCTGATACCTTTGAACCTCTGCCCCATATTATAACATCTCCACTCTAGCAAGAGATACATTTTGTCTCCAAGTATTTTTTTCCTTTAATAATGGAACACAAGTACAGACAAACAAAGCATATGCATAGTTGAATTACATGAATATAAAACATGAATATACCTGTCTTTATTCTTCTAACAGAGAAATAGATAAAAATAGAGATCACAAACAACTTGCCCCTTATGCTTCTCCATGAGCACAATTCCTGCCTCCACGCCTGGATTTAGTGATAATCATTTCCTGCTTCTCTCTTAAAATCTTGTTCCACATCTTGGAGGAGACCATGGAAAGAACAGGACCCTCAAGCTGTTCCCCAGCAGCAGGAGGCTCCTCGCCCATCCCCTGTCCTTGGAATGCAGTCTTTGCCCACTGTTCCCATGTTTACCAAAGATGTGATCCTGAGTGAGCATCTGGATGATGTGTATCACTGAATCCAGGTAAGGCGTCTACACGAACTTCTATGGTTCTGGCAGGCTGGTGAGAGATCTATGCATCTTCTGGCCACCCCAGACAAGCCTTGTAGGTCAGATCCCTTGCTTATTAAATCTGCCATCTACTGGTCTAGAGTGGCTGACTCTTCCATCACTCTCTGCCCTCCATGTAAAGGGCCAGTTTCAGATTTCACCAGGGACACTTCTGTTTCTGCAAACCAGCACACCTGTGTATGCATATCTATTAAAAAAACAAAGTATCTGTCTATCTATCTATCATCTGTTCTTTATACTGTATTATTGAAATCACGTTATATATATTATTTTCGCTCTGGCTTCTTTCATGGAGTCCATGGTATCCCAAGATGTTTTCATTTCTGGCAATTTGGTGGTAACTCATTGTGGTTTTATTTTGCATTTCTCCATTACTAATTAATTAAGCAATTTTCCCCCCACATATTTATTAGTCATTTGGATTTCTACTTTGGTGAAGTGCCTGTTCACATCTTTCGTTTATTTCCCTTTGTAACTTTTCTTTTGTCCTGAATGCATGCTCTTTGTCAGTTGTATAAATTAGGAAGGTATTATCTTTGTACACTTTTTTTTTTAACTTTATGCTGTCTTTTGATGAACAAAAGTTTTTGACATAAAGCAACTCATAGTCAATGCTGCTTCTTTTTTAATAAATAGATTCTTTACCATCTTGAAAATAATGAAGGTATTTTACTGTATTATCATTTAAGATATTTGTAATTTTTATTTCTAGATTTTTAAAATTCTCCACTTGGAACTGATTTTTAATATGATTTTTGTATGTGAGATAAGGCTTCAATTTCTTTCTCCCTTCTTCCTTTTCTCCCTTTCTTTTTTTTGGTAGAGGTATTCAATTGTTTCAGAAACATTGTTTAAAGGATGCCCTTTCTAGTGATCCGAAATGCCAACTCTGTCAGAAATAGTCATCATGATATAACTAGACACGTTGCTAGAGTTTCTGTTCTGTTTAGTGAGTCTATTTGTCAACTTGTATTCCAACATTATGATATCCTTGATAGCATTCTCTCATGTGGGTGGCAGGAGGGCTAAGGTACAATATATCTCAATAAATGATGCTCGTTATGGAAACTAAGAGCCTCAAGAGGGGGGAATAAAGAAGGAATTCATAGGGCCTGGACTCCATCTCAGGCCTGTCTGTGCTGATCGTGTGCGGCCACCTCTCCAGTGGACTCTGAACTCTGTGCTTAGCGCCTGTGGGAATGACAATGGAAGGATAAGACCCCCCTCTGGGCAGGGGAATCTTGAAGAAGAGAAAACAGACACTAATCACCCCTGCCTCCGGACACTATCTATCAGAATGTAAGCACAGGCTTATCGGTTATTAACTATTTGCAATGTAACTGCGGGCTTATTGATTATTGACTGTTTGAACACATAACACGTGAATGATTGGGTTACTGTAGTTGTATTTACCCTTCCTTTGTTTATGTAAGTCTCAAGGGAATTGGGGTAGTGGGTTTGGACGCGTACACATGGGGTATAAAAGATTTCCACAAATGCTGGTCGGGGTCCTTGGCTAAGAGGAGACTCTGCCTTGGGCCCGCCGGCGTAATAAACTGCACTCCACTATCAAAAAAAAAAAAACCTTGATATCTAATAGAGCTATGAATTCAATGTTGGGAAAAGGGAGAAGAAATAGGATTGATGACTGAAATAGGGTTGAAAACTTGGTCTCTGTCAAATAATGGTCTGTAAACAAATTTTGCTTCTTCACTTATTCAGGTTTACTTCCAGTCTGTTGAATAGAAGCAGTAATAAAATTAACCTTTTTCTGATATTAAAAGTAAAGTTTTCTGAAGTTGGCAGACTTCTAAGATGGCCAAATGATTTCTGCCTCCTTGAATTCACATCTTTCAACATTAAGTATGATATTAACTTTTTTTTTTTCACAGATGCCTTCAATCAACTTGAGGGAGATTTTTTCTTTTTCCATTCAGTTCTTTGAACATTTTAATCATGAAAGGGTTTAGGTTTCTCAAGTGCTTCTCCTGCATCTCGTGAGATGACCATTTGGCTTTTATTCATTCTTACTATGGTATATCATGTTAGTAGATTTGGGGATGTTAAACAAACATTTTATTCCTGATATAAATCTCACTTTGTTAAGTTGTATATGTTGTTGGATTTGGTTTGCTAGGTTTTTTTTTCCCTTTTGTCATATGTGTAAGAGACCATACATATATGGTAGAATTCACCAGCAGAATCATCTGGGCCTTGTTTTTCACTTTTTGGGAAGTTGTGAAGTTACTTTACTAATTTGATCTCCTTACCTGTTATAGGACAATTCAGATTTATTGAGTTATCTTGAATCAGCTTTAGTAACTGTTTCACATATATTTATCCACATCATCTAAGTTATCTAATTTGTGGCATATAGTTATTCAAAGTATTCATATACATGTATGTATGTGTGTGTGTTCCCTTTTTAATTTTTAATTTTTGAATTTATTTTTATTGAAGTATAGTAGAATTATAATGTATTAATTGCTGCTGTACAATAAAATGACCAGTTTTATACACGCACATGCACATGCACACACACACACATTTATATATACACTGTTTACACATTCTTTTCCATTATGGTTGAATTAGTAACTAAATCTGTTCTTTCTTTTTGGCCAATGTAGATGAAATTTATCAGTTTTGTTGAACCTACTGTATATTGGATTGGAATGTATTTTTAAGGTTAACTTAATATATGTCCTACAAATAGATTGTACCTTCCCCTTTATTCCCCTGTGCTGATCAGTATGTTCTCACTAGTTACCTATTTTATACATAGTAGTGTGTATATGTCAATCCAATCTCTATCTTTTAAACTACCTATTCAACTATTTGACTATTTCCTTACATAGATTATTTATAGTTAGCCAAAAGCCTCTTATTCTATTTTCAATATCTGGCAAACTTGCTTTTATTTGATCTTTTCTGTTTTCCTCTTCCATATGTATCAACTATTTGGTAATGCCTACTCACACGCCTAGTAATTTTATTTTAAATGTTATACATGGTGTTTTAAAAATTATGAAAGTGAAAGTGTTAGTCACTCAGTCATGTCCAACTCTTTGCGACCTCATGGAGAGGAGCCCAGATGGGCTCCTCTGTCCATGGGATTCTCCAGGCAAGAATACTGGAGTGGATTGCCGTTCCCTCCTCCAGGGGACCCTCCCAACCCAGCAATCCAACCCAGGTCTCCTGCATTGTAGGCAGATTCTTTACCATCTGAGCCACCAGGGAAGCCCCTAATGGGGTCCAAAATATTATTTTCATGGAGAGATAGTTTACCATTTCCTTTCCTAGGTATATAAAGGGGAAGAAAAGGACCTTAGGTTAATCAGAAACCAAGTTTGGACAATGGTGGCCTATAGATTCATTAATACTCAGTCTACCTCTGGTTTGGCTATTTCCAAAACTTTCTAGAGCTTTTAATTGAAAGACTCACCAAGCTTGCATATTCTAATCATTGATAACAACCTCATAAGTCCTAACCTGTGTCTTTGTCTCAGGTGACTGGGGGTTAGGTCCAAGTCCTGGAGTCTTAAATATCTCCTTCTCCCTAGGTCATAGGCTGGGGCATTTTTAGTTTTGCTAAAAACCAAAGTGATATTTTGAATTCCATGTAAACTAATGAAATGTATTACTCTATTTGCAAAAGTAAGGTTGTCAAATAGGAATGCTTGCCATGTATCCACAAACCTGAGCTCCAGCTTTTTGTGGCTTATGAGACGGATATGATGTGTGTGTGCATGTGTGTGTGTGTGTGTGTATGCACGTGTGTGTGTGTGTGTGTGTGTGTGCGCTTAGTAACTGTGTCTGACTCTTTGTGACCCCATTCAATGGGGCCCACCAGGCTCCTCTGTCCCTGGGGTTTCCTAACAAGAATACTGGAGAGGGGTGCCATTTTCTCCTGCAGGGGATATTCATGACCCAGGCATCAAACTCACGTCTCTTATGCCTCCTGACAGGCAGACTCTTTACTACTAGCACAACCTGGGACTGACAGGTACTGCTGTCTTGCCATTGCGGTACAGTCATTCATGTTCTGGTACCCAATCAGCAGCCTAGATGTTATTCCAAGGATGAGCCTCTGAGGATGAGATCAAATGTATATTCATAGTTTCTGACACCAGCAACACCAGTCTTCTGTTCTCCAGGTTAGCTGTATGGTTTCAGAAAGATGGAAGACTGTCCCTCAAAATGGCTTTTAATACGGTGACCACATCAGGCATGTCAAGTCTCTGAAACCTCCAGTTGCTAGCAAAAAGGTAATGATGCAGTCAGCTATTGGCTAAATTTCAGGCAGCACATCAACTCTGGGATTGAGTGTTTCCATAGTTACCCTGACTGATGCAATCATCCCACATGGGAGGTGGGATTAAAATATCCAAGAATAGAAGTATCTAGGGGGAAAAAAATCATCTGTTTTTCACTTTTGCTGGGAAATGCCCTAATATATTTTGAACTGAAACCAGATCCATTTTCCTTGTTATAAGAGCTGAGTGGGTAAGCCATTTTGAGTTAATAATGGCAGATGGAAAAACTATATGTGTGTGTATTTGTTTGAGTTTGTGCATGTGGTTGTGTTAAGCTTTTGAAGCAGATTATACAAACTGCCTCTGGTGGCTCAGATGGTAAAGAATTTGTCTGCAATGCAGGAGACCCAGGCTTGATCCCTGGGTTAGGAAGATCCCCTGGAGAAGGGAATGGCAAGTGACTCCAGTAATCTCGCCTGGAGAATTCCATGGACAGAGGCTGGTGGGCTACAGTCCATGAGGTCACAAAGAGTCAGACACAACTTAGTGACTAACGCTACAAACTGCCAAAGCCAGGGAAAAGACCCTTAGTCTTCAGCCATTATGGTCTGTAGAAAAAGGATTGTGAGTATTATTAATTAAAAAAAAAAAAAGAATAGGTTTGTGAGAAAACACAATGCAAAAACAGAGAAGCCCAACATGCTTGGTTTTGAAGTTCTATTGTCAGCCACCTCACCAAATGGATGTGTGCAAGCGTGGGTGTGCACACACATCTACACATATGTGCACACTCACAAAGGCACACTTCCCTAGCCTCTGATACTTTCCATCTGTCAGTAAGAATGAATCTTTCCAATCATTTTTAAGACCATTCTGTTTCTGTGAAGCTTTGCGCTTGTACCCCATGAGAGCTTGGCAGGAAGCATACGTTTCATACTCGAGTTCCTGAACACGACAGCTGTGCTTCTCTCGCACAACTTGAGAAAATGTTCCCAGTCTTAATCAACCGGCGCAAGGCTGCAGCGGGGCTAAATACAGCTTGTGTCACAGAGCATCGGTGAATGTGTCAGTTTCTCTCTCTTCTTCTCTCTATCCTGGGTCTTGTTGTGTGTGTGTGTGCGTGTGTGTGTGTGTGTTAATCAGCTCCTAGTTTTTCAGTCTGTGCCACTTTTCTTCTTTGGGACTGATGCCTGTTCTTACAAAAGACACTTCAGTGTCTTGGCTTCTTGGCTAACTAGCAATTCACAGGAAGTTAAGAAAAATTTCTTGCTGTTGTTGTTCAGTTGCTAAGTCACGTCTGACTCTTTGCAACCGCATGGACTTTTAGCCCGCCAGGCTCCTCTGTCCATGGGATTTCCCAGGGAAGAATACTGGAGTGGGTTGCCTTTGACCCAGGGATTGAACCCGCGTCTCCTTCATTGCAGGCTGATTCTTTACTACTGAGCCACCAGGGAAGCCCATTATCATCTCTGTAGATGAAAAAAAACTGATGTTTACTGAGGTTAGCTGACTTGCCTTGGTCACACACAATAAATGTTTGCTTTACCATGATATACCATTTTCAGCTCTAGTGTCAGGACTTGCATCAGCCCTGCAAGGAGATCCTTTTCTAACCAGTTAGTGCTGTAGTTTGAGCCATAGATTGGCCACTGAACAGGACAAATACGTAGTGACAATATTTGACCTTTTCTCAAACTAAGAACTTACACTTTTCTCCCATTGAGTGGGTTGGAACTTGTAACCAGATATCTGGGTTTGAGTCAAGCTATTACTGATAAGGAACCTCTGTACTTTGGAAAACATTCAATACTCTTTGGACCGTTGTTTCTTTGTATAGAAAAGTATGATTAAAATATCAGCCTTAAGCTGATAGTAACAGTTCCCTGTGGGATGCAGGGAAAATCAAGGGCCTCTTTATTCATATAAATTTTAATTTTTACCTAAAGATGTATTCAAGTGGTCTTTTAAATGAGAATAAATAAATGGAAGTTATAAATAAATAAAAGCAGAAAAATAAAATTTTAGAGGATTTTATTTTTTTAAAATATCTGTCTTACATGGTTTCTATAAAGCTTCAATGAGATAATGTATATTGAATTGCTTTTCTCATTTTTAATTCTATAACATACGTATATGCATATACACTAGGCCTAAGTATGTATTTGCATATATAAACAGATATATGTAAATATATATTGAAGGAGAAATTGATTATATTTTAAGCTCCAAGCTGTCTTTACAGAGAACAGATAGATACAAGATAATTTGGAAACCACACTATACTTGCTAATAATTTCAGCTGACGACAAAGTAGTCTTCCAGATGAGGACACCATGGTGGTACAGAAAAATTGTTGTTGTTCAGTTGCTAAGTCATATCCGACTCTTTGCAACCTCATGGACTGCAGCACACCAGACTCCTTTGTCCTCCACTATCTGTCTCCCGGAGTTTGCTGAAATTCATGTCCGTTGAGTCGGTGATGTTATCTAACTATCTCTTCCTCTTCCACCCCCTTCTCCTGTTGCCTTCAAACTTTCCCAGCATCAGGGTCTTTTACAATGTGGGAAAGGCATAATGTGGTTCATTACAGTATTTAATACACATTACATAGTGGTTATCATCATTATAATTTTCATAATCACTATTCACTTCATTATCAAATAATTACCTGTCAATGTAAGAGGTTTCTTGAGAAACTTGTAACTTTAAAGAAATAGGAAAAAGCAAAGCCATTGTAAACAACAAAAAGTTATTCAGAAATATTGTCTGTATTTTTTTTTATTTAAGCTCTTTTCTCTATTTTAAGGCAATTTGGTTGTTATATGGCTCCACATCCTATATAGTTCTTATTGCTCTTATAATAAACATTTGGCTTTGACTATTAAAAGTCCTTATATTCATTTTCTTTTTACTTTGTCTAGCAATGCCACTTTAGATAATCATTTAGAATCTATTGAAAGATTCTTAATATAAAACAGGATTCCGGAGTCACAGATATTTTTATTATTTCTTTGCAAATATTATCCAAGACTCTTGCCATTGCTTTATCAATAAATAAAGCCAATTCTATAACTAATCCTTTAAAAAAATTAAACTTTCCCTCCATGTTCTCCTACTGACTATTTATAATTTGTGTAATTTGAATTTGTATATGGTCTATTGATTATGGTCAGCAAGTTAAGGTTTCAAATCATAAAAATAGTGGAATAATATTCTGAAAACCCCACATCAGTATTTCTGGATGTAATATCACAAGAACAGATGATTGATAGACTGAGAAATGTGAAGAGAACTTCCCTAAATTAAAAATGAAGCTTATCTTTCTTATGTTCTCACTACTTCCTTATATGATGTGGCTATTATGATATTAAGAGAAGATAAAAATAGGAGGGAACTGTGAAATGCCATGTATTATGCGTCATCTTCTAACACTTGCTTTGGAGTTAAGCTGGAGAAATACAGGGATCTAAGTTGTATGGGGGCCAGGGAGATAACATGAAAAGAATCAAACTTATCTAATCCAAATGATCTCTTCTTCATTTAAGTAAATCCAAGCCCTAAAGAGGTAAAGGGAGACCTGTGCAGGTGATAGCTTTCCTACAGAGGGTTCTGTGGTTCCGGACAGCTTCTGCCTTCTCAAACACTACGATCTGTATTCTGAGGTTTATCTGAAGGTTGGGAGCCAGACACATCCCTGATTCTGTCTCAGGGCTCTTTGTCTTGGCCAGCGTGGTCTGCCAATATGCTGATGGCACAGTTAGGGAATCCTGGCTGATCACCAAGCGTGAAGAACATAAATGGAGTAAACTAGCACTCTTTATCTTTTGAAGTTAAGCTCTTCCCCCCTTGGTCTTTGAGATCTACCAAGGAGACAGAGATACAGCTGTTCCACATTAATTAAATATTTATTGAGCACTTATTATGGATCAGTCACTTTGCTAGGCAGGACAGAGTACAAAAGACATCTTAAGGTGAGAGTTGGCAGTAATGTCCATAAATCACGGGAATAGATTGCTGATTTTAAGACAGCACAGTGATGCTTAAGGAGAGATCTTTTCCTTCTGAGGGTAAGCTAGAAGGCTGCTATCCAAGCAATATTTGTGGTGCACTCCACCAATAGGCAATTATCTCAAAGAAGCAATAATACCATGGCCACTGAGTATGAGATGAATTGAGATGAAATTACAGACTCCCACTTATTAAGCTGTGGTCATTTATGGAGGAAGACAAATTTCTGTTCTAATGAAATTAATCTTTAAAAATAATCGTGCAATATAAAGTAGAAATGTAAGCTTGGCAGATTTCCTTAGAATAATTATAACATGTTGTCACAGTTTAAAATTTCTTTAGTCTGGGTTTTATGGAAGCAAGGTCATGCCTGCACATACTCTATCATTTTAAAATTTCTTTCTTATATACAATGTGCCAGTTGCTCACTCATGTCTGACTCTTTGTGACCCCATGGACTGTTAATGTAGTCTGCCCGGCTCCTCTGCCCATGGAATTTTCCAGGCAAGAGTACTGAACTGGGCTGCCATTTCCTACTCCAGGGGATCTTCCCAATCCAAGGATCCTACCCAGGTCTCCTGCATTGCAGGCAGATTCTTTACCATCTGAGCCACCAGGGAAGCCCGATCCTAGGGGTTACTAGGTTTAAAATTCCAGCCAGTGTAGGAATTCTCTGAACTGAGTGTGAGGTAGGGCAATTAGCGTGTCCTCTGATGAATATTTCTTTATCTTATATGCCATGGTTCCATTTTGGAAAGTTCTACTTTTTTTATGTTGACTTCTATCTGTAGCTCTGTATTCTGTTTCCATATAATTTTCATGTATCAGTCCATCACTCTGCCCTTTGGATCTTAAAGACTATATATACTCTTTCTTACTATTGCAAAAGTTTGAGGCAATATAGGCCTTTTGTTTATGACACTAATATCAGGTTGTTGAAAAAATATGTTAGGCGACTACTTTAAGATCAAGTGTATATTATATTTCCAATAAATTGTAGCCATTATTTTTTCATAGGCTTCCTTTGGGATATGAGTAAACAATGCTTTAAAATGGCAAGCTATCTTACTGTCCGTATTAACCCTGTCTTTTATTTTCTGAATTCTAATACTTAGATATCTGTGGCCTCGCTTACTCCAGTGCTCTGTGATGACCTAGGGGGCGAGATGGAGTGTAGGAGGGAGGCTCAAGAGGAAGGGGATATATGTGTACATATGGCTGATTCATGGAGAAGGCAATGGCACCCCACTCCAGTGTTCTTGCCTGGAAAATCCCAAGGATGGAGGAGCCTATAGGTTGTAGTCCATGGTGTCGCTGAGTCAGACACGACTGAGTGACTTCACTTTCACTTTGCACTTTCATGCATTGGAGAAGGAAATGGCAACCCACTCCAGTGTTCTTGCCTCGAGAATCCCAGGGATGGGGGAGCCTGGTGGGCTGCTGTCTATGGGTTCGCACAGAGTCGGACACGACTGAAGCGACTTAGCAGCAGCAGTGTGGCTGATTCACACAGCTGTACAGCTGAAACTATCACAGCATCCTAAAGCAATCATCCTCCAATTAAAAAAAAATGGCAGTTGTCTCTTGGTTTGTTGGTCTCATCTTACCTGAATTAAATAAAACATCTATTTTACAATGGGTTCCATCATCTGGGGTGCTTGTATTCAGGTCTTAATCATCTTCTGATTAAAGAAAAAAAGAGAAAAGACATTGCTGAGGAATCCATTTGCAAGGCCGAACCCTCTCAGTGAGAATTCTCAAGTGGACGTTGCTGGGCTAAGATCAGCTCCAGCTAAAACAGCTGCTCACTAATTATCTCCTCTTTCAGTCTTGTGCTGCTTTCTCCCTGCACTAGGATGCTCCTTTCAGGAAAGGGGTAAAACTTCACACATCCAGTGGAGATAGGTACCCACATGGTGTGCTTGGAGGGTCACTGTTGCCAGTAGGAGGATGCCCCCGATGGCATATTACAGCATTGTCTCACTCAGCAGAGAAGGTCATCACAGAAGTTATACCTTTCCCTTAGGCTGTACACACATTGTCTCTACACAAGTCTGTTGAAAATACCTGATGTCTATGATAAAAGGAGATTCCTTGCATTCATTTTGAACATTCATCTACTAATCATTTAATATTTATGTATTAAGCCCATACTGGATACAGAAACCATGGCTGGTTTAAGGGACACTAGTAATTCACATATATAAGGACTTCCCAGGTGGCTCATAAGTAGAGTCCACCTGCCAATGAAGGAGACTTGGGTTCGATCCCTGGGTTGGGACGATTCCCCGGAGAAGGGAATGGCAATCCACTCCAGGATTTTTGCGTAGAAAATTCCATGAAATTTCCTGGTGGGCAAAGAGTCCATGGGGTGGCAAAGAGTTGGAGAGGACTGAAGCAAGTAAGCAGCCACAGCATTTACGACAAAGGCATTGTACCATATAAATGTAAGACGTTACAGAAATTACTGCAAGGAGAGTTGATTTGCATCCCCTTCAAGTCATCTTTGTCAAATACACCTGGCAGGATAAATTTCAGAGCTCTCAACAAGGGTTTTTGCATCCTAGATGTTTTAAGTCTGGAGAAGCTGATGGCATTGAAAGTGTTGCTTGGGGGCTAAATATTAAAGTAACCCATGAGATCTGATGATGAACTGAACTCAATTACACGCAGCTGTAGGAAACCTGCCTCCTACATCTGTGTGAATTAACAGTTACTCAGAAACTAATTGTGAGTTCTACTTATTTTAAGTTCTTGCAAAATAAATTTTTCTGAAGGGATAAAGAGTACTTCCTTAAGAATTAATGAACATTTCAAAAAAAAAATCAGAAAAAAAGTGGGGGGGGATGAAAAAATACAATGAAAATTCTATCAACCAATTCCCAGGAGCATGGACCAAAGGTCAGTCTCCTTGCTAATGTCTCTCTCGGTACTCACAAAAGTCATCTCCACAGTTTCAAGTCAGCTAGTCAACTCAAAGGTTTGGTACTGAGTGACTAATTCAAGGCTTCCTAGGTGGCTCAGTGGTAAAAAATCAATTTCCAATGCAGGAAGTACAAGAGATGCTGGTTCGATCCTTGGGTTGGGAAGATTCCCTGGAGGAAGACATGGCAACCTGCTCCATTATTCTTGCCTAGAAAATTCCATGGACGGAGGAGACTGGCAGGCTACAGCCCATGGGGTCACAGAGAGTCAGAAGCGACTGAGCATGACTAATTCAGCGTGTGTAAAGGACATTCTAAAAGGGACAAGAAGTCAAACAGAGGAAAAATATTGTACAACCTCCCTTATATATGGAATCTAAAAAGAGATAATAAAAATGGACTTATTTACAAAACAGACTCAGAGTTAGACAGTGAACTTATGGTTGCTGGGGAAAAGGATGAGGGGAAGGGGTGGATAGGGAGTTTGGTATGGACATGTACACACCACTTTATTTAAAATGGGTAACCAACAGGGACCTGCTGTAGAGCGCAGGGAACTCTGCTCAATGTTCTGTGACAGCCGGGATGGGAGAGGCGTTTGGGGGAGAATGGATATGTGTATATGTAATACTGAGTCCTTTCTCTGTCCTCCTGAAACTATCACAGCATTGTTAATCAGATATACCTCAATAAAAAATTAAAAGTTTAAAAAAATTTTTTTAAAGTAAAAGAGACAAGAAAAGAGAAAGACATGCCATATTCCTTCTGCATAGCGATTCCAGGATAGTTGAGGAGGCATCCATCAAAACAAGACCCAGTTTCCCCCTCAGTCAGTCTCTCCCATCAGGAAGCCTCCATAGGCTCTTAACCTTATCCATCAGAGGGCAGACAGAATGAAAACCACAATCACAGAAAACTAGCCAAACTGATCACATGGACCACAGCCTTGTCTAACTCAATGAAACTATGAGCCAAGCCATGTAGGGCCACCCAAGACAGATGGATCATGGTGGAGAGTTCTGACAAAACGTGGTCCAGTGGAGAAGGGAATGAAAAACTGCTTCAGTATTCTTGCCTTGAGAACCCCATGAACAGCATGAAAAGGCAAAAAGATAGGACAATGAAAGATTGACTCCCCAGGTCAGTAGGTGCCCAATATGCTACAGAAGATCAGTGGAGAAATAACTCAAGAAAGAATGAAGGGATGGAGCCAAAGCGAAAACAACACCCAGTTGTGGATGTGACTCATGATGGAAGTAAAGTCTGATGCTATAAAGAGCAATATTCTATAGGAACCTGAAATGTTAGGTCCATGAATCAAGGCAAATTGGAAGTGGTCAAACAGGAGATGGCAAGAGTGAACATTGACACCTTAAGAATCAGCAAATTAAATGGACTGGAATGGCTGAATTTAACTCAGATGACCATTATATCTATATTGTGGACAAGAATCCCTTCAAAGAAATGAAGTAGCCATCACAGTAAACAAAAGAGTCCAAAATGCAGTACTTAGATGCCATCTCAAAAATGACAGAATCATCTCTGTTCATGTCCATGGCAAACCATTCAATATCACGGTAATCCAAGTCTATGCCCAACCAGTAATGCCGAAGAAGTTGAAGTTGAATGGTTCTACGAAGATCCACAAAATCTTCTAAAACTAACATGCAAAAAACATGTCCTTTTCATTATAGGGGACTGGAATGCAAAAGTAGGAAGTCAAGAAATACCTGGAGAAACAGGCAAATTTGGCCTTTGAGTACAAAATGAAGCAAGTCAAAGGCTAACAGAGTTTTGCCAAGAGAATACATGGGTCATAGCAAACACCCTCTTCCAACAACATAAGAGAAGACTACACGTGGACATCACCAGATGGTCAATACCGAAATCAGATTGATTATATTCTTTGCAGCCAAAGATGGAGAAGCTCTATACAGACAGCAAAAACAAGACCAGGAGCTGATTGTGGCTCTGATCATGAACTCCTCATTGCAAAAATCAGACTTAAATTGAAGAAAGTAGGGAAAACCACTACAACATTCAGTTATGAACTAAATCAAATCCCTTACAATTATACAGTGGAAGTGAGAAATAGATTCAAGGGATTAGATTGGATAGACAGGGTACCTGAAGAACTATGGACAGAGTTTCATGACATTGTACAGGAGGCAGTGGTCAAGACCATCCCCAAGAAAAAGTAATGCAAAAAGGCAAAATTGTTGTGTGAGGAGACCTTACAAATAACTGAGAAAAGACAAGCAGCTAAAGGTAAAGGAGAAAAGGAAAGAGATACCCATTTGAATTCAGAGTTCCAAACAATAGCAAGAAGAGATAAGAAAGCCTTCCTCAGTGATCAGTGCAAAGAAATAGAGGAAAATAATAGAATGAGAAAGACTAGAAATCTCCTCAATAAAATTAGAGATAGCAAGGGAACGTTTCATGCAAAGATGGACACAATAAACGACAGAAATGGTATGGACCTAACAGAAGCAGAAGATATTAAGCAGAGGTGAAAATAATACACATAATTACAAAAAGATCTTCATGACCCAGATTACTAAGATGGTGTGATCACTAACCTAGAGTCAGACATTCTGGAATGTGAAGTCAAGTGGGCCTTAGGAAGTATCACTATGAACAAAGCTAGTGGAGGTGATGGAATTCCAGTTGAGCTATTTCAAATCCTAAAAGATGATGCTGTGAAAGTGCTGCATTCAATATGCCAGCAAATTTGGAAAATTCAACAGTGGCCGAAGGACTGGAAAGGTCAGTTTTCATTCCAATGCAAAAGAAAGGCAATGACAAAGAATTCTCAAACTACCGCACAATTGCACTCATCTCACATGCTAGCAAAGTAATGCTCAAAATTCTCCAAGCCAGTCTTCCATAGTACGTGAACCATGAACTTCCAGATGTTCAA
The DNA here is from genome assembly GCF_033118175.1 of Dama dama. Classification (NCBI taxonomy): domain Eukaryota; kingdom Metazoa; phylum Chordata; class Mammalia; order Artiodactyla; family Cervidae; genus Dama; species Dama dama. The sequence continues at coordinate 19,993,608 of NC_083682.1, read as the reverse complement.
GCTGGATTAGAAAAGGCAGAGGAACCAGAGATCAAACTGCCAACATCCGTTGGATCATCAAAAAAGCAAGAGAGTTCCAGAAAAACACCTACTTCTTCTTTATTGACAACGCCAAATCCTTTCACTATGTGGATCATAGTAAATTTTGGAAAATTCTTCAAGATATGGGAAGACCAGACCAACTTACCTTCCTCCTGAGAAATCTGTATGCAGGTCAAGAAGAACCAGTTAGAACTGGCCATGGAACAACAGACTGGTTCCAAATTGGGAAAGCAGTAAATCAAGGCTGATTTATTTATTTATTTATTTTACCATGCTTATTTAACTTATATGCAGAGTACATCACATGAAATGTCGGGCTGGATGAAGCAAAAGCTGGAGTCAAGATTGCCGGGAGAAATATTAATAACCTCAGATATGAAGATGACACCACCCTTATGGCAGAAAGCAAAGAAGAACTGAAGAGCCTCTTGACAAAAGTGAAAGAGGAGAGTGAAAAAGTTGGCTTAAAACTCAACATTCAGAAAATTAAAATCATGGCATCCTCTGCCATCACTTCATGGCAAATAAATGGGGAAACAATGGAAACAGTGACAGACTTTATTTTTGGGGGCTCCAAAATCACTGTAGATGGTGACTGCAACCATGAAATTAAAAGATGCTTCCTCCTTGGAAGAAAAGCTTTGGCCAACCTAGACAAGCATATTAAAAAGAAGAGACATTACTTTGCTAACAAAAGTCCATCTAGTCAAAGCTATCGTTCTTCCAGTAGTCATGTATGGATGTGAGAGTTGGACTACAAAGAAAGCTGAGTACCGAAGAATTGATACTTTTGAACTGTGATGTTGGAGAAGACTTGGAGAGTTCCTTGGACTTCAAGAAGATCCAACCAGTCCATCCAGAAGGAGATCAGCCCTGAATATTCACTGGAAGGACTGATGTTGAAGCTGAAACTCTAATACTTTGGCCACCTGATGGGAAGAAGTGACTCATTGGAAAAGACCCTGATGCTGGGCAAGATTGAAGGCAGGAGGAGAAAGGGACGACAGAGGATGAGACGGTTTAATGGCATCACCAACTCGATGGACTTGAGTTTGAGTAAGCTCCAGGAGTTGCTGACAAACAGGGAAGCCTGGTGTGCTGCAGTCCATGGGGTAGCAAAGGGTCATACACGACTGAGTGACTGAACTGAACTGAACTGAGAAGGCATGGCATCTATATATGGAATGGAAAAAAAGAGGAAATAGAGTGCTTTATGAATTACCCATAATGGAAAAGATTGATATAATTTACTGCAATAAAAAATAAAAACATTGGAATGGATACAACTACCATAAACAAATGACACTCAAAAAATGTAATTTGCATATTTGACATAGTAAACTTTCCAGAAGTTAAATGTATACAGATATGTTAAGTGGAGAGATGATGGACAAACTGAAATAAATTAGGTAAAGAACATGAACAAGAAATCCACTGGAAAATAAATAAAGAATAGAAATAATAAATAAACCTATGAAAAGAGGACTGTGTGTTTATCTTAAAGTATGTTCCTCCCTTGCATCCCAGTATGAATTTTTTTCTCTCACTTTTAATTCATAGCCAGTGAAGTTACTTACTGTCTGTATAATTTTACCTTTTATTTTTTATAATGAAGTTACACACAACAATTTCCCTTAATACCATTCCTAACGTTTAGTCTCAGCTCTTAGTCCCATCCTATCAGGAATAACTCCCCATACATTGGCCAACCCAGGACTATGTACTTTAAGCCTTAGAGACCTTTATCTGTAAGGACAAAATGATTTAGTTAGGAGAGCTTGGAGTGACAGTTTTCTAGGAGAAAAAACATACTGAAGTCAATGGGGACAGTTTTGTGCCAGTGATACAAAAACCATGTTGCAGTGAGTATAATGAAGCACTCTTGTAAACACACACCATGAGCTTGATTCCAGTCCAAAAATCAATTTTGGGTACAACATGTCATACTCACTGTGCTACTGAAAACATTTTAAAAACTTTGTTTTTCTGTGAACCATTTTTTAAAAGTGTTTATTGAATTTGTTAAAATATTGCTTAGGTTTCATGTATGGGGATCTTAGCTCTCAGATAAGGGATAGAACCCACACCCACTGCATTGGAAGGCAAAGTCTTAAGGACTGGACCGCTCCGGGAAGTCCCTGAGAATATTTTGTAAATATCATTTAACAAATAAATGAGGTTAAGTTTAGTTCTTTCGGAAAAACGGAAAGAACCATTCACATGATTCTATTTCTATAGGGATTGAAACAAACAAACAAACAAACAAAAGCAGGAAAATGATTCAACAACATCAGGAAATAATTCTGCCAAAGCTGATAAGTCAGGACCAAGTTTAACATTTTCACACTTTCTGCAAATAATTTTTACTCTTCTTTCTGAGGACAGTCTATTTCACTTGCGCAGTGCTAGCTGGGAAATCGCCATGATTAATCCCAAACGGACTTTGTCCCACAAGTTGCCTTGCTCCCAGGGAAGCCAAGGAAAAATGCTAGGCCCTGATAGACAATCAGAGGGAACAGTGGCTGTAAAATTAGTGTCAGAGTGGGCTCTGGCACTGCTAAAATTTAGAACAAGGCCACAGCAGACTGTGTCATTTTCCCAGTCATGAGCGCTCGGTTTGAGCTGATCAATTCCATACAGAAAAGAGTGTCAGAAAGTTAAGCCTAAAATTCAGCTCTTAGTGCAATTTTCTCTTACTAAATTTAATACTGGGTGTATTGTGATCGGGAACAAATTTACATTTGCTTTGTCGGTTAAATGGAAAAGGTGAAGCCTCCTCTGTGACCAAAGCAATGAACCCACCGTACAATCAAGGGCTTTCGAGTCCTCAGCCACTGGCTTCTGCCAGCTTTGACACTTGAGGGTTTTTTCCCTTTACTTCTTTATTTCTAGTTTGAAAAGAAAAGGCTTTTTAAAAAATCTCTTGAACCTTCAGCTTAACTTTCTGGTCATCAAAAGACTTTTAACAATTAAGATTTCTATTGTGAAAAGTAGAACTCTCAATCAGTCACGTTTCCTTGAAATAGTAAACGCTAATTTGGGTACAGTGCTCTTAGTAATAGTAAACGCCAATTTGGGTAAGTTTAGGACAAGAATAATTTTAATTTTTTTGGTTGAATGTTAAATAGATACCAAAAAATGTAACACATATGTACATAATAATATAAACAAAATTAATACCAAAGTAGTTGTTAGTCTAAAATGTAGTGGGTGCCTGCTCACTCTTGTCCGACTCTTTGTGACCCCATGGACTAAAGCTTGCCAGGATACTCTGTCCATTGGATTCTCCAGGCAAGAATATTGGAGTGGGTTTCCATTTCCTCCTCAAGGGATCTTCCCAACCCAGGGAGTGAACCCTGGGTCTCCTGCATTGCAGGCAGACTCTTTACCCTCTGAATCACCAGGGGAGCTGATTCTAGGATGTAGAATAAGACCAATAAGCTTGGAAACCAACCCCCTGCCCCATAGTCTACCCCCTTCCCTCTTTGGGGAAACCTGGAGATAACAATTCTCCTGATAAGTGAGTTTCTTATTCTCTTATTTTAGTGGGAAATGCGAGTCACTCAGTCATGTTCGACTCTTCACAACCCTATTGTTTGTCTACAGAATTCTCTAGGCAAGTACACTGGAGTGGGTTGCCATTCCCTTCTCCAGAGGATCTTCCTGACCCAGGGATTGAACTGGTGTCTCCTGCATTGCCGGCAGATTCTTTACCATCTGAGCTACCAGGGAAGCCCTCTTTTATTTTAAATATATATTTAATGTGTTAGTTTCAGGTATACAACAAGGTGAATATGTTACACATATAACTATATCCACTCTTTGCTAGATTCTGATTTGCTTTTTTCATTCAACTTTATCTGGATGCAATTTATCCATGTTCATGCACATAACTGCCTTTTCCTTACTCTATGTCATTCCATTGGATGAATATGCAACCCATCTATCTATTCTCTTATTAACGGACATCAAGTGGTTTATAGATTTTTGCTACTTTGACTACTGCCATCTTGTTTGCATGATATGTATGGCTTCTCACCAGCTTCCCTTCATTTATTCTTTCAGTCTATCCCCCTAGACTTTCCTACCTTCTTCATTTCCGTGAGAAAAACACTGTTTCACCTCCTTGTTTCTGAACATGCAATTCTTTTTGCTTTACCAAGCTGTCATCCAGCTGGGTGGACTTGTGAATTCCTGTGTATTGATGCTGACCACTTGGCTAGCTACTCCTTTTGGACCCTGAACTGAGCACTCTTAAAGTTCTTATCACATTACAAGTGATGACCACCACACACAGAAGAGAGGCTTCTATGAGAGAGAAAGGACATATTTTAACCCTGTATTATTAGAAAAAAGGAAGGGCTGAATATTCAATATCTCTCAGTTCAGTTCAGTTTAGTAGCACAGTTGTGTCCAGCTCTTTGTGACCCCATGGACTGCAGCATGCCAGGCCTACATGTCCATCACCAACTCCAAGAGTTTACTCAAACTAAAGTCCATGGAGTCGGTGATGCCATCCAACCATCTCATCCTCTGTCATCCCCTTCTCCTCCTGCCTTCAGTCTTGCCCAGCATCAGGGTCTTTTCCAATGAGTCACTTCCTCACATCAGGTTGCCAAAGTATTGGAGTTTCAGCTTCAACATCAGTCCTTCCAATGAATATTCAGGACTGATTTCTGTTAGGTTGGACTGGTTGGATCTCCTTGCAGTCTAAGGGACTCTCAAGAGTCTCCTCCAACACCACAGGTCAAAAGCATCAATTCTTCGGCACTCAGCTTTCTTTATAGTCCAATTCTCACATCCATACATGACTACTGGAAAAACGAAAGCTTTGACTACATGGACCTTTGTTGGCAAAGTAATGCCTCTGCTTTTTATAATGTTGTCTAGGATGGTCAGAACTTTTCTTCCAAGGAGCAAGTGTCTTTTAACTTCATGACTGCAGTCACCATCTGCAGTGATTTTGGAGCCCCAAAAAATAAAGTCTGTCACTGTTTCCACTGATTCCCCATCTATTTACCATGAAGTGATGGGACCAGATGCCATGATCTTAGTTTTTTTAATGTTGAGTTTTAAGCCAACTTTTTCACTCTCCTCTTTCACTTTCATCAAGAGGCTGTTTAGTTCTTCTTCACTTTCTGCCATAAGGGTGGTGTCATCTGCATATCTGAGGTTATTGGTATGTCTCCCGGCAATCTTGACTCCAGCTTATGCTTCATCCATCCCAGCATTTCTCATGATGTACTCTGCACATAAGTTAAATAAGCAGGGTGACAATATTCAGCCTTCATTTAATCCTTTCCCAATTTGGAACCAGTCTGTTGCTCCATGTCCAGTTCTAACTGATGCTTCCTGAACTACATACAGATTTCTCAAGAGGCAGATCAGGTGGTCTGGCATTCCCATCTCTTTAAGAATTTTCCGCAGTTTGCTGTGATCCACACAGTCAAAGGCTTTAGCATAGTCAATAAAGCAGAAATAGATATTTTTCTGGAACTCTCTTGCTTTTATGATGATCCAACAGATGTTGGCAATTTGATCTCTGGTTCTTCTTTCTTTTCCAAATCCAGCTTGAACATCTGGAAATTCACAGTTGACTTACTCTTGAAGCCTGGCTTGGAGAATTTTGAGCATTACTTTACTAGCATGTGACATGAGTGCAATTGTACGGTAGTTTGAACTTTCTTTGGCATTGCCTTTCTTTGTGATTTTAATGAAAACTGACCTTTTCCAGTCCTGTGGCCACTGCTGAGTTTTCCAAATTTGCTGGCATATTGAATGCAGCACTTTCACAGCATCATCTTTTAGGATTTGAAATAGCTCAACTGGAATTCCATCACCTCCACTAGCTTTGTTCATAGTGATGCTTTTTAAGGCCCACTTGACTTTGCATTCCAGGATGTCTGGCTCTAGATGAGCGACCACACCATCTTAGTTATCTGGGTCATGAAGATTTCTTTTGTATAGTTCTTCTGTGTATTCTTTCCACCTCTTCTTTATATCTTCTGCTTCTGTTAGGTCCATACCATTTCTGTCCTTTATTGTGCCCATTTTTGCTTGAAATATTCCCTTGCTATGTCTAATTTTCTTGAGATCTCTAGTCTTTCCCATTCTATTATTTTCCTTTATTTCTTTGCACTGATCACTGAGGAAGGCTTTCTTATCTCTTCTTGCTATTGTTTGGAACTCTGCATTCAAATGTGTGTATCCTTCCTTTTCTCCTTTGCCTTTAGCTTCTCATCTTTTCTCAGATATTTGTAAGGCCTCCTCAGACAAGCATTTTGCTTTTTTGCATTTCTTGTTCTTGGGGATGGTGTTGATCCCCGTCTCCTGTACAATGTCATGAGACTCTGTCCATAGTTCTTCAGGCACTCTGTCTATCAGATCTAGTCCCTTGAATCTATTTCTCACTTCCACTGTATAATTGTAAGGGATTTGATTTAGTTCATACCTGAATGTTGTAGGGGTTTCCCCTACTTTCTTCAATTTAAGTCTGAATTTGGCAATAAGGAGTTCATGATCTGAGCTACAGTCAGCTTCTAGTCTTGTTTTTCCTGACTGTATAGAGCTTCTCCATCTTTGGCTGCAAAGAATATAATCACTCTGATTTCAGTATTGACCATCTGGTGATGTCCACGTAGCTCAGTTGGTAAAGAATCCACCTACAATGCAGGAGACCCGGATTCGATCTCCGGGTTGGGAAGATCCTCTGGAGAAAGGAAAGGCTACCCACTCTAGTATTCTGGCCTGGAGACAGAGTTTGACACTACTGAGCGACTTTCAATTTTCAATATCTCTGACTGTGCTATTTCCATCACATCTCTAAAGTTTCTGTTTCTGAGGAATATCGCTTTATAACAGCTCATCATTGACACGCAGCTCACATATCCCAGTATGCCCTTTAAATAGTGATTTCCAATTTGTAGTCCGTACAACTCTTACTCCACCTGCTCTCCCTTGTTATTTCAAAAAAAATGCCACCAGAGTTAATGGGGATTATTGCACCGCTTTCAATAACACACACATTAATTCACACAATCAGTACAGACATGGATAAGCACACCTTCTAGGTAATAGTCAAAGCTTGTCAGAGATATCCAGGTCATAATTTCAAAAAAAACTTATTTTCTGTGGACTCACAATTTAGCATGATCCTTCACAGAAGGCTCACATATTGCAATGGCTTTTGTTCACTGACATGTTAACAGGACAATTTTGTAATTTCTTTTAGTTGGCAGCTTCAAGTTTTGTCAATTCAGTGTTCAGTATAAAATAGCAATGACCTATTTTTAAACTTTTTATTAATAAACTGTGTTTAGTTTCCATATTAACACATTCTGCCTATTATAACTCCTTGAACATTTTTAAGAGAAAACATTTCATTCAATTCATAAAATTATTTTTAATGACAAGAGAATTATAAACTGAAGTTAAGAATAAATTTTCAATGCTGATACATTTTTTCTTCAGTTCAATTCAGTTCAGCTGCTCAGTTGTATCCAACTCTTTGCAACCTCATGAACCACAGCACGCCAGGCCTCCCTGTCCATCACAAACTCCCGGAGTTTACTCAAACTCGTGTCCATTCAGTGCAGTGATGCCATCCAACCATCTCATCCTCTGCCGTCCCCCTCTCCTCCTGCGCTCAGCCTTTCACAGCATCAGGGTCTTTTCAAATGAGTCAGTTGTTTGCATCAGGTGGCCAGAGTATTGGAGTTTCAGCTTCAGCATCAGTCCTTCCAATGAACACCCAGGACTGATCTCCTTTAGGATGGACTGGTTGGATCTCCTTGTAGTCCAAGGGACTCTCAAGAGTCTTCTCCAACACCACAGTTCAAAAGCATCAATTCTTTGGCACTCAGCTTTCTTTATAGTCCAACTCTCACATCCATATATGACTTCTGGAAAAACCATAGCCTTGACCAGACAGACCTTTGTTGGCAAAGTAATGTCTCTGCTTTTTAATATGCTGTCTATGTTGGTCATAACTTTCCTTCCAAGAAGTAAGCGTCTTTTAATTTCATGGCAGCAATCACCATCTGCAGTGATGTTGGAGCCTCCAAAAATAAAGTCAGCCACTGTTTCTACTGTTTCCTTATCTATTTGCCATGAAGTGATGGGACTGGATGCCATGATCTTAGTTTTCTGAATGTTGAGCTTTAAGCCAACTTTTTCACTCTCCTCTTTCACTTTCATCAAGAGGCTGTTTAGTTCTTCTTCACTTTCTGCCATAAGGGTGGTGTCATCTGCATATCTGAGGCTATTGATATTTCTCCCAGCAATCTTGGTTTCAGCTTATGCTTCTTCCAGCCCAGCGTTTCTCATGATGTACTCTGCATATAAGTTAAATAAGCGGGGTGACAATATACAGCCTTGACGTACTCCTTTTCCTATTTGGAATCAGTCTGTTGTTCCATGTCCAGTTCTAACTGTTGCTTCCTGACCTGCATACAGATTTCTCTGTATGTAGAGAAGAAGCAGGTCAGGTAGTCTGGTGTTCCCATCTCTTTCAGAATTTTCCTCAGTTTATTGTGATCCACACAGTCAAACGCTTTGGCATAGTCAATAAAGCAGAAGTAGATGTTTTTCTGGAACTCTCTTGCTTTTTCGATGATCCAGAGGATGTTGGCAATTTGATCTCTGGTTTCTCTGCCTTTTCTAAAGCCAGCTTGAACATCTGGAAGTTCACAGTTCACATATTGCTGAAGCCTGGCTTGGAGAATTTTAAGCATTACTTTACTAGCATGTGAGATAAGTGCAATTGTGCAGCAGTTTGAGCATCCTTTGGCATTGCCTTTCTTTGGGATTGGAATGAAAACTGACCTTTTCCAGTCCTGTGGCCACTGCTGAGCTTTCCAAATTTGCTGACATTTTTTCTTTGCTGGCTGATTGATGGGGACTAGTCGAAGCATGGGCCTTTGCACTATAACATTAAATGAAACATTCTGATCTAGCCAAATCCAGCGTTCCTGAATAGATGGCAGGATTATAGAATTTACCTACCTTAATGTTTCCAAGTTTAGGACATACAAACCCCAGGCTCCAAATGTCATAAGATGCACATGATGAGCAAGACAAGGCAGTTATTCAGTGCCTGTGCTTTCATTAATGGATTTTTTTGTTGTTGTTGTTTTGTTTTTTTTGCATTTGTTCAGAGCCCAGGACTTTCAATGTTCAGCACATCAAGAAATAGAGGTAGGAGTAAGGGCAGGTAACGTTATTTATATGTGGGAATCCTTTACCTTTTAACAGAAAGGGTAAAAAGCAAGGGTAGAAAGGGAAATTGTCTGAAGAGCAGTGCATGCTGGGAAGAGTGGCTCTTTATTGTTTGCTTGACCCAGAGATCACCATAAGCTTACAATTCTCTGACCCAGAAGACACGATCGGAGTTCCAGAAGCAGCGGTCAACTCTCACCAAGTTAAGTGTGCTAGACATCTTAATTTATGGAGGGGTTGTGTGTGTCCTTATTTACATCTGATAGTAGTGTGATACTAGCACCGAGGAGGCCATTGGAAAGAGCTAAGGACAGTAACGTTTCCCCTTTCCCACAATATTCTGGCAAATGCAAAGTTTGTCTAGAAATATCACCAAGGATGAAGCAACATAAAAAATAAATAAATAAAAGCAGACTGAAAATTTGGAAAACATAATACAAAATTCAACATAAGAGGAACTGATGTATAGACCAGCAAACCCAAAGTAAGACTGTGTCTCAGAAAAACAGTTTTTTGCTTTCTTTTTTTTAAATATTATTATTTTTTCTTTTTTTATGGTGACTTCCCTGGCAGTCCAGTGGTTGAGACTTCGCCTTCCAGTGCCAGGGGTTCTAGCTTGATTCCTGGTCAGGGAGCTAAGATCTCACATGTTTCATGGCCAAAATAAAAATAAAAAACAGAAGCAATATTATAACAAATTGAATAAAAACTTTAAAAACTGGTCCAAGTTTTTTCTAAAAAGTTCTTTTTTGATGTTGACCATTTTTTAAAGTATTTATTGAATTAGCTCCCAGACCAAGGGTTGAACCCACACCCCCTGAATTGGGAGGTTAATTCTTAACTGCTGGACCTCCAAGAAAGCCCCCAGACAAGTAGTTTATAAACAGAATAACATCAATGAAAAAAAAATAAGATCCTTGATTGAGGTCTGTAGAGAAACAGATATAATCTTTATGAATGGGAGAAGAAGTATAGCAGAAAACTGCTAAGATGAAAAGTGACTAAAATAAACCAACTGATGAAAGAAAAGACTGAAAAAATAATAAAAAGAAAACAGTTGGAATAGACTTATGATAATAGATCACATATGCAAAAGACAAACTGGTGATTCCCTCTGAAGATGCAGAGTACAAGGACAAAGAGATGAAAGCAATAGTAGAATATTATAAATATAGTCGCAAGGGAGAGGAGATGCAACTTAAAGATATACAAATATTTGTGAAAAAATAAAGCCATAAAAATTGGAACAGAGGGAATAATCAAAGGAGAAAAGTAATTACCAAACTGAAGAAAGGGACCAAGCTACAATTCAAAAGGATTTATTCAGTTAGTCCTAAATTAATAAAATGAGCCTTTACCTAAATTGGGCTTCCCTGGTGGCTCAATAGTAAAGAATCTGCCTGCAATGCCGGAGGCCTGCATTCGATCCCTGGACTGGGAAGATACTCTGGAGAAGGAAATGGCAAGCTACTCCAGTGTTCTTGCCTGGAAAATCCCATGGATGGAGAAGCCTGGTAGGCTACAGTCCATGGGGTCACAAAGAGTCAGACATGACTGAGTGATTAACACTTTCTTTCACTTTACCTAGATTATTTTGTTTTTTTCTTTTTCAATCACAATGATGAAAAATTTTAAAAGTTGCCTTGATACTATTAGCAGTAATACAAAAAGAAAACAAAATAAACTTCAGACTTACAATACAAGGCTACCTGAAGAAACACATCAGCCTCTAAGAATTTTCAAGATGAAGTGATTGATAACTTGGAAATTATATACTCAGCCAAGCTCCTCATTGTGTGCAAACACAGTAGGCAAACAAGTATATTTTCTAAAGAAATTTCTTAAATATCAATTCTTTTTGAATGAGAACAATTCATTTAATATAAAACTTTAAGTGTAAATAACTACTGGATATATGATTGCAAAATTGAGCACAAAATCAAGGTCTATTCTTGAATATAAAAGTATATAACAAAATATGTTAAATTCAGTTCAGTCAATGACTCAGAATTTAATTTATATATAATGACAATTTGAATGAGGTTAAAAGCAAGAATGGAGTATCATACAATATGAAACTATTCACTAATTTGTCATAAGCATGGGAAAAGCTATTATTTTGAGAATCTTTTGCTGATCATTGAGAAATATGTCATTAAATATTGTTAGATGTTTTCATTCATCCCAGAAGTCATTAAGAAATAAACAAGATTGATTTTATAATATTTAAAATAAGCAAAATTCAAAGATCTTATGTTTGGCAAAGCTATCAAAAACTAAGTTTAGAGACCAACAGCAATGAAATAAAATCTTTAAATTCTATGAAAGACAATAGTTAATTTCTTTAATGTGTAAGAAGCTGATATATTAAAGGTGAAAAATATTAATAACAGGTTAAGAAAATGAGTAAAGTCATAGACAAGAATTTCATAGTAAAAGGAAGAAGTGTTGACACAATCTTTAAACTATTAATACAAGGCCATTTTGTAAGGTAGGGAATATTTACTATATTTTCAGCAATTGAAACAGTGTGTTATTGTTTCGGGGGTTAACTGGAAGAGTCATCATAGTAGATAAAGCTAAGAAATACTTCTGTTTTGCAAGAAAATCTGATAAGTGAAGAGGAAACATTATTAATTTCTAGGGAGATAGAGCAGAAATAGAAAGGGACAAATGAATTATCTACATGAAAACAAACAACAAAATCTGTACTTCATCCATACCCAAAAATAAATTTCAAGTAGATCAAGGACATGTAACAGAAAAAAACCTTAAAAAATTTAGAAGAAAATTTAGCACAATAACTTTCAGCCTAGGAAGTAGAGGAGAATTTCTTAAATAACATGCAAAAATGAACACATCTTAATAAAACATACTGCATAATTCATACATATAAAACTTTAAAACTTCCATACAGAAAAGATACCCTAAACAAACAAAAAGGCCAAGTCACTGTCTAGAACACATTTGAAATGTATATATTCAATGAAGAATTCATAGTGAGAATACATAATATATAAATCACACAGAAAATGTCAAAGCATGTGTACAAGCAAATTGCAAAAAAAAAAAGAATCTTAAATGGGCAATAGAAATTTAGAAGACTAGTTAAAATTATGGGAAAAAAGGATTCTCTTATTATAGTAAGTGAAAATAAGAAATATTTAGGAAAAAACATTATCATTATAATTAAGCATTTTTCAGTTAATAAAATTACATAATTTTAATATCTGATACATAGAATTAGAAATAGCAATGGGTAAACTTTTTAAAATGAGTTACTAGACATTGAATAAATGTTTAAAAAACCCCAAATCTAATATCGCTATTTTACCTACAAAGTCGAGAAAAAATTAGAAGTATATCCACCACTGATGAGGTTCAGTATACTTGCATACATCTCAAAGATGTATTTTCTTGTATTCAGGCAATTTGCATTGTAATGTTATTGATAAGTCATTGAATTATCCTAATTCTAAATTTTATGATGCTTTATCTATATCTATCAGTGAGTATAATATATATTTACAGAATTCACACACACATACAGATCAAAACTTTTCTGTATGCCCTAAATTTAATATGTTCATTAGGAAGAAACAGATTGGCTTCTTTAAGAAAGCATTCAAATAAGTAGGAAGTTTGTTTTTTTAACAAACTCTAGAAGTTAAATAGAATAGAAATAATTCTATTTTTAAAATGTTGTTTCATGTGAATTCTAAAGGGATTTGGCACAGGGAGAGGATGACTGACATTCTGGTTGCTAAGGTAACTAAAGTCAATTTTCCCTGATTGGAAAAGAGAGAGTCTTGAACAATGTTCTTTTATTTATTCATTTTTAAGAGTTATAAGAGAGAAAGTCACGTTATGTGGGCAAAACCTCTGAAGCCTAAATATCCATTAGTAGAGTTGATCTTCTAATCAAGCAAGAATAAAACTCAGCGTCATGCTTCATGGGAGGTGCAAACATAAAGAAATTGGGAGTCACTGGGAAATTAATGGATTTGAGAGAAGGTTGAATGCCATGGATCTTGGTCGCAAAATTAGAGACAAATTAAGGGTGGTGGTGATGAGAGATAAAGGAAAAGATAAATGTAATTTTCAACAAAGGAAATTCATAACTCAGTTTCCACATGAATTAGAGATACTGGTTAACCAACAACTACATTATTAAATTTCTGAAAGGTACATAAGAAGCAGTTCACAGAACACTTGATGTTTTCTGGGATGGATCAGGGTATGGTTAAGGTATTTTTGGTTTTGATTTTCTGTGTGTGTGTGTGTGTGTGTGTGTGTGTGTGTGTGTGCACGCGCGCGCGTGTGTGTCTCTGTGTGACTCCTTATTCATCTTCAATTATTTTTCTCCTTCTAAGATTTGGCACTTAAAACTTGTGAAAGACTGTTTCTAGAGAAGGAAGGAACACACGCACCTCTAAAGTGTATGCAGTGTGGATCTTGAGACAGATTTAAATGGCATATGCAGTGCTTTAGGGGGAAGATGGTAAACAGTGTGGCCTGAACAGAGAAATAAACGCACTACCATGTCTCATGTTCTAATCTGAGAAAGAAGCAGGGGACTGCCTGTGATGGAACGACACACACAGCAGTGGTCACCAAGACTTTTGGTTTCATCTTGGTGACTTATGTGCTTAATGGTTGTTTCACACATTCTGTCAATTACAAGTCCAGTGTAACACCGTTCATTCTTTTCTTCTTCCTCATGTTCTTCCATCCTCTTCCTCTCTGTGTTCCTCTTCTTTCTCCCTATGTCCTCTTGATAAAGACTCCATCCTCTATTTCTGATAGTCACAGGAATACTAGGAAACGTATGCCTGTGTCTGTGGTAGAGAGAGATCAGATGATTTATCGGGGCCATTTGTGTAAACATGCATATGCACAAGTCTAAAAGGAGTAAAATGTAAACATTAATTAATTCATTAAGCATTTTACTGAAAATGTACAATATGTAAGCTACTGTCATAGTGGGCTGGAGGGTACAGAAATATGGAAGACTTTTATCCCTGCCCTTAAGAAATGTATAAACTAAAGAAAATGAAAATAATGCATAATTATTATACACATAGTAAATATTATTCTACATAGCAATTAGGCAAGTACTATAAATAGCAGATATCAATGACAGTAATTAGCATCACTCTTACACAAACAAATGCACATTTTATAGTTTAAAAAATTTTCCTAATATGAAGCAGCATCAACATCCACCTTTTATTTTCAGATGCTATCTAGATATGGGATAATTCTCTCATTATATTCATGAGCATCTACACAGATTCCTCATTCATGCAAAACAAAGGGTTTGGATATAAGATCTCCACATATCTTTTCTACCCACAACCCTTATAACCCTAAGCTATAGCAAAGAATCCCTGGATTTCTTTGGTGGACTCCTGTTTGGCCAGGATGGTCTTAAGGATCATCCAGCTACATCACCTTATCGCCTATTTAGGGTTTGTGGCACTAAGGTTCCAAAACTGATTATAGTTGTGTTGGAAGTGATAGTGTGGTTCCCATCCACAGATGGGTCAGAAGAAGGAAAGGAGCAAGGGACAGATAAAATTAAAAATGGTTTGTATGACTAATATCGGTGACTTTTGTGGCAGGATAACAGGAAGACTAAGCTATGATCAATTGAAGAGCAGAAAGAGAGAGGCAGGGAAGAAATGTAAAGAAGAAATTTAGACAAGATCAGGTGCATTAAAGGTGGTATGGCCATAGATTAAAGGAGAAATTTAGTAAAGGGTACAAAGTCATGGTTCTCAAAATTGAATGCACATAATAATCACCCAAGTATCTCATTAAAATACAGAGTTCTGAGCTACTTCCCAAAGAATGTGGCTTTGCAAATGGCCCTGGTCATTCCAACAGAGGTAGTGATGTCTTTAATGAATACTGATCAATAAACATGTAATGGTAGGCTGACCTCTCAGCTGACATAGGTGCTGGGTAAGCTGTGTCTAGGTCTGCAAGAGGAAGCAGTGGCTAGCTCACCTTGAATTATTCTTCCCTTAACAGCTCCTGAGAACTGTTAATTTGGAATTGGTCAATCATTTCAGTATAGTTGATTTTCTACAGGAAGACATTGAGACACCTGGAGAGGAGTGAGCATGGCCATATTATTTCTTTTCTTTTTTTTTTTTTTTTTTCTTTTCCACTCATTCTTGACAATTGCACAAAAAGATTTAGAAATGTATGCCTAGACAGTCTTTGCAAAAGCAAAATAATGGTTTATGAATTTAGGATTATAATCAATTATTTCCTGTCTTCATGGCCTGCTGATGCAAGGAGTTGTATTAAGAAGGAAATAGTTTTAAGTTCTATTTCCAATTTATATAACTAAGGTTAGAAAGCTTGACATACAAAGGCCTACAAGAGGGATTTACACTCACACGTTACTTAATGTGTATGTGATACAAAACAGTTTGCCGGTTCATAGGAGCTGCCACTGAAAGTAAGGCTCTACCTCTGAAGAGGGTTAGCTCAGAGCAAGAAAGAAAGAGAGACAAGAGTAGGGGGCACTGATGCCAGGAACTGCTTCATAAGTTTTCCTAAAGACAGCACAGGGGAGGTGCTACTGCTCTGAGGAAGTAGGGGGATCTGCTTTGCTGTTGAGCTATGCAAGGAACCAAGATATAGAGGTGTCTGCTCATCAGAGCATGAAAGGAAGCCTGGAATGGATCTGCAATCATGAATGCCAAGATATTGGAAGAGATGTGATCCTGTGTGTGTCAAACATTCAGTGCTGTCCGACTCTTTGAGACCCCATGGACTGTAGCCCACCAGACTCCTCTGTCCATGGGATTCTCCAGGCAAGAATACTGGAGTGGGTTGCCATTTCCTCCTCCAGTGGGTCTTACCGACCCAGGGATCAAACTCTGGTCTCCTGCATTGCAGGTGGATTCTGTACCGTCTGAGCCACAAGAGAAGCCCTGATGTGGTCTTAGTTAAGGTCAAGTAAACAAGCTAACGGAAAGACTTCAAGCCTGAAATGCAAGAGCAAGTTTGAAACAGATTTCCCAAGCAATAGATTTTCTGAAAATGAGAAAATTTTCTAGCACCCGAGCAAGGGGAGTCCTTCCAAGCTCTCCGACTCTGAACCACACAGAGAGAGAAGGAAAATTCCTGAGATATTTGGGGATAACTTTCAAGACTTATATAAAGATCACTTTTAATGTTTAAGTATAACAAGCCAATTTGGTTCTTTTTTCTTTTATTTTTTTACCTTTTGACTTTATATGGAAGAATAGTTGGCTAATAATGTTGATTAGTTTCAGGTATACAACGATGTGATTCAATTATACATACACCCATATCTTTTTTCAAATCCTTTTCACATTTAGGTTGCTACATAATATTGAAGAGTTCCCTGTGCTATATAGTATGTCCTTGTTGGTTATCCATTTTAAATATAGCAATGTGTACATAGCAAGCCAATTTGTACAGAGTTGTTTTAAAACATGTCTTTTTTTTACACTGCATTTATTTTGTTATATTTGTTAGTTATAATTTTGATCTTTAAATGGAAAGTAGTGATTCCATTGATTCCTTGATTCTAAGATACAATCGATTTTAAAATGCACCACCAATTTCAAGCATACTGTAGGTGGTGGGGGAAAAAAGAGGTGACTACATTAAGTGTACACATAGATTTACTCATGCGTGCATGACTAATCACTCAGTCATGTTCCACTCTGTGATCCCATGGACTGCAGCCTGCCAGGCTCCTCTGTCCATGGGATCTCCCAGGCAAGAATACTGGAATGGGTTGCCATTTCCTTCGCCAGGGGATCTTCCTGACTCAGGGATTGAACCTGTATCTCCTGCATTGGCAGGCATATTCTTTACCACTGTGCCAGCTGGGAAGCACACATAGATGCATGCATGTACTAAAAGCATGAAATATATTTTAATGAAGCTACTGAATTTCTCCAGATGAAGCTAGTTGGTGCAAGCTTGCCTCTCTTGGTCATTCAGGTTCACAAAGCCCCACAGATCACAAATGGCCCCTGCCAGAATTGCAGACTAATAGGCCAGGAGGGCTTTGGTAGGTGCTTTTGGGTCAGCCTTGCATTTTCAAACCTATTAAGCAATGACAGTCTTTCCTGCTGTCTAAGCAGAGCCCATTAGGAAAATCCCACACAGAAGAGGAATATCCCTGAAGATTATCAAACCAAAAATTTAAAGCATTTCAAAATAAGCTAATTAGGAAGTATGGACCTTTTCCATTCACAGTCCTGGCTAGAAACCCAGGGGACTCAAGAATATTTTCTATTTCTCGTACACAGAAGCATATTCTGCAGTTGACTTTTCTGAGACAAAAAGGGGTGGCTTACAATTCCTGCTCCCATCAACACAAAAACATCCTCCCATGTACAGATGAAATGTCTGGGTTTGCCACATGGGAAACCACAGCTAGGTTTTAAGATTAACTTAGAATCTGAAACACTGTTAAAGCTTTACCATTAATCCCTAAGAAATGTAGGGATTTATTGCCTATAGTCAGGTCGTGTTTTTTTTTTTCTCCCCCAATTCTAAATGCTGTGATGATCAAAATGGTGAAAGTCCTTAGGGAAGGAGCGGGATTACTCCCTTCATCGAACACTGGGAGCTCAGACCAGCCTGAGCCTCACATTTCAAGGACAGAAATTTCCAGAGGGACTAGTTAGCTGACTTTCCTGTTAAGGGTCATCTCATCTTGTAAATTGGTGCCTCCATTTCAGTGCAAGGTTTTCACCTTCAATTTCCAGGTAAAAGTAATGGCTCAATGGCTTCCCTATGGTACCTGTTTTCAAAGAATCATGTATGGCAGTGGCAGTAGGACTGAAATACTACGAGCCACTCAAAGTGTGCAGGGAAATTCTAAAAGTAGTTGAGAAAGTGTCCGTCTGTGCCTTTGACTTGTTGTATTTTTGCTATTGGGTATATACATTCCCTGGTGGCTCAGCCATAAACGATCGACATGCAATGCAGCGGGCACTGGAGATGTGGGTTCAATCCCTGCAATGGGAAGATCCCTTCGAGAAGGAAATAACAATTCACTCCAGTAATCTTGCCAGGAAAATCCCATGGACAGCGGAATCTGCTGGGCTATAGTTCATGGGGTTGCAAAGAATTGGACATGACTGAATATACACACATTATACATGTTTTAAATTAAATACCTAAGGTCTCTCTAACTAGAGTGGTTAGTAGCATCCTACATGGCTGCCATGTTGAAAAATATCATGAATGTAGAGTAAAATAAACTTACATGATGTCCTAAGAAGTATAATTTGAAACACTTTTGGTTGTGCCTATTTCCGGGATGGCTTATCTCCCTTCAGTGTTTCTGAGGTGTCCCTGTGTGGTTCTCTCTGCGGGTTGGGGATAGACTTGGAAATTGTGTCAATCTTTTTCCAGTGGTCATGTATGGATGTGAGAGTTGGACTGTGAAGAGAGCTGAGCGCGGAAAAATCGATGCTTTTGGACTGTGGTGTTGGAGAAGACTCTTGAGAGTCCCTTGGACTGCAAGGAGATCCAACCAGTCCATCCTAAAGGAGATCAGTCCTGGGTGTTCATTGGAAGGACTGATGCTGAAGCTGAAACTCCAATACTTTGGCCACCTCATGCGCAGAGTTGACTCATTGGAGAAGACCCTGATGCTGGGAGGGATTGGGGGCAGGAGGAGAAGGGGATGACAGAGGATGAGATGGCTGGATGGCATCACCAACTTGATGGACATGAGTTTGAGTAAACTCTGGGAGTTGGTGATGGACAGGGAGTCCTGGCATGCTGTGATTCATGGGTTCGCAGAGAGTTGGACACGACTGAGAGACTGAACTGAACTGAACTTGCTCCTTTAAGATCCGTTACCTTGTGACACTTGTTGGGATTTCAGAAACTTGGATAAGACACCACAAGTAATACAATGCTTAAAATAGTAATGAGTAGTGGAAATCTATGTTCTCTGGGGCAAAAATCCTTTTCAAGGACAACAGAGATTCTCCCCTGGCTGAGATGTGTAGGGAAGAGAGTATGTTGACCGTCATAGAAAAACCATAACATCAGATGCAGACCAGAAGCATGGGTGAGGTTGGCCGGTCCTCCCCTAATATACAGAAGAGCTCACTTATGCTGAGAGGAGAGAGGAAAATTTTCTCTCTGAAAATCAAATTTCCTCATCAATGTGACAGGGAAGATGTTCTGTCTCTTTTATTTTTTATTTTAACTAGGATAGTGGATATAGAATTTCTTTCTGAGTCCACAAATGAGGAGGAGGATGTATTAGACCAAGGAAAATCACTCTTTTGTCAACAGTACACACACACACATAGACACGCTCTCTCTCTCTCTCTCTCAGCTTGCATTTCACAGTGAGGAATCTGTACATACTTACCTACTTGGTAATTAGCATCACCTCTGGGAGCTTCTGAGGTTCCAAATGCTAACCTGGTCTTCAGTTCCTTGACCCCTCTTCTTATTTATAGGTTTTAATTTATTTTACTTTATTCAATATTTCTTCATATATTTATTGATAAATTTATTCATTCATTCATGATTTTTGAGCAAGCACTACTTGCCAGACAGGCTGCTAGCTGATGGTATACAATTATATAGTCCCTGTTTTCAAGAACGTATCATCTTGAATAGAAAATATGATACTCATATAAGTTATGAGGGAGAAAATATTAAGTGACTTACAAGTAGAGTGAAGATGATGCAGAGGCTCTGAGAATGAAAAATGTGAATGAGTCTTGCAGTGGATGTGAAACGAGAACAAAAGATGAGAAGGATATATGTTGTCAGGTTCTCAAGAGTTAGAAAGATACACTCTACCTAGAGCATAGTTTCAGAAAACATACATAAACATATATTTATGTGAAAGCTGTGTCATTCTTAAGGTAGTTAATGGTAGGAGGGAAAAAAAAAATCACTGACAGAAAGCTGTGGTTGTTTGGCAGTGGTCTTGGTTTAGCAGGCTGAAAAATGAGGACTGTACAATAAAAAAGCAACTAAGAATAGTATTAAATACATTGGTTTTTAAGTTTTGGGGGAAATCAACACAGGGGAATGCACAGAGAAGATGCTTATTTTTAAACCTACTTTTCTGGCTCTTTTAGGAGGAGAATATTGAGTGAGCATGCTCTATGAACTATCACAAGTCATTCTTTTATCCTTAACACCAACCTGATTGATACGCTCATCCTCAACTCAGACATCTCACACGAAATAATCAATGACATCGCTCACATTGTGTTTACATTCATTTATTTATTCGTCTTTTTCCAAAAAGTTTTTACTGAGCACTGACTCTGTTAAGTCCCATTCTGGGCTCTGGGGATTCAGTGGTAAGAAAGAGCTTTTTCCCTGAAGGAATATTTTAATTAACATTTGATGTAAATACATTATAATAGAATTTCAGACAGTGAGTATTGTAAGGAAAAAATCAGTAGGGTAAAAGGCTATCTAAGGACCATTTTGGATAGGTAGAATATGGAAGTCCTCTCTGAGTAGATAACTTGGAGGCGTGCTCTCAATGAAGTGAGGGAACAGTCATAGGAAGACTTGGGGAAGAGACGAATTTCCTGTGCAAGAACTAGAGAGTGAAAAGGAGATCTTACAGGGCCTGGGAAGTTGTGACTTCAGGAATTTGGATTATAGTCTGAGTGTGAAGGAAAGTTATTGGAGAATTTGTTGAAAAATATTAGGAAACCTTCAGAGGGACTTCCCTGATGAACCAGTGGTTAAGACTCTACACTCCCGATGCAGGAAGCACAGATTGGATCCCTGGTCAGAGAACTAGACCCTACCTACTCGCCACATACTTCAGTCAAAAAAAAAGAAACTCTTGTAGTAATCGAGGTGAGAGATGACGGTTGCTCATAAAAGGATGTCTCAGACGGTAAAGCAGTAAAGCATCTGCCTGCAATGCAGGAGACCTGGGTTTGATCCCTGGGTCAGGAAGATTCCCTGGAGAAGGAAATGGCAATCCATTCCAGTACTCTTGCCTGGAAAATTCCATGGATGGAGAAGCCTGGTGGGCTACAGTCCATGGGGATTCAAAGAGTCGGACACGACTGAGTGACTTCACTTTCATAAAAGGGTATAGTAGTGAGGGATCGGAAAATTATTCTAATTGTAGTCAGGACATTTCTTGAAGCTTGAAGCACTAGGACTTGGTCATGTGTTGGAGCATGGGGCATGAGAAAAATACCGTTTGTATTGAACAGTGAGGAGAATGGGTAAAGCATTTACTGAAATAGAGGAAACTTGAGGTGAAATCAATGATAGGGTGGTAAAGAGGTTGTATTGAAAATAAAGTTTTCGGTAAGGAGATATATCTATGTCTGGAATTTTGTGGAGATGTTGGATATGGAATTGATGCTTTTGAACTGTGATGTTGGAAAAGACTCCTGAGAGTCCCTTGGACTGCAAGGATATCAAACCAGTCCATTCTAAAGGATATCAGTCCTAAATATTCATTGGAAGGACTGATGCTGAAGTTAAATCTCCAATAATTTGGCCACCTGATGTGAAGAACTGACCCATTGGAAAAGACCTTAATGATTGAAAGCAGGAGGAGAAGGGAAAAACAGAAGATGAGAGGGTTGGATGGCATCCCCAACTCAACGGACACGAGTTTGAGCAAGCTCTATGAGTTGATGACAGACAGGGAAGCCTGGCGTGCTGCAGTCCATGAGGTCACAGAGAGTTGGACACGACTGTGTGACTGAACTGAACTGCTGGAGATGGAAACACATATTTG
Source organism: Dama dama (assembly GCF_033118175.1). Lineage (NCBI taxonomy): Eukaryota > Metazoa > Chordata > Mammalia > Artiodactyla > Cervidae > Dama > Dama dama. Next base: position 19,971,584 of record NC_083682.1, on the reverse strand, counting down.
GGATGGTAGGAGATTACTTAGAGAGAAAGCTTAGTGGGGGAAAGCGGGTCAAGGAATAAACTTGAGAAATACCAACATCTTTAGGTGTTGCTAAGAAAGGCAGAGTGACCAGTGAGGTAAGATAAAAACCTGCAGTGAGGGGACCCAGAAGCCAAGAACAGAAAGTGTTATGAAAAGGAAGATCAGCTGCATCCAATAATGCTGGGAAGTTAAAGAAGATGAAAATGGGAAACTGACCATTAAGTCTTATAATCCAGCTATAGCTGATGATCCTGACAAGCGTTAGAATAATATGGGCAGAGTGGCAGGGAGTAAAGTGGTATAGATCTAAAAAGGCATTTGGGATGAAGAAGTGAAAATGGTGAGCATGAAAATATGAGCCCTCTTTTGAGAGTTTTGCTAATGGGAAAGTAAAATGAGGTCGTAACTAGAACAGTGGGTGTGTTCTTTCACATGGACTGGGTCACTGTATAAAGTAGCGCACTGCGGAGGGTAAACTTGGTGATGCATGGAAGAGAGGGGAGAGATGTAGGAGCAGAGTCCTTGAGAAGTCTCAAGGAGATGGGGTGCAAAGTTCACCTGAGAACTTGGCTTTTGTGGAGGCAGAGAAGGTGCAGTTATTGTAACAGGAACGAAGGCAGAGGATGGGTGCAGACTGAAGGAATGTTGGTCAACAGGGTGGTAGAAAAGTGAGGTCCTTCTCTTCTTACTAAATGTTTAGTTGAGGGAGATGCTGAAACATTTGTTCTAGAAAGCGCCCAGGAAGGAAATGAGCATAAGCAATGTAGTCAGGAAGAATTCTCCCAGGCACATAGCAGCCCTGTGTGAAATGAGACACACAGTTCCTGGAAAACAGTGGGAGCAGATGGGAGCCTCCTGACAGGCGCTCTCCAGAGAGGGAGGTGGAGAGATACCAGGGGAGTTCTTCTTAAGTAAAGGCTGACTTGGAGCCTGAGGCTGATTCACCGTCTGCCAAAACCTCTGAGGTGACAAACAAAAGGGCAACTTTTCCAAGTCTGTGGAAGGCAGGCCGCTGTCCCCAGGAAGGGTGTGTGTATGTTCACATGCACCCAGATCAAACACACAAACTCACATGCCCAGGGAGGTTTGGGGGGGAAGGCAGAGGTGGTGTGTTGTCTTGGAAAGAGATGGGGACAGACTCAATGTCTAATCCTCTCACTTTTCCAAAAGCAAGAGTGTATGATTTTTGGACAAACACAAAATACAGTACCCTGAACATTTGATTGCTCAGCTGTTAAAAAATGCTTGAGGGGAAAAAAAAAAATGCTTGAGGGTTGATATTATGTTACGATGTAAAGTGTTCTTACCACACACACTCAGATAATAATAAAGTAATAATAAAGGGGATGGGAAGAAACTTAAGTAGATGAGGAACATGTTTATAGACTTGATGGTGGTGATGGTTTTTGTGGGTATATACTTATCCCAAAGTCAGAAAGCTATATATAAGTATGCATAGCTTTTTACATGACAATACTACTTCAATAGAATAGTTTAAAAAAAAAAAAAACTAAGCAGATGCATGTGTGTGTGTATGCTCAGTTGATTCAATTGTGTTCGACTCCGCCACCCCATGGACTATAATCCACCAGGCTCCCCTGTCCATGGGATTCTCCAGGCAAGAATACTGGAGTGGGTTGCCATGCACTCCTCCAGGGGATCTTTCCAACCCAGGAATCGAACCCTTGTCTCCTGCCTCTACTGCATTGCAGGTGGGTTCTTTACTGCTGAGCCACTGGGGAAGCCCCAAGGGGCAGGATACTCTTCCATGAAACCTGCACATTGGACTTTCTGTCTCCCTCAGCATGGTCCCTGCTGGTCACACAACAGCCTGAATTTCTGGCTGTCTTCTAGCCAGTCACTGGGGCAGGGCACATTAGGAAATAGGGTTGCTGAACTTGTAGAAGTCAACCAAACCGAAGCACACACAACTGAGAAGAGTAGCCAGAGTTTCAACAGCCAAGGAGAAGCTGCATCTTGTTTCAGAAATTCTTTAAAATAAGGTCAACCTTGCACATATACCCAAAAACGGGTTCCAATAAGGGATTCCTCGCCACAGAAGACTGAAAGCTGGTCTGAGTGCTCCAAAGGGAAGGGTTGACGTAGGCAGCAACCATTTTCCCTGATGATGGCAAACAGGATGGACGTTTAGAAATAAGAACCTTGTGTGCTGGTAAAGAACATTTGCATCCATTTCTTTCAGAACCAGGGACAAGTTAATGCTCTTTAATGGACTTGTCTTATGTTGGCATCATATTCTTTTTCTGTTGCAAATTGTCCCAATTATCCAAGAGAAGAGGGGAAAAAAAAGATAAGTATGCAGAAAACTGGCATTTGAAGGTCATCTCAGCCAGAAAATAATTTAGATTGTTTCAAACTCTACCATGGATACAACATTAATTTGTTTATGTTTTGTGTTGAGCCAGAGCTAATCCTCTTCATTACAATAAAACAAGGTGCAATCCTGTGGGGTTCAAGAACTTCTTGGTACTTCTAGGTACTTCAAAGCTAAAATGAAGCAAGGACAGATAAAAAAATGTTTTAAGTTTCTCCAGCCAGATTATTGAGTTTTCTATGTAAGAAAATATATAGAACTTAATTTTCCTCAACTGTTTAGGATTTTTACCTCTTATTTTATTTTATTTTATTTCATTTCTTTTTTTTTTTTTACTTGCTGTCATAAATTTCTTTTGATGCCAAGTGAAGTGTTGGAGAAGGATCAATAATTTTGAGCTTACAGCAATTTATTGATCTCTTTTTCTCTTTTTAAATTTTTATTTGTCCAAAGGAAAAAAAAGAAAGAAAGAAACATAGCAAATAAGCTAAAAAGGGGAGGTTATGGTTTTTCTTTACTGGTCTTTTTTCTTTCTAAAGGTAGTTCAAACAAAATCTTTCCTGCCAAAGCAGTTAGTGATGATGCAAATCAAAGGGTCTTCCTGCCTTGTTTGTGAAAACAGACATGTGACTGCTGGGTCTGGAGAACAGAGGAGACCAATCCTTTGTCAACTTCAGAACATGCTCAGATTGAAGAGAACTTCAACTTGGACTCTTTCTTATTTTCTGTACTCTTTAATGCTCAAATAGATACCAGAACTTCTTTAAGAGGTTAGTATGCAAGTGGCTCAGAGGTAAAGAATCCACCTGCCAATGCAGGGGATACAGGAGATGTGGGTTCGATCCCTGGGTTGGGAAGATCCCCTGAAGGAGGAAATGGCAACCCATTCCAGTATTCTTGCCTGGAAAATTCCATGGACAGTGAAGTCCAGCAGGCTACAGTCCATGGGGTTGCAAAGAGTCGGACATGACTGAGTATGCACATGCACATACAGACAGACACACCACCCCCACAATATTTTATTAAGGAATATTATAGGATGTTACTTGGAGGTGTTTAATAGAAGAATGCAAAATCACCAGAACAATTCTGTTGTGATGTATGTAGCTATTTATGCAGTCTTCTGTATACAAACAAAATGACCAAAATATTTCACTTTGTCTCATGGTTAACAGAATCCCTGTGTGGTAGAGAAGCTGTGCCCACGTTACCAGTGATGTAACAAAGGTTCACAGGCTAAGAATATCTAGGCTCTCTCTGCCCTGCCCTGAATCTCCATTTTGTAGACCCCTATCCTCCCCCAACTCTTCTGTCTCCTCATTGTCAGCCTCGACTTTCATTTCAGACATGGCCCTGAGATCTGTTTCCAGAATAGGCAGGCTGGCAGAGAAGGCTGGGATCCCCAGCATCATGCATCTCTGAAGGATCACAATGGGAGGCGGGTCTGCCTAGATGATGGACAGACACACATCTGTGCTTTGATGCTTCCCACCTCTCTATGCTGTGTGTCGTAACTTACCGAGCAGAGTTGTCATCTCCAGAGCTACAATCCTCAGAGGTTTTCCTTCTTTCTCCACTTAAAGACAAACCACAGTCTGGTTTGTTCCATTTCATACATCCAATATTTTTTGAAAGAGCATGGTAGCACCTTTCTCCTGGGTCCTGGTGAGCACAAGGTTTTGTTTGTGCCCTCCAAAAGTCTGGATTTAGAAAAGGCAGAGGAGCCAGAGATCAAACTGCCAACATCCATTGGATCATCAAAAAAGCATGAGAATTTCAGGAAAAAAACATCTACTTCTGTTTATTGACTACGCCAAAGCCTTTGACTGTGTGGATCACAACAAACTTGTGGAAAATTCTTAAAGAGATGGGAATACCAGACCACCTTACCTGCCTCCTGATAAATCTGTATGCAGGTCAAAAAGCAACAGTTAGAACTGGACATGGAACAACAAACTGGTTCCAATTTGGGAAAGTGGTACATCAAGGCTGTATATTGTCACCCTGCTTATGTAACTTATATGCAGAGTACATCATGAGAAATGTTAGGCTGGATGAAGCAGAAGCTGGGATCAATATTGCTGGAAGACATATCAATAACCTCAGATATGCAGATGATACCACCCTTATGGCAGAAAGCAAAGAACTAAAGAGCCTTTTGACAAAAGTGAAAGAGGAGAGTGAAAAAGTTGGTTTAAAACTCAACATTCTGAAAACTAAAATCATGGCATCTGGTCCCATTACTTCATGGCAAATAGATGGGGAAACAACAGAAACAGTGAGAGACTTTATTTTCTTGAGCTCCAAAATCACTGCAGACGGTGACTGCAGCCATGAGATTAAAAGAAGCTTACTCCTTGGAAGAAAAGTTATGACCAACCTAAAGAGCTTATTAAAAAGCAGAGACAATACTTTGCCAACAAAGGTCCATGTAGTCAAAGCTTTGGTTTTTCCAGTAGTCATGTAGGGATGTGAGAGTTGGACTATAAAGAAAGCTGAGCATTGAAGAATTGATGCTTTTGAACTGTGGTGTTGGAGAAGACTCTTGAGAGTCCCTTGGACTGCAAGATCCAACTAGTCCATCCTTAAGGAAACCAGTCCTGAATATTTATTGGAAGGATTGATGCTGAAGCTGAAACTCCAATACTTTGGCCACCTGCTGTGAAGAACTGACTCATTGGAAAAGACCTTGATGCTGAGCAAGACTGAAGGCAGGAGGAGAAGTGGATGACAGAGGATGAGATGGTTGGATGGCATCACCGACTCAATGGACATGAGTTTAGCAATCTCTGGGAGTTGGTGATGGACAGGAAAGCCTGGTGTGCTGTAGTCCATGGGGTCTCAAAGAGTCGGACATGACTGAACGACTGAATTGAACTGACGGTAGCACCTTAAACAAAAGCTAAGATACAGCAAAGGAGTAGAAAGTATTTAAGCTTGAAAGAGACAAGGGAGGTCAACATCGCTGATGTTGTTTTCTGAACTAGACTGGAGGAAGCCAAGCATAAATGTGCTATGCTTGCTTTAGGGGGTCATTCATCAGCTCTGGTCTGCGGGGTGTTTGTTGTTGTTGTTTAGTCGCTAAGTCATGGCCAAGTCTTTGCGACCCCATGGAATATAGCCCTCCAGGCTCCTCCTGCCTTTGGGATTTTCCAGGCAAGAATACTGGAGTGGGTTGCCATTTCCTTTTCCAGGGGATCTTCCTGACCAAGAGGGTGGTTTGGTGAGCTCAGAACATATTTCTTTGCCCTGTCTCTATGCAGCTTCATCTGACTATCTTCTGTATTTCTCTGATCTTCACTTCCTGGAGAGAAAAGAGAGTTGCCCTCTGCGTGTCTGAAACTTGGTAAAATCCAGGGATTTCTGTGTGTCCTTTGGCTATTGTGGTGCCACCATTCTCTCCTTCAAGGCTTCTCTCAGAAGAAGCCACTTTTGGCTTTTTGTTAAAGCTGATTGTTCCCTGTGGCAAAGCTCAGGTTTTTCACCTACTGTTCGAACTCAATGATTCTGAGCATTTCGATGGACGGCATGGCTTCTCATGATTTCCCTTCATTGTCCAGTCAGATCTTCCCTTCTCTCACCTGCAGTGCCATAGAACAGTGAGGAGCCTACAATCTTAGAAGGAAACCTCCTGAGTTCAAATCCTTGACCTCCCGGTTGGAAAGAGAAAAGAACTGATGGCCTCAGTTTTCTCATCGCAGTAGCAGGATGAAACTATGGCATAGTGGTTGGCAAACGTTTCCTGAAAAGATCAGGAAATGGATATTCCAAGCTTTGCAGGCCAATAGGTAATGGATGGGATTGTGTAGATACTTACGTAGCCATTCAAAATGCAACCTTTTTTTTTTTTTTTTTTTTTAAGACTTCAAAAATGTTTTATTGAGTAGAACTGTGGGCTTGATCACAGGAGATGTTATCAATAACATTTCTATAGTACTTTTCAGCGTACAGAGCAGCATCGCCTAGAAACTTCATCTGATCACCACAACAACACCGTGAAGTAGGCATGAACCTCATTTAACAAACAAGGAAATTAAATTTGTTGACGGCTTAAGATTTGCCAGAGTCATGGTTAGGAAGTGGCAAGTATAGGACTTCAGGACTTTTGACTTCGCATTCTGTGTGTGGGTTGGAATTATTTACTGAAACCTCTGGAAAGGTAAAAAAAAAATTTGTACAGACTGATTTAAACACTCTGAGACCCTACTGTAAGAAGCTCTGATAATGGCTGGTACCTAAATGGTGCTTTCTCACATTGGGACTGCTTGCAAGCAGGAATTATTCTTGAGTATTCTCTGCAAAGTTGGTTGCTATTGAGTCCATTTCTCTATTCTGATAGATTGAAGTAGGCATCTAAGTTATTTTTTCATGGCACCTGTCACAGGGAGATAGAGGAGCAGGGTAATGTCTTGAGATTTCCAGCTACATGTCCTTTGTCAAACAATCAGAACTAAAGCCCATTCCCGAAAGAATAGAAAGAGAAATAGCAAACATTTAATGAAAGGATCCAAGATATTTCTTCAAACTGCTCTGGATTCACACCTCACAATGATTCCCGATTCTTGATGAAAATATTTGGAGAGCCTGATGATTTACAAAGTTTTGGAGAATGTGTACATCTTTAAAAGTATTTTTGTGCTCGGCACTTCCCTGGCAGTCTGGTAGTGAAGACTCGGTGCTTCCAATGCAGAGGGGGTGGGTTCTATCCTTAGGCCGGGGACTAAGATATTGCATGCTGTGCAGACAGACAAAACACATACAACAAAATACATACACACAAACAAAAATAAAAACGAGGAAAAGCTCCAGTCTTCATGTAGAAGGGGTGCAGAGAGAGAACAGAGAAAGGGAGATAATGGACTTGAGTTTCCTCAAACCCAGTAGTTGTAAAACTTAAGATTCAAGAAGCCCAAAAAATCTTGAGCATAATAAATAAAATAAGTAAAAAGATGGCAAGCTTCCCTGTCACCCATGTGCCATTAAGCATGAGCCTTCTGCTTGCATATCCAGCAAGGCCAGGACCATGGAATGCACAGCCCCAGTTCACACGTCATCCTTAGGCCCCTGTGGAATACATGAGTCCCGCAGTGCCTGCAGCATCCTGCCCAGAATTCTGGTTAAAATCTGCACCATCACTGAGGAGATCAAGGATGGGAAAGTCATTTCTTCTTATGAGCACGTGCAGCCTTGCTTCATCACCAGAACTGCCAAAGCCTGACATCTCAAGGTGATAAAAATGACCCTCATTCATGAAAGAGAGGCCAATCCTTGTTTCTGCCAGAACCCCCAGTCCCTTGAGGTACTTGGTTTCTTGCTACTACACGGGTCCCCATTGCTAGATATAAGATCTTTTATTCTGCTCTAAGTCATTGCCACCAACACGACAATAAATGACATTTCTCTGGAAGCACATTTCCCAGGTATCTGAAGGTCAGGCACTGATATGTAGGTGTGACAAGGTGACCTACATTACCTGACTCCCCAGGTGATGGGCAGGTTCTTCTGTGTTTATTCAGGCCTTGTTTACTTACATTCCTCTCCAGAGCCAGTCTGACAAGTTTGAGGGTTGTTTTTGGCCACAGAACATGAAGGTGAAAAGTTAAAATCTTCCCTTCTAAACTCCTTCTTTGTATATAGAAAGAAGCTTATGTGGGGATGGCATGAACAGAGAAAAGTCTTTAATACTTAGTTTCCTTGAATAGCCATGAGTCTGAATCCTATTCACCTCTGTTGTCTCAATGACTGTTTATCCACACGTACACACTCTGCCTGCTCTCAAGTATTTTTTTTTAAATTTTTTGCAACCTTTTAAAAATGTAAAAAAATGTCCCTAGCTCACAGGGCAGAATAAAGTCAAATTTATGAGTCATAATTTGCTGACTTGTGAGATTGCTTAATTTATTGGATTGCTATAAATAGTAAATTTGTTAGTATGTGTAAAGTCATGAGGTAATTTTTGACATGCAGTAAGCAATAAGCAGGTGGTTTTTTCCTGTTTTCTTCTCTCATGAAGGAACAAAATCAGTTTTTGAAGAGGAAGGAAGTCAGGAAATGGGCAAGCCCATATTTTCCATACAACCACAGTCTTTGTCATATGCATGCACAGGATGCATTTTGTGATGCACCCAAAAATGCATCACATTATTGGACTCATCATTGAGTCACTGGCAGGGGCTGTCTTGAGTTATACACATTGACATCTCAAAAGAATTGGGTGAGAGTCACTAGGAATGAATAATCTAAGTGCTACCTCCTTTCAGAGCACCAGTCTCTCGGGTTTCATTCTTGGCTGCAAGAATGCCAGGTGGAGCTCCGAGTTTCTGTGTCTTCTGCCAGGTTTCAGCCTTAGTTTTAGTAAGCAATACCAGTGGCCTTCAAGCAGAGATGTGCTTTTATAAAAATAAGGAAATCATGCTCACAGATGTGAAGTCATTTAACTAAGGATGCTGCAAATTGACAGAGTTGAGATTTAAATGTAATTCTGTCTGGCTCTGAAGCCCAAATCCAAAACCTTTTCCACTATATTTTCCAGTTACTCTTTAAAAACAGCCACTAAACATAAGTATGAAGTCTCAGACTCTTTACCATCTGAGCCACCAGGGAAGCCCAATCTTTTCCATAAATCATTCTCCTGGTCATCAGGGGTTGAACTGAACAATGGCCACAGTATGTCTTGGACAACTTGAGTCTGAGTGAATAGTGATTGAGATTGGGCAAATTCAAGAGTTGGATAAAACTGTGGGTTGGGACACAGATGAGCAAAGACCTGGCTGGATGGAGGTGAGGTTTCTGGAGTTATACGAGGCTGGGTAGTGCAGTGGGAAAAGCCTGGGATTTGAGCTTCACTAGGCAGACAGACCTGAATCTAAATCTCAACTTAGTCACTTCAAGACATCTTTAGGTAAATCATTTTGTATCTCTTATCTTCAATTTCCCTATCTCTGAAATGGTGATGCTAATATCTACCTTGTAATTTTATCATACTGGTTAGTAATAATTGATGAAAAATACTTTATACAATTCGTGGAACCCACTAAGTGTTCAAAAATGGTATTGATACTGTTAGCTCATCAATTTCCTATATTCCGTTGATGTCCGCATTAACTGATGTTATATTCTCTGGGCTGGGTCTTGAATGAGGAATTAGATCTTCCATGTTTTGGGTGAATTTTCTTCAATAGGTTCACCACCCCACCCCTCTCACCCAGGCCCACCCCCTACAGAAAGGCCAGATTTCAGTGAAGTGTTTTTAGCCAAGGCATTATCTTCAAAGCTAAAGAGCAGTTTGATGTGAAATGTTAGAGAGAAAAAAAAATTCTTACCATAACATTGAGACAAGTGTTCAGATAAGCCCATCACTTTGAATCTTTTCAAAGAAGTGTCTGTTTTTAAAGAGGTACTCTCCTAATAGCCTTCTAAGGCATTCAGATGCTTTACGATTACTATATAAATAACTTATTTACATCTACCTGTGTTGTGCCCATTTTTGACATCTTTATCTTATTTGTGAGTCCTTTCCCAAATTCTCTGCATTTTTTTAAAGGAGCTTTGGTACTTAGCCTTTTGATTTAAAGCAACATTTTTTAAAGACTGCCTGAGTAGAAAAGCTTATTTGCATCTTGACCCTACACTTGCACTCTCATCAGTTATAACCATGAACACAGGGATCCATTCATTTAACAGTTATTAAGCATTTATATGTGCCAGATACTGTCCCCATAGCTGGGAACACAAGCAGCAGGAAAAATACAGGCTTTGTGCCACCGTACCTGTTTATGAGTGAATAGATCCAGTTATGTTAACCTTGCTAAACAGCTAATGGAGATACTTAGAAATGTATCATATTTTCACTCAAAATTATTATTTTTCTATATTAAAATCATGATATATTTAGATAAATTAATATTAACTCATTTGTTGAGACTTTAATTATGCACAAGGCTCTTGGATACATCTACAATGTGGATATATTTATAATTATAAAATATAGCCCTTAACTGGAACTAGTATATATTCTAGTTGGGCAGAACAAGCCATTATAGGGCTAAAAAGCATCACATTTGAGTAATAAATTAAACAATGTTAAAAAAAATTGTTATGGGCTTGGGCATTCTTGGAGGCCCATTATCCTGAGACTTCGTGTGAATTCACGGAGTGAATAAGGAGCAGAAAAGGTAGTTTTTGTTTCTGCCTCTTTTTCCTTTCACTGTAAGAGTAGGAAAAAAAAATAATCTTAGGAAATGAAGGCATTCCTTTTCTTTTCTTTGTAAAAACCTATAATGACCTCTCTTCCAATCATGACAGGGTTTCCCTTAGCAACCATATCACTTATCCTTCTTCCCAAAACTGCTCTGTAAATAAACATTATTTTGAAGAGACCCACTAAAGATTACTCTTTAACAAATGATCTGCTTTGTCTCACTCCAAATTAGGTGTTGACATAGACTCTTATTTAAAGGAAATACAATTTTTATCCATCATAAGCATTCGGAGAAATTTTTTGAATAATTGAAAAACATATTTACATAAGAATTACTGGTACCCTTTAACATAGTAACTTGAAGTCCTCCAAGATTTATGCCTTTTACTTTTAATTCTGCTTGTTTGATTCATCAAATATAACCTCATTCTGGCATTACATACAATTAAGAGTAAACGATTAACTCAAGTAGAATAGCATGGCCTCATAAGTCACAGTACTCATAATTAAAATGTATATAAACAGTACACGAAACAGTTTAAAAAGGGAGAAATAAAATATTTCCTCCAAATCCAAGTAAACTTTTTTATGCAGAAACATCCTGAGAGTGACATCATCATAAAGATATTCTTGAATCATCTGTAATTTATATTTTAAAAAATAAGTCAGCCAGTGGCAACATGATGTTTTAGAACACAGCGGTTTACTTGTAACATTATATGCCATTTATTGAGATGCAGAATTATGCAATGTAGAATTATGTTTAATAACCACTACCTTGAACTGTTTTGTAGAACTCATAAGTGGGGAAAAATTACTGAGTCAGTAAGCATTCTCCTTTCCTCTTTAGGAGAAATCTTGTGGGATAAAGTAGTTCTGATGCCTCCTGAAATGCTACTGGTCTTTCTTTCTTCTTGCAGACAATGAAAGAAATGGTCTAAGCAAGTTTTTTAGGAAAATGTGAACAATTTCTTTCATTTCTGTGGTCCTTTTTCTTTCCATCCCACTCAGAGCCATACCATGACAAACATATGCCTTACTTCTTGAAAAAATGAGTATGCAATACTTTTTATATGCAATGAAAATATGATGTTACCTAGAAAAAAATTCTTATCCAAAGCCAGAATGTTTGAGGAAGTGCAAAATGAGTGGACTTTTTATGTATTTCATGAAATTACTGTTTGCAACTGAAAAAAAAGTGATGATATCACATCTCCCTCTGGCCAGGGCCTCCTTCCTTTTCATAGCAGCTCACTCTGGGCCAGTCAAGGTCTTGGATTTCCCCCAGGTGCTGCATTTCCTTGTTAATTCATGCCAAAAGTTTAAGCACAATACCATCCTAGTCAGCTAAGATAGTAACATTTTTTTCTCCCTCTAGCTATGGCAGAGGATGAGATGGTTGGATGGCATCACCAACTCGATGCACATGAATTTGAGCAAGCTCTGGGAATTGGTGATGGACAGGGAAACTTGGCGTGCTGCAGTCCATGGGGTCGCAGAGTCAGACATGACTGAGGGACTGAACTAAACTGACAATGTCATTATTCTAGCTCTACTTTTCCCATCTGGTTACAATGTCAGATTTTTTTTTTTTCTTTTTTTTTTTACCAGGCAGTCTGATCTACTTTCCTAGTGCAAGGAAACTCAGATGACATCCCCTGCCCAGTTTATACTTCTGAATTAAAGAAGAAAGCAAGTCCACAAATGATATTATTTACCAAACTCTTCTTTACCAGTCCTCTCAAATCTAGTCTTCAATGTTTAGTTACTGAAACACCACAGTGGGAGAAACGGAGACAAAGGGGAAAGCGAACTGAATGGACGATGGGACAAGCTTAGAGGATGTTTCTAGGCTTTAATGCTGTCCTACTCTGATCTTTCCATGACCATTTCATGATGGCATTTTGTGATCTCTCTTCCAAAGATCTGTTTTACCAGGAAATGATCATGTGTACAATAGTTCTGATGCAGATCATCATCCCTTCCATCTGAAAAAATAAGGTGGAATTGGAAGTAGAAATCATGCAGGCATGTTAGCAACTGTCACCATTTTTTAAATGCTGTCAGAGAGACTTCTGTGGAATCTTAGGGTCAGGAGGTCAAGGAAATAAGTCCTATTTCATCTTTACTTGTAGTTGGGAAAGTCCAGAAAGTAGATGACTACAGTCTTATTTCTGAGATCTTATAATTCCCAAGAGAATTACTTTGGACCCTTCTATCAAATATACTTCTTCAGATTGCAATAAGTCAAAAGGAATTCCATGCTTTCTAGTATTTCTGCTATTGCATCCATCTTGCATGCTCTCGTGAGCATTTTGCATTCATTTATTTAATTAGCCAATGTTTTTGAGCCCCTGTTATGTGTCACGTACAGTGCAAGGAGCTGAGAATATCATGATAACCAAAGTAGGTATACTTCATTTCACAGAACTTAGATTTAATGAGGATAAGAGACAGTAATTAAATTATATATAAAAATATAACAGTGATTCATGCTTTAAAAAGGAACTTAAAATAGTTCTTTGAAATATTTTTGTTTTTTAAGAGAAGAAATGTATGCAGTGTTATAAGAATTTATAACCAGGGATAACACCATAATGGTGAATTAAGGATGTCTGAACATCCTCTCCTTCATAAAAACAGCAAATACACTGGTGAAGATGACCAAACTCAACTTTTGCAGACTTGAAAAATAACCAAAGGCTTGCAACAATCAGACTAGTGTTTACTCAAGAAAAACGGGTGATTTTCAACAAAAACAGTGAGCTTTGTGGTGCTTAACCTGACTGATTCCCACCTTCTTTTTCTAGTTCTGCAGTAACCTTGAAAGTCAACAACCTGCGACCATGAGAGTGAAAGTGCTTGATGTTCAGTCATGTTTGACTCTTTGCAACCCTGTACACTGTAGCTTGCCAGGCTCCTCTGTCCATGGAATTCTCCAGGCAAGAATACTGGAGTGGGTATTCCCTTCTCCAGGAGATCTTCCTGACCCAGGGATCAACTCAGGCTTTCTGCATTGCAAGCAGATTCTTTACCATCTGACCTACCAGGGAAGTTCCAGCTTATAAGTATGGTATCTGGGAAAACCAGCAACCTAGCAGCTGCAGGAGGGAACAGAGGTATTTGGAGCAGTCAAAACCCAAATCCAGAGAATTAACATCACTTTTTGATTTGATCTCTCTGGAAGTTTCATGAAAAGTTTCATTCCGAGTAACTTCATTTAGTTTATCTGATTCAGAGATTATCCTGGATGACTAGGCTCAGATGCTAAGAAATCTGCCTGCAATGTGAGAGACCTGGGTTCGATCCCTGGGTCAGGAAGATCCCCTGGAGAAGGAAATGGCAATCCATTCCAGTATTCTTGCCTGGAAAATGCCATGGACAGAGGAACCTAGTGGGCTACAGTTCATGGAGTTGCACAGTGTTGGACGTGAATGGAGTGACTAACATTTTCACATCACTTTCAACTCTACCTTAGAGTATTTGACAAGAACAATCCGAGGTAATTGTTTAACACTGCAGTTACCCCAGGCTGTAAAACAACTGCGGATAATAAAAAGCTGAACAAAGTCTTAAAAGAAAAGCCTGGGGGATAAGTTGCCAATATAAATCTTAGAAAAGGTCTGAAATATTCCTGGGAATCTGAAAGTGATATGCATGTGTAATGATGTACATATGCCTAGGAAAGACCTAAAAACCCTAGTTTCTCACTTCTGGTTGACACTGAAGCTCTGCACAAGTAATCAGCGAAGGCTAAAGGAGAACTGAAAACTGGCTACTGACGCACTGAATGTTTGAGTGTGTCCCAACAGGCACAAATCCTCACATGAAGAACTGGTCACTTAATGCTTCAAGAAACTTATGAAATTATTAGAAATATCTTTAAAATTATTAACTAAACAGTAAGCCATCTGAGCAGAGACTTTTGTCACTGTACATGACAAAGAATACAAAGTTTACAGAATTATTCCAGCAAAGTCAGTAAATGAACAGTGGAAACAATAATAATGACACCTAGCCTTGGGGAAAGGAATAGAATCTTATTTAGAGTTACCACATTATATGTTTTTTTTTAATTTCCATTTTTCAACAAAAACATCTAACTTCACATCTGAAACTTTGGAGGCTAGAATACAGTAAGATGACATATTCAAAATACAGAAAGTAAAAAAACAACCAAACAGCAACAGAAACTTGTGAGTCAAAAAGTTTATATCCAACAAGGTGGGAATGTAAACTGATACAGCCACTATTGAAGACAGTATGGAGATTCCTTAAAATGCTAGAAATAAAATCACCATATGACCCAGCAATCCCTCTCCTAGGCATATACCCTCAGAAAACAAAAATTGAAAAAGGCACACATACCCCAACGTTCATTGCAGCAATATTTACAATAGAACATGGAAGCAACCTAGATGTCTCCTGACAGATGAATGGATTATTAAGAAGCTATAGTACATATATACAGTGGAATACTACTCAGCCATAAAAAGGAATGCATTTGAATCAGTTCTAATGAGGTGGATGAAACTAGAGCCTATTATATAGAGTGAAGTAAATCAGAAAGAGAAATATTAACATCGTATACTTACACACATATATGGAATCTCGAAGGATGGCACTGATGAATTTATTTTCAGGGCAGCAATGGAGACATAGAGAACAGACTTATGGACATGGGGGTGGGGGGGAGGAGGGAGAAGGGAAGATGTTTGGAGACAGTAACATAGAAATTTACCATAGCATATGTAAAATAAATAGCCAATGGGAATTTTCTGTATGATTCAGGGAACTCAAACAGGGGCTCTGTGACAGGCTGCAGGGTGGGATGGGGCGGGAGACGGGAGGAAGGTCCGCAAAGGGGGGACATGGGTGTACCTATGGCCGATTCTTGTTGATGTATGACAGAAAATCACAAAATTCTATAAAGCAATTATCCTTCAATTTAAAAATACATTTAAAAGTTACATTAATAAAATATTTCAATAATAAAAAATTCCTTAAAATAGGTTTTTCTTTAATTTGAAAGAAAAGGCTTTTCTCAACCTAGAATAATAAAACCTAGAATGAGACACAGCTGGGATGGGGGAGAAGGAGAGGGTGGGAGGTGTGGAGAGAGTAACATGGAAACATATATTACCATATGTAAAATAGACAGCCAATGAGAATTTTCTGTATGACTCAGGGATCTCAAACCCAAGATCCATGACAACCTAGAGGGGTGGGATGGGGAGGAAAGTGGAGGGATGTTCAAGTGGGAAGGGACAAGGGTAAACCTACGGCTGAGTCGTATTGATGTTTGGTAGAAACCAATGCAATGCTGTAAAGCAATTATCCTTCAATTAAAAATAAATAAATTAAAAAATGCTATATCCAGCAAAACTATCCTTCAAAAATGAAAGAAGAACAATACATTCCCAGATAAACAAAACAGAGAGTTCATTGTCAACAGCCTTGCTCTCTAACAGTTAACTGCTAAATCTTTCAGGCTGAAATGACAGGAAGCTGTATAGTAACTCAAATCTACTTGAAGAAATAAAAGCACCAGGAAAGATAACTATGAAAGATACTGTTATGAAAAACAGTATAAATGTATATTTGTTTATAATCCTTTTAATTCCCATAAGACTTAAAAAAACAACTGTATAACAACTTAAAAACTGTATTGATACTCACAGGCTGAATCCAACAGCATAATAAAAGGATTACACACCATGACAAAGTAGAATTTATCACAAGAATGTAAGATTGGTTGTCATACAGAAGTCAATAAATGAAATATACTACTTTAATAGAATAAAAGAATAAGGCCACATGGTCATCACAATAAATCCACAAAAACAATCTTAACATTTTTTCATGATGAAACATTGAACAAGTTGGATGAAAATGCACTTGTTTATTCCAGTAAAGAACATCTATGAAAAATCCACAGCTAATACCATACTCAGTGACAAAACACTGAATGTTTCCCTCTAAGATAGAAACAATATAAGGATGTCCACAATCAGCATTACATTCAATATTGTACTGGAGGTTCTAGATGGGATGATTAGATAAGAAAAAGAAATAAATGTCATCGAGATTGGAAAGAAAGAAGTAAAGTCTTTTCTATTCAAAGATGACTTAGTTTATTATATAGAAAAATCTTAGAGAATTCACAAAAAATTGTTAGAAACAATATACAAGTTCATCAATATTGTAGATACAAGGTCAATATACAAAAAATTAGTTATATTTCTACTTATTAGCCAAGAACAAAAGTGAAATTAAGAAAAACAATTCCAATACAATAATATCAAGAAGAATCAAATACTTAGGAATAAATGTTAGAAAACAAGTACAAAGCATACTTTGAAAAGTAAAAGCTGATGAAATAAATTGAGGAACATGTAATAAACAGAAGCCATCCTAGAGTCATGGATAATATGACTTAATATTGTTAAAATGACAACATTTTCCAAATTGATTTACCAATTTAATACAATCCCCAATCCCCACCTTGTTTACAGAAGATGATAAGCTGATCATAAAATTCACAGGGAAATACAATGACCAAGGGAAGCCAAAACAATCTTGAAAAAGAACAAAGTTAGGGACTCACAAATCATTTCAAAAAGTACTACAGAGCTAAAGTAACCATGATAGTGTGGTACTGACACAGAGATAGATACATAGATCAACAGACTATATCTGAGACAAGAAATAAACTCTAATATTTGTGGTATACTTATTCTTGGAAGGAAAGTTATGACCAACCTAGATGGCATATTAAAAAGCAGAGACATTACTTTGCCAACAAAGGTCCGTCTGGTCAAGGCTATGGTTTTTCCAGTGGTCATGTATGGATGTGAGAGTTGGACTGTGAAGAAAGCTGAGCACCGAAGAATTGATGGTTTTGAACTGTGGTGTTGGAGAAGACTCTTGAGAGTCCCTTGGGCTGCAAGGAGATCCAACCAGTCCATCCTAAAGGAAATCAGTCCTGGGTGTTCATTGGAAGGACTGATGCTGAAGCTGAAACTCCAATACTTTGGCCACCTCATGCGAAGAGTTGACTCATTGGAGAAGACCCTGATGTTTGGAGGAATTGGGGGCAGGAGGAGAAGGGGATGACAGAGGATGAGATGGCTGGATGGTATCACCGACTTGATGGGCATGAGTTTGAGTAAACTCTGGGAGTTGGTGATGGACAGGGAGGCCTGGCGTGCTGCGATTCATGGGGTCTCAAAGAGTCGGACACGACTGAGTGACTGAACTGACTGACTTATTCTTGAATGGTGCTAAGACTGTTCAGTGAGGAGTGAATAGACTTTCCAACAACTGATGCAGGGACAACTGGATATCACATTGTTCTGCCCGTAGTCCGAGTCCCCAGTCGGGAAAGAAGACTCCTCGAAACAATGCAACTTGCAATAGGGGAATTTATTACTGACTCGAACCAGGGCCTCCCACCCTCACCAAGGGTGTGAGGACGAAAAGGCCCCGAGCCCCAGTTCTCTCGGGTATTTATTAGGTCAAAAAAGCAGCAGGTAGTTGGCGCAAGCGGATTGGTTACACAGCAGGTAGTTGGCGCAAGCAGATTGGTTACACAGTTGCAAGGCAATTTTTGTTGGCCCAACATGGGGCTTTCAGCTTTCCCCTGATAGGTTCCCTTTTTTCTTGCTAGGCATATGTTGATTGGCTAGTTCCAGGAGGCCTGATAATTATGTTACCCCGGGAAACCAGGCCTACTCCTAATCTAGACTGCCTGTCATGGCGTTAGCTGTGACAGCCTCACAACATGTCACAGAATGAACTGGAAACTCTACCTCATGCCAGGTATAAAGATCAACTCAAAATGTGCCAGAGAGTTAATGTAAGAGCTAAAACTATGAAATATATTTTATATAGTATATATTGTATATATATTTTAAATAGCATTATTATTGTTGTATACATATGCAACAATACTATATTTTATTTTAAAGTAATCAAATAATCTCAATAGAAATTTCTCAGAAAAATGAGTAAAAGTTCAATAAGCACATTAAAAGATGTTCATTGTGCCTCTTACCGAAAGTGTTGATATATGCAATTCTCTCCCCACTTTATCTCCTAATTTCCTCCTTATTCTTTGAATTTTAATTCAAGCATTCCTGCTTTGTGTCACAGTGACAAATACATGTCTGTTTGTCTAGGATTTTGTCTTAGCTCTGGCAGTCTTAAGTCCTAGAAACCCTTCAGTTCCATGGAAGTCAGGATGACTGCTCATCCCCATCAAATCTCTCAGTGAGAAACACTAAGAAGTGACAGCTTTATTGAGATATAGTTCTTGAACCACAAAATTCACCCTTTTAAGATTCAGTTTTTAGTAAATACATAACATTATATCTTCAACATTGTTAGTCATTGAGGAAATACAACTCAAAACCACAATGAGATTCCTCTTTATACCCACTAGCATTGCTAAAATTGAAATAAATCAAAATAAAAAACAAAAATAACAAGGGTTGAAGAGGACGTGGAAAAATTAGAACCCCCATACATTGTTGGCAAGATTGTAAAATAATGTAGGCACTTTGGAAAACATTTTGGCAGACCCTCAAAAAGTTAAACATAGCATTATCATATGACATAAAAACTCCACTCCTATGTATATTTTCAAGATAAATACAAACATATGTCCATAAAGAAGTTGTACATAAATATTTATAGAATTATTTATAATATCCAAAAAATTAAAACAACTCAATATCTGACTGAATACTCATATCCATATGAATGAGTATTCATCTTATGAATGAAGAATCAAATTATGGTTTATTCATACGGTGGAATATTATTTGACCACAAAAAGGGATAAAGTGCTGATACATGCCATGATATAGATGGACCTTGAAAACACCATGTTAAGTGAAAGAAGCCAGTCATGAAAAGCCTCATAATTTATGATGCTATTTATCTGAAATGCTCAGAACAGGACAAAATGTAGATTAGTGGTTGTCAAGGAAGTGGAAGTGGCGGAAGGAAGCGATAAGGAGTGACTGCTAATGGGTATGATGTTTCTTTGGGGGACTGATGAAAGTATGCTAAAACATTTAGAATATTTAGATAGTGGTGATGGTTGCACAACTCTGTGTATTTACTAAACACCAAATCTTAAAAGGATGAATTCTGTGGTCCAAGAATTATATCTCAATAAAGCTGTCATTTTTTAAAGTGTTTATCATCGAGAAACTTGACTGGGATGAGCAGTCATCCTGATTTGCATGGAATTGAGGTGTTCCTAGGACTCAGAACTTTCAGAACTAAAACAGAAAATCCTGGGCAGACAGGCATGTATTTGTCATTGTGACACAAAGCAGGAATGCTTGAATTAAGATTTAAAGAATAGGAAGGAAATTAGGAAATGAAGTGGGAAGAGAACTGCACATATCAACACCTTTTTGTAAGAGGCAGAGATAGCTTAAGGATGTGAGAGTGTTGAGGGCCAGGTGAGCATGATTTGAGCAAAGACTGGAAATAGGAAGTAGAATTTAGGTTTCCGGGCTCTATAGGGGGTGGGAACGCCCCTGGGTATTTGTATATTGTTCATTGTTTAGTCGTTAAGTCATGTTTTTGCAATTCCATGAACTGCAGCACACCAGGCTTCCCTGTCCTTCACTATCTCCCAGAATTTGCTCAAGCTCATGTCCATTGAGTCAGTGATGCCATCCAACCATCTCATCCCCTGTCGCCCCCTTCTCATGAGCAGTATTTGTATATTTACATCCTTAAATATGACAGTCTCCCTAAGAACACAGGTGGGTTCATTCTTATTTCTCCGGTCTTCCTCACTGTTGGGGACAGTGCCTAGTGCTTGGGAGACAGAGAATGGTTTCTGGCCTGTGGTTCAATAATGTGCAGATGAATGTTCTACGGTTGCCTGCTTCCAGGCTCCTGTTTCATTTTTGCTCCTTTGCCTGTTACCTGTCAGCTAGAGATCCTAGACCAAACTTCACAGAGCTGAGTGGAGCCGGGATGAGTGCTTCTCAAAAGCGAGGGCACCAAAGCCACGACTGTGCTCTCAGAGGAGGCAAGTGACAACCAGAGCTCAGAGTTTCGGGCTTTTGATTAAGTAACATACCTGAAACTGCTCCTGAACGTCCCTTCCGGTAACACACCGCTGCCTCTCCCCTGCCTGGTGCTGCCTGTCAGGATGCAGCGGCATCTTGTGTTGTCAGGAGGCCAAAAGCCGCTCTTGGGTAGCAAGTTGAGCAGACGCATGTGTCAGGAGAAACATAAGAGAGATGGGAAGCTACTAACAGAAAGATGGAGGGGAACAGAGACACATCCAGGAACTGAGACTGGGGGGAAAGAGGGAGAGCATAAACGCCATTCTAGGAAATGCACAACCCTGGAGAAAAGAGGCCAGTGAAATTAAGTTGTGGGGAGCAGAAAAAACTACAGAAACACCCAGGAAGGATGCCACAGACAAAGAGACAAACTCCATCTTTCTAGTCAGAAAAGCACCTCGAAGCTTTGCCCCTGCTGAGAATCAAATGCAGGCAGCCCAGTCACTAAAAGGCTGCTCCTGAATTCCCCAGGCTCTCCTGGAAATTGCTGATGAGCCCCACATCAGAGCAGCCAAACAAAAATCACACTCTTCCCCACTTAAAACAGGGCATTCAGGGCTGCTTTCTTCTCCTCTCCCCAATTATCCTATTTGCACTCAAAAGGAAAGTTGTACTTGAAGGCATGTTAGAAAATATTTATTTAGAATGCTATTTACCACATTGTGCCCAGGTGATAGGGCAAGGTAATAAGTAGGGGACACTTTCTTCAGAGAAAAAAAGAAAAAAGAAAATTTACACGGTAGCATCAAAGGCAGCATTTCTATTTCAAAACACAAGAAAATAACCTTATAATGAGGAGTCATAGAGAGAACTGAAAAGGCCGCTGTTACTACACATCCATCTTCAAAACCCTATTGTTCTAGTTGAAAGGGAGAGCACACGAGATGGAAAGAGTGTAAATTAGAAGAAAGGAGAAAGTATAAATAAGTTATGCTCCCTTAAAGGCACACAGGCGAGATGAAATTCATATTTTAAAAAGGGATCTTTCTGCTGTTATTAAAACTTAAAGAACTTTGCAAAGCGGCTAAATTATTTTGCACCATTTATTCTGTTAGCTTTCTCCATTTCAATTTGTAGCAGGAGACCAGAGGAAAGGAGGGGGTCAGTTTTCCTTTGCGTTGTGTTAATGGACTCACCAAGTTTCTTTTATTTGTTTTCTACCCTTGTGTGTTTGCAGCTACACCCACACATTCTCTTTAGAGAGAAATCACATTTTCTTAATTTCCTTTTTGTTGCAAAATCTAAACACACACACACACACACACACTCATTAAAGAAGAAGCAACAAGTACCAACCAATAGCAACAGAACCCAGAGCATTTCTCCCCCTCCCTCACCCTCCAACCTCACACATTTTGTTAAGAACTTACTACACACAAGCCACCACACTAGGCACTTTCCTATTACTTCATTTACAGATTTTTCTCCCATTATATGTGCTCACTCAGTCTTGTCTGATTCTTTTTCAACCCCATGGACTGCAGACTGCAGGGCTCCTCTGCCCATTGGATTTCCCAGGCAAGAATACTGGAGTGTGTTGCCATTTCCTACTCCAGGAGATCTGCCCGACTTAGGGATCAAACCCACTTCTCTTGCATCTCCTACACTGGCAGGCAGATTCTTTACCACTAATGCCACCTGGAAAGCCCCCTTTCTCCCATAGAAGGTTGTCATTCAGAGTTTTTTTTTCTTCATCGTAGATTTTTATTGGTGAAAATGAATCACCTCCCTTGACGCTTGCAACCCCATGCCACCGTCTCTCTACCTATTCTGGAAAGACCTTAAACAGACTCTTTTTCCTCTACACCAGTTGCTTTCAGTTTGATCCTCAGAGTAGCCACATCAACACCAACTGGCAACTTGTTAGAAATGTATCTTTTATCTACTTACACCTACTGAATCAAAACTCTGGGGGTTGATATACAGTAAGTAGGACCTTGTAGGTTACCCACTTGAAATATGGCAGTGTATGCATGTGGATCACAAGCTCCTCAACTATTCTTTCCCCCTATCCTTCCCCTCTGGCAATCATAAGCTCATTCTGTAAGTCTGTTTCGTAAATAAGTTCATTTATCATTTCTTTTTAGATTCTGCATATAAGGGAGGTCATACGATATTTCTTTTTCTCAGTTTGCTCATGTTATGTGGCAGCCTGGATGGGAGGGGCGTTTGGGGGAGAATGGATACCTGTTTATGTATGGCTGAGTCCTTCTTCAGTCCTCCTGAAACTATCACTACATTGTTAATCAGCTATGTGCTGTGCTTAATTTCTCTCTCGTGTCCGACTTTTTGTGACCCTATGGACTGTAGCTGACCAGGCTAATCTGTCCATGGGGATTCTCCAGACAAGAATACTGGAGTGGGTTGTCATGCCCTCCTCCAGGGGATCTTTCCAACCCAGGGGTTTAACCCAGGTATCCCACATTAGAGACAGGTTCTTTACCACCTAATCAGCTACATGCCAATATAACATTAAAAGTTTAAAAGAGAACACTGGGGCCTGGGCCAGGCAGTGTATGATTCATAGGCATGCTCACATTTGAAACCATTGCTCCACAGCATGAAAGGCGAGCCTCCAACAGAAATTCTAGTAATGTGTTCTTCTTAATGATGAATTGGAACGAACCAGATTCCAGTAAATTCGAAAGTAGGTCCAATGGGAAAGGAGAAGATTTACTCACTTTAAGAAAATTTAATAAAAGCTCCATTACAAAACACAGAGAAACCAATCCACTTAATATATTTCTGTGAAATGGCTTGAAGCCTTTGAGAATGGGGACCCTCCCCAGCATGGCTGAGTAACAGATAGGGTATTATAATTCATGATTTGTAAAATTCTATGGTTTCTATTTGCTAAATATTATTCAGTTCCACTCCCCTGTTTCCAAAGGCTCCCACCCAAAACCTAAACACTCCTGTCCTTCCTCAATAAAGATGGAGAATCTCTGTTTTTGTAGCTGCTTCGGCCTTTGCTAGCATGCTAGATCCTGGAGCTTACATTGCACAGTATGGTTGAATTATATAAAACTGTTGGTCATTTGAAACAAATGTATGACATTAGGAATTACTTGGACTTTAACTGATGTTACCTTATGAAGGAACACTGTTTTATTTGTATAAAATAACTTGATATGACTTTCCGAATCAGCAGTGACAGGAGAGCTTATGCTTTCTCACAACCAGAGCAAAAAAAAATGGAGCTATGGCAAGGCAAGTAATGAATTTTATTGAGCAATACACAATGTTACCCACACTTAGGATGTTAACATCTCTGGCTTTTTAGACGCCTGCTATCTGATACGTTATTATTCTGATCTCTCAGAGCTTCGCTGCTAAGGAAGAATCAAGTACATACAAATAGTAAGAAGATGCTGGGATGCTTGACAGGATCTATTAACACTGTCACAGGGCCCAGCCAATCCTCTTTCTGCTGGCTGTTCTTGGAGACCAAACCTGGAGTGGAATCGCAGACCTGGGAGGTGGGGGTAAGGGAAGCTGCAGTCTATAGCTCAGCAGCTTTGCTGCAGAACCCAAACAGCAGGAAGAGGACTGACAGCGGTTTCACCTGATCTGCCTTCTCTCTTCCCACAAAAAAATGACTCTCCCTTATAGATTTTTTTCCTTGCCTGGTATGGATTGAGAGATTTCATGAATTCTGTAGTCGTCAATTAAAATCTTAGTGATGGTCTACCTGCAAATTCAAACTTTTTGAATGGTGGTGCATTGGGACAACCCAAGGGGTTAAAATGTTTCTTTGCTAATTGATGAGCTGTCTGTTTTTACATTTCCCAGTTGCTTCCCTTTCATTTTCCTTTCCCACAAGTTCCCAAATCCTGCTAATGTGTGAGAATCTTAGAAAAGATTGTTAAAGAAATCCTGTTAGTACAGGTATGACAGGTGGGGTTTTCTGGGAAGCAGAGTGCAAGGCAGAAATTAGCAAGCAAGGCTTTAATTAAAGAGTACTCTTGAGATCACCCTGTAGAAGGTAGGCAAGATGTAGGATTGGGAGAGAGTGAAGGGGAGCTGTGTTGCAGTCCCAGCTTCTTTCTCTATGGACCCTACAGCAGCTCCTGGGTCTTGGACGCCCAGTTAGGACAAGGGAAGGTGAGCTTTATGTTGACTAATGAGTCTTTGGGCTTGGGACGTCTAGAAGGAGGTGTGACTTTGGACAAGGAAGTTTTTTTTAGGCAAGTTGAGGCAGTCACAAAAGAGAGCACTTACACAAGAGAGCACTTCTGATGCATTCTCAGCACAGGGGGGATGAAGTACTCTGATGGGACATCTGGGTGGCTCACTACAGCACCTACAAGGATGGGTGAATGTATCAGTCCTTTCAGAGGAGCCCCTGAGCTGGAGCCAACACTTCAGAGCACATAGACCTTGAAAGGGGCTTCCCAGGTGGCACTAGTGGGAAAGAACTCACCTGCCAATGCAGGAGACATAAGAGACGTGGGTTCAGTCTCTGGGCTAGGAAGATCCCCTGAAGGAGAGAGAGATACCTCTAGGAAGATCACATTGCTACATGGCTCACCTGCAGCCTAAGACATGCAAACACTCCCGAAATGAATGTTGACAAAGGGCGATGAACTGATCAGATATGGTAACTACGGGACTGCTGTTTTTTGTGTGTTTGTTTGTTTGTTTGTTTAAGTGCAATTGAAATTGGTGGTCAATAGACCAAAATCCAACATGTCTGAAGAACATCATGTTGGTTTAGTCACTCAGTCGTGTCTGACTCTTTGCAACCCCATGGACTGTAGCCTGTCAGACTTCTCTGTCCATGGAATTTTCCAGGCAAGAATACTGGAGTGGGTTGCCATTTCCTTCTCCAGGGCGTCTTCCCAACCCAGGGGTCGAACCCACATCTCCCATATTTCAGATGGATTCTTCATCACTGAGCCATCAGGGAAGCCCAAAGAATGTTGAGCTTGTGCAATTATGTGAATTTTCTTCAAATCTTTTGAAGTCCTGTTTGTGCAATTATTCCCTTAGTAATGAAATGATCTTCCCTCTGTGGAAACACAGCCAACTCTGACATGATTTAATGGTGTTCAACAAGATTCTTAATAATAATCATTAGAGTTCTGTTGATAGCTTGGAAACAGACTTTTCACATACTCTAGAAACATCAACTGTCATTAAGAGAGGTGATGAAATGTAGTTTTCATGCCAACAAGAAAGTAAAATGTAAGCAGGAGTCCTCCCAAGGAGTTTGTCTTGATATACATGGTGATTCTATGGGAACCAATAGGAGCAAAAGGGATAGCTAGGAAGTTTGGAATGAATATGTATCTACTGCTATATTTAAAATGGATAACCAACAAGGATCTGCTATATAGCTCATGGAACTCTGCTCAATATCATGTGGCAGCCTGGATGGGAGGTTTTGAGGGAGAATGAATATGTGTATATATATGGCTGAATCCTTTTGTCATCCACCTGAAACTATCACAATATTGTTAAACAGCTATGAAAGTGAAAGTCACTCAGTCATGTCTGACTCTTTGTGACCCCATGGACTATACAGTCCATGGAATTCTCCAGGCCAGAATACTGGAGTGGGCAGCCTATCCCTTCTCCAGTGGATCTTCCCAACCCAGGGATTAAACTGGGTTCTCCTGCATTGCAGGTGGACTCTTTACCAATTGAGCTATCAGGGAAGCCTTAATCAGCTATATACTCCAATACAAAATAAAAAGTTTAATTTAAAAAATGTGTTACTTAATTTACCAAGCTACCACTAGTATATAAGAAAATATTAATATAATTCTATATAAACTTTGCTATGCTAGAATCTTGATGGGTAACAATTCTACCAAATAAAAAGCATAAGACTTGAGATGATATCCACAAGGTAAGGCATAGACTTTGTCATCAGAAGGATGTAGTTTTGAAGTCTTAGCTCTGCTTGTTTTAATTGAAGTATAGTTGATTTACAATGTTGTGTTAATTTCTGCTGTACAGAAAAGTGACTAGTTACACACATATATAACTATTTTTTATATTCCTTCCCATTATGGTTTATCCCAGGATACTGGATATAGTTACCTATTCTATGGGCTTCCCTGGTGGCTCAGCTGGTTTGATTACTGTCCCTGGAGAAGAAAACAGCTACTCACTCCAGTATTCCTGGGCTTCCCTGGTGGTTCAGCTGGTAATGAATCTGCCTGTAATGCAGGAGACCTGGGCTCTACCCCTGGATTGGGAAGATCCCCAGGAGA
This sequence comes from Dama dama, assembly GCF_033118175.1. Lineage (NCBI taxonomy): Eukaryota > Metazoa > Chordata > Mammalia > Artiodactyla > Cervidae > Dama > Dama dama. The sequence goes on along the minus strand of NC_083682.1, from coordinate 19,944,710 downwards.
AGGGAATGGCTACATACTCCAGTATTCTAGCCTGGAGAATTCCATGGACTGTATAATCCATGGGGTCGCAAAGAGTCGAACACGACTGAGCAACTTTCACTCACTCAGCTATTCTCTACAATAGGACCTTGTTGTTTATGCATTCTATACAGAATAGCTTACATCTGCTAAACCCAAACTCTCAGGCCATCCCTCTCCCACCTCTGATTTTTGTTATAACTGCTTTGGATGATTACCCCCTCAAGCTTCAGTTTCCTCATCTGTATAACAGATTGAAACCCCACAGACTGTTTTGAGAATTAAATATAATAATTCAGCTACATTTTCATACAGTTCATAGGAATTATTCAAAATGTATGAATTTGTATTTTTATTATTACTCAAGAGCTTCAGATTCCTATAAAAAAGTAAGTTCTGCAGACCAACAGTCATAACTAAAGAGCTGAGAAATGTGGACACAGAAGAACCTATTGAGTCCTGAGCCTCTGGGCATTTCTTATGTTCTCAAGAAGTTCTATGCTTCAGTTATTTTGAGGGTTTAAACCATTGTTTTGAGTAGTACAAATTACCATCAGCTAGTTGGAGGAATGCTGTTGTTTTCTTTGGGAAGATGACCTACTTACACCTATCTCAAGCCAGTCATTTCTGTCTATTTCTGTTATCACATTGCTTTAACAGAGCTCATGGGATAAACTGTCTCAGGCTTCATTACCAATGAAATTACATCAGAGAAAAACACCTGGAACGGTTATGCCTTTTGACTTTTTTACTCCTGCATTCATTGTTTTCTTTTTTCCTCTAAAAGAAGAAGGTTTCACACATGGATCCTATTTATGTTTGACAAAGATATTGCTTCATAAAGTGGACAACAGTCTTCTATGGACATCTTTACCACGTGTAAGTTAATAATATAGCAGGATAGACTGCATAAAGATCAGATATTTTGGCTAACTAAACATTGCATTCATTCAGGCATGGAGAAATCCCCAAGCATCTAATTCAGAGTTGGATTGCTTGAGTAGGGAGTCAGTAGAGAGTTGATAACTAATTTGGATGAGTAGATGAAGCTGAATAAGACATATTACTGAAACTTCATTCCAATTTCTTGAATCATAATATTTGATATTATTTATAAAGTATATGCAAATCATCAAAATCTTTCCATTTTCAAGATTCCTTTTTCATAGATTATTTATGAATATCTTATTACAGAATCCCATTTATACCTCCAATAGATTTCTAGCAAGGCAATTACATAGTTCACACTACTTTATGTCTTACAGAATTTCACCATGAATAAGTAAGCGCACCCCTCTTTCCCGTGTGTCTATTTAAGGTAACTTCTGATTTGGAAAAAGAGCTTGTCACCATAGGGGATAGAAGACAGTGAGGGCAGCAAGAGACAAAAAGAAACTGAAAATATGTCTGTCCCAGGAAGTCATAACTGGCAAAAAGCTATATCTAGGAAAAATAACAATTTAGTAATTCTGAACTACATACCTACTATGATTGAAACTCTGCTAAGTCCTGGTGATAGAATGATAAACATCACGGATATAGGGCTGGCCTTGTGGCATTAAATGTGTCTATATCTAAGGCTTGGGATTTTCCTGGTGGCTCAGCAGTAAAGAATCCAAACTGCAATTCAAGAGGCACAGGTTCGATCCCTGGCTTGGGAAGATCCCCTGGAGGAGGAAATGGCGACTCACTCCAGTATTCTTGCCTGGAAAATTTAATGGACAGAGGAGCCTAGTGGGCTCCAGTCCATGGGGCTGCAAAGAGTTGGACACGCATGAGTGAGCACACACACACCCCCCAAGGCTTGATCATTGTCCTATTATTATTTCTAAGAGATTTACATCTCTCAGTGACAGCAGGTGGTTTTCTACATATGGACTCTGTGTACACTTGTGTGAGGTACACCAGTGGCTCTTACCTGCCTGACTTAGTAGATTTCTGACCTAGAGAGTAAGATTAGGATGTGAACTCCTATTAGACATAACCGGCCTAATAGCAATGAGGTTGATTTTTTTCCACATGGTTCTTATCTTGTCTTCAAGATAGAGCATATGCAATGAGGAGAACTGATAACTTTTTGATCACTATCAGTGTCTATGAATAAGTACACAACTTCAAAATCTGATACCCTTGGAGGATAAGCACCATCTAAGTGTGTAAGTTCTAAAGAATTTGCCCAGAAGCATGTTGTGTGATTTTCTTAGTAAGTCCTATTTAGTCAGAAAATCATGGCTAATTTTTAGAGAAGTTCCACTTCTGCTCAATGAGGCAATCACCAGGATATAACTCCTAATACCACAGTATAAACCCTCAATGGATGTACATGTAAATCTTGCTTACTTTTATCATGCTTATAATCATATAAATACATCCTGCCTCCTAACTCTTTATGGTTGTGCAACTATCACCTGTCCTTAAGATGGGTTAATTGCATTACATTTTCACAAGAATAGGATTGTCTGCATGACCCTCAGGCAACCTCAGAGACATGACCTGTCCGATTTAGGATGCTGTCTCCCCTCAGACAGACTACACACTGTCTTATTTGAATTTTGAGACTGTAGTTTTCATTGAATTCCCAGTGTGGCTTCACTCATTCCTGACTAATGATGGTGATGGGAAGTGACCTGATTCTGAAGCACTGAACATCATTCCCTTGAGGATACAAGCTCCAATACAGAATCTGATGGAAAAAAACGGTACCATGATGAAGAGTTAACTTATCGTTAGCTATCCTCTATCTTCCTTCATCATAAAAAATAATTCCTATCAGACAAAGTCAGATTATTGATTTTCAGGGTCATATTTCCCCGATAGTTCAGTGCTTAAGACTTCACACTCAGGGGCCTTGGGTTTGATCCCTGGTTGGGCAGCAAAGATCCAATGTGCTGTGGAGCGTGGCCAAGAAATAAATAAATGAGGAGAGAGCATTCCACAAGTTCAGAATGGAATCTATTTAACAAATTCTGGTCCTTATTTCTAAGACATGAGATTAGAGGAACATGCCTCTTTTATTGACATGATTATCCATGATTGCCAACTGACATCGAACCATACACCTGTCCAAGTTGACAACTGACCACTTTAATGTAGTACAGTGCAGGACCATCTGAGAGATTTAACATATGATGTTTCACTTATTTTCAACAGACCATGTTAATCTTTGGAGGATAAGAAACCAATAAACAAGATCAGAAAGGGCTTTAAAGAGATCTTCAGGAAGGGCCCACGTAACTTGGGATGGTCCCTGAGAGAATGTGTCTCAACAAGCAGAGATGAAACAAGGCTATTCCCAGAAGGTAATGCGCTATATGAAAAAGACTCTAGCTTATGTTGTGCACAATCTTTGAAGGAAATTTTAGAGCCTGGTGATAGATTCATTCATGAAGGGTTTTTCTTGGCTGACTAAGTGTTGATTCTTCTAGCAGTCCTCACCCGGAGAACCTCAAGTGAGACTCAGGAAAGACTGGTGAAGGGCTGATAGCTTGGGGGGTACTTCAAATGCTGTTACTGAAGTAATATGCTCTGCTGTACATTGTTGGCAAAATTCCAATTCTCATGTGGAATTGAAGTCTTATTCTAGCTTCTGTTGCCCTTCACAACTTTTTTTTTTAACACTACAGTTTTTTTTTTTTTAAAACTGGAGGATAATTGCTTTACAATATTGTAATAGTTTCTGCCGTAAAACAATGTGAATCAGCTATATATGTACACACATTTCCTCCCTCCAGAGCCTCCCTCCCCATCCTACCCCTGTGGGTCATCACAGAGCATCGAGCTGAGCTCCCTGTGCTATAAAACAGCTTCGCACTAGCCATCTATTTTACACATGGTACAGTGTGTATACGTCAATATTACTCTCTCAATTCATCCCACCCTCCTTCTTCCCAGCTGTGTCCACAAGTCCGATCTCTACATCCGCATCTCTATTCTGCTGTCTTTTAACTCTTAGGCTCTAACAGTTAAAACTCTCTTATCAAATATTTTTTCCCTAATTGTATCTAAAATTATTATTACATGTACAAAAAATATCTACATGAACTGTTGGCTATGAAATTAGAGTTGATTCTAGAGAGAGAAACTTTATCATTTTTAAAGGAAGTTCACTAAGAAAGAAAGAAAGAAAAAAAAAAATGCAACCTGTTGTTGACTTTATATTTTCCCTGTAGGGACTTGACTGCTTTGGAATTTGGGTTTTCAAGAGTCATCCTGAAACATCTGCTTACAGGAAGTCAGTCTGGGTGGGTGGTGCCATTATTTAGAATTATCAAAATATTAAATAATGACTTGAGCAATGTTGATTCAGGTAGAATAATGCAGGAGTCTGACAGGCTACCCAGATGATTCAACCCGCAGTGTGTAGATAGACTATCATATGTTCAAGAATCTAATCTTTTCTTTTCCAGTCAATTCACAGGTTTATTTCCCAGAAGTTCTAGAAAATTGCTTCTATTCTGAAATTCACAACAACCAACGTCATGAAAGTATAATTTACTAATAGTTTATTTTGAGACTAACTAGAGATTTAGATGATCGCTGTGGAAATTTAACTTACTTCCTTTAAGACTTTGTCAACTGAACAGCATAGTGGTTTCAATACCATCAACTGTGGTTCTGAAAAATCACATGGCAAAGAAAGAGAAAAAGAGAATGAGAAAGAATGAAAGAAAGAAACAGAGGAAGAGGGAGGGAGGGAAGAAGAAGGAAGAGAATCAAATGCAGAGAAACTGCTAATTTTATATCCCTTTCTTTCTTTGTAAATAGTTCTCACTCCCCAGAATGCCTTTGTACTGATTCATATTCAATTTTGCCATCAATTAATATTAACCAAGGCACCAAAATACATTAAAGCATGTTAATTCAGGCACCAAAATACACTGAAGCTCTGTATTAAACACAGCAGAGTCAGAGAATCATTCACCCATGAACTCATTCATTCAACAAAGTTTTATTGTTTATCTACCATGTACATGTATGGTTCCTGCTAACAAGGGGATTGCAGCACATAAAGAACAGGAGAAAAGAAATCCAGTAATACCAACTGGGAGATTCAGACACTGTGCCAAGACTATGATTTTGCATGGTGACTTATAGTAGGGTGTGTCTGCATCTAACCATGTGATTAAGGATGGGATGGATGTCAAGAGGGGCTTCTACAAGAAGCGCCTATGAATTGCCCAGCCTGTGGAGAAACTCCACATAGATATTGACTAGTTGTGTATTATTTGGAACATATTAGCTTGCTCTTGCACCTTTTATTAATCCTATCTTACAGCTAAAGGAGTAAAAGTGTAAAAGAGGTTAGCTCATTAATTCTTTCCAATTTATTCATACATGGTACTTAGCTTGAAAATGCTTAAGGATTTTCTCTTTTTCTTTCTGTTTTTCTCTTTAACTTTTGAGGTCTCATAGGACCCAGTAAGGTTTTGAGGCTCACAATAATTTCTCCAAAACATTTATTAGATAAACATTTGTGCATATACACTAGTTCACTGGATGGGGTATGTACACAGAATTGGGCATATACTGATACTCTCTTGGAGCCAAAATACTCCTTTTCAGTCCCTATGCCATTAGTTTATGGGCTTTCCTAATTGAAGATTAAAAATGTGTATTGGGAGTCAAGAAATGAGGGTTCAAGTCTCATTTTCACCATTAACTACCTGTTTGTCATTAGGTGTCACACAACGGCTCTGCACTCACTCTCCTTCCCGTGTAAATGGAGTAGATTAAGCTGAGATAAAGTACGAGAGGATACTTTGAGGAATAAAAAAGCACTAAAATGTGTGTATTGTTATTAGGCATACTAATAATCATAAAAATGAAGAATGATTGATGATATTACTGCAGAGTGGTTTGTTTAAAAAGAGGGCAGTCTGGCTGGAAATCTTCCCAGAAGAGCCACAGAAAATATGTTAGGGTCAGAAATAAGACTGACCTGATTTCAATTAATGAAACCACTAAGCTTTTAAGAAATTTGAAATGGAATCCGATGGACTTATTTTTAACCATTACTGAATTCTAAAATCTTATATTCTTCATGTGTTCCTAGAGGTACATTCATCAAGAGTCCAAAGAAGTCAAATTCTTAGCATTTAAAAAAATGGTATAGGTCTTTTCAAGATTTAATATGTCTGCTCAGGAACACTGTAACAGAAAATGCCAAAGCAGAGATTCACTATATTGCTTTACAGATTTTTCTTTCCTCCTAATTTTTAATGTCAAATGGCTGCTAGAGATTGACAGATCTGGGAACTCAGTGGGTAACTACAATCTCCTGAGATGGCTTGACAGTCACCCCAAGAGGCATTTCCTCCCCGAGAGAGATGGGTGAAGTCTGCTTTGAGCACCCAGCAGCTTACAGAAGTAAAGGATTCAGAAATTTTAAAACAAAGGTGATTTGCGTGTCTACCCTTTAAATAAAAAAAATTTTCTCTTATTAAGCGTATATCATCTGCAAAATTAAAAAACCAGCAACAGTGAACATGGACATTTTCTTCTGTTCTTTAACTCTTTCCCCCTCTTCTCCTCCCCTTGTAGTTAAGCTGAGCTTTTGTCTCTGATCTGTGATAAACCCCCTTGAACTCTTGGTTGCCTACCTAGCCTAGAGGCAAAGAGAATAACTCAAATTGAATGAGAATCCAAGACACCCAGGATAGCCTTCTGGGCCAGGGAAATCTAATTGTATGTCATTTCTAAATTCTGACTCATTGCAGTAGCCTGAGAACAAGAACAACAACAAAAATCGATAGGCAGATGCAGTGGGTTGAGAGATAAATAGGACAGATAAGAAGGCAGACATGCGATAAAGAAGTCCACTGATAGGAAAACCTCTGTAGATAAATAGCTGTCTGAGTTGGCTAGACATGGAACTCCATGTCCAACTGAACTTCCATCAGCTGTTAGCTAGATGGAAGTTCAGTAGGTAGAAAAGAAGTAATTGGATACAGTAGGTAAAGGAATTGACTGGGCCATTTATACAAGTGTGTACTCCCCATTGGCATTTCAGAGAATAAATGCCCAGAGATTCATCTCTAGTCTGTATTCACCATCCATCTACCTGTAATGAGGTCTATGAATCCTGTTTCTCCTGAAAGACAGCCTGATCTGTCACTGCATCTGACAGCTGTCAGTCACCATGAGCAGCCCACGTTGGTCATTATTCTTCTGATACTTATCAAATCCAATTCAACCATGAAGTCACCATGCAAGTGCAGATGCAGACTGCAACCACTCGATTGTATAGGAGTGCCATACAATTTGTTTTCCATTATTGCTCTGGTGAAGCCTTATTCCATTAAAAGACATCAGAGTGGACTATTTTTAACTCTGAGAATTGACGCTGCATACTAAGAGGTAATGAGCTTGGCTCCAACTGCAGTCTTTCTCCGCAGAAACGATAGTGATGTCAGCCCTGTTTCTACATGGGAGGCAGGGCTCCAATGCTTCCACTCATGTGTGAGCTAGCCTGTCTGCTACAGTGTATTATGGGAAAACCAAAAACCCTTAGGGTGTGGAGGCTGCCAAGAAATTGAAAGTGGATCAAATACTCTTACCTTGTCAAGATTTTTTTTTTAATTTATATGGAGTAATAATATCTTTTTTTAGTGCCTTTCCTCTCGCAGAATCCCAGAGTATTTTATGAGCTGTGTACAGCATATGGGGAAATCACTTTGCTCCTCACGACACACAGTCATCTCTAGAAGGGTGTATGGAAGAAGACAAGTAAAACCCAGGTGAAGTAAAGCAATGTCCCCAAAGTGGTATGTCATAGGAACACGTTTCTGGAATAGATATCGGCCCAAGATGTTGTTTTAATTTCATTTTCCATAGGCTGGTTTTGCCTTTAGAAATACTATTCTAATGCTTGTGGAGTTGTACGGTGTCTTCCTGGGGAATACAGGCTTCGCCCCAACTTTTACGCACCTCATCATTATCCCTTATTTTATGCAGGGCTTAGTGATGGGCACAGGGTTGATGCAACATCAAGATGTGGCCAGTTTCAGTTCAAAGACTAGTTTTTTTCTTACAGGAAATACAACAATCCTATGCGGTAGAGCAAGTGGGTATAATATTATCCTGGATATAATATTATCCTTATTTTACTTTCTGGAAACTGTAAAACAGACACGTTCCTCTGTCTCCTTTGGGGGACAAATGGCAGAGCCAGAACTTTACCCTCACGTTGCCCGACTTTGAATTCAATTCTCCTTCTGGTGTAGTACTTTGCTTCAGAAGGCATACAAAATATGTAATTCCCCAACCTCTTTCTAAAATGCCTGGAGTCTAGTCCTTCACTGACATGTACCTCCCTCTCTGGAAGTATATCCCCTCTGATTCTGCTCAGTATGGAGCCAATCCTAAGATCCTTAGCCTCTGATGAGGGGTAGCTGTGATGGATGCTCACTATTCTCTGTCCTGTATAGCTGACTAGGACCTCAGGTACGTCCACCTGCAGGATTTTCCTTGCCTCTCAATTAATTTGCCTAATTTTCTTGGCCACTGAGTCCAGCTTTCAGCTCCTAGTTCTATTGTTTAACATCCCTAGCTATTTCTTTTCTTTTGCACACTTCAGGTTAGCAACACATGCCAAAATAGTTGTTTTCCCCTGAGGGGACAGAATGTGACATCATGTTTACAGTCAAGCAGTGTTGAAGAATCTACACGAAGAAGCAGAGCCATAGAGGTTTTGCATTTCCTCTTTGGCTGACATTCTGTAGAGGCTAGGATGGTAGCGTGGACTGCAGTTTCTCAATACAGGATGAGGAGGTGGAAATCACAAGGCCTTTTCAAAATGTGTAGAAGTTATAGTCTGTCCTTTGTGAAATTATTTCTTGGGGTTGGGGGTGCTAGGCAGAAGTACTACTATACAGAGCTCCCAAATTTCCCCCTGTTTCTCTGAAATGCTTCTTCTTCTACATTAACTAGACGATTTAAATGGGAACTGTCATATCCACTGGCCACTTTTATATCAGGGGTCATTTTAGATTGCTGTAATTAATCTGATACCTGATAACATACCTGAGCAATCACAATCATCCTACAGGGTTTTGAACATATGACCAGAGCATATGACATACACTTAGTCGTGAGTGTATGAGTGTGTGTGTGTTCATTGACCCTAAAATAGTAGACCTGGCAGCTATGACCACTAGACTATGACTAGAGCGCTATGACCACTAGAACTAAGCTCCACACAGTAGACATCTTTCCTTTATTCACTAATGTATTCTCAGTACCCAGTACAATGCCTGCCATATTGTTGAAAGAATAAAAGAAGGAATGACTGTTTCCTGCCCCATGGAGAAAATTGACAGGAAATGATGGAGTGGATGTAAAGAGGAACAGAGGCATCTTCAGTGCTTAAGTCCCCACATCCAGTTTCTCTAGATTCCCATCCCTGATGCTTCCTTTCTCAGGGCTGAAAGAGCTAAAAATGTCTTCTTATGATCTAAACTGCTCTGAATTTGGTTCCTACCACTTGCAACCAAAAGTGTCTTACATTATATGCCTATATACTCCTACATGCAATTTCATAAAAATTCAAATCTATTTTATCTATAACATAAATATAAATAAAATAGATTTGGATCATTTATTTATCTATCAATCTGCCTACCTACCTATCCATCTAATTATTTATTGTGGGGAAAATAGATGTTCTACCCAGGGAGAGATTTGCATGACTGGATTGCTATGAATGTCAGTGTGACCTTGAAGAAAGGTTTATGAGTACCTTAAAGGGGAGAAACTTAGCAAATATATAAGAAGTATATTCTGTCAGGGAGGACAGCCTCAGAAGGGTGGGGAATTGATGTGAGACAGGCAGGAACTCTCTTAGTCAAAGCTGGGAGTGGAAATAGAGGAGGGGTTGGACAGATGCCCTGAATGTTGGGCAGGCAAACAGGGGCTCAGAACAGAGCTGCCTTCAGAATCAAGACTTCATACTGCTAGGTCGGCTTCCTTCATCTCTTACTTCCATTTCTCCCAAAAGAATAAAGAGTTTCTTGATAGAACAAGATGTCTTCAAGAAAATATTTGACATAAGAAATCAAATGGATGTTGCAAACTATTCCCAGGTGCCCACTGCTACCTGACCAGATTTGTATTTGTTGTCAGTTATCAGCGCTTTCCACTCTTTATGACAGGTTAAATTCAAGCAGTGGTTTCAGGGCCAAACGATCTGTCCTAATTGCTCTGTCTCTGGCCTTGAAGAAGGAACCGCATCTTATAGATTGCTGCAGAGCATCCTAGACTGTCCTGTGGTCACCAGAGGCTCCTGACCGCTGCGAACCCCGCCTCCTCTCCCTAACTATGACCACAGAATGTTCCTCATTAATATTGCTGGATGTAATGGGAGGATGCAATGGTACCAAGCTTCTCTTAGAACCTGCAAATCTTAAAGGCAGAGTGCTGTTGTGGGATATGTATGTATGTGTGCTTTTTTACAGTTCTAAAGACACTACCCAAGTGTCAGAATTCTGACAAAGAATTTGAAACAGTGAGCAATTTAAATCTTCGGTGAAACATAGGATAGAAAGAGAAAAGACAGGATAAGAAGTGAAGAAGGTGGGGAGGGAGGAAGAAGGAAACGAGGGAAGAGGAGAGAATACTGCATGAGTCAAAAGCAGCATTTCTGTGATCTCTTTGGATTCACTGCTGCAGTACCATACACTGCAGACCATGTAGCCTAGAAAATCTGCCCAAACCCATCACCTCTTAGGTAATTACTGTTTCATTATGCTGAGTTTATAATGATCTGTTTACAATCATAGAGTGAATCAGCTCCCCCCACAGAGAGGGACAACAGAGGCTGACTCTTAAAGCACCTCTTCCTGCTGTCCTTCCTTGGGGAGGGGTTCCCTGGAGTAGGGAGCTTTCACACAAGATGCACAGAATAAATACCAAGTACTAATTGGGGAATATTTAATCTAGGCACCCTGTGACCCAGTCAAGTTGACACATAAAATTAACTATCGCAAGTTGGTTTCTTATTCTGAATGGGAGGCTAGCCCGAGGGAGGGAGGTTCACTGGGAAACATTTTAAAGAAAGAATGGGGAGCTGTCACACTGGGGAGGCTCTGCCTCCTGGAGTGTTAGTTTGCCCTAGTTGGAGGCAGGTAAAAGCAGCCGTGTGACTACTGTTTGGGGGAGGACACTTGGTCATTGAATGAGGACTTTTCCTAGAAGACCATGTGGCTCTTTCTAACCTTCACATCCTATGAGGCTTTGGCTATGCTTAACCTCTTCAAACCAGTCAATCCTAAAGGAAATCAACTCTGAATATTCATTGGAAGTACTGATGCTAAAGTTGAAGCTCCAGTATTTTGGCCACCTGATGGAAGCGCTGACTCATTGGAAAAGATCCTGATACTGGGAAAGATTGAAGGCAGGAGGAGAAGGGGACAACAGAGGATGAGATGATTGGATGACATCACAGACTCAATGGACATGAATCTGAGCAAACTCCGGGGGATAGGGAAGGACAGGGAAGCCTGGCGTGCTGTAGTCCATGGGGTCGCAAAGAGTCAGACATGACTGAGCGACTGAACAGCAATCCCATGTTGCTGGGCATGTTTCTGCATGGCAGGTGACAACCAACGAGCCACATTTCTTCCTTAGAAACTCTGTAAGCCTTTAATAAGATAATGGGAGGTGGATATCGATTGTTAAATACACTTGTATGTTTAAAGCAAATCAGAGATTCAGCACACCCAGAGTTGCATAGCAGTCTCTTACCTATGAATGAGTGTGTTTTTAATAATCAATTGCTGTTTATTTGACACATGGCTGTCTGGGTAAATTTAACTGATATGTATTTAGGAACCTTGATAGAAACCACTACCTTAGAAACACAGTCATTTATCAGAGACTAAGTTGTTGTTAATAACCTTCCCCAGGGGAATTGCAGGCAAATGGTTATATATTTGGTGATACCGGGCCTTCAGTCAGACACGCTGAGAAACTTAATCTTCCATTTCGGAAGAATAATAGGATGTTACGTGTTAGAACAGTGCCATGGTGTGCAAAATAGACTGCAGTATTCTTCTGGAGTAATAGGACAGAGGTGGGGCTGGGGTTCACATGAGTTTTGATTCAAAATGTGCTCAGTTCTGCACTAGAAGAGGCTTTACAAAGATGGGGTGAGGGCTCTCTCATGGAATGAGCCATAAATTGTTCCAGCTGCAGGCAAATTTGAAGATCATCTAGTCTAATCTTCTGGTTGAACAGCTTTATTTTACTGATGAGGAAATGGAGACTTAGAGTGCTGAAATGCAGCAAGGTGGGAATGTTCTGTTCAAGGTCTCAGAATAAGGAATGCGAGACTTGGGTTGGAGTAACAACAAGACTCCATCCGTCATGGAGTTTTTCAGCCCGGCTCTAGCAATGATGTAAATATAAAACTGGAGAAGCAGAGCCATGTGTATGATTAAGTGATTTTCAGAACCTCTGTGGTGGTCTGGTGGTTAAGACTCCACACTTCCCATGCACACTTAACCATGAATAGAGTTGAGGTTAACTATAGATGGAGAAGGAAATGGCAACCCCCTTCAGTTTTCCTGCCTGGAGAATCCCATGGACAGAAGAGCCTGGTGGGCCTATAGTTTACAGGGTCACAAAGAGTCAGACACGACTGAGCAACTACCACCACCGTACCTCTAATGTGATTGAATCGCAGTGCTGTGGTTAAGACTCTGTGCTTCCAATGCAGGGGGCACAGGTTCAATCCCTGGTCCGAGAACTCAGATCCCACATGCTATGCAGCATGACCAAAAAATGGAGAGATTTTCTGGGTGATACAGTCAAGAAATGCAGAGACCCCTCTGGGGTGCGAGGGATGGTGGAACAAGCAAGGATACCTCATGGAAGATGTAAGGGCTTGAAGTGACCTGGCATGAGAATGACATTTACATTGTCAGTGATGAAATCCCAGGGCATTACAGTCATGGAAACATTGGCAGATACTTGGAATCTGGGCCATGTAAAGCACAGGTAGTGTGTGCTTACTTGAGCAGGGATGAGGAGGTACTGGGGGCAGGAGAAGGAAAGACGGGGCAGTTAGGAGGGGCTCAGTCATCAGACCACATTTGTGTCTGAGTGAAGAAGAAAAGTTCTGCCTTCTAAGAAACTTAAAGATTCTAGAAATGCCTGAAATGGTTTTGACTGTATCTGTCTAGACAAAGTAAGAGCCAATAATTACAAACCTTAATTTTCATAATTTTATCCACAATAGGGGTAATTTTTTAAATGTTACATCCATTATGAAGCCTGTTCTAAAATTTTTTCCATTTGTTTTTAAAGTCTTTATTGAATGTGTTACAATATTGCTTCTGTCTTATGTTTTAGTTTTTTGGCCAAGAGGTATAGGGGATCTTAATTCCCTGATCAAGGATCAAACCCACACATTCCCTGCATTGGAAGGCAAAGTCTCAACCACTGGGCCACCAAGGAAGTCCCTAAAATTTCTTATGTTTACTTTGTACTGCTAAAGTTTCAACTTACACATTTTCTCTAAGTTTTCCCTTTGTGTCTGTCTGCCTCCTCTGGTACCCTTTGTTATTTGGGCTGATATCATATCTGAAAAATTTTGATATATTTGAGATCTAACACAATTTTCAGGAAAGAAAAAGTGTTCAAAGTCTATGAAGGGAATAAATACATAAAAAATAAGTATTATATACAGTCTTTTCCAGATATCTAAACACTTTCACATCAATTACCTCTTTCAATTCTCACAATTATCTTAAGAAATGGCTCTCATTATTATTCACAATTTAAAAGTAATGAAATTGACTTGTAGAGGTTAACTATCCAAGATCACATATCAGGCAATTAGGAAGTGACAGAGATAGGAAGTCTTAAAACTCCAAAGTTCTATATTCCATTGCCTCATGCAGAAAAAAAAATGTATCAGAGTATCTCAGAGAATTACCTTGAAATTCAAACTCAATTTGCTTGTGCAGACCCAGCTGTTATATTAAAATGCAACTAATGATCAATGCATAATGATACCCACTGTCTATTCAGCTACCCGTGCTAAAACCATCAGTCATTTTTAAACTTATATCCCAATGGAGACAAAGCCTTGAGGTAAGTGGAACAACTAAATTACAAATATAGGGTCTTGGAACCATGGAAGAGGAAACCATCAGGTCTGAGGCAAGAAAGCTCAGAAGTGTTTACTGAAAGAAACTGTGGGGTTACACCAAGACCTTGGAAGATTAATAGGAACCTGGAATGCTAAAAAGAGAAGAAAGTTTTCCCCACTGAATGGAATGATTGGACCCTAAAACCAAGACAGTGTGAATATGTAAAAGTGTCCAAGGACTTTTTCCCGAGGATTTCCAACTCAAGTGTCCAGGAGTTGGAACGAGAGGTGGGTGGTGGATAACAGGTGAGATGGGCAAGTCTCGATAGACAGGGAGAGCATACAGAGGTGTATACGGCATGCTGCGAAGTTTAGATTCTACCCTGTAAACCAGAGAGCATCTGCAGTGTTTGTTTTGTTTTTTAAATAATTCTACTTTTTTTAAAGTTTTTTTTTTTCTAATGTGGGTAATTTTTAAAGTCGTTATTGAATTTACTACAGTGTTGCTTTGCTTGTATGTTTTGGCCATAAGACCTGTGGACATTAGCTCCCAAACCAGAGATTGAACAGGCACTCCTTGCATTGGAAGGTGGAGTCTAAACCACTGGACCACCAGGGAAGTCCCTTCTGCAGTACTTAAAGTTGACAAATGACTCGGCCAAATACACATTTCTGATATTCTACTGACCTGGTAGAGAGTGACCAAACTCCAACACGGGTAGGTCTTGAACACGCTATTGTAATAGTGTAGATCAGTGCTGCTTAAACATTCCCTATTAAAAAGCAGAGACGTTACTTTGCTGACAAAGGTCCATATAGTCAAAGCTGTGGTTTTTCCCGTAGCCTATCCCCGGGTTGGGAAGATCTCCTGGAGAAGGAAATGATGACCCCTCCATGGACCCGGAGAATCCAATGGACAGAGTAGTTTGGCAGGCTACAGTCCACGGGGGTCACAGTCAGACACGACTTAGTGACTAAACAACAAATTCTGGTAAGTGTTTCCTGATATCTCTTGCTCACAGGTCTTCTTATGTAATTTTAGAGTTTCCTGTGCCATGAGTTCTTTGGACACTCAAGCAGCTTTTTAAAAACAGAAATGTACTATACGTGCATATATTCCATGACTCTCGTGAGTAACTGAAATTCCCTAACATTTACAGGATATATCATAATCTACCCACTGCAATCCAATGAGCACATAACACTTGGTACGAATAAAAGCTTGTTAAGTTTAGTATGTTCCTGAAAGCCATAAGAATATTTGCTTTTTTGTTGTTGTTGCTGTTAAAGGTAAATTATATGCTTGGTGCTAAGCAAGAAAGGGAGAATTTCACAAGTTAAAAGCTGATTTTTAGACAAATGTCTTGTGTTCAAGATTCCTTTCAAAGTATGAATAATTATTAAAACTTATTTAATAAAGTGAGATGTTCATTAAAAAATGTCCTTTTCCCATAACCTTGCTATATATAAAACCATAATATATATATATGCATGTATATTAGTTAGGTTTACATATTGATTATATATATACTTTTTAAATATATGTGCATGTGTATGCTTGGCCTTCCTTGGTGGCTCATGTGGTAAAGAATCTGCCTGCAATGCGGGAGACCTGGGTTCAATCCCTGAGTTGGGAAGATCCCCTGGAGAAGGGAAAGGCTACCCACTCCAGTATTCTGGCCTGGAGAATTCCATGGACTGTATAATCCATGGGGTTGCAGAGTCAGACATGACTGAGAAACTTTCACTTTCAGGTGTGTGATCCATCATGTGTGACTCTTTGTGACCTCATGGACTGTAACCCACCATACTCCTCTGTCCTTGGAATTCTCCAGGCAAGAATAATGGAGTGGGTTGCCATTTCCTACTCCAGGCGATCTTACCGAACCAGGGATCGAACCAGTCTCCTGCCTTGGCAGGCAGATTCTTTACCACCAGAACCACCTAGGAAGCCCACCTATTTTAGACATGTAATTACATAATGTATTTGTTAGGTTTATACACACAATATATATAGTGTATATATGTATATATGAGAATATTCCTACCTATGTGCTCTCACAGGAAAGCCTTGAGTTCATGCTCAAGAATGAAACTCTAAGGACTCAAGAATTCAGTGAGACTAAGACAAGTTGTAGCCCTTTGAAAGTGATAAAGTTTGATGGTAGAAATGGTGAGAGCTGACACTTTTCTTCCTCAAGAGAATGGAAACAAATTGATTCTAAATTCGATTGAGTTAACTTTGATTCTCTCAAATTGCTTTAGATCCCTGAGCTGGTGGGCCCTGTGCATGAACTTGGTTTCAACCCCAGAAATAAAATGTCCTTAGTTCCATAAGTCTGGAAATGAAAAAGCTGCATGGTCTAAGGAAAAGGTCATGACTTTTAGAGATAGATAGATATGGGTTACAAGCATCCTGGCCCTATCAAATACCAGAATTATTAGGTCATTTTGGGCTAGTTATGTAACTGAGTTTGGCTTCAGAATAATCACCCATACAAATGGTGAAAAGCACAGGAGTGAGACTTAAGTGGAACCTGGAGTAATCTCTGCTCAAATGTTCTTTCCTTTCTTCCATTAAGTTCATCCATTGTGACTTTGTTAAGACTGAGGACAAGGATATGGGGCAAGCTCTGGGTGATAATAATACGAAAATAGATTTCTATTGTGTCATAAGCTAGCTCATAGCTTTAGTTTCATATTTTTCTCTGAGTATGTGAAATCTCAGGTTGTCAAAGACAGTGTGAACAATATGAAGGTAATACTGCTTTGTTCTCAATGTTAGGACAAGTAGAACATTGTACTGTATGGTTGGCTGGATGAAAGAGGAGGAGTTTTCTTCTGGACAGCAGAGTTCCTGAGACAAGGCAAATGTGGCAGTCATTCTGGTGGGTCAACTCATGTGAATCTGCATAAAGCAAATCTTCCTCTCATTTCAAACTTCAGCAGTGTTCTTTTTTGAAACATGGTCCTCTTCCTTTATGTTTTAATGCTACATTTATTATTGGTTTGCTTGTGCTTTGATGTATTTCACTTAACCTCTTTGGGCTTAAATTAACCAAACATAAAATCCTGAATTCTCAACATACTCATAGATATTTTAATGAGTGAAGGGTTTATTTAAGTGATAAAAGTATTCCTTCTCAAAACATCCCCAGTAAATTTAATAAAAATAGGTGCAAAAATAGAACGATTTTAACTAGTGATACATATGAACAAAAGAACCTTCAGATATAATTCAGTCTCTCCATTCTGTGTGTACTGATGAAACTTACAAGAATGATATTAATAAGCACCCGTATTTTCCATTATGTCTTAGAATTTATATCACATATATTCTTTATTATCTAGTTAAATGACACTTAAATTATCCTTTTACCCACAGATTGAAGCCCAGCTCTATTTTTTATACCTAAAATCCTCATGTATTTTTTGTAAAGGTGTATTTTTTGAGCACACAATATATGCCAGGAACTCTACTAAACTCGAGGAATATAATAATTGTCAAAACAGAAAAATCTCCGTTTTCAGGGAACTTCTCCCCTAGTGGAGGAAGACAGAAAATAAACCCCTAAATACACAGATGATGTGAAGTGTCAAGAAGAACAAGAAAGCAAGATGAGAAGAAGAGTTTAACTATGGGAGGGAATGTAGTTAGCATTGCTGGTAAAAGAAAAGTTATCTGACGGGCAATTTTTCATTAAAGGTAGAAAGGAAAGAAGAACAGATTAGGAGCATATCTTTTTTAAAATTAATTTTTATTGGAGTGTAATTGCTTTACAGTCCTTGGGGTCACAAAGAATCAGACACGACTGAACGACTGAGCAACAATTGCCTTACAATGTTGTGTTGTTCTACTGGATAGCAAAGTGAATCATATATATACAAACACGCACCCTCTGTTTTTGATTTCCTTTCCCTGTAGGTTACCACAAAGCATTAAGTTGAGTTCCCTGTGCTATACAGTATGTTCACATTAGTTGTCTTATACGTAGTATCAATAGTGATAGTGAATATATGTGAATATATTGAATAGTGAATATATTGAATGTGAATATATGTGAATAGTGAATATATGTCAATCCTGGTCTCCCAATTCTTCCCACTCCCCTTTTTCCCAGTTGTCATCCATATATTTCTTCTCTGTGTCCATGTCTCTATTTCTGCTTTGCAAGTAAGATCATCTACGTCATTTAGGAGGGTACCTTGGAGAAGACCTTTCTCAACAGAAAGAGTAATAAGATTCTGCTTGCAAGGGCAACTGATATGCCAGGGTGGAGGGAGCCATGGAGGATGGAAAAAGCTGAGGTCAGAGGGATGGACTGAAGGCAGAGCATCTGTGCCGTGCAGGCTGTGTCGAGGACTTGTGAGACTTTTGTGAATGATGTGGGGATTTTGAGCATATGATTTATCTAATCCAGTTCTCTATTTTAAAGGCTTAGTGCCCTGTGCTGAACTGAATGGAAAGGAAATTCGAGGAAGAGACGTTCTGTGTACACATGTGACTGATCCACTTTGCTTTACAGCAGAAACTAGGACAATATTGTAAAGCGACTATGGTCCAATAAAAAAAAATAATGAAACTTAAAATGGTGTGTGTATGGGGGTACTTCCCTGGTGGTCCAGTGGCTAAGACTTTGCCCTCCAATGCAAGGGGTGCGGGTTTGATCCCTGGTCAGGGAGCTAACATCCCACATCCCTCATGGCCAAAAAATCAATATTGTGACAAATTCAAGAAAGAATTTTATAATGGTCTGCATCAAAAAAAAAAAAAAAAAAAATCTTAAAAACAAATGGGCAAAAGATCTGAAACTAACGTCTCGCTGGTGGCTCTTGGAGAACAGACCTGATGGGGTGAGAAGCTGAAGCAGGGTAGGATGACCATACAATTTCTCTAAACCACAGCACTTTTTGAGAGTGAAAAATCAACATGATTCATAGACAAGAGGGACAGACAAAACAGACACTGGCCTGAGCAAACCGGGATCCACATTTACCCTAAAGCAGGGAGACCATTTGCAGGTTACAGGGGAGGTCACAGGGAGATGGCTTGCTCCACGCTTGCGCCAGATTTTTCCAGTTACCCCGATAAGTCCATTCTCTACCTGTTCCAGTCCTACTCTCTGCCTCAAGAGTCTGACATTAGGAAATTTTGAGTGGACTCTTGAATCGTAGAACTTCCAGCTGACTTCAGCCCAAGGGGAACCCCAACTGGAGATGGAGGGAGGGAGTACTTACCCCTCTGCTCCTTCCCTATAGGTGGCCTCACACTAGCTGTGTCCTCCAGGTGTCATTCTGTCCTTCTAGCAAGGTAGCCTGCTTCCAGGACTTTTTCTTCTTCCAGGTTCTGATAACATTTTTCTCCCCAGTCCCTGTAAACTCAGCAGCCAATGCTAGCCCAGGGTTTCTGTACCACATCTTGTGGTTCCCCAACACCCACCTGCTCATCTTATTAATCTTTTATAAATCAACTCTCCTTGTTAATGCAAGTTCCTATGAGTGACTCACAGTGAGACCAAACAACCTTGAAACAACAGAGTCTGGAGCAGAGAAAGGTTTAATCGCAGGACCAAGGAAGGAGACAAGCTGGCTCACAGCCTAAAAAGCCTGAAGATCCCACAGAGTTTTGGCAAAGGATTTTTTTAAAACCAGTTGAGGGAGACGAGGCAGAGTCTGAGATCAGCTTGTGCACAATTCTCCGGCTGATGGTGAGGGAGCAGGGTGGCATCACATGGGTTAACACCAACAGTCCTTAGGCTCTAGGAGGCCTGGGGCCATGTGCTCGTTCGTGGTCATCAAGTAGTTAAGGTCTACCATTTGTTGGAGAGGAGGAGGTTTCATACATCTGCAAAACAACTCAGGAAATATGCATCCAATGCTGTTATCTAGGTACTTCAGAGAGGAGCTAAAGAAGAGGAAACGGGGGAAGGGCTGTCTCAGGAAGGCCCCAGAGGGTCCTGTTCGGATAGATCCTTGAATTACCCTAAAGTGACTGTGCCCTTGTGGAAAGGGTGGTCCACCATCCACCCCAAAGATATTTCTAGCAGTAAGTCATTGCCAGAAGGGCCTGCCGAATGGGATCTTAGCTACGGTAGGCTCTGGAGTGGCCTCCATAAATCATAACGTGCATTAATTTCTGAAGGGAACAAAGGAAAAGCAAAGAGGATGCTTTTCTCCTCTGACTTCCTCTAAACTCAGGAATTCATTAAGCATCCTTTGAAAGGAAGCGTTCAAGACAAATCTTAAAATACTATGTTTTTCAACTGCAGCCTGAAAGGCTGCTTTATATTTCAAAATGGGTTATCCGATGCCTTTATAATGAGGAGAGATTCTTAGCAAAGGCGGCCCCAGATCCTGTCTTTGCCTTTCAGGGAGGTTTCCTTATTTGCACACCACTGAAAGGGTGTCACCTCGAGAAGGTGGAGAAAGAGAGGCGCAGCTGGGTGATGCTGAAGCATAGCTTTGTGATGTTGGGGGAGAAAAACGGGGGATCAGAATAAGAATGATTTAAATCAGAAATAGTTACTTAAAGTCAGGGTGAACTAGAAACTGAGTGTGATGCCAGATGAAATGCAAAATAGCTCAAAGGAAGTGCTCTGGATAATGGCGATGCTTTTGTATTTGTTTCAATGGCTTTGGGAAACTGAATAATCCAGGAACTCTGAGTCTTGATCCTTACAAAGTCTTAGGGAAAGAGGAGCCCAGGGAGGCTTAGACAGTGATTGCAATCTCTTGAAACCCTGTGCTAGCAGAAGATGCGGTCAGCGAGCCCTCCCTTTAATCTTCATATTCCTAGCACTTAGCACAGTGCCTAGCAATGTTTTTAAAATTCATAATGTTTATCAGGTGAATGCAGTGAGTGAAGAAAACAGCAATGAATGAATTTCAGGATATAGTAAGACACCATACCATCCATAAGATTTACTGCTTTCAAACTGAATTAAATTGGTGAAAAGAACTGGGAGAACAAATAGATGGCCTGCCATTGTGTAACCTAGACAAAGAGATGCTTGTCCAATATTTGTCATATTCAAGTAGTTGCTTTGAATGAGTGTTTCTAGTAATGAGTCATAATATTGTGATGTTCTCATAGTGACAATACTTTTTGTTTCCAACTCAAAACTGCTGAATTGAATACTTTTCTAATTAATAAGGATAAAAATTATTGTATTGTGAAATTCTGGGTAAGAATTTAACAGCATTCTAAAAGACAAAAGGTTATGCCTGAAATGTGCAGATACTAGAACCAATTGGTATGCCTAATATGTAGGGGCAAACACTGTCCAGGCTTGGCAAGATTAGAAGGGGATTGTGGGCAGAGGAATGAGAGGGTTTCACAAAGAGACTGTCTTTAATTTTTAGTTCTTCTGTGGATTCAGTCAATGGCTCTAAACCTCAGGTTACAGAGAGCCTTGAGTTCGCTTATAGTCTCTACTTGCTCAGATGTTGACAAAGGAAAGTGAAATAGCTAAGTAGACAGTGGTTCTGATCAATAGGCACCAGTTGTCCTGTTACATGATATTGGTTTCTTTTTTATTTTCTCACCTGCTATTGTTCTGGAAACTGAGGGATGACTGTTTAAAATTAATTTGTTCTTTAACACTATAGGTGCTTAAAAGCTAAGCAAGGAATCTGAACATCAAATGAATCTTTCACATTCTTTGATGATAAAAATAAGAGAGGCTCCCCTGATTCTTCTATTAACATCAGGACCAGTGCACATTCAAACTGGGAAAAACTTTCTCTTCCCTACCTATCTGGGTCTCTCATTTGGTTTTTGCTATTTTCTTTTTCTCCTGCATGACAGTGTAAACTAC
Source organism: Dama dama (assembly GCF_033118175.1). NCBI lineage: Eukaryota > Metazoa > Chordata > Mammalia > Artiodactyla > Cervidae > Dama > Dama dama. The sequence goes on along the minus strand of NC_083682.1, from coordinate 19,922,786 downwards.
CTCGTACTGAGGATCCACTGACATATATATTATTCTTTAGGATAGGCATTGAAGTCATTCATTTATCCTTTAGGATGAATGTAACTGGGTTACCTCTGTCAGAGGTAGCAACACTTAAGCCTAGTTTGTTGTCCTCAACAGATGCCTTTCAAACATTGGAAAAGAGTTGTGATGGTATAGGTGCTATATTCTTTGTTCCTTAAGTGATAACCCAGTGACAAACCTATTTTAAGATAAGACAATGCCTAGAGCATTCTCATTATCCTTGGTTTTCTATGGATTAAAAGAGAACACTGACTCATACATTGTTCATATATATTTATCTTACTATTTTAGCTTGGATTAATTTTGGCATTCAATATAAAAAAATAGCCATATCATTTGAGAATGAAGTATGACTACATAGTTAACTTTTCCCCCCCATAAATAAAACTCTCCCAAATCCCAAACTTAGTAAGTGGAAGACATTCATCTAAAATGTGTCTCTCAAATTATGATCCCAATCTTTTCCCAAAACTCCACCTCATATACTTGGTCTCTTTGGGGCCCCAAGAGTTTTACATTATTCTGTTTTCTTTTTAATGAGCTACGTATTGGATGTGCTAGTATATACAACATATCTGAATATTTAGACCCTAAAATATACTTTTTCTAGTTACTATTCTGTTATTTCAGGTGAAAGTTTCTTTGCTTCAATTATCAGAGTAATTTAAGTACACAGAATCAGTCTGAGTTAATACCCAGTGCTAATGCTCAAACCATTTTCTTCCTCCTTTCTGAGTGATAAAATTTTTAAAGGAACAGAAAAAGCATTAAATGAATATATTTTTGCGGTCGTTTGAAGGTCTGTAATGAGAACAGAAAATACATAATTGAACACAGAGTAGTACAAGGTAAGTCATCAGTGTAATAAATTGAAACACACAGTCGTGCAAAGTAATAAACTAGAACACTTTCATATGAGGTCAGGTGTGTCTCTTTGAAGTTGGACTGCAATTTGCCTTCCCTAGGATGAAACTGACTCTTGAGTCTACATGCTCATTAATCTACAGCCATTTAATGAGGCAAAGGGTGACCAACAGGTGATATCAAGAATTTGCTCTACTATCCACAGGGCTAGAGATCAGCTAGAGGGTTGAACATGCAAAATTAGCTTTTGCTGTTCTTGAGCTGATTATCAGATTGAGCTCTATGCACAACAGGGCATCATACAGACAATTTCATGTTGCCCCTTGACTATCATTGCCTATAAATTGAAACAACAATATCAGGAGATTTCCTTCCATCCCTTAGTGAATGGCAGATCTGTGTTCTAGTTCCAGCTTTACCATCACTCGTTACATGAAGAAAACCTTTTCTTAGAAGCCCCAATTCAAAATTGTCCCTCTGAATCTTCATTCACTACCACCTCATCATGTTTCATGGGGGCACTTAAAATATGAAGGGACTGATGCAAGGGATGTTTTCTGGAAACATCCGGGAAGAAAGATAAAAGCAAATCCCAGAAATTATAATGTAGTTAAGGACCTATGGATGTGAAAAAAAAAAAAATTCTGGCAGGTGTCTGAAAACAAGCAAAGTCCAAAGAGCTGGAGAATTTTCCCCTGTGATGTTTGATGAACTTGGCACCCCATGATGTTTGATGTTTGATGAGCTAGAACTATAACCAGCATTTTATTCCTTAATGATTTTCAGGGAAATCTCAAATGTTTCATAAACACTGATAAAGACTTAGAACCTGTGTTAGAAGAAAACTTGAATAAACAGAATTTGGTTTTCCAGACACAGATGGGGTGTCTGTTACAAACAATCTAGAGGTGGGGGTGGTGGTTTAGGTGCTAAGTCGTGTCTGACTCTTGAGACCTCATGGACTGTAGCCCGCCAGGCTCCTCTGTCCATGGGATTCTCCAGGCAAGATACTAGAATGGGTTGCCATTTCCTTCTCCAGGGGATCTAGTAATGATGCCTTTATTTGAGCTCTGTTAAATTCTTGAGGTAGAGTTGCTTCTGGTGCCTTAATTCATGACATACTTTTTCATGTTAGCAAGTCTATCCAAGGGAGAGCATAACTCTTAATGGCCTTGAGAGTTTGCCTCTTAATTGAACCACTCAACAAATGTCTTTCAGTACCTACTTTATGTTGTTGTTATTAATTTGCTAAGTCATGTCTGACTCTGCAACCCCATGGACTATAGCCCACCAGGTTCCATTGTCCATGGGATTCTCCAGGCAAGAATACTGGAGTGGGTTGCCATTTCCTTCTTCCGGGGATCTTCTGACCCAGGGATTGAACCCACATCTCCTGCATTGGCAGAAGGATTCCTTACCACTGAGTTACCAGGGAAGCCATTTATACCTTAGGAATTTCTATATTCACTCCACCTGGGTCCCAGGCCCCAAGGGTTGAGTATTCTCTTTGATTGGTTTTCAGGAAGAGTTTGCTGTAATAGGATTTCTCGGGGAGCAGGCTTTTAGAAAAATACTAGCATACACATTTATGGGATTGATTCCAAGACGAGTGACAGGGATGAAGAAAACGGGATTTTGGACAGAAAGAGGGTTAGTCTTGATGCAGCCATGTCTTCTAGTCAATCATTTACCAATATGCTTAATACCTGTTAATGTGTCACAGTTAATTAACATGTTACTTGTTTGCCTATGTTTTAAGCATCACTGGGACTTCACCCCAAATATATAACAAGAACTACCTCACTCACCATACAGTTGTAAGTAGTATGCATGTTTAGGTGTGTAAGTGCATCACATTTCAATGCATATAGAGATATCTGAAGAGACTGTGGTTGAAATATTACCAGTATGTTATCTCCAGCTGGTGGGATTTTAGGAGTGTTTTTGCTTCCCATTTTTTAAACATATTCTTGAATTTTCTATGTAAAGTTTCAGCAAATAAAGCTATGAATTAAAAAATGAACAAGCAAGCAGAGAGAAGGCAAATAAAAGAAAGCCCCAATTTTTTCTTTTTTTTTTTGGAGTAGCCAAGTTACCCTGAGTTTGCTCCCCTCAGGAGCACACCAAAATCACAACTATCTGCGGAAAACCATTAGAAACAAACAAACAAAGAAAAAAATAAAAAACCGTGGAACCTACCAGAAAAGATCTCTGACCACTAAAGACAGGAACCACAAGGAAACACAGGTAGGAGGAGCGGACAACCAGTATTCTCAAATCCCACACCAACAAGTGGGTGACCCACAAACTGGAGGGTATTTACACCCTCCAGAAGGTCTCCCACAGGAGTGAGAGTTCAGAGCCCCCAGTCAGGCTCTCCAACCCAGGAGTCCAGCACCAGGTAGATGAGCTCCCAGAGCATTTGGCTTTGAGGCCTAGGAGGCCCCCAGGACTGAGGAAAACAGAGGCTTCACTCTTAGAGGGGACAAACAAAATCTCACACAGGAACAGTTATTTGTTAAGAGCATGGACCAGGCCTGCCTGTGGGTCTTGGAGATCTCCTGGAGAGGTGGTGGGGAGTTGGCTGCAGCTCCTTCCAGAAACACAGACGTTGGAGGCAGCCATGTTTGGGAGCTCCTTCTGGCGAGAACTGCGGACTGTAGGTCTACATAGCCAGCCTATATTAAGCGTTCTGAGGCTTTGAAATGGAGGCTTGAGGCAATGAGTCATATAACAAGGGAGAAATGAAGGGTTCAGAAAAGGGCAGCAGAAGAGGGAACTACAGTGGGAGAAATAGGCCATTGAGAATGAAGAGAACCTCACTTTTAAGACCCAATCTAATGTTTGACTAATATGCCACTTTTTCCCTAATTAATATTAACATAGGCAGAAAGCTGGAGCTAAGTGTCAATACACTTCTTCTATTGCCAGTCAATGGAAGACTGGAGAATCAATACCCCGACCCCAACATGTTATTAAAACGTAAAAGCAAAAAGATACATTGGCAAATTGGGAACTTATATTTATACATAAATAATTTATTTCTTACTGAAGCAAAAATTCTACCTGATTTAAAAGCACCAAATTAGAAATTTGATGTTCAGTAGCAACATGTCTGAAGACTTCTAGGAGTGTTCTACTGCTCTTAGCAGCTAATATTCTTTTACAAGAAATCAGTGGTGCTGAGTGCATGGCAATCACTGCCCTCATTACAGGCCTCATTTAGTATTTTAAGATGCTGCATATGTCAACTTGACCTCACAATGACCTTTCTGAGACTGCAGTTAAGACGGAGGAAACAAGGAAGAGAAAAATACAGAAGCTGATTTTAGAATCAAAGCCACTTGGCTCAGCACAGTTCCATTTACCATTAAGAAGGCCAGGATTCAAGTTTAGCCCCACTCCAATCACTCAGATTTGCCCATCCCTGTACATTCTATAGACAGTTCTTCAACCAAAGCTGGCTATCCACCTTTAAGTAGATATAGTCAGAAAGCAAAGGAATCTCTACCCAAGGAGCATCATACACCCTGCGTTCTATGCTAAGACTGAAGTTAGTTATCTCTGTAAGAAGCTATGATTACAATGCCTATTTCCAACTGCATCTTCTGAGAAATAATATTCTCCATAACTGTGGCCATCCCACTATGCTGATAATTCTATTTTTGTTCAATCAGGCAATAATTTCTTCCAATCTTTCTTTCCTTTTCAGTCAAAACAGAATTGACTTTTTTTGATCTCCCATGATAAGGCACCAGTAGCTGAAATTAAGGCTCAACTGATACAACTCTACCCCAAAACACAGAATCAAAAATGTGGCTTGTGTTGATCACATTGCCCCTTCTAATTCTTCTCACACTTAACTGAAAGTCCTTTTTTTTCTTTCTATCCTTCTTTAGGGTCTCAGTCCTCCCCTTAGTCCATTTATTCACTCATTCAGTTAATATGTAGTGAGTGCCAGACACTGTGCTAGATGGGATAAAATGGTGAGCAGAAGAGCAAATAAAATTTCTGTTTTAATGGAAGTTTCAGGCTGGTGAGAGAAGACTTAATTAAATGATCACACACAATTAAGTCTAAATTTTCAATGGTGAGAAGTGCATCAAAAAAGCACATAGTGTCTTCATCAAGGTAAGTGTGATTTTCCTTTGGCTAGGTTTGAGGTCTCTTTATTCCTAAAAATCAGCCTTGTAACTATTCTTACTATTCAAAGCAAATTGCTCCTTGGAGTTTTGGAAGTTTGCACAGTAGCAATGTTTTTTCCTTGTTATCTCATTCTTTCTCCAGTGTTCCTTGGGCATCTAGGAGATTCTGAAGCCCCTGTAGGAGTATGGGAGGAATTCCCTGGTGGTCCGGTGGTTAAGAATCTGCCTTCCAATGCAGGGGAACATGGATTCGACCCTTTGGGTGGGAGGATCCCACATGCCATAGAGCAACTAAGCTTGTGCACCCTAGAGTTCAAGCTCCACAGCAAAAGAAGGCTCTGCAATAAGTCAACACACAGCAACAAAAGTAGCCCCCACTCACCGCAACTAGAGAAAGCCTGCCCAAAAGCAACATAGATTCAGTGCAACCAAAAATATGAATAAATAAGAATGTGGGAGAATAAGCAGAGCAGAATATCTCTTGGGAACATTTGTGATCTGGCAGTTCAGGCAGGTCGATTATTAATATTTATTCACCCTCTAACCTTGCCCACTTCTGTTCTTCTCTCCCCATAATTTCCTTATCTGCAAAATGTACATAATAAAGACCATCCTCCTAATTAGGAGTGTCTTACTAGTACACACAAAACAATTTGCAAGGTACAAAGTGGAATATAAAATTAAAGTTGTGTTATTCTAACTGTATGTGATATGAATATTATGACAGAAGTTTGTAAACATAAAATTCAATTGTCTTTTTCTTGTATCCATTGTTTCTTGCCAAAAAGCAGAAAAGCCATAGGTAGGAGCTCTTCATTCACCCAGGCAGACCTTGACACTGGCATGAGCTTTCTAGCTTATGATGAAGGCTTTTTCTCCCACTGATCTAATGCTTTAAGATAGACGTATAATGATTCAATTTTATATGAAAGAATAAAAGAGTAGCATTGACATATACACACTACCATAATGTAAAACGAATAGCTAGTGGGAAGCTGCTATATAGCACAGGGAGCTTAGCTGGATGCTCTGTGTTTCCTGGGTTGGGAAGATTCCCTGGAGTAGGTCTTGGCAACCCACTTCAGTGCCTGGAGAATCCATGGACAGAGGGGCATGGCAGGCTACCATCCACGGGGTTGCAAAGAGTCTGACATGACTGAATGACTAAGCCCAGCACGTATGTAAAATAGATAGCCGGCGGGAGTTTGATGTATGATGCAGGGCATCCAAAGTCAGTGCTCTGTGCCAGCCTGGAGGGATGGGGTGGGGAGGGAGGTGCGAAGGGTATTCAGGAAGGAGGGGACCCATGTATACCTACGGCCCATTCATATTGATGTATGGCAAAATACCATTTTGTATTTTGTACAGTACCGTTGCAGTATTGTAGAGCAATTATCCTCCAATTAAAATAAATTAATTAATTTTAGAAAAAGACTGAAAGAAAATAAAATGATGCTCTATTGGAAATCTGAGGGACAACACTACTCCACGCTTTCCCTGGCTTGTGACAAATGGTTGCAGATTGGGGTTTCATCTAGTACTGGTGGCTTTCAGTGCAGGGTGAATAAATCTGTCCCTGCGGGCCACCTTCTGAAAGGATGATCATCTAGATTCTGAAGATATTTATTTACCTTTGCCGAGATTTAGAGACAAGCCCCTCCTTCACAGGTTCCCCCTGCCCTTTGCTGCTGATAAGACATCCCTGTGAATTTACATTGCAACCCAAGAGTGGGATTTGTGAGTTCAGATCATGTTGCTGGCACTACCCTGGATAAGACACATTTATCACAGCTGTACTTAGTCTTATTTGCATTACATGTTGTACTGCCTAGATTGTTAAACCCCACTGCTTTTTTAAAGGCTGGTGAGTAGAGTGTCTCCCAGATCTATCAGCCACACAAATTCTGCCTTTAAAAGCAGGAGAGCAGAACTTAATTGTGCTCAACTACTAAAAACATGGGGCTTCCTTGGTGGTTCACTGGTAAAGAATCCACCTGCCAATGCAGGAAATGCAGGTCCAATCTCTGAGTCAGGAAGATCCCCTGCAGGAAGGCATGGTAACCCACTAGAGTATTCTTGTCTAGAGAATCCCACAGACAGCCTGGTAGGCTACAGAGGGTCCCAAAGAGTCAGACATGACTTAGTGACTAAACAACAGGCTAAAGGCATCACCACCTCGAGCCTGAAGTTGTTCCCATTTTATGAACACCAGTAGATGGAAGGCTCAAGATCATCTTCATAAGATCTTATGCACAAAGTCAGGGGCAGATGGGTCTCAGATGACCAGGGGCAAAGGCATCTTCTAGGAAGGGCTGCTTCCGGCTCATGTTATGTAAGTGGTTCTTTGGGAAATCTCAGTATGAGAATATTTATGACCTGTAAGAGATCAAATAACTTGAGCTAATAATGAGTCAGAATGGATCAAAGGCAGTGTTAGGCTTCAAAGGCATCCAGTCACTGAAATCAGAGTTATGGGCTGTGGAAGAGAAGGGAAACTTGAACAGACTGAGCATCATTCAGGTTGCATTTCAGTGGTACTTAGGTGAAGCATCCCCGTTTCCAGAGACGAAACTTTGCTGCTCTTCTGTGAAGTCTTACTTGTTAATAAATACAATACCAAAACTTAAGTCACCCCAAAGGCCATTGGCATGACCAGTGATTTTTTTTTTTTTTTTGACTGCTCTGTGGACCCTGTGGGATGGTAGTTCCCCTGTGCTGCTTGCAGCGGAAGTATGGAGTCTTAAGCACCAGACCACTGAAGAAGCCCCAAACAATGATTTCTTATGCCTTGGAAGAGCTTAAAATAAGACTTCAGTTCTTAGATTCTAAAAGATTTTCTATGGATATTTGTTTGATTTGGGTTTTTATTTTAATGAAAAAAGCAAAGGTAGAAGTCAATTCAGTTTAACTTTGGTCTTAATATCTTAAATTTCCTTTACGGAACTGGTAGCTAGATATTGACTTCCCAGCTATCAACTAAGCTAACCCCCTGTGTCAGGGTCTTTGTTCTCCTTCTGATATAATTCCCACCTTTGTCTTCTAGTGAAGTTCTGCTAAAAGTCTACTCCCAATATCTCCCTGTCATGAAGGTTTCTAGTATACAGTGACCTCCCTACTCCTAAACTCACCAACTTCAATAATTTTTTCTCAGTTAGCAATTAATCACACTCTCTCCTGGGACATCTCTTATCTTGTGGTCTTTGTTGTTGAGTATTGGATAGTTTAGTTTTCTTTTTTTTTTTCCCGCCCCCCCCCCATGCTTTTTGTCTCAAAATCTAGATGGTAGATGGAAAGAAGACATCCTATGTCATAAGTATTATAAAGGAAAAAAAAAAACTCACTGATGAAAGAAAACTTGGGGGATGACATTTCCTTGTCTAGTAGATTTGCACAACTTCAGAAGTATCCACAATCTAATTTTATTTGGCAACTCTTCAAAAGTATCCATGCTCTAATTTTATGATTCTCACTAATCGCATGCTAGCTGAGAGAGTACTTTGCATATGTGTGTGTGTGCACTCAGTTGTGTCCAAGTCTTTGAAACACCATGGACTGTAGCCTGCCAGGCTCCTCTGACCATGGGATTTCCCAGGCAAGAATACTGGAGTGGGTTGCCATTTCCTTCTCCAGGGGATCTTCCTGACCCAAGAATTGAACCTGTGTCTCCTGAATTGCACTGAATTTACCACTTGAGCCATTGGGGATATAAGAGATGCACGATGTTTGTTATTTGATGATAAGCTTTGTTCAGATCCCTTCTCACATCATCCAGTCCAATTAAATGGCGGTGTGTGGGTTTGAGTGTGATACAGAAAAGCTACATCTAGACAAGGACATCTGGAGAACAAGGCCAAGCAGGGAAGACTCTTCCTGAAAGATGATTAATAGTGAGCAAGATCCAAGGAGAACAGGTAAAGGAGTAGTTGGAAGGACCAGCATAGAAAGTAAATGTTAGATAGGAAGATAGGCAGCCAAGAGATTCAGGGAAAGTAGGGTGAAAAATAGAGCCAATGTGACAGTGGATTGTGGCGCGGTCAAAGAAGATTGTTTAGAATTCAGTCCACGAACCTGGGGCATGTGGGCGAGGCTTCTTTTATGGCATTTAAACAAAAGCCAGAACAATGGCTAAGTGATGTATATTGCCTTAAAAAATTCTACTGACCAGTGCCGCAGTGTCTCAACCTGTTGCCAATTTGCATAACTACCTTAAGGTTGTAACAGAGCCAAGACAAGTCTATTATGAATAGTTCTTAGATTCCTAGGGAAGAATGCTGAGGAGACTGTCCGGGGCTTTGCTTTGTTCATTGATCTCAGTCGGCATCAGCCTGCAATGCACGAGACCTGGGTTTGAGACCTGTGTTCGATCCCTGAGTTGGGAAGATCCTCTGGAGAAGGGAACAGCTACCTACTCCAGTATTCTGGCCTGGAGAATTCCATGGATTGTACAGTCCTTAGGGTCCCAAAGAGTTGGACATGACTGAGTGACTTTCACACACACACACACACACACACAAGCCCTATCAGCTGACTGTCCTGCAAAGGAGCGCTCAGGCTCCTGAGGGAGACCTGGGCAAAGAGTTTGAGTGGTTTGATGCAGTTCCATGTACTCAGTATCAAAAGCAACACATTGATCACAATGAAGCCAGGTTTGTCTGACCTAAATGAGAGGACTTTTGTAAATATCTGCCATTAGAGGGCTTCTGATGCGTTAGCCTTCCGCTCCATGACGACCAGAGGGAGGAAGAAGGAATAGCCAGTAACAACTGTATCCTATGGAGTAGAATGAATCTCTATATTTTCTCATCTGAAAGACTAATTGCTATTTTCTTCTTATTTCTGCCATGAAAACTTGACATTGGCATGTCATCTGTCTCTTTCCTCAGCTGACTCAATATTCTTGTGCTCAGTATAGTAAGAAAGTTTGTCTTGGCTTTTCAGCATGTATCCTGGCTTATACAGTTACAGCCCCTTTCTCTTTCTCTGGAAAAGACCATCTAAAGGGAGAGAGAGAGAGAAGAAAGATCCCATGGTTTAAGATGGGCATGGTACAGCAGTCATTACCCTGCTGTCTACCTTTCAGAAGAACTACTCTGTAAGACTAGTGTCCATGGAAATCCCAGGTAATCTCCTGTTTCTACCTTTTGGGCTAAATCCAGTGATAGCCAATGGCTGTCTAACAGTTTATCCAGTGGGATTAGTAGAGACTGCAGACTGAACTGAGGTATATAAATGACCCCTTGAAGTGTGGCCAGAGATGTCCTTTGACTCCGTCACTCTAACTGGCTGGTGCTCAGAGGAGAGTTGCCGATGGTGAAAGGGCTTTGTCCCTGCATTTTCCCATCCCCAGCAGATACAGATGCAGCTCTGCAGCTTGAGAACACATTCCTCCTTCAGGATTGTGAGGTCAGTTGCTTTCTGTTAAAAGATGTTTCTAGTTATTTTCCTATCCAGTGTATAATTTTAACCTTACCATGAGTCAGATGCAGGCTATTATAAATCCCACTATATAGATGGATAAACCAAGACCAAGTGATTGCATCGTACCCAAGAAACAAGCAGGAGTCTGTCACAGTCAGAGCTACGGAGCTGGGCCGGCCACCAGCTTCTTGACCCCAGCCAATGCTCATATAGCAGACCATATGTGTTATAGAAAAAAACATACACACTGTATTTTTCAGGGAAGATAGGACGCTGGGCTAGACCCTCAGAGTAGGAACAAGGCAATCACTGCACAGTCGTAAAATGACCAGACTTTAACTTTTATCGCATATTTTGTGTTTTTAGCAAAAGTGACAGAATTCTGAAAGTAGTGCCTTATGCTCCATTCTTCATATTTAGGGTGGATTTTAAGGCTTGTAGAGAAGTGTTTTTGAGGATTTGGAAGTTAAGGAAGAAGAGAAGGATGAAGGAAGGAGGGAGGGATAACATTTATTGAGCACTGTCCCCAAGATCAGTGCTGATCACCTTTTCTTTTCCATTTATTTCAATTCATCCTCACTGACCTCACTGGGCCTCAGTTTTCCCATCTATAATGTAGAGCCATGATGCCTATCTGGAAGTTCTCATGTGGATAAAATGGGTTGATGCACATAAAGCCTTCTAACAGTATCCAGTACTTATTAAAATATTTGTTGTTGTAATTGTAATTGTTATAATTACCTACATAAAAAGGAAAATTAGACTTGGAATTTTAAATACATCCAGCCAAGTTCTCAGCTGATTAGAAAGTAGGACAGAAACTCAAGTCCAAGTTATTTTGGAAGAACCACGTGACATATCTGAAGTATTCTTATGTTGTTAGCTGAAAAGACCTTAAATCTGTCACACAAAGCAAATATTCCAAGGCAGAATACACAGATCCAGCTACACGTAGGCAGAGAAGGTGGGAGATGGAGGGAGAATTCTTTATTATGGGCCAGAAAAAAAGTAAGCTTTCTTTTCTTTCTGTTCACAAAAGAGCAGAAATCTGCGAGAGAGATTACCTACCTAGTATACCACTTTTCCTCAGAATAAAACAAGGCATCTTCCTTGAAATCTACAGAAACTAAAATAATCAACAGCCCAGTGTATACAGGAGTCTTTCAAGTAGCGTTTTTTACAGCTGACCAGTCTGTTCCAAGAATTATCCTACAAAGAATTCAATTTTTTTTTCTCTTGCTGTCCTAATACTTCACTACAGGAAAAACAGACTATTCCTCTTTAATATTTCTTATATGAAAAAAATAACATTTTAGATACAAATGAACTATATCAACAAAACAGAAACAGACTCACAGATTTAGAGAATGAACTTATGGTTTCCAGAGTGAAAGAATGGGGGCAAGAGAGAGTTAGGGGGTTTGGGATGGACAGGTACACGCTGCTATATCTAAAATGGATAACATACAAGGACCTACTTTATAACACAGGGGACTCTGATCAATGTTATGTGGCAGCCTGGATGGACAGGGAGTTTAGGAGAGAATTTATATATATATACACATATATACACACACACACACACACACACACACACACACACATATATATGGCTGAGTTCCTTTTCTGTCCACCTGAAACTATCACAATATTCATTGTGATCAGGTATACCCCAATACAAAATAATTTTTTTTAATTAAAAATATCATTTTAGTGCCACAGTAGCTTATGCATACTGTGTCTTTTCAGTAAGAGTACATTTTTACTTTTCCCATTTTAAATTAAATAATCTCTGAGTGAAGGTGATCAGCCATGCAGATCTTTGGGCATTAAAGAAGCCACCCCTTGCAATACAGGGTTAAGCTCCTTTTGGGGGCAACCAGACATCTCATGGAAACCAGTGGGCTGATCTGGACCTCAGTCATTTTCTGTGGATATCAAGAGGCGGACAAGGAGCAGGCTGTCTTGGTTAACATCAATGGGAGGTGTGGGATGAAGCTTGGCGTGTGGTAGGGCTGTGGTCCAAGGCTGTCATGCGCCAAGTCTCCAGTTCTCCCAAAGATCCCCCTCTCAGCTGGCTTTTAAGTTTAGCACAGAGGAAGAATGGAACTTGATTGTCACTTACCATTATGTATTTCTCGAACCTTTCAAAAATAAACGATAAAGACACACACGAATAACTTTCTTTTCTATATGGCAGGAAATCTCCATGTATAAAATTCAGCTCCCAAAGAAAACTAGCATGCAGTATTTCCTAACAGAACACTATGATGAAAAAAAAAAACCACAAAAAAAAACTGTGTCCAATGTCGCATTAGATGCAGGCTTTTAAAAAGACTAATGCATCGAAAAACAAATAGATTGGCGCTATCCATAACCTTGACATTTTGACAAATACTTCAGTGTCTGCCTGTGTGATCAAATTGATTATCTCTGTGAGTTTCCTTCAAAGCCACTCACCTCTGTGGCACCTTCCACTTGGTTCTATAAAACGCTGGGGCTTGATGCCAGCATGCGGTTTTCATCCCAGAATCCTTTGCCACTTTGTTCCATTGTTCTCAGGTCCCCAAAGAAAGGCAGTTCAAGGGATACAGTGGGAGCTGTCTTGAGGCTGAGGGAAATATGCTTAATTGCTGAATTTTGTTGAGGGAAGGAAGCTTTGTGAGGGGGTGGCCAAGATAATTCATTTCCCTAGTTCTTAAAAAATACATGTAACTCCATGGCTGATTCATGTCAATGTATGACAAAACCCACTACAATATTGTAAAGTAATTAGCCTCCAACTAATAAAAATAAATGAAAAAAAAATTTCACTTAGAAGACTATTCAGGTGACTTGCCCGGCTGAGTTTAGCTCTGCCATGTGAAAGACAGCTGTGGAAGTAGATGAAAACATAATCCACTGGTATCAAGACATCTGCCGATTGCGTTACATTACATTACATTACAAACCAGCAAACTTTGTTGTTGGTGTTGAGAGTCTGGAGAAGGAGAAGACTGGGGAAATTGGAGGTATTTCAATCCTAATAGAACCCTGTAAAGAAGATAGAACTCCTAGAATCAACTCATCTTGATTTGAACTGAGGTAGCCGCCAGCCAAAGCAGGAGACACAGGTTCGATATCCAGGTGAGGAAGATCCACTGGAGAAGAAAATGGCAACCCACTCCAGTATTCTTGCCTGGAAAATCCCACAGTCAGAGAAGCCTGGAGGCTACAGTCCATGAGGTCACAAAGAGTTGGACACAGCTTAGCGACTAATCAACAACATAAAGAAACTGTGTCTTCATTCATTCATTTATTCATTCATCCAGCAAACATTTATTGACACTTTACTGGTCTCAGGCCAGGTGCCAGACACTGAAGGTGTGAAGGATGCCTGAGGTTGCCCCTAAGATTATAAACAGTTTTCCTAATGCTTGTTCCAAAGAATCTTCATTTGCATTTTCTAGACTTTGGCAAGGAGAAGAGGATTTAAGGCTGTAAGTTTGCTATCATTTTTCCCTCAGAAAAGAACACATTAGAAGGTAAGAGACATATAAGGGAGGAATAAAGGAAAGCAGATAGACATGCAGAAGTGAGGAAGGGACCCCGATCTGAGCCATAAATCTGTGTCTGTTAATAGCAGCTGGAATTGAATCATTAGTTGTAATCAAGTCCTATCTCCAAAATGTTCATTTCTGTTCTCTCTTTTCTAGCACAACCAACACAAGTTAGGTTGTTATCTTTTGCTTGGATTGCAGTAGCTTCTGTAGTAATCTTTTGGATTCCAGGCTCATTCAGGAACCCCTTCAATTCAGGTAAACCTTCAGCACAACTTTAGAGGAACCAATAACTTTCCAACCGAACTCCCTGCCCTTCAGCTCTCCTCGTTTAAACCCATTCCATACCTGACTGCCAGATTGACCATCCTATTGTGCATTCCTATTACTCAACACTAAGGTCTTCAACAGAGTGACTATCATGATCAACTGCTCTGTCTACCGTCTCTGCTACTCCATAGCGCATTGGACCAGGTAGTCCTGCTCTCCCGAAAAAATATATTGCATGTCAATCAACCTGGGCTTCCAACTGGTCCCTAAAGCCTTCTGGCTTTTCTGTCTTTGGGACTTGCCTGTGCTGTGGTCTTCCTCTGGAAGGAGGCCCTGAAAATGTCTTGGTCTCCTGCCTTAACCATTCTGTAAAGCATGTTTCAGTTAGTACCTCCTCTGCGCAGTCTTTCTGCACCTGTTTCATGAATTGTTAAGTTCCCTTTACCTGACCCTCCCACCTCTTTAACCTTTCAGAAGGCTTTTTGCATATTCTCCCATGAGACCCCCTGCATACCTGTCCTTCACCCCTGAAAACTCTCAGACCTGAGAGGGTTGCCTTAGCATCTTCTCTCCCCTGCCAAGCTCATCACAGTGCCTGGTGCATTATCATGGTTTTCTTCTTCTTATTTTTTTAATTTTGACTGTGCTGCAAGGCATGTGGGATCCAAGTTGCCCAACCAGGGATCAAACTCACACCTTCTGCCCTGGAAGTATGGGGTCCCAACTACTGAACCACCAGGGAGGCACTCATATTATTTTCAAAGAAGTAAAAATGTAAGTTGATGGTATAAAAACTTTTTTTAAAGTACTGCAGGTATTAAAACTTGCCTCAGTTCTTCAGCAAGACCTGTCCTATGACATGGATGTGACTAATGACAGCTTTAAGGGGTAGAGTGAGGCCAGTTTGTCATGAGCCCCTTTCTTTTGGTGGCCCCTCTTTCTATGTATATTGGTCCCAACCTTGCCTGGCCAGCTTTAGCAATCTGACACTAGTGCTCGGAAATCACTTACCACCATTTCAACAACTTTCGCTCTGAGCTTTGTCACTGTGTTGTGGTTTATTTTTGGTTTTTTTGTTAACTTGTTTTTTACCCTGATAGCTCAGCTGGTAAAGAATCCGCCCACAATGCAGGAGACCCTGGTTCAATTCCTGGTTTGGGAAGATCCACTAGAGAAGGGATAGGCTACTCACTCCAGTATTTTTGGGCTTCCCTTGTGGCTCAGCTGGTAATGAATCCGCCTGTAAAGTGGGAGACCTGGGTTGGGCAGATTCCATGAAGACGGGAAAGGCTATCCACTCCGGTATTCTGGCCCGGAGAATTCCATGGACTGTACAGTCCATGGGGTTGCAAAGAGTCAGACACGAGTGGGCGACTTTTAATTTCTTTCTAAATAAATACATGACAGGAAAAAGGCTTTTCTATTATATTGTTGTACAGTCACTAAGTTGTGTCCGGCCCTTTGGACCCCATGGACTGTAGCACCCCAGGGTTCCCTGTCCTTCACCATCTCTCAGAATTTGTTCAAATTCATGTCCATTGAGTTTTGATGTTATCTAATCATCTCACCCTCTTCTCTTTTTACCTTCAATCTTTCCCAGCATCAGCATCTTTTCCAATGAGTCACATCAGGTGGCCAAAGTATTGGAGTTTCAGGTTTAGCATCTCTCCTTCCAGTGAACATTCAGGGTTGATCTCCTTTAGAATTGACTGGCTTGATCTCCTTGCCATCCAAGGGACTCTCAAGAGTCTTCTCCAGCATCACAATTCAAAAGCATCAATTCTTCATCCTTCAGCCTTCTTTATGTTCCAACTCTTACATTTGTACACGACTACTGGAAAAACCATAGCTTTGACTAGTTGAACCTTTGTGGGTAAAATGATGACTCTGCTTTTTAATACACTATCTAGGTTTGTCATAGCTTTCCTTCCGAGGAGCAAGTGCCAATATACCTGTCACCTGGACCATTACACCACTATTGATGATACCTGGGTAGCCAGGGGTCCAGAGCTGCCATTAACAAGGAATCTCAGATCTGATCCACTCTGGACCTGGCCTGCTGGGGTCCGGTGCAGTGTTGTCAGGACACACACATTGCAATGAACATGAGTCACGTTCACAGTGAGATACGTAAGAGATTCTCACCGAAATGAGTATAGTGTGGCCCCAGTTGGTGATAACATGGATGCCATGTTGGTTTTGGCATCCTTAGAAAAACAGAAATAAGGTGCAAGACACAACTGAACTCATGAACACCTGAAAGACTGCTCTCCTTCCTTTTCCTTTTGTAAGAGATGCAGGTAGTCACCCCTGCACCTGCCACAGAGGAGTCATGCCTCATCTTCCCTTTCATAATTGAGGAAGTGCCATGCAAGTGACTCAGACTTTACCGGGACTCTTCCTTTCTGCATTACTGACATTTAGAAGCCAAAACCCATTACCTTAAAATTGGCTAAATAAGGTCTCTCCAGTTAATTTTGCCTGTAAAACAATTTTCCTATTCAAGCACACTGAACACTGGACTTCATCTCTCATAATAAAGAGGCCATTAATTCTCTGCTACTGCTCATTATTCTTATTAACTACTTGCAGACTTTTTGCCGGAGGCAAAATGTATTTATTAGAGCCAGCGAATAAGGGTTGCTAACATGCTGAGGCCAGCGTCCTCACCCAGGCAAGCAGCAAAGCCAGCGACATTGGGCTCCACCAGCTGGGCCCTGTTTTGAGCATCTGCGCTGTCGTGAGCCGAGGAGGGAAGGTGGGAAGACTGTTCAGGCAGCAGAGTCCTTATTCAGATTTGCTTATTCAGAGCCCTCTCTCTCGAAAATGTAGTGAAAGCAGTTTTCTAAGAGGAAAAACTGACTGATCACTTGGATTTTTCTTTGTTTTGTTTTTTTTAACAATTTTATTGAAAAATCTTTTACATGTTATAAAATTCATCTATGTTAAAGTGCACTGATTTTCACTAGCTTTACCTGGTGGTGCAATTAACACAGTAAATTCGTATTAGAACACTTTCTTCTCTCCAGTAAGATCCGTTTTGCCCATTTATAGCTAATCGTGATCCACTTACCCCGCCCTACCTCCTGGCAAACACCAGTCTACGTTCTGGTTAAATTTGCTTTTTGAGACATTGCCAGTAAAGAACCTATGCATAATGTGCTGTCTTTCATTTAACTTATTGTTTGAAGTCATCTACCCTAGAGTGTGGGCATGCTAAGTCACTTCAGTTGTGTCGACTCTCTGCAACCCTATGGACTGCAGCCCTCCAGGCTCCTCTGTCCATGGGATTTTCCAGGCAAGAATCATTGGAGTGGGTTACCATGCCCTTCTGCAGGGGATCTTCCTGACCCAGGGATCACACCCGTGTCTCTGAGGTTAGTTGCATTGGCAGGTGGGTATTTTACCACTAGCACCACCTGAGAAGCTCCATCTACTTTAGCAAGTGTCCATAATTCCTCATTTTCACTGCTGAACATTATTCCATGTAGGACACACCTCATTTTGTCAATGCATTCACCAGCTGATGAGCATGTAGGTTCTTGGGCTATCATAAATAATCTTGCTATGAACATCTGTGGATATCCACCTGCAAGTTTTGTGTAAACATATATTTTCAATTCTTTTGTGTATATTCCTAGGAGTAGAATTTCTGGTCATATGGTATTTTTATGTTTAATCTCTTGAGAACCTCCCGAACTCTTTTCCAAAGTGGCTGCTACACGTTATAGTTTCACCAGCAATGCATGAGTATTCCCATTTCTCTTGGCCTCACCAATATTTGTTATTGTCTGTCATTTATTTCAGCCATTCTAATGGGTGAAATGTGCTATTTTGTTGTGGTTTTAATTTGCATTTTCCTAATGTATAATGCACGGAGCATCTTTTCATGTACTTGTTGGCCATCCATATCCACTTGGGATAATATCTGTTCACACTCTTTAGCACCCCTCACTTTTTTTTTTATTGACGCAAAATTTGAGTTAGGAGTATTCTTTTAAATTCTGGATAGTGGGATTTTACCAGATTTATGCTATTTCTTTGTGACACATACATTTCACCTACTCTGTTTTTGTTTTTGTTTTAATTCTCTTTCTAATGTTTTGTGAAGTGCCAAAGTTTTGAACTTTGATGAGGGTCAATTTATCATTATTTTTCCTCTTGAGGAGTCCTATCTAGGAAGTCTTTGAGAAAATATCTCTCAGATTTTCTGTTATGGTGTTATAAAAATTATTTTAGCATTTACATTTAAGCTGAGGTGATTATTGTGCATTGGTGTGAGGTGAATCTAAGGTCATTATTTTGCACATGCATATGCATTGATGAAAAGACTGTACTTTCACCAACAAATTGATTGTCTTGGCACCTTGGTAAAACAATCAGTTGACTCTAAATCAAAGGGTGTATCTCTGTGTGTGTGTGTGTGTGTGTGTGTGTGTGTGTATGAAAGTCACTCAGTTGTATCTGACTCTTTGTGATCCCACGGACTGTAGCCCACCAGGCTCCTCTGTCCATGGGATTTTCCAGGCAAGAATACTGGAGTGGGTAGCCATTCTCTTCTCCAGGAGATCTTCCAGACCCAGGGATCAAACCCAGATTTCCTACATTGTAGGCAAATTGTTTATCTCCTGAGCTGCCAGGGAAGCCCCTAGGGTGTATTTCTGTACTCCCAATTTTGTTTATAATTAGCTTGAGATTTGATTGTTACTATCCCAGTTTTCCAGATGATGAAGCTGAGACTAGTCAGCGGTAGAACAAGTTCCCAAATTTAGGTCTTCCTCTCTCTAATCATCACACTCTTTTTTTTTTTTTTTTTAAATGACTTCACAATAGAGAAAACTATTATTTTAGACTTTCATAATATTGACAAAAGGATCAGGAATCTGGGGTTTATCTTGAATAATGGCGTATCACAGAAATAGAGGCCCATTATCTTTCTTTTTTTAAAGGTTTTTTTTTTTTTTTAATTTTTTAAAATGTGAAAAGCATTTTTTAAACTCTCTTACCGAATTTGTTACAATATTGCTTCTGTTTTCTGTTCTGTTTATTTTCATCCCCAAGGTATATGGGATCTTGGCTCCCTGCTTGAGGATTGAACCAGCAACCCTGCCCTGGAAGGTAAAGTCTTAACCAATGGGCCACCAAGGAAGTCCTCCACTATCTTTCAATATTAGATAATTTAGGTGTATGGCCACCCCCTTTATTTTAGCCATCGATAATTCAACATAAGAAACAGATACTTCACTTATTCATTTATTTAGTCATACAATAAATCTCTATTGAGTTTCTGCAATTCAGAGGAACCCACTGAGATATTAATGCCTGGTGTGCTAAATCACTTCAGTTGTGTCTGATTCTTTGCGACCCTATGGACGATAGCCTGCCAGGCTCCTCTGTCCATGGGATTCTCCAGGCAGGAATACTGGAGTGGGTTGCCATGCCCTCCTTCAGGGGATCTTCCCAACCCAAGGATCAAACCTGTGTGTCTTGTATTTCCTGCATTGGCAGTCGGCTTTTTTACCATTAGCACCACCTGGGAGGCCCAGTCTATTAACACCAAGTATTTATAATAGATCAGCCATATTCTGCTCAGGAAG
Organism: Dama dama; assembly: GCF_033118175.1. Classification (NCBI taxonomy): domain Eukaryota; kingdom Metazoa; phylum Chordata; class Mammalia; order Artiodactyla; family Cervidae; genus Dama; species Dama dama. The sequence goes on along the minus strand of NC_083682.1, from coordinate 19,902,908 downwards.
AACCCTCTATCAATTGCTACTTATCTTCCGACAGACGTCAATTCAATCACATGTTCTCAATTACTCCCTTACTTGGACCCCAGCTGGGATAGCCCAGAAGTCACAAAGACTTTGGTTTGGAACTCAACAAGAACTATAAAAAAGTTCAGGCCTGAGGCAAAAACCTGTTTCACATAACCTACTCTGTCTCGTTTTGTTACTACACATCTGTACTCCTGCATTTTGGCTCTCTTCCTTGAGTTGCTGAGAATATAGTTTTCTGAATGTTTTTATCTTAAGACAATCTGCTTTGCTCTGCTTTTTGTTTTGTTTCACATTTCAAAATGTTCAATCTCTACTTTTGGCTGTTCTGACCTTCTCTACTGATCTGCATTGTGACCCCTTATTTTCACCTTCAACCTCTGTAGTTTGGGTGTATTTCCACCAGGAATTGCTTACCTGATTCTATGCTCAGCTCAAATTTGAACATCAAAAACTTCACTCTGACCTAAAACTGGCTTACTTCTCAGTCCTTAGGATCTGCCTGTTGTTTTTATTGACATTACCCTTTTCTAAGATTTTAGGGCAGTGATTATTAAGGAAGCGAACTCCAGGCTAAGACGCTCTGGGTTAAAACTTTGGATCTGTTCTTTACCAGCTCTGTAAACTTGGGTAAACTGCTGACCCATCTTAACTTCCTCACTCAGAAAATAGGAATACTAGTTATATGACCATAAGGGGATGTGGTTAGAATTAAAGAGTTAATACACATGTTAAAATAATTGCTGACACAAAGGAAGCTCTCAATATATTTGAGTTATTCTTCCATTATGGCTACATCCACTATTGTAACACATCTCCCTGCCCCTAGGCTTGCTCCCTTACAATCCATTCTCCACACTGGAGCTGGAGTATACTTTCTAAAATGTAAATGTACCAGATTATTCCCGTGCTTCAGGTAAAATATGCAACCTTGCTACAAGGCCCTTCCTTACCCTACCTTTGCCCCCTTCTCGGAGTCATCAGGACCAATTTCCTGCCAATGCTACTGTGATATTTCTTTTTGCATTTTTAAAACTTAGAAAAAATTTTTTTTGGTATTTCATGGTCACTTGCCTCTGGGCTTTCCCCTCATCTGCTCCCGTTAATTTAAACAACCTATGTCTTTACCTAGGTAACTTCTAGTTATCCCTTCATTCTTAAATATTGGGATTTTTCCTGAATGTCTAGCAGTTAAGAATCCTCCTTACAGCTCAGGGGACTTAGTTGCAATCCCTGGCCAGGGAACTAAGATCCCACATGTCTTGGGGCAACTAAGGCCACTGCAAGCCCAGGTGCCACAACTAGAGAGAAGCCTGCGTACAACAAATAAGACGCAATGCAGCCAAATAAATTTTTTTTTTTTAAATTCTTGATTATCAGTTTCTTCCCTTGGTACATTCTCTGATCCCCTAGGGCAGTTTAAGAACCTCTTTGCAAGTTCCCAGAGAACCTCAAATGCCCTTGTCATGGAATTTACCACCCACGCTAAGTTACTCAGTCGTGTTCAACTCTCTGTGTCCCCATGGACTGTAGCCCACCAGGCTCCTCTGTCCATGGGATTCTCTAGGCAAGAATATTGGAGCGGGTTGCCATGCCTTCCTACAGGGGATCTTACTGACCCAGGGATAGAACCTGTGTGTCTTAAGTCTCCTGCACTAGCAGGCAGGTTTTTCCACTACTACTGCCATCTGGGAAACCTGAAATTTTTCATGCCCGATTGCAATTATATGTATATGTGCCCTTCTCTTTCACTAATAAGTTACTGAGGTGATGATACTCCTCTGTACTGCGGATAACTTTACTTCCAAGGCTTAGCACAGTTATTAGGACATGGTCAGCTCCCAGAAACTGTGAATCAAGCTTCTAAACAATTGACAATTGTCTGTGTTTTAATTGGTGTTTATAAGTGAGAGAAAGGCAATCCACACACTGAAATCTGAGAACATTTATTACCAGATATTAGAGATAATATCCTGTGCATTCCATGAAGTAGCTTTAGTTAAAAGTAAAAGTGTAGAGCTAGAATAGATTAATTAAGCCAAAAAAATACAAATGAAAGAGTTCTTTTACTCTTTCACTTATCTTCAGAGAACAAGTACTAGAGCTTTGGGTGAAAAAAAAAAAATTAAGCATACAGCAGAGGTGGTGAGAGAAAAGCACAGTGTTGGCACCAGCATAATTCCACTTGAAGACTGGTTTCTTCTTCTTTTGGATCCCCAGATGGTGACTGTGAAATTGCCACCTAGTATGGAGTCCATAGTTGGTTTTCATGGGAGTGTCGCCATGCATTTCATTTATCTGTCACTTGTGTTTACTGCAATTTATATACTTAACTAATTTGACTTGACATAATCAGGACATGGCCATGAGAAGCATGATGATGCCTTTTAAATATTTCATTTAATAAGAAAGTAACTGGATGCCATCTCTCCTGTTCTTTTTTTTTTTTTTTTTTTTTTTATAATTAGGGCAGGAGACATGAACTAACCACTCTTACTCACAGGTTTAGCATGAATTTATAATAAAAATTTTCCAAGACATGTATAATATCTACACTTTAACTAATGGAAATTGATTTGGAATTGTATTCATTTTTAACGAGTTGTAATGAACTTTTCTTTTACTTTACTCCCAGTCATTCATTAGCCCTTTAAGTGCCATACAACTCAAGAGAAATATATATGCTATGACAACTTATACTGGTGTTCGCTCAGCTAAATGTGTTTTGGCCTTCCCATAACTTCTTGAATTCAACATGGCCCAATTCAACATGGCAAATTTCTCCATGTCTTGGCCCCATTCCCTATGAAACATAAGAGCAAAGGCTTGAAAGTCAATTGACTTCAACTGCACTTGTTCAGTAGAAAATTAAGGATATATAATTTCTTGTCTTTATAAAGCTGTGGTGGAAAATTAAGGATATACATGAGACCTATCTTGTCTTTATAAAGCTGGGGTTTCAGTGGGCTGAAAATCCAATTCTCTTAATGGCTCTTCTGTATTCAGTTCAGTTCCCAATGACTAGAAGGAAGTTCTTAAAGAAACCAAGGAGACTTCTCTTGCTTCTCACTTTGAATTGCTTTGAAGGTAATGCTTAAAAATACACTGTGAGCTCCTATCTCAGTGCTATTGTCTGTGGTATTACGCAATCTTACCTGAATGAAATCAGTGGCTCTTAATAAATGAAACATAATCTGCCACCAAAACAGAAAAGGTACATGATGTCTATAAACTGAAATGTTTGTCTCCATTTAAGAATGACTTACTTGCATCTCACTTTAGAGAAGCCACCTACAGTGAACTAAACAAATAGATATCGCTTAGACAACTAGTTGTTTAGTCGCTAAGTTGTGTCCAGCTCTTTTGCTACCCTATGGACTGTAGCCCTCCAGGCTCCCCTGTCCATGGGATTTCCCAGGCAAGAATACTGGAGTGTGTTCCCGTTTTCTTCTCCAGGGGATCTTCCTGACCCAGGGATCGAACCTGCATTTCCTGCATTGGCAGGTGGGTTCTTTACCACTGAGCCACCAGGGAAGCCATGGGAAGACCAGTAGCTTTCAGTTATTTTAAAACATTATTTGGAGGGACCACTTTTAAACAGTCTGTAATGAACTATAAAACCTAATTGCACTTGAATGACAAAGTGCTTCATAATCACATGACCTCTTGTGCATAATCCCACGTAATTGGTGTATATTCAGAACACTTCCTGAAACAACTCTATGTGGTCCATAAACGAGAATTTCCTCTATTATTAATGTTAACAATGGGGACTTCCCTGGGCACGGTCCCCTTTGCCTCACCAATGGCCAACGATTGATCATGGTCTCACAGATATTGCTAAACCATGTCAGGGAGCCATAGGTGGAACACCGCTTACTTCACTTCTTGAGGCAATTAGTTCACCTGCTCTTCAAGGTTGATTGTCACTGACCTCAGCTCTTTCTCAAGGTCGTATCTATAAGCAGGCAAAAAAAAAATATTTTCTCTAAGTTTAGGAGCAGGCTACAAGAATTTATTTTTTCACTCTCTAATTCTAGTCTACAAATATAGACCTCAGCCATCTGTTGGTTCATTTACTCATTTACAGGTGGCATAAGGCAAAGTGAGACAAACTAGGGACAGAAGCCCCACAGAGCTCTACAACTTGAGTCTTATTCATCCCAAGAGCCAAAGAATATGGCTTCTAGGTTTGAAGAGACCAGGTGTTGCACTTCTTCCTAATAGGTCTCTACCTCTATCTGTTGCTCCACTGCTACTGTGATGTTAAATATTAGTATCTAAACTCATTCTAATTCAGAATCCTTATCAATCTATCCTTGGGGCCAGGAGAAATAAAAGAAGGCATATGTGCTAAGTCGCTTCCGTGTGTCTGACTCATTGCTACCCTATGGACTGTAGCCTCCATGGACAGAATTCTCTGTCCCTGGGATTCTTCAGGCAAGAATACTAGAGGGGGTTGCCATGCCCTCCTCCAGGGGATCTTCCTGACCCAGGGATGGAACCCAAGTCTCTTAATGTCTCCTGCATTGACAGGGGGGTTCTTTACCACTTGCACCACCTAGGAAGCCCAAAAGATGAGACACAAACAAAACAATAATCATTCCTGAGTTCCAGAATATCCAAAGGATTATTTGTTTTGTCTATCACACATTCAACAAAGTTTCTTCAGTGTGTGGACTCTGGCACTTCTGTGAGCATTAGGAAATCAAAGTTGAAAAGGGAGAATTCTCTTCTTGAGAAGCCTATGGTTTAGGAAACGAGATAGATATAAAATGGAAAATAAAGAATTCTGCTTCTAACTTGGAGGTCTGCATAAATTTATAGTGGAAGCACAGGAAAAGAGTCACCAGCGTTTCACTGGGAAGGGAAGCAGAGAAGACTTAATAGAGGAGAAAGGGCTTAGAGTGGTCCCCAAGGGACCAATGTTTCCCAGTTTACTGGCTGAGAGGGCAGCCTGATCAAAGATACAGGGGATGAGGTGGGCTGAAAGCCTCTGCAGGAGAACACGCTAGTGCATCAGCAGAGGTCCTTTCTTTTCCTCAATGGCCTGGAGGACATGTAACTGGTACCTTCCCAGGAGGGAAGCGATGAGCAAGTGCAAGGGGCTGGCCATTCACCTGTTTTAGTCTGTGTGGCCAGGCCAGTGACAACAAGGAGGCAGAATCACAGATAGAAACCTAGTCCCCTTTACCTTCCCTTCCTTCACCCAATTTCAAGCACAAACAAAGCAACAGCCTGTGACTGATGTCATTCTGATGAGGCAGGAGAGATCTGTGGGTGTGATTCTGGAAAAGGTCTCAAATAAACACCCACCGCAGTTGGTCCTAGTTTGAATGTTGTGCACTCACTCCTTCGCTGAACCAACTGTGCTCAGAAGCGTCTGCTTCATCTCTGGCATGGGGCCAGACATTTCTGGGAGCCTTGAAGCAGAAATACTTTGCAAGCCTTGTGAAGTTTATAAAGGAGCACATCACAAGGGTGATTCAGAAGTTCTGATTCCAGTAAATGAGCTGGTGGTTCATTACAAAACCAACTTTGCTTTTGTTCCATGAAGGTAGCAGTCCAGCAGGTGTACGGAGACCCAGGAGACCCTGGCCACTTCACTGGAGAAGAGGGAATAAACAAAATTATGCTAGCTTTCCCTAGAAAACAATAACCCATCAATAGTGCTTGAATACCTGATTCCCTAACAGGCATTGCCTCAGGCAGCAATGACACAGGCGGAATACTGGATGTCCTCTTTGTTGGCTGAGCCGCACATGAACTAGCAGATGTGTGATTTCAGATTGCTGGGAAAATTATTTCAGAAAATCTACTTTTGAAGGGGATTCATTAAGAAGACCACACCAGAGCAGATCTCCGAGAGGAGTACAGAGTACCTCTTGACATTATTGGTTAGGGTCTTTTCTTCACCAATTAAAATAATAACAATACACAGTGCAGAAAGAAAGGCTATTACTTACTATTAGAATTCAGTTTTTCCTGGAAATAGAACTGCCATATGACCCAGCAATACCACTCTTGGGCATACACACTGAGGAAACCAGATCTGAAAGAGACATGTGCACCCCAATATTCATCGCAGCACTATTTATAATAGCCAGGACATGGAAGCAACCTAGATGCCCATCAGCAGACGAAAGGATAAGGAAGCTGTGGTACATATACACCATGGAATATTACTCAGCTGTTAAAAAGAATTCATTTGAATCAGTTCTAATGAGATGGATGAAACTGGAGCCCATTATACAGAGTGAAGTAAGCCAGAAAGATGAAGATCATTACAGCGTACTAACACATATATATGGAATTTAGAAAGATGGTAATGATAACCCTATATGCAAAACAGAAAGAGACACAGAAGTACAGAACAGACTTTTGGACTCTGTGGGAGAAGGTGAGGGTGGGATGTTTCGAGAGAACAGCATGGATATTATCTACGGTGAAACAGATCACCGGCCCAGGTGGGATGCATGAGACAAGTGCTCCGGCCTGGTGCACTGGGAAGACCCAGAGGAATCGGGTGGAGAGGGAGGTGGGAGAGGGGGATCGGGATGGGGAATACGTGTAACTCCATGGCTGATTCATGTCAATGTATGACAAAACCCACTGCAATGTTGCGAAGTAATTAGCCTCCAACTAATAAAAATAATTGAAGAAAAAAAAAAAGAATTCAGTTTTTCACTTTTGCTTATTTAACCTGAGTTCACAGGAGGAACTTCATTTCTCAGTCTAGAAAACTTAGGAGTACACGTGACATAGAGCATATGATGTCAGTAAGTGGGAGAAGCCAACTGTGGTTATTAAACTTTCAGGATGACCTGTGACCTGACACCTCTGAATTACTTCTCAAAACAAGCAACGGCGCCATGAGTTTGGAGGATGAGGCTTAGAAATAATTCCTTTACCCCTTAGAAAAATGCGCTGACTCCAGGAACACTTGATTAGAATACACAATTGTCATCCATCAGCCTTTTTGGATTACTTTATTTTACATAATGTCATTGTAATTTAGGACTTTCTGGATATAATATGCAAATATATGTAAACTGGAAGCCATGTTTCTAAAATATAGTGTAAAAATGCTGTCTGGATTTTCACAGAAAAAATTCATTTCACCAGATCTTAGGCAGGTTGGAAAAGGTATACTCCAAGAGTGACTATGATGTCTAAAGTGGAATACAGGGTGGATTCCAGGGTTTCGTTTTACAATAATTTAACTGTTACTCACACACTAAGAATCCTCTCTTCTTCTCTGCACAAGTGTGGGAACCTTGGGGTATGAACGGCTTTGGGTACTAAACAAAACCTATATGCATGTAGGTGTTTAGACACATTCATTCATTCATCCATCCAGTCATATAGCAAATGGTTAGGGAGAACCTGCTCTGTGGTAAATACTTTTCCTAGGCACTGGAAATACAGCAGCAATTCCTGCTTTAGGTAGTTGCTTATAACCAACAAGGTCTCACTGTATAGCCCTGGGAACTCTGCTCAATGTTTTGTGGCAGCCTGGAGGGGAGAGGAGTTTGGGGGAGAATGGATACATGTATATGTAAAGCTGAGTCCTTTTGTTGTTCATCTGAAACTATCACAACATTGTTAATTGGGTATATTCAAATACAAAATAAAAAGTTTAAAAAAAGGAACAGAAATATCAGATAAAACATAAAATATACAGTAAGACAGAAGTGGTACGTTTGATGTGGAGAAACAGCACCGTGAAAAGAGAAGGGGGGTCCTGGGAGGGATATCATAAACAGAGCAGTTATAAATAAGGTAACTTTTAAACCAACAAGTTGATAAAACTGAGTCACCAACTATTCAATGGTGGACATTCCCAGGGCTTCCCTAGGGGTACAGTGGTAAAGAATCCACCTACCAATGAAGGAGATGAAAAGAGACGTGAGTTTGATCCCTGGTTCAGGAAAATCCCCTGGAGGAAGAAATGGCAACCCGCTCCAGTATTCTTGCCTGGGAAATCCCATGGACAGAAGAGCCTGACTGGCTATAGTTCATGGGGTCGCGAAGAGCTGGACTCGACTGAGTGATGGCACAAGCATTCCTGGTAGAAGGACCAGCAACTCAGAGAGGAACATGCTAGACCAACTTTCAGGAGCCAATCAAGGAAAGAGAAAGACAGTACAGGATTAGGATGGAGAGGAAGCAAAGGACTTTGGAGATGTGCCTGGGTGTGCTTGGTAGGTGTGTGTGAGGTGGGGTGGGGGGCACTGTCCTGTACCCATTTAAGTGTAAAACATTTGCAGTTGGAAAGGGACCTCAAGGCCAAAGGTAGTTCAGGCCAAATATCAGTATATGTGCTCGGCTTAGTTGCTCAGTCTCATCCAACTTGTTGTGATCCCACGGACTGTAGTCCACCAGACTCCTCTGTCCACAGTATTCTCCAAGCAAGAATACTGGAGTGGGTTGCATTCCCTTCTCCAGGGGACCGCTCAACTCAGGGACTGAACCCAGGTCTCCTGCGTTGCCAGCAGATTCTTTATCATCTGAGCTACCAAGGAAGCCCCATCAGTATATACCCTAGCATTTTAAGCTTTCCAAGTCTGCAGAGGTTTATCTAGTATATCATAATGCATATGGCACCAGGATGAAGTTAAGAGGCATTTCTTTGATTCAACATGTCTTTTTAATTCCTTACTAGGACAGCCTGTGTGTGCAAGCATCTTGAGGACAGTGTCCTTGCCTGATTTACCTTTGTATTTTCCATTTATTTCCAAGAAATAAATCCCTAATAATATTTGTTGAATGAATAAATGACATGTGTAATAAGAGGTCATTACGGCATGATGATATGTAACAACACAAATATTACATAATGTGTGATCCTAATATGTATCACAACTCTTCAAGGCAAAAAAAGAAAAAAAGAATTACAGCATGCTTCTTACAAAATCACATCTTTGAGCCAAAGAGGATTGGCAGACATAAGTGTTTTCACATCAGACGAATGTGAACCCAAGGAGGAAATAACATTTAAAAAAGAAAAATCCACTTTTTCTTCTTAGGTAATGAATATAGAGGCAGCATCCAGCTCATCATTTCAAACTGCTGAGTCATTTGCCACTTGAAATGAATTGAGGGCTGTTAAAGGTTTTATAGAAGAATTCATTAAATATGTATTGAGCCAGCTTAAGATGGAAATTGTTATAAAAACTGGCAACAGTTCAAACAGCAAAACGTTTCAGTTTATGATGGAGATATTTTACTCCCGCCTGGATTCCATCCTCCATTAGACCATTCATGCTGGCCAAGCTCGAGTCATCTGCACGGGGCATGGTAATTGCTGTAACTGCTCACCAGGCTCTTCTGAGAGCCAAGTGAAACAGTGTGATTCCAGCCAGGTGTTCCCTCTCCCCGAAGGCACCGTGTTCAGGGACACGTGTGCATTCACCTAAGTGCTGACATCCTCTGACCCCCTAAAGGTGGGATGCAGGACCACTGGAATAAACACCTGTGTGCATATGCATACATGGGCACACTCAGTCACACACGGAGACGCACACACACATGCACACAGCGTGTCCGTAATCTTCCCCTTGCTCTGTTGCTTGCTTTGGGGTATCAGGAGGTGGTGAAAAGGAAGAAGGGAGATTGGGAAGCAACATGATATGATGGGAAAGCAAGTGGCTTCAGATGAAACAGACCTGGATTCATATTCCAGATGTGCCACTTTGTTCAGTGACTCGAGTCAGGTTACCTAATCTGAGCCTTGTGACCACCATAGGTATTAGTACATGTTTGAAAATAATACTCAGCTCTGTGCCTGGTACTTAGTAGATGCAAGTGTTTCTGCTATAAAGATTTACATGCACTTCTGATATTCTCAAAAATCTTGCTGTAAATATAACACGATAAAGGAAAATAGAGTTAGGTGCAGACTATTAAAATATATACAGTTTGGGGAATTCCCTGGCAGTCCAGTGGTTAGGACATTGGGCTTTCACAGCCAAGGGCGTGAGTCCAATCCACAGTCAGGGAACTAAGGTCCCACAAACTGTTCAGTGTGGCCTATGTGTTTACACATACACACAACACTGATGTACACACAGAATTTGGCAACCAGAACACTAACAAAAACTGTAAAAATAAATAAATAAAAATAAAAAACAAAAACTTTAAACTAACAAACTAAAAATGTAAAAGTCTTAAATAAAAGGTAAATATAAAACAAGCAACATGAAAAGATTCTCAACATCACTAGTTAATAGAGAAATGCAAATAAAATCTATGATGAAGAATCACCTCACACCAGTCAGAATGGCCATCATCAAAAAGTCTTTAAACAATAAATGTTGAAGAGGCTGTGGAGAAAGTTTCCCCCTTCCTCTTACACAGGTGGTAGGAATGTAAATTGATATAGCCACCTTGGAGAACAGCGTGGAGATTCCTTAAAATACTAAAAATAGAGCTACCACATGACCCAGCAATCCCAGTCCAGGGCACACACTTTGAGAAAACTATAATTCCAAAAGATGCATTCCAATGTTTATTGCAGCACTATTTACAATAGCCAGGACATGGAAGTGACCTAGATGTCCATCAACAGAAGAAGGGATAAAGAAAATGTGGCACATATATATATAATGGAATATTACTCAGCAGTATAAAGGAACAAAATTGTCCCATTTGCAGGGGTATGGATGGACCTAGAGACTGCCATACAGAGTAAAGTAGGTCATAAAGAGAAAACAAATATCATATTTTAATGCATAGATGTGGAATCTAGAAAGATGGTCCAGATGAACCTATTTCTAAAGCAGAAATAGAGACATAGACATAGAGAACAAACATATAGACACCAAAGTGGGTAAAGGGAGGGGGGGTGGATGAATTGAGAGATTGGGAATGACTGTGTACAAAATAGGTAAGTAATAAGAACCTACTGTATACCACAAGGAATTCTTCTCAGTGCTTTGTGGTGACCTAATGGGAAGAAAATCCAAAAAAAGAAAGGATAGATATGTATGCCTATAGCTGATTCACTTTGCTATACAGCAGCAAATAACACAACATTGTAAAGCAGCTAGAACTCCAATAAAAATTCAAACAAACAAACGAAAGAATGCTTGACCTAAGGGAGTATAAGGAAGGATGGCAACACGGAGCATGGAGATCATGTGGAAAGGCACAGAGATCCAGATAACCACCAATAAAATCTCCAAAAGGGAATATTTGGTTAGAATGAGCCAAAAGAAGGAGCATGGGGTAAACAGGCATTCTGCACAACACAGTATTTTTTTTCAGCTTGCTGCATTCAGCTGAGTTGGTATACTTTGTGTTCAGATGTTGCTACTTGGTGGCACAAAATTTAATGGGCTGCAAAAGAATCACTTATTAACCTACAGGATTTCTGCATTTTATTGATGACATTCCCTTATGTGAGTGAGTTAATTTGCATTACAAAAATAAGATAGAACAGACTGTACTTAATATGCACTTCTGAATGCAATAAATAGTAAAGAATTGTGAAGAATTATGGGATGGTGCAGATGATACAGTAAAATGCTTGGCACTGTGTCTGACACAGAGTCTATGATAAATAAATATATCTTTCTCTCTTGAAAGATAAAATCAAGAAATGCATAAATATTTAGAATCCTGTCCAGAAAAGGGACCAAAAAACCAAACAGGCTAGGAAATTTGCCCTGTTTAATATTAGACTGGAATGATCACTCACCTAGAGCCAGACATCCTGGAATGTGAAGTCAAGTCAGCCTTAGGAAGCATCACTACAAACAAAGCTAATGGAGGTGATGGAATTCCAGTTGAGCTATTTCAAATCCTAGAAGATGATGCTATGAAAGAGCTGCACTCAATATGCCAGCAAATTTGGAAAACTCAGCAGTGGCCACAGGACTGGAAAAGGTCAGTTTTCATTCCAATCCCAAAGAAAAGCAATGCCAAAGAATGCTCAAACTACCACATAATTGAACTCATCTCACATGCTAGCAAAGTAATGCTCAAAATTCTCCAAGCCAGGCTTCAACAGTATGTGAACTGTGAACTTCCAGATGTTCAAGCTGGATTTAGAAAAGGCAGAGGAACCAGAGATCAAATTGCCAACACCTGTTAGATCATCAAAAAAGGAAGAGAGTTCCAGAAAAATATCTACTTCTGTTTTATTGACTATGCCAAAGCCTGTGACTGTGTGAATCACAATAAACTGTGGAAAATTCTTCAAGAGATGGGAATACCAGACCACCTGACCTGCCTCTTGAGAAATCTGTATGCAGGTCAGGAAGCAACAGTTAGATCTGGACATGGAAAAACAGACTGGTTCCAAATCAGGAAGGAAGTATGTCAAGGCTGTATACTGTTACCCTAGTTATTTAACTTATATGCAGAGTACATCATGAGAAATGCTGGGCTGGATGAAGCATAAGCTGGAAACAGGATTGCCAGGAGAAATATCAATAACCTCAGATATGCAGATGACACCACCCTTCTGGCAGAGAGTGAAGACAAAGAACTAAAGAGCCTCTTGATGAAAGTGAAAGAGGAGAGTGAAAAAGTTAGCTTAAAACTCAGCATTCAGAAAACTAAGATCATGGCATCTGGTCCCATCACTTCATGGCAAATAGACGGGAAAACAATGGAAACAGTGACAGACTTTACTTTGGGGGGGGCTCCAAAATCACTGCAGATGGTGACTTCAGCCATGAAATTGAGACACTTGCTCCTTGGAAGAAAAGCTATGACCAACCTAGACAGCATATTAAAAAGCAGAGACATTACTTTGCCAACAAAGGTCCATCTAGTCAAGGCTATGGTTTTTCCAATATATGGATGTGAGAGTTGGACTATAAAGAAAACTGAGTGTCAAAGAATTGATGCTTTTGAACTGTGGTGTTGGAGAAGACTCTTGAGAGTCCCTGGGACAGCAAGAGGATCCAACCAGTCCATCCTAAAGGAAATCAGTCCTGATTATTCATTGGAAGGACTGATGCTGAAGCTGAAACTCCAATACTTTGGCCATCTGACACAAAGAACTGACTCATTTAAAAAGACCCTGATGCTGGGAAAGATTGAAGGCAGGAGGAGAAGAGTACGACAGGATCAGATGGTTGGGTGGCATCACCAACTAGATGGACATGAGTTTGAGTAAGCTCCGGGAGTTGGTGATGGATAGGGAAGCCTTGGGTGCTGCAGTCCATGGGGTCACAAAGAATCAGACACAACTGAGCAACTGAACTGAACTGAACTGAAGAACTTTGCCTTGTTTAACGTTGCTGCTGCTGCTGCTGCTGCTAAATCGCTTCAGTTGTGTCTGACTCTGTGCGACCCCATAGACGGCAGGTCACCAAGGCTCCCCCGTCCCTGGGATTCTCCAGGCAAGAACACCGGAGTGGGTTGCCATTTCCTTCTCCAATGCATGAAAGTGAAAAGTAAAAGTGAAGTCACTTAGTCGTGTCCGACTCTTAGCGACCCCATGGACTGCAGCCTACCAGGCTCCTCCATCCATGGGATTTTCCAGGCAAGAGTACTGGAGTGGGGTGGCATTGCCTTCTCCACAAAGTGGCACTGGGGAGGAGCAATTATGGAGAAAATTATTTAAAGCCTTAACAAGCTGAAGAGGAAAATCAGCAAATATTGAATGTCCCAATAACATTTTGATATCCAAAACAAATGACGACTTTTCAACTTGCTGAGAGATTTCTTAATTACAAATTATAAACAGTCTGATGTGGAGCAGTTTGATAAATTAGTGAAAAGCATTGTGCTTATCCACAATGGGAAAATTGTCCACTCTGGTATTCTGAAGAAAAACCTTATTTACATTCTCTGCTGTAATATTACATTAGATGTTGTTACATAGTTCATTACCATTTAAAATTTAGCCTCAATTTCTAGATTAATATCATGACATTTATAATGAGAGTAAATATATTGTAAGCTGCACAATAATCTAGAGTTTATAAAGCATATGGAATTGGTGAAGCCCCATATAAGAAATCCCAATTTTCTCTGAGAGTCGAGTAGGAACCATAATAGGAAATTTTCCCCATCCTCTGATTCACTGTGGACAGCCTAAATACAAACACCTTGAGAGCAATTTCATACCATCACATCTACTGACTCAGTTACTGCTTCATAGCTGATACATATGGTAAAATCAATTCCCTCGGACTGGACCTCCCACTCCAAAACCGTCACAGGATAGCTAATATGAGTTTAGTGGTGGGCTAAAAGATGACAAGAATTTCCCTGGTGGTTCAGTGGTAAAGAATGCACCTACAATGCAGGAGACGTCAGTTCAATCCCTGGGTCAGGAAGATCCCCTAGAAAAGGAAGTGGTAACCCATTCTTGTATTCTTGCCTGGGAAATCCCATGGACAGAGGAGCCAGGTGGGCTACAGTTTATGGGGCTTCAAAAGAGTCAGGGACAAGTTAGTGACTAAACAACAGCAAAAAGATGACAAAGATGCAGCCTTGTTTTTGACGAACTCATAATCAGAGTGCTCTGTGTCCAAAGAAGAGGATGCTTGGGAAGCATTTGAAAGGAGAGTATAGAGTGCGCCGTGTGAAAGTTAAGGGCAAAATTCCAGAGACTGAAGATCTATGTGCAGCATCTGAAGGCACCCTAAGAGATAGCATGGCAAAGAAAGACAGATGGCATGATGAGACCAAGAGAATGGCATGAAGAAAGACAGGAGGCTTGAAACAGTGTGGTGTGGCGAGATGAGCAAGAACTTCAGTACCACTACCAAGACAGAGTGCAAGGTTGGGACTGGCAGAAAACTGATGATAAAGATGCAGTATGGAGCACATTACAGAGCTTGGTTTGCTACACAAAAGGGTTTTGGTTTAATCTTATTATGGCCAGCAGGATAAACCAAAGAGGACACAGAGGCAATGGGTCCCTTTGTCATTAAAGATAACTGAGTAGAAGAATGTGGAAGAAAAATAGGAGGAGGAGGTGGTCTGAATAAGTGAGATTCACCAAAATGAAGTTACACTTTGTTCTTTGTAAACTGAAGTGATATCTAGCCACTGTTCTCAGCGTTCAACCCGCCTCTCCTGCCTCTCATGTATTTCTGGGTCTCACTTTCCTCAGTTATCTCCCCTACCCCCATCATTTGAAACGAGGGACTGTTTAAAATTGACAGTCAAATGGTGAAGGGTCTAGAGTGAGGAAGTGCTGTGATCTATTATGAAATGTAGAGAACTATGCTTATCTGGTGCAATCATCACGGGCTTCGTGGAGGAGGTGACTGTTGAACTTATGCAATTTATCAATTAAGAGGTGGATAGAGTAATAAGAACATTAATTTCAGACTCAGAATGATGATCCAGGCTCTCTTAGTGCAGTGAGTGGCTGGCTGTCAGGTCCACCCTACTTCACCCCCGCTTAGAATAAGTTTCTGTGTTGCCAAGTGGAGAGTTAAGTTAGATAACTATGGCTGTTTTATGTGGTTCTCTAAGGTGAAAGGACTTGGGGGTGGGGGGGCAGTTGGTTCTTGCTGGATGGAGAAGGAAACATGTCACTGGACCATGGGAGTGGAGACAAAAGTGGCAGGGCTGCATGTGAAAGAATGGAAGAAAGTCATTCTGTGTATTTCACCAGTAAAAGAAAAGTTATACCATTCTCAGCCAGCTCCCTCTAAGCCAGGGTACTGACTTTTAGAACATTCTGGTTTACTGAAAGGCTACCAGGACCTTTTCCTGAGTCTGAACCCTGGAAATAAGCTTCTAAGCTAGATGATGTCAGCTGAACTTGAGATGCAAATTATCCTCTGCTGCTCACATTGCTATTTTTAGCCCTTACAGTATGTGATCTCTCTCAAGGACAACAGGAATGTTCATAAACTATGCATAGGTCATGATGGTGCTTAATGGAGAAATAACCATTTGTTAACAGAGCATTAAATGTTTAAGAGTCCATTAGCATAAAACCTTTTTCTTTTTTTTTAAATTTGGGACTATTTTCTAATATGCCTCACGCCACCGAACCAGATGAGTGTTGCGGTATTGAAATTCATAAAGGTACCTAGTCTTTTTGACCCTACCAGAGTCTAGTAGGTGTTTCACCTAATTCTTTGGAAATGTCACATTTAATCACTCTACAATGACCAGTTAAACAGTCAGCTGTATCGCCTCATGGGTCCTTTGCATAAACATTTAGAATAATTAGAGGCTGAATCACGTCATGGTCCTTTTATGAGTGGCGGTGGAGGGAGTATGCCGTTCCTTGCTGAAGAAGGGCCTCTGATCATTGCAAAGACAACGCTGCGTGAGCCACCTACAAGAAGCCAAACGCGGCTGGGTCTTCCGTTTGCTTCTGTGTACAGAATTGCTGGCCATGGTGTCAGATTTTACCTCTCTGTGTCTCAGCAAGGGAAGCAGAAAGAGGGTTGATAGGAACAGGAGGCAAAAAGAGAAAGAAGTGGGTGGTGTTGCTATCTAGAGCTTTGCCAATCAAGCTGAGAAGAGCTGCAAAGTATTAAGAGCCAAAATCTCTCCAAGCCAAATTCTCCCTACTCCCCATGGCCTGTTCAAGCAGGGCTCGGGTCCATGCCAGGAAAAACGGAGACGGGGCTGCCCATTAGACCAGGAAAGGAGGTCAGCACGGGGAAACTCTCAGACCAGTTCAAAAATACAGCATTTCTTCCCACACCTTTCCTTCACAGAGCTGAGCTTTCTGACTGGGCTGCAATCTGTAATTTATAATGCTTGAATATGAAGACTAACTCCTGAATCTGCTGGGGTCAGAGCACCCCAAGTCTGTGGGTAAAACCCCAGCCTTGATTCTCCCGGGAATGCAATTTCAATGCTTTGGCCAGAGAACAGAATGAAATATTTATTATAACAGAAACTTCGGTCCATTTTCTTTCCCCACAACACTTGAATCTCCATTTTACAAATATCTCTAGAGGCTTTGGATAGAGAGTATATTTGAAAGATCAATGATGATTGCAATAGTAGAGAAGAGAACAGGTCAAAAATTGGCATTTCCTTTTTAAATCAGACTAACTAGTGAAAGTCAAAGATCTTAGATATTTTATTTGGTCTGTGCAGGAACCTTAGAGATGGCTGAGCTAACTCCTTTGTTTTGCAAATGAGGAAATTTATACAGATTATATTACTTGCCCCAGGTAACAACACTAGTTGGTGGCAGAGCTGTTCTTGTTTCTGTATAGAAACCAAGTATACAAACTCCCTGGGGAGAAGTTTCATTATTAGTCTTATTTGTTATCAATAACAATCACAATAATAGCAATTACATTTCCACAACCAAACAGCTTGAGGTAATTTTGTATTTGAAATGAAAAATGATTAATACAAACCTAAGAAAGAAGAGAGTGATCATATATTAAATATATATATATACATATATATATGTATAATACTAAAAATCATAGAGTTGAAACTTTGGCGCTCACATTAACATTCTCAGGCTAAGCTGAGATGTGTTTTAATTAACATCATTGATATAATTATACACTCACATATATTTAACAAAGTTCAGCTACTTGCATTAATCATATTGACAAAATGAAGCATACTGCTGTATTGAGGGTGTTGGTAATTGCATTATTCTTGGTCCTGATACATTGTAATATTTTGTATCAATTTGTATTTATCTTTTTACATTCAAATGCAAAACACCCTTCCTTATTGTTATGATGCTTTACAAATCAGAATATACTGTGTCAAAACATGCAACACTTAAAATTCAAAACACTGTGAGTTTAATAGACTTATTTATAACCCCGACTACTGCACAGACCTTTTCACATTTACTAAATTCTGTGTGTTTTAATTTGCCAACGTAGATCGGCTTTAAAATAAATTTCCAGGGTTTAATAGCCATTAAAAAAAGTAAAATGATTTTAACTACTTAATCACATTTTTATTTAGATGACCTCTGTAGGTGTGAAGTTAATACCTTGCTGAAAGTGAGTGGGAGAAGGATGGGCTAGTTCACGTTACTGATGTTCACTGCAGAATTTCATTAAGGAATGATTTCCATTCTCTTCTCCTTTCTTTACATTTTTCCTATACTCTCATCCAGAAGCAAGTCTTATAAGATCCAACTGAACCTAGCATTTGACTACGTTTGTGCCTTAGTTGGGCTTCCCTGGTAGCTTGGTTGGTAAAGAATCCACCTGCAATGCAGGAGACCCTTATTTGATTCCTGGTCAGGAAGATCCACTGGAGAAGGGATAGGCTACCCACTCCAGTATTCTTGGACTTAGTCACAGGGGACACAGTGCCTTAGTAATGGGGACACAATGAAAATGATTAGAAAGTAGTTATCTGCTTCCTTTTTCTGTGATACCTTGATCTATAAAGGGCTGATATTCCTGTTAGGAATACTAAGAATTGGGGTGAAACGGGGAGATATAGTGTCTTCCACTATTCACCACACCTACTAATCCAAGTATATTTGTTATAGAGATTGCATATCAGGGCTTTTATTTTTTTAATTAATTTATTTTTAATTGGAGGATAATTGCTTTACAATATTGTGCTGGTTTTCTGTCCTATATAACAGGAATCAGCCATCAGTATACATATGTCCCCTCCCTCGTGAACCTTCCTTCCACCTCCTATCCCGTCCCACCCATCTAGGTTGTCACAGCACATCTGATTGGAGCTCCCTGCATCATACTCAAGTTTCCACTGGCTATCAAATTTTAAGTAGGTTAATGTATATGTTTCAATGCTACTTTCTCAATTTGTTCCACCCTCTCCTTCCCCCACTGTGGGATTTTATTTTCTAGGGAAAAAAAATTAATTGCTTTAACTAAGATACTACAAGTCTTCATTCTTTTGGGGACCCATTTTTGTAACACAGTGTTTTGTTTAGAAAGTATTCTAAAGTCTTGGTAAAGAGAGAGCTCAAAGAAGCTCTGTGTTCCAAGATGCCTAGAAACATGTCTCCCCTGGATGCCTCACCTTGCCATCTATAATCTTACAATGTGTGAAACATTTATTGGGGAGGAGAGCTGGCATGCACCGTCTGCTGGGAAGAAATCAATAGGCATGTCTGGGTTGGTATACTAGACTTGTCTCCACAGTGGCTTTGCAAGTTAACAATTAATCTGGGTTGCAATTACTAATGTCGTTTACACTCTGTGTATGTGCGTGTGTGTATACCCAAGTCAAATGTTTGGAAGTGAATATTGACGAGGTTGGTTACCATGGACCTACTCTATATTACTTGAAAAGCATCAGGCTTCTCTTCAAAGAAAACAGAGATGCCAGATAAGATGTATAAATGAAATACATGATTAAGAGTATTAATCCTATCGAATTTCAAGTGTTTTGCTATAATCTTGATACAAATTAGTTAGGCCTAGGAATGAAAAAAAAATGTATTTGAGGGTTTGGTGGATTACTATAACTCTGTTGGAAAATTGATTTTAAAAATACAAAGAGACAAATGATTGTAAAAATAAATTGTGAGCTGTGTTTTCTTATTAATTTGTTCATTCATGCAGTAAATGTTTTGATGACCTACTATGTTTCAGGCTTTCTTATAGGCAGCATAGATAGAGTGGTGAACAACATGAATATAACTATTGGCTCTCATGGGGCTTATATTCTTTGGAAAAGAAAATCAGTATTAGTCATTCATTGTTAGCAATTCCTAGGCTAAGTTTAGATTCATAAGTAGTGATAGTCTAGTAAGTATTCACACATTTGTGGATCGTACACTTTTCCAGTAACATGCATACATTTTCTACACAGAGGCTCTTTATTGTTTTGCTTTTCTCTGACTGAATCCCAAGGATCTGCCCATCACTTTTGGACTCATCCAGCTGAGTTAGGGACTTTCTCCATTTCCAGGATCATGTTCCAAGAGTCCACAGAGGTTGAACTGAGCAGACAGTGCTGTGTTATTGCCTTCTCTTCAGCTTATTATCACCATGACCTCTAGATCTCTCTCAGTACCAGCTCTAAATAAATTTAAAACTTGAATCCTTGGGTGTCAGGCATTGAGAAAGAATGTGGAATTTGCACTTGACCTCATATCTTTTTGTTCCAAGTTTATACTCAGTACATTATAATAGACAAAACAAATCTCAAGGAATTTCTATCTCAGACTCATAGAGTTGATGAGGAATGATCCATGTAAATTAAAACATGTCAGCTGTCTTTATTGTAGGGGAAAGCTTGGCTTCCTCTGTGGAGTCCTGGGAATTGGGCTATTAGCCATTTTGAATTCACACGCCTGAATGCAGAGGCTTGGAATGGTATAGTTGTTTATTCAGAACCCAGATTTGTGTTCTTACAGAGGTTAGTACCTCTTACAGAGGTTACTTTCATCTCTCTAAGTCAGGGCTCCACATGAGGAAATATGGATTGGCTTAGTGCTAAGCCAGTGCTAAAGGCTTAGTGCTAAAGGCTTAGTACTATAGGCCCCTAATATTATTGACTCCATAGTCATGGTTCCAGTGTTTAGCCATATCTTCTGGTCTTAATAGCAGGTGAAATTTTCTTGAAAAAAAAAAAAAAGAGAGAGAGAAGAGAGAGATCCTTCTGGAATTCTTGATGAAAGCATTGAGATTTGTTATTATTCCTTCAAAGAAAAAAAATCCCTCCAACAGATCTTCTCTTCCTGGACTTAAATTCTTTATAACGTGAAAGGCAAAGGGAAGGTAGAGTTGGGATTTTCCCTTATTGAGTTGTTGATTTATCTCTATGACTTCCTGAATCAGTAGTGAATCAGCTCATGTCCCTACCATCCACTGAATGTGGCACATGGGAAAACTGTAGCTCTGTTACTGCCATTCCTGGCTGTGATTTTTAACAACAACAAAAAAAAGACCATGTTTGTGGTGCAGGGACATGAACAACAGTCACAGTGCTAAACATAGAGTGTGTGCAGTTCTTTAACAAACGTACCTCCATTTCAGGCACATTAGATGGAGAGGGCTGGCTCTCTAGATTTTGAGGTCTGAGTATCTTTGGGGAAAACTTTTGAATCAAGTTTCAGCCACTATGATGCAAAGAATAAAATATATGTGGGTACTGAAAACAAAGGAATCACAGGAATCCTTTGTACAAGAATCATTACTCCTTCCTAGAAAGGAGATTTGCAGGTGGGAGGGTAGTCTGTGGTTTTTAATAAACAAGAGAACTTACTGGGTTGGCCAAAAGATTCATTGGTGTTGAACCCAATCATACAAGGCTTGTCTTGGGCAGTCAAAAAATGGGTAGATCTCCATACTTGCCCTCCAGAATCTTCAAAGTTTCTTAACTGGGCTCAGTCAAGTATTCAGCCCAGATGCTCTCAATAACACCTTGCTTTCTTAAGCCTGCATCCTTGGAACCAGCTCCCACTGTGTAAATGGTGGGCGGAGATATATTCTAAAAACAAGGGAGGGCTGAGAAGCCTCAAATTGCCTGGGTCCAGCTTGTGGGTCAACCAGAGGAAGTCATTTCCTCTTGAAGACTTCATCCAACAGAAGATGAAACAGAGAGGTTAAGTAACTTGCTCGAGGTCACACAGTTGGCTAGTGGAGGCTCTAGAATTCAAATTTAGGCACTAAGGCTAGCAGAGATAAAGATGACAGTCACAATGGCATGCATTACAGTCTCTCCTGATGAGAAATCTTCTAGGGAAATTGTGTAATACCAGGACTAAGCTTCTCAACCCTGGCTACTCATCAGATAGCGTCAAGATTTTTAAAATGTCCAATACCTTCTAGAGAGGGAATTGAAGCAAAAAGTAAATAATTTGAATTAAAGATATTTTTCTGCACTTTTGCATGCTGTGTTTATCCACCAAGGACAGTTTATTGGTGATGTACCACTGCTTTGGGACTGCAGTTGTGTTCAAGGCTGATCATGTTCTAACCTAAAGGAGCTTCTGTAACTGCAGACCACATGTACACAGAATTACACAAATTACTCAGAAGAAGTCTAGGTTGTTATGTCAGTGTTTAATAGAAGGATCTAATGGCGTCTGAAAATCAGAGAAAGCTTCCTGGAGGAAGTGACATTTGGGCTGACACTTGGAAAGATGCGTTATTCTTTATCATATGTTGATTAAAGTAACATAATTCCAGGAATACAAAGTCTCTTTTAGGGCAATGCAAAAGAACGTTCAAATTACCGCACAGCTGCGCTCATCTCACATGCTAGCAAAGTAATGCTCAAAATTCTCCAAGCCAGGCTTCAACAGTATGTGAACTATGAACTTCCAAATGTTCAAGTTGGATTTAGAAAAGGCAGAGGAGCCAGAGATCAAATTGCCAACACCCGTCGGATCATCAAGAAAGCAAGACAGTTCCAGAAAAACATCTACTTCTGCTTTATTGACACCTAAGCCTTTGACTGTGTGGATCACAACAAACTGTGGAAAATTCTTCAAGAGATGGGAGTACCAGACCACCTGACCTGCTTCCTGAGAAATCTGTATGCAGGTCAGGCAGCAACAGTTAGAACTGGACATAGAATAACAGATTTTCCAAATCAGGAAAGGAGTATGTCAAGGCTATATATTGTCACCCTGGTTATTTAACTTATATGCAGAGTACATCATGGGAATGCTGGGCTGGAAGAAGCACAAGCTGGAAACAAGATTGCCGGGAGAAATATCAATAACCTCAGATATGCAGACGACACCACCCTTATGGCAGAAAGTGAAGAGGAACTAAAAAGCCTCTTGATGAAAGTGAAGGAGGAGAGTGAAAAGTTGGCTTAAAGCTCAGCATTCATAAAACTAAGATCATGGCATCTGGTTCCATCACTTCATGGGAAATAGATGGGGAAACAGTGGAAACAGTGTCAGACTTTATTTTTCTGGGCTCCAAAATCACTGCAGATGGTGATTGCAGCCATGAAATTAAAAGACGCTTACTCCTTGGAAGGAAAGTTATGACCAACCTGGATAGCATACTTAAAAGCAGAGATATTACTTTGCCAACAAAGGTCCATCTAGTAAAGTCTATGGTTTTTCCAGTAGTCATGTATGGATGTGAGAGTTGGACGGTGAAGAAAGCTGAATGCCGAAGAATTGATGCTTTTGAACTGTGGTGTTGGAGAAGACTCTAGAGAGTTCCTTGGACTGCAAGGAAATCCAACCAGTCCATCCTAAAGGAGATCAGTCCTGGGTGTTCATTGGAAGGACTGATGTTGAAGCTGAAACTCCAATACTTCGGCCACCTCATGTGAAGACTTGACTCATTGGAAAAGACCCTAATGCTAGGAAGGACTGGGGGCAGGAGAAGGGAACGACAGAGGATGAGATGGCTGGATGACATCACTGACTCGATGGACATGGGTTTGGGTAGACTCAAGGAGTTGGTGATGGACAGGGAGGCCTGGCGTGCTGCGATTCATGGGGTCACAAAGAGTCAGACATGACTGAGCGACTGAACTAACTGACTGAACTGACATCATGAGAAATGCCAGACTGGATGAAGCACAAGCTGGAATCAAGATTGCTGGGAGAAATATCAATAATTCAGATATGCAGATGACAGCACCCTTATGGCAGAAAGTGAAGAAGAACTAAAGAGCCTCTTGATGAAAGTGAAAGAGGAGACTGAAAAAGTTGGCTTAAAACTCAGCATTCAGAAAACTAAAATCATGGCATCCAGTTCCATCACTTCATGGCAAATAGACGGGGATATAATGGAAACAGTGACAGACTTTTTATTTGGAGCTCCAACATCACTGCAGATGGTGACAGCAGCCATGAAATTAAAAGGCACTTATTCCTGGGAAGAAAAGCTATGACCAACCTAGACAGCATATTAAAAAACAGAGACATTACTATGCCCACAAAGGTCTGTCTAGTCAAAGCTATGATTTTTCCAGTAGTCATGTTGGGTGTGAGAGTTGGACTATAAAGAAGGCTGAATGACAAAGAATTTATGCTTTTGAACTGTGGTGTTGGAGGAGACTCTTGAGAGTCCCTGGGACAGCAAGGCCATCCAACCAGTCCATCCTAAAGGAAATGAGTCCTGAATATTCATTGGAAGGACTAATGTTGAAGCTGAAACTCCAATACTTTGGCCACCTGATGCAAAGAACTGACTCATTTGAAAAGACCCTGATGCTGGGAAAGATTGAAGGTGGGAGGGAAAGAGGCTGACAGAGCATGAGATGGTTGGATGGCATCACCGACTCGATGGCCATGAGTTTGAGTAAGCTCCGGGAGTCAGTGATGGATAGGGAAGTCTTCCATGCTGCAGTCCATGGGGTCTCAGAGTTGGATATGACTGAGCGACTCAACCAAACTGAAAATAAATATGTTCAAAGTCAAGCTGGATGTGCTAATATATACTTTGGGCTAAAAGTTAATAATAATTGTTGGAATCAAAATAAGTATTATAGTGTAAGGCATATTTAGAATTTTCCCTGTCTCTGCCTCTGTTCACTCTTATCCAAAGGGGAATATGTGAATGTCACCCATCTACTTCTTGAAGTGGAGGACAAAGTTTCCAGTTAGTGGAATTTTGTTAGCATTGTTTTCAGGAAGATGCTGGAAAATTATCCGTGTTCCTGTAAACACTGTGTCCACCATCACCCTCATTTAGGCCCCTGAATGAGCTTCTAGCTTCTAACTGGTCTTCTTAACACTGATTTTCTTCCCTAGTGAATCCATTCACCATGTACTACTGGAGTGAGCTCCCTGAAAAGCAAATCTGATGGTGACACATCTGATGATGCTACTGTTTCTTAAACCATAACATAGCCAATAACCCCACTACTTGGTATATACCCTGAGGAAACCAAAACAGAAAGAGACACATGTACCCCAGTGTTCATCACAGCACTATTTACAATAGCTAGGACATAGGAGGAACCTAGGTGTCCATCAACAGATGAATGGATGAAGAAATTGTGGTACATATATATAGTGGAATGTTACTCAGCCATAAAAAGCAATAGATTTGACTTGGTTCTAATGAGGTGGATGAACCTAGAACCTGTTTTACAGAGTGAAGTAAGAAAGAGAAAGACAAATATCATATATTAATTAAGGCATAGATATGAAATCTAGAAAGATGGTACTGACGAATCTAACTGAAGGGCAGCAATGGAAACAGATATAGAGAACAGACTTATGAACACAGGAGGAGAAGGAGAGGGTGGGATGAACTGAGAGAGTAGCATTGAAATATTTACATTACCATATGTAAAATAGATAGCCAGTAGAAATTTGCTCTGTGATGCAGGGAGCTCAAATTAGGTACTCTGTGCCAACCTAGAAGGGTGGGATGGGGTGGGAGGGATGTTCAAGAGGGAGCGGACATGTGTATACCTATGGCTGATTCATGTTGATGTATGGCAGAAACCAACACAATATTGTAAAGCAATTGGCATCCAATTAAAAATATTTTTTAAAGTGTTAAAAAAAAAACCACACACACACACACAAGCCCTTCATGATCAGCCTCTTTCCTCGACCTTGTCTTTGCAGTCAACTCAAAACACCCTTGAGCCGCAGATACTGTGAACAGTTTCTAGAGAAGACCACACTCTCTCACACTCCTGTGCCTTCACATTTACTGTCTCATCTACCTGAAGTAGTTTCTCAGCCTTCAACCTCTACCATGCTAACCCTCACTTATTCTTAAATATTCAGGTCTACCTTCAGCTTCTTCAGGAAATCATTTCTTATTGCCCCGGTCTCAGCAAGATTTCTGTCCTACACATTCTCATTGCACCTGGCATGTCTCTCTCATAGACTTATCTAACACCATCAAATTGATGCCACTAGCCATGTGTGGATATTTAAATTTACAATGTAAACTGTTATTGCTACTGTGGGAAACAGTATGGTGGTTCCTCAAGAAATTAAAAATAGAGCTACCATATGATCCAGCAATCCCACTTCTGGGTTCATATCTCAAGGATACAAAGTTATTACCTCAAAGAGAAAGCTATACTTCCAGTTCCTTGCAGCATCACTCACAACAGTCAAGATTTGGAAACAATCTAAGTGTTATTCAAAAGATGAATTATATATTTGCTACATATGAATATTGTTCAGCCTTATAAAAGAAGAAAATCTTGTCATTTTCAACAACATGAATGAACCATAAGAACAGACATTATAAATAAGTGACATAAGCCAGACCGAGAAAGACAAACATAGTGTCCCTTGTATGTGAAATCTTAAAAAAAAAAAAGAAAGTCAAATTCAAAGAAACAGAGAGTAGAAAAGTAATTACCAGGGACAGGGGCTTAGGGAAAAAATAGAGAAGATGGTAAAACATTATAAACATTAAGTTATATGATGATTAATGTCTGAGGATCTAATGTATAACTTGGTGACTATAGTTGATAATCCCGTATGTATAACTAAAATTTGCTAAGAGAGTAGAACATCAATATTCTCATAAAAAAATAAAGTATGTGAAATGATGTGGTAATTAACTCAATGGGTTGAATCCTTTCACCATATATATATACACACACACACACACACACACACACACACACATATATACACACATAGATACACACACACACACACACACACACACACACATATGTCAAATCATCACATTCGACACTTTAAATGTCTTACAATTTTATTTTTCAATTATACTGGGTTGGCCAAAAAGTTCCGTCAGGTTTGTAACATCTTACAGAAAAACCCAGAGGGACTTTTTGGCCAACTCAATAACTCAGTAAAGCTGAAAAATAAATTTACAATAATTAAAGTTAAATAAAAATTTATTTTCTCAGTCACACTAGAGCCACTTTAAATACTTAATAGCATGGGTGATTAGGGGTCACCATGCTGAACATCACCATTGCAAAACCTTTTCACAATTACAGAAAATTGTACTGGACAATGCTGTTACCTTACTCTTTGGTTTTGAACATCTTGGGGTCATATGTTCCACAGTGCTTTGAGCAATGCTCAATAGATTGGTTTGCTGGGAAAAAAATAGTGAATGTTATGATCTGAGTTTCATACCTGTTCTGTTCTTTCAGATAAGCAATCAAAATATATTTTTTAATTTAACAAAACACATTTTGAATAAAGGGGCCTCCGAAGAAGGAGGAAAAGAAGGGCAATGCTCCTGGTCTGTCTCTTGTCTTAAGCTCTAGGAAGGGTCAGGCTTCCATCGTGTCCCACTGATAGGAAGGAAGGCAAATATAAGTTTAGAGTCTCATTCTGGGAAACTGTACATTTGACAATTTTTTCTGGGTTGGGTGTGAAAAATGATAGCAGGTATAAATATTGCTCACAGAAACAGGCTATATCGTTTCTCTAGCAAATAAAGTCCACTAGACCATGTCACTTTTGATTTTTAGACAATATTAGTGTTAGCTTTAATGCTTAGTTTTAATTGCTATGGGGAGTGAATTTCAGCTTAAAGTGGTAAGGGGAGATATTAGGGTGATTTAAGTCACGCTTGATCCTTGGAAGAAAAGTTATGACCAACCTGGCCAGCATATTAAAAAGTAGACATGTTACTTTGCCAACAAAGGTCCATCTAGTCAAAGCTATGGTTTTCCCAATAGTCATGTATGGATGTGAGAGTTGGACTATAAAGAAAGCTGAGCACCAAAAAATTAATGCTTTTGAACTGTGGTGTTGGAGAAGACTCTGAGAGTCCCTGGGACAGCAAGAGGATCCAACCAGTCCATCCTAAAGGAAATCAGTCCTGAATATTCATTGGAAGGACTGATGCTGAAGCTGAAATTCCAATACTTTGGCCACCTAATGCAAAAAAATTGACTCATTGGAAAAGACTCTGATGCTGGGAAAGACTGAAGGCAGGAGGAAAAGGGGATGGCAGAGGATGAGATGGTTGGATGGCTTCACTGACTCAATGGACATGAGTTTGAGTAAACTCTGGAAATTAGCGATGGAAAGGGAGGCCTAGCGTGCTGCAGTCCATGAGGTCGCAAAGAGTCTGACACGATTGAGCCACTGAACTGAACTGAAGTCATTTGCCAGCCACTGACCGTGCGATTAGCCACTTTAAAGATGCTCCTTTCAGCATGGACTGTTTTCTAAGTTTATAAGATGATTAGAAGCAATGCCCAGATCCGGGAGGATCAGGTATAATGAGCAAGGAAAATATGTTCTCCTCCAAAAAAACAAATAAGACCCTGGGCCCTAAAACTTGTCAATAAAAAAGAGGCTGATGCTGAAAAGAAGGAAACAAGAAAGAATAAAAGGAAGTTGTTTCTGTTGTTGCTTCTGTTTGGTTTTCTGAATGCAACTGCACTGTATGGTCTCCTAATTCTACAGTTAGTTTGTGGCAAATATTCAATGATCCTGTTTTCATCCTTTTCAAAGTTGGATATACTTATAAGCCGTATTGGTTCTCTCAAATCTCCATGGTAGGCAGGCCAGTGGTAATTGGTGCAGCTTCCAAAGTTTGAAATAAGCCCAGGAATAACTCCTACATTTAAACGACCCATAATTACTGTCAGATTTAGGGCTTCCCTGGTGATTCAGCTGGTAAAGAATCTGCCTCCAATGTGGGAGGCCTGGGTTTGATCCCTGGGTTGGGAAGATTCCTCTGGATGAAGGAAACGGTTACCCACTCCAGTATTCTGGCCTGTATAATTTCATGGACTATTTAGTCCATGGGTCACCACGAGTCAGACACAACTGTGTGACTTTCACTTTCAGTTAGCTGAATTTATGTGATTTAATACTTCAGATTTAGTTTAAGATTTAATAGTTGGTCTCCACTATCTTGGGACTTTCCAGATGATGCAGTGGTAAAGAATCCACCCGCCAATACAGGAGACGCAGGACACACAGGTACCATCACCGGGTCAGGAAGATCCCCTGAGGAGGAAATGGCAATCCAGTCCAGTATTCTTGCCTGGAAAATTCCATGGACAGAGGAGCTAGGTGGGGCTACAGTCCATGGGGTCTTAAAGAGTCAGACATGGCTGATCACATACACACACACTCCACTATCTCTGTTCCTCCTCCATTGATTTTGGATGGCAATTTGCTTAGTTAAAAGAAAAAGATTGTATTGTGTTTATAGTTCTGGAAGTAACCATTTGGCAATATGACCAAGCTTCTAGTCATACCATAGTTGAGTTAACTTAAGGACATCCAATCCTAGAAACTGGGAATTTTCTAATTTGAAAATTAACAATAACACAAGGGAAAAGAAAAACCATCCTTCACCCCACCACCCCAAACAATTGTTGCTTGTGTCTATAACTTTCCAGTATCTGTCTACACGTATACATGTCTTATCGATTGTATTCACATACTACTTTGTATTTGTATTTTTTTCTCTCTTAAGATCACATTTCAAGCATTTAAAAACTTCAATTTTGGAAAAACGATAACTCTGATATCATTCCACAGTTGTTGGAAGAGGCATTTATTGCCTCAGGAATCCCAACAAATCATTCCAGTCTCCTGTCAGTCTCCAATGACACCATTTAGGAAGAAGTGGAGGTAAGAAATAAAAAATAATGTAACCCTGTGAGGGAAGAAGACGCAGAGTTGCTGAATGCTGTTGTCTGACAAGACATCTCTAGAGAGACTAAGATGAAAACCGCACAAATTACTGAAAGCAATTTAAGGAACTGGAGACCCCTCAAGTGTGGAAAAGGGAGGTGTAAAGGATTGTGGTCTGGAGGAATCTGTTCTTTTTCGCAAGAACATGTGGTAAAGATGGCTAGCTAAGTGAGTTTGTATATTTGCAAAAGAATGACTTCTTAATCTGAGAAAGAAGGGTCTTGCCAGTCACACTGCAGGGGGTGGGACAGGGGTGAGTGCAGAGTTTGCCTTGCACAGTTGCAGGCTTTTGCGGCAGGGTCCTTCCATCCCTGCCTTAATCAGACATTGTCCTTGCCTTGACCTTGGAAAAAGGGTCTTTACATTGTCTGCAGCTGTCTGAGCCATGCAGCTCCTGAAATGCTGTGTCTTTGTGAAAAGGCGCTGCTGCCTGGCATAGTAACATAGCAAGCACACATGTATTCTTTGTACGCAAGCAGTCTCCTATCAGTGCAAGGGGTACAAAGAAGACACATTTTCCACCTGTTTCTACTCTTCTGCCACACTTAGGTTTTTGTTTTTGTTTTTTTACTTAGGATGTGGCTCTTGAAAAGAGTGAGATTCAGGTTTATCATACAGTTGGTTGATGGAGAGAAAGCACTCAGAATTTAACTCATCTTTTGCCTTGGTGACTTAGATCTCAGTATGTGTGTGTGTGCTAACTTGCTTTGGTCATGTCTGACTTTATCACTCTGTGGACTGTAGCCCACCAGGCTCCTCTGTCCATGGGATTCTCCAGGCAAGAATACTGGAGAAGGTTGCCATGCCCCCCTCCAGGGAATCTTCCTGACCCAGGGATCGAACCCACGTCTCTTATGTCTCCTGCATGAGCAGGCAAGTTCTTTACCACTAGCGCTGCCTGGGAAGCCCAAACCTCAGTATACTTAAACTCAAGTTTTGTTCTTCTAATTAATGGGTTGGAGTGAGAGAGGAGAAATGAAAAGAGTGAGCCCCACCCTCTTCTCGATATCTTGTGTGTCCCTGGAACATCTGATTTGTTTATAGAAGGGTGTCGTCATGCTGGTAAGAATCATCAGTGGCTTGAATCCTCAGAAAGGACCCGAGGGTGATTTTCTCATAATTTTAGCTCCTGGGTTATGCCACATTCTCTTTGTGTGCCCTTGACATTTTTGGTTCTCTGTTTCCTTTTTTAAAATAAGAGGGATGGACTTTATAGATGTTATCAAGGTTCCTTCTACTTCTAACACTTTACAATTCTATGACTTATTTATGGTTGGCCCTGCACAGTGTAGATGATGACACAGGTAGAAGCTAATAAGGGGAGGGGGAAGAAGTAAAATTTATCAAGGGCTTCCAGTGTGCTGAGCATGGGGTTGAGCACTGCATCTATGTGATATTCTTTCATCCCCAGCTATGGGGTAAAAAAGTCCTACTCCCAATATAAGATGAAGAAACGGGTCAGAGATAAATAAGTGGCTTTCAAGCCAGCGTGCTACAGAATCAGAGGACCACAACTTTCTTTGACTCCCAAGTCCAGCCCCTTTCTAATTCTGCTTCATCACTACCCTCCTAGCCACAGTTATGCACAGGGCCTGGCCTGTCTCCCCTCTGGCCTGACCCTCTGATCTGAGGGTGTCACAAGAGGTCATGGAAAGGACTCGACCACCAATTAACCAGTGAGCTGGACCTTGGCTATAGGAGGCTCCACACTCCTCCCTGTCCTTGGAAAGTCGAAGAACTCTCTGTTCATCATTCCCATAGTGGGAGACCATTGCAAGGATGCAGCCATAAGACAGCAAGGTGCTATTAAGACCATCTTGACTGACTACTCGACCGAACCCAGTTAAGGCCCCTTTATGACCTTTAAAAAATATAGATTGGAGTATAACTGCTTTATCATGCTGTGTTATTTTCTGTTGTACAGCAAAGTGAATCAGCTACATGAATACATATATCCCTTCTGTTTTGGATTTTCTTCCCATCTGGGTCACCGCTTGAGTACAGTTCCCTGTGCTATATAGTAGGTTCTCATTAGTTATCTATTTTATGCCTAGCATCAATATATCGATCACAGTCTCCCAATCCCTCCCACACCGTGCCTTAGTATCCATACGTTCGTTTTCTATGTCTGTATCTCTGTTTCTAGTTTGTAAATAAGATCATCTGTACCAATTTTTTCAGATTCCACATACAAACATTAGTATATGATACTGGTTTTTCTCTTTCTGACTTACTTCACTCTTTGAACTTTTAAGATTTTGCTGGGTGGGTGCAGAGATCTCCTTGCCCTGTGGCTTCTCTGAGATAAACCATCCAGCAGTCCTCTCTCTTGATAAAGCTCCACCTACCCGTCTGCAGTTCTCGCGAGAAGGAGTTCCCAAACATGGCTACCGCCAGTGTCTGTGTTTCTGGAAGGAGCTGCAGGCGACCCCACACCACCTCTCCAGGAGCCTCTCCAAGACCCACAGGTAGGCCTGGCCCACGCTCTTACCAAATTACTGCTTCTATGTGAGACTTTGTTTGCGCCCTCTAAGAGTGAAGCCTCTGTTTTTTTTTTTCAGTCCTGGGGGCTGGCTCCTGCAATAAAGGCCTGCTAGGCCTCAAAGCCAAATGCTCTGGGGGCTCATCTTACTGGTGCTGGACCTCCGGGCTGGGGAGCCTGATGGGAGGCTCTGAACTTTCACTCCTGTGGGAGACCTTCCGGAGGATGTAATTACCTTCCCGTTTGTAGGTCGCTCACCCGTTGGTGTGGGATTTGAGAATACTGGGTGTCTGTTCCTCCTACCCGTGTCTGCTTGTGGTTTCTTGTGGTTCCTGTCTTTGGTGGTCAGAGATCTTTTCTGGTGGGTTCCAGGTTTTGGTTTTTTGTTTGTTTTTTTTGATTGCTTTCTGTGGATAGTTGTGATTTCCGCATGCCTGTGAAAGGAAGCAAACTCGGGGTTCCACTACTATGTTATCCTGAAAGTGAAAGTCACTCAGTCGTGTCTGACTCTTTGCGACCCCATGGACTATACAGTCCATGGAATTCTCTAGGCCAGAATACTGGAGTGGGTAGCCGTTCCCTTCTCCAGGGCATCTTTCCAACCCAGGAATCGAACCCAGGCCTCCCACGTTGCAAGCAGATTCTTTACCAGTTGAGCCACCAGGGAAACCCCTATATCATCTTGGCCACTCCAAAAAAAAAAAAAAAAACTTTTTGGCTTATTTTTCTTACTGTCTTCTATTTGTTTGCTTATTTGTTTTTTAATTCATAGCCTTATTTCCTGAAATTTTTATCTAGAAAATTCAAGAATATGTTTAAAAAATGCAAAAAAAAAAATAAACCTAAAATCCCACTACCTGGAGATACACACTGGTAATACTTCAACCACAGTCTCTTCAGATATCTCTATATACTTTGAAATGTGATGCACTTACTCACCTACACATGCATACTACTCACAACTGCATGTTAAGTGAGATAGTTCCTATTATATGTTTGGGGTGAAGTCCCAGTGATGCTGAAAACGTAGGCAAACATGTAGCACGTTAATTAATTTAACACATTAACAGGTGTTAAGCATATTGGCAAATTATCAGTTAGAAGACATGGTCCCCGCTCAGAGACCAGATCCCCACTCTTGGATCAAACATTCATTCCCCTAAACTCTAATTTTTGACAACCTGAATGACTCTCCACAAGTTATATTTGGCTAAACAAAGCTGTTACTTCCTCCCTCCCAGAAGTGACCCTTGCCTACTTACTAATTAAGGAAGGGTTTAAAAGGACCAGCCTTCTTATTAAATACCTTAAATTGAGACAACTCTAAATGGCCTTCTCAGATTCAGAGCTCTGCACAGGATCTGTTGAAACCCTTGTTGTGGCTCCATTAGAACTAAACCTCTCTCTGTCCCAAACCCCGTTTTCTTTACCCTGCTACTTATGTTGAAATCTATCTCATAATCCTGTATGCTAGTCTTCCTATAAGAGTCTGCTTCCCAGGGAATTCTATTTCAATGATAACAAACTGTTCCTGCAAACCAGTCTAAGAGAATACTCAACCCTTGGGGTCTGGGACCCAGGTGGGGTGAGTATAGGGATTCCTAAGTTATAAATGGCTTTCCTGGCGGCTAAGTGGTAAAGAATCCCCCTGCCAATGCAGGAGACACGGGTTGGATTCCTGGGTCGGGAAGACTCCCTGGAGAAGTAAATGGTGACCCACTTCAGTATTCTTGCCTGGAAAATCCCATGGACAGAGGAGCCTGGCGGGCTGTAGTTTACAGGGTCACAAAGAATTGGACACAACTTAGCGACTGAACAAAAACAGCGACAGCAAACCAGGCTGCACCAGTGCCTCTTCACTGTCTTTCCTTGCTCTCCCTGTGTGGGGGCCACTTTCAGGTCTGCCCCCACCTCCGGAAACTGCCAAGGTTTTGAACCAACAGAGGCAGAAGGTGGAGAACAGAATACTGGTCATGGGAACAAGCTTTCAAATCAATATCTAGTTTGGAAAGAGATCAGAGGGACAACTTTGAATGATCTTTGTGCTTTAGTTTTATTAAATGGAAAGCATAAAAATGACATTGAAGGTAGTATTAATAGTGAGAATCTCATAATCCTGTCATCTGAAAGCAGCCATTTTAATTATTGCATGTTTTACACATACATACCTATTTCATATATTTACAATTATAGTCTACATGTTGCCTTTGCTGTTAAAAGTTAATATTCTTTAATAAATGTTTTGAGGGATGCTTTAGCTGTTGCCCTTTGTCACATTCTACCTCTTATCTCCTCCGCCTAACATATGCAGAACATATGGCCAAGAATAAAATGGCTCGAAACCAAATGATGATTTTCTAATAAATTTCTATTTGGAGTATGTCAAAATCTGAACATATTGATTCTATAAATTAAAACATATTCTGTGGAAATTAGATTTCTGTAACTAGATTATGCATACACACAAACACGCACACATCTTTTTCTTTTCAAATAAGGCATTTGTGGTTGATTCACTTTGCCAATAAGTGCACCTTTGAGTCATTGATCACACATGTTAGCATAATGTGACATCTAAATTTCATTAATTTGAAAAGAAATTGCTACGTTTTAGCTCTGTTTGCCATATATAAAAGTACAGTATAATAAGAGGGAAGAGATAGGGAGTTTGAGATGGACATGGGCACACTGCTATATTTAAAATAAGTAACCAATAAAGTCCTACTCTACAGCACAGGGAACTCTGCTATGTGTTACATGGCAGCTTGGATAGGAGGGGAGTTTGGAGGATAATGGAGACATGTACATGCATGGCTGAGTTCCTTTGCTGCCCACCTGAAACTATTAATATCACAACATTGTTAATTGGCTATACTCTAATATAAAATAAAAACCTTTTTTAAAAAGTACATTATATACCCCCCCAAAATGTGGAAGGCAAAGGCCTCAGTTAGTCTCATTTTAATTAGAAGAAATGAGAATTATACACGAGGAAACCCAGGCATCGTTATGGACTGTTACGAGTTTGTCATATTAATTTGATGGCAGTATTTTGTGTATAATGAGAGGGATAAACATCACACACGGACCACTTTGATGTGTCTCATTGCCCTGACTGACCTAGGTCTGCAAGATAATCAGTTCTTAAAAGCTTATAATCTGGGGACTCTCTCATTTATCCCCAGAGAATTAGCAGAATGAGGTGATCTGAGTGACACTGAGACTGTGTCTCGCAGCTGGCCATTAGGTTTGCTACCCCAGACACCCAGAAAGCTCAGACACTTAGAGTTTTGCCCTTGACTTTATTGACTAAGGTCCCTTGTTTTATAACTTATTTGTTGCAGATTGAACTTGCTTGCAGGAAGATTCTTTACCAACTGAGCTATGAGGGAAGCCCTCATTGTTCTGTTCGGAGAAGGCAATGGCACCCCTCTCCAGTACTCTTGCCTGGAAAATCCCATGGACGGAGGGGCCTGGTGGGTTGCAGTCCATGGGGTCGCTAAGAGTCGGACACGACTGAGCGACTTCACTTTCACTTTTCACTTTCATGCATTGGAGAAGGAAATGGCAACCCACTCCAGTGTTCTTGCCTGGAGAATCCAGGGACAGTGGAGCCTGGTGGGCTGCCATCTATGGGGTCACACAGAGTCGGACACGACTGAAGTGACTTAGCAGCAGCAGCAGCATTGTTCTGTTAGAACATTTATAATCATACTTCTCTTTAACTAGGCAGTCTGATGACCGCAAGTGGTTTTTAGGATGTGGACAGTCACTGGAGAGCTGAAAAGGATGGACAAGGACCTTCAAGGACTGTACAGAACAGGAAAATCTGCTCAATATTATGGCAGCCCGGATGGGAGAGGAGTTTGGAGGAGAATGGATACACGTATATGTATGGCTGAGTCCCTTGGATGTCTGCCTGAAAATATCACGACATTGTTAATCGGTTATACTCCAATATAAAATAAAAGTTGAAAAAAAAACATGGCGGACTGACAAGGTGAGTCTGCTCCGGAGCTATCTCTCTTCAGCCCCTGCGTGGGGCAGCTGATATGATCCCAGGTGCTCCTATTAACCTGTGTTCTCTGTGAGTGTGGAAATAGGGCTCTCCAGGCAGGCAGGAGTGTCTGCTGCCCACATGACCTAGGCCAGCCCTGCCTGATTTATACAGGAAACAGCTGGCCCCCATTAGGGCACTGATCAGCATAAATAGGCCCTAATGAAGGTGAGCCCTTGACACCATAGCTGGTTAATTTCTGAGCACTGGCCAACACTTCACAGTGCTGAGCTGTGTGAGAAAGCTCTTCTTCCAGAAGCCACAGGCCCCAGAAGCTCTGACTGGATGGGTGACAGTTGGGTGGATAAACCCAATTGGCCTTGACTCCACTCCTTGTTCAGGACTGCTTTGTCCTGAGCTGCTAAATTTCTTCCCTCTCCTCTCCTAGGAGAGGATGATTAGCATCTGCCCACTTCCATTTCTATCCCCTCAGACCCCAAATGGCACAGAAACAACCCCTCAAAAGTAATGACAAATGTAAGGGTGACCCACCCAGCCAGGGTATTGTGAGTGGGAAGCTTAGTATCTCAGACCCACGTTGTTGTTATTTAGTTACTAAATTGTGTCTGACTCTTTGTGACTCCATGGACTGTAGCCTGCCAGGCTCCTCTGTCCATGGGATTCTCCAGGCAAGAATACTGGAGTGGGTTGCCATTTCCTCCTCCAGGGGATCTTCCCAACCCAGGAATCGAACACGCATCTCTTGCATCTCCTGCCTTAGCAGGCAAATGCTTTACCACTAGTGCCATTTTCAAATTTGTGCGTGACAAATGAAACAAGACTGAGCACAGTTCCCAATACCTAGTAAGCTCCCAATGAATATTCACTAAAAATGTATTAGTTAATATAATAATTTATAGAACTCAGCCTGTGAAGCATGCCTAGTCTGTGTGATTTATAACTATGTATATTAATATTATCATGCATTCCGTGCTGTGATGATCAGGTTTTGATGAGCAGTGGACTGGGTGCTAAGCTTAGAGAATAGAGGTTTTTGGAGAAACCTGAGGGTCAGTAGACACAAGTGAGCACCAAGGTGGGCAAAAAGACCGTTGTCCACTAATCCAAATACACAAATCTTAGGAATACACACACTTAGCAGAGTATACAACAAAGGCTAGCATGTGGGGAAAAGAAGGACAAAAAGTACACTCTTAAACTGGCAAGAAAGCTGCCGGCACTTAGTGTAGTTTTGACTAAAAGCCAGAGGAGTTGTTCTTTGATTCCTAGTGAAAAATAGCATTTTACTTCCCAGATTCTAAAATGAAGTCTAAAGATGTGGGTTTGCAGGACAGGAAGATTGGTATAAGGCAGCTTAGATAGAAATTATCTAACTGTAAATAGCAGAAATATTTGAAGGAACTTTCAAGTATGTGATACAATAACGTTAACCATAGTTGTTATGTTGTACATTTCATTCCCAGAATTTAGTTAATGTATAACTTTAAGTTTGTACCCTCTGACCACTTTCACCACATCCCCCCATCCTTTATCCCTCATCTTGGGGCAATCACCAATCAGATATGTTTTCATGATTTCCTTAGATAAAAGTGAGATCATAACGTATTTGTATTTGTCTTTGACTTACTTCACTTAGCATAATGTCCTCAAGATCCATCTGTATTGTTTGAAATGGCAGGATTTCTTTCTTTCTTACGGCTAAATAGTATTTGTGCATGTGAGTGTATATGTATCTCGCCTTTTCTTTTTACATTCATTCACAGATGGATACTTAGGTTGTTTTCCATGTCTTGCCTATTGCAAATAATGCTGCAATAAATATAGGAGTGTAGATATCTATTTGAGATAGTGATTTCATTTCCTTCAGATATATACTCAGAAGTGGAATTGCTGGGTCATAGTTGCTAAAGGAGTAGATCTTAAAAATTCCCATCACAAGAAAAAAATTGTAACTATGTGAAGTTATGGATGTTGACTAGACATCATGGTGATCACATTACAATATGTACCTGTATCAAAGCATCGAAGCTTTAAGTTGTATATTGTTTAGTGACTCAATTGTGTCTGACTCTTTTGCGACTCCATGAACTGTACCCCAACAGGCTCCTCTGTCCATGGGATTTCCCAGGCAAGAATACTGGAGTGGGTTGCCATTTTGTTCTCCAGGAGATCTTCCCAACCCAGGAATCAAACCTGTGTCTCCTTCATTGGCAGGTGGGTTCTTTACCACTGAGCCACCGTGGACAACTTTATGTTGTATACCTTAAACTTAAGTTTAATGTTGTGTGTCTATTATGTCTCAGTAAAACTGGGAAGAATAATTGAAAGGAAGTAGAAACATAGAATGTCTGGGAATGTTTGGTATTGTTGCCATCTGTGATCTCTCCCATATGTCTGATGCTTTTCAGACTGTGAAACAGTATACCCACATTATTTATTTAATATTAGTGGCATGATAGATGGATTGACATTTTCATTCTCCTTTCTTGAAGATAAGGGAACTGAGGTCCAGGCTGACTATATGATTTGCCCAAGGTCACACAGAAGAAAAAGAATAGCAGCAGGGATGAAATCCAGGCCTCTTGAGTGTAACATCCAGACTTATTCTATTAAAATATATTTTTTAAAAATCTGCTTGTTAAAGTTATATTTCTGACATTTATATTTTGGAATCTCAACTATACACATTTTGGAATCCCTGAAATTCTCCATTTTGGTATAAGTCAATAATGAACTTGAGCAGAGAAAATGAGACTCATGACCTTAATTGGCTCCACACAGTAGATATGACAGTAAAAGGAAGTAAACTGTAAGAAAATATTTTAAATACTGACTCTTAGTGTGATTAATACTCAATTTTAACATATCATACTGTGGTATAACCACAAATCACTTGACAATCAGGCTAAAAGCACAATTTGAGCTGAAAAAAAAGGGAGGAGGAGAGAGAAGGAGCATCATTACCTATTTTTTTTCCTAGTTATGTTTGGACTTAAAATAGAAAGCATTTGAAAGACCATATGGTTAGCAGATGCTGTTAAAGGGGTGTTGAAGATTCACTGGTGGGATCAGGAATGAGGGTCAATGGAATAAATGTCTTCATCACTGAAGGCGCCTCTGCCGCTGGCACTCCGGCACTGATGGGACCTACCGAGGGAATCCTTGCAGGGAGAGAAGGCCTGCTGTCTCCTCTGATGGGTCCTTATATACTTAAGGCCCTCTGATGACACTATATCTCATTTGGAAAAAATAAACACATGAAGTCTGCTATGCATAAAGAACCCAAACGCACTGGCAGTACCTACTGATCCCCTGGAAATAGGTACTGATTTCATAAATCATAGAGTATTCCCATAGGAAGTGAGGTTTATTCAAAATCCTTATTTCATAGATCAGTTTACTAAAAGTTAAAGAGGTTGCTTGCCTCACCAAAGGTCACTTAGTTAGATAACGGGAACTCCAGGACTGAGTCTAAGGCGCCGTCCACCCCAAGATGCTGCACTCTCTTCCTTGCTCAAAGGACAATACTGGGTATACACTATGTATCCGTCATTGCTTCCTCTGGGTTGGGAGTTCAATTCAATGGACTTGTTTAGAGTTTCTACATTTTACCAAGCACTGTGCTGGACATAAAGACACATGACACAGAATGCACACTCGAAGAGCTTACACATCAAGGGAGAGATGGATCGACCTCTATCTGACTCCCACTACAGTGGTTTCAGCTCCCAACTGTATACCAGTACTTGATATTCGTGATATTCACTGGTCATCACAAGCTCACACTTCATCTTTTCAGTTTTTTTATTCTTTGCATCCCTTTCACCTTTGTTCCATCACCACATGGCTTAATGATGCATTGGGCTGGCCAAAAAATTTGCCCAAGTTTTTCTATAACATCCTACTGAAAACCGAAACGGACATTTTGGCCAGCATAATATTCCCTTCCACACGTCTCTCTCTCATTTCGTGATGAGGTTGTTCCTCCAGAAAATCTTCTATGCTTTACCCCATACCTGGCTATGTTTCCTTCCACTGAGGTTACACAATACCTGTCTATATCATGTTTATGTCATTTATAATTTTATATTCTGTTACCATCATGGATGTATACCTTATCTCCTTCACTTAATGCTTTAGATCCTTGGAGCAAAAATGTAAGTCTGATTTACCTCTCTATTCTTACATCCCTAGAAGAGTCATCACACAGAGTAAAGTCTCAACACGTAATCGTATAAATGAATACAGAGTTTGCATAATTTATTTAATTCAATTCAGCACTCATGCTTTGAATATTTACTCTAAGCCTGCTGTGGTGAGTAAATATTAGTTTTTTTATTGATCATTAAACAGATTCAACCTTGAGCATGTGGATGTGATTGCTCCTTCTGACTTTACTCAGGAGCTAAACCTTGAGGGAGCTCTGAGAGGCCTCAAGGGAACTGTGGGAGCAGTGGTATCTCCATCAAGCACATTGCTGAGTTTTGTTTTTTGAAGCTTAGACCTTAGAGGGAATTCTACATACCAGAAGACACTTTCTTTCTCAAGCTAAATCCTCAGGGAAATGTAAATGAACCTTTTTTTTCTTTTTCCCTTGACTTACCAAAGTCATTCAGTTCAGTTCAGTCGCTCAGTCATGCCAGATTCTTTGCTACCTGTCCATCACCAACTTCCGGAGCTTACTCAAACTCATGTCCATTGAGTCGGTGATGCCATCCAACCATCTCTTCCTTGATGTCCCCTTCTCCTCCTGCCTGCAATCTTTCCCAGCATCGGGGTCTTTTCCAATGAGTCAGTTTTTCACATCAGGCGGCCAAAGGATTGGAGTTTCAGCTTCAGCATCAGTACTTCCAATGATTATTCAGCACTGATTTCCTTTAGGATAGACTGGTTGGATCTCCTTGCTGTCCCAGGGACTTTCAAGAGTCTTCTCCAACACCATACTTCAAAAGCATCAATTCTTCGGCGCTCAACTTCCCTTATAGTCCAACTCTCACACCCAACATGACTACTGGAAAAACCATAGTTTGACTAGATGGACCTTTGTTGGCAAAGTAATTTCTCTGCTTTTTAGTATGCTGTCTAGGTTGGTCATAACTTTTCTTCTAAGGAGCAAGCATCTTTTAATTTCATGGTTGAAGTCACCATCTGCAGTGATTTTGGAGTGCAAGAAAATAAAGTCTCTCACTGTTTCTATTGTTTCCCCATCTATTTGCCATGAAGTGATAGGACTGGATGCCATGATCTTAGCTTTCTGAATGTTGAATTTTAAGCTAACTTTTTCACACTCCTCCTTCACTTTCATCAAGAGCCTCTTTAGTTCTTCTTCTTTGCTTTCTGCCATAATGGTGGTGTCATCTGCATATCCAAGGTTACTGATATTTCTCCCAGCAATCTTGATTCCAGCTTGTGCTTCATCCAGCTCAGCACTTCTCATGATGTACTCTGCATAGAAGTTAAATAAGCAGGGTGACCATATACAGCCTTGACATACTCCTTTCTGGATTTGGAACCAGTCTGTTGTTCCATGTACAGTTCTAACTATTGCTTCTTGACCTGCATACAGATTTCTCAAGAGACAGGTCAGGTGGTCTGGTATTCCCATCTTTTTTAAGAATTTTCCACAGTTTGTTGTGATTCACACAAAGGCTTTGGCATAGTCAATAAAACAGAAGTAGATGTTTTTCTGGAACTCTCTTGCTTTTTCGATGATCTAACAGATGTTGGCAATTTGATCTCTGGCTCCTCTGCTTTTTCTAAATCCAGATTGAACAACTGGAAGTTCACTGTTCACATACTATTGAAGCCTGGCTTGGAGAATTTTGAACATTACTTTACTATCGTGTGAGATGAGTGCAATTGTACTATAGTTTGAGCATTCTTTTGCATTGCCTTTCTTTGGGACTGGAATTAAAACTGACCTTTTTTCAGTTCTGTGGCCACTGCTGAGTTTTCCAATTAGCTTCAGGTTAAGTTTTTTGGTAACTGTCTTGGTTGAGCAGCAATATTTTGCTGTGTATCCTTGTGTTTCTATCTAATAATGAGTTCACAAGGTTTGAAGAAGTCATTGCCACGTCCCTTCTTTCTTCGCAGTGAAATATTTTCTCTAAGCTAGATTTGTGTGCTCTCAGTTATCCTGTCCTACTATTTAAAAATAGCCATTCTTATACAGCTTTTATTTATTGTTTTATTGTCTCTCTTCCATACCTAATGGCCTTAACACATGACCTCATTAATTAACACACACACTGCTTGGTATTTGCAACAGGTATTTACAGTTACATAGAGCAAAAATGGGAAATACTCTTCAAAAGGTGACATTGAATTCTACTTTATAGCGCAATAGAGCCCATTTACTTTTTTCACTTTTCTCTTTCTGGATTTATGTAAGCATAAAACCAACACCTCAGTCAGTCTATCTCATCAAGAAGCTTTCATGTCTCTTATCCTTCTCTGTCAAAGGGCAGACAGACTGAAAACCACAATCACAGAAAACTAACCAGTCTAATCGCATGGACCACAGCCTTGTCTAACTCAGTGAAACTATGAGTGATGCTGTGTAAGGCCACCCAAGACAGACGGGTCATGATGGAGAGTTCTGAAAAAATCTGGTCCACTGGAGAAGGGAATGGCAAACCACCTCAGTATTCCTGCCTTGAGAACCCCGTGAACAGTATGAAAAGGCAAAATGATAGGACACTGAAAGATGAATTCCCCAGGTCAGTAGGTGCCCAATATGCTACTGGAGATCAGTGGAGAAATAACTCGAGAGACAATGAAGGGATGGAGTCAAAGCAAAAACAACACCCATTTGTGGATGAGACTGGTGATGGAAGCAAGGTCTGATGCTGTAAAGAGCACTATTGCTTAGGAACCTGGAATGTTAGGTCCATGAATCAAGGCAAACTGGAAGTGATCAAACAGGAGATGGCAAGAGTGAATGTCAACATTTTAGGAATCGGTGAACTAAAATGAACTGGAATGGGTGAATTTAACTCAGATGACCATTATATCTACTACTGTGGGCAGGAATCCCTTAGAAGAAATGGAGTAGCCATCATGGTCAACAAAAGAGTTCGAAATGCAGTACTTGGATGCAGTCTCAAAAATGACAGAATGATCTCTGTTCATTTACAAGGCAAACCATTCAGTATCACGGTAATCCAAGTCTATGCCCCAACCAGTAATGCTGAAGAAGCTGAAGATGAATGGTTCTATGAAGAACTACAAGACCTTCTAGAATTAACACCCAAAAAAGATGTCCTTTTCATTAGATGGCACTGGAATGCAAAAGTAGGAAGTCAAACACCTGGAGTAACAGGCAAATTTGGCCTTGGAGTATGGAATGAAGAAGGGCAAAGGCTAATAGAGTTCTGCCAAGAAAATGCACTGGTCATAGCAAACATCCTCTTCCAACAACACAAGAGAAGACTACACATGGACATCACCAGATGGTCAACACCAAAATCAGATTGATTATATTCTTTGCAGCCAAAGATGGAGAAACTCTATACAGTCAGCAAAAATAAGACCGGGAGCTAACTGGCTCAGATCATGAACTCCTTATTGCCAAATTCAGATATAAATTGAAGAAAGTAGGGAAGACCACTACAACATTCAGGTATGACTTAAATCAAATCTCTAGTGATTATACAGTGGAAGTGAGAAATAGATTTAAAGGACTAGATCTGGTAGACTGAGTGCCTGATGAACTATGGACGGAGGTTTGTGACACTGTACAGGAGACAGGGAGCAAGACCATCCCCAAGAAAAAGAAATGCAAAAAAGCAAAATGGCTGTCTGGGGAGGCCTTACAAATATCTGTGAAAAGACGAGAAGCCAAAAGCAAAGGAGAAAAGGAAAGATATACCCATTTGAATGCAGACTTCCAAACAATAGCAAGGAGAGATAAGAAAGCCTTCCTCAGTGATCAGTGCAAAGAAATAGAGGAAAACAACAGAATGGGAAAGACGAGAGACCTCTTCAAGAAAATTAGAGATACCAAGGGAACATTTCCCACAAAGATGGGCTCAATAAAGGACAGAAATGGTATGGACCTAACAGAAGCAGAAGATATTAAGAAGATGTGGCAAGAATACTCAGAAGAACTATACAAAAAAGATCTTCATGACCCAGACAATCACGATGGTGTAATCACTCACCTAGAGCCAGACATCCTGGAATGTGAAGTCAAGTGGTTCTTAGGAAGCATCACTAAGAACAAAGCTAGTGAAGGTGATGGAATTCCAGTTGAGCTATTTCAAATCCTAAAAGATGATGCTCTTAAAGTGCTACACTCAATATGCCAGCAAATTTTGAAGCTCAGCAGTGGCCACAGCATTGGAAAAGGTCAGTTTTCATTCCAATCCCTTAGAAAGGCAACGCCAAAGAATGCTCAGACTACCACACAATTGCACTCATCTCACACGATAGTAAAGTAATGCTCAAAATTCTCGAAGCCAGGCTTCAGCAATACATGAACCGTGAACTTCCAGATGTTCAAGCTGGTTTTAGAAAAGGCAGAGGAACCAGAGATCAAATTGCCAACATCTGCTGGATCATTGAAAAAGCAAGAGAGTTCCAGAAAAACATC
Source organism: Dama dama (assembly GCF_033118175.1). Classification (NCBI taxonomy): domain Eukaryota; kingdom Metazoa; phylum Chordata; class Mammalia; order Artiodactyla; family Cervidae; genus Dama; species Dama dama. The sequence goes on along the minus strand of NC_083682.1, from coordinate 19,858,345 downwards.
TATTTCTGCTTTACTGACTATGCCAAAGCCTTTGACTGTGTGGATCACAATAAACTGTGGAAAATTCTGAAAGAGATGGGAATACCAGACCACCTCACCTGTCTCTTGAGAAACCTGTATGCAGGTCGAGAAGCATCAGTTAGAACTGTACATGGAACAACAGACTGGTTCCAAATAGGAAAAGGAGTACATCAAGGCTATATATTGTCACCGTGCTTATTTAACTTCTATGCAGAGTACATCATGAGAAACACTGGACTGGATGAAGCATAAGCTGGAATCAAGATTGCTGGGAGAAATGTCAATAACCTCAGATATGCAGACGACACCCCCCTTCTGGCAGAAAGTGAAGAAGAACTAAAGAGCCTGTTGATGAAAGTGAAAGACGAGAGTGAAAATGTTAGCTTAAAGCTCAACATTCAGAAAACAAAGATCATGGCATCCTGTCCCATCACTTCGTTCAAATAGATGGGGAAACAGTGGCAGACTTTATTTTTGGGGGTTAGAAATCACTGCAGATGGTGACTTCAGCCATGAAATAAAAAGACGCTTACTCCTTGGAAGAAAAGTTATGACCAAACTAGTTGGCATATTAAAAAGCAGAGACATTACTTTGCCAACAAAGGTCTGTTTAGTCAAGGCTATGGCTTTTCCAGTAGTCATGTATGGATGTGAGAGTTGGGCTGTAAAGAAAGCTGAGTGCTGAAGAATTGATGCTTTTGAACTGTGATATTGGAGAAGACTCTTGACAGTCCCTGGTGCAGCAAGGAGATTCAAGCAGTTCATCCTAAAGGAGATCAGTCTTGAATGTTCACTGGAAGGACTTATGTTGAAGCTGAAACTCCAATACTTTGGCCACCTGATGCGAAGAGCTGACTCATTTGAAAAGACCCTGATGCTGGGAAAGATTGAAGGCGAGAGGAGAAGGGGACAACAGAGGATGAGATGGTTGAATGGCATCACCGACTCAATGGACATGAGTCTGAGCATGCTCTGGGAGTTGGTGATGGACAAGGAAGCCTGGAGTGCTGAAGTCCATGGGGTCGCAAAAAGTTTGACACGACTGAATGACCAGACTGAACTGAAAACCCGCCAGGTCTAATAGGGTTTCATAATAAAATCATAGCCTAGGTTATATCTATATAATAACTGTAAAAGTTAATATTATTGGTTCATTTTATATTTCACAAACTCTTTGCACATGTATTATCTCTCTCGCTTCACACAACCACACATCAAGAGGATAGTTTTGTCACTTCATTGTGGATGAGGAAACTAAGGTTCAGAAAGATTGAATGGCCTTTTCAAGTTTATATCATCAGTCAAGTGTAGAACAAGGATCTATGCCCAGAATTATTTATTTTTAATAATAATGTCACTTACAGCAACATGGATGGACTTAGAGACTATCATACTGAGTGAAGTCAGACAGAGAAAAAGAAATATGATATCCCTTATATGTGGAATCTAAATAGAAGTGATACAAATGAACTTCTTTACAAAAGAGACTCACAGATGTAGAGATCAAATTTATGGTTGCTGGGGTGGGTGGGGGTGGCAGAATAGGGGGAAGAGCTAGGGAGTTTGGGATGGACATGTACACACTGCTATATTTAAGATGGATACCAGCAAGGATCTACTGTAGTGCACAGGGAACTCTGCTCAGTGTCATGTGGCAGCCTGGATGGGGAGCGGAGTTTGGGGCAAAATGGATACATGTGTATGTATGGCTGAGTCCCTGTGCTGTCCACCTGAAATCATCACAACAGTGTTAAATGGCTATATGCCAATACAAAATTAAAAGTTTCTTAAAAAAAAAAACAACAACCCAGAAGCCTTTTTTTTTTTTCTCGCTCTGTATGACTTCATTCTGAAAGTAAATTATATGTAGCAATTCTGTACTGGTACCAAATATCCAATAAGAGTTAAATCTACCAAAAACAGAGCCTCCAGGCAGACACTTGAATGTAGGTTCATGGTGAGTATGTGACCATGGGAACATCACAAATGAAAGGTGAAGGGGTCAATTATTCAATAAATGGTGCTAGGAAAATAGGCTAGGTTTACAAGGGAAAAAGAAATCAATGTAGATCTTCCTATAAAACTAAACATCAAAATAAAATCTAGATGAATTAAAGACTCCCATTTAAAAATCAGTAAATTGGAAGAAAATATAAATGAATAACTGCCCAATCCATGATATGGCAGAAATTTCCATACTTAAAACTAATGAGAGAGACCTCAAAAGAAGCAATCAATATACTTGACTAAATAACATTTTAAACTTTATATCAAAACCATAAACAACCTGTAATAAAAGAAGAAAATGTTTGGAACACATATGGCATAAAAGCTTAACACCCTTGATATATGAAAAGCCCATATGAGTCAATGAGAAATCACTAAAACAAAGGAGCACATAAATATGTGAAAATATTAAACTATTACTCAAAAATATACATTCAAAGAAAGAATTTACTGTAAAAATTTAGGTATACAATGTTTGTCGAGGTCAAGAGAGATAAATAAACATTTTAATTCACAAACACATGCATAAACTAATGTAGGCCTTTTAAGAATACGATTGAACAGTGTGTATAAAGAACAGGAAAAATAGTCATATCTTGTAACCTAATAATATGCTTTTAGGAATTTATCCCCAAAGTAACTAAATGTGAAGGATATATCATAAAATGTCAATTAAAACCTTATTTAAGAAAACGCCAGGGAGTGGGAGGGAGGCCCAAGAGAGAGAGGATGTAAATAGACACTTATAGCTGATTCATGCTTGAACAGCAGAAATCAGCACAACATTATAAAATAATTATCTTCCAATTTAAAGAAAAAATACATTGTAGGAGGAAACCTGCCTATCAAGGTTATAGTTGTCATTGCCAAGAACAAGGCTTTGTACCAGCTGGTAGCTTCAAAACATTGGTTGAGTGGTGGGATTAATGATGGACCACAACCTCATATACAATAGCTGATGAACAGTTAGGTACGTTAGACTATATCCAGATAATTAAATATAATCATGAAAATAAAATGTTTTGAAGAATTTTAAATGGAAAAACACTATTGATGTAGCATTTTAAGAAAAAGAATATGAACTGTACATGCAGTATCACAGTGTATGTATAAATATATTACAAATATATACATCCATATCATCTCAGAGAGCAATTTATTTCCTGGAGTTGGAATTATGGACAATTATTATTTCCTGGATGGTATTGTTTTCTGTATTTTTGTTTTCACAGCATACAACACATTTAATTTTTTTTTAAAAATGTACACAGAATAGTCTGAAAGGATTCATGTTAAAAAGTTAATCGTGATTATCTCCAGGTGGTGAGATGTTTTTAACTTTTGTAAATTTTCTATAATAAACTTGTGTTACTTTTAATCAGAAAAAAATGCTTATATTCTGTAAATGTTCTTATTCTGTTAATAAACAGATTGTCAATCAATAGCATGAAAAGGTGAGCAGTGAGACTTAGGAGCATCACAAAGTCAAGGTTAGCGACCGATGTGCAGCAAAGCGAGACTCTTATCAGAGTGACTGATGGATTGCATCAGTAGTCCCAGTTCTCCATACCTCCCAAATCAGTCACCCCTGCCAGGTGACTTTCGCTGCTCTCCCACTCTTAACTCTAGTCTTGGCCATGTGTTTTGTCTTGGCCAGTGGATTTGCAAATACAGCCTAAGTAAAGTTTGAAATGGGCCAGTTTCCCCCATGGTGCCTCCATGAGAACATATTCCATCCTTACTGCTGGAGATAAGAGACCCAGGGTCACCTCTGTGACCTCAGCCCACCCACAATGGACAACCAAGTGAGAGCGTGGACTCAGCTCAGATCAGAACCACCCAGGTCACGCAGCTAACGCAGTGATCCAAAGACCTGTGAGCTACGTAAACATGGCTGTGATCCACCGAGTTCTGGGGAAGCTGGCTCTACAGCATCATTGTGACAATGGACTCTGAGGCAAGGGGATGCCGTGACTATGAATTGATTAGAAGTCACCACAGAATTCCCTGTTTCACTGTGAAGATATTTACCTCTTCAGGGCTTGCTGAAAGAAGGATGAAACAGTCCTCTGGACAATTGACTTCCCATTGCTCAGACATCTTTCTATCCAATCAACTCATAGCCTACAAAGTACATTGATTTCATGGGTGGAAAATGCCCTTAATAAAATACACAGACACTCAAGTTCCTGGAAAGATTTTCACACCCATCCCCCCTAAGGCACTAATACACTGAAGTTCACACTAATGCATCTCTTAGAAGTTTAGTTAGCATTAAAATTTCTCCATGATTTCAGTCAAAGTGGGGCAATGACAAGCTGCAGTTCCTGGCAGCTGAGAGTAGACCATGAAATCTGGACAGCATGCAACGGTGCAGGCATCCGATGGCTCTTCGTAGCAAAACAGACCCTGACTGTGGCTGTTGCTATCATCTTTCCACAGTTCTTTAACCTTCAATACCAAACATTAAACCAAGTGCATGAATCAGAGGAGTGCCAAAATTTAAAGGTGGAAATCCACTAGTTATGAACGCATTAAACCTCATTACGTTTCTATCCAAACACTGTTTGAGGGGGAAAGGACCTGGTCAGTCTGACAGGCATGTTGAGCTGTCAAAGACAGGGGTCATCATCTATTTGAATCACAAAAGTAAAGATAAAAACCTCCATTTACTGAGCAACTAAACTGCATCAAGATTGCACTATTCTCTTTACACAGTATCAAAAGACTACTGTAAGATAACTGTCATTCCCTCCATATTGTAGGAATATCAACAAATATACTGTCTAAAGTTTAGAGAGGCCAGAAAATGTGCCAGGTCACAGGCTGGTCACTGCCAGTCGGCTCACACCATGCCCTGGGACTGAAAGACCCATTCTTTCACACCCAGGTCATTTACTTCCTGTGACTGCATTATAGTGAGCAGACAAGATGATGTTCACATGCCTTGTATCTTGGAAGTTACACTGAACCTCGTCAATCAACAAATTGGCATTCTGATTTTAAAATAAAATGTAATTTCTAATGATCCCAGTTTTGTCCTCCAGAGTCTTTTTCATCTGACACACAGAAGAGACTTTTATATTTGCCTTTCATATATCTCCAATAACCTTAAAACATTCCAAAAAATATAAATTGTCACCTAGCAATCTGTAGTCACTTTAATATGAAGACTTAAAGGACTGTGAATGTTCTTCATCTGCTACTTAACATACGGTACCTTCTGATTCTGTTAGTATAATATGATAATTACAAATTATATGATTTAATTATAATGTTTACCATGCTGTTCATGGGCTCATGATTGTAAAAACAAGAAATATGATCCTCCTATAGCTAATAAGCTTTATTTTGTATCAAAGCAAATACCACTCTTTCTTCATTTCATTTAGTCTCTTCTCTCCCCTGCCCCCTCTCCTGCCTAAGTCAATTTTGGCCAAATAGACCCCAGCACAGCACATTGTTCTATGGAATGCCCCCTTCTTTTCCCTGCTAAGCCCTGTACACAGTGAACTGTCTCCAGGGAAGATTTTAATAAAAAAATCACATTAAGATATTAATTTATAGCAGCTTAAAATCTTACTCTTTCCAGATTACATATGTCTTAATAGGGGCAGTGATAAATCAACTTAAAAACTAAAACTCTGGCAGAAGAAATTCTAGCATGAAGTGAAAGCTTATGAGATGAAATACTTTGAGAAGTGATTCTTTTTCCTGGTGCCCCTCAGTTCATGTCATTTGAACCTGTTTGTCTCCGTGGCACCTTTTCTTCACCCATAGCAGTAAGTCATGTGGAGACTGCAAAACAAAACAACAACAACAAAAAAACACTTGCTTTCCCAAAGCCATGAGAAACCAAACTTGAAACTCAGAACTGCAGATTAGATTCTAAGTGCTTTTCTATAATTTTATTTTCTGCAACAACATTTTGGTCTGAGTCAAGCTTGCCTGCTTTAAGATACTTAGAGCAAAATAAGAGCAGTAACTACAGCTCATTATGATGACAATGGGACCAATTTAAGAAAATGAGAAATACTGGGTCCACTCATACTCAGTGCTCCATTGAAAAGATGTGAGGTAGAAAATAGGAAGTTAATTGCTGAATGTATAAATGAGTGAATATTTGCATATGCACACTCATATTGCACACACTCCCATTCCATACATACAGACACACATACATTGACTGCCAATATATACAAAGATAGGCACACATACTTAACATGGAAACAAAATCATTTTCTGAGATTTGGGGAACAAACATTTTTATATATCATGCTTACCACTCACTGTGTATAATTTACCTTCTGAAAGATCCCAGCAAGGGGGAAAAACAATGCCAGTTCCTTTTACTTTCTCACAAAATTATGAATGTGATCAATTGATAGGATGATGGATGCATTTTTTTAGGGAAATTTAATCTCCTAAGTGCAGACTGGTTCCAAATAGGAAAAGGAGTACATCAAGGCTGTATATTGCCACCGTGCTTATTTAACTTATATGCAGAGTACATCATGAGAAATGTTGGACTCGAAGAAGAACAAGCTGGAATCAAGATTGCAGGGAGAAATATCAATAACTTCAGATATGCAGATGACACCACCCTTATGGAAGAAAGTGAAGAGGAACTAAAGAGCCTCTTGATGAAAGTGAAAGAGGAGAGTGAAAAAGTTGGCTTAAAGCTCAACATTCAGAAAACTAAGATCATGGCATCTGGTCCCATCACTTCATGGGAAATAGATGGGGAAACATTGGAAGCAGTGCCAGACTTTATTTTTCTGGGCTCCAAACTCACTGCAGATGGTGATTGTAGCCATGAAATTAAAAGACGCTTACTCCTTGGAAGGAAAGTTATGGCCAACCTAGACGGCATATTAAAAGCAGAGACATTACTTTGCCAACAAAGGTCTGTCTAGTCAAGGCTATGGTTTTTCCAGTAGTCATGTATGGATGTGAGAGTTGGACTGTGAAGAAAGCTGAGCACCAAAGAATTGATGGTTTTGAACTGTGGTGTTGGAGAAGACTCTTGAGAGTCCCTTGGACTGCAAGTAGATCCAACTGGTCCATCCTAGAGGAGATCAGTCCTGGATGTTCACTGGAAGGTCTAATGCTGAAGCTGAAACTCCAGTACTTGGCCACCTCATGTGAAGAGTTGACTCACTGGAAAAGACCCTGATGCTTGGAGGGGCTGGGGGCAGGAGGAGAAGGGGATGACAGAGGATGAGATAGCTGGATGGCATCACCGACTCGATGGACATGAGTTTGAGTAGACTCTGGGAGTTGGTGATGCACAGGGAGGCCTGGCATGCTGCAATTCATGGGGTCGCAAAGAGTCGGACATGACTGAGTGACTGAATTGAACTGAACTGAAGTGTTTGCAGTAGTTACTATATAACAATCCTAAATCTTGAGGAAATTATGACCCAAGAACCTCTCTGAGAAATTAAATCTGGAATACATCTAATTCCATTAGGTTTCTCTTTGCTTAAGGATAATCCCTAGCAAGTCTCCAACCTTCTTTTCCAAGATCCTCAGGCCTACTGGACACAAAACTAATGTCCCCTGACAATTCTGGCTTTAGAGGTATTTCTGGATTTAGGGGTGTAGGGAAATAGTGTGAAAAAGGAAGAGAATTAAGTACAACTTAAATGCTGTGTCCTTCACACCTACTCAGGTCTTCATCCCATTTCAGTTTTATAAATTTGGAGCAACACCAGCTACCAAATGCCTAGATTAAATTATGATACTACTAGATGAGTCTCTAGCACAGACATAGGATAAGAGACAACCAGATGTCATAAATTAGCCCTTATTTATATAATTCTCTTGGAAAAGTATTTGATTAACACTAGATACTGTGGAAGAAAGATTCTTTTATTCATTCTCCATTCAACCAATGTCTATGGAGACTTACTATGTGCCACACACTATTCTAGGTCCTATGCATGCAACAGTTAAAAAACTAGTGTTAAAAAAAAATCCCACTGACATTAAACTTACATCTCATTGAGAAAAACAAATATCATATGTTAATACATATATGTGGAATCTAGAAAAATTGTACAGATGAACTTACTTGCAGGGCAGCGATAGAGACGCAGATGTAGAAACTGGACCCGGACATGGGGTGGGGGATGAACTGGGAGACTGGGGTTGATGTATGTGCACTGCCGTATGTAAAACAGCTAGTGGGGAAGCTGCTTGTAGCACAGGGAGCTCAGCTCCGTGCTCTGTGATGATCTAGAGGGGTGGATTCAGTTCAATTCAGGTCAGTTGCTTAGTCATGTCCGACTCTTTGCAACCCCACAGACTGCAGCACGCCAGGCTTCCTTGTCCATCACCAACTCCCAGAGCTTGCTCAGACTCAGGCCCATCGAGTCAGTGATGCTATCCAACCATCTCATCCTTTGTCGTCCCCTTCTCCTCCCGCTTTCAATTTTTCCCAGCATCAGGGTCTTTTCTAGTGAGTCAGTTCTTCGCATCAGGTGGCCAAAGTATTGGAGCTTCAGCTTCAGCATCAGTCCTTCCAATGAATATTCAGGACTGATTTCCTTTCGGACTGACTAGTTGGATCTCCTTTCAGTCAGACGGCAGACAGAATGAAAATCACAATCACAGAAAACTAACCAAACTGATCACATGGATCATGGCCTTGTCTAAGTCCATGAAACTATGAGCCATGCTGTGTAGGGCCACCCAAGACGGATGGGTCATGGTGGAGAACTCTGACAAAATGTGGTCCACTGGAGAAGGGAATGGTAAACCACTTCAGTATTCTTGCCTTGAGAACCCCATGAACAGTATGAAAGGAGGGGTGGGAGGCCAGTCCAAGAAGGAAGAGGTATATGTGCACGTAGCTGATTCACTTCACTGTACAGCTGAAACCAACACTACACTGTATAACAATTACACCCCAATAATAATTTAAAAACCTACATCTCATTGCCCCAAATGATACAAAATTTTCAAACAAATAAATATATAAACAAATAAATACGTCTATGTCATCTGTTCCCTCTTCTGCCCCATGGCTGGTGTTAGGGAATACATGGAGTAGAAGGCTAGGGAGTTTTTTTTTTTTTTTTTGGTAGCAACTTCAAATCGTGTGCAATTGTCTTTCAATAGACTAGAGACACGGGTGTTTGGTATGCATGTGAGTGACATGGGGCTGGTGGCTGGGAGGCTTGTGTAAGGCTGAGGTGGATTAATCACTGACTCTTCTTTCCCTTCCACAGGCTGATTTGAAAGGCCCCAGCCATTGTGCCTCTCTGATAAGGTTTCTTCAAAGGAGCGGTGTGTGGCTCTTTGGCAGGCAGTGAGTCCTGCCTGTCCTGCTTGTAGGCAGAATGAAAACCGAATGAAAGTCAGCTACATTGTGATGAAGGGTGCCAACAAACCTGTGCACCAAGCTGCTCATCCTCGCATCATCTTTGTTGGGTTTATTTTCATTGTAAAGGCAGGGCTATATCTGGCAAGAGCCCACAGACTCCCCACAGTGGGACAGAATCCATCCATGTTTCTCTCCCTGTGAGCAAAGCAGAGCAGCCAAGCAGGTAAGCTTTCACAGGACAGTTATTGCATCTGCTCAATCACCTCAGGTTTAGCCTCCAGTGTTCAGGAAAATGCTCCATAAACCCACCTCAAGGATGATAAAGAAGGTGATGGAGTGAATATGAGGAATGAGGGTCGTCATCTACAAATGGGACCCAGCAGGTTAGGTGAACAGGAGGCCCGTACTTGCATCTAAATGCACATGGCTTCCTGGGACTCAGCCACGCGGCTCAGTTCAGAGCAGTCCATAGTTCAAAAGTTTAATGTAAAAGTATAAACTGAACACAATTTGTTCCAAATTGCTTTGTTTGATCCCATGACTCAAGAAAATTATTCCTCACTTCAACCTATGTTTGAAAGTAGAGAAAGGCTACAAAAACAAAAACAAAAACAGGCAGGGTTTTCCTTTGAACTACAAGGAGGAGTTGTAGAGTTCACCCATTACAGAGTCCACTCTACTTAATTCACCTGCTCTGAACAGTGACCTTAACACTAGACTCCCCCTCATGGCTACATTACATAGAAAATACTATCTGATGATATAGCTAATGGAGCTTAAGTATGACTACTTAGAGAGAGGCAGTCATTGATTTTCACAGACTGTCATTGGCTTATAGCTGTGTTGCCTATAGCTTTCAAAATACCTTTTTTTAGTGCATCACACTAAAGATTAAAGAAGAAAAAAATATCACAAGATTATATTAAACAGAAAAATAATTTTATAAAACTCAATATCTGGGACTTTCTTGGCAATCCAGTGGTTAAGACCTTGTGCTTATAATTCAGGGGGTTTGGGTTCAATCCCTCATGAGGGAACTAAGATTTCACATGCTGTATGGCATGGCCAAAAGTTTGTTTTGTTTTTTTTTTTTAAATTAAAAACATATAACAAAAATTCTAAAAATTAGGAAAATAAAAGCATACTTATTTTTTAAAGTGACTCCACCAATACTTCCCACAAGCACTGTATTACATTTTCAAAAAAGTCGAAGCATTTCTGCCAAGGTCAGGAAAGGTCAGGGATACCTACTACTGTTATTTATTCACTTCTCTCCAACATAATGCTGGAAATCATATGATTCAATAAGACAAAGGCAAATTGTGTAAAGAAGGAAAGAAACTGAATTATAATTTTTAATGGATAGTATTCTAATCTCTGAATATCCAAGATAACTTACAAAATAGAGTAAGAGAATATTGTAAGACTCTTACATTAACCTCAGAAACCAATAGCATCCCAATTAGCTTAATAAATGGAATAAGTAGGTAGCTATTCCATTCTCCAGGAACCCAGACCTCCTGTATTGCAGGCAGATTCTTTACCATCTGAACCACCAGGGAGCCCAATAAGAATTCAAGAAGCAGAAGAAAGAGAAAATGGAACAGAAAAAAAAAAAAGAGAGAAACTTCCAAAATTAATGACAGACACAAAAACCATAGACCCAGGAAGTTCAGAGAAAATTACATAGAATAAATATAAGCATGTAAACACACATCACTCACATCCCTAAGCATATCATATCCAAATTTCAGAAAGTCAAAAAGACACAAAATCTTGAAATCTGCTTGAGTGAAAAAACACCTTTACTGATAGAAGAAGAAGGCCAAGAAATATTGTGTACTTCTTAACAGACCATGCAGGCAAAAATTGAGTGTCGCAAAATATTTTAAATATTAAAAGAATAAACCACCAACCTAAAATTATTCTGTATACAGTAAAATTATCTTTCAGAAGTGAAAGAGAAGTAATTAATCAAAAATATGAGGGAAATCCAATACTAGCAGAACTCCCTTGCAAGAAATAATAAAAGAAATTATTTAGGCATAAGATAAATGATATAAGTCAGAGACATGAATCTAAATAAAGAAAATGTTGCCAGAAAATAATAAATGAAGGTAAAATAAAATCTTTTGATTGTATTAATCTTTATGGATCTAAAAGACAGCTGGAAACAAAAGCTGGTTCTTCAAAATTTGGTAAAACTTGAGTTAGATGGTCTAAGAAAGAAAGAGAACAGCTCAAATTATTAAAATCAGAAATGAAAGTAGGGGCATTACTACCAATTCTACAGAATTGAAAATGGTTATAAGTGAATACTATGAATGATGATAAGTCCACAAATTGGTTAACTTAGATCAAGTGGGCAAATTCTAAGAAACACAAAACCTACCAAGAAGTCATGAAGAATAGAAAATCTGAATTGACCTATCCACACAGTTGTGTTTGTGTGTCTCTGTGTGTGTGTACCTCCACACCACCAAGTAATTGACTCAATCCTGGCACTATCTGAAGGCAGCATTAGATCCTACAAGCTAAGGGGTCAGTCCTACAGGACCGCCCTCCTGACTTCAGATGCCAATCTCGGTCCCAGTCCTGGTTGTCTGCTGTGCTTCAGGCTGTAGATCAGAGGTTTCAGTGACCACCTGCCCCCCAGTCTGGGTTTGATTAATTTGCTAAAGTTGCTCACAGAACTCAGGAAAACAGTATAATTATTGTTTCCAATTTATTATAAAATGATATGACAAAGGCTACAGATAAACATCTAGGTGAAAGAGATGTGTAGGGCAAGTTATTGGGAAGGTGTGTGGAGCTTCCTTGGTCTTTAAGCCTACCATTCTGCCTGAATCTTCATGTGTTCACCAGCCTGGAAGCTCTTACAACCCTGTCTTCCTGAGGGTTTTTGGAGGCTCCAAACATAAGCATGATTGAGTAAATCATTGGTCATTGGTGACTGAACTCAATCTCCAGCCTCACCACCCACCTAGATGTTGAGAGATAAGATGAAAATTTCCAACCCTCTAATCACAGGGATGTTTCACCTAGCAACCAGCACCCAACCTTTGGATATCTAGCAGCTTTTCCAAAAGTCAACTTGTTAACATAACAAGATACCTTTATTGCTCTTCTCACTTAGGAAATCCCAAGGGTTTTAGGAGTTCTGTGCCAGGAACATGAACAAAGACCAAATACATACTTCTTATTATAAATCACAATATTATAACATATAACTAGTATGAGAGTTGAATCAAAGTGAAGTGCTAAACTTAATGACTTCACTGGCAAACCTACCCAACATTTAAAGAAGAATTAATACCAAATTATTCTTAAACTTTTCTAAAACATTTAAGAGGAGGGACCACTTTCTAACTCATTCCTTGAGGCCAGTTTTCTTCTGATACCAAAGCCCAGTACACTATAAGAGAAGAAAGAAAGTGAAAGTGTTAGTCACTCAGTTGTGTCTGACTCTTCGTGACCCCTTGGACTGTAGCCTGCCAGGCTTCTCTGTCCATGGAATTCTCCAGGCAAGAGTACTGGATTGGGCTGCCATTTCCTTCTCCAGGGGATTTTCCCAACCCAGGGATTGAACCTGGGTCTCCCACATTGCAGGCAGATTTTTTACCAACTGAGCCACCAACGAAGCCGATAAGAAAAGAAAAAACTACAGACAAATACCCCTTATGAACACTGATGCAAAAATCTTCATCAAAATACTTACAAACAGAATTCAGAAAGGTATTAAAAATGTTACATACCATGACCAAGTGGGATTAATTTCTGGAATGCAAGAATAATTCAACATATGAAAACTGATTAATGTAATACACCACATCAAAAGAAGGGGAAAAAATGATCATCTCAATTAATGCAGAAAAAGCACTTGACAAAATTCAACACATTTTTATGATAAAAATACTCAAACTAGAAATAGAAGGAAACTACTTCAACATAAAAGCCATATAATGAAAAACTCACAGTGAACATCACACTTAATGGTGAAAATTGAATGTTTTCCTCTAAGGAAAGTAACAAAGTAAAGAAGTCTACTTATATCTCTTCTATTCAACATAGTACTGAAAGTTCTAGACAGAACAAATATCAAAAAGAAGAAATAGAAGTCATTGAAATTTAAAAGGAAGAAGAATAATTATCTTTCTTTTCACATGGTAGAAAATCCTTATGATTTCCCCTAAGTCCCATAGAAGGACTGTAGGAAGTAAGAAATGTATTCAGCAAAGAAGCAAGATATACAACAACATACAAAAATAGGTTGCATTTGTATGTAAACTAGTGGGCTTCCCAGTGGTACTCTTAGTAAAGAACCCATCTGTTAATGCAGGAGATGTAAGAGGCGCAGGTTCAATCCCTGGGTCATGAAGATCCTCTAGAGAAGGGACCAGCCACCCACTCCAGTATTCTTGCCTGGAGAATTCCAAGGACAGAGAAACCTGATGGGCTACAGTCCATGGGGTTGCAAAGAGTCCACGGACATGACTGAGAGCGACTAACACTTTCACACTTACAATGCTATAGTAATCAAAACATGTGATATAGGCATAAAGATAGACATATAGACCAATTAAATAGAATAGAGCAGTAATTAATTCTTGCATATAAAATCAAATTATTTTTGGCAAGGGTTTCTAGGCTATTCAGTTGGCAAAGGAGAATCTTTTCACCAAATGGTTAGGGAAAACTGAACACATACGTGAAAAAGAAGGAAGTGGGATCTTTATCTAACACCATATGTAACAATTAACTCAAAATCAAACAAAGAACTAATGTAATATCTCAAACAACAAAACTCTTAGAAAAAAAAGTTTAAGATCGAACTTCATGACATTGGATTTAACACTCAGTAAGAATTTAAATGATCTAATTTTTAAAATGGGACAGAGAATCTAAACAGACATCTCATCAAAAAAGACATACAGAAAGCAAATAAGTATATGAAAAATGTTCAACATCATTTGTCACTAGAGAAGTGCAAATTAAATCCACAATGAGATACCATAACACAAAGGACTAAAAATACCAATTGCTGCCAAGTATATAGCAATAGGAATGCTCATTCATTGTTGAAGAAAATACAAATTGGTACAGCACCAAGAAAGACTAGAAGTTTCTTACAAAACTAAACATAATCTTATTATACAATTCAGCAACTGCTCTTCTAGATATTTACCCAACTGATTTGAAAAATTTTATCCATATAAAAACCTGCATATGAATGTTTATAGCAACATTTTTCCATAATTTCCCCAAACTGGAAGCAACTAAGAGTTCTCAGTCCTGAATATTCATTGGAATGACTGATGCTGAAGCTGAAACTCCAATACTTTGGCCACATGATGCAGAGAACCAACTCATTGGAAAAGACCCTGATGCTGGGAAAGATTGAAGGTGGGAGGAGAAGGGGACAGCAGAGGATGAGCTGGTTGTATGGCATCACTGACACAATGCACATGAATTTGAGTAAGCTCTGGGAGTTGGTGATGGACAGGGAAGCCTGGCGTGCTGCAATCCATGGGACTGCAGAGTCGGACACAACTGAGCAACTGAACTGAAGAGTTCTTTGAATAGGTGAATGGGTTAATGAACTGTGGTACATTTTATAATGGAATACTATTCAGTGATGAAAGAAAGAAACTATCAACCCATGTAAAGAACTTAAAGATATGAAAAAATCCTAAGTGCATATTACTAAGTAAAGTATCAGTTTAAAGTCTACATACTGCATGATTCCATTTATTTAATAATCTGGAAGAGGCAAAAATATTGAAATGGCAAACAAAATAGTCATTGCTAGGAGTTTAGGGTAAGGTTGAAAGTGAAAGTGTTAGTCACTCAGTTGTGTTTGACTCTTTTTGATCCCACGGACTATAGCCCCCAGGCTCCTCTGTCCATTGGACTTCCCACACAAAAATACTGGAGTGGGATGCCATTTCCTTCTCCAGGGGTCTTCCCAACCCAGGGATCGAACCCAGGTTTCCTGCATTGCAGATGGATTCTTTACCATCTGAACCACCAGGGAAGCCCCCAAGGTTAGAGTTAAGTAAATGAAGCACAGGAGATTTTTGTAAGATAGGGAAATTATTCTGCATAATACTTTAATGGTGAATACAAAGAACCATGTACACAAATTTTTAAAATAATAATTTAGAAAGTTAATCAATCCCAGGATGCAATGCAGATTATGATAAAAAATCTAACTGTATTACAGTTGTATGAAACAACTGTACTGATGTGAGTGGCAGGGAAAGGGGCTGCCCTAAGTAACTTTGGAGGGTTTCCCTGGTGGCTCAGTGGTAAAGAATCTGCCTGCAATGCAGAAGACACAAGTTCAATCCCTGGATCTGGAAGATCCCCTAGAGAAGGAACTGGCCACCCACTCCAGTATCTGGGAAACCCCATGGACAGAGGAGCCTGGCGGCTACAGTCCACAGGGTTGCAAAAAGTTGGAGGCTATAATACACATAACCAAAAGGACTGCTTATAGCAATGTCTTCTAGTTGACAAAGGTTTGGGGTTTTGTGTTTTTTAATTTGTTTCTTTGTTTTCTTTATTAGAGTACAGGTTTACAGTTCTAAAAATATATATATATATACTATAATTGAACAGTTAAGTACGTGTGTCCAGGTTGGTGGATTCTGGATTTCTTATTGTTGGAGTTGGAGGTTACAGGTCAACAGATAGGCAAAGAGAGAAGCTACAGGAGTAATCTGGTTTTATGAATTACTGTTGGAGACATTCATGCCACCTAATGTTTAACTTAACGTAGGTACAGATGGACACATATGAAAAATCATATGGAAATATTTATAAATATGTATATATGGAAGGCATGCATGCTAAGTTGCTTCCATCATATCTGACTCTTTGTGACCCTATGGACTATAGCCTGCCAGGTTCCTCTGTCAATGGGATTCTCCAGGCAAGAAAACTGGAGTGGCTTGCCATTGCCTTCTCCAGGGAATCTTCCCAACCCAGGGATTGAACCTGGGTCTCTTATGTCTCCTGTATTGGCAGGGACCAGGGTTCTTTACCACTACCACCACAATATATGTGTGTGTGTGTGTGTGTGTGTATAAGCTTAATATACATACATCTCCCCTCTCTGTCAGCTGACATGGCCTAAAAATAATAGTGTCCCAGTAACAAAGAGCAAACTTGGGGCCTAGATCATGTTTTCTAATACCATTTTCCATTAAAAGGGACAGAGCTTTTAGATAAATGACTGATTATAAGACTGGGAAGGAAACATACAAGATTAGCCTGGAGCATGTTGCAATACCAGGCAGGAAGTGCTCAAAATAAATAAGCAAACAACATGAACAAAAATAACACAGTAATAGGGGAATGTCACAAAGACACAAAAGCCAAATAAAAGAGCTCCCAAAGCCCTAAGCTGGAGCAAGTTGAGCAATAAAATAAATAATATACTATTGGATTATAACTCAAGCATAAAATAATTATCCATGAATCCATAAATAGCTGAATAAAAATATGAGAAAAGAGGTGAACAGTGAAGGATCTCAGCCATATATATACGTGTATCCATTCTCTCACAATCTCCCCTCCCATCCAGGCTGCCACATAACATTGAGCAGAATTCCTTGTGCTCAATGGTAGGTCCATGTTAGTTACCCATTTTAAATATAGCAGTGTGTACATGTCTATTGGCTATTGTTGTTCAGTCGCTCAGTCCTGTCCGACTCTGCAACCCCATGGACTGCAGCATGCCAGTTTTCCCTGTCCCTCACCATTTCCTGGAGCTTACTCAAACTCATGTCCATCAAACTGGTGATGCCATCCAACCGTCTCATTCTCTGTTGTCCCCTTCTCCTGCCTTCAATCTTTCCCAACATCAGGGTCTTTTCTCATGAGCCGGCTCTTTGCATCAGGTGGCCAAAGTATTGGAGCTTCGGCTTCAGCATCAGTCCTTTGAGACTTATTTCCTTTATAATTGACTGGTTTGATCTCTTTGCCATCCAAGGGACTCTCAAGAGTCTTCTCCAACACCACAGTTCAAAAGCATCAATTCTTCGGCGCTCTACCTTATGGTCCAACTCTCACATCCATAATGACTACTGGAAAAACCAAAACTTTGACTAGACAGACCTTTGTTGGCAAAGTAACGTCTGCTTTTTAATACACTGTCTAGGTTTGTTGTAACTTTTCTTCCAAGGAGCAAGTGTCTTTTAATTCCATAGCTGCAGTCACCATCTGCAGTGATTTAGGAGCCCAAGAAGATAAAATCTGTCACTGTTTCTGTTGTTTCCCCATCTATTTGCCATGAAGTGATGAGATCAGATGCCATGATCTTAGTTTTTTGAATGCTGAGTTTCAAGCCAGCTTTTTCACTCTTCTCTTTGATCTTCATCAAGAGACTCTTTAGTTCCTCTTTGCTTTCTCCATAAAGATGTGTCATCTGCATATCTGAGGTTATTGATATTTCTCCTGGCAATTGGCTATACCCTGATATGAAATTAGGCTTCCCCAGTGGCTCATCTGATAAAGAACCCACCTGCCAACAAGAGAGACCCAAGAAATGAGGGTTCCATTCCTGGGTCAGGAAGATCCCCTGGAGAAGAAAATGGCAACCATTCCAGTATTCTTGCCTGGAAAATCCGCTGGACAGAGGAACCTCGTGTTCTAAAGTCCATAGGTTCACAAAGAGTTGGATATGACTGGGCATGCACGTAAATACAAAGTAAAAGTTTTTAAAAATATATGGGGAAAGAAAAAGCAGCAACAGCATTATGGTAATCTAGGCTGCTCCTTTCGGTTTTCTCCTTTCACCTAAGTCTTAGACATGCATTCAGGAGCGAAATCACCTTTGCAGTAGTTGTGGAATACAGCACCATTATGTGAAGGGCCCCAGGAAGAGGCTCACCCCTGTGCACCACTGGTAATAGACAGACAGACCTCAGTGTAGACTATGGAATCAATGGAACAGCAAACCTACCCCACTACCTTTATTGTGGTTGGGAAAAAACCTGTAGTACTGACCTGGGCAGACACCCACAAGTAAGAGAGAAATTGCAGAAGTTCAGCCTTCCCCAGAGGAGATTCCAAAGGAACTTTGGAACAACAACAACAGACAAAATGAGAAAACAAACAAAAGTTTGGATGTAGGAGAAATAGTAAGAAGAAATTTACCAGCACTGTCCACGCACCACCCCCCAACCCCCGCAAGGCAACACTGCACTGGCTGGGCTTTCAGACTGGGTGACTCCTCCCACGTGGGAAAGGGTGGATGTGTAACCAGATACCCTTTGGATGTGTAACTAAATTAAAAAAAAAAAACAAACGTATTTTTCTCTAGCAGCAGACAGAGTGCAGGAGGGAATCTCCTTGACTGGGAGAAGTGAGGGGATCAGGAAAGAGGCAGAAGAATATCAAATGGTATCAAAGGGACATGGTTCTATCCATGAGCCTCTGGGAGTACCACACCCGGGATCTCCATACTAGGTCTGCAAGCATCCCCAATCCCCTGAGTGCTTAACCAACACCTTCCCCGTCTTAGCTGGCTCCTCGTGCTTGCTCCTGAGTGTGGAGGCCAGTGTGACCTCCAGGACACAGGAAATGAGCTTAGAAAACAGGGCAGGGTCTATGGGCAGGGGTGGGGGAAACCACAAACTTGAGCTATAGAGCCACCTTCTGGAAAATTAAAGAGAGGTTTCCAGGAGCCAGCCTGGTGTATTAGAAGAATCAAAGATGACACAAAAGCTTAAGAATTCTGCCACAAGATGGCGCAAGAAGAGTGGTGCAGTTGTAACGTGTGTGTGTGTGTGTGTGTGTGTGTGTGTGTGACTCATTCGTGTCCAACTACTTGTGACCCCATGGACAGTAGCCTGCCAGACTCCTCTGTCTGTGGCACATGACAGGCAAGAATACCGGAGTGGGTAGCCATTCCCTTCTGCAGGGGATCTTCCTGACCCAAGGGTTGAACTGGCATCTCCCGCACTGCAGGCAGATTCTTGACCATCTGAGCTACCAGGGGAGCTGACAGTGGATCATAAGATACTTCGAATGCACAGAGGTTTGTAGCTGAGTTACATCTGTGCAGGACGATGATTAATGCACCTTTCCCAAGCCACCTTTCCCCACGCTTCCCATACCTCGGGCCACTCTGCTTTATTTGTTATTCCATCAATAACTTGAGCTCTTTTTGCCTTTGGGGCTGTGGATCTGAGACTAGATCTCCTGTCTCCTCCTTGACTGCCCTGTGAATGGACCCTCTCTCTGCGGCAGACCTTGTCATCTCAGCATTCAGGTTTGCTGTGCATCAGGGAGAAGGAGCCTGCTTTGGTAGCAAACTTGCGCAGCCAGCCAAGACGTAAGTCCAGACTGATCTTTTGCCATCATAGGCCCGTCGCTGGTATTGAAAGACTGCAGACAAGCCCAATCAGCTTTTGTTCCAGGGATTATCACCCGGATTTCCCCAGCCGTGTGCCATGAACCTTGGGTGCTTAGTTTCTTCTGGCAGCAAAGAGGTGGTTTGGGTTTTGGAAGATGCCTCCTGGATGAGTGACCTCGTTAAAGAAACGCATTCTCCTGTGGATATGGGAAAATGTTTGCATTCCTAGAGATTGTCATACTGAGTGACGTCAGACAGAGAAAGGCAAATATTCAAACTCACTTAGATGTGGAATCTAAGAAAAATGGTACAAATGAACATATCTATGTAACAGAAATGGAGTCATGTATGTATAAAACAATGGCTACCAGGGGTAAGGAGGCAGGGGAGGGATAAATCGGGAGGTTGTAATTGACATGTACATGTACACACCATGATATATCAGAGAGGTAACTGACAAGGACCTACCGTGGAGCACAGGGAACTCTATTCAGTGCTCTATAATGGCCTTTATGGGGAAAGACTCAATCTAAAAAATAGAAGATATATGTATATGTACAACTAATTCACTTTGCAGCAAACCTGACACTAACACAATTTTGTAAATCAACTATACTCCAATATAAATAAATAAATAAACAAAGTTAGTGTAAATGGTAAAAAAAAAAAAAAAAGTGTGTTTGTGCCTAGATTATCTGTCAGTTCTGTCTAGATCATGGGTTGGAAACCCACCTGGTGGGACTTTGGCAAATAATATAAGGTTGCAGCTCCTAAGGGAAGCCCAAGGCTGTGAATTTTGGTCTTGTTTGTTTTTATCTTGTTCATCTATGTCTGTCTATGTCTGATTGTCTCAGCTGATAAGAACGGACTATTGGAGATTGAGCTTTTTGGTACCCATAGCAAGGACATGTTAGAGAGACCTTTTTGTTGCAAATACCTGAGACAAAACCCCTTCAAAATGGGAAAAGTTAATTCAATTCCCCCTTGTAGTCCTCTAGGCTGCGTTCTTCAAAACTGAGTGATTTTCAGTTGTGAATCCACGGAAAAAGGAAAAAGATGGTATTTTTTTGGGTAACACTGTGTGGCCACATTATTTAGACTCCTGAGCAAATGGCCTAAAAATGGATCCTTGAATTAGATTTTTGATCCTTGAATTTTGCAACTAGATTTATTTTGTAAATGGGAAGAAAAATGGGATGCAATGCCTTATCTACTGTCTTTTATGTTATTGTATCAGAATAAACCTGTGCAGAGAAAATCTAAGGTTATGGCCCAACAGGAAAGAAGGCAAAGAAACCTGTTTTGCTTGATCCTAATGAAAAGGAGGATGACTTCCTGTTGATTCAATCAAACCTTGTTCCTTCACCCCCTAAGAGGGCGCTGTGCTCTTTCCTTGCCACCTCTTCAAGCCTGGGCCCTCCCGCAACCTGCCCTGGTCTCTGAGGATGGAGAAATAGGAATGGTCTCACCCTCATCTGTCTGGTGTTTGGTGCACCCACTCAGGGTACATCCTTTCTCTGTGGGTTAGTTATCAATCTTGGGCTTATGAATGTTCTTGGCAGCTGGTGCATAGATGGTATTTGTTTACTGGGATCAAAATGTTAAATGCAAACAAGAGCATGTTTTCAAATGAGTGCTAAGCAGTGTCATTCCTCAAGCCCTAGTTAGGGCTACCCACTGTCATCAACAGGAAGTAGCCAGAGCAGCCATCACCCCTCTTCCCCCAAGACTGAGGAGTTATCAGAAGATAGTGGGGGACAGAAACTGTGGGTGAAACTCACTTCACCTGCCATCAGTAATCAAGTTCCTTTTAAGACTTGCAGAAAGTGAGGAAAGTGTTGCTCAGTTGTGTCCAACTCTCTGCAACCCAAAGGACTGTAGCCCACCAAGCACCTCTGTCCATAGAATTCTCCAGCCAAGAATACTAGAGTGGGTTGCCTTCTCCAGGGGATCTTCTTGACCCAAGGCTCAAACCCGGGTCTCCTGCATTGCAGGCAGATTTTTTTTACCGTCTGAGCTACCAGAGGCTTCTCCAAGCAGAATGCAACCTAAATAAGAGGATGTTGACCTGAATTATTTTCCAGGAACTTGGAGAAGCTGGGTCTAGTTCAAGCTGAGCTGGTTAATACTAGAAGACTAAGAACCCTTCAAGTGGGCACCTGCAGAGGCTCATAGCTTTGTGAAGCCTATGCAGAACAATGGTTATAGCACCTTTCCCAATCACTGCTTCCCACACTCTCGTCCATCCTGCTAGTTTATCCATTACCCCGTAAATAGCCCAAGCCCCCTGCCTCTGGGGAGGCAGAGCTGAGACTAGTTCTCCTGTCTCCTCTCTAGCCTGCCTTACAAATAAACCCTCTTTGCTGCAAACCTCGGCACCTTGCTAGTTTCGTGGAGCAAAATGAACATGCTTGGGTAACATGGGCGGCGTAGAATAACTCTGTTGCAAAGAGTACAGAGTGAAAATGGGGGAAAATAACTTCACAGTGGAGAACCCGGCTGGGACTCCACCAACCAGGTTTTCAAGTTCCATATCAATGGTATGAATCATGTTTACAGAGTGGACATTAATTTCCTGTG
Source organism: Dama dama (assembly GCF_033118175.1). NCBI lineage: Eukaryota > Metazoa > Chordata > Mammalia > Artiodactyla > Cervidae > Dama > Dama dama. Next base: position 19,836,044 of record NC_083682.1, on the reverse strand, counting down.
ATGGGAATGGCAGTTTACCTCTGCGGTCCCCCTCCCTAAGGTCCGTAAACCCAATTGAATCATGAGAAAATCATCAGAAAAATCCAACTTGAAGGATATTCTGGAAAATATCTGACTAATACTCTTCAAAACTGTCAAGAACATTATGATCAGTGAAATTAGAAATATCACAGGCCAGACAAGTCTAGAGACCTGGTGACTAATTGAAAGTGGTATCCTAGAACTGAAGAGGCATTTGGTAAAATCTAAGGAAATCAGAATAAAGTGTGGACTTCAATAATAATGTACTGATACTGGTTCATTAATTGTGACAAATGGACCATACACATATAAAATGTTAATAACTGGGGAAACTAGTGGTGAAAAATGTGAAAACTCTGACTTCCTTCTACTAAAACAATATTCCGACTTTCTCCATTGCTTTGAAATATGGCTCTCCTCTCTCAAAGTCGCTCAATGGTAACCGACTCTTTGTGACCCCATGGATTGTAGCCCATGTGGCCCCACTGTCTATAGAGCTCTCTTGGCAAGAATACTGGAGTGGATAGTTGTTCACTTCTCCAGGGGATCTTCCCAACACAGGGATCAAACCCGGGTCTTTTGCATTGCAGGCAGATTCTTTACCAGCTGGGTCACCAGAGAAGCCCAGTTCTCTAAGCGCCCTATATTTCTGTGTTTGTGTGGGTCTGCTCTTTTCCATTGGTCTATTTATGTCTCACTAACAAATGTTTGTTTATTACAGTTTAATAATAATTTTAATATCTAGTAATTTGTAAGCTCCTTCTGATTATTATTACTTTTAAGGAATTGCTTGCTTATTCTCACTTGCTCTTGTTTCTATTTAATTTTAATCACTTTCACAAATATATAACGAATATGTAACCAATCAGCATTTTGCCATTAAAATCATGAAACCTAGAATTAAAATCTTCTGAATACTGATTCTTCCTATGCAATAAGAGGATATGTATTTGGAAAATCCCCTGGACAGAGGAGCCTGGCGCACTATAGTTCATGGGGTTGCAAAGAATCAGACATGACTGAGTCACTGAGCATGCATTGAGTTGTATATATATATTGTGTGTATATATATACATATATATACACACACACACACACACATTAATAGCTAGTCCTGTTGACTGAAGTATGTTGGTTTGTTATCTTCAATAGAGTTTAGTTTTAACCATGCAGATTTACAGTTATTTTGCTAAGTAGTTTAACTTTTCTGGCTTTCTTCATGATATTTCACCTTGGATTTATTTCCTAAATAATTTTTGTTTGAACTCAAGACAGCTGTTTTATGTCTTACAGAATAAAACTGTAGCTAATCACTTCCTGTATTTCCTTAAGAGTCCTAATAATAATTCTTTAGTTGGCCTTCTTAAATTTTTCAGTTTTGTAATAATCTTGCTCTGCAAATGACAAGAAAGTTCCCTCTTGTTTAATTTCCTCTTGGAATGGTTGCTGCACAGCTGTCCGTTTAGAAAGTCTTGTCCCTGTCACCTTAAGCAGGTCATTTCTTTTTTTCCTCAATGTAATTGGTCATATATCTATAAGCATTTCATATAGTCTCATTATAAATACAGTAACAACACAAAGCAATAGAGAAATGATGCATTCATATTGTACTAATTTCATAGAAAAGTTGAAGGTAAAGAACTCTGGACATTTTCATAGAAAATACCATACTCTTCAACTAATTGTTTCTTGGTATTTGTGTCAAACTCAGAATACTGGCTTGGATTGAATGTCAGTCTGAGTCTATTTAAATTTTTTTTTCTTTTTATCATAGTGAAACATTTTATTCACATTAAATTATATTAATGTGGTACAATTTATAGATTTGTTTGAATTCAATTTGTAAATTTCTTCTTTGGTTGTATTTTTGTTGTTTTTAAATTAATTTTTGTTGGAGTATAGTTTCTTTACAATGTTGTGTTAGCCTCCACTGTACAGCAAAGTGAATCAGCCACATATATGCATATACCCTCTCCCTTTTGGACTTCTTTTACATTCAGATCACACCAGTGCATTAAATAGAGTTTCCTGTGCTATATTGCCTATTCTCATTAGTTATCTACTTTATACATTTTTATTTTCTTTTTTTTATAGAAATATAGTTGATTGACAATGATGTGTTCATTTCAGGTACAGTAAAGCAGGTCATTTCTTGATCTAATCTTTTGTCCTACCTGATTAACTCCCCAGTTTTAATTGCACACACTCTCATAGAATTTTTAAGTAAGGTATGTTTGGGATATTTTCAAGATTTTTTTCATGCTGAAAAATATCTTTATTTTCCTTTCACTAACAGTCTTGTTGGAACAGAACTTCCACTTGGATTTCGAAGGCATTTCTCCATTGTTCTTTCACTTTCATTGTTGCTATTGAAAAGTCACTTTTTGTAGGCAATGACCTTTATACCCAGTCTCTCTGAAAAGCTTGAGTATTTTCATTTTTCCCTTTTTCCTTGAAATTTTTGGATGATGTGACTTGGAGTGAACATAATTAAAACCCAAAGTGCTGAATTAAATGATTCAGTGCTTCGTTTCAAACCACAACTCATGCTCTTCAATTCTTAATTTTTGAATATTATTTTGTAAATTTCCTCCCTACTGTTTTGCTTGTTCTTTATCTGAAACTCCTTTAAGCTGTATACATTGCTTCATTGCTTCCTGATTTCCATGTCCTTTCTCATTTAGTTTCTTTTGTTCCTTTATTTGCTGTCTTCTGATAGAGCCTCACAGTTATCATCCCTTTATTCTTGTGACCATTTTCCAAAAACTTATTTTCTGTGTTTCTTTCTTCATAGCATCATCTCCTTCCTTCATAGTTGCCATAAAATTATCTCATGCACTGATGATAATAGTGTTTTCTGTGATTCTTTTTCCTTTGCCTAGACATACTGTCTCTATGCCTTCAAAGTTTTTTCCTCTGTTATTTTGGTTTGTTTTTCCTGTTAGAGGTTTCCTGAAATATGTGTTAACTACAGGCTGTATTTATTGAAGAGTAATCCCTTAAAAAGTTAATTGGAACAAGCCTACAAGTACTTCTGAAGGTGGGAGTATATATTGTTCCTGGCTATCATTTATCCAGGGCTAACAAGGAAGGGACAAACAGTGGCAGGCTGGAAGGAGATTCTCCTGACCTGTTATATAGATACTCACTTAATCCTTTTATTTCTATTAAGGAGCCTACTTCTTCTGCTGTGCCTACTGTCAGTGAACCTCCTTGTCCATTTCTCCTGAGGATAAATCTCTTGTCCACTGCCAAGAGGAGAGCAGTTACTGGTAGCTTAGGAAATGAAGCACATCTAGAAATCTCCTGCTTTCCACTAACGGCTTAAAAACTGTCCTTCTTTGCTCAACCCTATACTTCATTCCCATTTTTGAAGATGCCTAATACCTCCAATTCCTGAGACTTTCTGCTGTTCTACAGGGTGAGTTCAGAATACACCTCAATATGTTTAGCCAGAAATGGAATGTACAAAACAAGTGGAATATCTGTACAGACTCTGAGAGAGAATCCTTTGAAAAAATAAGCCCAAGGAAATACAGAGCTATGCACAAGGAACTTGACACAGGAATCTCAAACCTATACGTTGGAGAGCAGGGTCTTATAACCAAAGGCCTGCTGCTATTTAAATCTACCAGCAACTCATTACACTAAGTACATGCCTAAGTCTTAAGAGGAAAGGGTTCAGCATCTTAAAGATCTGTTTCGCTGAATTCTATAATCCAACGAGGCCAAAACAACAGTTGTTTGATACCTTTTTTTCCTTAAAGTGTACTACAAATGGGAAAGAACATTTGCCCCACTTGGACACACATCCAACTTGAAATGTTAATGGTCTAGAATCTCCAGGCAGCTATTATGTGTTAGGAATGGGGATGGGTAAGGTACAGAGGGGCTTCCCAGGTGGTGCTAGTGATAAAGAACCTACCTGCCAGTGCTGGAGACATAAGAGGTGCAGGTTCGATCCCTGAGTTAGGAAGATTCCCTGGAGAAGGGCATGGCAACCCACTCCAGTATTCTTGCTTGGGAAATCCCATGAAAGAGGAGCCTGGCAGGCTACAGTCCATAGGGTCACAAAAGAATTGAACACAACTGAAGTGACTTATGCACACGAGATACAGAGACTAAGGGAATTTAGGGGCAATGGGAGGAGATGCAGTGATAGCTTCAGCAGCCACACTAGTGGAAGTCGCCACAGTGGAGTGGAGTAGTTGTGGACAGGACACCAGAGGAAAGAGCTGAGGCTACATAAGATCCCAGGAAAACTATGATGCCTAAAACTGCAGGGCAAAGTGGTATGGATGCCACAGAAGTAGGTTTTACCTAAGCAAATGTGAACAGTGACCTCTCATGTTTTCGCGATATTTGTAAGAGAGTTAGCCAATTAGGCAAGGCCGTAGAAAGTCTGTGCTACATGATACTGGAGGTACTTGGACTGAACAGTAGACACAATCTATGTGCCTATATCATTACCCACAGTCCATAGGGTCACAAACCCCAGAATTGTAATGGGGGGGGGGGGGTCTTTTGCATCTAAATGTAACACCTTAAGCTGTTGCTGAGCTTCCAGCTACAAAGAAAGGCACTATTCATCTTTGCCCCACTTGGAGAATAAACTTACTTTGCAGAAGGGGAGTGAGTGCATGTGTTTGCCTTCAAAAAAAAGTCTTGCACACAATAGCAGGATACAAACTCTATTCAAGTTCCCATAGACTATAAACCAGGAGGCCTTGAAACATATCCAGGGACATAAGGCAGGGTGCAAAAATTTCATAGTCTAAAGGTCTTGAAATTGTACAAAGTTTGTTCTCTTATCACTGTGGAATTATGTTAGAAATCAATATCAAAAGATATTTGAAAATAATCCACATATTTTCAGGTGCAATGTTACATTTACCAACAGAGATGTTTGACCTAGCCATTGAAAATTGTATAAATCTTAATTATGTTGAATTGTTTCATAGTGTTTTTCAGGTCCTTCTATTTTTCTGTCCATTCTATTGATTTTGAGAGTTTGATATTGAAACTCCAACTAAAAATCTTGATTTATCTACTTAAAAAATAGTTGCAATATGTAGTAGAACTGTATGTAATTTTGCTTTGTATTTTCCAAGTCTCTTGTAAATGTGTCATCATACTTTCATAATAAAACAATAGAAAAGGAAGAAGTCTAGCAATCATTAAAGAAGGAAAGAGAATTTCTCCCTATAACCAATGGCAGGAACCAGCCAAGTTCTCTGGGTCCCACTTAGGATCTGACAAAACTGAATGGACGCAGCTTGATTGCTGGGCCAATGCTTCAAGCAATCCCTGCGCAGATCCCCTGACCACTGCCTGACTTCTTTCAAGTCCAGCATCTCAGTTTCATATCTGTCTCCTTCAGGGCACCAAAGCAATTGGATTGTAGTCCTGATAGATACAGGAAGTTAGGGAGTATCAGGCTATGTATACTGCATAGTTAAATGACGTACCCCTGCAGATATAATGGGGTGTGCTAAATAGGAGGGAAATCGTGGTCAGAGGGGAAAGACAGAAATACAGCAGGACTTACACAAGCTTTATAAAGTCTATCATAAAGTAGAAATTCTGCAACAGCGTCCTAGCGGGGAGAACACACTAATTCGACATGCAGTGAATGTGATCTTAACCTTGCTATTCAAACTGGAATGAGGACACCAACCTAGGAAGAGAAAGACTGAGCTATTAATTGCTTTGGTTACTGTGCCTTACTGGTGCATTTTCCTCTGCACATAGATGGTACCACTTGCCATAATGAAAATACATGTTCATAATTTAGCCCATAAGCAGTTCAGATATTAAAATTGCAGAGGTTAGGGGTATTGAGACATTAGCCACAGTCAACCTCCTTCTCAGAGCTCTTAAAGTTATGCAGACAAAATTAATTGTGAAAGATGATTTATTAAAAAGTCAAGATAGGTTTTCTTAATGCATATCATTACTGCAGAGATGTAATAAAATTTGGCTCATGTTTGGGACCCCACCAGTTTGTGTGTCTTAAAATGATCTTACATTACTTCCCAACATTTAAAAATCAGCATCACAGGACTTTGCTGGTTAAGATTCCCCATCCCCAGTGCAGGGAGCCTGGGTTCAGTCCCTGGGAAGGGAACAAGATCTTGCATGCTGCAACTAAAGAGCCTGTGTGCCACAAATTAAGAAAAGAAAATTATGTTCATGAAACTTATAGCTCAGGGCTGGTGCACTGGGAAGACCCAGAGGGATGGGATGGAGAGAGAGGGGGGCGGGGGGATCAGGAAGGGGAACACATGTAAATCCATGGCTGATTCATGTCAATGTATGGCAAAAACCACTACAATATTGTAAAGTAATTAGCCTCCAACTAATAAAAACAAATGAAAAAAAAAAAAAAAGAAACTTTTAGAATATCTCCAGAAGAACTGGGACCTCTATCAGCACTACACACATCTTCCAGGATGGAAATAATTTATTAGAGGTGAAAAGGGTATAGAAATCATGTAACTTCATTTATGTAATCTCTAAATATTGGCAGAAGACATTGGCAGAAACATTGACAGAAGGGTAGGTTGAGTGAGCCCTCAGTGATGTTAAAATCTGGAATGCAAAGTTGATGAATCTAAGCACCGAAAGAGAGGTACAGAAATTGGGCTCAAGTGTTGGTATAGATGATTACCCATCTTAAACCACCCAGACAACAGCTTCTGGTAGGGGATTCCTCCAGTGTTAGGGTTCCTTAATAGTAGGGAATTGTCTTGTCCTCCACACTGGCTGGCCCATAATATCATTGTAATTCAGTGTGACTGCGTATATTTGAGAGATTTCATTTTGTCTTTTAATATACAAGCTGTCGTAGGTACACTTACTAACTGGACACTTTTTTTTATCCTTCCCATATTTTGAGGCTTTTTCCCCTGAATGTCAAGAATGGTTCACCAATAAACACAGCTTCTTGGTTCACATGAATTGATTTTTCTTTGAAGATTTTCATTTTGCATACTGGTCATTTAAGGATCCCCTAGGGATTCTGTTCAAAACACAGTTTAGACTGTTTCCCAGGGAATACTGGACTACTTGGTCTAGAAAATGCCAACTGAAGCTGTTTTAAGGAAGTTCTCATGGGTGATTCTGAAGTGCATACCTTTTGTTTGCCAAGTGGGTGATTTGTGGTGAGGAGAGGTGAAGTGGTTTATTTAACATTCACCACTAGCTTGTGCACAGGCCAGGACTACAAAACAAGTCTTTCCATTCACAAGCTAGTTTTCTTTATCCCACGAGGCTTTGAAAAAAAGAGAGCTAGTTATTTTTCCTTCAGAAAATTAGAGAGGTGGTTAAGAATGAGCTGGTTCTTTTAGTCGTTAAGCCCTGCTGCTTAGATTTCAACCTGGTTATGCCGATCCCTTAAAGTATAATGGAACATCTTTGTTTGTGCTCTTAAAGTGTGACCCCCCAGAGCTTCATTCTGGGCTCTTTGGTTATACTGTTCATCAGGCATTTTCTTCTGAGAGCCAGTGACTTGGCTCACTTCACTACCCTGCACCGGAGAGTTTCATTTGTGCTGATTACCCTACATTTCACATAAAGGTCATTAAGAATTCTGTTTCAGTGAATAAAAGAATGTAAATGAGGTAATTATGAGCTCCGCTTACCTTCCTAACCCCTTGCATTGTGTAATCATTAATACTTTCACATGATCTGTTCACTGGAAAAATCAGAAAGATGTAAAGCAATATGGCTAGGAAAGAAAATAGTAGTGAGCTTTATTCTATGATGGAGTTGTTTTTTTTTTTTTTTCTTTTGGGGGGTAGTTAGGGAGGGTCTTTTGATGTAAGCTGTGAAAAAGACAGCTTGGGAAATAGCTGTATGTTGCTGCTTTAACCCCCACCTACCCTTTGCATAAATTAACTTCAAGTTTCAGAGATTTCTCATAACAACATTTCACACTTGGAAAGCAACATTCATCTGAAAAGCTCTTTAAGATACATCCATATGATTGTTTTCACTTACTGGGCAAATGCATCTTCCCACATAACATAAATTTGCTGTTGAGTATTGGAGAGCAGGATGATGTTGGCTGCTTAAATGCTACCATGAATAAGGGACAAAGCAGTAGTGAAATCTGGTCTTGGTCAAAATTCCCTTCTTTCTTACCTGCGTTGAGAACACTCCTTTTGTCATTCCAGTGCTTGTACCTGCAAACCTACTTTCAACCTTCATATGATATTGATGGGTCTGTCAAGGTGTCTCACCACCCTGTCCACAGGTGGGGGACTTATCATATGTTGTCCTTCTCTTGAATAATGTGAGTTGCGCAGGTAGAAGCATGTGACCTCAGCAATTCCACTAGAAGAGAGCTTTGGATAGATTTGACATATGGATAGAGAAGACAGATGGTCTCTCTTCCTGTTGGATAGCAAGTCATAAAAATGTAGACTTGGGGCTGCCAGAAACCATCCTTCCTGACACAGGGAGACAACCTGCCTGAGAATGACTCCAACATAGAAAGAGGAGCAGAGCCAATAGCTAGAATCAGCATGCGGTGCAAGCCTTTGTATCCATGGACCCAACTGTGCCCAAAACCTGAACAATCCTTAGATATTTCGATCAAGTAGGACAATAAATGTTGATTTTGGGGAACCAGTTTTAACAAAGCTTTTAAAAATGGCAACCAAAAGTATTCTCATTTATATAGAAATTGGCACTTCTGTGAAAGGTAGTTCAAGTGATATAGTCTAAAATGGAAACTAGATCAGGTAGGCTGAGGTGAAGGTCAGTGGAAAACAGAATCTTTGTCATGTAGGAGTGAAGCAATTGGTTAAACTTCTCACTATTTTCTCTACCTTACACTAAGTAGTACTTTAGCTAGGTCACTGAGGTAGTTGGTGAAAAATATTGAGTCTGCTGTGGCCTTCAGTATGATATAAAAAATTAGATAATTATTGGTCTCAATTAGCCTTTTCATAAAGGAATGATATGTATCAGAGTGGCCCTTTCTTTTTATAGCCAATGGCATTTTAATACTAAAGGGCAGATGATAATTGACAGACACCAAATTCTCTGAAGTGTAGTAGAGTTGACTTAAGCAAAGATGGGAAGATGGAAAACAAACCAGGAGATAAGATTTAGAACCCAAAGACAAAGAAATACAGGATATGCCAGATTATGCAGAACCCTCCCCAAGATGCCTTATGTTTAAGTGTATCTTCAGATACATAATGTATGTGTGTATATGTATGTTGCTCAGTTGTGTCTAATTCTCTGAGACCTATGGACTGTAGCCCACCAACTTCCTCTGCCCATAGAATTTTCCAGGCAAGAATACTAGAGTGGGTTGCCATTTCCTTCTCCAGGGGCTCTTCCTGACCCAGGGATCAAACCCACGTCACTTGCCTCTTCTGCATTGTCAGGCGAATTCTTTACCACTGCACCGCCTGGGAAGCCCCAGATACATAATATTCCCTTGCATAATGTCGTCCACTGTAATCCAATCTAGTGTTTGAAGACAAATGATCTCAGTCTTAAACACATAGGTGATTCCAAAATGGAAACCATTCATGAATGGTTTAGGCAGTGACCAAAGGCAAAAGATAGAAAGTGTCAGGGTAGATACCTCACCAGCAGAAATCTAGTGAAATATTTACCCTTGCAGATTTCAAGCAGGTGTATTGTTAAGTTTCTTCCCAAGGCTGGTAAACAAAGATTTGTGACTGCAATCTGAAAACCCATGAATCACCACCTTGTCCCCAGTTATCGTTACGAAGAGCAATAAACCCTGAGGAGCCTCTTAAAGTGTAGGGCTGGGGGTCAGCCAAATTTGGCTAGCTAGCTGACATTCTAGATTAAGGGGTGCAGACATCCATTCCACTCTGCTGTCTTCTTCCTAACAGAATCTTGGTTTTGTTCAAGTAGTCCTGCTTTCTCTAGTGCATAATTCAGAGGATGTCAAACATCCTTCCAGCTCCAGCAGTCTGAACCAACCATAGCAACTAATAGCACAATATGTGATTTATTTAGATATAGGCATGCGATGAATTCTTGAAACTGATTTTAATTTTCTTTTTTTTTTTTTTTTTTTGAGGGATGGGGGTAGGAATTGTGTTGAGGGGATTCTGGAAAAAAAGTCTTCTTTTATTAAAAATGAGTTATGAAGTACAGGTCTTCTGTACTTCCAGACAGATAAAGTCTCAACATGTGTGCTGTTTTAGTTGCTCAATCATGCCCACTCTTTGCAACCCCATGGACTGTAGCCTGCCAGGCTCCTCTGGCCATGGGGATTCTCCAGGCAAGAATACTGGAGTGAGTTACCATGCCCTCCTCCAAGGGATCTTCCCAACCCAGGGATCAAACCTAGGTCTCCCTCATTGCAGGCAGATTCTTTACCATCTGAGCCACCTGGGAAGTCTCAACATACACAAACCTAAATACAATACCTGGTGTTACAGGAACCACCTTTCTGCAAACCTGAGGATAAAATCCTCACACTAAGGAAGGCAAAGTCAACCCAGAAGCATCAGGATTCCTGAGATACTATGACTGCCTAGAGAGTTCTCATTTTATTGAATCCCCTCCAGTATTCTTGCCTGGAAAATCCCAGGGACAGGGGAGCCTGGTGGGCTGCCATCTATGGAGTTGTACGGAGTTGGACACGACTAAAGCAACTTAGCAGCAGCAGCAGCTGGTTGTGTAAACCAATCTCAATTAGGGCTTGCTTTCACTTACTGCTGAAATCTTCCTAACTGATAAACTACCAGGAAGTCCACTTCGCTTCCCAGGGAGAGAATCCTTGTATTCCCAAGCTAGTAAGAGGCAATAGACACTATGACCTGCTGCCATTTTCCTATACAATAGTTTAACTGTCATTATTTTCTCCCTATGATTATGCATTATAAGCTATAGGAGTAAGTCAGGTTTTCATTTATCCACCCACAGATAGCTAGATGCCAAGGAACTGCAGCTACACTTCGTAAGTGCAATGTTCCACACTCAGAGATTCTGGATGTGAAATAAAACGGAATACAATAATTGTGTCTTTGATTTCTGTTTGGGAAGGAAAAGCAGCAAATGTTTTTGTGTGCTGGTGGTTGTTTATGCTATGAGAGATAGTTAGAAGAGAAACTATTTGGAATTAGATTCTACGCAGATGATATTAGAGTCTGCCAGGCTTTATTCCTAGAGGAAACAACCCCTTCCTCACTGCAGGACTATCTCAGCCCTGCTTCTTACTCCCACCATCCCCAACCACAGGTAGGCAGCCTAAGCCAGACCAACCATCATACCTATTTGGTACCTAGAAGGGTACCATACATTGTTCCATGAATAGAGAGATGGATGGGGTAGGGGGTTATCCTAAACAAGGTCCAATCATAGTACTTACTTGAGAAGATAAAGACATTGGAAGGCAGAAGTTCTATTCATTTAGATTGGCAGGCAATATGGATATATATCCTTGTTGTTTTTAACAGCCATCTTTTCCACCATATGGAAAGAACTAGTCTGAGAATAAATCTAACATATAGAGAGAAGCAGAGCCAAGAGAGAAAGAGAAATAAACATCCTGACATCATTTGAGCTCCTATATCCATCCACACCGAGTGGTTTTTAACTTTGTAATTATAGGATAAAGTAAATCCACTGTTTGGCCTAAATAACTTTTTTTTTTTTTAACTTGAAAAACAAAAATAGAATTTTGGCTAATGTAACATCTGAGTAAAATACATGGGGAACAGTGTCAAAATAATGACACAGTTTCAAATGGAAGAGCAATTTTTTTTTTCCCTGGCTGTATTGGGTCTTAGTTGCAGCATGTAGGATCTAGTTCCCTGACCAAGGATTGAACCCAGGCACCCTGCACTGGTGCTACACAGAGTCTCAGCTACTGGACCACCATGCTAGTCCTCAAATAATATTTTGTGGCCTGAGATTTCATCCCCCAAACTCAACTCAAGTCAATTACTTTAGTAACCTGGACCGTACTAAATGGAACATCATCAGATAAAAATCGACTTCGTCTGCCTTGCCTTCATTCACTGTCAAATAGAAGCATCTCATCTTGGCACTCTGTTTCACAGAAAGACCAAATTCAATGCATACCCATCATACAAAGTAAAATAAACCCAAAGAGAAGTATTTTTTTCCCCCTGCCAGCTATTTATAATTCCAAATTCCTCCTCAGGTAAACTTTAGCATATAAATATCTTTAAATGTGGGTCTTCAAAGAAGGAATAAAAAAGGTGGGCCAGAGGAAGCTACTTTCTCTGAAATCTAGCATACATCTGAAAAGCAGAAGATGGATCTAATCCCTACACAGAAACTAACTTTGTAGATGAGAGATTAGACCAAGCACTTGCCCAGAAATCACAGAACATGATTATAAAGATAAAATATTTGCTATCCCAAATATTTGGCTGTCTCTGTCACATGTACCTGTAAGCTAAACTGGAATTGGGACACATCAACAGGGAATATTTTGAGGTTCTTCATTCCTTATCTTGGGTCTTCCCTGGTGGCTCAGAGTTAAAGAAACCACCTGCCAGTGCAAGACGCCTGGGTTTGATCCCTGGGTCAGGAAGATCCCCTGGAGGAGGAAATGGCAACCCACTCCAGTGTTCCTGCCTGGGAAATCACATGGACAGAGGAGCCTGGCGAGCTACAGCACAAGGGGTCGCAAAGAGTCAGACATGACTTTGCAACTGAGCATGCATGCATGTGGGTAAATAATCTGGTTAGAAGATGTAGGGATTTTGCCAAGTGTTTCCTCTCCTAACTCTAGTCTGGGATGAGTCCCACTGTTCCCAGCTCCTGGCTCTGATCCTCCAGCACTCTTGTTGTGTGGACCTCCTTGCCAGGGTGTTTGGAGTCAAGGTACAAAAGCAGGATGTGATGCTGTGGTGTGTGGCAGGAACCCATTTGGATGATTAGCAACATTATGGTTTACACAAGGCTCCAAACTAGAAAATTCTGGTGCCCTTTTCAGTGGCACTTCTCTCTCTTTAATAACCTCTCTTAGCTTCCTACTGCTTTCTGCCTTCAATTTATCTCACAAAGCCTTTTAACTATCCCCTAACATATAATTTCAGTCACATCTCCAGCCACCCACAAATGTTACATCCCTGCCAAACAGTTTCCTTGCTCCATCAGTCTCCTTCACGTTTTGTTCTCACTACCTAGAATTCTCATGGCCTAATTTCTATACAAAGACAATTTCTATTCATTTTTCAGAAGATAAAGAGCACCTCTTGAGTGGAACCATCCTTCCTCTTCCAGCTATTATTAAGTTCTAATTTAGAACTTTACTAAAGTGTGTCTCATATGGTCCATACTGCATTATACTGCAATTTTTTTTATTTACATATCTGTCTGCCACTAAGCTGTGATTTCCTCAATGTTTGCAGGTTTTGTTTTTAATCATTTGTTTTTAGCTGTGTTGGGTCTTCATTGTTGCGTGGGCCTTTCTCTAGTTGTAGTACATGGGCTTCTCATTACAGTGGCTTCTTTTGTTGCAGAGCACGGGCTCTAGGGTGAGCGGTCTTTAGTAGTTGCAGCACATGGGCTCAGTTGTGGTTCCTGGGCTCTAGAGCACAGACTCAATAGTCACAGTGCACAGGCTTAGTTGCTCCGTAGCAGGTGAGATCTTCCCGCATCAGGAATCGATCCCTTGTCTCTTGCATTGGCAAGCAGGTTCTTTACCACTGAGCCTCCAGGGAAGCTCAGATTTTCTTTTCTTTTCTTTTTTTTTTTTAATTATCATTGCATCACCCTGCATGTTATCTGGCCCTTACAAGAAACTTGAAAAGGATTTGCTGGATGAATGAATTAAAGGGTTTGTGAAGTATATAGACTTTTGGAAATGAATCAAGGGACATGACTAACCACACTCAACTGAAATGAAAATGAAACAGAGGGGGATCCAGGGAAAAGAGTTCAAAGAACAAGGTTAAATAGCCTAGAAAATCTTATCATCAAATGAATCCAAAATAGTAGCTATTTGAAACCTGCAGTTTCAATAACTATATTTTTATTTGCCCAAAGTATTCATTCTCTGATAACTTTAAGATTCTATTGTGGTGATCTGATTTAAATGCAAACTGTTAAATAGAAATATAATGGAAAATCGATGATAATTGTTCAAAACAAATCAGGAAGAGTGAGCATAGTCAGGATAATTTTCATGATGGAGTGAGGACTTGAGATATACAAGGAGGGACAAGTGGAATTTATGTAGAATCATTAAATAGCTGATATTAAAATTGGAAAAAATCATCAATGATCCTCTGAAATGTAAGCTCCATGACCACAGAAACTTTGTCTCTAAGGTTTGCTATTTTATTTCCATTTTCCAAAATGATACCTGGACATGGTAGGTGTATAAGAAGTACTTGCTGATTAAAAGAATGAAAAGTACTTGCTGATTAAAAGAATGAATGTAACCTGGTTAACATTCTCATTTTATCTGTGATTATGTTGATATTGTAACATAAATGAGGTTGTAGGTAATTAGAGCATAGTGGTTGGATCAAGCCCTCTAGAGTGAGAATACTTGGGGTTCAATATCACAACTTCATCACTTATCTAACCTCTCTTGAGTCTCAGCTTTTTAATCTGTAAAATGCATTTAGTAATAGCATCTTCTTTTGTAAAATTGTGTGAGCACTTATACAGTGCCTGGAGTATAGTGAATACTCATTAAATATTATCTTTACTAGTAAGTCTCAATGATAATTGATGGTAGGAATTGAACTAGAATCCAGGCTTTCTAATTCTCAGTTCAGACTCATTCAAATAGATATGGAAAACTGTTTCTTCTTGAGAAAAAAAAAAAAGAAGTTTCAATTGGGTTGATTAGTTATCTATTGAGATGGATTAAAGCAAAGAGTTCCGTTCCCCTTTGATAAACAGGGAATGGAACTGTTTGTTGAACGGAAATTTACCACCTATAAATGCCTGCTGGAACTCTGGGACATTTAATTTCCTTTCATCTCCTTTCTGTCATTCCTTACCTGCCTCATCAAAGATACAGTGAATCAGATACAGTAATGCTGAAAGAGCAACCATTTTGCTAGAGGCCAGGTGTGGAACTTTGGCTAAGGTAAAGAATGAAAAAAGGAGAAGTTGAATGAAGCCCAGTGACTCGACCTAAAAAACATGTGAATGTCCTGGATAGCTTTACTCAAATATGAATTCAAGATTTGAAGGTACCATGGCATTGAAACTGAGCAGGATCCTCTGGTCCTTGTCCCACTATGTCTTCAGTCTGCCTTTCGTCTGTGGAAAAACTTTAGCCAAAGAATAAGCTTAAACAGAGAAGTGAGAAAATGCAGAAACAAAGGAAAACAAAGAGTTTAGTCATTAAGCATAGTTAAAGACCTTTGTGAAGTGAGTGAAAGTCACTCAGTTGTGTCTGACTCTTTGCGACCCCATGAACTATACAGTCCATAGAATTCTCTAGGAGTGGGTAGCCATTCCTTTCTCTAGGGGATCTGTCCAACCTAGGGATTGAACCCAAGTGTCCCGCATTGCAGGTGGTTTCTTTACCAGCTGAGCCACAAGGGAAGCCCAAAGGGCCTTTAGTTGCTTCTCAATGGCTGTAGATGATATTCTGAGCCATATGCTGTGAGCTGTCTCACAGATACTGAAAGCCCCACCAGATGGAGAATTTAACTCCATGAGGACCAGACTATAGCCATGACATAAGCTGCCACAGTTCCAAGAACTGGCCTCAAGGAAATTGGAACTATACTTAAAACAATCATGATGATGTTGGTCTGACCACTGATGACCAATTTCAAGATGACTGTCAGAGCTGACTGCTCTGTCCAGTGGAAGCCCCTTCCCTGTCTCTAAAAGCTCTTGCCCATTTATTGCCAGTGGGGGCAGTTCAGCCTTTGGACAGGCGTCTACCCTCCCTGCCAGTGGCTAGCATTCAGAATAAAGCAAACTTTCCTTTCCACCAGCCTGATCCCTTTATTAACTTCTGAGCATTGAGTATCTGGGCCCCACATTTGATTATAATATGCTGTATCTGATATTTAGACAACTGAAGTATCTGACCTGAACCATAAAGAGGGCATTCCATATTTGTCATAAATGCCCAAAGGAAGGGCACAGATGAAAATCAAGAGGAAAACCATAACAGCATATGCTTTATAAATTTGAGGGAATAGATTTTATGGGGAAAAAATAGACCTTGAATATGGTTTAAAATTATGACTATACATTTTAACTTGCTTACTTTGCATAATAAATGAGATGATAAGCACTCTGTGATTTCCTGTTTTTTAGGGAAAATGTATTTTAAAAGCTCATTAAAAGGTAACCTAGTCTAGCTGGACGTCGGCTAGCTCCCAGAAGCAAAAATATTGATGATGTAAGCGTAAATGAGTCAGAAATGTGTGGTTGCAATTTCCTTTCAAATGAAAGGGGGAAAGTGCTCCTGGCAAAACCCATTTTGCAATTCTACTGGACCAGAACCT
Source organism: Dama dama (assembly GCF_033118175.1). NCBI lineage: Eukaryota > Metazoa > Chordata > Mammalia > Artiodactyla > Cervidae > Dama > Dama dama. The sequence goes on along the minus strand of NC_083682.1, from coordinate 19,819,560 downwards.
CTGAGGCACAAATCACCGGGAGCAATGTTGAAGGAGGCAGCAAGGTGCTGGCAGAGGCAAGAAGGAAATGGAAGAGATTTACTTGGCTATGAGTCTTTTATTCACTTCTCTGACTGAGAGACTTATTCTGAAGATAACTATTCCTCTCCATCTGGCAGGAATGTGACAAAATAGATTTGTTAGGTATTTTGCAATTCTGTGGGAAACATGTTTTGAGCAGAGATTTGGAAATGCAAACCCTTAGTAATAGTATTATTGTGATAAAATATGAGGGGGCTTAGTCTTAATTTCAGACTTCTTAAGATCAAGGGAATTAGTAACAGTTCAGTTAATTTCAAATGGGTGTCTTAGAAACTTCAGAAATTATTTTTACAGCCAACACAGGAGACTTAGAGGCATAGCAAGTCTGTCAGTAATTATCCAAACTGAAAGCATAGTTTAAAAACATTTTCTTATTTTCTGTTTCCTAAGTTGACTTGAATTTTTATTTGAGAGTGAAAGATATTACCCTTATGAAGTTATGAGAATTTATTTAATTGGATTTGAGTATGACTCTTATCAAGAAACATATATTCATATTTATACTTTTGGATATCAAGACTGCAGAGAATTTCAGGAGATTGAGAGTACACATTGGTGATTTTCAACACAGATACAAAGAGATTAGTATTGAGGTTAAACCTGTTCTCCATACAGTATTTAAATGACTTATGGAAGAAAATCAGATCCCAAAAGGCATTTTAATTTGCTAATAATGGAAAGCCACATGGAGGATCAACCTCATCCCATTGACATTGATAGGATTTATCAGGATTTGTGCAGATTAGCAATGGTAAGCATCAAAGAAAAGATGTCATCCCCTCCCAGTTTCATCAAATGGCAAAATTAGTTTCTGGTACAAGAAGGAATGACAATGTCATTCCAGTGGTAGATAGATGGGAAGAGGGAAGTAAAGGTAAGGATTGAACTTGATATATAGAAAAAAATACATTTTAGGAAGAAATTGACTCTTTATTGACTCTTCAAAATAGATAATTTTTAGGCTTGTAATATGATCTGATAGTTTAAATCTATCTTCCTAAAGAAAAATTGATGTATTAATAATTTGGCCTATATTTAGTACTTAATCAATATTGTTGATTGGACAAAACGAATCCACCTGCTAATGCAGGAGACACAGATTTGATCTCCGGGTTGAGAAGATCCCCTGGAAGAGGAAATGGCAACCTACTCCAGTATTCTTTCCTGGGAAATCCCATGGACAGAGGAGCCAAGAGTTGGACACAATTGAGCAACTGAGCGTGAATTCGCGCGCGCGCGCACACACACACACACACACACACACACACACACACACACACCCCTAGAGTTTTACTTAGTGTAAGAAGAAATTTCAAAACATATTCAGAATGACTTTTGTAAATCAGGTGGTATGATGCATTAAGGTACTATTAGCTACTATAACCAACCAAAGCCTGCAAATTAAATATGGTCAAACTCGTAGGACTTTGAGTCTGAAACAGATGTTTCTAACTGAGGGCAGCTTTCTTTGTGGTTGTTATTCATGAACTCAGGCATCTTTGGCCTTTTGGACTTGACATCTCATAAGGTCTTGGGTGTTTTGCAGAGCCTCCCCCACCCAGGTAACTAATGGGAGAAGAAATGGCACAAGAAAAACTCGTGTGGTCACCTGAACCTATAATGGGCATACTTCATTTCTGCTCATATTCCACCAGCAAGAATTAGTCACCTGAACCTGTAATGGGCATACTTCATTTCTGCTCACATTCCACCAGCAAGAATTAGTTATATGCCCCAGTTTGTGCAAAAGAGGCTGGGAAATATATTTCCTAAATGGGCAGCCTCTACTGAGCAATTTTTTTAAGCATGAATCTTCGCTTGACAGTTATTAGTCTTTGCCACTATTCATCCTTTTGGCCCCCAAATATGCACATATACCTTTTCTCCCCACATATAGAATATATGATCCACAAAGGAGGATAACCCAAAATCAAATCTAATTTCTACTCCCTGTTCAGAGTCCAGGCTCTGTCTATGAGGTCCATACATTGCATTTCTGATCTGGTAACTTGTCAACCAAAGTACATTATCTGTTCTCTAAATACCTCCTAATATAAAAAGATGGAGCAGGACTAATAAAATACCATCAAAATTCCCTTTTTAAAGGAAGTGATAGTACATACAGAGCAGTCACTGATCCAGCACAATGGTGAATTCCTTTAGGGCAGGTATTTTAGAAGTAGAATGACATTTTAAAAAAAATTTAATGTCACATTACTTATAATTTAATGTCAGAGATAAAAATCTGGTTATTTTGATATTTGAAATGTGAATGCAACAAGGAAACCAGTAAGTCCCCATACTACAAGGAGAAATACTCCATTAGACCGAATTACTTTTTAAATTTGTATTAAAGCATGACACATACACTCCCACACATATACACACTTCACACACAGACACACTGATAGCACTTAAAAATAATGAGGTATTGGGCATCAAATGGAATTACTGGTTATTGATCCAATTTCTAAATCACTCACTTATGTGGTATTAATAGAAAGTATGATAGACAGGAATGGGCAGTTTATAATGACATCAGAACCCCAAATATGGATTTCCATGCTAATCTTTCCTCTTTGCCATGCTGGCTTCTTTCTCAGGCACAATTGGGTAGTCTCTTGATAGCTTAGTAATGGTCAGACATTTTCATCCAGAGGATTTAGGCCATGGCCATTTCTGATTCTGTGGTACTTAATCACCCAGGAAATTCTAAAAAAAGCAAACATATTTTTATAGTATTTCCAACTTACCCCCGAAATTGGTGCCAATATTTGATTATCTGCCCTAACAGAAGGGAATAGGAATGCAGAGAGATCCCAAATTCATTTATAGTTGGCTTTCAAGGATGATATAATGATAACTTTTCCTTTTTTTTTTTTTTTTTAATTTTATTTTCCCTTTATTCTTACTTCTTTAGACTTGACATATTGATAAAATGAGTCCTCCCAACCTAGTTTATAGTTCCCATGCCGCAATAAAAGGTTCGTAACTTTCACCTACTGTATTTACTCAGCTGGAAGATAATTTCTTTGTTCATATTAATCTATAAATCTAGTATTTACTTTGTTTGTATAATCTTCCACCGAAACTTTAGGAAACTGTTTTTTTTTTTTTTTTTTTCAGATGTTGCTCTATATTCCTTGGGCTGCTATTTTTTTTTTTTTTTTTTTTTTTTTTTTTTATTTACATGTATTCCCAATCCCGATCCCCCCTCCCACCTCCCTCTCCACCCGATTCCTCTGGGTCTTCCCAGTGCACCAGGCCCGAGCACTTGTCTCGTGCATCCCACCTGGGCTGGTGATCTGTTTCACCATAGATAGTATACATGCTGTTCTTTTCAAATATCCCACCCTCACATTCTCCCACAAAGTTCAAAAGTCTGTTCTGTGTTTCTGTGTCTCTTTTTCTGTTCTGCATATAGGGTTATCGTTATCACCTTTCTAAATTCCATATACATGTGTCAGTATGCTGTAATGTTCTTTATCTTTCTGGCTTACTTCACTCTGTATAATGGGCTCCAGCTTCATCCATCTCATTAGGACTGGTTCAAATGAATTCTTTTTAATGGCTGAGTAATATTCCATGGTGTATATGTACCACAGCTTCCTTATCCATTCATCTGCTGATGGGCATCTAGGTTGCTTCCATGTCCTGGCTATTATAAACAGTGCTGCGATGAACATTGGGGTGCACGTGTCTCTTTCAGATCTGGTTTCCTCAGTGTGTATGCCCAGAAGTGGGATTGCTGGGTCATATGGCAGTTCTATGTCCAGTTTTTTAAGAAATCTCCACACTGTTTTCCATAGCGGCTGTACTAGTTTGCATTCCCACCAACAGTGTAAGAGGGTTCCCTTTTCTCCACACCCTCTCCAGCATTTATTGCTTGTAGACTTTTGGATAGCAGCCATCCTGACTGGCGTGTAATGGTACCTCATTGTGGTTTTGATTTGCATTTCTCTAATAATGAGTGATGTTGAGCATCTTTTCATGTGTTTGTTAGCCATCTGTATGTCTTCTTTGGAGAAATGTCTGTTTAGTTCTTTGGCCCATTTTTTGATTGGGTCATTTATTTTTCTGGAATTGAGCTGCAGGAGTTGCTTGTATATTTTTGAGATTAATCCTTTGTCTGTTGCTTCATTTGCTATTATTTTCTCCCAATCTGAGGGCTGTCTTTTCACCTTACTTATAGTTTCCTTTGTAGTGCAAAAGCTTTTAAGTTTCATTAGGTCCCATTTGTTTAGTTTTGCTTTTATTTCCAATATTCTGGGAGGTGGGTCATAGAGGATCTTGCTTTGATTTATGTCGGAGAGTGTTTTGCCTATGTTCTCCTCTAGGAGTTTTATAGTTTCTGGTCTTACATTTAGATCTTTAATCCATTTTGAGTTTATTTTTGTGTATGGTGTTAGAAAGTGTTCTAGTTTCATTCTTTTACAAGTGGTTGACCAGTTTTCCCAGCACCACTTGTTAAAGAGGTTGTCTTTTTTCCATTGTATATCCTTGCCTCCTTTGTCAAAAATAAGGTGTCCATAGGTTCGTGGATTTATCTCTGGGCTTTCTATTCTGTTCCATTGATCTATATTTCTGTCTTTGTGCCAGTACCATACTGTCTTGATGACTGTGGCTTTGTAGTAGAGTCTGAAGTCAGGCAGGTTGATTCCTCCAGTTCCATTCTTCTTTCTCAAGATTACTTTGGCTATTCGAGGTTTTTTGTATTTCCATACAAATTGTGAAATTCTTTGGTCTAGTTCTGTGAAAAATACCGTTGGTAGCTTGATAGGGATTGCATTGAATCTATAGACTGCTTTGGGTAGAATAGCCATTTTGACAATATTAATTCTTCCAATCCATGAACACGGTATGTTTCTCCATCTGTTTGTGTCCTCTTTGATTTCTTTCATCAGTGTTTTATAGTTTTCTATGTATAGGTCTTTTGTTTCTTTAGGTAGATATACTCCTAAGTATTTTATTCTTTTTGTTGCAATGGTGAATGGTATTGTTTCCTTAATTTCTCTGTCTGTTTTTTCATTGTTAGTATATAGGAATGCAAGGGATTTCTGTGTGTTAATTTTATATCCTGCAACTTTACTATATTCATTGATTAGCTCTAGTAATTTTCTGGTAGAGTCTTTAGGGTTTTCTATGTAGAGGATCATGTCATCTGCAAACAGTGAGAGTTTTACTTCTTCTTTTCCTATCTGGATTCCTTTTACTTCTTTTTCTGCTCTGATTGCTGTGGCCAGCACTTCCAGCTGGCCAGCTAACACCTATCTTACTCAAACTCTTCCAGAAAATTGCAGAAGAAGGTAAGCTTCCAAACTCATTCTATGAGGCCACCATCACCCTAATTCCAAAACCAGACAAAGATGCCACAAAAAAAGAAAACTACAGGCCAATATCACTGATGAACATAGATGCAAAAATCCTTAACAAAATTCTAGCAAACAGAATCCAACAACATATTAAAAAAATCATACACCATGACCAAGTGGGCTTTATCCCAGGAATGCAAGGATTCTTTAATATCCGCAAATCAATCAATGTAATACACCACATTAACAAATTGAAAGATAAAAACCATATGATTATCTCAATAGATGCAGAGAAAGCCTTTGACAAAATTCAACACTCATTTATGATTAAAACTCTCCAAAAAGCAGGAATAGAAGGAACATACCTCAACATAATAAAAGCTATATATGACAAACCCACAGCAAGCATCACCCTCAATGGTGAAAAATTGAAGGCATTTCCCCTGAAATCAGGAACAAGACAAGGGTGCCCACTCTCACCACTACTATTCAACATAGCCTAATTTTAAAATGAATTTCTGTTTCCAAGAAGTCAGGCTCCTCGAGTGTCAAGAAGAAAAGTAGTTCAGTATTAAAATTTTGTGATAATCTACATTATAGAAAACCTACCACACAATAATCAAAAATTGTTAAAGCTAAACTTATTTTTATTTGGAGAACAAAATTCGTGTGCTCCTTGAGTGGAAACTGTTCATTATTTGACTCAGTTAAGTCATTATAGCAATATTCAGAGCCACTCAGCATGTAAATGTCACAAAAAACGTGTCCTACATTTCCCATCTATTGTTGATTTCCTCAAAGGAATCGGGAAGGTTTTTTTCTTGAATGTGAAAGCAAAACATCAGTTATCTCTCCAGGGTCCAGGTAGGTGAAAGCTCAGAACTTCCAATTCGAATAGCCTTTGCTTGACTCATATCAGAAAATGTAGACAAAGAAGTTAAATCAGAAATACATGGTGGGGGGACTTCCTGGATGGTCCAGTGGTTAAGATTCCGTGCTTCCAGTACAGGGGGTGTGGATTTGATCCCTGGTTGGGGTACTAAGACCCCACATACCACACGGTGTGGGGAAAATAATTAAAAGAAGTATGTGGTGGATTGGATTATAGGAGAGAATATTTTTTCCATGCAAGTTTGCTACCATTGTCCACACAATCATTGTCCTTGAAAGGGAGAGTTTGCACTGGTTTAAAAGTGTCTGATGTTCTGGGATAAAGTTTATGTTTCTTTTCATCAGGGAATCCTCTGTCAAGGCAAAAACAGGAAGGCTGAAGAAATTTACTTGGGAGATATTTGGGAGTCGAATGTCTTGAATATCTATGATTATTAATGTCTGATCTTTCTAAACGGCAACCCACTCCAGCATTCTTGCCTGGAAAATGCCATGGACAGAGGAGCCTGGTGGGCTGCAGTCCATGGGGTCACAGAGTTGGGCATGACTGAGCAACTAACCCTTGTTATCTCTTTCTATAAAATGAGTATTCTATAATATAGATTTTACTCTGATCATGGCTGACCAGCTGTCCCACTGCTCATACCAACCAGATTTTAGTTTTTTTAATTCCACCTCCTAATCCAAATTAGAAGGGAGAGAGGTAGAACTGGGAGACCACTTTTTCCTGTTTCCTAAAAAATATATATTTGCTGAAGTCCTTCCTATCACCATGGAAAGAAGGTTGCACACAGTATTGTATACCCTAAATTGTCTTAAAATGGTGAAAAATGGATGAAAAAAATAAGTAAAATATGAGTAGTTTTGTGTGGCTGTTGGCCATTTCAGTATCAAACTATTAAGTTTCACCTCTGCATGTTTTATCTTCCTATGGGAGAAATATCTTCGACTGCACTTCAGTATTGAAAGCCTTGTGCATGAGTAAGGATCCTCTCCTTTTTTTTTTTTTCTTAGCATATCTGCACCCATATTCATTTCAGCATTAATTCAAGAACAACCAAAGCTGAAAATGCTGAAAAGTCAAAACCAGGAAATCCAACCAAATGGGAAAGTATGTAAATGCAAAAGCAAATGAATTATTCATACACTCTGCAGGTTTCCTTTATTTCTTTAAAAAAAAAAGAGAGAGAAATGTCTAAGGAATGAAAGTTGTTAAACATTGGAACTGATTATAGAGGTGGTTGTGAAATCTCTTCAGGAGGTCATTAGACATGGATGAATTCTCACTGACCTCACAAATTTGTAACGTGATTTAGGGGACTGGAATAGAGACCTTTTCTAGTCCCTTTCACTATTTACTTGTTAAATTTAATAATACCTTGGTCATTTAACATAAATTTCATTCATTTTACGTGTGTGTGTGTATGCAGGTGTGTGCCTGTGAATAGGGCACTAGTAATGAAGACAACTGTCAGAGCTTAAATTCCAATAAGCTGGAGTTAGCATGGGTAGTCTGTGAAAGGTGAACAAGAGCAGGAAGAGCCAGAAGAGGAGATTTCCAGAACCTTTAGCACTGATGTTTAAGGTAACTAAGAGAACAATCTAGTCCAGAAAATATCAAGGGAACTGGAGTCTACAGACAAAGTCCAGACAGAATGTGAGCACCTTAAGAGCTAGGGCTGTCTTGGGTGACCCCCATGAGTGACCACTGGGTCAATGATACATGAGCAGAACAGGTTAGACATTTTAGAGTCCCCAGGAAAGATGTGGAACTCTTTTTAAGTACCAAACCACAAAACTTTTAACTGAACACAAGCCATTCCTTTACAAGTTAAGTCTTCAAAGTGTCTGTTCATTGTGCTGCTGGGAAAATACTGGAGGAAATAAGACAAATGTGTCAAAGATCTAGGTGGAATAGTGAGTATTTTTAGCAGTGAATAGGAGACAAGAAATAGATGAAATGAAGTCCATCAGGAGAAAACGAAAACATATGACTCAAGGAAATAAGAGAAAAGACAAATGGGAAGTAGAAAACATTGTTGGGAGTCCCATAGCTGGAACTACATCGACATGGCCTCCAACAGTAATGAGCCTTTGGGGAGAGCTCGAAAGAATATGAATTCCTCCTGAGAAGGAGAGAAGGTAAACGGAGCTGAAAATGAACTAACCAGTGAAAGAGGAAAAGTAACTAGTATTTACCAGTACTTCATCTTTTATGAATGCTCTAAAACACATTTTCTCATTGGAAACTCTCTTTTGCCACTAGGTAAATCAGTGTCTTTTATAGCTATTTTATGATTTAAGCATTTTGCCCAAGGTCATATTGTCAAAAAATTGTAGAAATGGGTTTTAAGCTCAAATCCTCCAACTATAATTCTTGTGCTCTTTTCTAACATATTGTGTAAATAGAAAATAGAATGAATACATTTAAAGATGAAATTGAGAGTATTCAGTGGAAATATATCTGCAATGGTGCTAGTGAAAGTCATTCAGTCATGTCCTACTCTTTACAACCCCCATGGACCGTACAGCCCATGGAATTCTCCAGGCCAGAATACTGGATTGGGTAGCCTTTCCCTTCTCCAGGGAATCTTCCCAACCCAGGGACTGAACCCAGATCTCCCACATGGCAGGTGGATTCTTTATCAGCTAAGCCACAAGGGAAACTCAGGAATACTGGAGTGGGTAGCCTATCCCTTCTTCAGTGGATCTTCACGACCCAAGAATCCAACGGGGATCTCCTGCTTTGCAGGCAGATTCTTTACCAACTGAGCTATCAGGGAAGCCCTAACGGTGCTAGTAGACACTGCTAAACATAAAGTAAGTTCAGTGTCATTAATTTTTTTTTTCAAGTTTTCCAGGTAAGTTATATAAAGTAGATAAAGAAACTCATGCCCAAATGGCAGCAGCTTTAGCTGATTTATTTAGCCTACAAACACACTGAACTTCAACCTTCCAAATCTAGGACACCATATTTCTAGAAAAAGCATGACCTTGAAACAAGGTTTGACAACTTAAAAGGAAAAAGTCAATGCTTCTTCCTTACTGACCACACACAGAAACTCTCCATCTCGGTTCTGGCCTGACCCCTTCTCTTGGCAGGCAGTTCCACTAAGGAATAGCTTACAAGATTATCCCTCAACTGTGGCTCTGCATACACAAGGTGGCTTCTGTAATTTTTAAAAAAACCACGTGTGGAAATCTCGTCTGCATGAACGTCAAAAGCTCAGAGGTGAGGATATGTTACATCTTAAAGTTTGCATCAAGCAGTCTTTGAGCTTCTCTGTCTTTCATATATTTTAATATTTACATTTTACTGGGTCCATTGGTTATTGGTTTGAATCCCAAAGACTAACCTTAGCACAATATATGTAGTGATGTTGATGTGTAAAAGTGCATGCTAATATATCTGATGTGGCATGTTCTATTCTAGAAGTTCTTAATCATTTTAATAGACTACTATCACATTTTACTTATTAACTCATATATTTCATTGTAAACATAATTAGAAACCTTGTTCTTCTCTGATACACCACTTAATGAGTCCAATTATCTGATGCTTAAGGACAAAATAGAGTTTCAGTGATTAAATACAGGTTTCAGAGGGAATAAGTAGGTTCTATCAAAAGTTTGTCCCTGTCAGGCATAGAAATGCCTGTAAACTTTGAAGAAAATTTCATGCACAGTATTGTGTTCCGAAAAACGGCTCACCATTACTCTGCAGAAGTGCTCAGGCTAATTTTTAAAAATAGTAGGTAAATGAATGTTAGAAGTACAAAAAAATCATTAATACTTACATGTCACCTGACAGTCTCACCATTTAAAAAGTGACAAGAATGGTTTCCATATGACTGTTGAAGTTATACTGGTTCATTAGCTGGAGTGATCGTATGAAATTATATTCATCTGAGCTCCAAGGAAACATTCTGGTTTACTGTGAATAAAAATGAAATATTTCGAAATGTTGTGAAGTAATTAGCCTCCAACTAATAAAAAAATTTTTTAAAAAAATGAAATATTTCCACTTGTTTTTCAACTAATATGCCATGGCAAATTCATATATAAACCTTTCATAGAGAAATCACTAAATGTAATATTATTTTTGTTTTGTATTAATTTTGTCTGTTATTTGCTCTGTCATGTCCAGCTATATTCGACTCCATGGACTGACTATAACCCACCAGGCTCCTCTGTCCGTAGAATTCTCCAGGCAAGAATACTGGAGTGGGTAGCCATTCCCTTCTCCAAGAGGTCCTCCCGACCCAGAAATTGAACCCAGGTTTCCTTCATTGCAGCAGTTCTTTTGTTAATTTTTTTTTTATCTAAGTAAACACATGGGCATAGTTTTTTTAAAAAATCAAAGCGTGCTGAAGGTTTATAACAATAACAACAACAACAACAAAATAGCAGTTCTCTGTCCTTATCACTCTTAACCCATTTCTTGTGTCCTACAGAAAACTAATTTCAACACTTTAGGCTGTTTTCTTTATTTTTAATCTAATATGTATATCTTTTATGTTTATACTGCAGTTTCTTAATTCAGCAAATGTAGCTATTGTCAATACATTATCTATTGTGGTAGTTCTATTAAATCTTTCTTTCATTTCTCCCAGCCAGAAAACATAGTATTTTTTACTTTTGGCTAATTCCATATTCATTATATTGGTTTTTAATGACCATAAAAATTATATATACCATGCAGTCTTGTTGAACATTATAGATACAATCCCAGCTCCCAGCGGTGGAAAGGCTCTCGGATTCCTAACCACGGGACCACCAGGGAAGTCCTACCCCCGCTTTTTTTTTTCGTCTTTAATTTCTATTTTTTGATGTGGACCATTTAAAAAGCTGTTGTTGAGTTTGTTACAATATCACTTCTGTTTTAAATTTCGGTTGTTTGGCCCCAGTGTCTGTGGGATCTTCGGGGGCTTCCCTGGTGACTCAGATGGTAAAGAATATGCCTGCAGTGTAGGAGACCCTGGGTTCAACCCCTGAGTCAGGAAGATTCCCCGGAGAAGGGAATGGCAACCCACTCTAGTATTCTTGCCTGGAAAATCCCACGGACAGAAGAGCCTGGCGTACTGTAGTCCATGGGGATCGCAGAGAGTCAGACATGGCTGAGTGCCTGACACTTTCACTTTCATGTGGGAATCTCAGCTCCCTGACGAGGGACTGAACCTGTAACCTCTGCACTGAAAGGCAAAATCTTAACCACTGGACCACCGTGGAAGAGGGAGTCTCTTTTTTCCCCTTTAATTTTTCTTTTTGCTTGTTGGTCTCTTTAAATCTGAAGTAATGTTCTTCAATTCTAGAAATTTCTACTTTGAATGAATTATTTGATGGTTTCCTCCCCTAATTTTCTCTTTTGGGGAGGGTGGAGTATAATGACTAGAAATCTGAATTTGTCATACAGTTTTCTTATATTTTTCTTAGATTATATAGGCAATTATATCCCTTGGGGATTTTTGCTGCTTATCAAATGTCTTAGTGATTTTTTAATTGAAATAATTGCTTTATTTGGAATTTCTTTTAGACTAGCAAAAAAATTCAGGGATAGTATAGAGAATTCTTGAATGCACCATATCTGATTTCTTTTACATTAAAATCTTACATTAGTAGGCTATATTTATTATAAGCAATGAACCAACACTGATATATTATTATTAAATAAACTTCATACTTCATTCATTTTTAATTAATTTCTTCCATAACCTAATTTTTGTATGCTAGGATTTCATCTAGGATACAATATTATATTATCATGTGCCTTTAAGCTTTTCTGGACTGTGACAGTGTCTCAGGTATTTTTTATTTTTTATGGCCTCAAAAGCACCAGTGACAACCTTAGGGTTACTAACAGATATTCTGTAAAACGTCCCTCAATTTGGGCTTGCCTGGAGTTTTATCCTATAGTTAAACTACATTTTAGAGAGGAGGATTACAGAGGTGAAGTACTGTTTCCCACATATCATATCAAAGTGAAAGTGAAAGTCACTCAGTCGTGTCCCACTCTTTGCAACCCCATGGACTATACAGTCCATGAAATTCTCCAGGCCAGAATACTGGAATGGGTGGTCTTTCCTTTTTCCAGGGGATCTTCTCAACCCAGGGATCAAGCCCAGGTCTCCTGCATTGCAGGCGGGTTCTTAACCAGCTAAGCTATCATATCAAATGTGTATAAGTAATGACTTATCACTGATATTAACCTTGAGGACCTGGCTAAGGTACATTTTGCCAGATTTCTCTACTGTAAAGCTACTTTTTCTTCTTTCTGTATTGTACTCTTTGAAAGCAAGTCCTTAAGCAAAACCTCAGAATGAAAGGGTGGGAATTGGTTTTACCTCTCTGTTGGAGTAGTATCTATTTACATCTTATAGAGTTCTGCATTTTCTTTATTTCTTCATTTGTCATGAACATTTACATTGCTTCTATATATTGGCTATTGTGAATACTGCTGTGATAAATATGAGAGTGGGAATATGTCTTTGGGATCCTGATTTTAATTACTTTAAATAAACATTAGAAGTAGAATTGCTGGATCATATGATAGTTCCATTCTTAATTGTTTGAGGAACTTCCGTACTATTTTTCATAGCAGCAGTACTACTGTGCAGTCCCGCCAACCGTGTGCACGTGTTCTTGTTTCTCCATATCCTAACCAGCACTTGTTGTCTTTTCTTTGATAATAACCATCCCTACAGGTGTTAGATGATATCTTATTGTGGCTTTAGTTTGCATTTCCCTGATGATTAATACATTGAGCATTTTCTGACGTATTCACCATGTAAGGTTATTTACATTTCTTCTTTGGAGAAATGTCTTACGCCAACACTGTAGCTCTGTTAAGAAACAGTATCTCAATATCTGTTACTACAAATTTTCAATTTTGTTCTTTCTCTTTAAGAATGTCAATTTAAATTTCATGTATTACCCACATAAATTTTAGAAAGAGCTTACTACTCTTCCTTAGAATAGTTCCTTTGTTTTTAATTGGAACGTCTTTGAATATAGAAACCAATTTGGAAAGAATTGACATCTTTACAATATTATTTCTTCTAATCTATAAGTACTTTATTCCCACGTTTCATAGATCATCTTTAATATTTGTCTATAGTATTCTACTCTTATGTATAGAGGTTTTCAATAACTTTCACTACATTTGTTACTAACCCATGTTTCTTTCATGCTCTTGTAAATAGTATGACTTCTTTTTTATGTTCTAATTGATTCTTGTTGATATGGAATAAAATACAATTCATTCTTTATATTTTGTTACCTTGCTTAATTTACATTTTAATTCCAAAGGCTATCTGCATATTATTTTTGAATGTCCAATGTATAATCATGCTATCTGCCCATAACAATTATCGTTGTTTTTTCTTTTCCTAATACTTAGACTTATTTATTTTTTTGTACCTTGCACTGGCTAGAACCATTGTTACAATAATAAATTGAGTTGGAATAAGCAGGCATTCTTATCTTCTTCCAGTTTTCTCCATTATTTGTTTTAGGGTTTTTAAAAACATAATCGTTAACATATAAAGAAAATTCTCTTCCTATTTTCCTAAGAATGAAAAGGAAAATTGAAGTTTTTCATAATCATTAATTAATGTTGGTTTCTATTAAATACTTCCTTTGCATTCATTAAGGTGATCATGTGGTTTTCTTTTATATTCTATTAATGTGATAAACTGCACTGATTAATTTCTTAAATCTTGAAACAATCTTTGTATCTTTGGCATAAACTTTATTTGGACATTATGATTTAGTTCTGAATTTGGTTCATTAATATTCTGTTTAAAATTTTTCAACTATATTCATAAGATAAAATGCCTCTATTTTATCCTTCTGTCAATTCTGGTGTCCTTGAATGTCATTTAATGCCCTCTAAAATCACTTTTAAAAATTGTGTTGGGAAGTGTTCTCTATCTAGTCTCTGGAAGACTTTATGAAAGATGAGCATTAGTTCTTCCATTAAAATTTGGAAAAATTTACAAGTGAAGCCATTTGGGCCTGAAATTTTTCATGTAGTAGAGTATTAAATTAGAGATCAGTTTTTACATGCATAAAAAAATAATCAATTTTTCTATGTCTTATGTTATCTTTGGCAAGTTACTCTTTATCAGGAACTTATTTCTTTTAAATTTTCAAATTTATTTGCACAAATTCAGATTGTCATCTTAATTACTTTGTAATATCTGTAGATCAATAGCGTCATGTTAGTAATATGTATTTTATTAACATCTCTTTTTTTGCTCAATCTCTCTAAAATTCTTATCATTTTTTTAGTGTCCTTTTCAGAGAATAACTTTTAGTTTTCATGTCATTTTTATTCTATGTTTTTTACTTTATAGATTTTTTTCTCTTAACTTCATTACTTTATTTCTTCTGCTTCATCTGGTTTAATGTGCCCTTCTGTTTCCACTTTGTTTACATGATGTTTACATTATTGATTTTCAGTATTTCCTGTTATCTTGTAAATATATTTAAGGCTATATATTTCTAACTATAGCTTTAGCTGTGTTACAAAAATTTTGCTATATTTTGTTTTCATTATCATTTAGTTCAAAATACATCCTAATTTCCATTATGATTTGAAAATACATTATTTACATCCAAGCATTTGGGGATCTTCTGACAAACTTTTTGCTAGTGACTTCTAGCTTAGTTCAACTGTGGTAAGAGAATATGCTTTGTATGATATCAATCCTTTGAAATTTTTTCAGATATGCTTTATGGCTCATTATATGATTTATTTTGGAACACATCCTATGTGAACATTTTAAATATGAATTTTTCAATTTTTGGATGCAATGTTCTATTCATGTCAACTAAAGTAATTCTGTTAATAATGTGTGCAAATCTCTTTTATACTTGCTGATTTTTATATCTGTTTTTTACTAGGTATTAAGAGGAATGTGTTAAAATCTCCAACTATGATTTTTTACTTATTTATTCTTTCTGCACATTCACTTTTGCCTGATACTTTCTCAGTCTACCTTCTTAGTTCAGTTCAGTTCAGTCGTTCAGTCATGTCTGACTCTTTGTGACCCCATGGACTGCAGCACACCAGGCTTCCCTGTCCATTACCAACTTCCGAAGCTTGCTCAAACTCATGTCCATCAAGTCAGTGATGCCATCCTACCATCTCATTCGCTGTCGTCCCCTCCTCTTCCCGCCTTCAATCTTTACCAACATCAGAGGCTTTTCCAATGAGTTGGCTCTTCCCATCAGGTGGCCAAAGTATTGGAGCTTCAGCTTCAACATCAGTCCTTCCAATGAATATTCAGGACTGATTTCCTTTAGGATGGACTGGTTGAATCTCCTTGCCATCCAAGGGACTCTCGAGAGTCTTCTCCGACACCACAGTTTGAAAGTACCTTCTTAGATACATGCAAATTAGTACATTTTCAGGAAAGTGGACCCTTTTTTGTTATGAAATGTCTTTCTTTCTGTTTAGCAATATTTCTTCCCTTAAAGTCCAATTTTCTGATATTAAATTAGTTATACTAAAAAAAAATTAGTTATACCTGTTTTCTAATTTTTCTTAGTGTTTGCATGAAATATTTTCCACCCTTTCATGTAAAATATTCTGTATCCTTATTTTTAAAATGTGCCATTTGTAAGAAAAATTGCATTATGTTATCTAGTGTAATAATTTTATACATTAATATATTAAAGTATTTTGTCCATGGCATTTAATGTCATTACTGATATGCTAATTTTTGTACTGACAGTGGATTTTTTGGTTTCATATTTGTCTAATTTTTTTCTGGTCTTATCCCTCTACAATTTCATCCTTTTTGAATTATCAAGTATATCTTTTGTTGTTCTATTTGCCTTATTATAATTTTTAAATTTTTCTTATATTTATTACTTCAAAGTTTACAGCATCCACCTTCATATATCAAAGTCTATCTAATATTTATTTTTTACTGTCCATAATGCAAATACTTTATTTTCCTGTTGACTTTTATGCTGTTTTCATGTGTTTTAATTCTTACATATGCCAAAGTTCATAGGACATTTCTTGTTACAGTTTAAAGCAGTTAAAAACCATTTATTTTTCTACCCAAAGAGAAACCATTGTCCCTTCTTCATTAATGCTATGCATCTAAGATATATTTTCTTCTTCATGAAACCTCTTATTAGAATTTATTTCTCTGTAGATATGCTGGTGATTAAATCTCTCAGTTTAAAATTTTGTAGGAAGTCTATTTCATCTTTCTGAAGTTTATTTTCACTGGGTATAAAATTCCACATTGAGAATTATACATTTAGCATTTATAATATCATTATGTTGTCCTCTGATTTCCATTTTTTCTGTTGCAAAAAGGAGCTGTCAATCTTATAGTTTCTCCTTTGAAGGTAATGTATCCTTTTCCTCTGGCTGTTTTTAAGATTTTCTCTTTTTCCTTGGTTTTCAGAAGTTTTACTCTGATACGGCTACATGTAGTATTCTTTGCATTTATACCTCTGGGGCTTTATAAATTTTCCTGAATGTGTTGCTTGATATTTTAGAAATCACATTTGAAAAAGTTTCGGCCAGAATCTCTTAAAGTATTGTCCCTTCTCTTTTAACTCTTTCCTTTCATTTTCATATCCACATTACACATGTTAAGACTACTTTACAATATTTCAATTGACTTTTATACTCTTTTTGGTGTATATTGCTTTTTCCTCTCTTTTTGTTCTTTCCTAGAAATGAAACAATTTATTCTCTTATCTCCCTGAGAATTAGTCTAGGAGACTTTTTGGTATTGTTGTAACATTCTTCTGCTCTATGTTTCAACTCTCTTACTTTCAAATTTATTTTTTCTGTTTGTTTCCTAATTGTTTACCTTGCTATTTTTTCTTAGAAGTGCTTATCAACTAACTAGTGCCTCTGTGTGGATGGATGGATGAATGGAAGGATGGATACATAGATATTTAAGAATGAGAAAGCTATGACCAACCTAGACAGCAGATTAAAAAGCAGAGACATTACTTTGTCAACAAAGGTCCGTCTAGTCAAAGCTATGGTTTTTCCAGTAGTCATGTATGGATGTGAGAGGTAGACTATAAAGAAAGCTAAGCACTGAAGAATTGATACTTTTGTACTGTGATATTGAAGAAGACTCTTGAGAGTCACTTGGACTGCAAGGAAATCATAAAGGAAATCAACACTGAATATTCACTACAAGGACTGATGCTGAAGCTGAAGTTCCAATACTCTGGCCACCTGATATAAAGAACTGACTCACTGGAAAAGACCCCAGTGCTGAGAAAGATTGAAAGTGGGAGGAGAAGGGGATGACAGAGGATGAGATGGTTGGATGGCATCACAGACTTGATGGACATGACTTTGAGCAAGCTCCGAGAGTTGGTGATAGACAGGGAAGCCTGGCGTGCTGCAGTTCATTGGGGTTGCAAAGAGTCAGACACAAATGAGTGACTGAATTGAACTGACTGAACTGAAGAATGAGACATAAAGATGTAAATTAGGGGCTTCCCTGGTGGCTCAGTAGTAAAGAATCCACCTGCAATGCAAGAGACACGGGTTTGATTCCTGGGTCAGGAAGATCCCCTGGAGAAAGAAATGGCAACCCACTCCAGTATTCTTGCCTGGGAAATTCCATGGGCAGAGGAACCTGGCAGTCCATGGGGTCACAAAAGTGTCACACATGATTTAGGGACTAAACAACAACAGTGACAACTCAGTGTTCACTTTTTTTTTGTTAATCAAAGTCTTCCACCTATCAGTCTCTATAGCTCATTTCTTAGACATTTTCAGCTTTCCTGAAAATCTCTTCTTGTTTCTTATGCCTAGGGAGTGAGGATGTATGTGCCTTGTGATTAGTATTCTGAAGTTGGTTGAGGGAGGGGACTGGTATTATCTCTATTTAGAATATATTTAGAACATAATTTTAATGCAATGACTTTTTTCTTCCCAGAAGCCCACAGCTGTGTTTTGTTTTTACTGACCTTAGACCTAGATTCTCCCTTAACTGGTCTCCATAAATACTTCCCAACTCCTATATGATTTATAAAGAAGCAGGTGTCTCTTTGCTGTATGCAGACAGGGACCTAGGGGCTTTGGAGCATCTTCTGTAGATTCTTAATTTAAGTCTGTTGTCACCATTACTTTGTCTCACCCCTACTTTCCTTGATAAGTGATGCCTCTAAGTTTTGACCCCATATAGAATTCTAGGGCAAATCAACTTGCTATTGTTAGAATATGTCTTTGTAGCCGTTTAGATTTGATCTTTCTGCACTGTCCTAAGTCATTCATCATTCTTCTCTCTGTACAGAATGCAGTAATAAGTGCAAGAAATTCTAAATATTTAGAACCAAGATTCTTAGAGATACTGCTTTCCTGTAATCTAACTGGAGCAAGGCTCATTTAAGTTGAAACTCTACACCCACTCCAGCCCCTCAGATGCCACAGGGCTTGCATCTCTTGGTCATTTCTGGCTATTCCCCAGCTTACCCAGTGCTATCTTCTAATCCTGGGCACTGTCCTTTTTGTTTGTGAGCAAAGATTCCAGTCAGATGGGGGATGAAGGGGTCCTGAGGTAGCCTTTACATATCAGGCAGAATGAGAACCCCCAAACATTAGAGACTCTATACACAAATTTATGAGTATCAATATTTTCAGTCAGTTCAGTCACTCAGTCATGTCTGACTCATTGCAACCCCGTGGGCTGCAGCTTGCCAGGCCTCCCTGTCCATCACCAACTCCCAGAGTTTACCCGAACTCACATCCATTGGGTCAGTGATGCCATCCAACCATCTCATCCTCTGTTGTCCCCTTCTCCTTCTGCCCCCTATCTTTCCCAGCATCAGGGTCTTTTCAAATGAGTCAGCTCTTTGCATCAGGTGACCAAAGTATTGGAGCTTCAGCTTCAGCATCAGTCCTTCCAATGAATATTCAGGAGTGATTTCCTTTAGGATGGACTGGTTGGATCTCCTTGCAGTCCAAGGGACTCTCAAGAGTCTTCTCCAACACCACAGTTCAAAAGCATCAGTTCTTCAGTGGTCAGCTTTCTTCACAGTCCAACTCTCACATCCATACATGACCACTGGAAAAACCATAGCCTTGACCAGACGGACCTTTGTTGGCAAAGTAATGTCTCTGCTTTTTAATATGGATCTAGATTGGTCATAACTTTCCTTCCAAGGAATAAGCATCTTTTAATTTCATGGTTGCAATCACCATTTGCAGTGATTTTGGAGCCCCCCAAAATAAAGTCTGACACTGTTTCCGCTGTTTCCCCATCTATAGCATAAATGCTGATTTTAGCTATGTTGATCCTTGGAGGAAAACCTTCCAAGGATCTTCCAAGGATCCTATGGAAAAGCTATGACCAACCTAAACAGCATATTAAAAGCATATTAAAAGCATATTGGAAGGACTGATGCTGAAGCTGAAGCTCCAATACTTTGGCCACCTCATGCGAAGAGTTGACTCATTGGAAAAGACCCTGATGCTGGGAGGGATTGGAGGTGGGAGGAGAAGGGAATGACAGAGGATGAGATGGCTGGATGGAATCACTGACTTGATGGACATGAGTTTGAGTAAACTCCAGGAGTTGATGATGGACAGGGAGGCCTGGCATGCTGTGATTCATGGGGTCACAAAGAGTCGGACATGACTGAGTGACTGAATTGAACTGAACTGAACTGATTAGTCATAATCTGTAGAACTCGTACTTGATGTCTACTAATGTATGATACTAAATATAATAAAAGATAAAATTATAATGATTAAAAATTGCTTTATAGATTCAAACTGCGTCTTCTTCACTTAGACCAAATTAGTGAATTTCCTCAATAACTGTACTCATTTGTTGGGCACTTGCCATGTGGGTGGGCACTGGATACATAAAGATGATTGTGGCCATCACATTGAGGGATACTGTTGGTTTTTCAAAAACATTTATATTTGGATTTTAGTGTGATCTGAGACAATATTTTTTCCTAAATTTTCAAACAGAATAAATGAGAAATGTCTTTCCTAAGGAGATTATAGGATCATTCTGTTTATTAACCTGGTCCATATTCACCACTCATCTAGCTTTATTTTCGTGCAGCAATTCATAAACTAGCACAGAGCATGAGTGATGTCTACTTGAACTGTCAAAACTTACAGTTTTCATCCTCATTTCTTTTGTTTTTGTTTTGTATATTTCTGAGGCTGGGAATGAGGAATCATTTTAATTAAAAGTATTTCTGCAGTGAATGATTAATTGCCTTTAAAAAATAAACACAGAAAAGTGACTAGTAAACATAAAAATCTTTCACTTTATTATGCCAATTAATTAACTATATAAAATATTGTACCAAGATAAAAATCATACTAAATCTGCCTGTTAATTATATCAGCAATTAGTAATCAGAAATTAGCTACTACACAAGTTAGTCTAGAGGGCATGTTAAATGTTCAGTTGTAAATAGTGTTTAAAGAATCTGAGAGGAGGGGGAATTGGAGGTAGAAACTTCAAAAATTACAAACTTCCAGTTATAAGATAAATAAGTACTAGGGAAGTAATATACAAAATGGTAACTATAGTTAACACTGCTGTAAGATGTGCAGAATAGTTGTTAAGAGAGTAAATCTTAAGAATCATTGCAAGGAGAATATTTTTTATTTTTCTTTTTATTGTATCTATATGTAATCATGAAAGTTAAATGAACCTATTGTGGTTTAGATATACATATATTTACTATAAATGTATATATATTTCATAATATATATATAAATTAAACCATCAAGCTCTACACCTTAAACTTACCATTATGTATGTCAATTATTTCTCAATGAAACAGCTAAAATCCAATTACTTAAAGGAAGAAGCAAATTACCTTCGATAATGTAGATTTATCATTTGTGATTGAGTCAATCCTGCCCCCATCCTGGCAACAGTGGAAATCAGGCATAGATGTGGGATTAGGGAGCCTGAGATAAGCTTTCTTGTGATATTTTTTTATGTTGAATACTAAACAGTCCCTACTTCAGAAGACCAAATATAAATAATATAAATTCTATACATGTGTTTTGTTGTTTAGTCCCTAAGTCATGTCTGACTCTTTTGCGAACCCATGGACAGTAGACTGCCAGGCTCCTGTGCTCATGGGATCTCCTAGGCAAGAAAACTGAAGTGAGTTGCCATTTCCATCTCCAGGTTATCTCCCCAACCCAGGGAATCAAACCTGTGTCTCCTGCATTGGCAGGTGGTTTCTTTACCACTGAGCCACCAGAGAAGCCCGTACATGTATATGCATACACGTCTATTACCCTTAGTTGCGTTTCCAAATGTGGCCCACAAATGATGTACATCCAGAAAACCTGCAATGTGTGATAAATGCTGTGTAGGTTTCAACCCCAATGGACCTAGTCAGCATCTCTGAGCCTGGGGCCAGGAAATATACATTTAGACACTTATTCCAGGTGGTTCTTATGTGCAATAACATTTGAAAACCACCTGTGGGATAGGGTAGAGGAGGATGGGTGAGCTCATCAATAGAACTGTTCTCTTTGCTGAAGCAAAGAAACCCTAAGAAAGTGGCTGCAGAACATACAAATCCCTATAGTGCATCTGGTAGACAAACTGCAATCTCTTCGTATTCAGACCTCATTTCCTTTCTCAACAATGCCTTCTGCTGTAATCATGAGCCATTCACAGAGCGGTTGCTTCTGCTATTTGTTTACATGCGCCTATCAGCTTGATGGATAGAGGAGTGGGCTGGGGAACACAGACACCCACGACCTACTTTGCCACTGCCAGTCTCCCTTGCCTCCATGTTCCCCATGGGGCAATCTGCAGTGGACCATTGATTTTGAGTTGGTTCAGACTAGAGATGGCAAGTTAGTCTCCATTTAGCCTGTCTAATTGTGTTCCGTGCCAATCAAGAAGAGTGCTGTGAACTACAATTACATCATGTTTCCCATTCTCCTGTTACACTAACGATGCTGGTTACCGAGAAGCATGAGAAAATATATTTCTCCTCCCTTGCTCTCCACCCCTCTACCCCCTGACAAACGACATCCCTGAACTTGAGTTAATCTTCCAGAAAGAACTTTACTCTTTTTCTCCTCTTATTTTTAGCTTCAGCCTTGTGGCCTTTGTTATTGAACTTGTGAATTACAGCCTTCTGAAGCAATGGGAGCTTTAGGTCTTCATGAGAGTCTCTTTATGCTGCTTTTCAGATATCCATTCTCACTAAACCTTCTTCCTCACATTTCTAGAGCAAGTGGGGTCCACCCTCCTCCCAGCACTTCTCTGCCTCCTCGGATTTATGCATCACCTGAGTTCATCATATCCTAGCCTCGGGGTGTAGTTCCTAATGATATTTTAAAGTGGACAGGCCGTTCTATTGTAGTTAAGAAACCAAAGTGACATACTGCGTTTGTGTGACGAATATCGAAGCTCATCTGCTTGGCCGACAGGAGGAGGGGTGGGGATGGATGGCAGGTGACATTGTTTTGTATATTGAGAGAGGCTGAAGCCAGATGAGTTGAGTTTAATTCAGTTCTAGGCACAGATCAGAAAAAGCAACGGGAAACTAGATAAAAAAACTTTGACTCCTAGCATCTAAAAATAAGTCCTTTTCATCCTTGGAATTGAACTGGCTGAAGAGGCAGTGAGGTATAATCACTAAGAACTTGGACTGTGGTGTCAGATTACCTTGGTTTAAAATTCTGGAGTGACCATGTACATGTTGTGTCCTTTGGTTTTGATCTGTTGCTCAGTTTCCTCTTCTATAAGATGGTTCATTATCCCTGACATGTAAGGTTGTTTGGGGTATTCACTGAGATAGTGAGCTTCAGCATCTGTCACCTAATAAGTGTTCCAACCGTACTTATTAATGAGAGAGAATTAAAGCATAACTTGATGCCAAAAAGAAGACCTTTATACCTCATTTGTTTTTCTCTGTTTGAAATTCGGGGATAGTTTCTTTTAACTATATTCAGGCTGAACTATATAAAATTGCTGATATTCAGCCATTTTAACCATAAATAAATATCATTTTAAGAGAACTAGAGCACTATTAGGTAAATATTATTTTCATTTTAGAAAGTAAAGCTCAGGGAAGTGAATTATCTTTCCCAACGTAGTGATGAGCAGGCAACACTGTCTCAAACTGCAGACTCTGGATTCAAATCCTACTTTCTTTCCAAGACGTGAAGAATATCTTAAAGAATGTGAAGAGGGACTTCCCTGGTGGTCCAGTGACAAAGTCTTCATGCTCCCAGTGCAAGAGGCCTGGGTTCAATTCATGGCCAGGGAAGTAGGTCCCATATGCTGCAACTAAGAACCTGCACAGTCAAATAAATAAATAACTATTTTTTTAACAGAGTGTGAGGAAACTCTTGAAATTGTGTATGTGTGTGTGTGTGTGTGTGTATACACACACACAATTTATACACAATTCAATAAGAGTTTACCTAAAAGAGTTGAAAACCTGTGTTTGTACACAAGCCTGCACACAGATGTTTACAACATCAGTTTTATTCATAAATTGCCAAAACATGGAAGCAACCAAGATGTCTTTCAATAAGGGAGTGGGTCAAAAAACAGTGGTGTATTCCAACGATGAAAAGTTATTCAAAGTTAGAACGAAATGAACTATCAAGCTATGAAAAGACATGGGGGAAACTTCAATGCATATACTAAGTGAAAGAAGTTAGTCTGAAAAGATTTCATACTGTATGATTCCAAATATCAACATTCGGAAAAAAAATGCAAAAGTGAGGAGAAAAAAGATCAGTGGCTGTGGGGGTTAGGGAGGAGGGAGAGATGAAGAGGTGGTATGCTGTTATGATGATGGGTACATACTGTCATATATGTGTCAAAACCCATAGAAAGTAAAAATCCGCTAGGAGTAAACTCTAATGTAAACTAAAGATTTTGGACAATGATGTGTCACTGTAGGATCCTCAGCTGTAACAAATGTCCCACTCTGATGGGATGTCTATGAGAAATCTCTGTGCCTTTCCCTTCAATTTTTCTGTGAATTTAAAACTGCTCTAAAAAATAAAGTATTTAAAATGAAAGTAAAACAAAACAAAATCTGAAGCTCAGTTAGGTTACATAACTTGTTATTGTTCAGTCGCTAAGTCATGTCTGATTCTTTGCGATCCCATGGACTGCAGCACGCCAGGCCTTCCTGTCCCCCAGTGTCTCCTGGAGTTTTCCCAAGTTCATATCCATTGAATTGATGATGCCATCCAACTATCTCATCCTCTGTCAACCCTTCTCCTTTAACCTTTGATCTTTCCCAGCATCAGGATCTTTTCCAGTGAGTCAGCTCTTCACATGAGGTGGCCAAAGTATTGGAACTTCAACATCAGTCCTTCCAATGAATATTCAGTGTTGATTTCCTCCAGGATTGACTGGTTTGATCTCCTTAATGTCTAAGGGACTCTCAAGAGTCTTCTCCAGCACCACAGTTGAAAAGCATCAATTCTTCAGCAAAATGTGAGGCTTGGTTACATTGAATAACTTGCCCAGGAACAAAGATCTCTTAAATAGTTGACCTATGAAACCAGTCCAAATCTGACTGGGACCAAAGCCCATGATTTACAACTGGCTACATTCCCTGATTTGTGCAATGGATACTTAAAAGGCAAAGTGCATTTTTCTCCACACACATTTTCATTAATTAAAACACACACACACACACACACACACACACAATTTACCTCTTATTCCTTCTATAGTATACTTGGAACCCTAACATCTCACCCTGAATGCAAACAAACATTTTGTGAGCACATACTGCATCCCAGTAAATGTTTGTACATTTAAACAAAATGAAACTAAACTTCTGAGATGAATATACATGCCATTTGCCAACTGATGCTTTCATTGTTTTGTTCACATTTGAAAATTTTTCTATGTATCTTTTGAAAGAGGCATGTCTTTCTTAAAGTTACTATTACTACCGATGAATTGACAGCTCCAGAAGAACAAAGACATTCTATAAAATATTAGGAAATATTACAATCTGTGTTGTAATCACATTCCTATCCTGAAAATCTTCCTTTAGAGTAGATTCCTGGTCCTTTTAACAGTACAACTCTCCAAAATGAAACATAACCCGCAAACACAGCTTCAAAGCATGTACTGTTCATTTGTTTATTAATTACATTATTACTCTAGGTCCAAGTCACCACCATCTCTTGCCTACACTCTCAGTAGACTCCTTTCTTTCTCATTCCCTTACTCTTTTCCCATACAGACTAGTCTCCACACAGAAACTGGAGGGATCTTTTTAAATTATAAACCAGATCATGTGGTCCAGATCCTCTGAAAGCCTCTCTTCCTTCAGAATAAATTCAAATTACTTACTGAAGGGCTGGCTGGCAAAGACTTTTAATATCTACCCTCAGCAACTTTCAAAATATGCAATTCAGTATTACTAACTATAGTTGCCATGCTGTACATTACTTTCGCAGGCTTCTACCAGACTGCATATAATCTGGCTCCTGAATCCCTCTCTGATCCTTTCTCCTATCATTTGCCGTCTGATTACTCTGGACACATGCTCCCTTGTTTTTCCTCAAATGTCCAAGCTGGTTCTGTCTCAAGACCTGTGACTCACTGTGTTCACTGTCTAGATCTTTGCCTGATTCCCTCCAAATGCCACCTCCTCAAAGAGGCCTTGCCCAGCTCCCTACCTTGTACAAAGCCCTTCAGACAGGCTCCAGCCTTGTCCTGTTTGTGTGTATGACTGACAGTTTCTATTGGTTGTTTATGTGTGTGTGTGTGTGTGTGTGTGTGTGAGAGAGAGAGAGAGAGAGAGAGAGAGAGAGTCGCTCAGTCGTGTCCGACTCTGTGACCCCAGGGACTGTAGCCCACCAGGCTCCTCTGTCCAAGGGATTCTCCAGGCAAGAGTACTGGAGTGGGTTGCCATTTCCTTCTCACATGATAAATATATGTATGTATTATTAATAATCACGCGACATATATTTACATGTTTATTTTCTGTCTCACCCATGAAACCTCCATGAGAGCAAACGTTTTTACTCATACCTATATCTTCAGGGCTAAAATGCTAAAATGGGAGATTAGTGTTTGATATTCAGTATGGTGAAGTAAGGGCTTCCCTGGCGGCTCAGATGGTAAAAAATCTGCCTGCAATGCAGGAGACCAGGGTTCAATCCGATCCCTGGATTGCGTATGGCTCCACCCACCCCAGTATTCTTGCCTAGAGAACTCCATGAACAGAGAAGACTGGTGAGCTACAGTCCATTGGGTTACAGAGTCGGACACGACTAAGTGACTGACACTTTACACTATGGTGAAATAGAAGGTACTTCACATTGTTAAGTAAAAGAATGAATATATTTACTACTGAGTTACAAATTAATGTATTCTAAAGCAGACAAAATATTTTTTTTCAAAAAGCTGCCATAAATTTAAAAAGAAAGTTCTAATATTTTCTGCTTTAATGGAACATTTTGCTCACCTCTGGGGTGCTTCATAAAACAGAGAAGTCAGCGTGAAATGAGGAGAGTCACCAGCACTTGCTCTGCCTTTGCAGTTCTGAGTGACCGCTCTCAATGCCATTCAGTTTGTATTATACAGCCATTCAATTGAGCCTCCTTTTGGTAAAGCATCCTTTTTTCAATTATTTTTTAAAAAATGAGATATAATTGACATAGCATTCTGTTGGTTTCAGGTGTACAACATAATGAACCAATATTTGTATGTATTCTAAAATGATCACAATAAATTAACTTCACTCACCATATATAGTTAATTTTTTTTTTTTTTTAATGACAAAGACCTTTAGTATTTGCTTACTATCTGCTCTCTCAGCAACCTTCAAATACACGATTCAGGATTATTAGCTATAGCTGCCATGCCGTACATTGCCTTCTCATGGTTTACTTATTTTATAACTAGTGGAAACTTGTACCCTTAGGGTCCCTGTATCCATTTCACCAACACCCCCCTCCCCAGCCAACCCCCATCTCTGGCAACCACCAGCCTGTTTTCTGTGCTTTGCTTTGTTGTTGTTGTTTTTAATTTCATATATAAGTGAGGTCATGCAGTATTTGTCTTTCTTTGCCTGTCATATTTTACTTGGCATAATGCCCTCAAGTTTCACCTCTGCTGTCACAAATGACAATATTTCATTCCTTTTTATGGCTAATAGCATTCCACTGTGTATACATTCAACATTTTTCCCCCATTCATCCATCTATGAACACAAGTTATTTCTGTATCTTGGCCATTGTGAATACTGCTGCAGTAAACATGGGGGTGGATATGTTTTCAAGTTAATGTTTTCATTTTCTTCAGCTAAATACCCAGAAGTGGAATTGCTGGATCATACGGTGGTTTTAGTTTTACTGCAACATATTGTTATCTATTGAGGTGGCACCCGTTTACTTTCCCATTAACAGTGCACAAGGGTTCTCCACCCCACATCTTTGCCAACACTTGTTATTTATTGTCCTCTTTAAATTTTTTTTTAAAAGCAATTATTTATTTGGCTGTGCTGGGTCTTAGCAGTGGTATGCAGGATCCTCAGTTTTTGTTGAAGCATGCCAGATGTTCAACTGCAGCATGTGAACTCTTAGTTGTGGCATGTGAGATCTAGTTCCCTGATCAGGGATGCAATGTGGGCCTCTGCATTGGGAGTGCAGAGTCTCAGCCCTCAGCCACTGGGCCACCAGGGAAGTCCCTATTTCTTGCCTTTTGATATTAGCTATTTTACAGGTACAAAGTGGTATTTCATTGTGATTTTGATTTGTATTTCTCTGATGGTTAGTGATATTGAGCATCTTTTCATGTACCTGTTGACTATTTGTATGTCGTCTTTAGGAAAAAAAAAAGTTTTTTTTTTTCTATATTCTGAACATTTTGAAAACAGATTCGTTGGTTGTTTTTACTATTCAGCTGTATGAGTTCTTTACATATTTTGAATATCAACCCCTACTCAGTTACATTATTTGTCAATGTTTTCTGCAATTTACTAGATTGCTTTTTCATTTTGTTGATAATTTTCTTTGCCCTGAAGAAGTTTTTAGTTTGATGCAGTCTTTTATTTTTGGTCTTGTTGCCTTTGCTTTGGGAGTTTGATTTTAAAAGAGTCATTGCTAAGATTAGTGTCAAGGAGCCTATAGCCTATATTTTCTTCTAGGAGTCTTATTGTTTCAGGTGTTATATTCATGTCTTTAATCCATTTTGAATTAATTTCTGTATATAGTACAAGATAGACATCCAGTTTCATTCTTTTGTATATGGTTTTTTAAGCATTCTTTCTCATAAAAACTCAACAATAAAAGTAGTGTTGTTGGTTGTTTAAAATCTTGAAGATCACTTGCATCCACCCTTAGTTCTGAGCCTCTAAGTATTGTTGATCCTTCCACACATCCTGTTAGGTTTGATACCTATATGCCAGCCTCAGAAAATAGGATTTGACTTACTGGGCCAACTTGGGAAGCCCAGGTGGCACAGTGGTAAAGAATCCGCCTGCTAATGCAGGAGATACAAGAGACGTGGGTTCAATCCCTGGCCTGGGAGGATCCCCTGCAGGAGGAAATAGCAACCCACCCCTGTATTCTTGCCTGGAAAATTCTATTGACAGTGGAGCCTAGTGAGTCCACTAGTGGGTCCATGGGGCTGCAGAGTCGATTTACTTTCACATTGAAGCACTTTCTGTTGTCCTAACTCCTTGATATCTGCTTTCTTATCCTAACTTTCACCAGTAATTTCACCATGTTGAATTTGGTCAAAATGATACAACCTCATATCTCAGCTGCATATATTTCTCTAAATTCTGAGCCACAGAGTTCTAGAGAGAGATCCTTGCCACCATCCATACTAGACTGGTCAACTCTCCTGGGCCAACCACTAGCACTGCTAATGAGATAAGTGGAAATATATATATTTTTATTCATTTGCTTTATAGATGAAAAAGATTCAAACGGTCCAAAATCATGATATATGTTTTGTTTTGTTTTTGCTATTTAAACTTTCCTTTGTGTGGTATTTTTGCCTATTTTTAGAATTTTCTTTTTATTTTAAAGAGTTATAGATTCCATATTCTAATTTGGTTTCACTTTTTTTGAATTCTAAATATCTTCTCCTGGTTGTGGTTAACATTGGTTGAAGGTGGTTTTGCAAGATGAGTGGAAGCACTACCAACTTCAGATCTTTTTAAATTCTCAGCTAGACTTTTTTTGACCACCCACAGCTTTAAGGAGGCCAGTTTGATTTTATGACTTCCCAGGAAAATACAGTTTGTCATGGAGTCCCCTGGCACTTCATTATTAATTCCCCCAAACTCTGCAGCATTGTCAGAGGAAGCTCTTCTCTGAAGCCAATAAAACTGCAGCTTCAGAGCTCCTTACTTGCACATGTGAAATGCTGTATTATTTTTCTTAAATGCCCTCTTAAAAATTGTACAAGTCTCAGCAAATCCCAGAGTTGCCTGTGTTCAGCCTCTGGGGAATGTTTTTTGATACTCTTCTCTTTCCTTGGCCCTGGCCTCTATATATTTTTCTCTGTACCTTGCCAGGCTTTGAATATCATAGCTCATGTGTTCTGTTTTAAAATGTCCTTAGGGCAAAAGCCAGCTTCAGCGTTCTGATTACCTGTATTAGATTCTCGCTAT
Source organism: Dama dama (assembly GCF_033118175.1). Lineage (NCBI taxonomy): Eukaryota > Metazoa > Chordata > Mammalia > Artiodactyla > Cervidae > Dama > Dama dama. Next base: position 19,789,663 of record NC_083682.1, on the reverse strand, counting down.
CACTTATTTTTTGGTCTCTAAGTACTCATTTTCTTGTCTACTCCTTGATACATTTTTAAATATTTTTAAGAGTATGTTTTCATCAGCATGTTTGTTTCAGGTAGATGATTAGTCAGATATCAAAACTGATCTTGATGAAGATGGAAGACTTTACAGTAATGGAGTTCATCTTGCATTTCTTGTTCTATTAACTTATATAAATTATCTTGGCTCCCAATTAGGCTAAATGAAAAGCACTGAGCTCCTAACATTTTCTCTAACTGACCTCTCTCACCCATCATCCAATTTCCATGAGAGAAAACCTACATTGGCTATTCTATAACATTTAGACTCTAGTTGGCACATCTGTGTTTTGTCTGTAAAATGATTTAACATTAAAAGTCAATAAATGGTATTTATACCATATTTATATAAATGTCATTCAATGTAAAATTAAACATCATTATTTGAACGGCAGAAAAAGTAAATGTTGTCCAATATCAGTTAAATCTTATAGCTTATCAAATGCTCAATATCATTTTTTTTCAGTGTTACAGACATTACACTAGTGAACTCTGAGCATCGTTACTAATGTATCATAACTGTAGCTTCAATATCATTTCTTACTGAAGCTTGAGCCAAACTCATTTAAAAATATATATATATACATATATACTTATATCTACATTATCTATGTGTGTGGACTAAGTCACTTCAGTCATGTCCAACTCTTTAGTACCCTGTGGACCATAATCCACCAGGCTCCTCTGTCCACGGGATTCTCCAAGTGAGAATACTAGAGTGGGTTGCCATGCCCTCCTGCAGGGGATCTTCCTGACTCAGGGATCAAACCCGTGTCTCTTAAGTCTCCTGCACTGGCAAGTGGGTTCTTTACCACTAGCAACACCTGGGGAGCCCACATTATCTGTTTCTATACCTGTAACACCCACACACATACACACAGAGCTGATCTTCATTATTTGTAGATTCTGTATATGTAAATTCACTTAAAATTTACTTGTATCTCCCAAATCAATACTCAGGCAACTTTTTATTCGTTCATGAACACAGGTAGAGTGACATGAAATTTGAGTTGCCCTACATGCATTTGCATTCAACCATGTGATGTCAAAGAAGGCAATGCTCTGACTTCTTATTTAAGCTCTCTTACTACAAACAAGCATCCTTTCTTTCTGTATGCTTAATGCCACATTTTTGTTTGTTTTCATTTTTTTAGTGATGTTGTTTTTTTAAATGGCTTTTGTATATACAACAAACTTGTGGTTACTAAAAGGGAGATGGACAAAATAGGGGTAGGGTATTAATGGATACAAACTACTATGTATAGTAGTATAAACTACTATGTATAAAATAGATAAGCCACTAGAATATACTGTACGGCATAGGGAATTATAGTCATTACTTTGTATTAACCTCTAATGGGGTATAATCTGCAAAATTACTGAATCACTCTGCTGTACACCTGAAATGAACATAATGTTATAAATCAACTACACTCCAATAGGAAATACAAACATACATACATATGTAAGATGGCTCCCAAGTATAGTCTTGGAGCACTTATTACCCAATATTCCTACATGCAAGAAGGCTGTGATGTGCCTTAAAGGGGAAAAAAATGTCTGTTAGATGAGCTTCGTTTAGGTATACATTACAATACTATTGCTTCTGAGTTCAATGTTAATAAATTAAAAATATGATGTATCTAAAAATGGAAGAGGAGACTCACAGATCTGTACAAGACAACAACTATAATGTGTGAAGTGGTGGAAAAGATGGAAAAGTGGATAAATTTGTGTGGATTCATATGGTGATGATAGGTTGAAAAGAAGCATTGTGGTGAGGCTAAGAGTCAAAGTAATTTACAGTCAGGTTACCCTGAGTCAGGAAAATGTTAAACCTTCTCAACTAGTGTGGCCTGGCTTGCACTTTTCAAAAGATAATGTGGCATAAAAAAATATTAAACTTGCAGAAGAGGCAGGTTCTGCGATCAGGAATCTGCAAAGGAATTCTTAAACATACCTGCTAACTGTTGTAAATAACGAAGATTTCTGTGTCTCTTTTTCTGTTCTGCATATAGGGTTATCGTTATCACCTTTCTAAATTCCATATACATGTGTCAGTATGCTGTAATGTTCTTTATCTTTCTGGCTTACTTCACTCTGTATAATGGGCTCCAGCTTCATCCATCTCATTAGGACTGGTTCAAATGAATTCTTTTTAATGGCTGAGTAATATTCCATGGTGTATATGTACCACAGCTTCCTTATCCATTCATCTGCTGATGGGCATCTAGGTTGCTTCCATGTCCTGGCTATTATAAACAGTGCTGCGATGAACATTGGGGTGCACGTGTCTCTTTCAGATCTGGTTTCCTCAGTGTGTATGCCCAGAAGTGGGATTGCTGGGTCATATGGCAGTTCTATGTCCAGTTTTTTAAGAAATCTCCACACTGTTTTCCATAGCGGCTGTACTAGTTTGCATTCCCACCAACAGTGTAAGAGGGTTCCCTTTTCTCCACACCCTCTCCAGCATTTATTGCTTGTAGACTTTTGGATAGCAGCCATCCTGACTGGCGTGTAATGGTACCTCATTGTGGTTTTGATTTGCATTTCTCTAATAATGAGTGATGTTGAGCATCTTTTGAACTTTGTGGGAGAATGTGAGGGTGGGATATTTCAAAAGAACAGCATGTATGCTATCTATGGTGAAACAGATCACCAGCCCAGGTGGGATGCACGAGACAAGTGCTCCGGCCTGGTGCACTGGGAAGACCCAGAGGAATCGGGTAGAGAGGGAGGTGGGAGGGGGGATTGGGATTGGGAATACATGTAAATCCATGGCTGATTCATATCAATGTATGACAAAACCCACTGGAAAAAATAAAAATAAAAAAAAATAATAAAAAAATAAAAAAAAAAAAAAAACAGAACCAGAATCACAGACATAGAGAAAAGACTGGTGGTTACCAAGGGGGAAGGGGTTGGGGAAGGGATATAGTGGGAGGTTGGGGCTAGCAGATGTAAGCTTTTGTATATAGAATGAATAAACAACAAAGTCCTACTGAATAACACAGAGAATTATATTCAATGTCCTATGATAAACCATAATTAAAAATAATATTTAAAAAGAAAAAAAAATAACGAAGATTATGTAGAAAAGCAGGTTCTTAAAGATAATGAGACTGGCTTCTCTTACAGGGGCATTGACAAACAAACCTACATAACATAAGTGGGGTTTCAGTTGAGGTGAAGTGTTGTGACCAGAGTCTCCTGCATTAGGAATAGTTCGGTGTTTGTTAATTCATGGTTCATGGTGACTTAATGGAATAGAACTGCACTGAAAAATGAGAATTGTCTGTGGATATAGATGATGATATACATACTTACAAGTTGGAACAATTAGAAACTTTTTATACTGATAAGCATTAGATTGCATGAAGAAATTATTAACTTTTAGGAATAACAGCTTTTTGATAATTTTGAAAAATGTTCTTATTTTAGAGAAGGATACTAAAGTATACAGTGATGGTTTGTCAGAATGCGCACACAAGTGCTTGCATGCTAAGTTGCTTCTGTCATGTCCCACTCTCTGTGACTCCATGAACCATAGCCCGCCAGGCTCCTCTGTCCATGGAATTCTCCAGGCAAGAATACTGGAGTGGGTTTCCGTGCCTTTGTCCAAGGGATCTTGGAGGGATCTCCAAGGGATCTTCTTGATCCAAGAAGCTTGAGCCAAACTTCCTTCTTAACCCAGGAATTGAACCCTTGTCTCTTTTGTCTCCTGCATTGCAGGTAAGTTCTTTACTACTAGCACCGCCTGGGAAGCCCCTGCTTGTCAGAATGCCTATAGTTAATTCTGAAATATTTAAGCATAAAAAACAAAATAAATAAAATGAATTGAAGGTTGATGTTTTTTCTCTAGGAAATTGTTTTCTACATTTGCATTGACTAACGTCATCTCATCCTAGAATTTCAACTGCTTCTCATTATTCCTCCCCCTCTGTCTTTTCCTCCCTGCTTCTGTTCCTCCTATTCCCTTGAATTCTTTTTAGATTTTGAAGAGCTTACATGGAGCCCACTATATCTCTTAAATTTTATTTCATAATCGCCATCTTCTTTTTACTTTTGGATCTCAAAAACTACTTTCTAGAGTTGTATTTTTTTTTTTTTTTTTTACTTTCAGTTTCAAACCTTCTACTGACTTCTTTTGTTTTTAATTTAAGTGATCATATTTTACATTTTCAACACTTTGTTATTTTTCATCAATGTTCCTTTTACATAGTAACCTTTTCTTGTTTTATGGGGACCATAAATTTCTGTAAATCTCTCTGAAGTATGTAGATAAATAAATATATTTACTCAAGATAGGTTCTGCTCTAGACTCCGTTGCTCCGTGAATGTGAGCAGGCTCTGTTCACTAGTGTGTTAGAGCTTGTGGATAGATAGAAAATAGACTGATTTTGTCCTATCTCCACTTCAAACACCAAGATAAGGAGAGTTTTATTCTGAATTGCTTTTATATAGGAATTATTTTTCATTGAATTTATTGTTATTATTATTATTATAAATAACATACATTTTCTCTGTAAAAAGTCTTTGAAAATTACAAATTCATATAAGATATAAAGTAAATGTCCTCTTTTTCTCTCACATTTATCAACCTCATTTCACAGAAGTCATCATTGTTTTACCCTGTATTATACGTCAATTCAAGCTTTCCTAGTGGCTCAGTCGGTAAAGAATTTGCCTGTAACTCAAGAGGCCTGGGTTCAATTTCTAGGTCAGGAAGATCTCTTGGAGAAGGAAATGGCAACCCACTCCTGAATTCTTGCCTGGGAAATCCCATGGACAGAGGATCCTGGCAGACTACAGTCCACAGGATCACAAAGAGTCAGACACAACTTAGTGACTAAACCACCATATGTCAATTCTGGCATTTTCTATTCAGATACCCATATCATTTTTCTCAACAAAAAATTGAATATTGTTTCTGACTTGCTTTTAAAAATTTAATAATACTATTAAGCTTCCTCTTAGCACTACCTTTTCTGAATGCCACAGGTTTTAGGTTGTCATGTTTTCATTTTCATTTGTTTCTATGCATATTTTGATTTCTTTTTAAATTTCTTCTATGATTTCTTGGTTATTCAGAAGTGTGTTGTTTAGCCTCCATATGTTTGTATTTTTAATAGTTTTTTTTCCTGTAGTTGACATCTAATCTTACCACATTGTGATCAGAAAAGATGCTTGAAATGATTTCAGTTTTGTTTTTTTTTTTAATTTATCAAGGCTATACTTATGGCCCAGGATGTGATCTATCCTGGAGAATGTTCTGTGTGCACTTGAGAAACAGGTGAAATTCATTGTTTTGGGGTGAAATATCCCATAGATATCAATTAGGTCTAACTGGTCCATTGTATCATTTAAAGCTTGTGTTTCCTTGCTAATTTTCTGCTTGATTGACCTATCCATAGGCATGAGTGGGGTGAAAGTCTCCCACTATTATTGTGTTATTGTTAATTTCCCTTTCATACTTGTTAGCATTTGCCTTATGTATTGAGGTGCAAAGTTAGTAGAAGGAAAGAAATCGTAAAAATACAAGCAGAAATAAATCAAAAAGAAACAAAGGAGTCTATAGCAAAAATCAACAAACCTAAAAGCTGGTTCTTTGAGGAGATAAGTACAATAGACAAACCATTAGCCAGACTCATCAAGGGAAAAAAGGAAGAAGAATCAAATCAACAAAATTAGAAATGAAAATGGAAAAGTCACAATAGACAACACAAAAATACAAAGGATCATAAGAGACTACTATCAGTAACTATATGCCAATCAAATGGACAACTTGGAAGAAATGGATGAGTTCTTAGAAAAGTATAACCTTCCAAGGCTGAACCAGAAAGAAACAGAAAATCTTAACAGACACATCATAAGTATGGAAATCGAAACTGTAATAAAAAATCTTCCAACAAACAAAAGCCCAGGACCAGCTGGCTTCACAGGTGAATTCTACCAAAAATTTAGAGAAGAGCAAACACCTATTCTACTCAAACTCTTCCAGAAAATTGCAGAGGAAGGTAAACTCCCAAACTCATTCTATGAGGCCACCATCACCCTAATACCAAAGCCAGAAAAAGATGCCACAAAAAAAGAAAACTACAGGCCAATATCACTGATGAACATAGATGCAAAATCCTCAACAAAATTCTAGCAAACAGAAACCAACAACATATTAAAAAAATCATATATCATGACTAACTGGGTTTTATCCCAGGGATGCAAGGATTCTTCAGTATTCACAGATCAATCAATGTGTTACACCACATTAACAAATTGAAAGATAAAAACCATGTGATTATCTCAGTAGATGCAGAGAAAGCCTTTGACAAAATTCAAAACCCATTTATGAAAAAACTCTCCAGAAAGCAGGCATAGAAAGAACATACCTCAACATAATAAAAGCCATATATGATAAACCCACAGCAGATATTATACTCAATGGCAAATAATTGAAAATATTTCCCCTAAGGTCAGGAACAAGACAAGGTTGCCCACTCTCACCACTACTATTCAACGTAGTTTTGGAAGTTTTAGCCACAGCAATCAGAGAAGATAAAGAAATAAAAGGAATCTAGATCGTAAAAGAAGATGTAAGTAAAACTCTCACTGTTTGCAGATGACATGATCCTCTACATAGAAAACCATAAAGACACCACCAGAAAATTACTAGAGCTAATCAATGAATATAGTAAAGTTGCAGGATATAAAATTATTACACAGAAATACCTTGCATTGTTATACACTAGCAATGAGAAAACAGAGAAATTAAGGAAACAATCCCATTCACCATTGCAATGAAAAGAATAAAATACTTAGGAATAAATCTACCTAAAGAAGCAAAAGACCTATATATAGAAAACTATAAAAGACTGATGAAAGAAATTAAAGATGACACAAACAGATGAAGAAATATACCATGTTCATGGGTTGGAAGAATCAATATAGTGAAAGTGAGTACACTAACCAAAACAATCTATAGATTCAAAGAAATCCCTATCAAACTATCACGTTTTCACAGAACCAGAACAAATAATTTCACAATTTGTATGGAAACACAAAAAATCTCAAATAGCCAAAACAATTTTGAGAAGGAAGAATGGAACTGGAGGAATCAACTGCCTGACTTCAGACTATACTACAAAGCTGCAGTCATCAAAACAGTATGGTACTGGCACAAAGACAGAAATATAGATCAATGGAACAAAATAGAAAACCTGAAGATAAATTCACACACCTATGGACAGCTTTTCTTTGACAAAGGAAGCAAAAATGTACAATGGAGAAAAGACAATCTCTTTAACAAGTGTTGCTGGGAAAACTGGTCAACCACTGATAAAGGAATGAAACTAGAACAATTTCTAACACCATGGGAATGAGTGAGTGAAAGTTGTTCAGTTGTGTCTGACTCTTTGCAACCCCATGGGCTATACAGACCAGGGAATTCTCCAGGCCAGAATAATGTAGTATTTAACATCATACACAAAAATGAACTCAAAATGGATTAAAGATCTAATTGTAAGACCAGAAACTATAAAACTTCTAGAGGAAAGCAGAGACAGAACACCCTCTCACATAAAACACAGCAAGATCCTCTGTGACCCACATAATAAAAGCAAAAATAAACAAACGGGACCTAATTAAACTTAAAAGCTTTTGCACAATGAAGGAAACTATAAGCAAAGTGAAAAGATAGCCTTCAGAATGGGAGAAAATAATAGAAAATGAAGCAACTGACAAAGAATTAATCTCAAAAATATACAAGCAGCTCATGCAGCTCAATACCAGAAAAATAAACAACCCAATTTAAAAAAATGGGCCAAAGAACTAAACAGGCATCTCTTCAAAGAAGACATACAGATGGTTCACAAACACATGAAAAGATGCTCAACATCACTCATTATCAGAGAAATGCAAATCAAAACCACAATGAGGTACCATCTCACGCTGGTCAGAACGGCTGCTATCAAAAAGTCTACAAACAATAAATGCAGGAGAGGGTGTGGAGAAAAGGGACTCCTCTTACACTGTTGGTGGGAATGCAAACTAATACAGCCACTATCGAGAACAATATGGAGATTTCTTAAAAAACTGGAAATAGAACTGCCATACAACCCAGCATTCCCACTGTTGGGCATACACGCTGAGGAAACCAGAATTGAAAGAGACACATGTACCACAGTGTTCATCGCAGCACTGTTTACAATAGCCAGGACATGGAAGCAACCTAGATGTCCATCAGCAGTCAAGCTGTGGTACATATGCACAATGGAATATTACTCAGCTATTAAAAAGAACACATTTGAGTCAGTTCTAATGAGGTGGATGAAACTGGAGCCTATTATACAGAGTGAAGTAAGCTAGAAAGAAAAACACCAATACAGTATATTAACACATATTAATGGAATTTAGAAAGATGGTAACAATGACCCTATACACAAGACAGCAAAAGAGACACAGATATAAAGAACAGACTTTTGGACTCTGTGGGAGAAGGCGAGGGTGGGATGATTTGAGAGACTAGCATTGAAACATGCATATTACCATATGTGAAATAGATGACCGGTCCAAGTTCAATGCATGAAACAGGGCACTCAAAGCCAGTGCACTAGGAAAACCCAGAGGGATGGAGTGGGGAGGGAAGTTGGAGAGGGTTTCAGGACAGGGGTCACATGTACACCCATGGCTGATTCATGTCAATGTATGGCAAAAACCAGTACAATATTGTAAAGTAATTAGCCTCCAATTAAAATAAATTAATTAATTTAGAAAATTTAATAATACCCTTTCAATATTTTTGTTTCTGTGTTAGACTATATGACTGTGTACCATTTTTTCTTTAATTTTTACCTTTCTATTTTAAAATTGAAAAATTAATTTCAAGTTGTAATAAAAGTTGTAAGAATGGAACAAAAATTGCCTATATACTCCCTATATATTATATGAGTCTGAAAGTGCTGCTATAACAAATTATCACAAATGGGTGGCAAAACTTTAGAAACTTGTTTTCTCATAGCTGTAGAGATGAAAAGTTTAAGATCAAGATGTCAGCAGCTTTGATTTCTCCTGGATCTTTTCTCCTTGGTTTGAAGATTGCCGCCTTCCCACGATGTCCTCACATAATCTTTCCTCTATCAGATACCACCCTGGTGAATTTTTATGTATTATAATTTCCTCTTCTTATAAGGACACCAGTCAGATTTGATAAGGACCCACCCATATGACCTAACGTAGTCTTAATCTCTTTTTTTAAAGGACCTGTCTCCGTGTATCTGTCAGATTCTGAGGTCCTGGAGGTTCCGATTTCAACGTTTCCACTTCAGAGATGCACAGCCCAGTCAATACCCAGGTTCACCAGTGTTAATATGTCGGCATTTATTTTATTTCTCTGTTTATTTTTACAAACTTCTATTATTTTATGCCTGACCATTTGAGAATAAATTACAGACATTAGTTCTCATTATCTCTCAGTACTAGTGTTTATTTCTAAAACTTTGCTCAATATTCTCTAATAATCTAAATGGGAAAAGAAACTTGAAAAAGAATAGATAAATATGTATGTACAACCACTTTGCTATATGCTTGAAACTAACACATTGTTAATCAAATATACTCTGATATAAAATAAAATTTTTAAAAGAAAAAAAAATAAAAAAGGATACACTTCTAGAAAGCCACAATATAACTTTCAAAATCAGAACATCAACATTGAGATAATATTGCCTTCTAATTGAACGGCCCATTCAAAGTTCTTTGCCTATTCCCAAAATATTCTTTATAGATTGATGATTCCTTCTAAAATCCCATGTAGCATTTAGTCATCAAAGGTCTTGGATAGACTTCAATTTAGAAAATACTTCGTCTTTTTCTTTTTTCAATGACCTTGCTATTGAAAAATATAGAGATGTTATTTGGCAGAACATCTCTCAGTTAAACTTGTGAGGTTCCCCATGACCAGCTTCTGGTTATAGAACTTAGGCAGGACTATCACAGCAGTGATACTGGTTCCTCTCATTGGAAGATACTTAATGACTATTCATTTTGTTCCTGGTGACTCTTATGTTTTATCACATGTTGAAGACGGTGTCTGCAAGGTTTTTATACTCTAATGTTAATTAGTGTTTACATTTATCAACTGATATTACTTGACACTTTACACTGTGGTAGGTTTTTCCTTTCTCATTTATTTATTTGTTTATTTGTATCAGTATGGGCTCATGGGTTCCTAGTTTATTTGACAGATTACAATCTGTTTCAGTAATTATTTATTTTGATGCTCAGCTTATCGTGTATTTGACTTTTGAATAAGTCCCCACATTCTTTTGATATATCTGCTTTATTCTTCAGGGCAAGTGGATTGTTGTTTATCTCACTGCATGAACAGAAATTATAGAAGAAGGAGAAGAGAAGACATGTGGCCCAAATATCTCATATAGTGGAATCTTTGTAATTAATCTTTTTCTGACCCAGAGCCCAGTCATGCTCCCCACACCTGCCATGTAAATGTTGGAGCATCCCTGGAACTCTGCTTGGAAGAATAGCTTTCACCTCTGTAGCCATCTGTTTTTATTTGCTGTTGAAATTCCTTCCCTCCACTCTGACTTTGTCCTTCAGTGAGAATCTTTTTATCTCCGTCTTTCAAAAGTGTTCCTTGTTTTCTCCTAAAGATGTTTTCTCCCCTACTTTTCACTGAAAGTAAAAATAAATTACTTTGGGGATATGGTTCTTATTAGGATTGGTATACAATATTGCATCATGACTTTTTATTTTCATAGCATGTTGCACAGTTGACAAGGGGAAATCTTTTAATTTGTCTATATTCTGATGAAGAAATGATAAGAATCAAAGTCACTAGTTTTTCTAAATGAATATTTTTGATATTAAATGGATGTATTATATTTCCTAATTATAAAATAATCAAATGATGCAGCTGGGAGCAAAAACCCATAAGCTCTCCAGGCTTTGGTTTATTTGTTGGAAGGTAAAGTTGGGAAGACCTCCTGGAGAAGGGAATGGCTACCCACTCCAGCATTCTTGCCTGGAGAATCCCATGGACAGAGGAGCCTGGGGGGCTACAGTTCATGGTGTCTCAAAGGGTCAGACATGGCTTAGCAACTAACACATCACTTTACTTCAGAGTTACTGTATGATCCCCACTAGGAAATTTTATGTGAATGAGTTCATACATTATTTTCCACCTATATTAGGCATTCTTACCCTCATTTTTCATAAAGAAACTCAAGATTATTAAATGTCCTTGGTAAGACATATAAATCATCACCCAAATATCATGTGTTTAGTGTGGAATGATGCCGTTTCACTACTCTGAATGTGAAACTTCAAATCAAGATTTTTGTAAGAATAAAACGATCCATGGTCAGTGATTTCTTTTTGTCATTTTCTGTATAGGAGAAAAGATGATAGAAATATCTGTGTACCTTCTGAGAATGGCCTTGACACACATTAATATTTGTAAAGTGCTTCAAAGGAACAAAGGGCTGACTTAATGGTAGGGAAGATTGGGTAAATATGAAAAGTACTCTACTGTGTAGCAATATTCTCCTAAATGACAAGTCAGAGAAGAGTTACATATCCTAGCTCGATTATTAAAGAACTAAATGGCCCTATGTTCAAATGTTTGCAGTCACAATCAATAGCAATGGGAGTTTAGTCTGAACCAATTGAGATCAGCTAGATGGTTCACAAACATGTATTCCTATAACACAAGCAGAATGCAATCAAGTTTTTGTTTTTTGTTTTTTAAACATTGAAAACAATTTTATCAAACAGAGAAAAGCAGCCCTGGTGTGGCTGGACTTTGGGTGTTAAAAATATTGTCCAAGTTTAAATGATGATGTTTATTATCAATGATGATGCCACTGGTGCATTTGGGAAGGGGGAGATGAAAGTGGTTTTTATCTCATTAGCATGTCTTCACTGGTAACTGTTTGTAACATTAGTTCCCTTTGATCTTCCTTTTTGATTATAGTGTGCAAAGCTGATATAATCTGCTATTATTTCCATTAATAACTAAGTATCTCTTGTGGTTGACAAGGCAATTTGTTATTATCAGGCTGCCTTTGTGCAGAGCAAAGAGGTTTACACCCGCTCCCCTACCCAGCCTGTGTAAAACAACAGGCATTTATCTGTCCTCAGCAGCCTAGAAATGCTGCCCTGTTTGAAGGGGCTCTGTGAGCGTGGCCCAGCAAAGACAGGAAGCACCGTGGCAGTGAGATGGAAAATCCGGGGTGGAGATCCTAATCTGGACGCAATTTCTACCTTGGAGGCTTCAGCAAATTGGACAATCTAACCCCAAGCACATTCTGCTGACCCTGCTTTGTTTTCTGGAGGATTAAGTTGGACAAGAGAAGAGGTGGGGTGTTAAGGATGTGAAGGAGACCGTGGTGGTGAAGCTGAAGTTTCTTTTGCAGCCAGAAAGTGTATTCTCATTGTCATGTCCTCAGTATTTCAGGCTTCCAAAATTTGAGTTTTGGCAGATGAGGAAGGTGAAAGATTTGCAACTCAAGAGCCTTTATTGTCAGGTTTCTATATTTGTCTTGAATTAATAGGTGTCTGCCATCCTCACTCCCAGAGACTTTGAGATATTTGACAAACTTTGACACATACAAGGATAAATTTCCTCCCCTTCCCAAATGACTCCACCTCCAAGAATAATACAGGGGTTGATTCATTAAGGGAGAAAAGACAGAGTGGAGTTGAGTTCAAGATATGACTTCGTATCTTTTAAGTAGAAAAGGAAGATTGCAAAACAAACTTTTTCTAATGGATGGAATTAACACCTTGACTCTGACATCTACTAGCAGAAATTTCTTTTTTTTTTTTTTTTAATTTTCTACATCTACTGGTTTACAGGGCAGATTACATTCTTGGAAGCCCCACCTGTCCTACGACTTTAACCAAACTGCCTCTATCAACAGTGCAAAGAAGTTGGAGAACTATTTAAAGAGGCAAAGTCAGTTGGAGAAGTCGTTGGCATCCGTGGCATTCCCCAAGGCAAGGTCTCCTCTTTGGGTTTATGTTCTACTGCATAAATAGACACTGATGATATTTGCATATGGTCATGAACAGCCACGTGCCATGATGCATTTGGATCTGTGAGAAAGAATAGCAAGACGAGAATGAATTGGGTAAATCAGAGGGTCATGTCGGATCCTTTTGGGCCAGTGTCTCCTGGGGAGATAGTTAAGGTGTTTTTAGATGCTCTTGATTTACTGAGTTCATGGTAGGGCCCCTCCCCCCACTCAGTGGTCACAATGATAAACGCAGTTTCAGCAAGTCGACCCCACCAATGTCAGCTCTTTAAATTGATTCATCCACTTGGTAGTGGATCTTCTGGGCTGGGTTAAAGCAAGCTAAATTCCCTTCCTGCTAAGGACTGGCACAGTGATAGCCCCTTTTAACTAGAATGGTTGGTTGTTTAGATGGTACCTGGCTGTGCTGAGGGTTACTCAGTGCATCTTAGTAATAACCAAGGTGTAGAAAGCATCTAGGGACTTTCCTGGTGGTCTGGTGGCTAAGACTCGGCATTCCCAAGACAAGCAGCCAGGTTTGGATCCCTGGTCAGAGAACTAGACTCGATGTGCTGCAATTAATGCCCAGTGAAGTCAAATAAATATTGGCTTCCCAGGTGGATCAGTGGTAAAGAATCTGCCTGCCAGTGCAGGAGACACAGGAGATATGCATTCAATCCCTGAGTAGGGAAGATCCCCAGAAGTAGAAAATAGCAACCCACTCCAGTATTCTTGCCTGGAGAAGCCCATGGACAGAGGAGCCTGGTGGGCTACAGTCCATGGAGTTGCAAAGAATCAGACATGACTGAGCCACTGAGCATGCAGTAAGCATCTAACTTTCCCTTAATGTCCAATTATGGACTTCCATTGAGCTAGGAACTTCACACATGTCTCCTGTTCTCAGTGTATGCTATGATTTGAGAGGAGTCTTGTATGCTTGCTATTTTACAATAAGCAAGACAGACATTTCAGGACTCAGAATCAAGACAAGCCAAAGTCTTTTCCTTAGGGTCCTGTGTTATCTACACAAAATAGGATTAAATAATATTTAGATTTTACCCACATTGATTTCAACCATTCTGCTTGTGAGAGTTGTTCTTTTTCAAATATGTAAGCAGTTTCAGACCACTCTTTGGGATGAAGGGGGTGTGGCACAGAACTTTGTCCACACTAGGGGACTGAGACAGACTGACTTCTATTATTCTCTTCCTGGACACAGAAATAATTGGTGGTCTTGAGGGGGTCCATCCTGACCGCCTTACCTTTATCTCAGGGAAGTCAGTCAGCAGACTCCCTGGTTACTAAGTAGCAACATTAAGCACTAAGGAGGGACTGCATATTCCAATTATTACAGGGTGTGGAATTTATCTTCCAGGAAAAGCTGCACACAGTCCTTGGTGCGACTCTCTTTTACATAATAGAAATCAGTCACGATTTGTTAATTTCATTTGTCCCTTCACAAGAAGGGTAAAATCATTAATTGTGTGATGCTGGCAGAGGGTTTTCAATCCATAAATGGAAATTTGACCAATACTCTTCCAGAATCCAGCCCTAGGAATTAGATGCCATCATTCATTCTAACTTTAAAAATAAAGGAACCATGATCAGAGAAATTGAGTAACTTCCTCAAAATTAAACCATTTCTGAAGGTAGAAACACCTTTGGAAACCAAAGCTTCTTCAAAATAGCAAATAATTTTCCCCTATTAATTTCTTTCTTGAAAGAAGAGGAGAAGAAAAGGCTATAAAACTTGGAGTGAATTAGGCTCAGGGTGATTTTAGAAGTAATGGGCTTTTTGACATGAAATATCTGACTTTTATTGGGTTGAATCATAGCCTCTGTAGGAGGCATCAGAGAGAACTGAGCAAGGCTGAGACTAATTATTAAATATAATTTTGTTGAGCTTCTATTATTATAACAACATTTTAGAGAACAGTATTTAAAATCTGTTTTAGTGTATAATTTGTATAAATTGATTGATATGACTTTGTTTATCCATATAAAAACACTCATTTTTAGTTTTGAGAAAGCACACTTTCAGCTTCAGAAGCCTAAATAATATAGGCTCTTAGAAACCATCTCCTCTTAGAAATGTTTACATTTGAGCATCCCAGTCCAGTTTTATCATTACTGCTCATGGACACCTTGAAGGAATAGGCTGACTGCTCTTGAAATGTACTATGTACAGCCTGGGCTGAGTGCATTGGACTTGGAGTCAGATAAAAGTTTAAAAACATGACCTTGGACAATTCACACACCCTCTCAAAAGATCCAGTTTCCTCAGCAACCAAACCTCAAAGGAATATTAGAAGGATTAAATAGCATATATATGTGAAACAGTCTAACATTTCCCATAAATAGTAGGGGCCCAGTAATTATTAGTTGAAACTGAATCTATTTGCAAAGCAAAATTGGGGAATATTTTCTCTCTCTTTCTTTTTTTGGGGGGAGGGAGTTAACTGATTAGGAAAGCTTTTTTTTTTTTTTTTTGGCTTTTCTTTACTCAGCTACCAGATAACATTGGTTAGAGTGCAACTGCCTTGAGTTTTAAGAAAAGCACAAAAGCCTCATGCACTTATGTGACAACCCAGTTCTTAAAGGACAGATGTGAAACTGTAAAACACTAAAGAATAATGTATTCTGGCTAAGCTAGACCTATATAGCCTTCCAGGAGTTCCTGTTATTAGCCAAGCTTGTCAAGAACTAATCACTAGCTTTCAAGTTTTGTAAAGCTACTCTGAAGGTTTACTTTAACCTTACCATACACAAAAATGTTTGTATTGCTACCCACTGATAAGAAAACTATTAGCATTCATTAAGTACAGCCATAAATCTCCCCCTCTTGGAAGAGCAATAATGCAGCCTTCCAGCTGCCATAATGAATGCAGTGTTTAATCTCTCCTTGGGAGAGTGTCCTAACTTCAGACCTCGGCTATAGTTAGACACTCTGGGAAGAGCGTGGCATTCTGGGAATGAGAATGATGACAAAGGATTTATACTCTTGCTTTATTTTAAATCCAGAGAGTCTCCAGGTTATAATTAAAGCAGAAGCTTTCATTTTGAAAAGAAAAGGGAAGGAAAAGTGACTTATCCAGGAAGGCAAAGAGTTAACAGTTACTTAGTACCTACTGCCAATGACACACGCTGTAGAAGGGCCTTTTTTATCAATAACTCATTTTCTTCACATAACTACTGCCCAATTTTTGCTCTACAAATGTTACAGAAGAGAAGAGAGACACTCATATCATTTAGCAGTCCAAGAGCAGAGATGGAATACAACATAAGCATGGTGGAATTTGAATTTTGTTACCTCTGTCCCTAGAGCCAAGAACACTTATGCTACCAGTTACTGTCCCTCAGTGCATCCATGCTAATTCGCATCTGACTCCTTGGGACACTATGGACAGTAGCCCACCAGGTTCCTTGACAGAAATTCTGAAATACTGGAGTGGGTTGCTATGACCTCCTCCAGGTTATCTTCCTGACCCAGGTATCAAACTTACGTCTCTTATATCTCCTGCACTGGCAGGCGGATTCTTTACCACTAGCGCCACCTAAAAGCAGCACTTTACTTTATTTCTTTTAAGAAATCAGACTTGCTTGAGGGAGAAATTTATGACCTCTATGGTAGAACATGTAAGGCTGGGACCTCAGCTCTATTTTAGCAAACATTTGTAGCATATACTGTGAAGCCAACTCAGCCTCACTTTGTTCAACATTGTCTTGGGGCTTTCATGGAGAAACAGCTTCCCAGGGTTTCATCTTTCTCTGTGAGCTCTGCCTTCTGTGTCCAGATCCATGAGTGGGAGGCACCTGGTGTCCCGGGTGATCTGTCACAGATGCACAACTGAGTTAGAAGCATCAGCACCAGTGGTCCAAGGACAAGGAAAATGGCATCTTTTTCTTTCTCTACGGACCAATAAAAAAGAGGCCCTCTGATGCTAAACTATGGCAGGTTTACTGGCTCCTTGTCTTTCCCCTCCATGAGTTTCTTCTTTGGGAATCTAGTTTTCCAACATTTTAAAACCCCTGAGTTTCTTGAGCAGCTGGCAATGAATGATCTTCATTACTGAGGGGACCTGAAAGAAAAGAAAAGGAAAGAAAGAACTCGCCCAACTCTGAAAACATAACCTTCCCATAAGCTGGCATGTAGGGACCACCCTCATGATGACCTTCTACAAGTCTTCACCCATGGACAAAGAGGACATAGAAAGGTGAATATACTAGAATTGTTGAATATCACAGAGTTGTGCTTTTTTCTTCTGAAAAATTGAAGGTCACCTTAAACCTAAGCTTCAGAGTCTAGAAGAGCATAGGATACAAAGAAAAAAGGGGAACATTTGACTTTTTGCTCAATAGAAGGGAAGTACAAACAAAATAAAAATAATCAAATAAAATGGTTTGATATTTCAGAAAGCTCCATTGAAATTCAGTTCAATTCAGTTGCTCAGTCGTGTCCAAGTCTTTGCAACCCCAGCACACCAGGCTTCCCTGTCCAACACCAATTCCTGGAAGGTACTCAAACTCATGTCCATCTCATCATTGATGCCATCCAACCATCTCATCCTCTGTCATCCTCTTCTCCTCCTGCCTTCAGTCTTTCCCAGCATCAGGGTCTTTTAAAATGAGTCGGTTCTTTGCATCAGGTGGCCAAAGTATTGGAGTTTCAGCTTCGGCATCAATCCTTCCAATGAATATTCAGGACTGATTTCCTTTAGGATAGACTGGTTGATCTCCTTGCAGTCCAAGGGACTCTCAAGAGTCTTCACGAACACCACAGTTCAAAAGCATCAATTCTTCAGTGATCAGCTTTCTTTACAGTCCCAACTCTCACATCCATACATGACTACTGGAAAAACCATAGCTTTGACTAGATGGACCTTTGTCAGTGAAGTAATGTCTCTGTTTTTTAATGTGTGTCTAGGTTGATCATAGCTTTGCTTCCAAGGAGCAAGCCTCTTATAATTTCATGGCTGTGGTCACCATCTGCAATGATTTGGGAGCCCAAAAAGATAAAGTCTCTCACTGTTTCCATTGTTTCCCCATCTATCTGCCATGAAATGATGGAACCAGATGCCATGATCTTAGTTTTCTGAATGTCGAGTTTTAAGCCAACTTGTTCACTCTCCTCATTCCACTTTCATCAAGAGTCTCTTTAGTTCTTTGCTTTCTGCCATAAGGGTGGTATCATCCACATATATGAAGTTATCGATATTTCTCCCAGCAATCTTGATTCCAGCTTGTGCTTCATCCAGCCTGGCATTTCACTTGATGTACTCTACATATAATTTAAATAAATAGGGTGGCCATATATAGCCTTGACGTACTCCTTTCCCAATTTGGAACCAGTCTGTTGTTCCATGTCCAGTTCTAACTATTGCTTCTTGACCTGCATACAGGTTTCTCAGGAGGCAAGTCAGGTGGTTTGGTATTCCCATCTCTTGGAGAATTCTCCAGTTTATTGTGATCCACACAGTCAAAGGCTTTGGTGTAGTCAATAAAGCTAAAGTAAATGGAACTCTCTTTTCTGAAACTCTCTTGCTTTTTCGATGATCTAATGGATGTTGGCAATTTGATCTCTGGTTCCTCTGCCTTTTCTAAATCCACCTTGAACATCTGGAAGTTCACAGTTCGCATACTGTTGAAGCCTGGCTTGGAGAATTTTGAGCATTACTTTGCTAGCGTGTGAGATGAGTGTGATTGTGCAGGAGTTTGAACATTCTTTGGCATTGCCGTTCTTTGGGATTGGAATGAAAACTGACCTTTCCAGTCCTGTGGCCACTGCTGAATTTTCCAAATTTGCTGGCATATTGAGTGCAGGACTTTCACAGCATCATCTTTCAGGATTTTAAATAGCTCAACTGGAATTCCATCACCTTCACTAGCTTTGTTTGTAGTGATGCTTCCTAAGGCCCACTTGACTTCACATTCCAGGATGTCTGGCTCTAGGTGAGTGATCACACCATCCTGGTTATTTGGGTCATGAAGATCTTTTTTGTATAGTTCTTCTGTGTATTCTTGCCACCTTTTTATATCTTCTGCTTCTGTTAGGTCCATATCATTTCTGTCCTTTATTGTGCTCATCTTTGCATGAAATGTTCCTTTGATATCTCTAATTTTCTTGAAGAGATCTCTAGTCTTTCCCATTCTATGTTTTCCTCTATTTCTTTGCATTGATCGCTGAGGCAGGCTTTCTTATCTCTCCTTGCTGTTCTTTGGAACTCTGCATTCAAATGGGTATATCTTTCCTTTTCCCCTTTGCCTTAGCTTCTCTTCTTTTCTCAGGTACTTGTGAGGCCTCATCCGACAACCATTTTGCCTTTTTGCTTTTCTTTTTCTTGACGATGGTCTTGATCATTGCCTCCTGTACAATATCACGAACCTCCATTCATAGTTCTTCAGGCACCCTGTCTATCAGATCTAATCCCTGAAATTGACACCTGCTAAACTTACAGATAAATCATGTTAGAAGATGGAGGTTGTCTCTAAGGTAGAGAGGTGGTAGTGCATGTTTGGGGCTGTCTTCCAAGCTCAATGATGTTTCCATACATGGTGAAGCACATTCCACCAGCACAGTTACGTTGGACTGGTGGCTCATTTCCATCTGAGTCCATTTGTAGGTGTTATACTGAAATATCAGCTTTAAACAAGTGTCATTTGTGATTGCTAGAGTTGTTTTATCATTTTATTTAAGCTTTACATGTTGAGGTTAAATTCACTTGCACAAGCCTTCTATTCTGTAAGGGGGAGCCCAGTTAAAAGAAACTATTCTTATAACTATTTCATTATCTTCATTTTATATGAATCTAACTTGGATGTGAGTCATATTTTTTACTATTTCACTACCTTAAGAAAGAAATAATAGGGATGTTTGTGCATTATAAAGGAAAAATGCGAGAGTGGGGTGGGGTTAGACTCTCTTCAAAGGAATCGAGAATAAAATCTATGTGATATTATCATGCTTAATAAACTATGGAAATGGTATTTTAGTCTCAGTAGGAGTTTAACCATTTGCAAGTGTTTTCAGTTTCCTTAAAACAGTTAGAAAGCCAAATAAATAAAAAAAGATTATTAGTTTTCCCTCTAGGAGAGAACAAGACAGATTCCACATTTTTAGGATGAGAGATCTCTGAAAGATCAGTGACTGAAAAGGGGCTAGAAAGAGGCTTAAGTTACTTTTTAAGTCTGATGCCTGGATCAGGGAGGGGCTTTCTATTCTGTAAATTGTATTCCTGCTTCTTTATTAATATGAAGCATGTGGGGGGGGGGGGAAGGCACCTCCTGTGTCCTGCATTCTTTACCCTTGGAAGTGACCATGTTACCATAAACCTGGACAAAATACATCCTCCCCACTAACTTCTATTATATAAATAGAGGTTTTAGTTGAGATTTTGAGGGTTGAAAGAGTTTAAGAAGGTTGACATTCAACAACAGCCAAGGATTTTTCCAATTGACTGGGTCTACCCAATGTGTGAAATACCATGGATTAGAGTAGCCAGCCCCATGGAGTGCTAGGAGGTACTCCTAAGAGATTGGGGCTACAAGTTGATATTCATGAAGTATTAATAGCAGCAGTCATCTGATATGGTATACTTAGACCTCAAAATGCCTCTAATTTGGTGTTTATTTTTATTTTATCAATCCAATTCATTATAAATTCTGAATATAATCTTTGTGTGAATTTACACATAGAGCAAAGGAAGCATGTATAGTCAAACAATGATTTGTTTTGGTTCACTCACAATAGTGTCTGAATTTACTGATGTGTTGTTCTCAAATCCACCAGCTAGATTTTCCTTATTTATTCTAAGTTAATCTAATGAATAAATGATAGGGAAGTTGAAGGAAAAACTTGTCCCTTGAGTACTTTTTCACATTTTCTGTGTAATTAAATGTGGAAAATGAGATCAATGAATCAGTACGGTGGCTTGATAATAGAAATAAGAAAACTATGGGATTAGAAGGAAGTTCCATTTTTCCCCAACATCCCTTTACTCTGCCCCCAAATTTTGCTGAACAGCTTAAAATTAGTATTAAAGGTTATTAAAAGGACCATTAAAGATGATAAAAAAATTATGTGCCATGGTCTCTGTTCCTTTGTATCAGTTATAAAACTGATACTTCAATTTATGTCATTCAGAGATACTTATTCAGTTGCCTGAGTTTACTTGGTACAAAATATTCCCAGCCTGCAATCCTAATAAACCCATATATTTATGATCGTTTTCCTTTTTCTTTTAAAGCAACTTTATTGGGCTTCCCTGGTGGCTCAGTTGGTAAAGAATCTGACACATTGCAGGAGACCTGGGTTCGATCCCTGGATTAGGAGTATCCCCTGGAGGAGGGCATGGCAACCCACCCCAGTATTCTTGCCTGGAGAATACCCATGGACAGAGGAGCCTGGTGGGCTGCAGTCCAGCTCTTTGCAACCTGTTATTTCAATGTGCTGTGTACTTAGTCACTTTGTTGTGTCCAACTCTGCGACAGATGACTGACCTCAAAGAGTCGGACACCACTGAGCAACTAAGCACATAGCACATTGAAATATAATTGGTGTGTAAAAGATATTCAAGCCTAAATTGTACAGTCTGATAAGTTGGAGCAAACATATACAGACTCCCTTGAAACCATCATCATTTTCAAGATAATGAGATACTCATCACCCCTTGAGGTTTCCTTGACTTCCTTTGTAATCCTTCCTTCCTGTCCTTCCTCATAACTCCACATCTCCAGACAACTACTGATCTGCTTTCTGTACTATAGATTTGTTTGTTGTGGTGGTGGTTTAGTCACTAAGTCATATATGACTCTTTGTAACCCCATGGACTATAGCCCACCAGGTTCCTCTGTCCATGGGATTCTCCAGGCAAGAATCAACAGAGGATGAGACGGTTGGATGGCATCACCGACTCAATGGACGTGAGTTTGTGTAAACTCCAGGAGTTGGGTGATGAACAGGGAGGCTTGGTGTGATGCAGTCCTTCAGGTCGCAAAGAGTCAGACATGACTGAGCAACTGAACTGACTGACTGATGGACTGACTGAGGCAAGAATACTAGAGTGGGTTACCATTTCCTTTTCCAGTGAATCTTCCCAACCCAGGGACTGAACCTGACTCTCCTGCCTTGCAGCTTGATTCTTTACTATTGAGACACCAGGGAAGCCCTTATAGGTTTGTTTACATTTTCTATTTTTTTACATGAATGAAATTACCCATTGTGTACTCTTCCTATTCATTTTTTAAGTCTGTTATAACTAACTTCCCAACAGTGACCAGGCTAATACAATAAAATTTGCAAAAATATTGGTTAACATTATAATTTTTAATATACTGTGAATAATTTTTGTCTTATCTAACATCGCTCCAGTGAGTTATTTGCTTTTTTCCTTCATTTTTTCTTTTTTAAATTATCAAAGATTATAATTGTACATTATTGAGAAGTATAGGACAAAATACAATTATTGTAGGCCAGTTACTCTACAATATTGTGCTGTGGTACATATATACAATGGAATACTATTCAGGTATAAAAAAGAATACATCCGAATGAGTCCTAATGAGGTGGATGAACCTAGAGCCTGTTATACAAAGTGAAGTAAGTTAGAGAGAGAAAGACAAAAACTATATTAACACGTGTGTATGGAATCTAGATAAAAGGTACTGAGGAACATATTTGCAGGGCAGCAATGGAGATGCAGGCATAGAGAACAGACTTATGGACACAGCTGGGGAAGGAGAGAGTGGGACAAATTGAGAGAATAGCGCGGAAGCATATACACTACATTATCCCCGGAATCTTCCTGATCCAGCAATAGAACCCTGGTCACCCACATAGCAGGCAGATTCTTTACCATCTGAGCCACAAGGGAAGCCCTGAGTATATTTACACATACTAATTTATAATCTACATATCTTCTGTAACGTGTCTGTTCAAATACTCTGCTATTTGTATTGAATATTCTCATTATTGAATTTTAAGAAATAGTTACATAATTTGGATCAATGCATTTATTGTTTATGTGAATGCAAATATTTTCTTCCAAGCTGTAGTTTTTCTCTTTTTATACTCATATCCTTTGTGATTCAAAGAGGAGAATTCTTAATTTTGACAAAACCCAATGTATAAATTCCTTTATGAATTATACTTTTGATGTTTATGTAAGAATTCTTTGGCTACCTTAACATCATAATGATTTTCTTCTTTTTTTTTTTTGAGAGGCTTAAGAGTTGTAGATTTTGCATTTAGATCTATAATCTGTTTTGAGTTAATTTTTATAGATGGTATGAGATATGAATCAAACCTCATAGTTTTACATACGGATATATAATTACTCTAGCACCTTTTGTTGAAAAGGCTGCTCTTTCATATCTGAATTAAGTTTGCATCTTGTCAAAGGTTAATTGATTATGTATGTGTGGGCCTATTTCTGAACATTGAATTCTATGCTATTGATACACCAGTATCATAGTATCTTGAAGTCAGATAGTGTAAGTTCTCCAACTTTGTTATTTTTCAAAGTTGTTTCTTTTTTTCTGGTATTTATGCCTTTTTTTTTTTTTTTTTGCTTTATTGCATTATCCCAGATAAAACTTAATAGAAGTATGAAAGCATACTTGCTGTTTTTTACTTCATCTTAGCTAGAAATTATTTAATCATTCACCACTAATGTACAATATTAGCTGAAAGCTTATCAGAGTAATTCTTTCTCAGTCTGAGAATGTTCTTTCCCATTCTTTGCTGAAAGTTCATGTAGGTGTTGAATTTTATCAAGTGACTTTTAAGCATCTATCAGTATGATTATTTAATTTCTCTTTTTGTTATGTTAATATAGCAAATTAGATTTATTTTTGATGCTCTCCATTCCTAGAATAAACTTCTCTTCAGAAAGTTTCCAAGTTATCGGTGAGCCACCCTGAAAACCCCAGTCTTGTCACTTGCTATGAATTTTGTTTTCTGCTCCCTCACCTCTTAAGGGCAAAATGATTCATTCCAGCTCACTTTGCTATAGTTTCAAAACAGCTCAAGCAGAGTCATTGTAAACATGAGGCTCAACTCATGAATTTCCTTTTTCTCAAGGATTACGTTTACTTGTGTTGTCAAATAAGCTTTGTGCTGTCAAATAATTTGAAATAGTCCTCACATATTTTGTCCAGTTTATAATTTTATATTTGTTTACAATAGGGAAACCAATTTTGTGCCAGTTACTCCATCATATCAAGTGCAGAAATTTATCTTTTACTACTGAAAGATATTCTTCCTTGCTGTAGACTTGTAGGTCAGCCATTATTAGTTTTTCATACTGCAAGTATATATTTATGACTTATTTCTGGTTAAATGGTAACTGTGGTCTTACTGTCACATAAGGTTTATGTATCTCTTTTTCTCTGAATGCTTTCTATATGTTTTATCTGTCTTTGGTATTTGTCAGCCTAACAACAAAATGCCTAGGTATGGTTTTATTTGTAGTTTTTGCATATGAAATCTATAAAGTTCCTTAAAATGGGTTTTTATTCCTTTATAAGTTTTAGAAAATTCTCAGTCACCATTTCTTCAAATATTGTATCTTTTTGCCTTTTGGTGTTTCAGTTACATATATGTTAAACTTTTGGGTCTCATATTTTCATCTGCCTCGTGTGCTTTTGTCCAAATATTTTCTATTAATCCTTTATATCTTCCACTTTAACAGTCTTCTCTTTTATATTGTCTAACATACTGGTTTATTCATCTATGGAAGTATTATTTTAGTAACTATATTTTTGATTCTAATTTGAATTTCATTATACCATTCTATAAATGGTTCCCTGGAGGAATTCTATATCTTTTCATTAACTTGAATATTTTAAAAGTAATTATTTTAAACTCTGTGTCAAATAAATCCTGTGCTTAAGAATTCTGATGATTCTCTTCAAATATTACTTTTTTTCTATTTCTACTACTTATCAGTTGCTTATTTCTGTATCCTAGTATTCCTGGTAATTTTTATTTGAATAATGAACATTATGTATGGGGAACTGTATAGTCTTTGTATGATTTGTCTTCCTCCTGAGAAAATGTTGTTTTCTTCTAACTAGTAGTTTGAGAAGGAGCACATCAAGTTTACTTATCAAGGGACTGAGATGATAAAATGATGAATTTCAGGCTTTTGATGGTGGACTTATTTCTAATTTGCTTTTAATTCTGAGCATTAATTTTAATGCTTCACACTTCTGAAATCAAAGCTAGAGATATTTCCAAAGACCATCTTCCCTTCAAAGGATCCTGAATTACAGCTTTAGGTTGCCCTGCTCCATTACATTGCCAAAACCTCTGGTTAGCTGTTATATTCTTGGTAACCACTTTCTTTTTAGTTTTCTCTTGATCCTGTGTAACACAGGATATAGCAAAGTTTTGAGAACAAGTCAGGTAGAATGTTTATGTCACATATTTCTTGTGTCCTTGTTTCCATGTTCTTGGCCTCCCAAACATTGGCTAATTTTTTAGCCATAATCCTTAACAGTTTGTTTTTTCTCTCCCATGGCTCTTTCCAAAAGGCTTTGTCTACTGTGTCCTATTTTCCCTCTATGTCTCATGCTATGCATTGGAAAACCCCAAGTAGAAGTGAAGAAATTTTTTCTTAGTACCATGTTCCTCTCTCTAGCTTCAAATCCGACTTTTAAAAAACTATTCTCTACTGAAGGATTTACCTGATACAACTCTTCCACCGTACCCCAAAGGAGAAATGTGTTATCTTTTCTTTTTAATATTTGCTCTTCTCAGCTTTTCTGGAAAAAAAAAAAAGTATTATCTGGTTTTTATTTGATTGATGTGATGAGTTATGCCAGGATCTTGAACTTCTGAATCTTGGTTCAGTTTACTGCTTTGGGACCTAAAAGATGATACATTCAGAAACAAGCTATCCCCAAACCCTGAAACCTCTGGCCTCCGTAAGTTCAAGGCATGTCTGAGCAGTCTTATAAAACCCCGCTTTTCCCTATTTCTCATCCTGATTGTTCCCTGACTTTCTTAGCAGAGAGATCTACCCAAGATACAAGCACTTAAAAAAAAAAAAATCAGCTGCAAGAGAGATTAATCAGAATGGGTGACTCGGTGGTAAAGAATCTGCCTGCAATACAAGAGATTCAGGAGATGCAGGTTCGATCCCTGGGTTGGGTAGACAGCTTGGAGGAGGGCATGGCAATGCACTCCAGTATTTTTGCGTGGAGAATCCCACAGACAGAGGAGCCTGGGGTCACAAAGGGTCAAGAATGACTGAAGTGACTGAGCACACACGCACATACACAAGGGTTCTAATAAAGAGAGAACAATAGGAGCACATATAATTCTCATTTTGAATTTTAAAGCCATTAAGCTTTTAATCACATGGAATTTCTCCAGTGGATTAAACTAAAAAGTGCCTTGAATTACATGACTATCAAAAATTTTCTTCTCCTTCCCCCTATTCCTTTGCTTTCTTTCTTATACTAACGTTGAATTCTCTTTATTAGGAATCCAAATGCATGTGGCTGTCTAAATATAATACAGGATAACATTCCTACTCTTTGGTAGCATGTGATCTGAAAGAAAATGTGAGATTGTGGATAAGGACTAATTCACATGTACAGGAAATGAAACAATTAGAAGATGCAACAGCAAGATCCAAGCTTGTGATTAAATGAAATAATTCATTGTACTGGTAATAAGTTCAGTGCTCTGGCTTCATGCTGAGACAGTGAGTAGGGACTAGATGGGGAAGTAAATTTTCTCACTGGGGAAGGCATCCTACTGCTCAAGACGTAGGCGTGAGTCACCCTTGAACATGTTTTTCAAGACTCAGATGGTGTCTTCACAATTCTCTCTATTGTCAATCCATCAGCAGAGCTCTCTGCTTGTCTCCACTTTAACCACAAACATCCTCCCCATTGTATAATTATGTTATTAAGTGTAAAGAACCATTTAATATTAGAACAGGAAGAGAGCATATATATCATATCATCCAGGATGAAAGCTGGGTTTTATCTCACACACCAGTGCCAATCAATCAAATATGATTATATGGAAACTTGAGCTGAGAAGGTTGCAATCTTATGTTCAAAGTCAGTAGAAGAGTGGATAATGATTTATAACAAGAACATAGACTAGATTAGCACCATGTTTGCTATGCATTTGTCTTCCCAGATTTAATCCAGCTCTCTCATTTCAAATTAGAACAATGGAGCTCAAAGGGTCAAGTGACATCCCCAAGTCATACAGTTATGAATGGTAATGTTAAACTCAAATCCATGTCCTCTTTATCTCAGTTTCTTGGTGCAATGCTTGTTCTCCTCTGATTCACCTCCTTTTAAAATACTAGAATAAAGATAGTAAACTGGCTTTTAAAAAGTCTGTCCTTTGTGTGCAAAATGTTGGTCCTTAAAACCAATGGAAATCTGACTATTCAAGATTAAGTTCCAGATTCTGACACCTTCTTACGTAAAAATAACAGAATTTTTAAATGTATAAGCAAAGCTTATTGTATGAATAAAATCTGAAGTACTTGCACCAACACCTGTAGAGGGTGCTCAAAACATATTTAGCCACAATTATTAGTTTTGGTCAAAGCTGTGGTTTTCCAGTAGTCATGTACAGATGTGAGAGCTGGACCATAAAGAAAGCTAAGTGCCAAAGAATTGATGCCTTTGAATTGCAACGCTGGAGAAGACTCTTGAGAGTCCCTTGGGCTGCAAGGAGATCAAACCAGTCAATCCTAAAGGAAATCAATCTTAAATATTCATTGGAAGGACTGATGCTGAAACTGAAGCTCCAGTACCTTGGTCACGTGATGTGAAGAGCTGACTTATTTGAAAAGACCTTATTGTTGGGAAAGATTGAAAGCAACAGGAGAAGGGGACATCAGAGGATGAGAAGATGGACAGCATCACTGATTCAATGGACATGAATCTGAGCAAACTCCGGGAGACAGTGAAGGACAGAGGAGCCTGGTGCACTGCAGTCCATGGGACGCAAAGAGTCAGATGAGACTTAGTGACTGAACAACAACAACAATTAGTTTTGTGCCTGCAATGGTGTATTTAATCAAAGTTATCTTTTCAAAATGAATTGAGTCCAAAATCAATTGCAGTATCAGCTATTCTTCCTTTGTGTGCTGCATGCCAAGTCACTTCAGTTGTGTCCAGCTCTTTGCAATTATATGGTCCATAGACCTCTAGGCTCCTCTGCCAATGGGGATTCTCCAGGCAAGAATACTGGAGTGGGTTGCCATGCCCTCCTCCAGGGGATCTTCTCAACCCAGGGATTGAACCCAGGTCTCTTAAGTCTCCTGCACTGGCAGGAGGGTTCCTTATCTCTAAGGCCACATGGGAAGCCCATTCTTCCCTAACAGAGGGCCTTTGATCTGTATGCCCTTACAGAAAAAAACAAACCCATTAGGCTCACTAAAATTGTAACAGGAAAATGGTATCGATAATAGCATGGAAACAAGAGAAAGTGTCCAAATCTAGCTTATAGTTCAATTTATTCAGTTGTTTTACCCACTCTGAGTACATGCTGTCCCTGGGAGCCTTGTGTACTTTACTTTCAAAGAAAAGGCTTCTCATTAACTAGAAATTTTTAGCTCTATTAATTTTTCATAACTTGTTCTTACACAGTTCAGGGGAACTTAACAAGAAAGAGAAAATATACATGTATATATCAGAATCACAGAGTCCATTCATAAGATAGCCAAAGCTTCAGACCAGGAGTGGTGCATGACAATTTCACTTTTAAATACTAATAGTATGAGAATTCTTGCTTTTGCTGCCAGAGTTATGGAAGCTTCTAGAAGATCCTCCAGGCCATTGGTTGTTTTCAAGGGCACTCACACCTGTGCAAGTTGTTGATGTGGGCCCTCTCTGAATCCCATCTCTCCTATTGAGAGACTCTGTGCTATAGGGAGCATACCTGCTGTAGAGAGACCTGCAGTGTCAAAGCAGAGGAAACACAGGAGCCCACCTGGAGGGGGCTTTGCTTCACTGATGTCTCAGTGCCGGGAATGCTGAGCACTGTCGGCCACTTATGATTGGAACTCTGCCTGTGTATTTCTTGAAGAGGAAGTCCCATCTGGGGATGGGCAAACTGCAAGTATTTGCCAGGACTTTGAAAACAGAAATCCAAGACATTCACATTGCTATGCTGTGGCAATTGCTTTAAATTTGTTAAAAAAAAAAAAAAAGAGAGAGAAAAGTGAACTGTCTCTTTGGGGATGATATGAAGTCATATCATACCCTTAACATCCTCAATACTTATTTCTAAATCAAAATGCAACACCCTAAGCATTGCAGCTTACTGTGTTACAGACCTATCATACATCTTCCTTCTGAATACTGAATAATTTATTGATGTTTAACAATCATGTGAATTTCATGACTTCATAGAGTAAAATTTCTAAGCAAGGTCTTCTTGAAGTTGTTTAAGAGATATAGAGGAAGGTGGTCCATTTTCCTTGATTATAAGAATCTTTATCTGGTGCTCTTAAAAATTTAATCAGTGTCTGTAACATGTGTATTAATTACAGGGCAGTGATTCTCAAAATTGTGTATTCCAAGAGTCATTTTAAAAAAAGTTATTTTTCACAAACCTCAAGAATACAGCTGCAGATTTCAGTGTGAGAAACATGGACTTAAAAAAATAAAAACTTACACTCTGAAAATGTCTTTTGATAGAAAATTAACATTGTAAAGTAGTTTTGTTGGGTAAAAGTAAATTTTGCAAATTCTATAAATGTAAATTTTTAAAGATTATTATTGAAATAAATTAAACAAAACTCAGTGTGGGTCCGTGAATGTAGGCCCATGAACCTCAGTTTGAGAAATCTTGTTCTAGTGTTTTAAGGTTTGCTAAGAACATATCATCTGATTTAATTTCTGTATCAGTCTTGTATAATATGTAATACTGTTTTACCAGATCACCTGCACGATCCCTGGTAGTGCTGGCATTTTAGCTCTGATCTTATAACTTTAAGTAGGGGCTGGACAGCATCACGGACTCAATGGACATGAGTTTGCACAAACCTCAGGAGATAGTGAAGGACAAGGAAGCCTGGCGTGCCTCAGTCCATGGGATCACAGAGAGTCGGACATGACTTAGCAACTGAACAACAAAAATGACTAATATCATATTGTTTTTCTAAGAATAAGTAATATTCTCTTGTTTAAAAATGGATAAATCTCTTTTATATAATCCATTACATGTAGACTTAATAACAATCTCCAAGATAATAGGCTGAATATTATTTCTATGAGCAAAATAATGGTAGGGTTTATGTTGTCTTTTTTTTCTTTTCTAGACCTAGTGCCTCATTTCATTAGGAAGAATATCTTTTACACTGTCATTTGTTTTCAGCTATTTAATTTTTATTTTTTTTTAACAAGGTGCAGTGTCATTCTAAATAAATAAATCAGCAGATGTTTAGTAAGTCCTATCATATGTTTAATTCTGAATAGTACTCAAATGGTATAAAATATTGTTTTCCAGAGTAAAATTTCAGAAAATTAGTCATTCTGCCATGCAGAGAGAGAGAGAGAGAAAGAAAGAAGCTGGTTTGAAACAAAACTATACCCACTACTATATATAAAACAGACAACTATAAAGACCTACCTTACAACACAGGAAACTACTCAATATTCTGTAATGACCTATATGGGAAAATAATCTACGAAAGAGTGGATATATGTATGTATATAACTGATTTACTTTGCCATGCACCTAAAACTAACAGAACATTTTAAATCAACTTTGTGCTGTCCTGTGCGTAGTCACTCAGTCCTGTCTGACTCTTTGTGACCCCATGGACTGCAGCCCGCCAGGTTCCTCTGTCCATGGGGACTCTCCAGGCAAGAATATGGGAATGGGTTGCCATCCCTCCTCCAGGGATCCTCTTCTCAACCCAGGGATAGAACCCACGTCTCTCACATTGCAGGTGGATTCTTTACCAACTGAGCCACCAGGGAAACCCAAGAATACTGGAGTGGGTAGTCTATCCCTTCTCCAGGGGATCTTCCTGACCCAGGAGTTGAACTGGGGTCTCCTGCATTGCAGACAGATTCCTTACCATCTGAGCTACCAGAGAAGCCCAAAATCAACTACACTTCATAAATATTAATTTTTTTCAAAAAAGAAAAGAATAAAGTTAACTGTCTATCAACTTTTTGAAGATTCACAATACTACCTTAAAAGCTATGAGAAGTTCTGCAGTATAAGTCTGTTTATCTCACCCAGTATTTCTTAAACTTATTTACTCCCTTATGTGTGTGTGTATATATTTTCAGTCTAGAAGTATATGTCACTTCTCTGGAACTCATGACTGATTTATAACAACTGAAGGACACTCTACGTGAAAGTTGGTGCTACATCATATTTCAGAGCATCTTTCTACAGACTCACATAGTGGAAACCCTTCCATTATCTGAGATGTGTCTCTTCCCAATTTCAGTGTCTCTCATTCACTGAGGTTGAGAGACTGAAATAGCTTCTCACACTGATCTTTCTTCTAATAAGGGCAACCTAGACAAGAATTTGTGTTCCTCCATTTAATGCAACATAGCACCATGTGTTTTCACCTCATTAAAGGGTAAAGTCAATGCTATTCCATAGAGAATATAACAACCAGATATTTTGAGTAAACCAATGGACCATCCAGCACTGCAGAACATTGCAGGAGAGGCTTAAACACCATAAGTGCTAAACAGATCTCATCCATTATTATTATTATCTATATTATTATAGTTGTTGTTGTTACTCTGTAAAGATAGAATTTTATGCAATGCAAGAGTTTTATGTGTTTGAATGCATGTTATATGTTCACAAATGAAATATGTTTAAAGACTATAGTTGGATGCCTAAAGCAATCGTGGCTAATACTTTTGCAAAATTAGAATTGATTATTACTTTCAATATGACTATGCTATAATCCCACACCAATTAAATATACATTTTCCTGTTACTTTGGGTAGTCTGGAAAACAGGGGTATAAGAGGATTATGACAGGGCATCCTGTCATAATGTGTATAAAAAAGAATCAATGGATAGGGACTTTTGTGAGAGTCCAGTGGCTAAGACTTCATTTTGTAATGCAAAGAGTGCAAGTTTGATCCCTGGTTGGGGAGCTAAGATTCCACATGCGTCGTGGCCAAAAAAAAAACTAAAAAATAAATAAATAAAACAGAAGCAATATTGAATTTGTTATAATATTGTTTCAGGAAATTCTTCCTGAAATTCTATAGCATGTTTTATTATTGAGACATTTATTTAGAGAAATATGCCCAACGTCATATGGTCTGGATATCCATTCTCTGGGCTTTGCAAAGGTTTTTACATGCTTGTTATACACCGATGACATTTTCATCCCGGAAATGTATTGTCTCCATAACTGAACACCTGCCACAAGGCAGAACATTAGACTCAGAATATGCATTCAAATATGGGGTCAATACATTAGAAGTTATCAGAACATATTGCTCAAAAGCAGAAAAATTAATCAAAATGTCCAATTTTAGCTTTGCTAGCAGCAGCAGGTACAACAGACTACAGAACTGATTAGTTACTTATTAAATAAGAACAATGGTGACAGAGCTTTTAAAATATCAAATTAGCCTAACAGAGCTCCCAGCAACATGGAGAAACCTAAGCACAAGTTGGGCTATAGACACAGCAGGGAGCTGTCTATAAAAGGTGGTGATGACAAAGGTTCTTGCTGATAATGTTGCTCCTGTAAAACTTTACATTCTTGGGCTTGAAGAGTTACTCTGATAAGTTCTACTTTCTGTGATCTTCTTTCCTGGACAAATTTTCCCACTTGCTCTGAGATGATACCAGGGAAATCAAGGACACTCAAGGCCTTCAAACTGGTCATGAATATACTTCCCCATCTGGCACAGACTTGGATACCAAACCTGACATCAGTAAAACCGTTGAGCACATAACCAACATGATATTTCTAGCCTATTTATACTGAATAAGTAAATGAAAGTTTTAAATAAAAATGATCACACATCCTATTGATGTCAAACATATGCCACTACTCACCAGGACTGGAAAAGGTCAGTTTTAATTCCAATCCCAAAGAAAAGCAATGCCAAAGAACGTTCAAACTACCACACAATTGCACTCATCTCACACGCTAGCAAAGTAATGCTCAAAATTCTCCAAGCCAGGCTTCAGCAATACGTGAACTGTGAACTTCCAGATGTTCAAGCTGATTTTAGAAAAGGCAGAGGAACCAGAGATCAAATTGCCTACATCCATTGGATCATCAGAAAAGCAAGAGAGTTCCAGAAAAACATCTTCTGCTTTATTGACTATGCCAAAGCCTTTGACTGTGTGGATCACAACAAATCATGGAAAATTCTTCAAGAGATGGGAATACCAAACCACCTGACCTGCCTCCGGAGAAATCTGTATGAAGGTCAAGAAGCAACAGTTAGAACTGGACATGGAACAACAGACTGGTTCCAAACTGGGAAAGGAGTACGTCAAGGCTGCATATTATCACCTGCTTATTTAACAGTGAGAGACTTTATTTCTGGGGCTCCCAAATCACTACAGATGGTGACTGCAGCCATAAAATTACAAGACACTTGCTCCTTGGAAGAAAAGCTATAACCAGCCTAGATAGCATGTTAAAAAGCAGACACGTTACTCTGCCATCAAAGGTCCATCTAGTCAAAGCTATGGTTTTTCCAGTAGTCATGTATGAATGTGAGAGTTGGACTATAAAGAAAGCTGAGCACTGAAGACTTGATGCTTTTTAACTGTGGTGTTGGAGAAGACTCTTGAGAGTCCCTTGGACTGCAAGGAGATCCAACCAGTCCATCCTAAAGGAAATCACTCCTGAATATTCATTGGAAGGACTGATGCTGAAGCTGAAACTCCAATACTTTGGCCACCTGATGTGACAAACTGACTGGTTGGAAAAGGCCCTGATGCTGGGAAATATTGAAGGTAAGAGAAGCAGTTGACAGGGGAGGAGATGGTTGGATGGCATCACTGACTGGATGGACATGAGTTTGAGCAAGCTTGGGAGCTGGTTATGGACAGGGAGGCCTGATGCTGCAGTCCATGGTGTCACAAAGGTAACACACGACTGAGTGGCTGAACTGAACTGAACTCACCACTAATGGCTGGAAACTAGCTATCTGACAAAGTGGATCAAAGTTTCCAAAAGTTAGATCGTATGAACTAAGGATCTGTGTAGCTAGCTGCCTTCTGTGAGAAGAGAATTCATATATGTGGGATGTTGCCTGTGAACTCTGGAATGTTTTTGTTTAGCCGCTCAGTCAAGTCTGACTCTTTGTGACCCCATGTACTGTATAGCCCACCAGTCTCCTCCGTTCATGGGATTTCTCAGGTAAGAATACTGGATCGCGTGGCCATTTTCTTCTTCAAGGGATCTTCCTTGGAGATCGAACATGGGTGGAACCAAGATCAAACATGGGTCACTTGCATTGGCGGCAGATTCTTTGCTGTGAAGCCACCGGGGAAGCCCAAATTCTGGATACCGGTGTCCAATTTTAAAAAGTGATTGTTGAAGTGGTAGTGCACACAACTTCCTCCAGAACTTAGCATCATCCCAATATTGGGGCTAAATATATATAACTGTTTCATGCTTTTCATGTCATCATCCATGGTTTCCTTTTGGAGCACTAGGAAAAATTAACACATGTCTTTTACCACCAAGTTGAATCTGACAAAGCAAGTAAAGGGGGAAAAAAAACCAGCAGCAAAAGAGTTAAAGAGAGAGTGTCACACTCCTATGTTCCCTCTATGCTGATAATTCCTCCAGATGACACATCATTTCATGAAAACTTCATTGCCAGTTTCCTTCATGCCCTTGAAGAGGGTGGATGTCTTTCCAAAGCCTTTCACCTACGTAAGGTGTTCATTATGAGTCTGGGTCTGGTAAATGAAGGCTGTGTATATCTCAAATTACCTTCTAGTCAAGCTCTTCTCCACAACTAATTGGCATGACCTTGGGTGTATCTCCTCTTGAACATCCTTGACACCCATCTGCTATGAAGATGAATTAGTTCTTCAGGTAGCAATCAGCTTTCCTGGTTTAGCCAAAGTGCATCCATTTCTCTCCAGGCCTATTAAGCTGGGAATGAACGTTCAAGCTAATGCATAGTGCAATCACTACCGCTTTGGAGATGTCAGGCAGCTAAATATATTGTGTATTCACTAATAAAAAAAATAAATTAATAAAAAAATAAATAAAAAGAAAACTTCATTCTAAAATAAGAGAAACAGAAAGAAGAAAGGTGGAGGAATGAAGGGGGGAAGTCAATAAAAGCTTAGAGATTCAATTAAGAGTTTAGGTATCTGTCAACTTTTATTACCTCCAACTTTGACTTATATGGCTGAGGTCAGCAAGTGGTCAGTGTGGAGGGATGGAAGCCGGGCAGAGGAATTGCATCAGGGTCTTGGGTACAGAGAGCACCAAGTCTCCTAAATGGGTAACAGGAGATGATTTGCTCTAATGACTAGAAAACATAGTTTATTCCAGGGGAAGAATAAATTTCTATGCAGCCTTCTAGCCAGCATGAGGGCCTCTTTCACTGCTTTGTGGAGTGTTATCATTAAAATCCTTATGAGCGATGACTGCTTCTCCTCATCTGCACATATACTCAGTCCTCAAAGAGAGAAAAAGTTTGCTGTCCATGTCTGACTTAAACACAATCTGAAGTATTTGGAATTTGTATTTAGTAACAAAGTGTGAAATAGTATCAAATTTTTGAATGAAATCTTCCATTCATTAGGAAAGGAAAAAATATTTTAATACTCAACAACATTAGACTCAGAAGTGCATTCAAATATCTGAGGGTTATGTTAGAAGTTATCAGAACATATTGCTCAAATGGAATTTGGCAATTGATTAAATTTGTATGCATTCACAAATTCCAATTAGGCACTGGAATTTGTATATATTCAGTGACATAGTTTATTCCAGAATGTCCACAGAGGAACAATTACATTCAAAAATTTTGACACTATTTCATACTTTAAATAGTGAATATCTTCAGGCAAATATCACAGTCATTGCTTTAGAGCTAAAAAAAAAAAAGAAGAAGCTAAGTGGGATGGATACCTTGCTTGAAGTAACCCAGCTGTTTTTGCTCTATATCCAAGTCCGCTGGTTTTACAGTGCACTCCTGTCACTACATAGCTATGCACAAAAAAATGGACATTTATTGAGCACCTACTGTATGGCTCAGCTGTTAAAGAATCCGCCTGCAATGCAGGAGACCTGGGTTCAATCCCTGGATTGGGAAGATCTCCTAGAGAAGGGAAAGGCTACCCACTCCAGTATTCTGGCCTGGAGAATCCCATGGACTGTATAGTCCATGGGGTCGCAAAGAGTTGGACAGGACTGAGCGACTTTCACTTTCACTACTGTATGGCAGTCAATGTTCTTGATCAAGGGATCCAGTAGTGAATAAAACAAATGTCTGCGATTTCTCAGATCTAACATTCTACAGTGTTTCTCATGTCCTACTCGTTTTTCTTCTTAAGACTTGAGGACAATATGTTGGTGACATTTACTAGTTTGCTAGGTTGTTTTTTCATTACATCAAAATTTCTTCTTGATTAATTTGGGTTACATTATGCTCAAGAGAGTCATGCTGATTTAGTTTCATCCAGTTATTAATTTTAAAATACCTATTATGTGTTAGTGACTAGACCAGGCACTGGAGATGCATAAATAAAATTATGACCATGAGAGGTGGGAAGAGGATGCCTCATAGAGATTTTAAGAAAATCATAGGGGTTCTGATTTAACCTAGAGGATTGAACAAGTGTTTGCCATATCTCCTCTTAAAACATCATTATTGGAACTTCCCTGGTGGTCCAGTGGTTAAGACTTTGTGCTTCGAATGCAGAGGCCACAGATCCTTATTCAGGGAACAAAGATTCCAAAAGCTGCATGGCATACCAAGAAAAAAGAATACGAAAAATATTTACAGTTTTTTAAAGAGGCTTTATAAAAACTGTAAAGTCACAAGAACAAAGTCACTAAGATAGAAAGGAATAGAAGGCAAAGAACAGGATTGTGCTATGCTGTCATGTCCAACTCCTTGCGACCCCATCGACTGCATCCCGCCAGGCTCCTCTGTCCATGGGGATTCTCCAGGCAAGAATATTGGAGTGTGTTGCCATGTCCTCCTCTAGGGGATCCTCCCAACCCACGGATAGGGCCCAGGTCTCCTGCATTGCTGGCAGATTCTTTACCATCTGAGCCACCAGGGAAGCCCCAGATAAATAACTATAGAAAGCAAAGAATGGAATTACGTGTATGCAAATATAAAGCAGTTGGATGAGAGAAAGCTGACATATCTTATATAGGAAATCTGAATAGGTAATGGAATTAGGCAGGCCAGCTTATGTTTCAGAACCCTGGAAAGACCCAAGAGTTGAAGAATGAAGCAAAATAGACATTAGGATCACTGTTGAGACAATGAACAGGAGGATTCTTTGGAAATCTGTCTAAGATGCATTTTACCCCTACATCTCATGCTATTCCCTACACAGTCAATGACACCACATTCCTGACCTCTGCAGAATATGGGTAATTCACTCTCTGAAAAATGAGTTGAACTAGAGATACTGTTTGGGGGACAGATTGAATTCATATGAATTAAGTAACAGTCTCCCTGCACTGTTCCATTCCCTCATTAGATAAATTCTGCAGCAGGCAGCTTTTGGTATGGCATACAGTATTCCCCCTTGCTAGTACCCAAGCCCTTGTGGGTCCCTCCCTCCCTTGTATGTATGTTTCCAGCCAGCATTCTTGGCCCCCTTAATCAACAGAAATTGATACAAAGCCAGAGAAGAGATTCAGGAAAGGCTTTATTGGGACTCCTGCTGCAGCTGCTGCTGCTAAGTCACTTCAGTCGTGTCCGACTCTGTGCGACCCCATAGACAGCAGCCCACCAGGCTCCGCCATCCCTGGGATTCTCCAGGCAAGAACACTGGAGTGGGTTGCCATTTCCTTCTCCAATGCATGAAAGTGAAAAGTGAAAGTGAGGTTGCTCAGTCGTGCCCGACTCTTCATGATCCCATGGACTACAGCCTTCCAGGCTCCTCCGTCCGTGGGATTTTCCAGGCAAGAGTACTGGAGTGGGTTGCTATTGCCTGCTGCAGCAGAAGGGAGCAAAAACAAATAACAGGTTTACTTGTTTGCTCCCCAAGGTGGGGCTGCAGTGCAGTGCGACCACATGAAAGTTGCTCAGTGAAAGTCGCTCAGTGAAAGTCACTCAGTCCTGTCTGACTCTTTATGATCCATGGACTATAGCCTGCCAGACTCGTCTGTCCTTGGAATTCTCCAGGCCAGAATATTGGAGCGGGTAGTCGTTCCTTTCTCCAGTGGATCTTCCCAACCCAGGTATCAAACCCAGGTCTCCCACATTGCAGGCAAATTCTTTATCTGAGCCACCAGGGAAAAGTGGACTAGCTGATTCCTTATATAGGATGGGGTAGAGGTGAGTCCAGGCGACGGGCTGGAGGAGTGACTTACATGGTTTGCCCACCCCTTCGGTGGTGTTGAATGCGGCGGGGGGCGGGGGCATGCACAGTATTCTGATTTTGGTCCTGATCCCTCAGAAGTGGAAGTTGGGTTCTTGGTCTTTTTACATCTCATTATTCATAATTTGCCAGAACTGCACGTGTGAGCAGTTATTTTTAGTCCTCTATAGTGGCTGTGTATTTTGTTGCTGGAGTAGATGTTTGTCCAGGTGCAAGCTCTGCAACAAAGGGTCCCAGATCCTAGCCTTCTCATGTGGGCTGGGCCTGGAGACTTACTTCTAATGAATAAAATGTGGCTAAGTGATGAGAAGTCATTTCCATCATTAAGTGATCAGAACTGTGACTCCAGCAGGCACTTTCTTGACTTCCTGTTCGCTCACTCTATGAAGCAAGCTCCATGGAGAGGTCCACTTAGAAACTAAGGTAGTCCTCTGTCCAGCAGCTTGTGAGGGACTGAATCCCACCAACAGCCATGTGAGTGAGCTAGAAGTAGAACCTCCCCCATCACGCTGTAAGATGACCACAGACTCGTAAGGTGACCAGATGTCCTGGTTTCCCCAGGACTGA
Organism: Dama dama; assembly: GCF_033118175.1. Lineage (NCBI taxonomy): Eukaryota > Metazoa > Chordata > Mammalia > Artiodactyla > Cervidae > Dama > Dama dama. The sequence continues at coordinate 19,750,475 of NC_083682.1, read as the reverse complement.
GTGGTTCCTGGTATTCAGGACTTTTATAGCTAAGACTTGGACAATGCTGGGCAAACCTGGATGACTGCTGATCCTACTTGTGAGGGATCTGGAGCCAGAAATCCCAGCTCAACTGCACCCACATTCCTGACCACAAAAACTATGAGATAATAAAGGTTGTTAAGTCACAGATATGGTGGCTAATTAGTTATGCAGCAATAAATGATTAAAGTAGACTTCTGGAACATTGACACCCAGTTAGACCAGCGAGGGAGGGCATCTGACTAGTTCTCATGGTGAAATGATGACCATAAGAGAAAAAAACAAAAACATATCATTACTTACAGTCAGCCATTTTCCTAAGAAAATCCTAAGATTCCTACCTAAGCATTCCATGATGAAATCTACCTCTTGGCAAAAGACCTGCCTATGCATACAGAACTTCCTAAAAAACATTTTAACATTTCCCTTTTGAGGGAACAACCAAGATTAAAATAAAATTTTAAAGAAAGCTGCTAATATAAAGGTCAGAAAGCAAAGAAAATGTTCAGGAGGAAAAAAAAAGAAATTAGATGAAAGAGAGAATCTGGAGAGGAAAAGAAAACTTCACTAGAATCACTAATGTACCCATTAATATACTCCAAAATGTAAAAGAAAAGAGTGCAGTCATAAAGTCAGAACAAATGCTATAAAAGGAGCATTAATAGAATAAATAATCTTGAAACTGAAGAATATGAAGGATATTAAATCTTCATAGAAGTGTTAAAAGATAAAGGAAACGTTCTCAGACAACTGAATAAAAAGACCGAGTTGAAGTTATAAAAGAAGAAAGAGAATTAAATTAAAGCATCAGTCTCAGATTAATAGGAATTCCAGACAACCAGAGAATTAAGAAAACAGAGAGAAGAAAATTATCCAATAATTTTTAAAAACCCAACTTGAAAAGAGCCACTAAGTGCCCAAAACAATAAATTTAAAACAGGACCCACATCATTAAAAAAAAAAAAAAACAACTATAAAAGTAAAACCTATATCCCCAAATATGAAAACACTTAGAATAAAGATAGTGACCTTTAAAAATGCAGAGAAAAACACTGTATAAACAGATCTAGAATCAGAATAGCATCAGATTTCTCAATAGCATCACTGGATTCCAGAACACAATGCAACAACCTTTGAACAATTCCCAAAGGAAATTATCAACAACTAGAATTTGGTCTCCAGAAAAACTAGACAGTCATCTGTTGGGAAGGAAACACAGGTGGTAAAATACTGACCACTGAAGCAATTTGACTACGAAGTGTAAGAGACACCTGTACAGGGTTGAGAAAGATGTGTGTATTTATGAAAGGTCATTCACCAATAATTTGAGAACCTCTCCCATTCCAGGCTCTTATTCCCCCAAATATAGACATGGCCATGTGACTTCTTTGGTCACAAAATAAAAAAGAAGTGGCAAGTGACTTTTGTGCAGAATCATTTAGAATTTGTGCTGGGATCTTCAGACTATCTTTGTCTGCAACAATAAACCCTGAAACCTTTTGTTAAAACGACAATCCTTCTGTCATACCCTGTCTCTGAAAGAGGAGGATAAGCAGAAATTTTAGGCATGCAGTGTGGGTGCAAAGTCATTCTTGTTTAAGACTTTAAAGGTTTTGAGTTGTTTTCATAGCCTTATTTACCCAACTTGATGCCTGTTGTGTGTTGTCTGTGGGCTTGTGTTTAATATAGAGATACGTTTACATGTTTGCATGATATAAAAATTTGGCCTTCAAGTACAAAATGAAACATGTCAAAGGCTAACAGAGTTTTGCCAAGAGAATGTACTGGTCATAGCAAGCACCCTCTTCCAAGAATACAAGAGAAGAATCTATACAGGGACATCACCAGATGGTCAATACCAAAATCAGATTGATTATATTCTTTGCAGCCAAAGTAGGAGAAGCTCTATACAGACAGCAAAAACAAGACCAGGAGCTGACTGTGGCTCAGATCATGAATTCTTTACTTCAAAATTCAGACTTAAATTGAAGAAAGCAGGGAAAACGACTAAACCATTCAGGTATGACCTAAATTAAATTCCTTCCAATTATACAGTGGAAGTGACAAATAGATTCAGGGATTAGATCTGATAGACAGAGTGCCTGAGAACTATTGATAGAGGTTCATGATACTGTACAAGAGGCAGTGATCAAGACCATCCCCAAGGGGGGAAAAAAATGCAAAAAGGCAAAATGGTTGTCTGAGGAGGCTTTATAAATGCTGAGAAAAAAAGAGAAGCTAAAGGTAAAGGAAAAAAGGAACGATATACCCATTTGAATGCAGAGTTCTAAAGAAAAGCAAGGATAAATAAGAAAACCTTCCTCAGTGATTAGTGCAAAGAAAGAGAGGAAAACAACAGAATGGGAAAGACTAGAGATCTCTTCAAGAAAATTAGAGATACCAAGAGAACATTTCAAGCAAAGATGGGCACAATTAAGGACAGAAATGGTATGGGCCGAACAGAAGCAGAAGATATTAAGAAGAGGTGGCAAGAATACAGAGAAGAACTGTACAAAAAAGATCTTCATGACCCAGACAACCATGATGGTGTGATCATTCACCTAGAGCCAGACATAGGGAAATGCATAGTCAAGTGGGCCTTAGGAAACATCATGACGTACAAAGCTAGTGGAGATGATGGAATTCCAGTTGAGCTATTTCAAATCCTAAAAGATGGTGCTATTAAAAGTGCTGCACTCAATATGCCAGCAAATTTGGAAAACTCAGCAGTGGCCACAGGACTGGAAAAGATCAGTTTTCATTCCAATCCCAAAGAAAGACAATGCCAAAGAATGTTCAAACTACTGCACAATCACACTCATCTCACACGCTAGCAAAGTAATGCTCAAAATTCTCCAAGCCAGGCTTCAACAGTATGTGAACCATGAACTTCCAGATATTCAAGCTGGATTTAGAAAAGGCAGAGGAACCAGAGATCAAATTGCCAACATCCGTCAGATCATCAGAAAAGCAAGATAGTTCCAGAAAAACATCTGCTTTATTGACTATGCCAAAGCCTTTGACTGTGTGGATCACAACAAACTGTGGAAAATTCTGAAAGAGATGTGAATACCAGACAACCCGACCTGCCTCTTGAGAAACCTGTAATCAGCTCAAGAAGCAACAGTTAGAACTGGACATGGAACAACAGACTGGTTCCAAATCGGGAAAGGTGTATGTCAAGGCCATGTATTGTCACCCTGCTTATTTAACTTACATGCAGAGTACATCATGGGAAATGTCGGGCTGGATGAGGCACAAGCTGGAATCAAGATTGTTGGGAGAAATACCAATAACCTCAGATATGCCGATGACACCACTCTTATGGCAGAAAGCAAAGAAGAACTAAAAAGTCCCTTGATTAAAGTGAAAGAGGAGAGTGAGAAAGGTGGCTTAAAACTCAACATTCAGAAAACTAAGATCATGGCATCTGGTCCCATCACTTCCTGGCAAATAGATGGGGAAACAACGGAAACAGTGAGGGACTTTATTTTCTTGGGCTCCAAAATCACTGCAGATGGTGACTGCAGCCATGAAATTAAAAGACTCTTGTTCCTTGGAAGAAAAGCTGTGACCAACCTAGACAGCATATTAAAAAGCAGAGACATTACTTTGCTGACAGAGGTCTGTGTAGTCAAAGCTATGGTTTTTCCAGTAGTCATGTATGGATGTGAGAGTTGGACTATCAAAAAAACTGATCACTGAAGAATTGATGCTTTTGAACTATGGGGTTAGAGAAGACTCTTGAGCATCTCTTGGGCTGCAAAGAGATTCAACCAGTCAATCCTATAGGAAATCAGTCCTGAATATTCATTGGAATGACTGATGCTGAAGCTGAAACTCCAATTCTTTGGCCACCTGATGCGACAAACTGACTCATTGGAAAAGACCCTGATGCTGGGAAAGATTGAAGGCAGGAGGAGAAGGGCACCACAGAGGATGAGATGGTTGGATGGCATCACTGACTGGATGGACATGAGTTTGAGCAAGTTCCGGGAGTTGGTGATGGACAGGGAAGCCTGGCGTGCTGCAGTCCATGGAGTCGCAAAGAGTTGTACACGACTGAGTGGCTGAACTGAACTGAATAATATAAAAAAGCAACCACAGAAGCAAAGATAAAACATCCCAGGCAGAAAGAGAAACAATAGAGAATCAGAAGAGAGAAAGAGGGATCTGGAGGATCTCAGATTAATGGAAGATTTAACCTTCAGCAGGAAAAGAAATACCTCATCCTTTGATACAGAAGAGCAGCAACTAAAATGGACTATGAGTACATTTATGATAATCAATAGGGCTTCCCAGGTAGCTCAGCTGGGAAAGAATCCACCTGTAATATAGGAGACCCCAGTTCGAATCCTGGGTTGGAAACATCCCCTGGAGAATGGATAGGCTACACACTCCAGTGTTCTTGGGCTTCCCTCGTGGCTCAGATGGTAATGGTAAAGAATCTGCCTGCAATGTGGGAGGCCAGGGTTCAATCCCTGTGTTGGGAAGATCCCCTGGAGGAGGGCATGGCAACCTACTCCAGTATTCTTTTCTGGAGAACCTACATGGACAGAGGAGCCTGGCAGGCTACTGTCTATGGGATCACGAAGAGCAGTACATGACTGAATGACTAAAATGGACTATGAATGCATTTATGGTTATGAATATGTCACAAAGTGTTCCACAGACTGTCTGTTTTCTTTTATGGTAAGTGGGAAATGAGACTCCTTGTGAATTTTTGAAGTTGTTGGGAGGAGGGGAGAGGGAATGCTGAAATAGTAATGTATCAGTTAGGTCCAGTTGGGAAACAAAAGCCCTTTTATTCATTCTGAGAATGAAGGATTTTCCTTCAGGAAATTAGTGGTTTATGCAAATGTTGGAAATGCTGAGAGAATAGAGATCAAGTAGCCAACAGGAAAAATCTCAGCCATCAGCTACAAAACACAAATTCCAAGAGCAAGCATGGAAACTGCTAGATGTCTCAAAAACATTTTGAGAAGAGTTGACTAGATATCTTGGTCTGCTCGAGGACAGTGAGTGATTATGAAATTGCTGCAAATCCTATGTCAAAAGCACTTCTCACAGCATCCACCTCCAGGGAATGATGGCTTCTCCTTCCTCTCCACTACCACCATACAAGCGCCTCTCACTAGCAGGTGCTAAGCGGACAGAACATCAGGGGGTTCTTGGAAATGTAATTCACTGTATAAAATTCACTGGACATCTGTGAAGGAGGTGGTGATGGTGGCGTATTGCCTACAAGACAAACAGTAGAGCAAGTTATTTTGGATTTGTATGCTCTGTGGCAATCTTTCATGTTTTGAAGGCTTTTCCTGCATTTTGATAGTGTCTCATAACATAAATCTGCTTTAGCAATGTAGAACTCCCAATCCAAAGCTACATCTCCCAGCTTCCTTAGTGATTAGAGTCTGGACCTGTTTTGGGTGTTTAAGTCAGGTGTACTATGAAATGTGATTTGAGCAGAGTTATGTGGGGAAAGCAACAGGACAAACAGGTCTGGTATCCCCCGACAGTTTACAGCAGAAGAAGCCCTGTTCTGAGCTCAACCGAGATTATTATGTTTATGATTTGAAAGCTCCCAGATCAAAGAGGCAGCAGCTCCTTTGGTGAACTAGGTCCACAAGGTGGCTCTCAGAATTTTTCCTGGAACCCTAGGCTAGAATCTGTTCTTCATCCTCCACATGATTCCATGGACGATTTTTAGACTCAACAGCTGGTTTATCTACTTAAATTAGACAGTGTTTTCTGTTGCCTTCAAGTAAGAACACTGACCAGTGCTTTGTGATTACAGTTTGTGTAAAGACTTAGAGACGTTGTTCTCTGGAAGAAGAAAGGAGACAGTGTTGTGTTGAGTTGTTCTGTTGATAATGACCCCAGTCTAAGTTATTTTTCTTTAGCCATTCCTAGCAACTCAAGTTATGAAGTGGAGGAAGTAGTTGTTTGGATTAACCCAGATTTTTCCTGATTTTACAGTGGAAAGAATTGAAGAAGAACTGAAAAGCTGATCCCTAGTCCCAGGCAAAGAAGTAACAGAAATGGGAATTGAACCTATGTTCTTTAAGGTTTACATGTAGCAATAAGGCTCTGGAGATGACATTTTCTCTCTTATAAGCTCCCTCCCTCACTTGAAAAAAAAAAAATCTACAGAAGGGAACTCTTTGTCTCAAAGATCAATTAACCCTCATTGTCAAATGTGGTCCTGTACATGTAAAAATATTAAGATATTTAATGGGGCTTACATTTATTTGTTGTTTAAATGTTTAATTTTTTGTTACCTATATTGGAATAATTGCAAGAATCTCTGTTTCTTCTACCCAGGCAACCTCAGTGAAAACATGTATCATTGTTTAGAAAGTTGCTAATGAGACATACCACTAGACTTCTAGGTGAAGAAACCCAGGAACTAATAACATCCACAGAGGAGATCAAACAAACAAAATACAGACTGTCATATCACATTATCACTTCCTACATATTTGAACTTGAATATATTCAGGAAGAGATTTTAAAAGAGGAAATGTGAAAGTTAAAGAATTATTTCTAAAATATGATTTTTCTGCATTCATTCCCATTTTCCCATTCTTGAGTCCTCTGGATCTCCTACATTTATGTGTCCATAAATACTATTTTTTAGATGTTTATATGTGATAGAGAGGTAGTGGTAAACAAAACAGGTAAGGTACTCATCCCAGTGAAATTTGCAATTTTGTTGGAGAAACTGACATTTAACAAATGATCAAATACATAAAGTATTCTGAATTTCTATTAAAGTGCTGAAGGAAAATAAAAATTAGTACAAAAGAACATATAAGGAGCATTATACTTTAGATCTGAAAATTAAGAGAAGTCTCTCTGAGAAATGTATAGCTTTGCTAAAACCTGAGTAATGAGTGGGGATTAGGCATCTAAAGAGTGATTTTCATTTCATTTTAGATAGGAGGAACGTATCTGCTAAGGTCCTAAAGTTAGAAATAATAATAGTTTAGTCCTTAAACAGAAGTAATAACTTGAGAAAAATTTATAAAATTATTAATTTATAAGACGTGTAATCAATTCTGAGGATGAGACAGATAGCATCACTGACTCAATGGACATGAATTGGAGCAAACTCCAGGAGAGAGTGGAGGGCAAAGGATCCTGGTATGCTACAGTCCACGAGGTTGCAACGAGTAAGACATGACTTAGCAACTGAACAACAATATCAATTTTGATATATGGGAAGCCAAATTCCTGTAATTGCTTGTATGCATGTACAAGCAATATACACTTGTATGCATGTACATATACATGTATACCCACACTCACACACAGCCCATAGGCATCCATGAACATGTGCAAGTACATACATATACACACTCTTGTGCTTGTCTTGTTATGACTTCTAAAAACTCTTGCATTTGAATAGCCAGATTTCCAAATCTACATTTCAGATGCAAGAATAACTATTTTTAAAGCTTTAACCAATTAGAGTTAGAAAATCTAGGCTTGCTCTGGCTCTGAGTAAACTGGTTTTGCCAACAATTCATTTTGAATGCACTCCTCTCTTTTGTGGCCACCTGGTGGTTAAACCTTCCTGTTCCTGTTGCCGTGGTGTGCACGGTCTGTATGCTTATATTCAGTTCATTTCAAATCTTCCTGGCCTTGGATTAACCTTCTTTCTTGAGCCCCAGGTCTTCTAAACGGGCAATGTTACCTCAAATGACTAAAAGGGATTTGAGAGCTTTCTGAGCCTTGCTTAAGAAAAGTACATTTGGAATACACTTCAAATCTGCAGTCCTGAATTAATTTGTCAGGGAAACTACATTGGGCTTTCTGTGCATAAGCAGAAGAAATAAAGCACCCACATATCACACACACACACACACACACACACACATACACACAAATACCAGTGCCCATTTAAACAAATAAGGAGGCCTGTGGCATCTGTTGGTGAATTATAATTGATGACCAAGGAAAGAAAGTGAAAAAAATCATCAAGCACTATTTCCAAAGCAGGACTGACAGGAGAGGAGTGGATGAGGTGTTGAAAAAAAACACTGAAAAATAAACTGTGCTCAGCTCAGAGAACAGGCTAGAGGTGAGCCGTTCATTTTATTTATGTCTTTGAAGAATGGTAGTAGAAATGCTAATTTTGCCATTTTTAGATTTACTTAAAGCTGAAATCAATGGAGCAAAAGCAAAAACCCACAAGGCCAGCCCAGCCTTATGGTTTGGATAATGCCCATTCTGTGGTTCATTAACTGTGTGTCTCATTTATCATCTGTCCTTGTCCCCTGAGAGTTTCCCAGGAGTGGGGCTAGAGGCGTCCTGTGATGAGTGCTGAGGATCTGGAAGATGAAGCTCAGGGATTGCATAGACTCTAAACCCCATACAACCCAACACATCCCCCTACTTTTTATTTTTTAAAGAAACTAAGTTTAATGAATTTAATTTTATCTTGTGTGTGTGTGTGTGTGTGCCTGTGGCACGTAGGACCTTAGTTCCCTGACCAGGGAGTGGAATCTGTGTCACCTGCAGTGAAAGTGCTGAGTCCTAACCATTGAACTGCCAGAGAACTCCCCAACACACATTTTATCACAGATGCTTTGTAAGACCCCTTTACACTTGTGAAATGCAGCCATTCAAGTGCAGGGAGGCAGACTTTATCATAGTTCCCACATAGATGGAGCAGAAACTTTTCAGAAAGAAGCAGTGGTAGGGAACGACACCTGATAGTCCTAGAAGTGATATAAAATAGAAATAAAAGAAAATTAATATATAAGAATGTAGGAACTATGATACAGAATAAAAAATAATCTTAGAACAAAGCAATAAATATTGTAATCAATAAATACTCAAGTAAAGCCATATTAGTGACTTAAATAGAGATGCTTACTTCTATATCTCAAATCAGTCTAAAAGCAATCGCTCCAAGTACAAAAGAGTTGCTGTTGTTCAGTCAGTCATGTCTGACTCTCTGTGACCCCGTGGACTGCAGCACACCCGGCTTCCCTGTCCTTCACTCTCTCTCATAGTTTGCTCAAACGCATGCCATCGAGTTGGTGATACCATCCAAACAACTCACCCTTTTTCACCCCCTTCTCCTGCCCTCAATCTTTCCCAGCATCAGGGTCTTTTCCAGTGAGTTGTTTCTTCACATCAGGAGGCCAAAGTATTGGAGCTTCAGCTTAGTATCAGTCTTTCCAGGGTTGATTTCCTTTAGGATTGACTGGTTTGATCTCCTTGCAGCCTTGTTAATGGTCCCACTCTCACAAGTACTAAAGGATACAGGAACATTGTATGCAATTCAATCATTTCAGGCATCATGACTGTCAGCAGTATAACTTTCCAAAATGGTGTATAATTACTTTTGAAACTTTTTAACAAAACTGTCTTTAATATTTCTTTGATTTACATAACAGCTGCATTCCAGGGAAATTCAATATATATAAACACTGTACACAAAATACATTTATTTTTGTGTAAATTTGAATTCGAGTCTAATTTCAGTAAATTATAAGTAGTTTTCTCTCATACACACCATAATTACAAACCTTCATGATAGAAATATGAGTATGTAGGCAAGAGTCTATGTCTATTTCTGTCCTGGACCCCTGCTCTAATCTCAGTACCCATATGTCCAAATTTCTCCTCAAATATGTTTACTTGACGGTCTAAAAGCATTTCAGACATAGCACATAAAATGTCCTTTCCTCCTTCACTTTTTTATTCATCTCAGTAAATGTCACCTCTTTGGCCAAAACATCAGACTCTGATTCCACAATTTCTGTGCACCCTACATTCAATTCACTAGAAAATCCTGTATGTTGTATTTTCAAAACTATCCAGAATCCAACATTTTTTCTATTGCAACTACCACCCTGGTCCAAAATGCTAGCATTCATGTGCATTGTTTCTACAGTCTCCTAATAAAATATTTGCAAATGACACTACTGACAAGGAATTAATTCCCAAAATATACAAACAACTCATACAGTTTAATAAAAAATCAACAACCCGTTCAAAAAATAGGCAGAAGACCTAAATAATTGTTTTTCAGTTGCTAAGTCATGTCCGACTCTTTGCACCCCTGTGGACTGCAACATGCCAGGCTTCCCTGTCCTTCGCTATTTCCAGGAGTTTACTCAAACTCTTGTCCACTGAGTCAGTGATGCCATCCAAACATCTAATCCTCTGTCACCCCCTTCTCCTCCTGCCATTAATTTTTCCCAGCATCAGGGTCTTTTCCAATTTCCTCCAAAGAAGACAGAGAGATGGACAGTAAACACATAAAAAGATTTCCAGTATTGCTAACTATCAGAGACACGCAAATCAAAACTGCAATGAAATATCACCTCACACCAATCAGAATGCCCATCATTTAAAAAATCTACAAATAATAAACGCTGGAAAGGGTGTGCAAAATATACCCTTATGCTGTTGGTGGGAATGTAAATTGGTGCACCAATATGTGAAACAGCATAGAGTCTCCTTAAAAAAAACTATAATTAGAGTTGCCATATGATTCTACAGTCCCACTTCTGGGCATACATCCAGAAAAAAACCCTAATTAGAAAAGATCCATGCACCTCTATGTTCACAGCAGGATTATTTACAATAGTCAGGACATGGAAGCAATGTAAATGTTTATTGACAGATGAATAGATAAAGAAGACATGGTGTATATATACACTAAAATATTACTCTGCCATAAAAAGGAATGAAATACTGCCATTTGCAGCAACATGGATAGCCTTAGACATTATCATACTTAATCATACTTAGTGAAATAAGTTGAACAGAGAAAGACAAATATCACATGACATCACTTACAGGTGGAATCTAAAAAAGGATACAAATGAATTTATTTACAAAACAGAAATAGACTCACAGATATGGAAATAAAGTCATGATTATCAAAGCAGATGGGTGAGGGTAGAAAGATAAATTAGGAGTTTTTGATTATTATATATACACTATAAAAAGCTTCTCTCATAGCTCAGTTGGTAAACAATCTGCCTACAATGCAGGAGACCCAGGTTCAATTCCTGGGTCAGGAAGATCCCTTGGAAGAGGAAATGGCAACCCACCCCAGTATTCTTGCCTGGAGAATCCCATGGACAGAGGTGCCTGGAGGCTACAGTCTATGGGGTTGTAAAAGTGCAGAGATGACTTAGTGACTAAAACACCACCACCACCATATATAAAATGGGTACACAACAAGGGTCTATTGTATAGTACAATAAACTGTATGTATTCAGTATCTTGTAATAACCTATAGTGGAAAAAAGTATTAAAAAGAATACGTATACATATATACACACACACATACAATTTTGCTGCACACTTGAGACTGGCACAGCATTGTGGATTAATTATACTTCAATTTTTAAAAAGTTGGCTTTTTAAACTAAAATCATGGCATCCGGTCCCATCACTTCATGGCCAATAGATGGGGAAACAGTGGAAGCAGTGCCAGACTTTATTTTTGGGGGCTCCAAAATCACTGCAGATGGTGGCTGCAGCCATGAAATAAAAAGACACTTGCTCCTTGGGAAAAAAGCTATGACCAACCTAGACAGCATATTAAAAAGCTGAGACATTACTTTGCTGACAATGTCTGCCTAGTCAAAGCTATGGTTTTTCCAATGGTCATGTATGGATATGAGATTTGGACTATAAAGGAAACTGAGCACCAAAGAAGTCATGCTTTTGATCTGTGGTGCTGGAGAAGACTCTTGAGAGTCCCTTGGACTATAAGGAGATAAAGTAGTCAATCCTAAAGGAAATCAGCCCTGAATGTTCATTGGAAAAGACTGATGCTGAAGCTGAGACTCCAATACTTTGGCCACCTGGTGCAAAGAACTGACTCATTGGAAAAGACCCTGATACTGGGAAAGATTGAAGGCAGGAGGAGAAGGGGATGACAGAGGATGAGATGGCTGGATGGCATCACCAACTGGATGGACGTGAGTTTGAGCAAGCTCCGGGAGTTGGTAATGGACAGGGAAGTCTGGCATGGTGCAGTCCATGGGGTCACAAAGAGTCAGACATGACTGAGTGACTGAACTGAACTGAACTGAGGTTAAAAAAGAAAAAAAAAAAAAATCTCCTAACCTGCCCTCCTCTTTCACCCTGTCCCTGTACAGGCTATCATAACACAACAGCCAGAAAAGTGAAAGTGAAGTCGTTCAGTCATGTCTGACTCTTTGCAACCCCATGGACTGTAGCCTGCCAGGCTCCTCCACCCATGGATTTTACAGACAAGAATACTGGAGTGGGTTGCCATTTCCTTCTCCAGGGGGTCTTCCTGACCCAGGGATCGAACTCTGGTCTTCCACACCGCAGGCAGACTCTTTACCATCTGAACCACCAGGAAAGCCCAGGACAGCAAGTGATCCTTTCAAAACTCAAGTCAGATCACATTTCTGTCTATTCAAAGCCCCTAAACACCCTCAGTTGCTTGCATGTCACCAGATCTAAGCTCTCACCATCTTCTCACTGCCTCTTCCCAAGCCTCTCTCATCTAATTTTTCAATCTCCTTTCCCCATGATGCTCCTGCCACCGCAGCCCCCTGGTTGGTCCTCAAACACACTGGAAGCACATTCTCACCACTGGGCTTTCGCAGTTACCCTGCACTCTGCCTGGACTGCTTTTTTTACCCCCAGGAATCTCTCTGCAGGGCTCACTCCCCCATCCCTTTCAGTTTGCTATTCAATTGATACTTTTCATTGCATCATGCAGGGCTGGGAAGGAGGCACAAGTAAGGCATCAAAGTAAGCCTGAAACCCTCACAATGGTAGAGAAACCATGAGGGGTAAGTTTGACTGCAGTTTCAGGGGTAGGAGGATAAATAATTCTGGATAGGTTACTATGGGAAATTTGGAAGGATATTGAATCTTGGTTAAGGAGACATTTTAGACTTGCATCCTGCAGTTAATGGGAAGCTGCAGAAGCTTTTTGAGCAGGGGATGAAATCATTCAAAAAGGTTCATCTGGATAAATAGAGCGGGCTGGGTCACTGGGGAGAGAGACGGATATTCAACAGCTAAGCCACAGTGCTTTTGCAGGTGTACAAGTAAAAAGTCCCCAGCACTATACAGGGAATTTATCTTGGAATTGGATTGGAGAGATTATCCACAGAAAGATTAGCCATAAAAATGTCAGTTGGGCCGATTTGGAAGGTAAATGGTATTTGCTCAGATAACACCTTTTTGGTAAGGCTTTCGTCAAACATCATGTTTATTTATTCAGCATAGATTATATTATGTTGTTAAGTTACTTTATGTTATATATTAGCAATTTCCCCATCATTCTTGCCTTTCTCTGCTTTATTTACTCCATTGCATTTGCAGCCAACTGAAATAATATTCTGTACCAGAGGTCAATAAACTTTTTCTGTACAGGACTAGATAGGAAATATTTGAAGCTCGCAGGCTAGCGTCTGTTGCAACTCTCCAACTATGCCATTGTAGCTTGAATTCAGCCATAGATGATATTTAAGCAAATGAGGGTGGCCATTTATTTCCAAAATAAGTAGCAATATGGATGTGTTATAAGTGGCTAACCCCTGTTCTGTATGATACTTCTCTCTTTTCTTCTCTTTTCATTGTTTTTTTTTTTTTTTTTTTTTTTTGGTTTCTATACTGTCTTTTAGCTCCTTCTAGAATATAAGTTTTTGTCACTCAGTTGTGTCCTATCCGTTGTGTCCCATGGACAGTAGCCCTCCAGGCTCCTCTGTCCATGGAATTCTCTAGGCATGAATACTACAGTGAGTTGCCTTTCCCTTCTCCAGGGGATCTTGCTGACCCAGGGATTGAACCTGGGTCTCCTGTATTGCAGGCAGATTCTTTACTGACTAAGCCACCAGGGAAGCCTGAGCCATGGAAATAGACATTTTTGTCTGTTTTGTTCATCACTGTATCCCTAGTATTAAAAGTAGGTGTGGGTACATGATACAAAGTGTGATGTTGTATGCTTCCAGTCACATGGTATTAGGTGAGATCAAAAGAGGAAATGCCTTCCATTCTCTTTCTGAACACAGTTTTCCAGCTCTAAATATTTGCTAAAATAGATATATGCCAAACTTTTACTTTAAAGAAATACTGACTCTCCATTGCCTCTTGAGAAATTTGTATGCAGGTCAGGAAGCAACAGTTAGAACTGGACATGGAACAACAGACTGGTTCCAAACAGGAAAAGGAGTAAGTCAAGGCTGTATATTGTCACCCTGCTTATTTAACTTATATGCAGAGTACATCATGAGAAACACCAGGCTGGATAAATCACAAGCTGGCATTAAGATTGCCAGGTGAAATATCAATAACCTCAGATATGCAGATGGCGCCACCCTTATGGCAGAAAGTGAAGAAGAACTAAAGAGCCTCTTGATGAAAGTGAAAGAGGAGAGTGAAAAAGTTGGCTTAAAGCTCAACATTCAGAAAACAAAGATCATGGCATCCGGTCCCATCACTTCGTGGCAAATAGAAGGGGAAACAATGGAAACACTGAGAGACTTTATTTTCCTGAGCTCCAACCCAAGTCACTGCAGATGGTGATTGCAGCCATGAAATTAAAAGATGCTTGCTCCTTGGAAGAAAAGCTATGACCAACCTAAATAGCATATTCAAAAGCAGAAACATTACTTTGTCAACAAAGGTCCACCTAGTCAAGGCTGTGGTTTTTCCAATAGTCAAGTATGGATGTGCGAGTTGGACTATAAAGAAAGCTAAGCACCAAAGAATCAATGCTTTTGAACTGTGGTGTTGGAGAAGACTCTTGAGAGTCCCTTGGACTGCAAGGAGATCCAACCAGTCCATCCTAAAGGAGATCAGTCCTGAGTGTTCACTGGAAGGACTGATGCTGAAGCTGAAACTCCAATACTTTGGCCACCCGATGCAAAGAGCTGACTCATTTGAAAAGACCCTGATGCTGGGAAAGATTGAAGGCAGGAGGAGAAGGGGATGACAGAGGATGAGAAGGTTGGATGGCATCACCGACTGAATGGGCATGAGTTTGAGTAAACTCTGGGAGTTGGTGATGGACAAGGAGGCCTGGCGTGCTGCAGTCCATGGGGTTGCAAAGAGTCAGACACAACTGAGCAACTGAACTGGACTGAACTGAACTGAACTGATTGCTGACAGTTTAAATTTAAACTTCTTAGCATGGCACATAGATTGTTCAGGAGGAGATACTCATGAGTTGCTATAGAGTAACCAAGAGAAAAGTCGTATCTTCGAGTTTTTAAGGATTTTGTTGTTTAATCACTAAGTCGTGTCTGATTCTTTTGTGACTTGATGGACTATAGCCCACCAGGCTCCTCTGTTCATGGGATTTCCCAGGAAAGCATACCAGAGTGGGTTTCCATTTCCTTCGCCAGGAGATCTTTCCAACCCAGAGTTTGAATCCCCCTTTCTTGCACTGACAGATATATTCATTATCACTGAGCCACCAGGGAAGCCCCTTTAAAGTTTAGTAGTGCAATTATGTTTACAACAAAATAAGACTGATTCATGTTAACTCCACTTGAAAGGGACCAATGAATAAACTAGAATACTACTATATTAATTTATATGAGAAATAAATCTGTTAGATGCCTTATTTTGTGCACAAATGCATTTCAGACACCAGGAACAGAATCTGACTGTCTTCTGCTCAGAATCACCTCCTTGCAATCAAATTTATGTGGGAAAAAATCATAATTAGAAAGTTTCACCATGATCTCAGAATTACAACAAAGAATTGTAGCTTGTTACAAAATTAATTATCTCATTATTATATGTTAAAAGGAAACTGAGTTCCAGAGAATCTAGGTCCTCCAAGACTTTCTTATCAAAACAATTCTAGATCAGGATGGGGATGGGGAATACATGTAAATCCATGGCTGATTCATGTCAACGTATGACAAAAACCACTACAATGTTGTAAAGTAATTAGCCTCCAACTAATAAAAATAAATGGAAAAAAAAACAATTCTACTTTCCTCTATATTGTATATTGAATTTATGCATAAAATTTCACTGGGGAAAAAGAAGATTTTCTATGAAAAATGCACCTCACTGAATTTCTTAGTTTGATGATTGTACCAGCAGTGTCATCATTTTCGAACATCCTGATGAATGCTTTGGGGTCAAACATACTCTCTTCCCCAGAATTTCATTGATTACAGAATATAGCCATTTGCCTCTGTGATATTTCTTGCTGAATAGTTCTGTTGTTGAAAAAAAATATTTGAATTGACTTTTAAAAGTTAATATCTTCAATCAGATTCCAGTCAAGTCTTAACCTTGGAAAGAATCTGTCTTTAAAATGGTTCTACAACCTCACCTATAACCCATTTATTTCATATTTTAACATTCAGAGGTTAATGTTATCTGGATACTTCTAAATCCTCTTTGTCCTCTCAGTTATTGTCCATGAGACTTTTCATCTCACCTTCAGCTTCTCTCTTAATGGAACTTACATTTGAACTGCACCAAAATCCTCACTCTTGCTCAACACAAAAACCTCATATACTGGTATCTTTGCATTCTATTTTTCCATTGTTGGCAGGCACAATGCCCCTCACACCCTTTTATTACTATATTTAGAGCTTGAATTCTGAAGCCTGGCTGAATGAATGGAAAGCTACTCTCTCACTGTGTGATGGTAGGGAATTTACCTAACTTGCATTTACCTTAGTTTCTCATCTACAAATGAGGACACTAGTAACACTAATTTGCAAGTTGCTGTGAAGAGTTACATGTAGTAAATGCTCAATAAAACACAGCTCTAGCTCAGTGTTTTAACTTGTGCTTCAAGTTCTCCAACGAATGCCATCTTCTGTGTGAAGCCTGTACCAGGAATAAAGAAGGCATGGTTTAATAGTTGCATTACTATTGTGATATAAAAAAGCACCTTAAGAGATATCAGGAAAGCTCAGGGCAACCATTAACAGATACTGAGATGAAATTGAAGGAAAATAAGGTCAATTTGGGCTTAATCTGAATCTTCTAAATAGTCATCTACCTCTGTGTTCCTTTCATGCCTGTAAGCAGCCTTTGCTATGATAAAATACAAAAACTGGGACAAAAATGTTATTTAAAAAAAACAAAACACTTTATGTTAGTAAGTTGCTTGAAGAAGGATGCTGCTCCCTGTGGGGGAAAAAAGGCATGTGTCAGATCCATGGAAGAAAGAGAATATCACACAGCACAGGAATTCATGCAAAATAAACTACAGGCAGAAATTTTAGGATTTGAGAAAAGTAAATAATCACAAGAAGGAAAATGTATTCAGCTAGACTTTATGTAAGCTAGCTGAAGCTGCCTCTTCACCGCGTCAGGACTTTTGACGATGCTAGCATCAGTCATAACTTTGCATCTGTGCTCAGACTTGCCTCCCAGGGTTTCAGCTGCAAATAGAGCTGCCAAGAGGCTAAGAAAGAGTAATCCAACTTCGCACGTGCTATTGCAAGAGTCCCTGACCCTCTGGCCATTCTCCATCCTGAAGTCTGTCAGGCAGGCTTGGCCCTCCAAAGATAGTCAAAGATCTTAACCACATATTCTCTACTTTTTAATTTTATATGAAGCCTAGGGTTAGTTGAAAGAAAAATCTGTTATAAAAGGGTAATAGCTCTCTCAGCTGTCTATTACAAAATGGTAAAGAAATCAATGACTTAATGATTGAGTGTCTATATTCCAGAGATACCTTCCCACTACCCTTTAATGGAAAAGATAAGTTATTTTACTTAGTTTTAAATTTATCACATTTATCAAATGATAAATACATATTGAGCACCTACTGCATGCCAAGTCCATGGTAAGCACTGGGGATACAGAAGAGATGTGACAAAGTTCCTGTTATTCTGAAACTGACTTTCTACTGTGGGGACACAGACATTAGATGAGCCAGCAAATAAATAAAGCTAAAGAAAAATTGTTTAAATTAATCATGTTAATACAGTAAGTGATAGCCCTAGGAGCTTTATCAGTCCTTACCTTTGTGAGTTGGACTTCAGGTGTTATTAGATAGCCATTTCCATCTTAGCTATCTCTTGAAGGCTGCATGTGGACTGACATTCAACAGCAAGATAAATTCTTTTAAATAAGATAGGAAATGCAATCTTGCAAACAATCTACACAACTTAACATGTATCCTTCAAATGTACCTTCTATAATAATTCTAAACTGTATCTTTGCTCAGGTCATTTCCCTACACCTGGACCTCCTTTTCTTTTTCTCTTTGTCAGGCTAAGATGAAACTAATCTCCTCCATGAAGACTTCATGCTTATGTAGTCTATGACTACACTGTAATCTTCTGGATTTCTATAATGCTAGCAGGCTATCCTCAAGCAAAGAGAAAAAACTCATCACTAGATCCCGGAAAATGATTCTTTTCACTTTTTTTATTTGCTAGAATTATCTTTCCTCTTCTATACTTTTACAGTACTTTTCTTGTTTGAATCTGTATTAATGTAATTTGTGACTATAAAAGTAGTACAAGTTTATCATGGAATATCTGAAAATGCAATAAGAATTGTACAGATAATTTAAAAATTTTTTATAACCTCACAATGCCGGTGGAGAAAAATTGTTTTTACTTCCAAAAAACACAAATAAGTTGAAAGTTAAAAGATTAAAAAATATATTTCATGCAAAGAGTGATCAAAATATAGTGAGTATGGCTACTCTAAGACAAAAGAGGCTTTAAGTTAAAAACTGTTACAAGAGACACATGAGAACATTAAATATTGATAAACGTGTCAGTTCACCAAGACTATACAGTTATATAATTATAAACATATATGCAGCAATAACAGAACCCCAATGTGTATGATGCAAATACTGATAGAAACAAAGGACGAAATTTGCTTGGCCATAAAACAATTCTCAATAAATTTTAAAAGATTAAAATCATTCTAAGAAACTGCTCTGACCACAATAGAATGAGGCTAGATATCAATAAAGGGAATTGGAAAATTTACAAATGTGTGGAAATTAAAAATAAAATACTTTTAGTCAACCAGTGATTAAAAGAAAACATCACGAGAATAATTAGAAAATATTTAGAGGTAAATGAAAATGAGAACATAGCATACTAAAACTTACAAGATACAAAGAAAGCAATGCTTGGATGGAAACTGATAGCTGTAAACACCTACGTTAAAGAGGAAGAAAGATCTCAAACTAATAACCTAACTTAATCTTTTGAGAAGCTAAGAAAGGAAGAGAAAACTAAATCCAAAGATACTGGAAGGAACTAATAAAGTTTAGAGCAGAGACAAATGAAATAGGGCATACAAAAACAATAGAAACAATAGAATGAAAACAAAAGTTGGTTCTTGGAAAGGTCAACAAAGTTAGCAAACCTTTAGCTAAACTAATAAGAAAAAGAGAGAGAGAAGACACAAATAAATCAGAAATGAAAAAGGGGACATTATCATGAATCTTACAGAAATAAAAAGGATTATAAGCTAATACCATGAACAATTATATGTCAATAAATTAGATAACTTAGATGAAAAGCATACATTCCTAGAAACACACAAATTACCAAAACTGACTCAAGCAAAAAAATAGGAAATATGACTATATCTATAAAAAGTAAGGGAATTGCATCAGTAATAAAAATCTTCCCCATAAAAAAAGTCCAGGACAAGATGACTTCACTGGCAAATTCTAACAATAATTTGAAGTATGCATGCATGCTAAGTTGCTTCAGTCCTGTTTGACTTTGCATGGTTAGCACCAATTCCTCTCAAACTCTACTCAAAAAAGAAGAGGAGAAAATAGTTTCTCCCTCACAGCATGAGGCCAACATTATCCTGATATGAAAATGAGACAAAAACATCATGAAGAAAGAGAATTAGAGAAAAATATGCCTCCTGAATAAAGATCCAAAAATACTTAAAAATGTGAGCAAAACAATTACAACAGCCTGTTAACAATATTACACACCAGGGACACATGGGTTATATCCCAAAAATAAAATGGTAACTCAGCATTTTAAAAAACTCTTTCTATATGTAATATACTAGTTTAGCTACTAAACAACAATAACAACAATTGAAACATTACTAAGATCCCACATTACAGGGGACTTCCTTGGTCGTCCAGTGGTTAAGACTCTGCCTTCCAATGCAGGAGGGTGTAGGTTTGATCCCTGGTAGGGGAACTAAGGGGCTTCCCTGTTGGCTCAGACGATAAAGTGTCACCTTACAATGTGGGAGACCCGGGTTTGATCCCTGGGTTGGGAAGATCCTCTGGAGAAGGAAATGGCAACCCATTCCAGTACTCTTGCCTGGAAAATCCCATGGATGGAGGAGCACTATAGGCTACAGTCCATGGGGTCCCAAAGAGTCGGACACAACTGAGGGACTTCACTTCACAGGGGAACTAAGATCTTTTGTTTATTTTTTTCCCCACGCATCCTAAGTCCCTTAAGATCCATTCTGGTTGTTGCCTGTACCAAAATTTCTTCCTTCCTACTGATAAGCAGCAACCACTGTACGGATGTATTCACTAGTTGAAGGACCTCTGAGCTGATTCTACTATTCGGCTATTACAACTAAAGCTGCTATGAGCGTTCATGTACAAGTTTTTATGTGAACATCATTTTCTTTCTTTAATATTTCTAAGTTAAATACCCAAGATTGCTGTTTAAGAAACTGCCAAATTGTTTTCCAAAGTGCCTGTTCCATTTTCATTCTTGGCAACAAGACATAATAGAGCCCATTGTACTATCCTTACCAGCCCTTGTATTATCAGTGTTCTTTATTTTAGTCTTTCTAAATATTACATATTTGTATTTCATCCTAGGTTTAATTAACATTTCTCTAATGGCCAATGGGGTTTCCCTGATAGCTCAGTTGGTAAAGAATCAGCCTGCAATTCAGGAGACCCCTGAATTCCTGGGTCGGGTAGATCTGCTGGAGAAGGGATAGGCTAACCACTCCAATCTTCTTGGGTTTCCCTTGTGGCTCAGCTCGTAAAGAATCTGCTTGCAATGTGGGAGACCTGGGTTTGATCCCTGGGTTGGGAAGATTCCCTGGAGAAGGGAAAGGCTACCCTCTCCAGTATTCTAACCTGGAGAATTCCATGGACTGTATATAGTCCATGGGGTTGCAAAGAGTTGGACAGGACTGAGCGACTTTCACTTCACAATGGTCGATGATGTTAAGCGTAATTTCATGTGTGCCATTTATATATTCTCCTTATTTAAATGTCTGTTCAATATTTTCCCGAATTATTAACTGCTTTGATTGTTCTCTTACTGCTGATTGATAGAAGTAGTGTGTTCAATATGTGATTTAAACCTTTGTTTTTTGAAACTGTGGCTTATCTTTATATTTCCTTAACAATGCCTTTGCATATTAAGCATTTTAAATTTTGATGAAACTACCACTGTATCAATTTGGATTTTTATGGATGGTGCTTTTGGTATCAAGTCTGAGAAATCTGCCTACCCCTGTATCAAACATTACTTCATGCTTTCTTCTTAAAGTTTTTTGATTCTTAAAAGGTTTAGATCTATGATCAATCCACTATGAGTTAATTTTTGTATAATATGTAAAATTTAAGTTGAGGTTGAAGTTTCCTTTTTTTCCCCCTTTTGTATATGGAGTGCAATTTGTTCCAAAACTATTTGTTAAAGAAATTTTACTTTCTCTATTGAGTAACTTTTCTTCCTTTGCAGCTATCTTTCAGTGCTATATGTGTGGGTCTGTTATTGCACTGTGTATTGAGTTCCATTGATCTGTGTGAATATTCTTCTGTCAATACCACAATATCTTGATCTCTGTGATTTGCTAATATTTTGCTAAGAATTTTTATATGTAAGTTCCTAAGGGTCTTAAGGGTTGTTTTTTTTTTTTTTTTTAATCCTTGTACTGTTTTCTTTGATTTAGTCATCAGGGTTATCCTGACCTCATAGGATGAGAGAGAAAGTGTTTCATCCTCTTCTATTTTCTGAAGGAGATTGTATAAAATTGGTGTTATTTTTTTCTTACCTTTTTAAAAGAATTTGTCCCTGAAACCACAGGGATCTATAATTTTCTCCTCAGGAAGAATTGTGCCTACAACTTACATTTACTTAACGGATTTATTCAATTTGTTTAATACATTCTGGTGGTGAACTTATTCTCATTTGCATTTTGACAGTTTATGTCTTTCCAAAAAATTGATCCATTTTATCTAAGTTGTCAAATTTTGGAGTGTAATATTGTTTGCAGTATTACATTATTACCCTTTTCTTATATGTGGGGCTGTATGTGTGTCTCCTCTTTTGTTCCACTGTGTTACTGTAGGTAATAAGGTCTTCTCTGTTTTGTTTTTGGTCAGTCTAAAGGTTTACCAATTTTATTTATCTTTATGCAGAAAAAGCTTTGGTGCCATTGATATTCTCAATTGCTTTTTTAATTTTATTTTCTATTTTTGTTATTTCCTTTTCTGCTTGATTTGAGTTTGCTTTTTTTTTTTTTAATTTGACCAGGTAAAAGCTTAGATTATTTATTTGATAAATGAATACTTTCTATACATAATATACTTTTTCTATTTATAATATACTTTTCTAACATAAGTATTTGCTACTATAAGTTTTTCTTAGCATTACTTGAACAGCATCTCACAGATTTTTTATGCTGTATTTTTTTATTTTCAATCAGTTTAGAATATATTCTCTCTCTCTCTCTCTTTTTTTTCCCCCCACACAGCACAGCATGAAGGATCTTAGTTCATTACCAGGAATAGAACCCATGCCCCCTGCAGTGGAAGCACAGAGTCTTAACCACTGAACTACCAGGGGATTCCCCAGAATATATTCTAATTTCTTTTGCAATTATTAGTCTTCATCTTTGACCCACTGAATATTTAGTAGTGTGTCTTTTTTAAGATCCTTTAACCTTTAGCCTGTCTATATTATTATACTTAAAATACAATTTTTGGAGACATCATATAGTTGGGTCTTTTCTGAATCTAGTATGTTTTCAAGATCGACAGTTTTGAAATAAAATTACTTTTGGTGAGAAATCTGAAATCACTTGAATTATTGGTCCTTTATAATGTGTTATTTCTGTGTTATTACAACATTTCTGCCTTTAACTTTCAGCAGTATGATTATAATGCATCTTTTTTTTTCTGTTTTTCTTTATAGATTATCTTCTTTAGGGTTTTGCTGAGGTTTTTGAATTTGGAAACACATGACTTTAGCCAAATTTAGAAATTTTTCACCTGTTATATGTTCTTTTTTAAAAAAACTGATCTCTTTTCTTTCTCTTCTCCTCCTGCTGCTGCTGCTAAGTCACTTCAGTCGTGTCTGACTCTGTGCGACCCCATAGACGGCAGCCCACCAGGCTGCTCTGTCCCCGGGATTCTCCAGGCAAGAATACTGAAGTGGGTTGCCATTTCTTTCTCCTCTTGAGTCTCCAGTAAATAATAGGGATGCCAGGCCTTTTCCTATTCTCTCACAGGTCTCTGAGTCTCTGTTAATTTTATTTTAATATCATTTATCTCTATTATTTAGATAGAATTTTTTCTATTGCTCTCTCCTCACATTTATTGACTTGAAGCTCACAAGTTTCTCTGTCATTTTCATTCTTCCAGTGATTTTTTAAAATTTATGTTATTGTACTTTTTAGTTCTAAAATTTCTGTTTTGTTTCTTTCATAGTTTCTGGGCTGAAAATGTATAGCTTTTTATTCATTTAAAGATTGTTTTCTTTCACATCATAGAAAAGTGATAGTCACCCAGTCCTGTCTGACTCTTTGCAACCTGTGGACTATAGGCCACCAGGCTCCTCTGTCCATGGAATTCTCCAGGTAGGAATACTTGAGTGGGTTGCTATTTCCTTCTCCGGGGGTTTTCCCGACCCAGGGATCAAATCTGGGTCTCCTGCATTGCAGGCAGATTCTTTACCTTCTGAGCCAACAGGGAAGCCCATATCATGAAGCACATTTGTGAAAACTGCTTTTTTCTTAGTCTTTGTCTAAGAGTTCCAACATCTGATTTTATTTTTCTTGGAGAATAGGTCACACTTTTTAGGTCAAGAAGTATTTATTTTTCCTTGACATTGCAAATAATGTGTCATATAAACTCTGGGTGCTGTTAGAATCAGCTGGAGCAGGGTTGCCAGATATTTTTGTGCAGGGCCAGTTAGTAAATATTTTCGGTTGCAGATCACACTGTCCTTGTAACATTTCAGATCTTCTGACAGTTCATATATGAACGGGCACATCTGTGAGCCACACCCAAAAAAAAATTATTTACAAAAAAAGACATTGGCTCAGATTTGACCTGCAGGCATAGTTCACTATAAAGGATTTTGGTTTTTTTGTCATTTGTGTGAGCAGGCAGGCCGTCCCAGCAGGTTCAACTGCAAACTCTGTTTTCCCTTCTGGGGACCGTGGTTCAAATCTCAGTCTAGTTCTTAATGCTTTTACTATGCTGGATGACAGTCCTACGGATATAGATGCAGAATCAAGGGAGACCATTCCCTCTTCTAGGATTCTCTTGTTCTCTTCAGTCCCAGAGCTTTGTTTCTGCGTATTTCCTCTGGCAAGAAAGTCAGTGTTACTATTGAAGTTTACCCTACAACCACTGCCTTCAGGACTGGAGCAAAAGTGCCCCAGCCTTAGGACAAAACTGCAAACAAAACAAAACAGATAGAAAACTCACTCCTGTGCTGTTGTTTAATTTTATTTTTACTTCATTCCACAGTTCTTTTTTTTTTTTTTTTTACTCCTTAGCATCTCCAAGCTCTTGTTCTCAGTATTTCCTCCAGAGTTTTTAATGTGGTCACTGGGCAGGATGGACAACACTGACCCTAAACCACTGAAGAGGAACCAGACTATGTCAGCTCAGTCTCCACGTGGGGATTCATTCTTCCAGCTAAAGTATAAGCCTCTGGAGGGCAGGGGCTTTGCAATTTGTATCATTGCACTTCTCTTTCCTCTGAGGAAAAACACTTAAATTATTAGACTCTTGGAAAGAGTGGTTAGTTAAAAAATGGACTCCTAAGAAACTTTTGGGTATTAGGCATTAATGTAAATATCCTTTGTGCATGCTGAGTCGCTAAGTCATGTCTGACTTTTTGTGACCCCCATGGACTGTAGCCCACCAGGCTCTGCTGTCCATGGGATTTCCCAGGCAAGAATACTGGATCTGGTGGCCATTTCCTTCTCCATAGGATCTTCCCAACCCAGAGATGGAACCCGCATGTCATGCATTGGCAGGTGGATTCTTTACCACTGCACCATCAGGGAAGCAAGATACCTATTAACGTTTGATAAAAAATACAAATACCATGGAAAATGTATTACCAGGTCTAGAATACGAGAGCTCTGTGTGTGTGAGATTTTGTGTTATGGAGTTGTTTTATGTATATTGTGTGTGGTGGGGGTATGGGAGGACTGCAGTGGGGAGAGGTTCCAGAAGAAATTGATGATAGAAGTAGTCAACACTACTGTATTATATACTTTGAAGTTGCTAAGAGACTAGATTTTAAATGTCCTTATCACAAAAAAAGAAATGATAATTATGTGACATGATGGAGGTGTTAGCTAACACTCTGGTGGTAATCATTTTGCATTGTATAAATGCACCTAATCAACACACTGTACACCTTAAACTTACAAACATCAATTACATCTCAATCTTTAAAGACAGGTGATTTTTCATGGTAGTATGGCAGAGTTGCTCATAGGTAACTATATTAAATTTCTTGCAGTTGGAATGAGGAAGAGCAACTGATTACACTTACGCACAGTATACAGATTATTTGGAAGCTAGACAGAGGGAAGGCATAAAGAGAGAGACATGGTAGGATTGAGCCATGGATCTAGCCTGAACTAATCTAGGCTCTAGAAATGACCCCACTGTTAGCACACACCTCTTCGGGACGCTTTATAAATCTGAGACGTGAAGGAGTTATGGTCCTCATGTCCCTTAGTTCCACTGTTCTAAGAATGGATGGAGGATAAGTGTAACCCAGAATTATGCACATTTTGTATTGAAGTATAGTTGCTGTTTGGAGAAGGCAATGGCAACCCACTCCAGTACACTTGCCTGGAAAATCCCATGGACAGAGGAGCCTGGTAGGCTGCAGTCCATGGGGTCTCTATGAGTCGGACACGACTGAGCAACTTCACTTTCACTTTTCACTTGCAGGTTTAGGAGACGGAAATGGCAACCCACTCCAGTGTTCTTGCCTAGAGAATCCCAGGGACGGAGGAGCCTGGGGGTCGGCCGTCTGTGGGGTCACACAGAGTCCGACGCAACTGAAGCGATGCAACACCAGCAGCAGTAGCATAGTTGCTGTTCAATATTATATAAATTATGTGCAACAAATGTGTGTGTGTGTGCTCAGTCATGTCCGATTCTTTGTGACCCCATGGACTGTAGCCCGCCAGGCTCCTCTGTCCATGGGATTTCCCAAGCAAGAATACTGGAGTGGGTTGCCATTTCCTTCTCTAGGGGATCTTCCTGACCCAGGGATTGAACTCACATATCCTGCATTGGCAGGTAGATTCTTTTCCACTGCACTATCTGTGAAGCCCCATGTAAATTACAGGTGTAGAATATAGCAATTCACATTTTTTAAAGGTTGTACTCCATGTATAGTTATTACAGAATATTGGCTGTATTCCTCATGTTGGACAATACATTCTTGCAGCTTATTTTATGTCTGATAGTTTGTACTTCTCGGGCTTCCCTGGTGGCTCAGAGGGTAAAGAATCTGCTTGCAATGCAGGAGACCTGGGTTTGACCCCTGGGTTGGGAAGATTCCCTGGAGAAGAGAATGGCTACTCACTCCAGTATATTTGCTTGGAGAATCCCATGGACAAAGGAACCTGGTGGGCTACAGTCCATGGGGTCACAGTCCATGTAGCCTGGTGGGCTACAGTCCAAGAGTCAGACAGGACTGAGCGATTAACACTTTCACTTTCACTTCACTTGTACCTGTTACTCCCAACTCTCCTATTGCCCCTCCCAGTTCTGTCTCCCCACTGGTAACCACTAGTTTGTTCTCTATCTACGCGTACGCTTCTTTATATATATATATATATGCACTAGTTTGTTCTATTGTTTAAATTTATTTACTCTAATAGAATGCAAACTTCATGAGGGCAAGAAAGGTGTCTGTTGTCTTTACTCCTTGGATAGTTTGAATAGAGTTCAATTCCTAGTGGAAGCATAAATGAAGGCATTCGACCTCCTTTAAAATAGTTTTATGCTTCTTTCATTCTTCTCCCTCTTTCACAGCTCTTAAAACAAGGTCTGGTTCATGCTAAATGTTCATTAGTTTTCTTTTGAACTCTAAATTTGACTTTAAGAGTCAAATTTAGATTTTATTGCTTTTATTTTAATTTATGAGCTCTCATTTTATCTGGTTCACTGGTCCTTAGATTTGCATGGATAATTAAGAAGTGACTTATAAGAAAAGCATTTTAACAGCTCAACCCTACTGCAAGAGTTTAGCTATCACAAAATATATCTAGTCATCGTTCTTTACTTTTCACTGAAGTTACATCATTACTTACCTTGGAGTCACCAGTAGAGATTTTCAGCGTGGCTGCTCCTTAGACAATGCTCCCTCCCAGATGAATGAAATAAGTTTGTTTAGTAGTAAAGATCTGGAAGATTCCTTGGAGGAGGACATGACAACCCACTCCAGTATTCTTGCCTGGAAAATCCCATGGACAGAGGAGCCTGGTGGGCTATAGTTCATGAGGTTTCAAAGAGGCAGACATGACTTAGGAACTAACCAGAAAGATGGGGTATGAATATGTTCTAGAAGATCTTCAGGTCATAACAACCTTCAATCAAAACTGAGAACTGAGGATGTGTTACGACATGCGACTGCCTTCAATTTGGTTTTTTGCTCTTTGGCTGGGACCTGGGCTATCTTATCCTTGTGTTCACATTGAATTGATTCTACAGCAAATGCAGTGACCAGCTTCATTATCAAATTGAAAAGGGCAAATGGTGTGTGTTTGCAGCTTCAAATTGGTGTTGTCAAGATCCAGGTGTTTTTTCTAAGCATTTGCTCTGACTCATTTAGTCAGTTAAGATCCATAATCAAAGGACATCAGCAATGGGATATGTATAACATGGAGGGGATGCACTGAAGCAGGAAGTCCTAGAAAGGCTCAGAATGGCATCTCCAATAATCTGTAAATGCTTTGCTTTACCCTGTTTGGAGGACAGAGAACAAAGTACCACTAGATGAAATTTAAAGAATACTGATAATAGGAAAAACAAAAATTTCATTTTGTACTCCCCTCCATCTTAGAAATATTGGGCTAGGGTGGGTAAGTGAACCCAGTGGTGTGGAAGATTTTTAAAGGATCTCATGTTATCTTTCCAACTGAGAATAGCATGAACAGTTCTGTAGATATCACTGTCATCAAATCAGCCATTCTGGAATTTGAACGGATTACTTGTAACTTCTATCCATTCCCAATCTTTGTTCTAACAGATGGTATGAGGTGGACTTCTGTGCCTTAATCTAAGGAAGCCAGCTGATCGAAGGAACCTCTTCTACCTCTTCTTTTTTTTTTTTTTTACTTCTCTTTCTCTCCCTGTTTAGCAAGTGTGAAAATCTTAACTCTCTGAAACTTTGAGGACAATCTTGCCATTCCCTCAGAATCTTCTCCTCATCTTACCTCCATGCTTGACAAGGCAAAGAGAGAAGTGACAGGTGGCTTTCCCAGTGTGAAGCCAGACGGGGGAGGTGTTACAGTTGGGCTTATCCCTCCAGGGAACAATGCCCAAAGCACCCCACTTCTTCCTGATGCCACTGCTTGAGATTTAAAATTTCTAGATGGTGGGTACCAATTTGTTTTAAGAACATCTTGCTTTTTATTCTTTACCCCTAACTTTCATCTCTGACTTGGACATATGCACAGAACAAACAGCTTTGAAAAATCTTTCTGAAAATCTCTGTGAAGGGAAAAGTCCCCTACCTGTTACCAATGGCTTTCCTGAAGCTGAGAATGAACCCAACTTCCCTTTTTAATTTTAATAAAGGCAGGCAGTCTCCAACACCCCAGCCCCGCTTCCATCATCCAGGTCACCATGGAAGAACCCCTCCACTTTCTCATTATCATCCCATGGTCTTTCTCAATCTCCTCCAAAAACCCTAGAGAAGGAAAGGCTGTCACTCCTGTCATATGCATCTAGTTACATGTTACTGCCCCAGCAGAAGCCTTACCTAAGAGGAGATAATTATGTTCCAGTAAAAACTTCCAAAGCTACAGATATTCCTTAGGGTGCTGAATCCCAGTCTTCTTTGTGTAAAACTGTTCTGTTGTGTCCTGGCCCCTGCACCCCACCCCCCAGAGCGATCAGTTGGACATGGAACCTAATAGACATTTCTGTGCATGTTGAATAAGCCTGGACTCTGGGTAAGTGTTCTGGTGATAGAATAGTGAAATGTTTAATTTGTTTGGCTTTTTTTTTGCTTTATGTGTGTGTGCTGTCTCTCAGTAATGTCCAACTCTTTGAGAGCCCATGGACTGTAGCCCACCAGGCTCCTCTGTCCCCAGGATTTCCCAGGCAAAATTACTGGAGTGGGTTGCCATTTCTTTCTCCAGGGGATCTTCCTGACCCAGAGACTGAACCTGTGTCTCCTGCATTGGCAGGTGGATTATTTACCACTGAACCACCTGGGAAGCCCTTTTTTGCTTTATATTTGTGTTCAAATGTCAGTTATTGCTGGCTTGTTTTGCCAGTTGCCTAGGTGTTTACTTCTTAAAGCACACCTATTGTGTTCATGCCATAATCTCATCCTCTAAGTGGGAAGGCCTGAGGAAGATTAGACATTAAAAAACAAACAGACAAACAAAAAATCATCTTCATGAGAGTTATGAGATTTTCTAAACTCTGTGTATTATGAATCAAAGTGTTTTCTAATCCTTTTTTAAAGACTGAGAAACAGCCTCTGTCCCTCCCTTCCTTCCCTCCCTTCCCTTTCCCCTTCCTCCCTTCCATAAACCATGTTGTACTTACAGTATAAAAGGTACTTTGATAGAAAACACGTCAGCCCTAGATTCCATGATGCTTCATATGTCTTGACTGTTTTGAGTTACCTTCTCTGCAAAGAAATAAAAACATTTTGGTTTATTTCACAGAAAGTCCATGTGTGTATATGTGTATTTTTGGATGAATGTATCTATAAATACATTGTTGTTGTTTGTTGTTCAGCTGCTAAATCATGTCTGACTCTTTGCAACCCATATCTCATTTGTAAATATATATCTACTTATGTGTATGATAAATTGGATATGTAAATATGTATATGTATATGCATGTATCTGTGTATGTATGTCTATGCATAGATATGTGTATATAGTTTTTCTTTTAGAAATAACTCAGACTTATTTTAGCAGTAAGAACTATAGACAAGCCTAAGAAAAAATGAAAATCACTCATGGCTGCACCATACACAGCTAAAATATTGGTGTATTACCCACTGCTATATTTTAGATGGATAACCAGCAAGGACCTACCTACTGTAGAGCGCAAGGAACTTTGCAGAATATTGCGTGGCAGCCTGGATGAGAGGGGAGTTTGGGGAAGCATGGATGCATGAATATGTGTGGCTGAGTCCCTTTGCTGTCCACCTGAAACTGTCAGAGCATTGTTAACCGGCTATTCTCCAATACAGAATAAAACATCAAAAAAACAACAGTAATATATTGATGTAATCCCTTCTAGCATTTAGTCATTCTTTTTCATTAATAGTATAGGTAAAGAAGAATACTTTCATTCAGGTCTTTGTCAGTGAAGCATCAAGTCTTAGACAGAGGTACTAGGATGGGATTGGAATCTCTTTCTATAATCCTAGCTTGGCCACACACCTCCCAGGACATAAATCTCTCTGTAGGTGATTCCTCTTGAGAAGAGTGGATCCCCCCAATTTATATAAATATTACATGGCGAGGGCTTGTGCTTTTATCTCTCAGCTGCTATCAACAAAGAAAGCATGTAAGGGTCCATCATTAAAGCTCAGGGGAAATAACTGAGAGCTTTCCATGTGCACCAGATTAGAACTAAAGCTTTGACAATCACCTTTTTCTGTAGGATGTGAATAATCTCTCTCACACAGACACGCCGGGTGTAGCCTGCCTGGGAGGAATTACTGTACGTCGGTGTGCCTGATGCAGAATTGCACTGGACATTTTTAAGATTTGTCAGGATGTAGGAAAATAATAATTTCCTTTGATTAAAGAATTCGCTTTCTCCCTATGAGCTGGAGATCATTTCTCTCTTTCCCCATTTTGGCTCAATAACATCATCTGTTTTTGTTTTTATTCTTCTGGATTGTATCAGGTCACAACACAAAGGAAATACAGAATGGTCTCCAGTGGATGTCCAGGGTACCTGACTGCTCTGTCTCATTGTACACAAGGAATTAGCTGTGTTACCTCCCTCTAATTCTTGGGGAGTCATTTTTTCCTCTCAGCCTTTTGTTGGCAGTGAGGGTAGCTCTAAATATCATGCACCAGCTTCCTGGGTTGTATGGTGTTGTTTCTTCTCAGAGCCTTCCCTCTTTGTCTGGTGTTTTCTCACGTGACTCCCAAGTTTCCACCCTCCAGCTCTGTTGGTTGACTACTCCTCAGGCCAGCTTTCTGGGCACACAACCAGTGCAATCAGACAGGGCACTGCTCAGAAGGGCCTCCCCCTTAGGATTACTGCTCTGCAGTCACTGTCTTCAAATCCTCAATAACTTTCTCTTTGGATTTGTGCTTTGCATTGAAGTAGGTCAGACCATGGAAGCTGCACCAGGACAAAGAGCTTTGACTCTGACATTCCTGCCTCCAGCTGCCTCTGCTTCTCCCTGGGTTGGATTCTCAGCTGTTTGCCACCGTTTCTTTGGCCCTCCTGGCCTAGTTATTCCTGCCAGTCTCTGCTCTCCAAATCCGGGGTGGGACAGGTCCACTGTCTCCCTTGCCTCTGTGTCTAGTGGAGCATGGATGTGGGTGTGGGCAGGATCAGGTTTGGACATGTACCTTGTAGTCTTTTGGAGTGAAACAAGGTGGTGGCCATCCCTGCCTCAGGCACAGCAATGCCACAGGACGTTTGTGACTCATTAAGAGGAATGGAAGGTCAGTCAGTCAGTCAGTTCAGTTGCTCAGTCGTGTCCGACTCTTTTCGACCCCATGAACCGCAGCACACCAGGCCTCCCTGTCCATCACAACTCCTGGAGTCCACCCAAACCCATGTCCATTGAGTCGGTGATGCCATCCAACCATCTCATCCTCTGTCATCCCCTTCTCCTCCTGCCCTCAATCTTCCCCCAGCATCAGGGTCTTTTCCAATGAGTCAGCTCTTCACATCAGGTGGCCAAAGTATTGGAGTTTCAGCTTCAACATCTGTCCTTCCAATGAACACCCGGGACTGATTTCCTTTA
Source organism: Dama dama (assembly GCF_033118175.1). Classification (NCBI taxonomy): domain Eukaryota; kingdom Metazoa; phylum Chordata; class Mammalia; order Artiodactyla; family Cervidae; genus Dama; species Dama dama. The sequence goes on along the minus strand of NC_083682.1, from coordinate 19,718,076 downwards.
GGATGGACTGGTTGGATCTCCTTGCAGTCCAAGGGACTCTCAAGAGTCTCTGAATGGAAGGTAGTTTTTACCTACCTGGGACCCAGTGCAAGGGGATAGTCCCTTGAGAGTCCCCTTGTGCCATGGGTTGGGGAAGTAGCCCTGGGGAGACAAGGTTGACTTCCCTACATGTTTCTCTGTCTCCACCAACTAGAAATGTCAGCCCTGGCTCCCTGGCATACATCCCTCTCCTCTTCCTTAAAAGAACTGTGCTTTCCCAAGTCTACGCAATCAAGTGCTTCAGGAGATACTAATTCTGACCATGGCTGTGAGAGTGAGCCTGGTTTACCCATATGTAACCCCATTCCTCTTGCCATAAATATGGATCCAAAAATAGATGTGCGATGCAATTCTGACCACAGGAATTTGAGAGAATATCTTCTGAGATAATTTTGATGCAGTCACAGAAAGAGGCTCCCCTCTCTTTTTCCCTTAGTTGTTGTTGTGTTCCAGTGTTATGTCCAGACCTAATGCAGCCTCGGTGACAATAGCAGGAAGATGAAGCCAGGCCTGGGAGGGCAGAACTGAGAGATGCAAGGAACCTGGCTTCCAGAACATGCTGTGAAATCACTGAATTCTCTCTGTATCCTGACTGTGGTTGCTCAAGATATATTGAATTGGGGCTTCTTTTACTTACAGCTAAGTTTATACTAAATTATGGCATCCTTTTTTCCCTCTTTCCCTTTGATTTCTATTTTCAGTCAGTCTATATCATTCTTCCTGTTGGAAAATGAGTTCTCAATTAGATTTATAGAAAGCTATAGGATATATGCCATTCATGTTGATTTTTTTTTTTTTTTAATCTGAATAGTTGGCAGTCTGACCATAAAAGTAGCAGAAATCACACCTGGAAAAGGTGAAAATACATACTTTTCAAGTAAATATATCAGTCAATTTTTTTTATACTCACTCTTCTCGTGTTTCTATGAGCCAGTGTAAGTGTAAACCAAAATGTTTGACATTTATGATACCAAACCTCTACCACCTAGAAAGAAACTATAAGAGAAAAGAACACAACACTAACAATAACTAACAAGTCTATACATACAAGTGCTCTCTTTCTGGATTCTGTGAGTACGGGGGGAAAGCTGATTGACAGGGAAGCGGGTGATGGGAGTAGATGTATATATGATCTGCAATATTACTTTTGTTTTTTAAACTGTTCCCACCTTTCTCTGCCTACTGTGATGTCACTGAAAGCAGAAATAATGCCTCATTCATCTTTCACCATCCAGTGACCAGGAGAGAGCAAAACACAAAAAGTACTCAATAAGGATTCATTAGCTAAATAAATAAAATAATGGATAAATAAGTGAATAAATGAAAGAGGAAAGGAATGAAAACATATTAACTATTCACACATTATGATTTAACATTTTATTTCATAATGACATTTTCTACACTGACATGTAGGCCACCAATAAATCATTAAGTTCATTGAATGATACGAAAATTTTATACTCTTTCTTTACCATTCACTCAGAACAACTTCTAGCAAAGTCAGGTGGCTCAGTGGTAAAGAATCTGCCTACCAATGCAGCAGATGCAGGAGATGTGAGTTTGATCCTTGGGTTGGGAAGTTCCCCTTGAGGAGGAAATGACAACCCACTCCAGTATTCTTACCTGGAAAAATCCCATGAACAGAGGAAACTGGCAGGCTAAGTCAAGAGAGTCACAAAGAGTCAGTCATAACTAAGCATTCACGCAACAACCAGAACAACCCATCATTTTCTTATTATGTATTAAATGTCTGGGACATGTCTTGTTTCTTAATGAATAGAAGTTTTCGAAGAGCTGATAATTCTATATTTATTAGTTTCACTAAGTGTAGGATCCAGCATGCTACCATCCTATTTGTTTAGTAATTTTTATTTAGTATCTGCTTTGTATAAGCTACTGTTCCAGATTCTGGAGATAAAATAATGAGCTCACATACCATGTCCCTATTCTCAATAAAATTATAATCTAGTTTGGACTAGCTAACCATAGACAAAGAAACAAACAAAGAGAATGATTTCAGATCATTTGACTTCTAGTTCCTTTCATATATAATGGCAAAATTAGTAGGACCAAGACAAGTAGGTGACTTGAAGGGGTAGTGAAGGAATAAAACTTTAGAAATGAGTAAGGAAATGAAGAATAAAATAGGAGAGGGTAATGCATGTGAGTATTGACATCATCAATAATGATAATGGGAAAAAAAGGAGTGGACAAAGATAGTGAACCCAAATGAGAAAGAGAATGCTTGAAAACTCTGATGGGTGATTGGTAGATAACAGATTCCAAGTGGGGTAGGGAATGGCTTGAGTTCCAAAAGAATCAGAATGTTTTAAGGAAAATTATGAAAAGACCTGTTTGAAAGTAACAATGAAGAGCAATGCAAACATCTACTCAATACCTCACCCAGAGGTTTGTGTCATTCGAGGGGAAGTGGCACTCTTTGGTGAGAATCTTTATTTAGGACAGAAGTAAAAAGAACATCTAAGAAGAAGTTAGGTATATTGGAGAGTTTGCTAAGAAAAAACTATGAAGTCCATGAGGCACATTAGGAAGGACCTGGGAATACATGAAGCTGGATGTTTGGGTCAATTTCGTAGAATTTCAGCATGGAGGTGATGTCCTGACAACAGTGTTGATGCGGAAGCTACGGGTTTTTAATGGCAACTTAAGACAACAGGGATGTGAGGCAGGATGGCTTAATTCTGAACACACTGTCCACATTGTCTAGGAATGTTGCCATCACTTTAAGCTGGAAGGTTCAGGGAGACTGGGAAACTGATTCAGGTTTTATATCCATAGCTGTAATTCCGTGTCTAAATTGAGTGGTGCAGTAGAAAGACTGCTGATATAGAAGGATTCAGACTTGTGGATTCCAAATCCAGTCCTGTCCAGTACTGCTAAGACTCCCCAGTTGTGTCTGACTGTTTGCAATCCCATGGACTATAGGCTGCCAGGCTCTTCTATCCAAAGGATTCTCCAGGCAAAAATACTGGAGTGGGTCGCCACGCCCTTCTCCAGAGGAGCTTCCTGACCCAAGGGTTGAACCCAAGTCTCTTATGTCTCCTGCATTGCAGGCAGCTTCTTTACCATTAATGCCTCCTAGCTCCGTGCATGTTGCTTTATCACCCAATTTCTTTGAGCCTCAGTTTCCTCACATGTAAAGTGAGCAGGCTGTGCCATCTTGAAGAGGAAACAAACCAAACCAGAAAATTGGTTTCATTGAATTCTAAAGAAACTGGTTCCCTTTGAACACAACTATTTTTCAAAGGCGTATACTCATTTTGAGTGTTAGTTCAATAGTTAGACAAAGATGAATTTTTATCCCAAGCCTACAATACTAGTTATGCAAACTAACTCCTTAAGTTTTCTCTAATTTTCTCATTGAGAGGGGTAACAATCTCAAATAATTACCGTGAAAATTAAATGGGACAGTATCTGACAAATAGTAGATACACCTGACACATTTTACTTGTATATTATGAAATGTGAGAAATGTTTTTTGATTCTGTTCATTTAGGCTATATAGCACCTCATTAATACTTTAATATTTTAAGTTACTAAAGCGTCAGTATGAAACTGGTTGGTTAAATGGCCTCTGGTACTTAGGACCTTTTTAGATGAAGAACAAAATAACCTCTAATTCGAGATAAAAAAAAAAAAAAACTCCTCAGAGTGAACCATGAAGACTAAAACTGTTTTTCTGTTTGGTCCTTACTTTGTCAAATTAATCATATTAATTAAAAGCAATGTGAAAAAAAATCAGCTGTTCCAACCCTGATTTTGTTTTCCTATTTTTCTGTATATCAGAAATAAATTTCTGGATGTGCCACTTCCTAAAATTATCCATGGGTCAAAATAAAGTACATCTTTAACAAGATGTGTTAGTGAGAATGAACAAAGTGGAAATACCTCTGTGATGAATCTCCTAATTAGTAGAATAAAGGGGTTGAGCTAGATGATCTATAAGTCCCTTAGAGCTTCCAAAATTCCATGAATTTCTGATTATTGCTATTCCTTGGGTAGCCCCAAAAATATTTTACTAGAGTACATATTGTGCTTCTGCTTTTCTTCTCCTGCCTTTTGGGAGCAGTGAGCTCTTCCAAACGAATAAAAGAACAGGAAGATGGAGTTTGGTAAACAAGGTACCAGACACATCCCCAGGAGCACCAATCTCTGGAGCCTGCCCTCAGAAGTCACATTTAAGTCAAACAAAGGAGAAGCATGGCATTTCTCTTTTGATGGATATAGTTGACATGCGGTTTAGGAAAAAAAAGGAGAATCACTGTCAACAGGCTATGAAATAGTAATGAACGTATTTTTGGAAATAAGATTTTTAAGTGTGTTATGCACATCAAAGTTTGTCAATATCTAATCAACCAGGAAACTATTTGAAGTAGAAGTGAAAGGAAAAAAAGGAAGACTGAAGAAGTGAACAAACAATATTGGGTTAATGCTATTTCTTTACATAATCAATACTGTGTATTTATTTTGTTTTTTCATTTCAAACCTCATTATATTTGTGTATTTAAACATGTGGGTGTGTGTTTGTGTTAGTTTGTGCTTTAGTTCTTAAAAAGCTTCTTTAATGATTAAAATAATGGCAGAGAAATACATAGGCATTAAGGGATGAGTGTGGTCAAGGTCATAATCCCAGGCTTACTGTGCCACTCAAGGTCATTGATGTACCTGAAGGTGCATACAGGTGAATATAAAGAACTGCAAGGTGAGGGCACCAGAAAGGTAATAGGAACTGGTGGAAAATCTCTAGCTTTGTAGGATATGTGGTTGGTTTTCTTTTAAAAAGCTAAACAAAATTCACCGGTAATGCTTTCTAAGCCATAGATACACTGTTGTTTACCTAGATTGATGCTTAATGTTTAAATGGATTTTAAAAACATTTTTAAAATAGACCTTTTAAATGCAGGTTCTGATTTAGTAGGTGTTGGGTAGGATCTAAGATTTTGCATTTTCACCACTCAGAACTGCTGTGATGCCAAAATTGCTGATCTATGGGACACAAGTAAGTAAACTGCTGATCTATGGGACATGTTTAAGTAACAAGATTTCTTTTGTTATTGTTATATTTTCTCATTTCTTTTAGGACCTCATAAACTTCACAGGATGGAGAAAGAAATGGCAACCCACTCCAGTATTCTTGTCTGGGAAATCCCATGAACAGAGGAGCCTGGTGGGCTACAGTCCATGGGTTCCCAACGAGTCAGACATGAGTAACTAAACATACAAACTTTACAAGAAAGCATTTCTTATACCAAACCACTGAGGTTTTGATACCTAGCAGGACTCTATGCGGCTCCTGGGCACAAAAACCATTCTGTGTTTCCCATTTATTGATTACAGGAAATAAGCTTCATTCAGTCTCCTTGACCTTCCCTAAACTCCAATGGACAGGTTCAAACAGATGCTAATTAGGGGAGGGGGGTGCGAGGACAAGGGAGGAACAGTCAAAAGGAACCAGAGTACATCCTTGGGGAAGGGTCCTGATTCTCCCTCTAGGGATACACACAACAATTCCATTCAGCTGTTTTGCAGAGATTGAAATGCCCTCCATTTGGGAGAAGTTAAAGGTACACCCATAAGCATGTAGAGCCCAGACCAATTGGAACCAGAAGATTGACGGTGCTGACTCCCACTTACCTCAGTTCAGTTGAGTTCAGTCCTGCCTCTTTGCCACCCCATGGACTGCAGCACTCCAGGCTTCCCTGTCCATCACCAACTCCCGGAGTTTACTCAAACTTATGTCCATTGAGTTGGTGATGCCATCCAACCATCTCATCCTCTGTCATCCCCTCCTCCTCCTGCCTTCAATCTTTCCCAGCATCAGGGTCTTTTCAAATGAGTCAGTTCTTCACATCAGGTGGCCAAAGTATTGGACTTTCAGCTTCAACATCAGTCCTTCCAATGAATAGTCAGGACTGATTTCCTTTAGGATGCACTGGTTGGATCTCCTTGCAGTCCAAGAGATTCTCAAGAGTCTTCTCCAACACTACAGTTCAAAAGCATCAATTCTTCAGTGACCAGCTATGTTTATAATCCAACTCTCACATTCATACATGACTACTGGAAAAACCATAGCTTTGACCAGAAGGACCTTTGTTGGCAAAGTAATGTCTCTGATTTTTAATATACTATCGAGGTTGGTCGTAGCTTTTCTTCCAAGAAGCAAAAGTCTTGAATTTCATGGCTGCAGTCACCACCTGCAGTGATTTTGGAGCCCCCAAAAAATTAAGTCTTTCACTGTTTCCATTGTTTCCCCTTCTATTTGCCAGGAAGTGATGGGACTGGATGCCATGATCTTAGTTTTCTGAATGTTGAGTTGTAAGCCAAATTTTCCACTCTCCTCTTTCGGTTTGATCAAGAGGCTGTTTAGTTCTTCTTCACGTTCTGCAATGAGGGTGGTGTTATCTGCATATCTTAGGTTATTGTTATTTCTCCAGGCAATCTTGAATCCAGCCTGGCATTTCGCATGAGGTACTCTGCATATAACCTGAATAAGCAGGGTAGCAATATACAGCCTTGTCATACTGCTTTCCCTATTTGGAACCAGTCTGTTGTTCCATGTCCAGTTCTAACTGTTGCTTCTTGACCTGCATACAGATTTTCCAGGAGGCAGTTCAGGTGGTCTGGTATTCCCATCCCTTGAATAATTGTCATATCTCTTGAATAATCTCTTAAAGAATATTCCATAGTTTGTTGTGAGTCAAAGGCTTTGGCATAGTCAATAAAGCAGAATTCAATGTTTTTCTGGAACTGTCTTGATTTTCCGATGATCCAGAGGATGTTGGCAATTTGATCTCTGGCTCCTCTGCCTTTTCTAAATTGAGCTTGAACATCTGGAAGTTCATGGTTCCCATACTGTTGAAGCCTGCCTTGGAGAATTTTGAGCATTACTTTGCTACCACGTGAGATGAGTGTGATTGTGCGGTAGTTTGAACATTCTTTGACATTGCCTTTCTTTGGAACTGGAATGAAAACTGACCTTTCCCAGTCCTGTGGCCACTGCTGAGTTTTCCAAATTTGCTGGCGTATTGAGTGCAGCACTTTCACAGCATCATCTTTTAGGATTTGAAATGGCTCAACTGGAATTCCATCACCTCCACTAGTTTTGTTCATAGTGATGTTTCCTAAGGCCCACTTGACTCCGCATTCCAGGATGTCTGGCTCTAGGTGAGTGATCACACCATCATTGTTATCTGAGTCATGAAGATCTTTTTTGTGTAGTTCTTCTGTGTATTCTTGCCACCTCTTCTTGATACCTTCTGCTTCTGTTAGGTCCATACCATTTCTGTCCTTAATTGTGCCTATCTTTGCATGAAATGTTCCCTTGGTACCTCTAATTTTCTTGAAGAGATCTCTAATCTTTCCCATTCTATTGCTTTCCTCTATTTCTCTGCATTGATCACTGAGGAAGGCTTTCTTATCTCTCCTCGCTATTCTTTGGAACTCTGCATTCAAATAGGTATATCTTTCCTTTTTTCCTTTGCTTTTAGCTTCTCTTCTTTTCTCAGCTATTTGTAAGGCCTCCTCAGACAACCATTTTGCCTTTTTGCATTTCTTTTTCTTGGGGATGGTCTTGATCACTACCTCCTGTACAATGTCATGAACCTCTGTCCCTAGTTCTTCAGGCACTCAATCTATCAGATCTAATCCCTTGAATCTATTTCTCACTTCCACTGTAAGGGATTTGACTTAGGTCATACCTGTGTGGTCTAATAGTTTTCCCTATCTTCTTCAATTTCAGTCTGAATTTGGCAATAAGGGGTTCATGATCTGAGCCACAGTCAGCTCCTGGTCTTGTTTTTGCTGGCTGTATAGAGCGTCCCTTGTGGCTCAGAGGGTAGAGAGTCTGCCTGCAATGGAGGAGACCTGGGTTTGATCCCTGTATTTGGAAGATCCCCTGAAGAGGGAAATGGCAACCCACTCCAGTGCTCTTGCCTGGAAAATCCCATGGATGGAGGAACCTGGTAGGTTACAGTCCATGGGGTTATAAAGAGTCAGACACGACTGAGCGACTTCACTTTCACTTTTCATCTTTGGCTGCAAAGGTAATCAATCTGATTTTGGTATTGACCATCTGATGAGGTCCATGTATAGAGTCTTCTCTTGTGTTGTTGGAAGAGGGTGTTTGCTATGACCAGTGAGTTCTCTTGGCAAAACTCTGTTAGCCTTTGACCTGCTTTGTTTTGTACTCCAAAGCCAAATTTGCCTGTTACTCCAGTTATCTCTTAACTTCCTACTTTTGCATTCCAGCCCTCTATAATGAAAAGGATATCTTTTTGAGTGTTAGTTCTAGAAGGTCTTGTAGGTCTTCATAGAATCATTCAACTTCAGCTTCTTCAGCATTACTGATCGGGGCATAGACTTGGATTACTATAATTTTGAATGGTCATCTCACCACCAACCAATCAGAAGAATGTCCGCCAACTGATCACACCCTCTTTGAATCATTACTGTGAAACTCCTCACTACCCCCTCCAGGTCAGGACACATAGTTTTGAGGGCACGAGCCCCCTGTGGCCCCCTTTGCCTGGCACATCAATAAAACTATTCTTTTCGACTTCATCTAAAACTCTGTCTCTGAGATTTAATTTGTTAGCAGGGTGCAGAGGCCAGATTCAGCTTCAGTTTTCATTTCCTCCCATACCTGTCTTAATGAATAATGGCTGATTATCTTTTTAGCTTAGTTTAAGGACTGTCAGAATACTACTCTGTTCCCTACTCTACTCAGTTTCTATACCTCAAGCCTTCCTTCCTTCCTTCCTTTTTCCCCTTCTGTGAATCCCTATACCAAGGTCACAGGACAGAAATCTCTGGAACTGACCAAGCCCCATAGCAACTGTTGCCATGAGCCTCTGGATCTAAATGAGCCAGTTTCCTGACCCCATATTAGGTAAAATTACCCATCCTTTTACCCACCCTATAGCATCCTAAACAATCACTTAATGCCACCACTCCAGTGGGTATTTTCTCTGTCTGGAGGCCATAAAAATTGGCTCAGTTCAGTTGCTCAATCATGTCCAACTTTTTGTGACCCCATGGACTTCAGCACGCCAGGCTTTCCTGTCCAGCACCACTCCCAGAGCTTACTCAAACTAATGTCCATTGAGTTGGTAATGCCATCCAACCATTTCACTCTCTGTCATCCCATTCTCCTCCTGCCTTCAATCTTTCCCAGCATCAGGGTCTTTTCAAATGAGTCAGTTCTTTGCATCAGGTGGCCAAAGTATTGGACTTTCAGCTTCAACATCAATACTTCCAATGAATATTCAGAATTTATTTCCTTTAGTCCTGAAGGAAATGGACTTTTTGGATCTCCTTGCAGCCCAAGGGACTCTCAAGAGTCTTCCCCAACACCACTGTTCAAAAGCATCAATTCTTCGGTGCTCAGCTTTCTTTATAGTCTAACTCTCACATCCATATATGACTACTGGAAAAACCCTAGTTTGACTAGATGACCTTTATTGCAAAGTAATGTCGCTGCTTTTTAATATGCTGTCTAGGTTGGCCATAGCTCTTCTTCCAAGGAGCAATAACTCTGATTTGGGACAATTAGAAATGGTGAAAAGTAAGGTCATGTTAAGCAGTGGAGTGGATCAAAAATTAGGAATCACAACACACTTCTGAACTGAGTTTGCCAATAAGCAAGCAAACTCATATCTGTCTTTTGAACATATGGCAGGGTAGAAGGACATGTGCTCATCTTCTTCTGTGAGAACTCCAAAGTTACAACTCACTGCTGAACAACCATCAACAAGAGAATGTTGGAGCCCACCAAAAAGTGTATCCCATGTCCAAAGGCAAAGGAGAAGCCCCAGCAAGGTGGTAGGAGGGGTGAAATTGCATTTAGAATCAAACCCCATACCCAGCAGAGACACTCGGAGGGATCAAACAAAACTTGTGCACACTGGGACACAGAGACCCCACAGAGACTGAGCCAGAACTGTGTTTCAGTGTGTCCTGCGGAGGTATGGGTCCACAGTGGACTGTTGCAGGGGCAGGGGCTCTGGGTGCAGTAGACCTGGATATGACAAAAGCCCTCTTGGAGGATGTCGCCATTAACCCCACCATAGAGCCACCAGAATTTACACAGGACTGGGGAGACAGACTCTTGGAGGGCACAAACAAAACCTTGTGCACAGCAGGACCCAGGAGAAAGGAGCAGTGACCCCATAAGAGATTGACCCAGACTCGCCTGTGAATGTCCAGGAGGCTCCAGCAGAGGCATGGGTCAGCGGTGGCCTGCTGCAGGGTTGGGGGCACTGAGTGTAGCAGTGCATGCATGGGACTTTTCGAAGGAGGTCCCCATAATCTTCATTACCTCCACCATAGTTTGGCCTCAGGTCAAACAGCAGGGAGGGAACACAGCCCTGCTCATCAACAGAAAATTGGGTTAAAGATTTACTGAGCATGGCCCCGCCCATCAGAACAAGACCCAGTTCCCCCTCAGCCAGTCTCTCCCATCAGGAAGTTTCCATAAAAATTGGCTACTAACCTGCAAAAGGGTTCAGTTCTCCCTTGAGCCTGCCTGCTGTTCTATCAGCATCCCACTCTAATAAACTTTATTCTCCTCTCATTCTGCCTCATGCCTAGAAATTCTTTTCCAATCCCCATTCAGACCATGACACCTTCTTTCTTTTTTGTGTGTGTAAATTAATTTATTTTAATGGGAAGCTAATTACTTTACAATACTGTAGTGGTTTTTGCCATACATTCACATGAATCAGCCATGGGTGTACACGTGTCCCCATCCTGAGCCCCCCTCTCCCCTCCCTCCCCATCCCATCCCTCAGGGTCATCCCAGTGCACCAGCCCTGAGCAAATCTGGAATGGCAATCTATCTCACATATGGTAACATACATGTTTCAATGCTATTCTCTCAAATCATTCCACCCTCACCTTCTCCTACAGAGTCTAAAAATCTGTTCTTTACATCTGTGTCTCTTTTGCTGCCGCACATATAGGGTCATTGTTAACATCTTTCTAAATTCCATATATATGTGTTAATATACTATATTGGTGTTTTTCTGTCTGACTTACTTCACTCTGTATAAGAGGCTCCAATTTCATCCACCTCATTAGAACTGATTCAAATGCATTCTTTTTAATAGCTAAGTAATATTCCATTTTGCATATGTACCACAACTTTCTTATCCATTCATCTGCTGATGGGCATCTAGGTTGCTTCCATGTCCTGGCTATTGGAAACAGTGCTGCAATGAACATTGGGGTACACATGTCTCTTTCAATTCTGGTTTCCTCAGACACCTTCTTTCTTTCGCTCTCTCTCTCTCTCTTATCTTCCTTCCTTTCTTTTTTGCTAAATTCTACACATTTCTAAGTTACTTTGAAGATATCTTAACCATTTTTTTCCCAAATTTCCCAAATTGGTTGTTTTTCATTGTTTCTTTCTTCCCTGTCTTGGACACAGGACACTCCACCACTGCAGAGATTCTCTAATGGACAATAATGCAAATACATATCCTGAAACAGCTACCATTTAGTGGTATCTTCATAGGAAGATACAGAGTTTCCTTTATTTTTATTTATTTTTCCCTTTTTTTTCTTTATTTATTAAGGGCACTGGGAAAACACCAATATGGGGATGCACTGGGGTAGCATTCTCCAGATATTGAGGAGTCTGGCTTGGTTTGGGGGCTGCAGTTGCCTATTTTTTCACTAATGCAGTCATAGTCCCTGAAGGGAATCCAAGCATGAAAGATGCAAAGAAACAGTGAATTGAAAGGCCCCTATGGGTACAAGTCTAAGTTGACTATGTTTGTGACGGTGACATTCATTTCCAGCCTGCTGCCAGCTCTGAAATCTTGGTTAGACAGAAGAGAAGAAGTTAATTGCCTCAGAGAAAAGGTCCCTGCATTAATTGTCACGTTAAAGTTCACATCACATTGAAGCTTTGAGCTCAGGTTCCTCTTAGCAGCTGGGCTCAGAGGAGCCATGGAATCTCATGTCTGTACATAATGACTCTCCTCCAGAGAAATTTTCCACTTCCACTGAGACCGGAATGTAAAAATATTTAGCTTGAACTATAATTTTAAAACCTCAGCATGTCCAGGAAGCCTAGGAGATAGAGGAAAGAATTTTGTCAGAGAAGTGGAGGTCTGAATGAGATACACCAAGAAGGGCTAATACTCAGAAGGCAGAGACTGAAGTGGACTAATGTGAATGTGAAGGGCAGAGGAGTCTGGCAGGCTACAGCCCATGGGGTCACGAAGAGTCAGACACAACTGAACAGCAAATGCTTTCACACTTTCACACTTAACTACTTATATTAAAGGAAGATTGTGATCAACATCATAGAACAAATGAGATAATATCCAGTGGGAGTTATGAGGATGGAAAAAAAATAATTTCTTCTCATGAGATAGGGGATGTCTTTTAGAAGAACTAATATTTCTGTTAGACCTTAAATGAAAGACATTTTTCAGACTTCTGTTTCAACTTCTGCCCTTCTGTAACAGACAAAGACAACAGTCCTTTGAATCACACTGAATGGCTGGTAAACAAAGGTAAAATCAACACAAACAGTAGGCTCCTGGTTTCTCTACCAAGAAGGGGCTTCCCGGGTGACTCAAGCAGTAAAGAACCCACCTGCCAATGCATGAGATGCAGGTTTGACCCCTGGGTAGGGAAGATCCCCTGAAGAAGGAAGTGGCAACCCACTTCAGTATTCTTGCCTGGAAAACCCCATGGACAGAGAAGCCTGACGGGATACAGTCCATGGGGCCACGAACAGTCAGACATGACTGAGTGACTGACCTCAGCACAGCACAAGTATAGGAAGAGTGTTGGACAGTCACTTAGTCCATTATCCTGTTTCCATGCAAGGCATTCAATCTTTCAACACAAATAGTTGTTAATTGATTTCATACTCCCTTGTAATGTCTCAGACTCTGGTGTTACTTAAGACCAATTTCCTCTCATTCAGCGGAAGCTTATTACTTGCTATTAATACAACCCTTCATATTCCAGAAAAAAGTCAGCTTATATACACATCAACAACACAATGGACATGAGTTTGAGCAAACTCTGGGAGATAATGAAGGACAGCAAAGTCTGGCGTGTTGCAGTTCACGGGGTGGCAAAGAGTCGGACACAAATTAGGGATTGAACAACAACAATATATTCCTGTAGTTAATCACATTCTCTATCACATGACCTTATAAAGAAAAACAGACATTATATTTTCTACTCACTATGCATTTTTGAGGGCCTTCCTTAAACCCTCTCACGTCATCAAAATATCCTATAAGTTGAAGCCTAAAGAATTGGACCTCGAACCCTGGGAATGCAGAAGTCAGGATTGAGAACAAGGAAACTGATTGTCCTCATCTCCCACTCTACTCAATGTCTATCCATTTTTTCATTTGAGCATAGCAATGGCCAGACCACCTTAAAATGGTATGATACTATAAACTCACAGTCAGTTAGCCTAAATTCCAAATAGTTTCATTGAAAAAATGAAAGGACTTGCATTGGCATTTGAGATTAAAAACAACAAAAGCAATTGGCTTCTCTTTTGACTGTTCTGGGTCTAGTTGTAAAGCGAACGAGGGTACTCTCCAGGTGTGGGACACAGGCGTCTCATTGCAGTCGCTTCTCTTGCTGCAGAGCATGGACTCTAGGGTGTGCAGGCTTCGGTAGTTGAGGTACAAGGGCTTAGTTGCCCTGTGGCACATGGGATCTTCCCACACCAGGCATTGGCAGTGGTTTCTTAACCACTGGACCATTAGGAAAGTCCCACAATTGGCCTTTTAAGTATGTCTCTAGGTCCCAACATTGTGTGAATGCAGCCTCCTCAGTGGAGACTGTGGCATTGGACCCTCTGCATCAAATCTGACCAACTAGCAAACCATACTCTGCTCGCTTTATGCTCTTGGCTTAAATGTGTTTAACCTTTGGAACAGAGCATTTGCTATTCATCTCCTAATGAGGCTCTTTGACTTAAGTCTTTGAGGTTTATTCATCTGAGTGGTTTCGCTTAAGCCTGCAGAAAAAAGAAAGGAAATAAAAATATTGCCAGGTTTAATACCGACTCTTTTTGTTAGAAAACCTGAACCTAGGAGTCTGTCAATGAAGACCTGGTGGTTGTCTTAGCATTTTAGTCACATGGAGGTGCAGGCAGGCTGATGCTCAGGCTCAGCTGGGTGGTGTTTAGGTTAACATTGCTTACAGTATCAACAGCAGTTAGTCTCCCCAGCGGGCTAGTTCTTGAACTTGTAGAGGGAAGTAGGGGGTTATTATTTCTGATCGTAATATTTATTATATTGAGTTGGCCAAAGAGTTCGTTTGGGTTTTCCATACCAGCATACAATATTTACTATGACTGTTACAAGAGTAAGGAAATCAATCACCAGAAATTAATCTTTCCTGAATAATTTCCTAGGAACATGGTATTTTAGGGGAAAGGACTTTCTGGATCTGTGTGAAATGTCCTGGACTAGGAATCAAGAGACCTGGTACTAATTAGCTAAATATGTCTAGTTGGGTCATGTCATCCTTTGGATCTCAGTTTTCTTTCCATAAAAAGGAACACTAATCTCTCTCCTCCCTAACACTCAAGGATACCATGAACACTGTGTGGGGCAAAAGATGTTAAAAGTCTTTAACATAGCTGTTGTTGTTGTTCAGTTACTAAGTCCTTTCCGACTCTTTGCAACCCCATGGACTGCAGCAATCCAGGCTCCCCTGTCCTCCACTGTCTCCCAGAGTTTGCTCATGTCTATTGAGTTGGCGATGCAGGAAAAATATGTGATTTCATTTTCTCTTTTGTCCTGATGGAGCAAATCAGACATATTTCTCCATCAATTTCCCTATGCCCACATACAGATGTTTCAGATTTGAAGGTACCAGGTACACCTGCAAAACTCACGGTTTAAACACAGAATAATGCCCAGAAATTATTGGACTGAGGATCCTGGACTTGGGACAGGAACACTATAGGCACTTCTGCTAACTATCCATTTCTCAAAGAATGTCATTAGAATTAGAGGCAGGAGACTTCCCTGAGAGCCCAGTGGTTAAAACTTCACCTTCCAATGCAGGGGCTGTGGGTTCAAACCCTGGTTAGGAAGCTAAGATCCCACCTGCCTCGTGGCCAAAAATAAATAAATAAATAAATAATGTAAAATAGATCAATATTATAACAAATTCAATAAAGATTTTAAATGATCCGCAGTTTTTTAAATCTTTTAAAAAATGAATTAGAGGTGGGAAGAACCTACATATCACATATTAAAGCAAAAGGAGACCTGTATAGATGAAAATCTCTAAAATAGATATCATGGATTGTGAAATAACCAAAAACATTCCACTTGCGGTGACTAAGGCAGGTATACTTATAAAGAAGTGATGAAGGGGATGATGGAATTGCTGCTCATTGTTAGTAGGAGGTGTGAAAGCTCCTTACCCCAAACCTGACAAAGAATTGATCACTAGTCCTGGTCTTTAGCATAACCCATATTTGGAGCAGAGAAAAAAAGAATAGTCAATGTTTCCTTGGGGGCTGGAAATTCATGGGTCTGGTTTCAGAAATCCCTGCAGACAGTTTGATTCAGTGACGAGGCTTGTTCGATCCTCCTACTCAGGCACACTCAGACCACGCACAGTTGACCAGACATTCACTAATGTCTCAGAGGCAAGATTCTGTGACTTTTACTCTGGTTTCCATCTGATCAGAAACACAGTCTGCAGAGATCCTGCTCAGAGATGGGTCTTTTCACACTATATAGAACTCAGAAAAATAGAAAATGGTCTTTGAATAGAGCTTGGGCTTTGAAGTCAAACAAATGTAGAATCGAATCCCAGTTCTATCGATTATTATCTAGAAAATGACGGGTTATCTCTGGGCTTCAATGTCTCTATCTGTCAATTGATAATAATTGTGTCTTCCTTCTGTGGCTGTTGGGAAGATTTAAAGCACCCTGGCATTCTTTCTGACATGGCTAAGAAGTTCTGAGTGACGGTTCCCTTCTCCTTCATGTAAGATTTAGGAGTAGCTGGCACCCAGCAGGCACCTTCCTGGCAGAAACAATGGTTATACCTGCATTTGTACAGGTTCAAGAGAAGACATAATATGTGCTTCATACAGAGATAGTTCAGAAAAGAACAAGAATCTGAATTCTCTAAATATGGTAACCAGATTATTAAGCAATTTCCTGGAAACCATATCTTGTTTTTTGTTTATTTGTAAGCTTATTTATTTCTTTATCTGCAAAGGAAAGATAATATTGGCATTATTATTTGGAAAACTTGATTCACAGCTGTGGAAAATATCTTTCAAACACCTAAGCAACCCTAGGTCTTTCAGAAAGTATTGCATGTTTTGGATGTCCCTGGGGGCTCAGCGGTAAAGAATCTGCCTGCAATGCAGGAGACACAGGTTCCATTCCTGAGTCAGGAAGATCCCCTAGAGGAGGACATGGCAACCCAATCCAGTGTTCTTACCTGGAGAATCCTATGGATGGAGGAGCCTGATGGTCTACAGTCTGTTTAATTAGTCCCAAATTCCTTTGAAATGCACTAGAGTGGAGGTAACTGCTTAACCAAAGAAATGTACTGTCAATGCATATTTCCAGCATAATGGCCCTGTTTTTTAAATTAGAAAATGAGGGTTAAAATCATCGTCCAATAACAAAGCAATTCAATCTGAAATATACATAACAAATACTTCTTATATAATGATGACTAAAAATAAATAATCATCTCATCCTTCAGGTATTTGTTATTATTAGTAGTTTTTAGGATTATCTTTAGTCTGTATCTATTAAAGAGCCAGCCCATTTTAGAGATTAAATATATCAGAGAGAAACAGACAGTAAAATGTATAATGGGGAAGGAGAAAAGAAGGCTTGAGAAAATTGAGCGAGGTAAGCTAGTCTGGTAGAGTTGGTGAAATGTCATAGTACCAGAAAGGGATTGAATCCTGGTATATTTGGTGAGAGGTGGCACAGCAAGATTTGGGGAGATAAAAGGAAGAGTTGTGTTTAAAACAGTAAGCAAAGAAGATGCCTGCCTTTTCCTCCCACCAGGTCTTAGCAAAATTTGGAGAATTAATGAACTAATATCTGCAAAGTATTTAGAGACCATGGAATGAAAGAGCTATAGACGTCCCAAGTAGTATTATAATTTTATTAAACACTTATTGAACATGATACAGAATATATAGGTACCTATACTTTCTACCCAGAGGGTTGAGAATGTAATTGCAATGTTTTTATTAATCATCTCAGGAGCAGAGGGAATTCTAGCTAACTAATACATTTGATATATCTCTGAAGAATTCAGATAGATATTGCATCCGGTCAACATCATTTGCTCCCTGAAATATTTAGAACATATTTGAGGTGTTGTCACTCTGCAGTGCTAATACCGACACTGATACAAATGATGATAATAAAAACTAAAGTAATAATATGCCAGAAACTTTGGTGTGTATTCCATGTATGTAATCTATAATCTTGACAACAAATTCTGAGAGAGAAGAATAACATCCCTATTATAGAGATGAGTAAATTGAGACCTAGGGAAGTTATCTGATACTACACAAGTAAGTAAAGAATCTGCCTGTAATGAGGGAGACCTGGTTTTGATCCCTGGGTTGGGAAGATTCCCTGGAGAAGGGAAATGCTACCCACTCCAATATTCTATCCTGGAGAATTCCATGGTTACAGTCCATGGGATTGCAAAGAGTCAGACACAACTGAGTCACTTTCACTTTAACTTTTTTCACACAACTAGGAAGTAATATATTCAACCTTATAAGCCAGCGAAGACTAGCTCCTGCATCATGATTTTTTGTTTTTGTTTTTTCATTATCATATAAGATAATTGGATAGCCCAGGATTATAATAAAAGTGGTATGACACTGTCTTTAACTAAGAGTTCTTTACATGTGTTCCATAGACCTGTAAAGTATTTACGGAATGTCATGAAATGCTTTACAACCTTGCATACTTAATGTTATGCTTTTTTTCTAGTGAATAAGTCTAGACACTTCATGAGATTCTTGAAGGAGTAGTCCAAGTAGGGGTAAGAACCACTGTGCCCACCTTGTCATTGTTATTTAGTCACTCAGTCATGTCTGACTCTTCTGTGACCCCATGGACTGTAGCCCACCAGGCTTCTCTGTCCATGGGGTTTCCCAGGTGAGAACACTGGGGTGGGTTGCCATTTCCTTCTCCAGGGATTTTCCTGACTCAGGGATCCATCCTGCATCTCCTGCGCTGGCAGAAGGCCAGGTGAGCCCGGTGCCTACCTTGAGGAAACTCTCCTTATTGAGCAGAGTCAAAAATATGCTTATACTGAGTCTAGTCCTTAACAACTCAGCTCAGACATTAGGGCTGTCAGGGTATGTCTCTGGCAGGGGTGGGATTGGGTGGAGTGGTGACGGGGTGGAGATGAGTGTCAGATTCAGGATCTTTCTTTCCGTTCCCTCAGCTGACTTCCACCTCCTTTCTTTTTCGGTCTTCTCTTGTGAGCCAGATACTGGAAAACACACCAAGGGCTGTACCCAGCCTAGTCCCAGGTTCTAGTTCTGTACATGCTCCCTGACTCCCACAGAAGAGACAGCTACAACTTCATGGATGTACAACCCAGGATAAACCCTTATTCAAGACATTAATTTGCATACTAACTCTTTGCTTATGTGTTCATCCCCTTCATCAGACTCTGTGTTTTCCCTAGGCAAAAGCTGTATCACATTGGTCTTTTGATTTCATACAGCTCATATATAGAGCCTAGTGCCTAGAATATAGTCAGTACTCAAAAAATAAATAAATAAATAAATTGTTGTATAGGTAGATGGATAGATTAAGTGAATGTATTTATTATAGGCTTGAAAGCTAAGACATTGAAAGATGTATATTAATGGACAAGAACTCACTAATTTTGTTTGAGTTATACACAGATGTTAGTAAAATCAATGATGAATATGAAAAGGGAATACATTTCACACATAGATTGATGCTTTCCCTATACTAACAGGTGTAGACCGATGATCTGGTATAGTAGAACTTTGCCAAGGGTATTTAGGAGAATAAAGTTAGATGATTGGAAAGCCATCGTGTACAACAAAGCTTCTATCAGTTGTCCTATCCTCTGCAAAAGCCACTGTAGCTGACTTTCCAGCTCCTGCTTTCTGCAACTTTGCTTAATAGAGAGTGAAGGCCTCTCAGGCACACAAAAATCTAATATTAACATCTCAGCAATGTATTCAAGCTGCCAGCTACCCATCTGAGCTACAGATCCTTGGAGTAGCCTAAAAGGACAGAAGAATTCCTGCTATTTTAGAGTATCTTTGACTGTGAAGAGGATAACAATTTTAAACAATCTATCAGAATTACATTTAGTGAAAATTCCTGGCTTGTTAGCCTGGCTAATCTTTGAGTTCTCTGTATTTGAACAAAACGCTGTTATCTCTTATTCCATCCATTCCTGTGGTGAGCAATGGGTTGGTACTCACTGCTGGAACCAGTCTTGATGATATCATCCTCATCACCATGGGAACGCCGTCCTTTTACAGAGATGAGAGTTAAGTCCACCCTAAAAAAAAGTCCAAGGGCTCTCTTGAAGTATAATCAGAATTCTCCAGTGGGATTTAGGTATAATCTGTGAGGGGTGACATGAAAGAATAAGTATTTCTGAATTTTACTGAAAGCCTGCTGAATTCCAAGACTTAAAAAAAGAAAATCCTATCTTCAAATAAAGAGATAAAAAGAGTATACTTTTACAAAGGCAGTTAGGTATTTACCCAGACGGATAATCTATGTTTTTATACTTTCTGGGTACACTAGAATATCCTTCCAACTCTCAAATGAGCCCTGCTGCCTGGCCTCTCAGGAGACTAGAACTTCAGAACAGAGAAAAGTTGTCTGGACTTATTTTGGTATAGCTCTCCGGATCTTTCAGGTGGTGAAACGGTTGTGCATTTGCTACTCTTTGGTAAAGTATACTGACTTCATGAATATGTGGCTTTTTTTTTTTTTTCATTTCTTCAATGAGGATTATCATAGGAAAGTTCTGAGACTTTCACATAGGGGAAAAAAGCAAAAAGATTTTTGTGACATGAGAGAGAACACTTCAGTTCCTAAATGGGTGTGTTACACACTCCCTGAATCCAGTGACCTCTACAGAAAACTCTGCCTATGTCAACATTGAGGCTACAGAGATGATTTTTTTTTTCATTAGTCTGTCTTTAAAGTTTCACTCTTTGGGGAGACTATTTGTCCTGGTTTGTATGTAATCTCAAAAGCCATGGACAAGCCCATGGGAACCTGTCAGTATTGATGTCATTTGTTTTTTTCCCTTAATGAAGTCAAAGATTTACTTTATACACATTCAAGTCAAGCAAAATACTTTTGTACTCATCTTCATTAGGGACATCCCAGGTAGCTGGGTGGGAAAAGAATCTGCCTGCCAAGGCAGGAGACGAAGGAGCCTATTGGGTTGGATTCCTGAGTTGGGAAAATCCTCTGGAGGAGGAAATGGCAACCCACTCTAGTATTCGTGCCTGAAGAATCCCATGGACAGAGGAGCCTGGAGGGCTACAGTCCATATGGTCACAAAGAGTTGGACAGGACTAAGCAGCTGAGCGTGCACATGCACACATCTTGATTGGAATGACAACTTATCCCATAAGCCCACTCGCTACAAAAGCAGGCTGAAAGTTATATTCCCTTTAATTTGCTATGTTAAACTAATTTGGATTTGTCCACATTGATTTTTTGGGCAAGATTAAACCAACCCTGTCCTCATTTGTACTTCTATCTTCATAGTCTGCTGTGCTCATTTTTCTGGTCACACTTGCCTAGATGATCTAGACATTTAGGAACATGAGTCTAAAGTCTGGGGATTGAGTCCTTTCTTCTATGTGATACTGCCCTTCCATCAGCCCTCAGTTTCAGGAAGACCCAGTACATTACTTGACAAGGACAAAGTGAACTAGGATGGCGTCACATGCACACATTTTTATTTGTTTTTATTTATTTGTATTCCAAGAAATATCTTGGCTGGTGCCTTCAGCAGCTGGTGGGACCCTGACAGAGCCAGCAGAGTCCTTTGAAGTATCGGGCCCGTAATTCTGCTTCGGAAGTTGAAGAAGTGAGGGCAAAGGGACTAGATCCTTGCCTTCTAGGATTTTGAGCCCCTGACTCTGAGTCAAATATTGGGGAAAGTTGACAGGTTAAAGAAATCAAGATACTTTCAAAGAGCAAGACATCCTTTCCCTCTTATATCTGGGATAAATGTCCCTCAGTCTCAAGCTCAAAGAAATGCTTCACCTTAACTTAAAATCACACAACTGGTGGGTGATGGAAGTGCACTTCACCCCTTACTCCAAGATCCAGGATACAAAATTTCTGTCTTTTAAAAAAAAAATTTTTATTGGAGCATAGTTGATTTACAACGTTGTGTTAGTTTCTGTGGTCAGCAAAGCCGACCCCATGGACTATAGCCTACCAGGCTCCTCTGTCCATGGGATTTTCCAGGCAAGAGTACTGGAGTGGATTGCCATTGCCTTCTCCAGGGGATCTTCCTGACCCAGGGATCGAACCCAGGTCTCCCGCATTGTAGGCAGGCGCTTTACCATCTGAGCCACCAGGAAAGTCCAGTTATATACATACATATATATATATATATCTCCACTCTTTTTTAGATTCTTTTCCCATGTAGGATCATTTCAGAGTCTTGAATAGAGTTCCCTGTTCTATCCAATAGGTACTTATTAGTTATCCATTTTATACATAGTAGTGTGTATACATCAACCCCGATCTCCCGATTTAGCCTCCCCCCTGCCCTCTTGGTAACTCTACAGTTTGTTCTCTACATTTGTGACTCTACTTTCCTTTTGTAAATAAGTTCATTTGCACCTATCTTTTTTAAGATTCTACATAAAAGTGTTATCATGATATTTGTCTTCGTCTGACCTCACTTTATTCAGTATGACAATCTCCAGGTCCATCCATGTTGCTGCAATTTCTGTCCTTTTTTTTTTTTTTTTTTTTTTTTAAGTAAGCAGACTAGAAACTGTTGAGAGCTATTCTTGAATTTTTATCCAGATGTCATTCTGGTGTGTGAATCGTTCAGTACATTTCCTTTATCCCCCAACTCCACCACACATTGTAATTTTATCTTCACAGAGGGCACAGCAGTATCATGAGACAAAGTTCATCTTATTTTTGCCAACCTTAATAAGAGACAAATAAAGGGCAGTAAAGGTACATCTAGCAAACTTGATCTTTAAAAAACCTAAACTTTAACTTCAACAGGGAATTTTTAAAACCAGCTCATTTTGGGAAGCTTTTGAAATTTTGCACTTACTTGAAGATCATAGGAAATTGAATTAAGAGACTCTTTGACCCTCTGTTAACTGGGACATAGATCAGGGCTCACTGGCTGCTGACTTGTGTTGGCAAAGTAATTTGAGCAATTCATCCACAACCTGCCTTCTGATCTGTAACATAGAGGTAAGAACTCATGATTGCTTTAGTTTCATTGATTGGGTGCTCAAGAGATTGTAGGAACTAGAATGTAGTGATAGTGCAGACACAGTTCAATACCCAGCCCACAGGATTGTTAAAAAGGAATCCTCCGAAAGTGCAAACCTAATCAATACCCCAATACCCATTCCCCACCTTTACACCCTTTGGTAACTTCCTCCCCATAACAACACCAAGCGTCTCATTCCGATATGTAAGCTGACCACTATCTAGTCCATCTTCAAACCATCGCTTACCCTTCCTACCACACAGACCAGCATTTCCCCCCTTAAATGCTGTTCCTCTGCACATATAGACTTACCATGTGGAACTTCTTCCTCCTACCATCTCTACTTGCAAGATCAGCTATTCTAGGGAGCCTCCTACCTGTCTGCCTGAGACATGTTAGGGATTTCTCCCACCATATTATAGCACCTTCCAGAGGGCGCTCATCACACTATACTGTGATCAGCAGTTTTCTTATGCATACATGGTTATTTCAAGAGCTCTTTGAGAGCAGAGCTTATCTCCTGCTCAATTTTATATTTCCATATCTACCTTGGCATGCAGTAAAACAGTAAATGAAAACCCAGTATTTGTGCTTTAAGAAGAAATTGGGACAAAATATGCCACTTGACTTACTTGTCACTATCTCATAATTTCTTAATCTCAGTTTCTGAAGCCTGAGTAACCTATATGCCATGCAGAAGCACATATACATTTACTTCAGGCATATTTTATGACTCTTGAAATTTGTAAGCCAACATTTGTGGTTCAGTTTAGGTACAAACTGAATTCCCAAGGGCTGAGCTGTGACAAGGATGAAGGTGAATGATAAGGAAGAGCAGAGGAATACAGACTGTAGTGGTAGTATGTAAAATTCAAAAGGTTTCAGTTGTGAACTGACCGGGGAAGTCTGATATCCAAGTCCAGGGAACCAGTTCGATGCCAGGACCAGCATGTTCGTGAATAATAAAAGGAGACACAATGCTTATTGAGAAAACACCAAGACAGAAAATTTTCAGGTAGAGAGAAACTTATAAAACTGTAGACATTTTCAAAAAGTGGTAGATGGCTGAGGCATACTTTTCACCTCCAGAAAACCATTTATTTATTTTCCCTGAAAATCAATTCCCTTTTCAGGTTTTACTTTGTCTTTCAGCATACTACTGTCTCCTAGTCACCTCAGAATATAAAACTTGCAGACTTTGGAGCTTTTTGTACTCTTTTATTTCCAATCATTAACTATAATAAAAATCATAATTGTAAGAATTAGGTTTGTTTATTAAGCTAAGAGGTCCTTTGAGTATAAAGGCTATGAAAAACATATTTGAGATGCAGTAACTTCATCAAGGAACTTCATCTAAAAATTCATGAGCACTTCTCTAAGAATTCTACTAAAGCATGAACTTAATTCAAACAAAAGATAACCAGGGAAACTTCAACATATAATTCATAGTGTGTGTGTGCGTGCGTGCATGTGTGTGTTGTGTACACACACTCACATTCTACAGTACTAATACTCTAGAAGCAAGAGTAAAACATCATGGAGATATGAGAGAAATGGTAGTAAGTAAACGTTACCCGTTTTTGAAAAGATAAAAGAGTATGACTAAAAAATTGGGAAAGGAGAAAATGGAATAACACGATTGACTGTTAAATATATGTATGTATTTACCAAGTGACAGTCAAAGCCTATCACTGGAAAGTAAACTTCTTGTTGTTTAGTCACTAATTGTATCAGACTCTTTGCCTCCCCATCGACTATAGCCTGCCAGGATCCTCTGTCCATGGGATTTTCAGGCAGTAATACTGGAGCGGGTTGCCGTTTCCTTCTCCAGGAGATCTTCCTGACTCAGGGATCAAACCTGAGTCTCTTCTGTCTCTTGCATTGGCAGGTGAATTCTTTACCACTGAGTCACCTAGGAAGCCCAAAACCTGATTTGAGTCACTCATGTGCCCATGAAAATGATCTTTTTCTTGAGGACCAGCAATCATAGCCGGCTTAAGTTATCCTAGAATGCACATCTTTGGATTGGTAAAATCTAATCCCCATCTTTAACTGATCAGACACCTTGCTCACATTTGTAAGATATGTGAAATAATAATTATTGGTTGCTGTAGAATGAAGACAGTTTATTATTAAATACCTTGTGTAGTTCATTGCACTCAATAAGTGTTATTATTATTTTATTGTTGTTACTTTTGTTGCTATTATTGTTTTTGTCTAGCATTAACCTCCAAGGTTAGCTTGAAAATATAACCTAATTTTCTATTAATAACCCATTACAGATCAGTCATGTAAAAATTTATTTAAACCTGTTTAGGAATGATAATTCCTGTTTCACTTCTTAAAGTAATGAGTTCCATAAACTTTATTGCCTGCTGTGTAACATGGCATTTCCTTTAAATTGTTTTACCTTAGCTTTCCCAAGCCTCAATGGATTCTTCACAGCTTTAAAAAGAAACAGTATTTTGTTCGTAAGTCTGTTTTGATCTGACTCACACCCTGAAATTTGTATAGATGCCAATCGCAGCCTTTCACACTCATGATTATTCTAGACCCAATAATTTATTTTATTGTTTTTAAATTTGATATTAAACCTAGTACTAACTTTGTAAGTCAAATGAAGGAAAAATATCATTCAAGGATAGAAACTTCTCTTTGGTCTTATCCTTTATAGTCTGTGCTACCCTTGGCTTTAGCTTGGAGTTCTGAGGGTCCAGATGATTTTGATCAGAATTCCTTGGAAGACTTTGGAGAAATAATACCTAACATGGACCCAAACATTAACATTAGTTTAAAGACCAGGGTGTGAACCTGCACTTCCTGCATTGGAAGGTGATGTCTTAACCACTGAACCACCAGGGAATGCTCCATACATGAAGAAGGATCCTCCATAAGGATCCTCTCCCTCAGATTGAGGGAGTTTTCCTAGAATCTTTCTTTTCTGTATGTACCTTTTTGTTTTAACCTTATCATTTTTTCTGAGTACATTTTAGGGATTAGCATTGGTGCCAGCACTTCGTGAGAGACAAAAAGAGACGTGAGGTATGATTTACGTCTTTGTGGACCAATAATCTAAGGGTAACTAGATGGACATAGAAAAAATCGAATACAAGACAGTGTAGGTTACCTGTGCTATGCAAATCAGACAAAATTAGCATAAGAAAGATACTGGTATACTTCACTAATATACTCAAAATCCCTGGCAAGGGAAGATATCAACTAGGAGAAAAATATGTATGATTGTATATATGTGTATAAAGCTTCTCCTATAGCTCAGCAGGTAAAGAATCCACCTGCAATGCAGGAGACATGGGAGATGCGTGTTTGATCCCTGGGTCAGGATGATCCCCTGGAAGAGGTAAATAGCAACCCCCTCCAGTTTTCTTGCCTGAAAAATTCCATGGATAGAGGATCTTGGCAAGCTACAGTCCAAAGTGTTGCAAAGATACTCTTTTATAATTTTTTATGTACTCAAATAGTTTAAAAATCAAATAGCTTGAAAAATTCCATGGATAGAGGATCCTGGCAAGCTACAGTTCAAAGGGTTGCAAAGATACTATTTTATGATTTTTTATGTACTCAAATAGTTTAAAAATCAAATACCTATCAACGCTTTGCAGCTTAAAAAGCAATTTTCTGCCCCACCCACTCTCAGCAGCAATCCCAGATGCAATTCATGTCCAAATCTTAGACTTCTTTTTCTAATATGAGCCAAAATATTTCAAAACAGTATTTATATGTCTCTCATCTCTATTTGTTTCCATTTCAGATGGGTTCGATTGACTTCCTCCATTGTAAAAGGGGGTTTTGCTTTCTTACAACTCTTGAAACATATACATTCTCACATAGACATGTGCACTTTATTCATGCATACACACCACAATCTTCTCACATTGGCCCATGTAGTTATGCTACAATTTTTAGTTAAAAATTATCATTTAGGAACTTCTCTGGTGATCCAGTGGTTAACACTCCACCTTTCAACGCAAGGCGTGCAGGTTTCATCTCTGGTCAGTTAACTAGGGTCTCACATGCTGTGCAGTGCAGCCAAAAAATTCTTTTAAAAATTAAAATTAAAAAGTAATTATTTAACTTTTTATGACTGAGATAAATAATTTTGAATTTAACTTTCGTACATTAAGTTTTGGGGCTTCCCCGATGGCTCAGACAGTTAAGAGTCTGCCTGCAATGCAAGAGACCCAGGTTCGATCCCTGGGTCAGGAAGATCTCCTGGAGAAGGAAATGGCACCCCACTCCAGTATTCTTGCCTGGGGAATCCCATGGACAGAGGAGCCAGGCAGGCTACAGTCCCTGGGGTTGCAAAGGGTCAGATGCAGCTAGACTGAGCAACTCACACATTCACTTTCCCACAAGTTTAGGTGTGTATTACACATCCTTTACCATCTTTCTGTTTTCTTTGGGGTTGATCATTGAATCAACCCCTGATTCCCTCCCCTCCCCTCTCTCCCTCTTCTTCTTCTCTTTCCTCCTCTCGCTACCCCCCCAACCCCTCTCCCTCACCTCTCTTCCTCTCCCTCCCTATCCCT
The DNA here is from genome assembly GCF_033118175.1 of Dama dama. Classification (NCBI taxonomy): domain Eukaryota; kingdom Metazoa; phylum Chordata; class Mammalia; order Artiodactyla; family Cervidae; genus Dama; species Dama dama. The sequence continues at coordinate 19,690,972 of NC_083682.1, read as the reverse complement.
TTTCATTTTCTAGGAACCTAATAGTCATTTATAAATAAACATTCTTTTAGTAGTTTAAATATTGTTTTGGCCAAAAAGTCCATTTGGCTTTTTCCATAAGATGTTATAGAAAACCCAAACAGACTTTTTGGTCAACCCAGTATCTTCTCAAAATTTCAGCTACTAAGCTAATCTATCAGTTCTCATTTATTAGAGATGCCCCTCTGGATGCCCTTCCTCATTGTGAGCTGGCCTGCTCCAGGCTTAATCTCAGCTGTCCTCAGACTGCCTTTACTCTCACTAGGGAGGGCATTCCTTTTATTTCTTTCTGATTCTTGGATATCATACCTTGAGTATTCTTGTTTGTTTCTTCATTTTACTGAAGCATTCTCTTTAGCAGGCTCCTTAGAATATATACTTGGGGAATAATTATTTGAGTGCTTGCACATCTAAAATTATCTTTATTTCTGCTTCATTCTTATTCATTGCTTATCTAGAGAGAATCTTGAATTGGAAATTCTAGTTCCTCAAAATGTTCAAAGCATTAGTGCATTTTCTTCTATTTTCTAATGTGGATGTTGACAAATATGATTTTTGATCTTTTGTATGTGACTTTATTTCTATCCAGAAATTTTAAAAATCTTCTCCCAAGATTTTTGGAACTTGATGATAGTATTCTTGGACATGGTTCCTTTATTTTTCAGTCATTATCCTGAGTACATATTGAGTCTGTGAATCAAGAAATTTTATGTCATGTTTCCTCCTATTTACTGATTTATTTTATGCTTCTTCCTCTACTTTCTCTCTTCTCTCTGCTACTTCTATTAGTTGATATTGGAGATTTAAACTGACTTAGCATTTCTCCTGTTTTCATACCCTTATTCTATTTTACTTCTGTTTTTCACTTTCTGGAATATTTCTTTGGCTTTAGTCTACAGCTCTGAATCGAATTCTTATATCTGCTCTCATCTTTAATTTGTAAGACTTTTTGTTCTGGGAATTATCCTTTTCTAGCTCATTTCCTTCTTATCTCAAGGAATCAATAAGCTGAATCTTGTACCTCTGAAGATTGCAAATTTTTTCAAGTTTCCTTCTGATCCTTGAATTGCTTTTCTCACCTTCAATTTCCCTTTTTAACATTTTTTTTGTTGTTTTTTGATCTTTGTCTTTTATATGAAAAGTGTTCCTCAAGTACCTGGTGCTTCTTAGCAGATGGTTAACATTTAAAGAGTGAGTGAGTTCACTGGATTCTATTTGCCTTACAGGGACTTCTTAGTTGGTGTGGGTTTGCCTGGCTGGGAGAACTGAAGGACCCATTCTCATTAGCATGTGATGTCTCAGTTCATTTTCTCAGAAATAAGTCATTAATCTAGATCTCTAAAGCTCTTATCAAGAAACTCATGAGTTCAGCATATACTATGGATGATCTCCTAGTAGAGACTGACTTTCAGCCAAGTGAGGAAAGGAGACTGACTATGTGGGGAACAGGATCACCATTCTATGTAGAGACTTTCAGTAAACATTCGGGTCTGGTGGTCAGGTGTCCAAATTGTTTCTGATTCACATCTTCTTTGAGTAAGTTTCTAATCTTCTGTCTGGAAGAGAAGGGTCAGTTTCCATTCACTGCTGGGTGAAGAAGGAGATCTGGAGCTGAGGGATATGTAATAGTGTTACCAGAAAAAGTACAGTCCACCAGGTTAAATATGACAATAAGATAAACATTTTTTTTTCTATATATGACCGAAATTAAATTGTTGTTGTTTTTTTAAACTGACATTCAAATTTAACTGAAAAGGGTGGCAAAGGGTGAGATGGTTAGATAGTATCACTGACTCAATGGACATGACTTTGAGCAAACTCTAGAAGGCAGTGAAGGACAGGGAAGCCTGGCGCACTGCAGTCCATGGGATCGCAAAGAGTTGTGCATGAATTTGTGACTGAACAACAGTAACAAAAATTCATTTTTACTTGGGAATCCTTGCAACCCTACTCTGAAATGACTATAGACTTTAACTACTATTGTTGATTTTAAGTTAATCTGCACTTCTGCTTTCCAAGGTACCTGGCTCAAGTCACTAGTTTTTGAAGGTTTCTGGGGTTCTGTGGAACTGGAGTTACCAACCTGCCTGACTTCAGGCTCTACTACAAAGCCACAGTCATCAAGACAGTATGGTACTGGCACAAAGACAGAAATATAGATCAATGGAACAGAATAGAAAGCCCAGAGATAAATCCACGGACCTATGGACACCTTATCTTTGACAAAGGAGGCAAGGATATACAATGGAAAAAAGACAATCTCTTTAACAAGTGATGCTGGGAAAACTGGTCAACCACCTGTAAAAGAATGAAACTAGAACACTTTCTAACACCATACACAAAAATAAACTCAAAATGGATTAAAGATCTAAATGTAAGACCAGAAACTATAAAACTCCTAGAGGAGAACATAGGCAAAACACTCTCCGACATAAATCACAGCAGGATCCTCTATGACCCACCTCCCAGAATATTGGAAATAAAAGCAAAACTAAACAAATGGGACCTAATGAAACTTAAAAGCTTTTGCACTACAAAGGAAACTATAAGTAAGGTGAAAAGACAGCCCTCAGATTGGGAGAAAATAATAGCAAATGAAGAAACAGACAAAGGATTAATCTCAAAAATATACAAGCAACTCCTGAAGCTCAATTCCAGAAAAATAAATGACCCAATCAAAAAGTGGGCCAAAGAACTAAACAGACATATCTCCAAAGAAGACATACAGATGGCTAACAAACACATGAAAAGATGCTCAACATCACTCATTATCAGAGAAATGCAAATCAAAACCACAATGAGGTACCATTACACGCCAGTCAGGATGGCTGCTATCCAAAAGTCTACAAGCAATAAATGCTAGAGAGGGTGTGGAGAAAAGGGAACCCTCTTACACTGTTGGTGGGAATGCAAACTAGTACAGCCACTGTGGAGAACAGTGTGGAGATTCCTTAAAAAACTGGAAATAGAACTGCCATATGACCCAGCAATACCACTCCTGGGCATACACACCAAGGAAACCAGATCTGAAAGAGACACGTGCACCCCAGTGTTCATCGCAGCACTGTTTATAATAACCAGGACATGGAAGCAACCTAGATGTCCATCAGCAGACGAATGGATAAGGAAGCTGTGGTACATGTACACCATGGAATATTACTCAGCCATTAAAAAGAATTCATTTGAATCAGTTCTAATGAGATGGGTGAAACTGGAGCCCATTATACAGAGTGAAGTAAGCCAGAAAGATAAAGACCAATACAGTATACTAACGCATATATATGGAATTTAGAAAGATGGTAACGATAACCCTATATGCAAAACAGAAAAAGAGACACAGAAATACAGAACAGACTTTTGGACTCTGTGGGAGAAGGCAAGGGTGAGATGTTCTGAGAGAATAGCATTGAAACAAGTATACTATCAAGGGTGAAGCAGATCACCAGCCCAGGTTGGATGCCTGAGATGGGTGCTCAGGGCTGGTGCACTGGGAAGACCCAGAGGGACGGGATGGGGAGGAGGTGAGTGGGGGGGGGGGGGGGCGGTCAGGATGGTGAACACATGTAAATCCATGGCTGATTCATGGCAATGTATGGCAAAAACCACTACAGTGTTGTAAAGTAATTAGCCTCCAACTAATAAAAATAAATGGAAAAATAAATAAATAAATAAACAGAACCCTCAAAGTGGAAAAAAAAAAAAAAGTGACACTGCTTCTGGCTTATTCTTGCCCTGTACCACCAGCATAATTTTCTATTTTCTTTTCCATACTAAGGCAGCTAACATTTCCCAGCTCATTTTCAGTTTCTAAAATGCTCTTATTATTTTCTTTCATTCTCTCTATACTTGGGAGTTTATATTAAACACACACACACACACACACACACACAACTCTTTACTTCCATTTTGGTTTCATATGTTCCTTCACTTGCTGTGTTTAATCAGGATTATGCAATAATATTTCTAAATGTTTGAATAAGAAGATTCCATCATGGCTGCCTGGTTAAACATGATTCATCTTCCCTTTCTTTCTAAATCCCACTAAATGATGCCAAAAGATTTAAAAACCTAACGGTTGTGGGAGAACATGTTTCAAGTCGTTTTTTGGAAGATGGAACATTTTAACTGACTGTCTAGAATGGAGGGCACTTCAGCTCAGTATCTGGATGTGGGGAGACTGGTACGGAACAGGAGGTTTTCCCACTCTGCCAGACCACTCACTCATCCTTAGGAAGTACCAGGAGCCTCAGCAATTGAGCTGAGAGGCTGGGCTGACAACAGGCTTGCTAGTCTGTGGTCTCAGTATAGAAAATCCTTAGAAAGGTCCCCAGGTGCTGGGCATCTGGGTAAATATCCTCAACCCTACCCCCACCCAGATGCAGAGCCAATCATTCTCTAGAGAAACAGAAACGGAAAGAACCTCTTTTGTATATCAACACAGAAGCTAGCAGGAGCAACCTAAGAGGCCCAAAATAGCAAGACTAATGAAAAATATACACAGAGAGGACCTCACTGTCCTTTCCCTGTCTTGCTTCCAGAATTCTTCCAGGAATGTATAGACATTCTCCCTGCATATAAGAGATTAGGAGAGTCTCTAGAGATAGAATAATAGCTCAGAGCAAAAATCTCCCTCCATACACTGATACTGAAGTGTTTGATCCCTAATGAAGAGGATAACTTATGACTTTATTGTCCGCAAGTGCTACTCAGAACCCAAAAGAAATTCTTGAGTTCTATACATAATTCCAACCAGCTTTTTATGCCTTTACCCTTCAACATAAACAAACATGAATAATCAGACTGATTTTTGAAGTACCACTGATATGAAAGAAAAAGCAAACAGAAAATGGAGGTTTGGAAAAGGAAAACAATACCTAGAGCACAAAATATCCTTTAAAACACTACAATTAATACTTTTTTAGAGCAAACAAGACATCGAATTCATCAAAATATTAAAAGAACAGAGTGCTACAAAGTGAAGTAATCAAACAAAAAATAGTTATATATTAAATAAATTGGTGGCTGAATATTAAATTAAATTATATTAAATTGGCAACTGAAAAACAATAACAATATTAAATATAACTACAGCAAACTAATAACCAAAAGTTTGGTAGATAAAATTAAGGAAATCTCCCAGAAAGTAAAACAAATTAAAAAAAAAAAAAAGAGGAGGAAGAAAGATACTAAAATTGAGGGTAAACTAAAGATAGGTGGGATTTCCAGGAGACTCAGTGGTAAAGAACATGCCTGTCAATGCAGGAGACATGGGTTCGATCCCTGGCCTAGGAAGATCCCCTAAAGAAGGAATGGCAAACCACTCCAATATTCTCGCTTGGAAAACCCCATGGACAGAGGGGCCTGGTGGGCTACAGTCCATGGGGTCTCAAAAGTTTGCATACAACTGAGCTACTAAACAGCAATAATAACAAGGACAGATACAGCAAGACCACCATCCAACTTGGGGTTGAAGAAAAATGGAAGCAGATTGGAGAAAGTCACCAAAGAAATAATATGAAAACTTTCTCAGAACTGACAGATGCTTGCAAGTGTCCAAAATGTTAAATCTCTCTCTCTCTCTCTGACACATACACACGCACACATGAACATATGAATGTTCTTCTGAGGTTTCACAACAATGGGACAAAAAGAAAGTTTAGTGAGAAAATAAAAGATTGACCACACCAAAGATAAAGGACATTGATGGATTCTTCCATGAGCAGTCTGGGATTCTGGAAGATAGTAATTCTCAGGGAAAATTATTTCCAAACCAGAATGCTATATCCAGCCTAAATATTTACTCATGTTTAGAGAAATGATTCGAAAATGTTAATGCATAGGCAAATCCCCAGGGATCTGGTTAAACAGCAGTTTGCTGCAGGTGGGGCCTGAGCATCTGCATTTCTACCAGACTCTCAGGGGATGCTGTTGCTACAGGTCAGTGACCCCCAATTTAAGGAGCAAGGTTTTAGAGGATGGCTGAAAAATCTAAGGGATAAAACCAGGAATGGATAAGTCCAAAATACCATACACAGGTGAGTAAACACAAGAACCGAGACTTTCCTGGTGGTCCACTTGTTGAGAGTTCTCCTTCCAAAGCAGGGGATGCGGTTTCCATCCTGGGTCGGGGAACAAAGATCCCACATGCCACAGGGCAATTAAGCCTACACACTGCAACAAGAGAAGCCTGCACACTGCAACGAAGATCCCGTGCAGCCAAAACAACAACAACAACAAAAACAAAACACAAAACCACAAGAACCTGGCAAATGGAAAACCCAAGACAAAAAGTATGCCAAGAGCCTGGAGAACAAGTTCAGACTGTAGCATCTGGGTAGAGATGTATGAAGTGGTTTTTCATAGGAAAACATAAAGAAGTGGATATTTTCACATATTTGGGAAGGAAATTATTATTCAACTGTTAGAGATAATTGGAGCGTTTGGAAAAATAAAATAACCTTAGATGCATAGAAAGTAAACAAACTTAAAAGACAAGGCAATTATTAATTCTAGGAGGAAAGAAACAGTTGTACAAGAAATAAAACATGCTCACAGAACAACGCTTGGCTCAGTGCTGAATTATATTTGCAAGGTCATTATTTCAGCCACAATTTGTGCTAGTTAGTAGAAGCTTAGTGGGGGTTGCAAAATAGGTGTTGCTGATAGCTAGCAAGGGCAAGTAAATGGATTCTATCTAAAATTAAAGAAACATCAGTGTAAGCATATTTGTTGAAATATAAAGGATAAAAACCAAAAGAAATGGCTAATCACTTTGAAAGGACTTCCCTGGTGGCTCAGTGGTAAAGAATCCACCTGCCAAAGCAGGAGATGTAGGTTCGATCCCTATATTGGGAAGATCCCCTGGAGAAGGAAATGGCAACCTGATCCAGTATTCTTGCCTGGGAAATCCCATGGACAGAGGAGCCTGGCAGGCTACAGTCCATGGGGTCACAAGTGTCATACATGACTGAGTAAACAATGACAACAAAGTACTTTGAAAGAGGCTGATTCTGGAGAGAAGGGCTAGGGATTGGAAAGGAATAAGACAAATAACTGCTGATGTTTGCACCTGGTGGCCCAGACGGTTAATCGTCTGCCTGCAATGCGGGAGACCCGGGTTCGATCGCTGGGTCAGGAAGATCCCCTGGAGAAGGAAATGGCAACCCACTCCAGTACTCTTGCCTGAAAAATTCCATGAACGTTGGAGTCTGGTAGGCTACAGTACATGGGGTCACAGAGTCGGACATGACTGAGCAACTTGACTTTCTTTCTTTTCTTTAGTGCTATATGATTTTAAGCTTCCTATGTATACTACTTTGAAAAAAATGAGTGTGTGGATGTGCACTTGTATAGTTCTATTGTGGCTGTAGAAAAAATGACAACATCTTATTTTTTATGTTCATTCTGCTGGAATGTGACATCATGGCTAATTCTATCATTTGTTATTCTTCCAAGGTGCCTGGTCGCTTGGAAACTTGGTACCCAGTCATTGCTGAATCTGATGAGTTTGCTCCTCCTATCACATTCATCTCTCTGCCAGCATACAGATTCCAGGCCCCACAGGCCTGGGCAGAGAGATCAAACCAGAGATGGAAACTCAGTCTCACCTCTAACTTTCCTTTGTTCTGACCAGCCCCAAGAAAGGGTCACTGGGTACTTTTTAATAGGCCAGTGGCTAGATCAAGATAAAGGATTTTCATCAATGAGGGGTGGGGGTGGGGGGAAGTGCTGCTGTTTTGCAGAACCACAAAAGTAGGCAAAAGAATTTTTTCTGTACACATTAGAAAACATATATTTAGAAAAATGTATGTTAAGTTTGGAGCAAAAGAAACTCTCTGCTTTTGTCAAAGAATTGAACCTCTTTTCAGAAATGCTCTCAGATTTCTTAGCCATAATCATTCCATACCATGAACTGCCCAGCCAGTCTCAATTTTACACGCTGTATAATAAGAAATGCAGTAAAGTGAATAATCCCAAACACCCCATAACCTTCAAATAATCATGTATACCTTCCTTTGGAATTCACTTATTTTTCCAGGAGATTTCCTTTTCTAATTATATTTTGATTGGGTTAGTATTTGTTTCAATATCCTGATTTTATGTCTCCCTGTCACTCATGTAGCTAACAGTGTTGGGATGGGCATAGTTCACACATCTCTTGGAAGTGAGAAAGAGGGAAAACTAGCCTTAGCTTAATAATTTGTAATAGATAATTTATACATCTGCACATGAATATTCATTCAGGACATCTTCTGTCCCTGCAGTGGAGAGAATTCTAATTAAGATGAGACTTCAGCTGAAACAATAGCTCCAACCTTTAAGGATTCTCTGTATTAACCAAATGCCCAAAGATGAGTTGTCCCTTGAATTTATTCACCTGTTTTTCATTCATTCAGCTGTTCCTTTATTTCTTTGTGCATTCTGCATTTACTCTTTCATTTAGCAAATACACGGGAGCACTACTGTATCCTAGGACCTGTCTTAGGTACAAGAGAGATGACGAGTAACTAATTCATGTATAATTGTTGCCTTTATGGCACTTACAGGCTAGTCTACTGCAGTGACCCTGAGATTATTTTTTTAACCAATCATTGCCACTTCATTTCTTTAGTGGTTTAAGAACATTTTGGTAAGAGAAAGGCATTCTCAAAATGAAATATCAAATGACCAGCCACAAAACTCTTACAAAAAGCAAAAGAGAAAAAGTCTGGCTTACCCAGATAGATAAACTTTTGAATTAAAACACTGCATGATTTAATATACACAGGATTTAAGTATTTCTACTCATTTCCATTACAAAGACAAAGAAGTAGCACTTTCTGGTGGAGTACAATCCTGTTTTTGAAAGCATGTAATGTTCTGAATATGAGAAAGAACAATAATAATACACAAAATATAATTGCATAAATTATGTTCCTCATTACTGTATGAGGTCATTTTTAGGCTCAGATAAGAGTTTTATAAGTGTTAGTTTTAAGATGATGAAAATTACAGAATGGTACATTCAAAGTCTGAGTCAAGGAAACTCTCTAAGTGGTTTGGAGTCCTCTGAGAATGCACTAATGTACTAACCAGAAGTAAAATCACTTTCTTTAAAAACAAGAAACATTTAATATAGCAATCCAGCTCCTTCACCCTTAAAGATGATATTCAGCACAGCCTGTGATTCTTCTAGTGAGCTTATTTCAAAAGAAAGATGTCTGGTTTCTGTCTTTGTAGGCTCTATCCAAGCATTCTAAGAGAGTCTATGGTAAACGATCTTGGACTACACTTTGAGAATCACTGGGGATGGAACTGTCCCATCCAGGACAAGGTCACGGACAGCCTGGCAGTAGATCTCAAGGACAGGCTTAGGGCCACTTGGCACCATTAGCATACCTGCCTGCCATGGCTGCCATTGTTTCTGCTGCCTGGCTAGCCGAGACAGGTGCTGTCCTGGGGCACTGGCTTGAGCTCCTGTGGGTGCCCCAGGAGTGTACAGTGGTTTTACATGGGCCCACTATGTTACAGAGGCCGCAGTTAGACCTGTAATCATGGTGGCTGCCAGCACTGGAATAGCTGCTGCATTAAAGCGAACCCATCCAGCTACGGTTGCAAGACGACACTACCTTTTTTAAAAAAATATTCGTTTATTTGGCTGCATTGAGTCTTAGTTGCAGCACGTGGGATCTTTGTGGCATCATGCAGATCTTCGCTGCAGTGAACAGATTCCCTCTAGTTGCGTCGCATGGCTCCAGCGCTCGTGGGCTTCAGTAGTTGTGGCACACAGGCTTAGTTGCTCCACAGCATGCCGGATCTTAGTTCCCAGACCAAGAATTGAACCTATGTCCCCTGTGTTGTAAGGCAGGTTCTTAACCACTGGACCACCAGGGAAGTCCCTGATAGTGCAGTTTGCGAGCACATCCTGTGGAGCTCTGCACGTTACTGCAGAAAGAATACCAGAACCATCAATTGGAGTAGAGGCTCTCAAGCTTTAGCAGGAATCAGAGTCCCCTGAGGGACAAGCTGAAATCAGATTTCTTGCCCACATGCCCCTGGTTTTTGACTCATGAGGTCAAGAGTGGAGTCTGAGAACTTATATTCCAAACAGGTTCCCCCACGATCATTGACGCTGATCCAAGAAGCCCACACTGAGACTCTCCAAGCTTGTGTGGCCAGGAAGCTGTGACTTACAGAAAGTCCACATCAAGGTGTGTCTGTCCCACCTTATTCTATAAAAAAGACCCACCCGAGTGCAAATGACAGCAGAGTCTACAAATGCCATTTAAGAAAGGAAAAAAAATTACCATCTACCTGTAAATATGGCACTGATTCCACCGCAAAGCTCACATAGCTTGCATTTGCTTTTTTCTTTTTTCCCAAGATAGAACCTCACAGGTTGAGAACTATGTTATCACCATTTTCAGTAAAACCAATCGATGCAGATCTATTTTCTAAAACCTCAACTCAGAGTGTGGAATCCCACTTGGAATTAAACTCTGATGGAAGTTTCATTAGGTATGTGTTCTTACTGACCTGTTTCTTCTACTTTTTAATTTTAAAAAAGTAATAAACCTTAACCTTGATTCATTTTCAACAGCTAAATAATTTTATTTCCTAATGATGAAAAAGTAATAAAAGCTTATTTAAAAATAGAATATGAGGTCACTAAAAAGCTTTATATTCACTCAAGTATTTTACAAATTTGAGGGGAGTTTTCCCACATGTTGTATCATATCATAAGTATTTTCTCATAGTAGGCTTCCCTGGTAGCTCAGACTGTAAAGAATCCACCTGCAATGCAGAAGACCTGGATTCGATCCCTTGGTTGGGAAGATGCCCTGGAGAAGGGAAGGGCTACCCATTCTAGTACTCTTTCCTGGAGAATCCCATGGACAGGGGAGCCTGGCAGTCCATGGGGTCACAAAGAGTTGGACATAGCTGAGCGACTTTCACTTTCTCGTAGTATTAAAATATACTTTGGAGAAAGAAAAAGATTCTACCCAAAGGCCAAAGTGAAATAGGAACTGTAATGACCCAAAAAATAGTTGTATGTGTAAATAGGAGACAAGATAAAATTGTAGATGGAAATTAGCTTTTATTGTTTAATCAAGTTCTACAACCCAAAACGTAGAGATGGGAACACAAAGTACAATTTCCAAAAGGAAAGTTGCCCTAAGCTCTCAGAGAGATGCAAACAATTACATTTTATATACCTACAATTCCCATGGGAATTAATAAATGTATCTTCTGCTCCAAGTTCAACTTGTGTTGCTCTGTTAATTTATAAATACTGCATATCTGCCTCTTTCTATCCTCAAGTTGTCCTTTCAACCTTGCTCCTTTCTACCTAACAAAATAGTGTTTTAATGCCAAACCCTACCTTCACAACCAAAAATCAAGCCATTATTTGGATTAGCCAAATAAAATATTTCTCTAGCATTAACCAAGATAGCCTTTGTTAGTGGTTTTCAGCTTTGGTTGCAAAGCAGAAACACAGGGAGATTTTAAAAACAACAACAACCACACTACTAAAGCCAGAGAGACTTCCACGGTGGTTCAGTGGCTAAGACTCTGCAGTCCCAATTCAGGGGGCCCGGGTTCCATCCCTGGTCAGGGAATTAGATCTTACATGCTGCAACTAAAGATCCAGCATGCTGCAAAGAAGATTGAAGATCTGCATGCTGAGCTAAGACCTGACACAGCCAAATAACTTAATTAATATTTGAAAAAAAGAATGCTAAAGCCAGATTCAGTTTGGTTGTACCACTTGATTTGTGAGATCTTAGTTCCCTGACAGGGATCAATCCAGGCCCCCAGCAGTGGAAGCACAGAGTCCTAACCAGGGAATCACCAGTGAAGTCCCAGAGATTCTACTTTATATATAAGGGGCAGGGGTGGGAGGTTGCTGAACTAGCAGAATAGGCATTACCTGGGAACTGTCAGAAAACCTGAAGTTCCATCCTGGACCCAGTGAATCAGAAATTCTGGGACCTCTGTGCTTTAACAATCCTCCAGGTGATTCAGGTGCTTGCTGAAGTTCAAGAATATCCTAGGCAACTGAATCCTTTGCATATGCAGAAAGGGGCAAAGTGTTTGTTCAACATCATGAATAATGAACGTAGACATACCTTGGCAATACTACAGGCTGGATTCCAAACCGCCACAATAAAGCAAATACCACACAAAAAAGGGATCACACCAATTTCACACCAATTTCCCAGTGCATATAAAAGTTATGTTTACACTATATGGTAGTCTGCTAGTGAACAATATCATAGTCTAAAAGAATGTATACTTCTTAATTAAAAAAGCATTTCATTGCTAAAAAATCCTAACCATCATCTAAGTGTTCAGTGAGTCATAATCTTTTCTTTTTAAACTATCACTTTCAGTTTACTTAGATCTTATTAAATGTCTCTCAGCAGCGTTTTAGTTTCCAGTGTATATGTCTCTCACATCTTCTGTCATATTGACCCCAAGGTATGTGCTTAGCCACTCAGTCACATCTGACTCTTTGTGACCTTTCCTTCTGCAGGAGATCTTCCCCACCCAGAGATCAAATCTGCATCTCCTGCATTGTAGCCTGCCAGGCTCCTTTGTCCATGGGGATTCTCCAGGCAAAAATACTGGAGTGAGTTGCCATGCCCTCCTTCAAGGGATCTTCCCAACCCAGGGATTGAACCCAGGTCTCCTGCATTGTAGGCAGATTCTTTAATGCCTGAGCCATCAGAGTATTTAATATTTTGGCAGTTTTTTTAATTTCCAGTTTTTCCTTGCTAGTTTACAGAAATACAGTCAAATGTGTATTCATCGTATGTCTTACAAGCTTGTTAAACTCACATAAGAGTATTAAAAGCTTTTTTCTGTATTCCATTATTGTTTCGTTGTTGTTTAATCGCTAAGTTGTATCCAACTCGTTTGCAACCCCATGGACTGTAGTCCACCAGGCTCCTCTGTCCATGGGATTTCCCAGGTAAGAACACAGGAGTTGGATTGCCATTTCCTTCTCCGGGATATCTTCCTGCCCCAGGGATTAAATACGTGTCTCCTGCATTGGCAGGCAGATTCTTAACCAATGAGCTATCAGGGAAGCCCTCATATTCCATTATATTTTCTAAATAGATGATCATGTAGTCTGCAAAGTCAGACAATTTTACATGATCTTTTTGCTGGTAGATGGTTTGAAATATTGCTGGATTTATCCAAATGTGTCACAAAGACAAGAAGTAAGCAAATGCTGTTGGAAAAATAACCGCAATAGACTTCCTGGACAAAGGGTTTCCACAAACCTTTAATTTGTAAAAGACACAATTTAATGTAATGGATTAAATCAAAGAGCAATAAAATGAGGTATACCTGTAACCACAAGCAGTGAAGAGCACTCACGTTGCACTAGGCACTGTACTAATTGTTTTACATGATTTTACATTGATCATTTCAACAACCCACTGAGGAAATACCATTACTATGTCTGTTATTTTAATGAGAAAACAGACACAGGGGTAGTCATTTGCCCAAGTACACACAACAGCTAAGTGATAGATTTGGGATTCAAATTCGGAAGTCTAATTCTAAAATCTCAAGCTCTGAGCCAAATGATAACATCATAAAGATTCTAATATGTGCTTCTCTATTCTGCCCCCTACTTTGGCTGTAGCTACCTAACCTCCAAACCATCCAAATGTTATTAAATGCAGTTTAACAATATAATGGGCTTCCCTGATGGCTTAGATAACAAAAAAACCTGCCTCCTAATGCAGAAATCTTGGCTTTGATCCCTGGGTCAGGAAGATCCCCTGGAGAAGAGAATGGTTACCCACCCCAGTATTGTTGCCTGGAGAATTCCATGGACAGAGGAGCCTGGTGGGTTACAGTCTATGGAATCACGGAGAGTCTAACACCACTGAGTGATGAACACTTTCACTTAACAATATAGCACTTTATAAGTAATATTCTTTGCTAGCAAATTTCAGAGGTCTTCCCAGCTAGGGCCTCTTTGTCATGTTGAGTATCTCCACCAGTGTAACAGGGAATTTAAGGTTCATTTGCAAGAAAAACAATCACAGGGTTAAATTCAATGATCTACTAATACCATCTGGACCGTGCTCACCTCTGGCAGAATCAAAAACATAATATCTGGAACTCAAAACCCTTAGCCCTGTCTCCTAATGTTAAGTGGATTTGCCTTAGTTTCTGGACTTGAACTTGGATCTTGACTCATAAACTGAAGAATGATGCCCTAAATAGCTAGCTACTCAGGGATCTGGATAGTACTACTTTCTAAGCAATGAGTAATGTCACTTATGGGAAAGTGTCCTATAGATAGTAAAGCTCTATACAGCTAGAAGGAATTGCTATTAAGAACATGTACCTCCAGGGAGAGACTTAAGCCATTAGGAACAAAGAGTTTGGCTTGTTTAAAGAAAGATTCTGCATAAAATCATGTCAATTGACGAGATGGACTCTTTCCATCTCTTCCCTGGCAAGATGTAAGATACTGGGGAAATCACCGTTATCTTTAAGTCTCAGTTCAAGTTCTGTGCTGATGTTAACATGTTTATAACTAGACTTGACAAGTCTCTTTTCTTTCCTGTTTCAGAACCACATACAGTAGTAAAACATTTTTTGCACTTGTATCTGATATTTTCTTCCCAAGGGAAATCCCTAAGTGGGCTTTCCTTTCTTAACATCATTTCCTCCTTTGCTATGACCTAAGATCCTACTCTTCCTCCTACTAACCCAAGAGGCCCATCCTCTCTTGTCTTCTGTGCCTCATTAGTTGCTCTGACCCCAACTAGCCCATATCCTGCTGTGTTCTTGATGACTCTGACCCGGTTCACCGGAATCTTTCAACGAGCCAGTGGTTTTCTTACTCCTGGGGTACTTTGTGTTTGACCCATGGGATTGCTTTTCAACAATTCATTTGAAAACAAATCCTTAAAGATAAAGTAAAATAATCAGTTGGGTATGGTAAAGCTGAAGCTCCAATCCTTTGGCCACCTAATGCGAAGAGCCGATTCATTCTGCTACTGAGAAAGTTTGAGGGTAGGAAGAGAAAGGGGTGACAGAGGATGAGATGGTTGGATGGCATCACGGACTCAACGGACATGAGTTTGAGGAAACTCCGAGAGATAGTGAAGGACAGGGAAGCCTGGCATGCTGCAGTCCATGGGGTTGCAAAGAGTCGGACATGATTTAGTGACTGAACAATAACAAAATGGTTAAGTCCAGAAGTTAAAGGACTTAATGCAAGAATTGGGAAAGAGATCCAGAGGTAGATTCACTCAACAATATTTAGATTTAGTTTTCTCCTCTTCTGCTTTTGGGTGCAAGTATGTGTACCTGATGCACAGTGAAGCCAAATAAAATGAAATGTCAAAATTTGGAGCAGAGAAAGATTTATTACAGGGAGGGACATGAGAAGGGCTTCCTTGGTGGCTCAGAGGGTAAGGCATCTGCCTGCAATGCGGGAGACCTGGGTTCAATCCCTGGGTCGGGAAGATCTCCTAGAGAACGAAATGGCAACCCAATCCAGTACTCATGAGAGAACAGTATATAACTAGTGGAATTTTGAGAATTCTACATCTTGACCTGAATTTTATGGGTCCTGACTCTTTGGAAATAAGTCAAAGCACAACTGCGGGAAAAACAAATCTCTTCCAACAGCCTTGCTTCTAGTTTAGACTTTATCATGTATTAAACAAATGACTTTAACAAGTTGGTTGGTGTTTCCTGTCTAAACTATATGGTTGCCAAGTGAGGTCTACACATCCTGTTATAATTATTGCTCAGATGAGACCATGTGTGCAAAAATATTTAGGAAACTTAAAATACTCTAAAACATTAAGAGTGGTGATATTTATTTGACTGTAGCGTGGTCATCTCTCACTAGATGATGGATCTCGTTAAGGGCAATAAGAGGTCTGAGCCCAGTTCCAGCAGTGTGTTTTTGGGGTGGGGAGTCTCCCGCACCTCCAACCACTTCTCAGGCACTGGGGGGTATCCTACCTGGAGACAGTGTCAGACCCCACAGGTGAAGGGCTCTGTTTGCAGGATTGCCCCTCTCTCATTTCAGATGGCAGTGGTCAACCCAGATTATCACCTGAGCTTCACATAATGACTATAGATCAGAGGTTTCAATGATCCTCTCCTTGAGTTCGATTAATTTGCTAGAGCAACTCAAAGAACTAACAGAAACCTTTTACTTACTAGATCACTGGCTTATTATAAAAGACTATAACTCAGGAACAGCCAAGATAGCAGAGATGAAGAGGAAAGGAATGAGGAAAATATTGGGGGCCTCCATGCCCTCTCCAATCTCTCCCCCAATCTCCCCCAGTCTCCACATGTTTGCCAACCCACAGTGCCTCTTGGTTTTTATGGAGGCTTCACAATTTGGGCACGGTTGACTAAATCATTGTTATTAGCAATCAACTCACCTTACAGTCCCTCTCCCTTCCTAGAGATGGGGCAGAGGTGTGACTGTAAGTTCTAACCCTTTGATCAAGTGTCTGGCTCCCCTAGCAAGCAGCCTCCATCCTTACGTGCTTCTCAAAAGTCACCTCTTAAAATAGCTGAAGACATCTTTGTAGCTCTCATCGCTTAGGAAATTCCAAGTGTTTTAAGAGTTCTGGGCCAGAAATGGGGACAAAAACCAAAAGCATATTTCTTATAAATGTCACAAGAAGACTATTTGTTTGTATACCACACAGAAGCAGGACTGTACTTTAATAAACATTTCATAAATATTTGTTGGTAAGTTGCCCAATATAGTCTCTGCCCTTAACTTCAATTTTGCTATTACTTTTGTTAAAAGGGAATATTCCTAATATGGAGTTTTTATGTGAGGAGGAAAATTGCAAGCTGTTATTTAACAAGATGTTCAGGTTGATGCCAGAATACAACTTTTCAGCTTCATCTTCCTTCCAAACTAAAAATGACACCCTCTCTTATTTTTCTGAGCAAAGTCTTATGCAGACTATAGAGCAACTCCAGGGGTGTGGTTATAATGAGATAGCCATCTCCCTGGGGCTTCACAGGCATTGGTTCTGTACGCAGACTTTACTCCAGGGGTATGACTACATCTCCATAACCACCCCCTCTTCGCCGCTTAGCCCCCATCCCACTAGTTCAGACATCCTTATGGCTTACCTCATTTAAGTAGAATAATAATTTTAAAAGACTTGCAAAATTGCAAGTTAATTGTGTCTTAAATTTCATGAATGCAAATGTTTCAGACTCTTTTCAGCATATTAGATCAGATGCTGTGGTCCTCAGTCTGCCCCTGAGGCATCCGGCTCAGTGATGGGAAAACCGACTGGAGAGCCTAGTGCCAACAAAGGATGCAACTTAATTAGCTCAGATCTTTACAGTTTTACAGCCTGAATGGAGAGAGGCAAGTCCCAGGACTCCCTCCCAGGAAATCAGGATGTGCACAATGATGCAAGAAGCCTGAGATTTACACGGTCACTTTTTGATTACTGCTTAGTATGGGGTGCAAATAGCTTTGAGGAAATGGAGCCCCAGAGAACTTTTAGTGTGAGTGAGATGGTGATCAGAATGCCTTTGATGGTTGTTGGATCCTCCACGTAGGTCATTTCAAGGATACTGCTTTGTCCATGTGGAAATGAGTCCAGAATCAGGTGAAGGAGAGAGAGCCCCCCTACTTCCCGACTCACCACCTTGCAAAAGCTGAAATAAATGCACAAGAAGCTGGAGAACTTTCTACTTCTTTAGAAATTGATAACATTTGGGATATGTTTAGGATAATTTCCAGTCAGCAAACTTTTTTATTCTTTAGCTATTACAAAGTGCTCGGTACTAAATGAAACATTGTGTGGATGTGTATGAATTAAATAGTCAGTGACAGATCACTTGGGAAAAACCAAAAGGGAAAATAATGAATGAAGGCAAAAAAAGACTTTGAAAATGTAAAACCACCCTTTTTTAAATGAATTATAAGTTTAATGACATTAGGGATTGTGACTATTCTATTCATATTTTAAATTGTATTTCACCTTTTCTCAATCCAGTAGCAAAGAACATATATTCAATAGATATAAATAGATAACCAGTGGGAATTTGCTGTATGAAGCAGGGAACTCAAATTCAGTGCTCTATGAAAACCTAGAAGGGTGGGTTAGGGTGGGAGGTGGAAGGAAGGTTCAAGAAGGAGGGGACATATGTATACCTATGGCTGACTCACGTTGATGTGTGGCAGAAACCAACACGATACTGTAAAGCAATTACCCTTCAATTAAAAACAAAAAAAATTAAAAATTTTTTAAAAATAATGGAGGTGTCCTTTTAAGTAACAACAATAAAAGTAATGATTACTAAAAAAAAAAAATACACAGTGCTTATTTCTCCAATGAACTATAAGTTTAGTGAGATTAGACACTGTGACTATTTTATTCATTTTTAAATGGTACCTCACCTTCTCTCAACCCAGGGTGGAGCGCAGCACTCAGCATCGAATAGGTATTCAATAATTGTTGAATGAGCATGCAAATGAGTGGTGAATAGTGTGAGGCAGGTGGTAAGGACTCAAGGAGATGAGTGCTCGGGAGAAGCAGTGGTAGTTAAGCTGGACCATTACACCCAGGAGGAGCTGGTAGAGAGTGAGTGGTGAATAGGGTGAGGCAGGTTGTAAGGACTCAAGGAGATATGAGTGCTCAGTAGTGGTAGTTAAACTGGACCATTACATCCAGGAGGAGTTGGTAGAGAGCCGGCAGAATAGCACAGTGCTTCTTCTTTGTTAAATAGCTTTATTGAGATGGATTCCATATACCATACGATTCATCTATCTACATTGTATACCACAAGATTGTTTTAGTATTTTCACAGGGTTATGAGACCATCATCTAATTTTACAACGTTTTCATGTTCCCCAAAGGAAACCCTGTGTCTATGAACAGTCACTTTCCCATTCTCCCAACCCCAGCTCAAGTTCTAGATAACCACTGATCTCTTTTCTATCTCTATAGATTTTACTATTCTGGACGTCTCATATAAATGGAACGATATAATAAGTGGTCTTTTGTGACGGACTTACTTTGTTTTCCAGGTCCATTCATGTTGTAACATACATTAGTACTTCATTCTATTTCTATAGCCAAATAATTTCTATCCTATGGCTATCAGATTTTATTTAACCATTCGTCAATTGATGGGCATATAGATTATTTCCACTGTTTTACTATTATGAGTCACAACTACTATGAAAATTTGTATACATGTTTTTGTGTAGATATATGTTCTCATTTCTCCTGGTTATATACCTTAGGGATAGAATTACTGGGCAGTATAGTCACTTTTATATTTAACATTTTTAAGAATTACGAAACTCTCTTCCCAAGCGTCTGCACCGTTTTATATTTCCGTCTAAAACATACCCATCGTCCAATTTCCTTACCTTCTTGCTAACACTTAAGAGGGTCAGTCTTTTTGATTATAGCCATTCTAGTGGATATGAAATGTTAGTTCATGAATTTGATTTGCATTTCCTTAATGCTTAATGTTGATGTTGAACATCTTTTCATGTGTTTATTGGTCATTTTAATTTATTTATTTATAAGGTCTATTCAAATCTTTTTCACGTATTTTTATTTGAGTCATTTGTTCTTTTGTTAATGAGTTATAAAAGCTTTTTATATCTGGGTGTAAGTCCTTTATCAGATACAAAATTTTCAAATATTTTCTCTCAATCTATGGGTTGTCTACTTCATTTTCTTGTATGATAGTTTAGAAATATATAGTATATTAGACTTTGATTTTAATACAGTGGGATTTATTTTGTGTGTATGTGTGTGTCTTGCTGTACTTTTAGTGTAGAATATGAGAAAAGAAAGATTTCTTGGCTTCATGTATAACTTAAAGTTATGAAGAAATGCTTTTATGTTTTCTCCTAATAGTTTATGATTTTAGCGTTTACATTTTGAGTTCATTTTTGTGTATGGTGTGAAGTAGGAGGGCATAAGCTTATTCTTTTAATGCGTGGAGGTTCAGTTTTGCCAGTACTATTTGTTAAAAAGGCCATTCTTTTTCCCACTAAACTGTTTTGGCACTCTTATTAAAACTTAATCAACTATACATATAAGGTTTTATGGGCTTCCTAGGTGGCACAGTGGTAAAGAATCTGCCTGCCAGTGCAGGAAACTCAAAAGACACAGTTTTGGTCCCTGGGTCAGGAAGATCCCTTGGAGGAGGAAATGGTAACCTACTCCAGGATTCTTGCTTGGGACATCCCATGAACAGGGCAGCTGGTGGGCTGCAGTCCATGGGGTCCCAAAGAGTTGGACATGACTGAGCATGCATGAGAAACTGATAGTGTTTTATTTCCTGAATCTAAACTCCATTCCACTGTTCTATTTGCCTTTCTGTCAGTACTATAGTGTTATGATTATAGCAGATTTGTAGTAAGTTTTTAAAATCAGAAAGTGTGAGTCCTCCAACTTTTTTTCTTATTTTTCAGATGATTTTGGTCATTCTTGTTCCCTTAAATTCTCACATAAATTTTAGGATCAGGTCATCCATATCTATAAAAAAGCACCTGGGATTTTGGTAACGAATGTGTTGAATCTGTAAATCAATTTGGGTTATGTTGACATTTTAACAATATCTAGTCTGTCGATAAATGACCATGGGGTATCATTCCATTTATTTAGACCTTCTTTCATTTCTTTCAATAATGTTTTGCAACTTTCAGTGTATAAGTCATACACCTTTGTTAAGTTTATTCCCAAGTATCTTATTCTTTTTGATGGTAGTTCAAATGTAACTGTGTTTTAAATTTTGTTTTTAGAAGGCTCATTTTATGGCTGTTGTAGACAAATACATTGATACTTGTAGTCTACAACACTCCTGAACTTCTTGATTGGTTCTAATAGGTTTGAAAGTTTATTCCTTCGTATTTTCTATCATTATGTTTAGAGTTTCTACTTAGGGTTGACTCCTAGCATGCTTGCACATATTTCATTTGCCAAAGCGTATCACCTAGACAAACCTTAGTTGCTTTATGCATTCATCACATGTTTTCATACATGCTATAAAAACTATGAGTACTTAGGTATCAATACTTAATAACAGCAATAATTTTACTACTTTAGTGAGGACAGTCCAATGTGAAATTCCCTTTTTTTCCTTTGAATTCTTTTTCTTACAAGTGCATGGCAGTGATTGCAACGACTGCTAGTATAGTTTATATCCACTGCACCATTCATCATTTTTTCCATCACAGCTTGTGGATGATACACACAAATGTTAGTATAGTGAAAAATGCAATTATTTTTGTATTAAAATAATTTGACCCAGAGGGCTCCTTAAAAGGATCTTAGAGAATCCAGGAGACTATGGACCACACGTGGAGAACCCCACTACAATGTACCATTGGTGGTGTTGGTTTAGTAGCTAAGTCATGTTCAATTTTTGCAACTTCATGGACTGTAACCCTCCAGGCTCCTCTGTCCATTGGATTTTCCAGGCAAGAATACTGGAGTGGGTTGCCATTTCCTTCTTCAAGAGATCTTCCTGACCCAAGGATTGAACCTGCATCTCCTGCATTGCAGGCAGATTCTTTACCACTAAGCCACTAGGGAAATACCATAATATACCATTGGGAGGTTCAAAAGAAAGAGGGGATTCACCAATACAAGCAACGGCATGAAAGTATATACAGGCACAAGCAACATGTAGTTGCTGGAGAGAATACTGCATATTTAAAAGGATCTAATGGAGAAAAGATGAGGGCAGATTAGGTATTTAAATGATATTGATTTAGTGGAGCAGGAAATTGTAAGACTTGGAAGTTTGGTAACCACACATAAGATCTACATAGTAGTTTTGCTTGATTTGGTTTGATTTCTGACTTCTGAGTCAAGCATAATTAAATGGCCCCAGAGCCACTTTTATTGTCCATTATCCCAGGTCAAAGGTTCTTAAATACAAATAATCACAAATAATGTGCCACATCTGAGGAGTTGCCACAGATTTTATATTGGGTTAACCAAAATGTTTGGGATTTTCCATAAGATGTTACAGAAAAACCTGAACAAGCTTTTTGGGCCAACTTAAGACATTGTATAGTATTATACTTCTTACTTCAAATCAAAAAGCACTGCACTCGTTATTAGAGAAATACAAATCCAAACTACAATGAGATATCACCTCATACTAATCAGGATGGCCATCATCAAAAACAAACAAACTAACTAACAAAAAACTACTAAGAATAAATTCTGGAGAGAATGTGGAAAAAAGGAAACCCTCCTGGTGGAAGATAAACTGATACGGCCATTATGGAAAACAGTTCAGTGGTTCCTTAAAAAACCAGGAATACCAGCAATCCCACTATTGGACATATACCCTGAATAAAACACAATTTAAAAAGACACATGTATCCCAATATTCATTGCAGCACTACTGGCAATAGCTAGGATGTGGAGGCAACCTAGATATACCTCAACAGATAAATGGATAAAGAAGTAGTGGTATGTATATACAATGGACTATTCAGTTCAGTTCAGTTCAGTCGCTCAGTAATGTCCGACTCTTTGCAACCCCATGAATCGCAGCATGCCAGACTTCCCTGTCCATCACCAACTCCTGGAGATTACTCAAACTCATGCCCATCAAGTCGGTGATGCCATCTAGCCATCTCAGCCTCTGTCACCCCCTTCTCCTCCTGCCCCCAATCCCTCCCAGCATCAGGGTCTTTTCCAATGAGTCAACTCTTCTCATGAGGTGGCCAAAGTACTAGCATTTCAGCTTCAGCATCAGTCTGTCCAATGGACTATTACTCAGCCATAAAAAGGAGTGAAATGGAGTCATTTGTAGTGATGTGGATTGACTCAGAATCTGTCATACAGATTGATGTGAGAAAGAGAAAAACAAATAGTGTATATTATGCCATATGTACATATATATATATATATATATATATATACACACACACACACACACACGCGCGCACACACACACACACACATATATATAGGGACGGCCGAGCCTGGTGGGCTGCTATCCATGGGGTCACACGGAGTCAGGCATGACTGAAGCGACTTAGCAGCAGCAGCATATGGGTATATCTATTATACCCATATATATATGGAGTCTAGAAAAATAGTCCTGACGAACCTATTTGCAGGGAAGGAATGGTGTTGCAGATGTAGAGAATGGCCTTGTGGACACAGCAGGGGAAGGAGAGGATGGGACGAATTGAGAAAGTAGCGTTAGCATACATACACTATTGTGTGTAAAATAGAGAACTAATGGGAAGGTGCGGTATAGTGCAGGGAGCTCAGCCCAGTGCTCTGTGATGACCTAGAGAGGTGGGAGGGGGGAGGGGAGGGAGGCCTAAGAGGGAGTGGAGATGGATAGACCGATAGAGAGATAACAGATAGGTATGACTGACTCATGTTGCTGTACAGCAGAAACTAACGCAGCCTTGTAAAGTAACACGTTTTGTTTTAAATGGAGCACTGAAGTGATCATTGGAGTGGGCAGTTCTATGCATGAGCGCAGGCAGCAGAGGCAAACACTGCAGATGGGTTTACGTGAAGCTCCTGAGATTTGTTTATCAAGATCACTCACTTTATCAGGCCCCTTCCAAGACCATGCACTTAATTTTTGTATCTGCAAACGTATATTGTTTTTCTTTGAGAGGTTGCCTCAATGTTTGTAAATTGGAGGGCCCACAAAGCCAGGTTCATCCCTGGTGGCGGCTGATCCCCAGGGACGAGGTTTCATCTGCAGTGTGCTCCATGCTGTGTCTGACTTCTCTGAGACATGGGCTCTGAGAGGCACGCAGATTTATCATGACAGACAGGCACTCACAGGAAAGGCTCAGGATATAACGCAGAGTAAGGGCCTGCTGTCAATGCCGGACGTCTTCTTCCCCCCGACGGCAAGCTGAAGGCCCTTCCAAAAGCAAGAAGGACTGACCACTTTCCAAGGTGAACCCAAGTTGATTCCTGAAGTCAGATGTGAACCTTCAAATGATAAAACCAACTCTAATGTCCCAGTAATTTGCAGACATACTGTGTCTTCTTTCTCTATTTTTATGGAGTCGTTTGAGAGCATTTAGCCCACATTGTCTTCATGGACTTTAAAACAACTCAAAAGAGTAACAGAGGCCTCAAGAGTAACCCGTGTGTCACACAGACATCCCTTGGGGCCTCAGACAATCAGTTATGGATTCGCTCTACATTAATGCTCTTGGTAGTTTGATTCCCAAAACAAGGTAGCACTTTCAAATGAAGTTCAAAACAGCATAAAGCCAAATAATAAAGAACATACAAACCTGGAGTTCCTCCCCTGGGGACCAAACAAACTCAGAACCATCAACAAAATGAAAAGAAAACACATTTTAATGAGAGGAAAAATACACTGACATTTTTAAAGAAATAAAATTCCATTTTATTCCCTATGGGGTTATATGGATCAAACCATCTGATACCATGTAGCCCCATGGATTTGAGCTGGGCCTTCAGAGTTTAGAAAATACTCATTCCTCTTTCCATGACATAGTCATACCTCATCCTACAAGGATATATGAACCCTCCAGAGAGGCGGGGATGTGGATAGTGGAAGAATGAAGAAAGGGGTTGTATTTTTCAGATTATTACGCACTGAAATATGCAGGAAAGACTAGATTTCTTGTTAGCCCAGCCAACAGCAATGGGAATCCAAGCTTTCTTGTTGATGCATCTGATATCTGATAACTTACATTACAGATACCCATGGTCTGTCTTTTCATTTCTTTTTATCCACCTTAAGTCTGACTATTTAATTAGGTTAAATGGGTCATATTCTAGGGCTCTGGTTATTTATACAGCATTTCCTATGTGTATATGTATAGTCAGTCAGCCTCAGGCTATGTGATAGTCTTTATTGTGTTGCTGGGCAACTTTACCTACCTGGAGGCAAAATGCAGTATCTACAAACTGAGGCCATGGCCACATGGAGGCAGTGTACTCTCTTGAGTAGCTTCCCATCCTTACTCAGCAACAACAAACAAGATCTACAACAAATAATCTAGGACTTCCCTGGTGATTCAATGGATAAGAATCCTTCTGCCAATACAGGGGACACAGGTTCAATCCCTGGTCCAAGAAGATCCCACACACCTTGGAGCAACTAAGCCACAACTATTGATCCCGTGCTCTAGAGCCTGTGTTCTGCAACAAGAGCTGTTTTTGTTGTTCAGTCACTAAGTCATGTCCAATTCTTTGTGATCTCATAGACAGCAGTATGTCAGGCTCCCCTGTCCTTCACTATCTCCCAGAGTTTGTTCAGATTCATGTCCATTGAGTCGGTGATGCTATGTAACCATCAGGTCCTCGGTCGCTCCCTTCTCCTCTCGCCTTCAGTCTTCCCCAGCATCAGGGTCTTTTCCAGTGAGTTGGCTTTTCCCATCAGCTGGCCACAGCAAGAGAAGCCCCCACAATGAGAAGCTGGTGCACCACAACTAGAGAGGAGCCCCCCGACTTGCTGCAACTAGAGAAAGCAACAAATAACCCAGTACAGCCACAAATAAATAAATAAAAATACAATTTTTAAATAATTAAAGAAAAGAAAATCTTTAAAAACAATGTGTTCATATAATCTACATCTCAGCAACATAACATAAAAGGTAGCATGCCCAACTGAATGTCCTTGAGAGAATTTCCTAAAACTAGGATGCTCTAGATTTTCTTTGGGATTGCCTTTCTTTGGGATTGGAATGAAAACTGACCTTTTCCAGTCCTGTGGCCACTGCTGAGTTTTCCAAATTTGCTGGCATATTGAGTGCAGCACTTTCACAGCATCATCTTTCAGGGTTTGAAATAGCTCAACTGGAATTCCATCACCTCCACTAGCTTTGCTTGTAGTGATGCTTTCCAAGGCCCACCTGACTTCACATTCCAGGATGTCTGACTCTAGGTGAGTGATCACACCATTGTGATTATCTGGGTCATGAAGATCTTTTTTGTACAGTTCTTCTGTGCATTCTTTCCACCTCTTCTTAATATCTTCTGCTTCTGTTAGGTCCATACCATTTCTGTCCTTTATCAAACTCATCTTTGCATGAAATGTTCCCTTGGTATCTCTAATTTTCTTCATGCGAAGAGTTGACTCACTGGAAAAGACCCTGATGCTGGGAGGGGTTGGGGGCAGGAGGAGAAGGGGATGACAGAGGATGAGATGGCTGGATGGCATCACCAACTCGATGGACATGAGTTTGAGTAAACTCCGGGAGTTGGTGATGGACAGGAAGGCCTGGCATGCTGCGATTCATGGGGTTGCAAAGAGTCGGACATGACTGAGCGACTGAACTGAACTGAACTAGATTTTCTTCCATTGCCTCCATGGTTCCCATTTTCCTTTCACGGGTCCTCAGCATCTATTTATCCATGTCAGAGAAATTGAGACAAGGATTTTGTTTTTAATCCCAGAATGGACTTATCTTTGTTTATCAAACCTGATGGAGGGCTAGGCCTTAGGCATCATCATCCTCTCTTTCAGGTATTCACATTCTGATAAGAAAACACTCTTGAGAGATAGGCTAATGCAACTCAGTGAGAAATTGTTATATGCTGCACTTTGCACTAAGTAAGCAAGATGTATCAGCTTTCCCGGGGTGGCCTCTTACTGAAAAGGATGTAGTGAAAGAAGGAAAGAGGATAAGGCTTCCTCCAACCCTCTACCCCCTCTCCAGCCCCACCAGAGTAAGAATGGCTTTGTTATCTTAGGGACCTAAGAGATTCACAAAGTCAAACAGTATCTCCCTTAGCTTTTCTGAGTCCATTTACTTTAGAGGCAGTTATGATCCTTAATGCATATGTTACAGGCTAAATTAGAGAAGAAAATGGCAACCCACTGTGGTATTCTTGCCTGGGAAATCCCATGGACAGAGGGGCCTTGTGGGTTATAGTCCATGGGGTTGCAAAGAGTTGAACATGACTTAGCAAATAAGCAACAATAAGGTAAATATATTCACTGGCACTATGGCAGAGTGTAAAAAGCCTGGATTTTGAGTCAGAATTTATGAACTTTCTACCGCTTTCATTTACATGATCTGAACTTCAGTACCTCAAAGGTAAAAATGAGGCAACAGATATTTCAAAAATCTGTAGTTGTGAGAAAACAATAAGGTGAATTAAAGGGGTGATAAACTAAGAATAAGGACAAATAAGGACAGAATCTCTGTTGTGAATAATTTCTAGTGAAGTGAGTTTGCTCAGTCGTGTCCGACTCTTTGCGACCCCATGGACTGTAGCCTACCAGGCTTCTCCATCCATGGGATTTTCCAGTACTGGAGGGGGTTGCCATTTCCTTCTCCAGGGGATCTTCCCATCCCAGGGATTGAACCCGGGTCTCCCTCATTGTAGGCAGACACTTTACCCTCTAAGCCAGCAGGGAAGCACTGAATAATTTCTAGAGAAACATTAAAACTTTCTATCAAAACTAATTTATTCTCCTCCTGTAAACTATATGGCGAGGTTCACAGGCCGCTAGGAGTTATCATGCAGAAGTTATCATGAGCTTTCCTGGTGGCTCAGATGGTAAAGTGTCTGCCTGCAATGTGGGAGACCCAGGTTCGATCCCTGGGTCGGGAAGATCCCCTGGAGAAGGAAATGGCAACCCACTCCAGTACTCTTGCCTGGAAAATTCCATGGATGGAGGAGCCTGGTGGGCTACAGTCCATGGGGTCGCAAAGAGTCGGACACGACAGAGCGACTTCACTTTACTCACTTTATGTGATTTCCATCTGCTATCTCTATGATCCACTGATTCACATGAAAGTTAGAATCTTCCTGAATCATGCATACACTTCGATCCAAGTTCATGCTTGTTTAAATTGTGGGTCCCTAGTTGGATTTCAGGGACCTCTGTTAGAAAATCCACCATGAACTAGATGAACCTAGAATCCAGAGAGGAGAATAAAAAACTGAAATGTTTCAAATAACAAAATGGTGGATCTGCAAAATTCCAGATGTGTATGTGTAAAGGATAGGTCTCAGAGCCCAAGCAAACCTACTGAACAGCCCAGAGAAAGAATAGCTTCTTCTGAACTTGAACAAAAAAAGTGTGAGTAACGGTGACCTGAAATGGTAATAGCAACAGTGAGTGCCGGGACACTCTGGGTAGTGATCATTGAACATCCACAGTGAAGGATCACTGGAGAATCGCTATGTCAGTCATTTTCATGGTAGATTTTATAGCATTATAGGAGCTACTGACACAGGCACACAGCCCAGGAAGCACTGATACCATTTGAACAACAGACACGGAAGTATCGACAGTCATCAGTGGCAGTGTGGCCAGCATCAGTCCAGGCGAAACAGAAAAGAGTAGACTGTTGGAGGCATGAAAACACTATGGTTAAGACCAACCAAGTGTTCAGAGAATGGCTCTGAGCAGAGGGCAAAATAACAGTCACTCAGGACAAAATTCATAGGCCTCCCCTAGTGGTCCAGTGGTTAAGAATCTGCCTTCCAATGCAAGGAACATGGGTTCAATCCCTCGTCTGGGAGCCAAGAGCCCACGTGCCATGGGGCAACTAAGTCCCCTTACGACAGTGAAGGTTCTGCATGCTGCAACTAAGATCTGACACAGCCAAAAATAAATATGTTTTAAGGTGAAATTCATGATTAACAACCAGAGCAGTGCAGGACACCAGGTCTCATCCTAGACAGAAATGACTTGAGAGTACAGATGAGTTGTCTCTGGAAACTACCAGGTGTCTGACCAGTACAGAGCCTCAAAAGCAAGGATTCAGATGATTCAGGTGACCTCAGGTTACACATGTAATTAACCTCAGCCTTACCATTATTATGCACTTATCTTGTACAGTCACTGTGTGAATAAATTCAGATAAAGAAAATTCTTGGAAAATTCATGTGAAATGTTTGTGATCTATCTTCCTTCCCATAGAATGAAAGCTCCCTGAATTCCATAAATTTATCTATCCTATATTCTCTATATGTCAGTAACTAGAACAGTATCTAGAATACAATAAGTGCTCAATATGTACTTGTAGAATGAACTTGTGGCAGTTATTTTATTACCCCTGAAATAGCAATAGCCAGCAGAAGTCCTTGGATAAATGTATTTGGTGACAATTTAGTGGGATGAGGACAGTCCACTGAATCCATAGATAGGATTGATTTATTGGATCAGAGCACTGATTTTAATTATTCCTGTTTCCTGAAGGAACTCAAGTTCAGAGAGAGGAAATGCCTTTTACTGACCCACTGAAAATTGAATTTTGAGATTTGGAAAGAAAGCCAAGCTATCGAGCCTTCCAGCCCTGAGTGTTCAGATTTCAGTCAAATCCTCTTGCACATCAAGTTACGTGTCTGTTTCTCTAAATTCTAGGTGAAATTACACCCAACTGCCATTCCCCAAAGGTTTTTCTCTCTTAAAAGATTTGGGGACATTTATCATTGTCCCTTATAAGATACCATGATTGATGTGGTCAATTTTGTTTTGTGCACGATTATTAGCATGGGCATTCCTTTTCACCTTTCTTATGGCACACAGACATTTTTTTTCCCCAAAAAACCACAGGTTAATATGGACTACATCCCACTCCAGAATCTAGCTGTTACTATCAACAAAGGAGAAATTCAAGTTTAACTAATTTCATTTCTGGGCTTCCCAAGTGGCTCAGTGGTAAAAATTCAGCCTAACAATGAGTCAATAGAGTATTCTAGTTTTTAAGAAGGAAGCTATCAAAACATTTAGATTAACCATAGACACAAGCAGGAGACATAAGATAAAATTGCAAGCAATTCTATTAAAGCAAGAAAAGAGACACTTGCTTTTTTCAGTGTTGTTGTTCAGGGAGGGAGCTCTCTGAATGATTGATAGAAATAAATAAAATTACTAACAATAGAAAGAGTTGGCATACCTCAGTGTTCAACTGACTAAATTGAAAAATGAACCAGGGCTAATTGCATCTTTTTGGGAGACAGAAAGCATGGAAATAGGACAGGCCCACTGCTTGGGCCTTAAATGCTGTTATATCCAACATCGATAGGTGGCTCAACGGTAGAGAACATGCCTGCCAATGCAGGAGACACAAGAGATATGGGTTCAATCGCTGGATTGGGAAGATCCACTGGAGGAGGAAATGGCAGCCCACTCCAGTATTCTTGCCTGGAGAATTCCTCAGACAAAGGAGCCTGGTGGGCTACAGTCCACGGAGTTGCAAAGAGTCAGACACAACTGAGCAACTGGGTATAAGGCACACAAGACAACATCTCCACAAGTGGGATAATGTTATTTATGAAGCTTGAGATCTGCCCATTTTGCATATGGTAAAATCCAGTGAATTAGAAAATGATAATGAAGAGCTTATAATAGTGTCTGTAAACATCTAGGAGAACTTTTTTTTAACTTAACTTTTAAATTCCCTTTTTTTTTTTTAAACATGAAGGCCTATAGGATTTTCTATTAGCTAATCTAAAATAATATTATAATACCCTACTGGACGTCCAGCCCTGAAGAAGTAGTCTAATGTGTCATATGGAGATAGGAAAGTCTTCTACCAATTATTCTTTTCTAAGTTACTACAAAATATTGAATATAATACCCTGTGCTGTACAGTAGGTACTTGTTATTTATCTATTTTATTTATAGTTGTGTGCACATATTAATCCCAAACTCCCAATTTATCCCTCCCTCCCATTTTCCCTTTAGTAAACATAAATTTGCTTACAATGTCATGAGTCTATTCCTGTTTTATAAATAAGTTCTTTTGTGTCATGTTTTAGATTCTACTTATAAGTGATATCATGTGATATTTATCTTCCTATGTCTGAGTTTTGTTGTCATTGTTTGCTATCAAGTCATGTCCGATTCTTTGCTACCCCATGGACTGCAGCACACCCGGCTTCCCTGTCCTTCACTGTCCCCAGGAGTTCGCTCAAACTCATGCCCACTGAGGTGGTGATGCCATCCAGCCATCTCATCCTCTGTCATCCCCTTCTCCTCCTGCCTTAAATCTTTCCCAGCATCAGGGTCTTTTCCAATGAGTTGGCTCTTCACATCAGGTGGCCAAAGTATTGGAGCTTCAACATCAGTCCCTCTAATGAATATTCAGGGTTTGGCTGACTTATTCACTTAATATGATCAAGGTTCAAGGGAAGCCTGTTCTTCCCAGCTAATTCTCTCTCTCTTACTTTCTCGCCCCCTCACACAGATTCACTTGCACACACAGACACTGATGTAGACACCCACAGGAGACCACTGCTGAGTAGGTCATGAGACAGTTTTCCATTATCCAAGGGAGAAGCTCTGTCTCATTACTTCATAAGTTGTCCTTGTAATATGCAATGCTCTGTATCCTATCCCACTATTTTCCTTTTTATTACTTCCTCCAATCTCTATATCTCTAGCCTATTTCTCTCTTTCTAGGGGTTAAGTAGCCTAATGAAAAATCCCTAAGGCGAAAAAAAAGTCCTCAGGGGCAAAAGTGAGGACTGTGTGTCCATAAACTTTTATGAAGACTCACACTGCAGACAGGAATCCAGGCTTGCAAGCGAGCTGTAAACCCAGAGGATGTGCCAAGTGCAGACGGGCCTCCCCCACCCACACCTCCCCATGCCCTGCCGCAGATTTCTTATCAGGCTCTAACTGCCAAACGGAAAGTGTGGCCTAAAAGTAAAACATCACAGGAATTAACAGTTGTGAGATATTTAGTGGTGAAGTCAATATTTATGTACCCTAGGGATGCTTGAGAGGGAAGAGGAAGGAACATGGAGTGAGGGTGGCAGAGAAATCTGCTTGGTTAATTTATCTTTCTTCTGATTATCATGTTGTTGTTGTAGTTTAGCCACTGAGTCTTGTCCGACTCTTTTGCCATCCCATGGACTGTAGCCCACCAGGCTCGCTTGCCCATGGGGTTTTCCAGTCAAGAAAATCCCATGGTTAGCCATTCCCTTCTCCAGGGGATCTTCCTGACCCAGAGATCAAACCCAGGTCTCCTGCATTGGCAGGCTGATTCTTCACCACCCAGTCACCAGGAAAGTCATAATTGTTGTATTATTTGGATGCAAACCTTTTGCATTTGGATGCACCATTTTTCTCCGAGCCCACACTCAAGTCAAAAAGGAACATGTGAGTGATTAGCATTCCTCTCTTGTTTGTTTGGATTATTCTAATATCGTCCACACTATTTTTCCTGTTAACAATGATTATTGCTAATAGGTTTTAAATTATCTTGCTAAGTTACTATTGTTGATTTAAGAAGAAAGATGGCATCAGGCCTCTTTCTGAGATGTGCGGAGAGCCTCCAGCAAGCGCTGTTCAAACCTAATTTATACATTCGCAGGGAGGCTGGAGCCAAGGCTTCCTCAGGCCATTAACCTAAACTGGATTTCAGAGAAGAGATTCTCCCTTGGACAATTTAAAAGGCAATCTTCATGCTATTACAACTTTAATTTTTTAAAGCTTTGCCTTTTTACAAGACACGCTTTACCTTCTTACATTGTCTTCACTCTCTCTCTCAGCTTAATTCTTCCTTTTCCCAGAGCACATGTCTATTTATAACCCCGCACTCTGGCATGAAGGTACATTGGAAAGACTGTAACCCTGATAATAACTGTTGGTGGCAGATTATTCAATTATGACTTCTCTTATTTCTCTAAGGATTCCTTAAGACTCTTTCTTGGCTGCCGTTTGGTTCTTTGTGCAATCATTGCAAGCAAGAGGGGAAAATGGCAGTGCATTAAAATTTTTTAATAAAAATAGAAATGAAAGACAATCCCCGGCTTTATTTCCAAAAAAGGGTAGAGGGGTGAACTTTTAATAGCAAAAAAAAAGCTTGGTAATCAGGGAACTAGTGGCTTGACAGTAGGCAGTGTCAATTAGATCCCCAGAAAATAGTGGAATAGCTTCCACATCAATAAGGATTCCCAGGAATGGAAAAAGAAAGTAGGAATCCTCAATATGAGTCATTAAAAACTTTTTGCCCTAAATTAGTGAGGCTTTTTCAGTATTTGTATGGGAAATGTGAAGGTGAAATGACCTAGGGAAAACGAAGCTATAACAAGTTAGGGAAATTACCTGAAAAATTAGAAATGTACACTTTTCATCTGATAGCAGTCATGTTCCTATTGTGTGATCTGACAAAAGATTAAATTCTTCCTATTTTGTAACACTGACACTTTTAGAAAGATATGGTAAGAGAATACGATATTTAAATTTTTTACTTTTAAATATTTATTTATTATCATTTTGGCTGCATCTAGTCTTAGTTGCATCACTCAGGATCTTTCATGAAGCTGCACAGGCTTATTTGTCCCACTGCATGTGGGATCTTAGTTCCCCAACCAGGGATTGAACCTGCATCCCCTGCGTTGGAAGGCAGGTTCTTAACCACTGGACTACCAGGGAAGACCCAGGAAATTTTAAACTGTCCTGTCTCCACTGTCACTATCCTCTGCATACTTTATTTATTAACTCTCCTTTGTGCTTCTGCCTGGCTTTTATTTTTCCTGAGTGGTCTTCCCCTGCAGACTAGTCATCTGCAAAGGCAATAAAGAAGATGAAAGGATCAACATTCTCACTGCTGGTAGAAAAAGTTAACTAACAACCTGCATGGACAGGTTAGGGCTGATAAAGATTTAATCAAGCAGAGGAAACCAGGCTAAGACCAGAATGCTAAACAAATACCCATAAATGTGGAGTCTTGCATATAGGTCAAAAAGACAAGACAGAGGAAAGAAGTCCTTCATTAGCAGGAGGTGAAACTCATGGGGCAATGCTAGTTGATGTTAAATGTAATACAAGTCATCAGTATTTTGTGCCTTATGGAAGATCATATTGTTAGGAACATAGGGTAGACATCTCATTTCATTTCATGCTGGGTAGACTGTCTAGACTGTTTGGGACACACTGTGATCATCATGCTTTAAGAAACCTGGATAGCCTCAAATAGGGTTTCTACCTGATAATGAGAAGATATAAATTGGGGCAGGTGAGAAACAGCCAGAAGTTTGAGAGTCCTCTTAGGTTTCCTATTATTTCCTAGGCTGTACAGTTACCAAACTGCTGTTAAAAAGAGTAGAAACAAGGCCAAGAATGGACAATGTCAAATTTTAAAATGGTATCTTTTAAACCTCCAACTCAAAAACCTGTGAGTTTTATTTTAAAGATTTTTTTTTTTGATAGGGACCATTTTTTAAAAGTCTTTATTGAGTTCATTACAATATTGCTTCTGTTCTATGTTTCAATTTTTTTGGCCACAAGTCATGTAGGATCTTAGCTCCCCAGCGATGGGGTGAACTTGCACCCCCTGAATTGAAAGGTGGACTGCCAGGGAACTCCCAATGTAAATTTGAGAATCAGGATGTCATTTTTTTTCCCCCTGTTTGTCCTTGGGAAGTAGGCTTATATATTACTACCTCTGTTTTTCCATCATTGAAATGAGAATACATGAGCTAGTCTTCTTTGTTTTGGTATATTACACTTTGTGAAATATTTTGCAGTGAGCGAGATAGTGTGCATATGCCAAGAATTAATTAGCACTGGCTTCTGCCCTGCACTGCTTACCTCGGAAAACTGAGGAAGGCTCTGAGTCATGGCTGCATGGAGGTGGCTGAGAAGGCGGGAAGTAATGAGAAAGGGCTGTGCACTCTTCGGGCACACACACTGGCACTTTTCAATAATTTATGCAGCTTAATCCCATTGAAAAATCACATTCTCCAAAGAACACCCCCAGGTCTTCTACATGTTCGAGCTGGCTGAAAGTAATATGGGGAAAATGAGAGCAAGGGCTGTGCTTAAGGGAGCTTGTCTGACCTGCCCAGAGACCCTTGGTATTAAAACCGGCAGTTTGCTTAGCTAATAATAACTATACTCAAGACTTGTCATCTTCAAAGAACTTTAATTAATCCTCATAACACCCTGGTGGGCTGCAGAAGGTAAGTGTTATTATCTCCATTTCATATGAGGCAAAATGCAGGCACAAATAGAGAAGGAAAATGGTTTGTTCGAGGTAGCAGGTGTAAAGTTAAATTTAGCACTAAGGAATACCTTAAACCACATGCCTTCCTGAAGCAAAGTCCCCTTAGTGATGTATATGGGGCAGAGTGCGTGGGGCTGATGTTAAGAGCTACAGCTGATGTCAAGAGGGGGCAGGTGGAAAACACAACCTGACCAAAATGTCTTACCTGAGACACAGGAGTAGAAAAAGGATAACCAGTGAGAGCAGAGGAAAAATGAATCTGGGCAGAGGGTGTCATTAAAAAAATAAAGGAGTCAGTGAGACCATCTAGTTTTGCTCTGAGCATACAAAATTATTCATCTCTGATGCAATAATCTTGCAGTCCAAAATAAAACAACTAAAATAAAAGACTTCAAAGTCTTAATTGCAATAAAAACAGAGATGGAGGAAGAGATGGAAGCAGAACTGTTTAGGGACATGATCGTTCTGAGGTTTTTGACTGGGTGGGTGAGTGACCACTGTGGATGGATGGCAGTTTTTTTTCTTCTACATCACAAATGTCTCCTATTACGTATCTGACACCCTTTGCCTCTGTGATTACAGCCTACAGAGTTTATGCTATGTCTGTCATTTTACAAACTCCCTTTAGTTTGCGTTTCCTTAGGAGGATAAAAGACTTGTTCCACTGTCTGTTGATAGTGAATGGCACCCACCAGATTCTGTAGTCACGTGATTAGGGCTTGGAGGGTCTTCAGGAGAGTTTCGGCTGACATTATCTTTTCCAGAGGAGGATACAAAGGTCAGGAAAGAAATTTGACTTGCTCAAGCTCAACTTGATGGAAAATGAAGGCATGGGAAATGGAGACCAGGTATATTGCCTTCTGTGATCAGTCTTCTTAGAGAAAATTCTTAAAGTCACACTTATAACATTTGCATCAGTTGCCTTAAGAGTGCCTACAATGAAAATCTTTGGAAAAGCTATTAAACACTTCAAGAACACAAGGTCAAAGATGGTGGACCTTAAGGAGATGAGAGCCAGAGATGTGGCCGAAACTCCCTAACTGCAATTTAGCTGTATAACTTTTTTTTTTTTTTTCCAGATTGGCGTGGGACATTTTTAAAACATTTATATTCTTTTTGGCTGTGCTGGGTCTTCATAGATGCATGGGCTTTCTCTAGCTGCAGCAAGCAGGGATTATGAGTTGTGGTGAGCGGGGGCTACTCTAGTTGAAGTGCGAGGGCTTCTCGTTGTGGTGACCTCTCTTGTTGCAGAGCAGGGGTCTACAGTGGGCACAGGTTTCAGTAGCTCCTAGCTGAACAGTCCTGAGGAGCTTTAGCTGCCAAAACAAAGGTCTGCATTCTGGATTGGTGAAGTCACAATGAAAAGAGAGATGCAGGAGTATATAGCCCTTGGTGATCCCCTTACGCTTTCATAATTATCTGATCCAAAAAGGTCAATAATTATCTGTCCCATTGCAAGTTGAGAGAGAAAATAGAACTGTGGGTGTATTTCTGTAGCCATTTCTCTGAAATAGAATAAATCATGTTAGGAAACTCAAGGAATCATCTTATATCTTCTGAGTTTCTAAAAATAGTATATTGAAAAGGCCAAGGAAAATGATCAGAGAACACCAACACTATATGAAAGAAGGAATTTGAAATGATACCTGAAATGGGGCCTGGAATGTATCCAGCAGCTCAACACACTAAGCTAAATTGTTTCCAGTTTATCTGAGATGATTTTGCTATGTGTTTGAAGGGAACGCATAAAGAAAAACAAGAGGGGAAAATCATGGTAATTTCACAACAGGACATGTCTGAACTCTGAAGGAAAACAAAACAACGTTATTTCTTATGAGTCCCAGTGAGAATGGCAACAGATAACAGGGAAGGAGAAAGCAAAGATTGCAGCCACCTTGAGGAATTAAGTTAGGAAAAACAGGATTTGACAGGAAAAAGTGCGTGTGTTTAAGTCAATTGTTTGTGTTTGTTTCTGGAAGAATGCTGGCATATTCAGGAGGGTTTTCTTAGAGTTGGTTGGTTATTTTTTACTCACTCACATTTGCATCAGAAGGAGGCATCAGTCTCTGCCTCTGTAAACCAGAACACCAAGTGGAAAAGTCATTTCTCCATTTCCCAGACATCATGTGAAATGGACTTGTTCCAAGGCAGGTCCTGTCTCGGGGGCAATAGACGTCAGAGGACTACGGAAGGATCTTCCTCCTCTCAGGCCGAGTGGTCCACAGTGAGTGTGAGACGG
This sequence comes from Dama dama, assembly GCF_033118175.1. Classification (NCBI taxonomy): domain Eukaryota; kingdom Metazoa; phylum Chordata; class Mammalia; order Artiodactyla; family Cervidae; genus Dama; species Dama dama. The sequence goes on along the minus strand of NC_083682.1, from coordinate 19,653,779 downwards.
CCACTATTATGGGATGTCAGAGGCTCCCAGGTAGTGATGGAGACTCTTGCCCATCTACTGTCACCTGGATCCTTTCTCCCTTCGGACAGTGAGTGTGCGTGCTGAGAAGCTTCAGTCGAGTCCTACTCTTTGCAACCCTATGGACCTTAGCCTGCCAGGCTCCCTTGTCTGTGGGTCTCTCCAGGCCAGAATACTGGAGTGGACTGCTGTGCCCTCTTCTAGGGGATCTTCTCAACCCAGGGATCGAACCCGAGTCTCTTATGTCTCCTGCATTGGCAGATGAGTTCTTTACTTCTAGCGCCACCTTGGAGTACCCGCCGCCGAATGTTTAGTGTGCTTCACCTACGAGGAGAGTCTAGTGAAAGGAAGATTCGGGTGACAGCTTTGATAATTCCCTGATGTATGCTCTTCCCTAGAGACTAGACTCACTGTCTTATGAAGAAATACCTCTTTACGGGGCTGTAGATTTCTAAGACAAAATATGTATGCCTACCCTCCCCATACCAGCATTTCTTTCTGTAGAGGAAATTAGAGTGAATCGTGTGATTTTTTTTTTTTTTTTTTTTTTTACGTTCATAGGTTTGGAATGAATCTACAGAAAGAACATTTCTCACAGAGAAATTTGATTTCTTTTCTATATATGCTATGGCAGAATGCTTCATTTGGGGCTGAATATTTGTTTTCTCATGTTCAATCTGCTAGGAGAACATCTTCCAAAATCCACTCCAATCCTGCAAACAACCCACACTCCAACTACTTGAAACAATTCTATTTATCCTTCAAAGACAAACCCTCCTTCATGTCTCTAACAGATTTAATTGCTCCCATTTTTGTCTTCCCATAATCATTTGTGAATAAAAATGCATTAATGTCAATTAAGTATGAACGTTTTGATGAATGAACACAACTTACACACTCTACTATGAGGGTAATGAGTTTGGAATAATAAAAAAAAAATCCTGGGTTTAAATCCAGACTTCACCACTTGGTAGATCCCTTATCTCTTGGAGACTCAGATCCCTCATCTGTATAATGGGAATATACTGACCCTGCAGGATAGTTGTGAGGTTTAGGTACCTTCTATATAATGCACTCAGCATGGTACTCTTAAAGGGGCTCAATAAATGGCAGCTATTATTAGCCTACTGTATTATGGTCAATTATGCATGCAGTTTTATCTTATAGGCAATGAGGAGCCATTAAAGCTTATTAAGAAGGGAAGTGGCATTAGAAAGGTGATTTTGGAATACAAACTAGGGAATGTGTAAGGAAATGAAGAGCTGACAGGTGATTTAGATAAGAAATAAGCAAAATCAAAATAATACGCTTGGTTGTATCAGGACCCTGATGAGCTGGGAAGAAGCTAAGTGAAAATGCCCAGCCGCAGAGATGGAAGCAGTTCCCTGGATCCTTGCCTGTTCCTCTGTTATTCTCCTCGACCATTGACTGCCCTTTGTTGCTGTGCATCTGTTTCTTCTTCTGTTTCCTCTATCTGAGCACACAGCTCAGCATTATTGCATCACTTGGGCTAAAGTCCTACTCCATTCCTTCTGTCTCAGGAGCAGCAAAAGCCAGTTACGAATGACTCATTCCTCGAATTTCTAATTCTCCTTCATTTTACCTCAATATTTGTAGCGTAAGGAAGAATATCACGAGAACAGGCTTTTCTAGGTATAAAATACATGGCACTGTCCTTTATTAGTCAAATTAGAGCATTTTTTTTAAGTCTTTATCAAATTTATTACAATGTTGCTTCTGTTTTATGTTTTGGTTTTTTGGCCACAGGGCATATGGGATCAAACCCATACACCCTGCATTGGAAGGCAATGTCTTAACCACTGGACCACCAGGGAAGTCCCATAGAAATCTTTTTCAGAGAAGAAGAAAATAGACTTGAATAGGGCATAGTTTTGAGGGACCACCACAGCGCTGTTCCATTGCGAACAGGGAAAAGAGAGGACAAAACAAGCAGAGAGTTAAAGCGAGGGATTAGAGTTAGACTACATGGGGAATGCCCTGAACTGCAGGATGGACATATAACAAGATAAGCTGTACAGAAACATTCCCCAAAATCTTCTTCCCAAGTACATTGAAAGATAGGAGAAAGAAGCTGGTACCTAATCAGCTTCAAGTCAGGCTGGGTGTGACTAGGTCACTCTGAAGGACCCTTGGCAATCCTGGTCTCTTGTGCCTTTGGATGCAAACCTAAGAATAGAAGCTATGCTACGAGTGGGAAAGAAAAGCCCATCCTGCACTCCTCCATACCCAGGCTGGGCTCCGAGGATCCAGTGAGATATCAGACTTGCAGGTTGTTCATCACAGATGATGTCCTGAGGCCCCTTCAATAAAACCAGCGCCCCCAAGACTCCACTACCCTGCTTCTAAAATCCCTGAGACCTGAGCGGGCCACAGCATGTAGATCACAGGGAGGTGAAATAAGCCAATAACACAGGCATCTTAACCATTTTAGAAGAGTGAAACCATTTAACCCCCAATGTAATGGCTGTGGCGTCTCTCCAAGGAAGAAATAAATTGGTTTTAACTTACGCAGCTTGGGCTTCGGAGAGAAATAAAAAGGCAAAATAGAAAAGGCAAAACTGTTGAGTATCTCTGGGATCTTCCTTTTAGCTGTTTGTGACTGCAGAAACAAGAAGCATCGGCGTGGAGTAAATCTAATCACATTTAGACACAGCCCTGTAGTCAATAGAGAGGAGAAGGAAGATATTACAGGACTCTAATCTTCTTGGAGATGGAAACAGGGAAGAAAAACCCAGCAAAGGATTATGAAGTTAGCTGGCCCTCTGTTAAACACAGAAGAGTCATGGAGGTGAGCTCTGCCTGGACAAGTCCAGCGTGCGCTGGGTATTAACAGCGTCCTTAGGAACAAGGTGGGTAGGGCTGGATGTAGCCTGCGGTGTTGCCTGAGTTTAACAGGGGCTGGAAGGAACTCAGCAGAGAGCTCTGGGCTAGCTCTGTCTTTTGTTGCCACCTGCAAATAATTGCAAAGAGGTTACTTGAGAGATGCCTTGCAAGACCTGCCATACTCTTTGTCCCCACGATGCTCCTCCTTTTATACAGTGAAAGCCACTTATCTCCATGTGCTGGCTACCATGTCATCCTGACACCTGGGACCAACGTGTCTTTAGTCAGTGAGGGATGGAAGAGCCATGGTGGGATAGACAGCATCAGGGCTGTCTGATGCTGATTTCCTCTGACCTTGTATTGCAATTCTGGAAATTTTAGAATTTCTAAAATAACATTTGTATGTTATCTGCATCAGATTATCTGCATTTATGAAAGTACACAAAACTTTTAATATTTGTACTTTACATATGAATATATTATATAATACAGTGTAGCTCTCAGATGTGTTTATTATCATAAACACACAAGACATAACATATATGCTATATATGTATAATATTGATATGTTTATGTTATATATTATATGTAATCATAAATACAGCTAATCTGAGAACTAGATGTGTTACACACATACACACACTCATAATTTCCAAAGCTAGTGACTTCCCTTCAAACAGTGGTTCAGGGTCCAGTCTCATTTTGTGGCTCCATCACCTTCCACCATGGTTTCCAAAGTCTCTTTTTCATCTGTATCAGGTCAGCAGAAGATAAGACTATGGAGAGTCTGGAGGGGAGGTTTTGCTGGACCCGATCCAAGTGAGCATTGTATTTATTTTTTTTAAGATTTTTTTCTTTTTGACATGGGTCTTTTTTAAAGTCTTTACTGAATTTTGTTACAATATCGCTTCTGCTTTATGTTTTGGTTTTCTGGTCACAAGGCATATGGGATCCTAGCGTCCTAATGAGGGATTGAACCCACACCCTCTGCACCCGCTGCATTGGAAGGTGAAGTCTTAACCATTGGACAGCCAGGGAAGTTCCCGGTGAACATTCTTAACCTGAAACTGGGGCCTCATTTCCTTTAAGGCTTCTGTCTTGTTTTCAGTGGCTGCTCCTTCCACTCCCCTGTACAATTTCCATCCTTTTGTAAACTACGTTTGAAAGGTCTTCTTGGATTAGAAACTGGCCCAAATGAGCGAGGCTTTGACAGAATACCTTGGCTCTTAATCCTGTGAAATATTCTGCCATGGTAAATAGCAAGCATCATGAACATGAATGTTTTCAGCTCAGGTAACAGCTGGGAAGCCTCTCTCTCAGCATGGAATTGAAAAGGAAGTTTCCCCACCCACTAATTTTGTGATGTACTGTTCTGACTATACAAGGACAAGAAGTAATGCTTGAAAATAAGACAAGATCCTGTTTAGTTGAAAGTTTTAATTACACTTATTAAAGCAATCGTTATTATAATATAACACTACTTGCATAATACATTTGATTTACAAAGTGCTCCTTAAGAACTAGTTCCTAAATAAAATAATGAATTTGCAAACATTCATTACAAAGTCGGCTTTCTGGTGACTCAGAATCTGCCTGCCAATGCAGGGGACACAGCAGGAGCTGTGGGTTCAATCTCTGGATCAAGAAGATCCCTTGGAGAAGGAAATGGCAACCAGCTCTCGTTTTCTTGCCCGGGAAGTTCCATGGATAGAGGAGCCGGGTGGGCTACAGTCCATGAGGTCGCAAAAAGTTGGACGTGAAAAAAAAAAAAAAAGTTAGTATATGGGACTTCCAGTTGAGTTTAGAACTGGGGTTTCTTTCCCTAACAAGGACACTATCTCTTTGGGTTTCATAATTCCCTGACTGGAAAATGGAAGACTAAAAACTCAGTGAATATTGTAAGGATCAGATCCTGTTTGAGCATTAAGAATAGTCCACGTTAAGGGCCTGTTACATATTCATAGTGTGGGAGAGCGTAGATAAAAATATGACTTTTGAAATTTTGATTTGTGATCATCTCTGAATCCATATGTACTCATTAAATGCCACTGAATACATTTTTAATAATGAGAAGGAATTTGACAAACGACCTGTCTGAGCTGAACAAAGAGATTTAACACAGCAGATCTCACACAGCAGAGAAAATACCTGGAGAGTGTTAAAATCCCATTTGTTAAAGTATATCGTATTATGTTCAAACTGTCCATTTTAAGACCAGTTGCTTGTAATAATCACTGTCACAGTGCCTTATAGTCCTATCTTAGTCACTGAAGGGCCAATTTACTCCGTATCTGCAACATTAATAGGTTTGATGCTAGTCTTGAGTACACACATTTCCTAACAATACCGTTCCAGGAAGGGGAAACCATTCTTATCGTCACATTAAGCAGTGCCATGGAACAAGACTTCAACATTTTCTCTTTTGTGTTTGGTATCTCTTTCTTCCCCAAGGATTGGAATTAATAGAGAAGAAGATAAGAAATGACCTTCTTACAAATGCACTGTGCTACGGCATTTACAGTCTAGGTCTTTTCAATTTTGGGATGGTAAACAGGGCTGAGCATATTTAGTTACCTCCCCATTATTCAGTGGATACATTTGATTAACTTTGGAAATCTTAGTCTTAACTCTTTGCTTTTATTTGTGCAAGTTCAGAACCCTTCATCTCCATACCTAGCTGATAATTTCCTGGATAATTCATAATTCCCTGGAGAACTCACATTTTATATACAGTATAATTAAGAAAATATTTTATAGATGGATAATGGGAAGCTCGGAGAAGGCAATGGCACCCCACTCCAGTACTCTTGCCTGGAAAATCCCATGGACAGAGGAGCCTGGTAGGCTACAGTCCACGGGGTCGTGAAGAGTCAGACACGACTGAGCGACTTCACTTTCACTTTCATTTTCATGCATTGGAGAAGGAAATGGCAACCCACTCCAGTGTTCTTGTCTGGAGAAGCCCAGGGACAGGGGAGCCTGGTGAGCTGCCATCCATGGGGTCGTACAGAGTCAGACATGACTGAAGCGACTTAGCAGCAGCAGCAGCAGCACTGGGAAGCTACTAAATAGCACAGGGAGCTCAGATCAGTGTTCTGGGATGACCTGGAAGGGTGGGTTGAAGGGAAGAAAGGGTCAAAGGAGAGGGGATATATGTATACATATGACTGATTCATCTTGTCTTACAGCAGAAATTAACACATTGTAAAGCAATTATACTCCAATTTTTTTTTATACTCCAATTTTAAAATAATAATAAATAAATAAAAATATACTATCAATTCAGTTCAGTTCAGTTCATTTGCTCAGTCGTGTCCGACTCTTTGCGACCCCATGAATCGCAGCACGCCGGGCCTCCCTGTCCATCACCAGCTCCCAGAGTTTACTCAAACTCATGTCCATCGAGTTGGTGATGCCATCCAGCCATCTCATCCTCTGTCATCCCCTTCTCCTCCTGCCCCCAGTCCCTCCCAGCATCAGGGTCTTTTCCAATGAGTCAACTCTTCGCATGAGGTGGCCAATGTATTGGAGCTTCAGCTTCAGCATCAGTCCTTCCAATGAACTATACTGTGATATACATAAATGATCTAGTGGAAAAAATATTCTTGTAAATAAAATCACAGTATGACAAATCCAAATATAAATGACTTTCTAAAAAAATGTCTGATGTTCAAATTACCACCAATGATAACAAACTACATTTGTGTTGCTAAGAATGATCTGTATAGATCACTCTATTTCCACTCATTTTGTCTTTTAAGAAGTGAAAGAAAACCACATGCAACTCATGTTCATTTAAAGTTCATTTTTAGCAAATAGCAGATATAATTCCAAAATAATTGAAAACAGGTAAAATACCAAAGTCAATGTGATAAATATAATGAATATAAAGAAATGGAAACCTAAGCCTAGGTAAATGCTTAAAGATCATTCAGTTACTCCAGTTTACAACATAGGTTGATGATTCACAGTCAGACATGTTAAGTGACTTTTCCAAAGTCCCACAACAGAGAATAGCAAAGATTCAGTCATCCTAAATTTCTTAACAGAAACCTAAGGATAGTATTTCTTTTGACATTTATCAAGAAGGGATTGTTCATGGAGTAGATTCCATTCCTTCATGACAGGAAGTAGTAATGACATTTCTAGATGTTCCTTGTTCACATTTCTGCCTGAAACAAAACAAAATAAACCCTACATGTTAAAGGCATTAACTGCCCACTGTTGTCTTTTATATTCCTGAAGACATTTTTTTTCCTTCCTCCTCAGCACCCAACACCTGTAATTGTTCTTTAATATGGCTCAACACTCTGATTCTTTCTTTAGCAATAATCTCTCCACAATTTTCTTCAGCCACCCCATCCCCTGGCTTCTGGTGCTCCACCTTTAAACTCTTCATATCAAGTAGTCCTTTCTCTGCTCTTCATCTCTTCTCAGCTCAATTTCTCTGACATTCACTCTCCTACAATTCACTTCCCATCTAAATCTTCAACTTAGTAACACGGCCAATTTCTCACTGTCTCCAAGCACCCTCCTGTCTTCACTTTCCTCTCTGCCCATCTTAGATTTCATGATCCATCGTTCAATATAATCATTATATACAAATACCACCCTCTCCCCTCTCCCTCTTCATCTTTCATCCTGCAGTGGCAAAACTCCTGGTCATAACCAGCAATTCTTTGTCTTTTTGGTACCTACATTTAAGCCTGCCAAATATAACAAGAGAAAATAATATGACTAGGATGACTAGATTAACTTTAAATTCATAATTTAAAAAGCTATAATAGGCACTAAACATGTCCTGGAAATTCTATTTTTCCATCCACTAAACCCTCAATCATCTCCTCCTTTCTCCCTCTTGTTAAAACCGAGAGATTTCTTACTTCCTATTAAAGGCTAGTTCTCCACTTGTGCCCATCATTTTTCTCCAATTCAAGTTTCTTACACCATCAGCACTCCTTTTCCCCCTTCATATATTCATCCATCAGACCTATATCATAGATTATATAGAATATAAAAATGTTGTTGGTTTGATGGCAGCTATAGGAAGGAATCCGTGTTTTGTTTCAAGTGTCTGAACAGGATACTGGTAAGATATGATTTACATTTAAAAAAATAAAAAGGTCATTGCAAAACTATAAAGAGAGAAAGTAAGAGGAGGGATACCCCTTAGTATCTGTTGAAACAGAATAGAGAAGATGGTGGCTTGACCACAATGGGTTTAGAGAAGTGATGGCAAGTGGCAAGATTAGAGACATCTATTTCAATATAAAATCAAAATGACTTGTGGACAGTGTGAATAAAGGGTGATGAGGGAAAGAGGAATTATGAATGAAACTTAGATTTGGGACCAGAAGAATTGGCTCATTTATTCCATTTCCTCAACTATTATTCATTTTTAAATGAATGATTATATATTTCAAACATATAGAAAACTGCAAAAATAACATCATAAATTTTCAGGGAACCACTATGCTGTGCTTAGTCGCTCAATCATGGCTGACTCCTTGTGACCCCGTGGACTGTAGCCCACCAGGCTCCTCCGTCCTTGGGGATTCTCCAGACAAGTGTACTGGAGTGGGTTGCCATGCCCTATTCTAGGGGATCTTCCCAACCACGGGATCAAACCCATGTTCCCACATTGCAGGCAGATTCTTTACTGTCTGAGCCACCAGGATTTAAGCTTGAGCTTCCCAAGATTTAAATAAGGATGTTAATATTTTGCCATGTTTCTTCAGATGTCTCTCTTTTAAGAATGAAGTATTACAGAAAAAGATAAAAGTGTATGCTATTTCTTCTTCCCTTCCCTCTTTAGAGGCAGCTATTTTTCCTGAAATGGATGTGTATTTTTGCCATGAACATTTTTTCAATTTCATTTTTCTCTATACGTATCTACCCACCAATTTTTAAATACTGTGTCATGTTTGAAAATTTAGATAAGTGGTATATTTTGTGGGCTTCCCAGGTGGTAAATAATTCGCCTGCCAATGCAGGAGATGCAAGAGACTTGGGTTCAATCTCCAGGTCGGGAAGATCCACTGGAGTAGGAAATGGCAACCCACTCCAGTATTCTTCCCTGGAAAATCCCATGAACAGAGAAGTCTGACGGGCTGCAGTGCATGAGGTCGCAAAGAGTCAGACAAGACTGAGCAACCAAGTACACTTGCATGCATTATATTTTGCAATTATTTATGAGCTCTCCTTTCATTCAAAATTGGTTTTTGAAATATATCCATGCAAATGTAGATTAGTTTTTATATTTTACTGTTTACATGTTATAGAATTGTTTGAATAAATTTATTTTACTTATTCCCCGTTAATGGGCAGTTAGCCTGTCTGCCCTGAATTTCTCATAACAAGGCATCAGGGAACATCTTTGCAGAAGTCACCCCCTGCAGGCAGACTATTAATACCAGAACTATCAATACTTTCCCCAAGGATGACTCTAAGAAATAAAGTAGCTAGGTCATAAAGATAGGCATCTTCTGTTTTGGGGTTTTGTTTTGTTTTGTTTTTAACATACTGCTAAATTGATTCCTGTTTTCTGGCATTGTGTCTATTTTTAAAAATTTTTATAGGTGTATAGTTAATTTACAATGCTGTGACACTTTCAGAAGTACAGCAAAGTGACTCAGTTATCAGTTCAGTTCAGTTCAGTCGCTCAGTCATGTCTGACTCTTTGCGACCCCATGGACCACAGCACACCAGGCCTCCCTGTCCATCACCAACTCAAACTCATGTCCACTGAGTCAGTGATGCCATCCAACCATCTCATCCTCTGTCATCCCCTTCTCCTCCCACCTTCAATCTTTCCCAGAATCAGGGTCTTTTCCAATGAGTCAGTTTTTCGCATCAGGTGACCAAAATATTGGAGACTCGGCTTCAGCATCAGTCCTTCCAATGAACACTCAGGACTGATCTCCTTTAGGATGGACTGGTTGGATCTCCTTGCAGTCTAAGGGACTCTCAAGAGTCTTCTCCAACACCACAGTTTAAAAGTATCAATTCTTCTGCACTCAGCTTTCTTTATAGTCTAACTCTCACATCCATACATGACTACTGGAGAAGGAAATGGCAACCCACTCCAGTACTCTTGGCTGGAAAACCCCATGGACGGAGGAGCCCGGCAGGCTACAGTCCATGGGGTCGCAAAGAGTCAGACACGACTGAGCGACTTCACTTCACTGGAAAAATCATAGCCTTGACTAAATGAACCTTTGTTGGCAAAGTAATGTCTCTGCTTTTTAATATGCTGTCCAGGTTGGTCATAACTTTCCTTCCAAGGAGTAAGAGTCTTTTAATTTCATGGCTGCAGTCACCATCTGCAGTGATTTTGGAGCCCCAAAAAATAAACTCAGCCACTGTTTCCCCATCTATTTGCCATGAAGTGATGGGACCAGATGCCATGATCTTAGTTTTCTGAACGTTGAGCTTTAAGCCACCTTTTTCACTCTCCTCTTTCACTTTCATCAAGAGGCTCTTTAGTTCTTCTTCATTTTCTGCCATAAGGGTGGTGTCATCTGCATATCTGAGGTTATTGATATTTCTCCTGGTAATCCAGCTTGTGCTTCATCCAGTCCAGCATTTTTCATGATGTACTCTGAATATAAATTAAATAAGTTATAAGTTAAATTGGAAGTGGTCAAACAGGAGATGGCAAGAGTGATCATCGACATTTTAGGAATCAGCAAACTAAAATGGACTGGAATGGGTGAATTTAACTCAGATGACCATTATATCTACTACTGTGGGCAAAAATCCCTTAGAAGAAATGGAGTACCCATCATAGTCAACAAAAGAATCTGAAATGCAGTATTTGGTTTCAATCTCAAAAATGACAGAATGATCTCTGTTCATTTCCAAAGCAAACCAATCAATATCACGGTAGTCCAAGTCTATTCCCCAACCAGTAAGGCTGAAGAAGCATTATGAAGACCAACAAGAACTTTTAGACCTAAAATCCAAGAAAGACGTCCTTTTCATTATAGGGGACTGGAATGCAAAAGTAGAAAGTCAAAAAACACCTGGAGTAACAGGGAAATTTGGCCTTGGAGTACAGAATGAAACAGGGCAAAGGCTTACAGAGTTTTGCCAAGAGAACACACTGGTCATAGCAAACACCCTCTTCCAACAACACAAGAGAAGACTCTACACATGATCGTCACCAGATGATCAACACCAAAATCAGACTGATTATATTCTTTGTAGCCAAAGTTGGAGAAGCTCTATACAGTCAGCAAAAACAAGACCGGGAGCTGACTGTGGCTCAGATCATGAACTCCTTATTGCCAAATTCAGGCTGAAATTGAAGAAAATAGGGAAAACTATTAGACCATTCAGGTATGACCTAAATCAAATCACTTACGATTATACAGTGGAAGTGAGAAATAGATTTAAGGGACTAGATCTGATAGACAGAGTGCCTGATAAACTATGGACGGAGGTTTGCGACATTGTACAAAAGGCAGGGCTCAAGACCATCCCCAAGAAAAATAAATGCAAAAAGGCAAAATGGCTATCTGAGGAGGCCTTACAAATAGCTGTGAAAAGAAGGGAAGTGAAAAGCAAAGGAGAAAAGGAAAGATATACCCATTTGAATGCAGAGTTCCAAAGAATAGCAAGGAGAGATAAGAAATCCTTCCTCAGGGATCAGTGCAAAGAAATAGAGGAAAACAATAGAATGGGAAAGACTAGAGATCTCTTCAAGAAAATTAGAGATACCAAGGACACATTTCATGCAAAGTTGGGTTCAATAAAGGACAGAAACGGTATGGACCTAACAGAAGTAGAAGATACTAAGGAGAGGTGGCAAGAATACACAGAAGAACTATACAAAAATGATCTTTATGACCCATATAATCACGATGGTGTGATCACTCACCTGGAGCCAGACATGCTGGAATGTGAAGTCAAGTGGGCCTTAGGAAGCATCACTATGAACAAAGCTAGTGGAGGTGATAGAATTCCAGTTGAGCTATTTCAAATTCTAAAAGATGATGCTGTGAAAGTGCTGCACTCAATATGCCAGCAAATTTGGAAAACTCAGCAGTGGCCACAGGACTGGAAAAGGTCAGTTTTCATTCCAATCCCAAAGAAAGGCAATGCCAAAGAATGCTCAAACTACCGCACTATTGCACTCATCTCACACGCTAGTAAAGTGATGCTCAAAATTCTCCAAGCCAGGCTTCAGCAATACGTGAACTGTGAACTTCCAGATGTTCAAGCTGGTTTTAGAAAAGGCAGAGGAACCAGAGATAAAATTGCCAACATCCATTGGCTCGTCGAAAAAACAAGAGAGTTCCAGAAAAACATTTATGTCTGCTTTATTTACTATGCCAAAGCCTTTGACTGTGTGGATCACAATAAACTGTGGAAAATTCTGAAAGAGATGGGAATACCAAATCATCTGACATGCCTCCTGAGAAACCTGTATGCAGGTCAGGAAGCAACAGTTAGAACTGGACATGGAACAACAGACCCAGTTATACATATACATATATTCACCCTGTTGTGTTTCTTTTGAGAGTCATTTCCCATATAGGCCATTACAGACTGTTCAGTAGCGTTCCCCATATTCTACAGTAGGTCTTTGTTATCCATCACCAAACTGATTTCTAAAGAGATTTTTCTAATTTACAAAGCGTATTAGCACGTCTGTTTCCTTGCATCTTCAACCCTGCTTACAGTTCTTGGCTTGTTTAATTTTTCCCAATCTGTCGCACCTGAAATGATATTTCGGCCCTGTCTTTTTCTCTCTTCTTCTTCTGCTCTGGCCTTTAGTCTCATCATTTACTAACTCCGCCGCTTTCAGTCATCGGTGATCTTTCTGTTGTCAAATCGAACAGACACAGTGAAACCATGCAACGTGGCTGATGGCTCCCTGTTTGAAACTCTCTCCTCTCAATCACGTAGACAGCTCAGAGTCTCACGACCTCCCTGACAGCTGCATTTTAATCTCTTTTCTTTCTGTCCTCTCCTCTTCCTCAGGACCTGGCTTGAGCCATCATTTCTGTTCTATTATTTCTTTCTAGGTGACATATCCTTTCTCATCACCTAAAATGCCAACTTTATGGTGATCCCTACGGATGACACTGCTCTGCACCTTTATGCTTCTAACTTGTTTGCTCTATTTTAATGTACCATAAGCACCTCAAACACAATATGTCAAAATATGGAGCTCTTTATTTCTACTACTTGGAATTTCCCCAAATGCTCCTCTTTCACTAAATAGACCATCATTATCTGTAGGTTTACTAATTCAAAAACCTAAGTGTCAGACACTGCCCTTCTATTTCTTTTAGCTCTAACATCCAGTATTTAAGATTTCCCAGGTGGCACAGTAGTAAAGAATATGCCTGCAACGCAGGAAACACAGGAAGCGCCAAGTTCCATCCCTGGGTGGGGAAGATCCCCTGGAGGAGGAAATGGCAACCCACTCTAGCATTCTTGCCTGGAGAATCCCATGGACAGAGGAGCCTGGCGGGCTACAGTCCATGTGGCTGCCAAGAGTCAGACATGACTAAGTGCCTGAGCACACACACATATTCAATATATAACCTAGATATCTTGTTTCTTCTCTCCAGAATGTGTTTCGTATCTCTCCACTTCTCTCCTTGGTCTCTACCACCACTCTAGTTCAAATTTATCACAGCCTCAAAGTTTATATTCCCAACCAATATCCTCAACTTAGCTCTTGCCTTTATAGGCCATTTCTACCCAGTGACTTGAGTGAAGTTTTCAAATGAGAGTCAGTTTCTGACTCTTTCCTGTTTCAACCTGTCCAATGACTTCCTATTTCTTCTTTGACTAAATTTCATTGCTGCTGCTAAGCTGCTTCAGTCGTGTCTGACTCCGTGCGACCCCATAGACGGCAGCCCACCAGACTCCTCTGTCCACAGGATTCTCTAGGCAAGAATACTGGAGTGGGTTGCCATTTCCTTCTAAAACAAAATTACATTGCAGTTTGACTGAATTTCCAATCTTTACTATGACCTAAATATGTCTGTCAAATCTCTAACATCACCGCACACTCCTCTCCCTATTTCTCACCAGGCTTCGTGCACACTGTTCTTCTGGTGGTTTCTGAAATATGGTTAATTCCATCTAGAAGCTGGAGGGTAAGGGAACCTAGGTCAGGCAGTTCCTAATGGTTAGGGCTCAAGGGCACCCAGTGTGACAAGAAATGCAGTACTAATAGGAACTATCCAACGCAGGAGGTCAGCCTTCAAGCTGCAGACTTGAAGGTGGGCCAGACTCTTTCACTTCATGGCACTTGATACAAGTTTGCCAAATTGTTTCAATTTGAATGAATGAACTCAGAAAATAAGCATCCAGGTTTCAGCTCCACTTACAGAATCTGTAGAGATATTGAAACTCTATAACATTCATATTTAGTATTTTCCAGGAAAACACAGATGCTGAAATAATATATAAAAAACAATGTGGAAAATACCACTTCTCCAAGAGAATCTCTAGTATGGAAAATAATCAGATTTTAAATATGTACATTGCAATACTTCTATCCATACACATACATTTTATCATGACATAGATCATATATCAAATTAAACATATATGTGTAATATGCACACATGATATATACATACATACACATAATGTTTAGGAAAAATATGACAATATACACTGCTGTATTCACTCCACAGTTTAATAAATAAAACATTACTAATGAAGCATTTATGTGCTTCTTCGTCATTATCTGCCTTTTCTTTTCATATTAAATCTTTAATTCATCTGGAAGAATTTTCCTATATGATAAGAAGAATGGAAGCATGTTTTTCTCAAGAACATACAATTGTCAGAAGTACAAATGGACCAACATTTTCTCATTTATCAGCAATATCGACTCATGTATCAGATTTCCATTATATATGGTTCTTCTAGGATCTCAATTCTGTCTTGTTGGTCCATCTGTCTAAGCTTCTATTAATCCTACTCTATCTTAATTGCAATAGTTTTTTTTAAAAAAAACTTGGTGTCTTTGGGGGAAAGTCTCTTGCCTGATTCTTGTTTCAGAGACACTTAATCAATTACTGGCATAATTTTATAATTAACTTGTCCAATTCCATAAAAATAATGTTAGTCAGATCTTTTTAATTGGAATTATGTTTTGAGGAAAACTGGTGTTATTTTGTTCTACCGTGAACAATATATGTCTCTCCGTTTAGTTCAGCCTTCTTTAATATCTTTCTATTGTTTTAATAATTTCCACAAGTCTTATATTCAATACATCTTTTGACAATTATTTTCCCTAGGAAACTTCTACTTTATGTTTACTGTATAAAAAGCCCCCACCGCACCCCACTTCAGAAAACCATATATTCTACTTTCCCTTTTGACTACTGGTCTTATATTAGCCAGCACTGATAGACTTTTTATTAACTTCAATAAATTTACCTGTAGATTATCTCTGGTTTTCTATTTAGATTGTCATATCTTTTGAGAAAATGATAATTCTATTTCTTCTATTCCAAGCACTTTATGCTTCTTTTTACTTTTCACTAAGTAGATACAGTATGCTTAAATCTTGTTTTTAAAATGTAACAATTTTTCTAAACAATTTTCAAGGTTTAGATTCACTTCTTAAATTTCCTAAAGTAATTAAGGTACTTAGTTAAGAATTAAAAGCAGGCTCAAAAAGACACTACTCCTGCCCTGTAATAGAGCCATAGATTTGCCTCAGGTTGCTCAGTGGTAAAGAATCTGCCTGTCAACGCCAGAGATGTGGGAGACATCGTTTCTATCTTTGGGTTGGGAAGATCCCCTGGAGAAGGGAATGGCTACCCACTCCAGTATTCTTGCCTGGAGAATCCCATGAACAGAGGAGCCTGGCAGGCTAGAATCCATGGGATCACAAGAGTTGGACTCGATTTAGCAACTGAGCATGCATTTGCCTCTTGGATAGAGCATCCCAACAGCCCTGCTCACTTCACTCTTCATTTGCTGAAGCTACTGCAGAGTTTGAAGGCCATGGAGTTCAAGTTGTGAGAACAATTACATCAGCTTCAGCCTTTTCCCCTCTACTGTTCAGTCAAACACATTAGGAAAGTGAGGCTGGTATCAGAGAGAGAGAGAGAGGAGGGGTGGAGGGAGGGAGAAGAGTGCCCTCATCCATTCACCAGTGATAAGGTGAAGATGAGATTTTTTTTAAGCAGAGCAATTGTCTATGGAATCCTGGTGATTTTGAAAAGAAACATGATCACTCAAACGAGGAAAGGAAGAAGAAAAGAGGCAGGGAAGAATGGAAAAACTGAGAAAGCAATTAGTAACTAGATAAGCTGCTTTGTTCTCTTTCCATGATTACATTCTAAAATTTCCACTATAACCAAGAGTAGAATAACGGAGGCAGAAGATAGGATAAGTGAGGTCTTAGAAGATAAAATGGTGGAAATAAATGAAGCAGAGAGGAAAAAAGAAAAAAGGATCAAAAGAAATGAGGACAACCTCAGGGACCTCTGGGACACTGTGAAACGCCCCAACATTCGAATCATAGGAGTTCCAGAAGAAGAAGACAAAAAGAAAGGCCATGAGAAAATACTCGAGGAGATAATAGCTGAAAACTTCCCTAAAATGGGGAAGGAAATAGCCACCCAAGTCCAAGAAACCCAGAGAGTCCCAAACAGGATAAACCCAAGGTGAAACACCCCAAGACACATATTAATCAAATTAACAAAGATCAAACACAAAGAACAAATATTAAAAGCAGCAAGGGAAAAACAACAAATAACACACAAAGGGATTCCCATAAGGATAACAGCTGATCTATCAATAGAAACCCTCCAGGCCAGAAGGGAATGGCAGGACGTACTGAAAGTAATGAAAGAGAATAACCTACAACCTAGATTACTGTATCCAGCAAGGATCTCATTCAGATATGAAGGAAAATTCAAAAGCTTTACAGATAAGCAAAAGCTGAGAGAATTCAGCACCACCAAACCAGCTCTTCAACAAATGCTAAAGGATCTTCTCTAGACAGGAAATGCAGAAAGGTTGTATAAACGTGAACCCAAAACAACAAAGTAAATGGCAACGGGACCACACCTATCAATAATTACCTTAAATGTAAATGGGTTGAATGCCCCAACCAAAAGACAAAGATTGGCTGAATGGATACAAAAACAAGACCCCTATATATGCTGTCTACAAGAGACCCACCTCAAAACAAGAGACACATACAGACTAAAAGTGAAGGGCTGGAAAAAAATATTTCATGCAAACGGAGACCAAAAGAAAGCAGGAGTCGCAATACTCATATCAGATAAAATAGACTTTCAAATAAAGGAAGTGAAAAGAGACAAAGAAGGACACTACATAATGATCAAAGGATCAATCAAAAAAGAAGATATAACAATTATAAATATATATGCACCCAACATAGGAGCACCACAATATGTACGGCAAATGCTAACGAGTATGAAAGAGGAAATTAATAGTAACACAATAATAGTGGGAGACTTTAATACCCCACTCACAACTATGGATAGATCAACTAAACAGAAAATTAACAAGGAAACACAAACCTTAAATGACACAATGGACCAGCTAGACCTAATTGATATCTATAGGACATTTCACCCCAAAACAATCAACTTCACCTTTTTCTCAAGTGCACACGGAACCTTCTCCAGAATAGATCACATCCTGGGCCAAAAATCTGGTCTTGGAAAATTCAAAAACAAATTGAAATCATTCCAGTCATCTTTTCTGACCACAGTGCAGTAAGATTAGATCTCAATTACAGGAAAAAAATTGTTAAAACTTCAAACATATGGAGGCTAAATAACACGCTTCTGAATAACCAACAAATCATAGAAGAAATCAAAAAAGAAATCAAAATATGTATAGAAATGAATGAAAATGAAAACACAACAACCCAAAACCTATGGGACACTGTAAAAGCAGTGCTAAGGGGAAGGTTCATAGCATTACAGGCTTACATCAAGAAACAGGAAAAAAACCAAATAAATAACCTAACTCTACACCTAAAGCAATTAGAGAAGGAAGAAATGAAGAACCCCAGAGTTAGCAGAAGGAAAGAAATCTTAAAAATCAGGGCAGAAATAAGTGCAAAAGAAACTAAAGAGACCATAGCAAAAATCAACAAAGCTAAAAGCTGGTTTTTTGAAAAAATGAACAAAATTGACAAACCATTAGCAAGACTCATTAAGAAACAAAGAGAGAAAAACCAAATTAACAAAATTAGAAATGAAAATGGAGAGATCACAGCAGACAACACTGAAATACAAAGGATCATAAGAGACTACTACCAGCAGCTCTATGCCAATAAAATGGACAACTTGGATGAAATGGACAAATTCTTAGAAAAGTATAACTTTCCAAAACTGAACCAGGAAGAAATAGAAGATCTTAACAGACCCATCACAAGCAAGGAAATCGAAACTGTCATCAAAAATCTTCCAGCAAACAAAAGCCCAGGACCAGATGGCTTCACAGCTGAATTCTACCAAAAATTTAGAGAAGAGCTAACACCTATCTTACTCAAACTCTTCCAGAAAATTGCAGAAGAAGGTAAGCTTCCAAACTCATTCTATGAGGCCACCATCACCCTAATTCCAAAACCAGACAAAGATGCCACAAAAAAAGAAAACTACAGGTCAATATCACTGATGAACATAGATGCAAAAATCCTTAACAAAATTCTAGCAAACAGAATCCAACAACATATTAAAAAAATCATACACCATGACCAAGTGGGCTTTATCCCAGGAATGCAAGGATTCTTTAATATCCACAAATCAATCAATGTAATACACCACATTAACAAGTTGAAAGATAAAAACCATATGATTATCTCAATAGATGCAGAGAAAGCCTTTGACAAAATTCAACACTCATTTATGATTAAAACTCTCCAAAAAGCAGGAAAAGAAGGAACATACCTCAACATAATAAAAGCTATATATGACAAACCCACAGCAAGCATCACCCTCAATGGTGAAAAATTGAAAGCATTTCCCCTGAAATCAGGAACAAGACAAGGGTGCCCACTCTCACCACTACTATTCAACATAGTGTTGGAAGTTCTGGCCACAGCAATCAGAGCAGAAAAAGAAGTAAAAGGAATCCAGATAGGAAAAGAAGAAGTAAAACTCTCACTGTTTGCAGATGACATGATCCTCTACATAGAAAACCCTAAAGACTCTACCAGAAAATTACTAGAGCTAATCAATGAATATAGTAAAGTTGCAGGATATAAAATTAACACACAGAAATCCCTTGCATTCCTATATACTAACAATGAAAAAACAAACAGAGAAATTAAGGAAACAATACCATTCACCATTGCAACAAAAAGAATAAAATACTTAGGAGTATATCTACCTAAAGAAACAAAGGACCTATACATAGAAAACTATAAAACACTGATGAAAGAAATCAAAGAGGACACAAACAGATGGAGAAACATACCGTGTTCATGGATTGGAAGAATCAATATTGTCAAAATGGCTATTCTACCCAAAGCAGTCTATAGATTCAATGCAATCCCTATATCAAGCTACCAACGGTATTTTTCACAGAACTAGACCAAAGAATTTCACAATTTGTATGGAAATACAAAAAACCTCGAATAGCCAAAGTAATCTTGAGAAAGAAGAATGGAACTGGAGGAATCAACCTGCCTGACTTCAGACTCTACTACAAAGCCACAGTCATCAAGACAGTATGGTACTGGCACAAAGACAGAAATATAGATCAATGGAACAGAATAGAAAGCCCAGAGATAAATCCACGAACCTATGGACACCTTATCTTTGACAAAGGAGGCAAGGATATACAATGGAAAAAAGACAACCTCTTTAACAAGTGGTGCTGGGAAAACTGGTCAACCACTTGTAAAAGATGAAACTAGAACACTTTCTAACACCATACACAAAAATAAACTCAAAATGGATTAAAGATCTAAATGTAAGACCAGAAACTATAAAACTCCTAGAGGAGAACATAGGCAAAACACTCTCCGACATAAATCACAGCAAGGTCCTCTATGACCCACCTCCCAGAATATTGGAAATAAAAGCAAAACTAAACAAATGGGACCTAATGAAACTTAAAAGCTTTTGCACTACAAAGGAAACTATAAGTAAGGTGAAAAGACAGCCCTCAGATTGGGAGAAAATAATAGCAAATGAAGAAACAGACAAAGGATTAATCTCAAAAATATACAAGCAACTCCTGCAGCTCAATTCCAGAAAAATAAATAACCCAATCAAAAAATGGGCCAAAGAACTAAACAGACATTTCTCCAAAGAAGACATACAGATGGCTAACAAACACATGAAAAGATGCTCAACATCACTCATTATTAGTGAAATGCAAATCAAAACCACAATGAGGTACCATTACACGCCAGTCAGGATGGCTGCTATCCAAAAGTCTACAAGCAATAAATGCTGGAGAGGGTATGGAGAAAAGGGAACCCTCTTACACTGTTGGTGGGAATGCAAACTAGTACAGCCGCTATGGAAAACAGTGTGGAGATTTCTTAAAAAACTGGAAATAGAACTGCCATATGACCCAGCAATCCCACTTCTGGGCATACACACTGAGGAAACCAGATCTGAAAGAGACACGTGCACCCCAATGTTCATCGCAGCACTGTTTATAATAGCCAGGACATGGAAGCAACCTAGATGCCCATCAGCAGATGAATGGATAAGGAAGCTGTGGTACATATACACCATGGAATATTACTCAGCCATTAAAAAGAATTCATTTGAACCAGTCCTAATGAGATGGATGAAGCTGGAGCCCATTATACAGAGTGAAGTAAGCCAGAAAGATAAAGAACATTACAGCATACTGACACATGTATATGGAATTTAGAAAGGTGATAACAATAACCCTATATGCAGAACAGAAAAAGAGACACAGAAATACAGAACAGACTTTTGAACTTTGTGGGAGAATGTGAGGGTGGGATATTTCAAAAGAACAGCATGTATGCTATCTATGGTGAAACAGATCACCAGCCCAGGTGGGATGCACGAGACAAGTGCTCCGGCCTGGTGCACTGGGAAGACCCAGAGGAATCGGGTGGAGAGGGAGGTGGGAGGGGGGATCGGGATTGGGAATACATGTAAATCCATGGCTGATGCATATCAATGTATGACAAAACCCACTGGAAAAAAAAAAAAATAAAAATAATAAAAAATAAATAAATAAAAAAATAAAATTTCCACTATATATTTTTTTCCCTGTTTTGTCTACTCCCCTTTCTATTTACCAGTTATTCCAGTTCATCTCCACTCACATAACCTGGGGAAACTCAGGGACATTTCATCTTAGATCAAGGAATTAACGTCTTACAAGCAAGTATGTAATCAAGGGACGTCCCAGCACCCACCTTTGGTCCTTCAGAAGAAATAACCTTATAGAAATCAAAGATCTTTACAGTCAGCATTTTCAATTGCAAAATGCTCTCTCTACATGAATTTTTTCTGGTAACTAAAACACAATAATTTAAATATTATGCATATGGATATGTAGTCATTGGGATGAGAATATTTCTCAAATGTATTGCAAACTTATTTTCCTTACTAAACAGAATATTCTTGATGTGAGTTCATATTTTCTTGATGACTCAGGGCCATTGCTATGGCTCAAATATAGTGCTGCCCTAAGGGACGATCGTGGTACTAAGGACTCTACAGCCAACACTTACTGGCCGTAGGCTGCCAGACATTTCCCGTTAGTGAACCTGCTGTCTCCTTTCTTTCTGACGCCTGTCACTTTTCCATGCGTCTGCTTCTAACAGTCCCCTACTTTGCTGCTTCTAATTTGTTATCCACTGTAACCTTGGAAGAACTGGTGGTTGCTATGGGAAACCAGGCAACTGAGGTTATAAAATCAGTAACCTGAATACTCCTGACTCTGGCCTGAAGAGAGCTTCATTCTTTGTGTCCAGAATAAGGAAGACCACTGAACAACTATTATTTTTGGACTTTAGAGGCCTGGTTGGGGAACTTAAGACATAGTACTTTTAAAACTATAGCAAAAGGAAGAGAACTCTATCCTAAAGGCTTGGCAATCTTTGATTATGTGTTGGGAAAAACAAATAAGGATCCTTTCCTGTATGAATTATTGGCAAAGCATCAGTGTATCACTTGCATGGAGATTATTCTAGACTTGAGTACAAATTAGGTATCGGTAGTAAAATAAGACCAAATTCTATCATTAGTAAGAATAGAACCACACTTTTATAAAAGGATCTAGTTAGCATCAGGCTGTGGCCAGAAATTTCTCAAGGTAAACAATTCTCTTAAAGGCATTGGTGGCTCAGATGGTAAAGAATCCACCTACAATGAGGCATACATAGGTTTGACCCCTGGGTGGGGAAGATCCCCTGGAGAAGGACATGGCTACTCACTCAAGTATTCTTGCCTGGAGCATTCCATGGACAGAGGAGCCTGGAGGGCTACAGTCCATGGGATCACAAAAGTCAGACAAACACTTTCACTTTAATTAGAAGAAACCAACTGTTTATTTCAATGGTTATTGTTCCTGTTGTTAAACATATAGAAATTTTTTGAGATTTTGTTTTTAATGTAGACCATTTTTTTCAGTCTTTATTGAATTTGTTACAATATTACTTTTTTAAATGTTTTGGTTTTTTGGCCGTGAGGCATGCGGTATCTTAGCTACCTGACCAGGGATTGAACTTACTCCCCCTGCTTTAGAAGGCAAAGTCTTAACCACTGGACCACCCGGGAATTCCCTAGAAATCTTAAGTGAAAGCTAAATACTGAATTTTTGAAAACTTGTAGATAGCATATCAAAATAACTTGGGGATAGGGGAAAAAAATCTCAAAGATACCATTCTTTCTTTGATTAATTAAACTGTTTTATACTTATCTATAGGACTTTCCAGGTGACACCTGTGGTCAAGAAGCTGCCTGCCAATTCAGGAGACCTAAGAGGTATGGAAAGGTTCGACTGCTAAGTCTAGAAGATCCGCTGGAGCAGGGCATGGCAACTCCCTCCAGTGTTCTTGCCTGGAGAATCCCATGGAAAGAGGAGCCTGGCAGGCTATGGTCCATAGGGTCGCACTGAGTTGGACACAACTGAAGCAACTTCCCACACATGTATGCTTATCTATATGCTGCTTATAACCTTTTAATATTAGTGTACGGATTTTTCACGAGTGAATTCTCAGATTCACAAAATAAAAACTCTGGAAGACTGGCAAAGCAAGTCCAAAAAGGTAAGACGCAGTAGGGATCACTGGGTTATTTTTTCTCTTTTCTCATTCTTTCTACCTGTTTCTGCCTCTGCTTTCTTTACTTGGGCAGAGAAGGACAGGAACCCAATTTCAAGACCTATATGCTGGAGCAGAAAAAGACAGAAAACTAGTTCATTAGGTACTTCCTGACCTTAAAGCGCAATATGTGGAGAAACTGACAGCAGCTTGACTCAGTCTGCTTTGGTGCTAGAATACTGTAAACCTCCCCAAGCTAAGGTGTGGCTGAACCGTGAGAACAGGGAGGAGCCTGCAGCTCTGGGGAGCATCACATGGCACTTTTCTAGGAGGAGTACCTGTACCCAGCAGCTGGTGAAAACCGGGTGGCTGTCACAGAACCCCCACACTGGCTGCAGCTTTTCCCACTAGTTGAAATGGAAATCTGGGACTTCCCTGGCACTCCAGTGGTTAAGACTCTGTGCCTCTCCTACAAGGGGCATAGGTTTGATTCCTGGTCAGGGGACTAAGATCCTGCATGCTTCATGGCATGACCAAACAATAAAAAAGATTTTTTTTTAAGTCTTAAGAAAAGAATATATCTTAAAAAATAATGAATTGGAAAGCTGATTCTGAGAAGCCCTTCATTACAGGACTGGGGCTGTGTCACTGAGAAGAGAGGTTCAGCACAGAGAATTATCATTCCTAGACGTACTGAGCAGTGTGAATCCCAGATTTCTCCTAAGGATTTTCTCTCTCACTTAGCCTGGTATGCATGCTTAGTTGCTCAGTCGAGTCCGGCTCTTTGCGACCCCATGGACTGCAGCCTGCCAGGCTCTTCTGTCCATGTGATTTCCCAGGCAATGATACTGGAGGAGGTTACCAGTTCCTTCTCCAGGGGATCTTCCCAACTCACAGATCGAACCCAGGTCTCCTGCATTGTAGGCAGATTCTTTACCAGCTGAACCACAAGGGAAGCCCAAGAATACTGGAGTGGGTAGCCTTTCCCTTCTCCAGAAGATCTTCCTGATCCAGGAATCTAACCAGGTTCTCCCACATTGCACGTGGGTTCTTTTCCAACTGAGCTATCAGGGAAGCCTAAATCTTCAAAACCCACCCTTTTTGCCTTATGGGCGGAGACTGACAGCCTTGACCCCCTGGGGTGCTGGGGGGGGGGGTGTCTCTGTGCCCTCAGGCTCAGGTTGCATTCTCCTTGACCCTCTGCTCTGCAACCTGGAAAAGAGGGCTTTTATGGGCTTCATCAACTGGACTGTTTTCCTGGGGCTTGTTAATTCTGGCTAACTTTAGGGACTATCAAGAGACTGAAAGTGGGAGGAAAATGAAATCAGAGTATTTTTTCCCTCTATTCTCTTCATTCTGTTTTTATTATTATCATTGGAATATAATTGCTTTAGGATGCTGTGGTAGTTTCTGCTAGTTTCTGCTGTAGAACAAAGTGAATCAGCTGTATGTACACATATATCCTCTTCCTCTTGAGGCTTCTTCCCACCCCTCTCCCCATCCTACCCCTCTAAGTCACCACAAAGCATAGAGCTGAGCCCCCTGCGCTGTATGTCAGCTTCCCACTAGCTATTTTCGCCATGGTAGCGTAAGTTCTTCCCTGGTGGCCCTGCAGTAAAGAATCCCCTTGCAATGGAGGAGATGCCGATTCAATCCCTAGATCAAGAAGATCCCTGGAGAAGGAAATGGCAACCCACTCCAATATTCTTGCCTGGGAAATCCCATGGACAGAGGAACCTGGTGGGCTATAGTCCATGGGGTCGCAAAGAGTCAGACATGACTTAGCAACTAAACAACAACAAAGTGTATTCATGTCAATGCCTCTCTCTGAATTTGTCCCATTCTCCCCTTTTCCCTTGTGTACACCTCTGTTCTCTATTCCTGCCCTGCAAATAGGTTCATCTGTATCATTTTTCTAGATTCTATATATAAATGTGTTAGTATACTGCAACTTGGCTAGTTCTTTTTGCAAGGAAGTCCTATTACAGCCACCCCTTTCTTTGCCCAGAGGTCTGCAACTGTTCAGGTTCTTGCCTTTTCAGGCATTGTGATACCAGCTCCTAGCTATAGCAAGTCCTAGGAGACTAACCATCACCTTTGCTTTCCCATATTCCTCTCTCCCTCTTTGTGAAAATTCTCTTTATTAAAACCTTTTCATTACAAGGCATTTATTTCTGCTTGAGTATCTGGCAAAGGTGGAAAAACAAAAGGGCCAGTTCACGGGAAGGAGTAGATGGAGGCTGGGGACACATAACTCGTGGAACTTGCTCAGGTATAGAAGGTCCTACTTATACAGCCATTGAGAAATATGATTTAGGACTATCCCTTGGCAAAAATAGAAACAAAAAATATGTCTCCACTAAAGCATAATATAATGAAAAGGATATTTGAACTAAAGTCAGAAGACCCAGAGCCAAGTCAAAACGCGTCCTTTTTTATCACTGTATGTATTTTGGAAAAGCACTTAAAATCCTTGAGCTATTTTTTCCCATAAAATTGTTTGGCCTGAGGATCAGCAGGGATAATAATGGGGGAGCACTTTATAAACTGAGAGGCCCTGTACAAATAGTAGCTGTTATTGTTATTCCTTCTATTCTCTATTTCCCCACCTTCCTTTTATAGCTCTTACTAAATTATGTTCTGCAGAATGCTAGTTTTGATGGACATTTTAAAAGGGAATCTTAAATCCAAGTATGTTTGAGAAATACTGAATATTATATTGTCTGGATATTCATAACACACCTAGTATGCTAAAGATTCTGATAATTGTGGTATTAAAGGAACTCATTGAATTTAGTTTAATCAAGCAATTCTCAGATTGATGTACCGAGAAGCCCGCATTTCATATGATTATCTGGTCGAACTAGTGTATTTTTGAACAAGCCTGATAAAGGTAAAGATTTCTCTATTTCCCCTGGATCCCTGGTACCTTGCCAGTCCAGACTGCCCTCCTCAGAAGCATCGTGATGTACTTTAATTCCTCAAAGCTCAAGGGATTAACTATTCATCCAATGGTTCAAAACCACTCCCCCACGGCCCCCCCCCCCCACCAAAATCCATTTAAAAATTTTACCCTAGGACTTCCCTGGTGATCCAGTGGTTAAGAATCCA
Source organism: Dama dama (assembly GCF_033118175.1). Classification (NCBI taxonomy): domain Eukaryota; kingdom Metazoa; phylum Chordata; class Mammalia; order Artiodactyla; family Cervidae; genus Dama; species Dama dama. The sequence goes on along the minus strand of NC_083682.1, from coordinate 19,627,573 downwards.
CATTCCAAAGCTGGGGACGCAGGTTTGATCCCTGATTGGGGAACTGAGAACCCACATGCCTCTGGGCAACTAAGCCAGCCGGCACTTTGCCAGGAAAGACCCCAAATGCTACAATGAAAATCTTGTGTGCTGCAAATAAGACCTGACACAGTCAAGAAAATAAATACAATACTTTTTCTTTTCCCCTGGATGTTGCATTCACATGAACTTCATTGGTTTACCCAAATTTTGGTGATCCTCCACCCTAAAACTTCAATAGGAATTCAAATGCCTCTGCAATTGGGTATAAATGCTATAACTTAAAAAAAAAAAAGGACAATGTGGTGGATGGATAAGGAAGGTTGCATATGTAAAATGGGCTGGAGTATGCATAGTGTAGACTTCAACACTTTTTTTCCAGCAAAGAAATGCAAATGAGGGGATGCGATAGCAATAGAGATTTAACAATGAGCCCATTTTTATTTAAAGTCAAATTTCTGTAAACTCTAGCGCTTTATAGTAACAGACCATTTGCTATGTATCTCTCAACTCATTTCACTGGACACATCTGAAGGAAATTCAACCCTTGACCTTTAAGTAGATTTCTTTACCTGACAATAACGATGAGACCCTGATGAGCATTCCAGTCGCTAGGGAATCGAATTTTTAGGGGGGATCTTAGTTCCCGGAGCAGGGATCAAACCCAAGTCCCCTGCAGTGGACCTGCAGACTCAACCAATAGAACGCCAGGGAAGTCGCTAGGGGAATAAAAATTCAAGACTATTTTCTCCAAAAGATTTTGGGTATAAAGAGAGGAAGTAGAAACTGCTGGTGAAAGTCTGGCTTGAATCACCGAGATACTCATTTGTTCAAAGTGAAGGTTTTAGTTCTGAACAATCTTTCACTCCATAGGTTTCTATTTCAGCTGTTTCCACTGTTCCTTCTCTTCTCAGAAGTCTCTTGGCATTGCAGTTAAAAAGACAACTAAGCTTTGAGGCTTACTTGGGGGTAAAAACAAGGAAATATTCAAGCTTGAAAGGTAAATGTCGGTGTCCTTCCATCTTTCTAGAAATGCTTCTTTATCTACATGGCTGGGAAAAAAACACCTTGAAAGCTTTTAGTGATCCCCGGTGGACTTGGCTCTGTAATGGTCAGATAATGACCTGAGTTTCTGAGCCTCACAAAAAATTTTGCTGGAAACAAGATCATACTGGACTGGATTTATACTCAGGTTCATGCTATTATGTATGTATCTGTATACTTCCCATGTGCCAATAAAACATTAAACCTGTTCATGGGAATTTTCCAAATGAAGATTTTTGAGGGGATGTCTTGAAGATTGTGTTGTTACAGTTCCTCATTGATCTGTTCTCTGATTCTTACTTTCCTTTCATTGAGAATCAGCATATGAATGTGAATTTTTCACATGAACGCACCCAGGGACCTGAAAAACTATTTGACTCCATTCATTAACTGCTCTATTCTGATTGATTTTCTCATGTCCAATCATGTTTCATTATGATTCTCAGTTTTCCCAAGTTCACTACGTGTGCTTATTTATGAAAATCACTCTGGCCATATTCTTCAGCCTAGAGTTTAGAAAGTGCCATGTTTAGAAAGTAGTAAGAGACAACCCATAACCAGAGCAAGAGGATTTATGGATTCCTAGAAACTGTGGCTCTTCTACATTGGTGTGCTTGCGAATGGGTGAGGTGATAATAGAGGGTCATTGATTTGCTAGTCATTGTGGGAAGTGACAAGTTGTGTTTATCACTACATACACAGGAAGGACTTCATGCAATCAAAAGAAAATAAAATGCTTACTTGCCTTAGAAATGTCAGTACACCTCTAAGTGAAAGCTTGGTCCCTGGCAGGTCTGCTGGGAAAGATTAGATTAATTTTCTATGTATTCCAATTGGCAGAATAAGCTCCTGAACACAAACATGGAGATTTGGGATGTGAGCATAATCTTAGACAAAGGATGAACGATCCCCGTCTTCAGTGATGACTCACCTTTTCATGGCTGAATTCTTTATATCAACAGCCAGCTCTTCCTGTAACTTTCTGACTTTGGGGTGTGAGCTATAGAGTTTAAACCCTTTCTGAAAGCAATTTTGCTTCTCCTCTAATAAAGACTGCTTTATTAGAATACACTGGCATTTTGATTACACCATTACACAGAAACAAGTTTTTGATAAAGACTTTCACTTAAAAGCAATCACTATTCAAATCATAATTATTATAATTAAATTATTCTTATTAAGTAATTACCCACATCTACTCATCTAACTGTGGCAATAGGAGAATTGACTGCATTCCACTAAAAAAATTAAAATGCTGCCAAGGCAAAAAATGGGTTAAATGGTCCAAATTGCTTCCCATTCTCCCTTTTCTGCTTCTCTCTCTGTCTCCCTCTCTCCCCACACACATGCATGGCTTTCTCATAGCATCTGTTTTCCTATTTAGAACCCAAATCTGCTCAGATAGAAGCCCCTAGCGTACCACCATAGTACCACCACTAATGATAAAATTCCTACCTATGTGGAGAGTTTCTCTCTGATTGTACCTGTGCTGTTAATTCCTGTGACTGTTAACCATGAGCTGGGGAAGACTTTTCCATCACTCACGATGTACTCCTTGTAGAGGGAGCTCATTTGATCTAATCCCTGGCTTCTCTACGCCCCTTATTTACTCTGACTAGAGAGAAGAAATGGCTGAAACTGAGGGATAAATTTGGGAAAAGCACTTTAGGCATGCTTGGTTCAGCTCCTCTCTTACTCCCTTTGAAGACCAGCTGCCTAAAGGAAAGAGAAATTAAACTCTCCCCCCAGTGAGTCATTCTTTGCTTTGCAGAAGGGGAATGCTTTGCCTCATCTAGTGCTCTGAATGGGAACGGTGACTGTTTGTTTCCAGAATTTAGTTACTAGGCTCTTTTAGCTCTGACTCTAAGGCATATCCTCCCATTTAGACTTCATGATAGAGCTTCGAGACTAATGTTCTATGAACAGCCTCAGAAATGCCATAATATCCTTCTTTCTGGGACTCAGAGTGGCTGGGTGAGATTTTATGGATGCCAGTTCTCCAAACCATTCATTACTAGCTATAAGAAGCCTCGTCTGTTTATCCCAGTTTCCATAAGAATATTATCATTTTCTATATGTGCCCTGAAGCGAAAAAAGCTTGAAAGACAAACTTTTTGTCAGCAATAGAGGTGATATTTTTATTTTTCTTGTGCCTGACTTTTGTCTTAACTTGTTCAGACCAGAGCAAGAAGAAGGCGTCTCTTTATCAAGGTGCCTCAGAGCTGCAGCATTGGTACTTACGGAATAATCTTTACTTGGTTTTTCCTCCTCCCTAAGACTGATCATGCATTTTTTTCTCCTTGTGAATCTAGTTTCATTATGTGGATGTTCCTTTTGGGTGCTCTCTTGGTGTTCAATGCTTTCCACCTAACCTTCTTCCCACCTTTCCAGCAACTGGCATTTTCCTTATATGATTACTGGTTTTATCACATGCCCATAATTTTAAAAATAATAATAATTGGGATTCCTCAACAAAAGTACACAGTAAAAAGCATGGGCTGTGGAGTCAGATAAACTTGGTTTAAATTCTCAATCAAACACTTATTTGACCTTGGACAAAATACATATATCTTCAAAAATGTCAGTTTCTTTGTCTGTCATGTTGGGAGGTTAATTGTGCCTGCCTCTCTGTATTGTGAAGATTAAACAAGATTAAATATATGCATATAACACTTAGTATAGTGTTTGACATATAGCATGCATTTGACAAGTATAACTATTATTATTACTAAGAACAGAGACTTGCAAGAAGTCCTAGGAAATCTTAGGAAAGTCATCTGATATCTACTACATTATTCATAATAAGAGAAGCTTTATCTTCTACCATAGATGATCAGATGATTAGAAATCATAAATAGCATTAAAATAAAAATATTATAATTTTCTTTGTGTGCCTTATTATGAAAAAAAAAAATTGGGAAAATGACAGGGAAAAATGCAAAACCAGGCCAAAAAGATTATAGTAATTCAGCAGTCTGAGGTCAGTAAGTTGTTGGTTCACAATTGGGCTTCCATATAACTAGCAGAGAAAGGAGACAAAGGAAAGAGACAGGCACTCCAGACTGGTAGGTGGCAGGTCTAATAAGCAAAGGAATTTATATTCAGGGCTTGTCTTGGACAGACCCATGATGAGTAGATCTCCACACCCGCCTGCCAGAATCATATGCCGGTACAGAGGCTTTAACTGGGTTCAGTCACACATATGCTGTCCAGATGGTCTCAGTAACACCTTACTCTCTCAAGTCTGTGTCCTTGGAACGGCTCCCACTGTGGAAACTGTGGGCAGAGGGCACATTTCAAGGACAGGCAAGGCATGAAGAGCCTCTGATTGTCCAGGTTCAGCTTTCTGGTGGAACCATGCCCCAGGAAATTACGAAAGGAGTCGGAGGCCATCCAGGAGTTCCCAACTGATGAGGGATCTGCAGAATGACTAGATAGCCCCCCTTCCTCAGGTGAGGGTTCTAAACATGCCCTAGTTGTGTCAACTGCATCTGGCCTAACCCAAGCTTTTCCCTGTCACCCTAAATGAGGCTACCGCCATTAGGGGATGAGGGAAACAAAGAACCATGGTATAGATACTCATTGAATGGACAGTGATTGGGGTCACATTACTGAAAGAAAAGCTTCTATATGCACATTGCTTTGAACTGTTTGAAACATTTTTGTATCTATAGATCTCATTTTGACCTCATAGTAACCTCACGAGGTACTTGGTGGAGCATTGAAATCTTCATTTGAAAAATAAAGAAATCTAGATGAAAAGAACTAGAAAGGGTACTGAAACAAAATATCCTTCCAAAGAGATGCCACAGCTGAAGCTCTGCAGTCTCACCTCTTTCTCTTAGGTACGCTATTGTCATATATATTGAGTAGTTCTCGCTTGGTGACCCATGTGTATGTATGTGTGCTCAATTGTGTCTGATTCTTTGCAACCTCATGGACTGTAGCCTGCCAGGCTCCTTTGTCCATGGGACTATCCTAGCAAGAATATTGGTGTGGGTTGCCATTTCTTACTCCCAGAGATCTTCCCCACTCAGGGATCAAACCCGCATCTCTTCTGCATTGGCAAGTAGATTCATTACCATTGTGCCACCTGGGAAGCCTCATATGTACATTTACTGGCAGCACCATGCAGCTTGTCAGAAGCCCAGGTGGTGACCCATATTTTATTATAATGTGAAAAATTTTAAATGATGGTATCAAGACGAATAATAAAGTTTCCACTTCTTGAATATTCTAAAATATCTATAGACTAGCTTATTTAACCTTCACAATAATTCTGCAATATAGTTATTATTAACCTAGATATTGGATAACCTTAATAATCAGATATTAAGAAAACATAAAAATATGAATCCAGGCTTTTATATCCTCAAAACTTGTTCTTTCTGTCTTTGCACATTATCTTCCAAAATGAGTCTTTAGAGCAGCTATTAAGAATGGAACAGAACCTGAGTAGCAAAGAGTATTGAATTTATCTATAAATATCCTTGGCTTACCTTCAAGGAAATGTGGATTCAAAAGGAAAAGTATGATATGTGGAAAAGCCTGATAAAAGCTTTAAAATTTGGAAACTATTTCAGTTTTTCCAAGAGGAATATTCAACACATTTAGAGTCTCCAAGAGTTAGTAGACATTGACCTTTAGTTGTTCCCAAGAATCTAACCAGAAGTAGTTTCTACTAAGTCAAGGAATATTTGCAAAGAATTTTCAAACTTCCCTGATAGCTCAGTTGGGAAAGAATCAGCCTGCAATGTGGGACACTTGGGTTCAATCCCTGGGTTGGGAAGATCCCTTGGAGAAGGGAAAGGCTACCCACTCCAGTATTCCGGCTTGGAGAATTCCATGGACTGTATAGACCATGGGGTTGTAAAGAATTGGACACGACTGAGCAACTTTCACAGACATACAAACTACTGCTCTTAAAACCCCCATCGACCCCAGCCAAAACCTGTAAAAGAGTGTGCTGAAGTGAAGTTAATCTGATTCTAATCAATACACACTCACACAATATAAAAGGCAATGAAGAGCAGATCAACATGAAAATAAAGGACAAATTCCAGCTGCTTTATTCTCCCTTCAAGGACATACATGTATATGTAAAGAGTTTCTATATGTTAGATAAGCTAGAAATAGAGGCATTCTGTAGTTAAGAAAGAATGAGAGAATTCTTTCTGACATTACATCTTAGGAGACTCTGAAATATCTGTCTTTTATTTTTTTAAAAGATTTATTTATTTATTTATTTATTTATTTATTTATTTTTGGCTGCACTGGATCTTTATAGCTTTGCATGAACTTTCTCTAGTTGCAGGGTAGGGGGGAAGGGGGGCTACTCTTGAGTTGCAGTGTACGGGCTTCTCATTGCAGTGGCCTCTCTTGTGGAGCACAGGCTCTAAGCATTGGGCTACAGTAGTTATGGTGCAGGGGCTTTGTCATCCCACAGCATGTGGAATCTTCCTGGACCAGGGATCCAACCCATGTGCCCTTCATTGCAAGGTGATTCTTAGCCACTGGACCACCAGGGAAGTTCTCTATCTTTTACAATATAACAAATGCTTTCAGAAAGTTAACATGTATCCAATTTTCTTACTTCCAACCCATTCTGAGTAAAGACTAGTAATATGGTTCAGGAAAGAAAGAGACATGGTAACTTCAAATCAATCTTAATGGACTTGCTACTTCAGGAAAATGAAAGACTTTGGGGCATTACTGATTATAGAGGTAAGGGAAATACATACTTAGAATGTGATTCATTATACAGTATTATTTTAGTCTGCAAGGAGACTGTCACCATGCTAAGTTGTGGGAGGGAGATGAAGGACAAATGACCAAGACCTTGCTCTAAGTAAACTGAACAAACTTGGTGGAGAGACAAGGCTTCTATCAATGAAGTTATCACTTATACTGCTGCTGATGGAGAGTGAACGTTCTCTTTCCCAGGAAATCACAACCTAAATTGGACAAATAATCTACTGTGTGAAGCAATCAGAAATAAACCCAAGTGGACTTACAGGACTAGCAGGCTGGCATGACTAACATAATGAGTGCTTTGAGTCATGTTCAGACACCCTGAAGTGTTTAGCAGAACCTTGCTGGAGTAGGTGAAAGCTTAAAAGAGCGAAGTGGGAAGTGGATTACAATTCTGTTACTCCTCCCTCCTCTTTTGATCTTGCTTTATCTGATGGTCTGTGGGCTCTCTTGTCCTTCCTAAACCATTGACAGAGAATCCTAAACAATTGTAATAAGAAGTCGCTGATGTTCAAGACCTAAATCCCTTAGGTCTGACACTTTCCACTGCTCAACATTGGAGATAAGGGCTGTCGGTGCCTGTCTTCCTGCCAGCTTTCTCTGACTACAGATTATTCCTTTTTCTTCTTTGAGCCTCTGTGCTTTACATCGCCTAAGGATAAGCCTGGCACTTTTTACCACGGATGATCCAATTAGCGGAGAAGGGAGCAGCCCAGCTTGCAACAACATACAGACTCTGGTATGAGCCCCACAGAGAAAAAGCAACACTTTAGACACTCTTTGTGCATAGCTGCCTGCCTAGTCTGTCTGTGATCTTAGAGCAAAGACTTAGGGAACTGTGTTAGCTGCCCAAGGTTACCATTCAAATCCAGAACAGATGGATGAGAAATCATGTATGTTTCTATCAGCGCAGGTTCACTAAATACCTCCCACATCTGGACCTTTCTGACAGCCACTTACTATTTTTTTTAGACTGGACAATAGAAAAAGAGAATTTTACATGAGGTTGAAATTCCCCAGAGAGAGTGTATTTATACACTGAACTAAGAGGCACCAGTATGTGTAACTTCTCACATTTTTTATCCTGAAACTTAGGAAATTCTTCTTACTGTTTATAAATGGCCTGTGGGTTGAAGATGAGGAGACTGTGGGCCTCTTTGGAGTAGATCAGAATTCAAAATGATCTTAGTTCGTTCAGTTTTTTTTAAGAAGAATTGCTCAGGCAACAGCATCTGTTCAGAACTAGAGAAGATGCAGAGAAATACAGAATCCCTTTCTGGTTCTCCAGGGCTACCTGTTGAGGTGAGATACTTACCATTTACATTCTCAGTTTGTAGTTTATAGATATCAGTTGGTCTAGTGGGGGTAGTATACTGCCCAGTTAGCCACCAGATATTTAGGGAATTTTGTTTGTTTTTGTTTTTTAATGACTGGAGTGTTATAATCTAGTATGGGAGATTCCCTTGTGGCTCAGCTGGTAAAAAACCTGCCTCAATGGGAGACTGTGGTCATAACATAAATCACTTTAGAGATCAGAGATGCTAAATACCTTGTAAGGCTCAAACAATTGCCTAAGTCAAAATGTCAGAAGCATCTTTCCCACTCATAACTGAGAGAGCACAGTGTTGACTTTTTACCAGCCCCAAGATCTTTGCCTTAACCTAGCCCCAAGGCCCATTATTTGAAACAACAGATGAGAACTTCTGTGTTGGAGACTGTATCAGCCACCTTAGGCTAAATAGGATGCAATAACAACCCAGGAATCTCAACGGCTTGTAAAAAGAAGGTTTTTTCCCTCATGTCCCATGTCCATTTTGGGGTCTCTTGGGGCTCTCATCCATTTACTCATGTCTTGGGTCCAGGCTAAAGGATAGACCCTCTCTAGGATATTTTCAACTGGGATTCAGCAGAGGATGTAGTGAAATCATGAAATGACACTAAAACACCTTGAAGGCAGAGCATATCATTTCCACACATATTTCATTGGTTAAAGTAAATCACATGACCAAGCTTGATATCAGCAATGCACAAATGTATAAATCCTTTTTCAGAGAGAAGCAACAAATATTTTGGATGAAAATACAGTTTACTTTAAAGGAAGTGGAGTGGAAGGAGAGGTTTTTATTATATACTGAATATAATACAGCCTCTTAAAAAGGGCTCTAGAAAGAAAATCCACTTCTGATCACAAAACCAGAACAAATTAATTCTCTGACTCCCTTGAATTTGAGCTTCAGAAGAAGAAAGTGGAAACCCTATCAGAAGAATAAAAAATCAGATCAAATTTATCTATGCCAAAATTATACATTTTACTAAGACATAATTTACATATAACATTGTGTAAAATTAAGATGTGCACTGTGATGATTTGATGTATTTGTATATGGCAATCTGATTACCATCATAGCTGAAGCTAACACCTCTATTGTGTCACATAATTATCATTTCTTTTTTTGTGATTAGGATATTTAAGATCTGGTCTCTTAGCAAGTTTGATATTTACATTATAGTTGCTGTTGTTTTTTCAGACACTAAGTCATGTCCAACTCTTTGTTACCCCATTTACTGTAGCATGCCAGGTTTCTCTGTCCATCTCTATCTCTCTGAGTTTGCTCAAACTCATGTCCATTGAGTCAATGATGCCATCCATCCATCTCATCCTGTCATCCCCTTCTCCTCTTGCCCTCAATTTATCCCAGCATCAGGGTCTTTTCCAGTTGGTCAACTCTTCGCATCAGGTGGCCAAAATATTAGAATTTCAACTTCAACATCAGTCCTTCTAGTGAATATTCAGGGTAGGTTTCCTTTAGGATTGACTGGTTTGATCTCCTTGCTGTCCAAGGGACTCTCAATAGTCTTCTCCAGCACCACATTTCAAAAGTGAATTCTTCAGTGCTCAGCCTTCTTTATGGTCCAACTCTCACATCAGTACCTGACTACTGGAAAAACCATAGGTTTGACTATATGGATCTCTGTTGGCAATGTGATGTCTCTACTTTTTAATACACTGTCTAGGTTCATCATAGCTATTCTTCCAAGGAGCAAGCAGCTTTTTATTTCGTGTTTGCAGCTACCATCCACATTGATTTTGGAGCCCAAGAAAATGAAATCTGACATGGTTTCCACATTTTACAATATAGCATTATTGTCTATAATCACTGCGCTAATGGATTTGAGCTCCAGAATTTATTTATCTACTGGCTGAAAGTTTGGGCCCTTAACATCTCCCCGATTCTCCCAATGCCTGCTGCTGCTGCTGCTGCTATGTCGCTTCCGTTGTGTCCGACTCTGTGTGACCCCACAGATGGCAGCCCACCAGGCTCCTCTGTCCCTGGGATTCTCCAGGCAAGAATACTGGAGTGGGTTGCCATTTCCTTCTCCAATGCACGCATGCATGCTAAGTCACTTCAGTTGTGTTCGACTCTGTGCGACCCCATGGACAGCAGCCCACCAGGCTCCTCTGTCCACAGGATTCTCCAGGCAAGAATACTGGAGTAGGTTGCCATTTCCTTCTCCACTCCCATTGCCTATCCCCTGGTAACTACCATTGTCCTGTTTGTTTTTATGGTTTTCACTTTTTAGATTCCACTGTAAGTGATACAATATAGTATTTGTCTTTCTTTGTCTGGCTTATATCACCAAGCATAATACACTCAAGGTACATTATTACAAACACTGAGATTTCTTTCTTTCTCAAGGATAATTTTCTATTGTATAGATGCATCACATTATCTTTTCATCTGCTGTTGGGTATTCAGATTGCTTCCCTATCTTGGCTATCATGAACAATGCTACAATAAACATGGGAGTTGCAGGTATTTTTTGATATCCTGTTTTTATTTCCTCTGAATATGTACCTAGAAGTGAAATTGTTGGATTATATGATAGTTTCACTTTTAGCTCTTTTGAGGAACCTCATATTGTTTTCCATATTGGCTAAACCAGTTTCTACTCCCACCAACAATACACATTGTACATTTTTCGCAGCATGTTCACATGCTTGCCAATACTTATCTCTTGTCTTCTTATGGATACCCATCCTAACAGGTGTTAAGTGATTCATCATTGTGGTTTTGATTTGCATTTCCCTGATGATTAGTGATGTTGAGCCTCTTTCATGTATCCGTTGGCTATTTCTATGTCTTCTTTGGAAAAAAAAAAGAATGTCTATTTGGTTCTGCCTGTTTTTAAAAAGATAGTTTGGGTATTTGTTGTTGTTGAAGTTGTGTGAGTTTATACATTTTGGATATGAACTCTTGATCTGATAGGTGGTTTGCAAATGTCGTCTCCCGTTCCATAAGTTGCCTTTTCATTTGCTGAGTGTTTCTTTCGCTGTTCATAAGCTTTTTGGTTTGAGGTAATAGCAGTTTTTAGTTTGATGTAGTAGAACAAACTGGTCATCTCCAACATCTTTTATTCTCTCTCCCTGTTTTCACTGCCAAATCAGATCTACCTCCTAATTCTATCAGCAGTACTCTCATTAGCCCAGTCATGCAAGCTTGCATTATCTTTGTGTTAAATAAATAAAATTCTATTTGTATTTTTTTTCTTAACCCTCCTTTGCCTTAACTCAACTCCACTCAAATACTCACCACTTCCTGTTAATAATTTGTGCATATTTTCTCTTTTTATCTGTCCCCAGGCATAGGAATCAAAACCACATGTCTTCTGAATGAGAAAAATATCTTGCACACAAGAAATAGAATGGTTAAATCACCTTTATAGAAAAATTTAAAGGCTATGAATATGAAATTGTTTTTATATGTTATTAACATAATGTTTGTTATTAAAAATTTTAATAGAATCATTTTAAAGTACCGACAATATGGTACATGAGCAATGACATTATAGCTGCTAGATTAATTCTGCAGTCATTATAGAGTATGTTGGCAATACTAAATAGACACACTCAGCTGGCACATTTAATGATATCACTAAGATTTTTGTACACAACAGATTTTGATTAATGGTGATAAGAAGCTTTAAATAGTGTTTTTTAAAAGAACTTAGTAGTTCTTTTTTGTAAACAAAAAGAACTTAGTAGTTCTTGATTGTAAATGAGTAACTATAAAAAATCTTTCAACTGCCAGAAATGATTAGGAGTGGATAGAAATTATTTTGACAAGCTTGTGTTTAAAATGTTAGACCTTGTAAATTCACACTTATAAAAATCTTATTAATATGTGTAATTTATGCTAGTTCTCACTTTGATTCAAAAAACTACCCTAACTTTCCTCATACTCTTTATATCCTTTATTTGTCTAAATGGAATATGATTTCTCATGGACATTAATATGATATATGATTTGGGGTTTTTTCATTCTGAAATATTGAGATAGGAAATTTGAAATTCTGATTCTATAACATTTTTACAAGAAATTAAGAACTTCAATATAAAAATCTCCTTCAATGATGCATTGCTTTTAAAGAATGAAATAAAGGTTCAATAAAATTCTTAAATTCTTAATGCTATGAATACTAGAGTAGTGACATGTCAATAAAATTTAAATTTAAAATACAAGCTCAGTTCAGTATCAGTATCAGTTCAGTCGCTCAGTCGTGTCGACTCTTTGTGACCCCACGAGCTGCAGCATGCCAGGCCTCCCTGTTCATCAAACTCCAAGAGTTTACTCAAACTCACGTCCATCACAACAGTGATGCCATCCAACCATCTCATCCTCTGTCGTCCCCTTCTCCTCCTGCCTTCAATCTTTCCCAGCATCAGGGTCTTTTCAAATGAGTCAGCTCTTCGCATCAGGTGGCCAAAGTATTGGAGTTTCAGCTTCAACATCAGTCCTTCCAATGAATATTCAGGACTGATTTCCTTTAGGATGGACTGGTTGGATCTCCTTGCAGTCCAAGGGACTCTCAAGAGTCTTTTCCAGCGCCACAGTTCAAAAGCATCAATTCTTCGGCGCTTAGCTTTCTTTATAGTCCAACTCTCACTTCCATACATGACTACTGGAAAAACCATAGCCTTGACTAGATGGACCTTTGTTGGCAAAGTAATGTCTCTGTTTTTTAATATACTGTATAGGTTGGTCATAACTTTCCTTCTAAGGAGTAAGCGTCTTTTAATTTCATGGCTGCAGTCACCATCTGCAGTGATTTTGGAGCCCAAAAAAATGAGATCTGCCACTGTTTCCCCATCTATTTTCTATGAAGTGATGGAACTGGATGCCATGATCTTAGTTTTCTGAATGTTGAGCTTTATGCCACCTTTTTCATTCTTCTCTTTCACTTTCATCCAGAGTCTCTTTAGTTCTTCACTTTCTGCCATAAGGGTGATGTCATCTGCATATTTGAGGTTATTGATATTTCTCCCGGCAATCTTGATATTAGCTAGTAATGATTATTGTGTTGTAGAAATGGTAAACAGATTGGTGATTTCCAAGGGCTCAAAGGAGAGAGAGGATAAGTAACTGAACCACAGGGCATTTTTTAGGGTGATGAAGTCATGCTGTATAATATTGTAATGAGGGATGTGTAACAACATGCATTTGCCATTACCCATAGACTTTGGTAGCAAAAGGAATGACTTTTAATGTGTACAAAAATTTAAAATATCATTTAAGTGTTTGAGAGGCCTCAGGATGTACTACTGCATGTGACAAATGATCTAAGTTGTGCGTGGTGGTGGAAAGATGCTGAACTAAGTAATTTCAGAAATGAGTGGAGTCTTTAATACTTAAGGTCAAAAGAACTGTACATAAGCACGTACTCTAATTAGATAAAGTTACTTCTTTCTACCATATGATTAACAATTCTGAAACCACTATATATGTATCCTGAAACTAAACAATTAAGTTAAAAGATGATGAGAGTTGAGATCCAAATTTCATAATATTGGAATAAGATGCTACAAAGAAGCCAAGGAAGAAACTAGAATAATCCATGTGATAATGAGTAGTGTAATATGGTTATTAAGAATAATAACTGGGATCCTGGAAAAGAAAAAAGACATTGTGTCAAAACCAAGAAAATCTAAATAAGGTATGGACTTTGCTTAACAATACTGCATCAATATCTGTTCATTAGTTGTGACAACTGTACTATATTAATGTAAGATGTTAATAAGAGGGGAAATTGGGTGTAGCCTCCATAAAAGCTCTCAGTATTTTCTAATCAATTTTTCTCTAAAGCTAAACTACTCTAAAATCAAATTTTACTCTCAAACCCATGAAAGACAATCTATAAATCCAGTAAACAATATACTTCATGCCCCTCAAAATTAGAGATAATTAAGCAACATGAATGAGACTTTGAAATAAATTGCTTAAAATCCTCAAAGTGACATACGATGAAATAGTATCCAGGCAAAAAAAAGGGGAGGGGGGCGGGGAATTGTAAAACCTGTTCAGGCAAATGTGAAAAAGAGCCAAGGCAGGTCATTTAGAAAGACATGGTCTTAGTCAATTAGTTTGACTCAAGACATCCTCAGGTCTTCCTTGATTTGGTTGCTATGCTTGCCATCATCTTGTTTAAAATTTATGGGCAGTGTTAAGGAATTTAAGCAGATGAGTGCTATGTGTTGTGACTTATTCAGGATTGAGTTGAATTTGGGAAAGCTAGAGGGTGAGGAGGGCTTCCCTTGTGGCTCAGCAGTAAAGAATCAGCCTGCAATGCAGGAAATGCAGGCTTGAGCCCTGGGTCAGGAAGATCCCCTGGAGAAGGAAATGCAACCCACTTTAGTCTATTCTTGCCTGGGAAATCCCATGGACAGAAGAACCTGTCAGGCTACAGTCCATGGGGTTGCAAAAGAGTCAGACCTGACTTAGCGACTCAAAAATAACAACAACAAAGGGTGGGGAATTAGATAACAGTTTTCTTAGTACTTCAAGTATAAACATATTATATGTAACAAAAGATGGGGTAATAAGAAGATTAAGAGAAGAGTATGAATTTTAGACATATTGAAGAGGTGGAGTCAATTGGTCTTGGTGATTGGTTTATGTTCAGGTATATTGAGAAAGAAGTGATACGTATGTATGAATGTTAACAATAAACCTGTTAAGTGAAACAGGATATATGGATTCATTGACTGATTGCAGAGAGAGTTACTATGCACCTATTATATACCATGTGTAAAGTAGATCCTTGAGAAAAAGCACTAAATAAGACAAATGCAGTTACTGCTCTTGTGGAGCTCAGAGTCAATTTGAAGAAAACATATATTAACATATAATTATGTAAACCTGAATTAATATGAAAATGCTATGAAAAAGTGCTTTTAGAAGATTAATAAAGTAATGATATCCACTGTGAGGGTTAGGGGAGCTGTGCTGAGCAATGTAAGAGGTAGGAAAAGAATCTGAGGACTAAAAGTTAATGATTCTCCTTTGGATGATTTAAAGTACATCCTTTGGTGTAAATATCCTCTGGATAAACAAAAGATGCCCACCTTTTCTTCAGCATTCTTCAATCAGGTGGTGGTGTTCAGTTGCTAAGTCATGTCCAACACTTTGCAATCCCATGGATAGTGGTATGCCAGACTTCTCTGTCTTTTACTATCTCTGTTTTATAAACATTCATTTCAGCTTGTGGACAGATATAGAAGTGTTTTATTTTTCTCTCACCCTGCAACTAAAATCTTGATCACAGGTTGCCAGTATCACCCATGGTCCATGTGGGTCATGACATTTTAGTGCCTATTGTACACCAAAAAACAGAAAATGTAGAAGAATAAAACAAGCATTAGGGAGGGTAATCATTTGGTTGGGGGGCCATGTTGGCCATAGCACCACGGTTGGTGTTTTGTTTGTTTCAGTTTGTTTTTTTTAGAAAAGCAATTCTTATTGTTTCTGGGATGAATGAGACAAGAGTCTCCAGGAGGCAGGTGCAATGACCTCAAGAACTCTAGGATCCCTTCCAGCATCTGAAAACATAGGTACCTGCTTCCCTTGAACCCTGTCTTAGAAACAACGCCTTATCTCTTCCACACTAAATGATTTCCACTCTTTTTAGCTCATATTCCAATCAAGAGTCCTGGTTTAAAAGATACATTTCTAGAGACTATATTATAAAAAACTGATAAAACAGGAAGTAGAAAAACTACTGAGTATGGAGGGAATTTTTATCTGTAATTCTAACTCTTTCTTAGCCATTAGCACTAGTCCTAAAATTGAGGATTACATGAAGTAGTGCATGCAAAGTGGTTAGCAGAATAAGGAACGAAATGTTAGTTATAACTATTATTTGCTATCATGATCTTAGAAAGTAATATTAAATGTGAATTGTTTATTTCCCCTAATCATGTTTTTTTCTGATTTCTCTTCTCTATGGTGTCCATGCTCCTGTCTAACTTCCACTAAATTTAAATCTTAACTCACTTTCAAATGTCTTTTTTTGGGGAATCATTTTGTACAGATTTTTTTTCTTTTTAACTTGGATTGCCTCATTTTAGGAAAATGCATGGTGAGAGAAAAATAAAATCCTGCTATGCATGCATATGTGTTCAATCATGTCGAACTCTGCAACCCCATGGACTGTAGCCTGCCAGGTTCCTCTGTCCATGGGATTTCCCAAGCAAGAATACTGGAGTGGGTTCCCATTTCCTCCTCCAGGAGATCTTCCTAACTCAGGAACTGAACCCATGTCTCCTGTGGTTCCTGCATTGGCAGGAGGATTCTTTATCACTGTGCCACCTGGGAAGCCCCAAAACATTTCTGCATCTGCCCATAAGCTGAAATGAATGTCTGTAAAACAGATTAACTTTAGAGGGAACTTTTTCATTAGAGGCAAGATGACCTTTTTTTTTTTTTTTTTTTGTAAATTTATTTATTTTAACTGGAGGCTAATTACTTTACAATATTGTAGTGGTTTTTGCCATACATTGACATGAATCAGCCATGGGTGTACATGTGTCCCCATCCTGGAACCCCCTCCCACCTCCCTCCCCATTCCATCCCTCAGGGTTATCCCAGTGCACTGGCCCTGAGTGCCCTGTCTCGGGCATTGAACCTGGACTGGCGATCTATTTCACATATGGTAATACACACATTGCAGTCTGCTGTGTTCAGAAGATCCAGATGAGGCCTGGAGAGCCTTATCACATAGGTCAACTCCAAGGTCACAAGTCACCAGGGAAGACTGAGTTTTGCATAGAACCCATAAGGAGACTAGCTGGTTGAATCTAACTTTTTTTTATTGCCTGTGGTCCTAGGGGGATGATGAGTGTTACCCTTCTGTCACCAGAAGATCCCGGGGGAAGCTGCAAGGCTGAAGCATTTTTGGTGAGTAAGGAATATCTCATCATCCCTGGAACAGCTGTCACACACAAGGTAACTGGGGTGAGCCAGCACGGCAGATGCAAGGAGCAGCATCTGGGCGCTTCGCCTCTGATGTCCTGGCTGCGTCGGTGGGAGATCATGGGGTTCTCAGGAGCATGTTAAGCTCAAGAGCATTTGATTCTAGTAATTACCTGGGAACCGTCTGACTAATCTGCACACCTCACCTACAGTGTTGAAGACATTATTTCCAGGGAGTGATAAATGGCAACTACTTAATTGTTTGGAGAAAAGGTGGTGCAGTTTCAATTTGGCCTGTTTCCCAGTCTGGATAACCATGAGTGCCTTCCAAAAGAGCATCAATAATAACACTCTGTAGACAGCTAGATCCCATTCCATTGATATTTCCTCGAGGCAGTATTTCTTGTCTGTTCTCAGGGGAGGGCTAGTATAGTATTCCTAATCTATTTTTCCCATTAGGGAAAATTAGATCTATGAAAGCAGTGGCAAATGTTCAAAGTCATACAATGAATATCAATGCGAGAGGCAAAAATGAAACCCAGGTGACCAGTGCCTTAGTAAACTAGACTGCAGGAGAATAAATGGCTTCGGGTATTGTATTTGAAGAGCTTTGTTTTTCTCCCTGAAATGGGAGTGAGCAAGGCTGTTGGATATTTACAAACACCTACCACCATCCCTTTGGAGGCTGACTGAATCAATGTCCATTTCCTTCTTCCACCTTCCCCTCCTCTTCCTTCCCTTTCTCCTTCACATTCTCTGAAAATACTATTTCAATCTCAGCTAATCCTTCCAATGAGTCTATCTCTCCCAGAATGAAACAACATCTCCCCCCTCCTTCCTTCTTCCCTCCCTCCCATTTCCTCTCTCTCCTAATTCCATCCCCCACATGTATTCAAGGTGACAGAGATTTATCTGGAAAAAGCCAACTAATCAAAGTCAACAGATGGTGACTCGGAAGAGCAGATCCTAGACAAAGAAGAGACGAGACCATAGCTTTTTTCCTCTGGCCTTTGGAAACTTGAGAAAAGGGGGAAATCGCTCCGGTGGGCTGGCGTTTGATTTTCACAACTTCGTGTTTCTCTCCTTCTTGGCCAGCCCTGCCGCCTGCCGGTGCCTGACCTGCCAGAATTAAGGTCAGCCTGACAGGAAGTGCGGAAAGGATGTCGACAGAAAAGTTGGATGGTAGAGCACGCTGTGCTCACAGCCAGCTTCCCTCACACACCTGTCCAATTAAGAATCCGGGCCCATCCTGAATAAATGAGATAGCAGCTTTTACTCTGAAGTGGAAGAGGATGCTGTGAGCTCCCGCTGGAGCCGGCCTCCTCCTGGGACCGTGGCAGGCGTACCTGGCCCAACGTCCGAGCAGAGCGGGGCTCATCTGCTCCATCCTGGTGTGCAGCGAGCCCCGTGGCTGCCTCCGTGCCCGCCACCTGGCCACGGCCGGGAGACGGCCAGGTGCTCCGTCTCCGATGGTTCTGTGCGCTTGGAGCTCTTGGTGATCAGTTATCTGTCCTCCTCTTCATGAGGTTTGCCAGGGATTTCTGCTAGATGGTAGGGAATCCTGTATACTAACCAACTGGTTCAAGTTTGAAGTTGTCATCATTCTTACTTGCCTTCTTCAAGGGTGGACAGTTTCAGTAAATTCCAGGGATTTTAGGGATGCCAAAATACAGAAATTCTTGTGATGTGACTAATGTCTTACCCTTTGCGGTGTGCACTCACCTTTATGATCACACCCTGTATTAGTGACAATACCCTCCCCTCTTTCTGTCTGCACACACACACACACACACACACACACACACAAATCTACTTGTCCTCAGGGAGGATAGCACAGTTATGCACGGTTGTGGGTGTTTTCACAGTATAGGTTTGAGTGAGGGAGGACCCAGTTTAAATCCAAGTTGTGTTTATGACCGAGATCCTGACTGAGGAAGAAGTCAACAGAAAGGAAGACATGTCAGGAACATAACCTTGGTCCAATGACAATGCTACAGACATTAAGAAGAGCAAACGATTCCTAGCAGACTGTAATTTGTTCACTGATTTAACTACTATAAACTTAGAAAAAAGAACCAGCTACCAGTAAGAAACTGCAAAAACTAATTAACTCAACTCTATGTGAGAATTGAGTAGGCAGACTAGTCTAGCTTTGTCACCTGTTTAATAAAGTGAAGCACAGATAAGAGGGACCCATTTCATGTCAAAGGATCTTGGCTTGCAGGTGTCTAAAACTGCCTCTCCTGAGCACCTTCCACCCACGTTGCTGATTATTAGTGGTCACAGGTCTGCAGGCTGAAAGGGTGTGTGTACGTCTGTGTGTGTGTATGTGTGTGTGTGTGAGAGAGAGAGTTTTGGAAGTAGGAGAATGAGCAGCTCCAGGGTCATGAGGCAAGTGCTTCCCTGCTGTGAACCTTCATAGGGACACAGCAGTGAGGATCCTGAGACACTCCAAGAAGTCATAGCAACAGCAGAGTCCCCATCACGGAGGACAGTGGAAAGTGATGTGGCAGGTACCACGAAGAACTTGTGAAATCAACAGGAGATTCCCAGACACGGCTAAAGGTGTTGCTACAATGTCAGGTGGGGTTCAAATCCTACAAACAGTCTACTCCCTCTTATTTTATTCCCAAATAGGTATGTCCTAAAGAAAGAGTATTCACCATGGAATACTACTGAGTGTGAGGGCTAAAAATTGCCTGAGAAAATTCGAGAGAAATGCAGTGGACTACTGAAGGTCATATAACCACTATAGATAATGCTGTGAGTAAAAACACAGTAATTGTGTCTCTTAGTGAATTAATTTCCTTGTTGGATTTGTGCCAGATTTTTTTCAACCCTTTAAAGTATAACCACCTGTGAGTGGCAAGGTAGTTCAGTATTTGTATGCATGATCTCTGAAGGCTGACCATCAGGGTTTGAATTCTGGTTTCACTTTTTACTAGCTGTGGGACTTTGCACAGATTGTTTACCCACTCTGTGCCTCAGTTTCCCTGGGTCTAGTAATAAAACTACACCATACAGTTTAGCATAAAACAAATTCTTACGAGTAAATCTCTCTTAGGCAAAAATTTATATACAGTTCAGTTTAGTAGCTGAGTCGTGTCTTACCTTTGTGACCTCATGGACTACAACACACCAGGCTTCCCTGTCCATCACCAAATCCCGGGGTTTACTCAAACTCATGTCCATCGAGTCGGTGATGCCATCCAACCATCTCATCCTCTGTCGTCCCCTTCTCCTCCCACCTTCAATCTTTCCCATCATCAGGGTCTTTTCCAATGAGCCAGTCCTTCGAATCAGATGGCCAGAGTATTGGAGTTTCAGCTTCAGCATTAGTCCTTCCAAGGAATATTCAGGACTGATTTCCTTTAGGGTTGACTGGTTGGGTCTCCTTGTAGTCCAAGGGACTGTCAAGAGTCTTCTCCAATACCACAGTTCAAAAGCATCAATTCTTTGGTGCTCAGCTTTCTTTATAGTCCATACATGACTACTGGAAAAACCATAGCTTTGACTATACGAACTTTTGTCAGCAAAGTAATGTCACCACTCTTTAATAGGCTGTCTAGGTTGGTCATAGCTTTTCTTCCAAGGAGCATGCATCTTTTAATTTCTTGGCTGCAGTCACCATCTGCAGTGATAAAATTTGTATTAGTAATATTTTTATACAAAGGATTGAATTTTTTGTCTCAAAATCATTCTAGAAGCAGTTATAGAGCTCTAACATTTCTAACTCGTTGGATAAAAATATGGGGGCAGAGAGTTTAAGTGACTTGGAAGAAAACAGCTACAAACACCTACCATACATGTACATTTAAAGGTGACTGCCAGCCTAGAGTTCAGAATAACACCAAAGAAAGTCCAAAATAAACCAAAACTGTACATGATTCATTGATGGCTTTCAGTAATAATGTGCCAGAAGAGCGGAATAGACCTTTAATAAATCAGCAAGAGTGCTATCATTGTCAAATATATTTACAAAAATATTTTATGGAAGAGGTAGGAAGTTCAAATTATTGAGCTGTTGAGTCCCCAAGCAGAATTTTAGAAAGTGCTTATTTTTTTTTATTAACTGCAACCTTTCCTATCTATCATTCCCATTATTTAAATCAACTTAGAAGGAGTAGCAACCACTGCTTTTTATCACAGAGTGCCTTGCAAAATTAGTCATGTGGCAGGGTGATGTCAAGCAGATTCAATTCTCCCTTAGAAGTTTTTATTTATTTATTCATTTACAAGACTTTTATTGAGCACCTACTATTTATGGACACATTGAACAAGGAGATGGGGACAAAAGGTCACTACCAACAGTGAGTACCCAGCGTTGAGGAAAAAAAGAGATGCCACCAGGTAACCAGAACACAGCTGGACAAACGCTCTGATGGACAAACACAGGTCATAGCAGCCATGCCTCGTGTGTGTGTAAGTGGGGGCCCAGGGGAGAGAGATTGTTTCAAGGTAAGAAGGAGCCAAGGGAACATAAGGTGTGTTCTGCTTCTTATGGATGAGAGGGTGTCCGTCAGGCATAGGGGAGTGAAAGGAGACTATCCACACAAGGGAAGCACTATGGACTCAGGGACGCAAAAATGAGTGTGGATCCTTTGAGAAACTCCAGGCAGCTCAGTACGACTGGACCCTGAGTTAGAAGGAGGTGGTGAAAGATGAGACTGCAGGAGAGGTAGGTACAGAGAAGACGTAAGATCACGAGGAAACTTGTATGCCAGCCCAAGTGGCTGCACCTCACTCTTTGAGACTTAATGCAAGAAAGGAAGAAATTCTGGAAATGGTTGTGGTCAAAGCAGAAGTTTTGGGTGCTTGATTGAGACCAGCTTATTGACCCCGGTGTTGTGGAGCATGCAGCTGAGCATGGTGGAGCCAGACTTCCTGGATTAAAGCTGGTACAATACAGCTGTACACTAAAGCTGTACAACAGAGCTGGTACAATAAGGCTGCTTGTACTTAGTATCTCTGTGACCTCAGCCACATTGCCTAAGCATTTCCTGACTCAGTTTCCTCATCTATAAATAGCACTTTTGCTATTTACAGGGTTGTTTAGAACAATGGCCCCCCAACATTTTTGGCACCAGGGACCTGATCTGTGGAAGACAATTTTCCCACAGACTGAGGGGCAGCAGGTGGATGGCTTCAGGATGATTCAAGAGCATTACATTTCTTGTGCACTTTATTTCTATTATTATTATATCAGCTCTACCTCAGATCATCAGGCATTAGATTCTGGAGGTTGGGGACTCTTTGTTTAGAAGATTCAGTGAGTCTGTACACACACAGATCTCAGAACAGAGCAAGGCAGATAGTAAATAGTTGATAAATGTGTGCTGTTACTATTAATGCAGCATTGCTCTGATTTAGCTGCAGAGCTCCTTTTGTGTAAACTGGGAACTTAAGCAAAAGCTGTGGGGAGTGAAAATCAACTCTGTCCTGTAAAAATGAGGAAGGAACATCACTAGCAGAAGGATCATCATCTACAACAAATAAACAACCATTGAACACTTGTGATTTCAAGCAAATGAGTTAGTTGGATGGAGGAATTCTGACAGTGTCAGCTTGCTACATGGCTATTGACTGAAATAAAATCAATTAAGTTTCCTTAGATATCTGTATTTAAGGCTTTTAAAAAGTATGTCATATAGATTTCTGATACAAACATTTTAAATTATGAAAGATAATATAGAAGCTCAAGAGGGATGTGTGTATACATAGAGCTGATTCACATTGTTGTACAGAAGAAACTAACATAAGTTGTAAAGCAACGATACTCCAGTTTAATTAAAAAAAGAAACCTCCCTCTTTTCCCTGCTGGGCCTCCTGGAGGCATCCTTTCCTCCTTTGAGATAACTAGACTTTTTTCTTTGTTTTGTTTTCTTCTGTATTGCTTTGTTTTTCCATCTGGGTCCTCCTCTGTCTAGAAACAATGTATCATTTCACACAGGGAAACCTAACACATATGAACACACAGATTGGTATGAGATAGAGATGTGTTTTACATAAATACTATACACTGAAATGTAACTGTTAAACAAAAAATGACCTTTGAACAGGGCCCCATTTTTTCAGCACTCGCCTTTCTGGAGCAAGAGTCCTGATGCTAGAAGAGGGGAAAACAGATGCTTAAAGAGAACAGAACCAGCTCAAATTCTCTTCCAGACACTTGAAACAGACTCTCTCCTCGATAGGGAGGTGACAGCCACGGAGCAGAGAGGAAGTCCCACCTCACACAGAGCTCACACCCCCATCTCCAGCCCCACCCCATACCAAGGTGATAACTAACAGCACAGCCTGAGGAGTCTGTCATTCACATTAAATCCTGCCGGCCCTGCCAAAGTACGGGCACACACTCGCTGAGCAAGGACACCACACATAACAACACCCGTGTAAGACCGTGATTGTAACTGTTACACCTCAGCTAAGCAAAATGGAAGGGCAGAAGAATTACTCTCAATTGAAAGAGCAAGAGGAAACTCCTGAGAAACTAAATAATAAAACCAAAATAAACAAGTCACCAGGTAAAAACATTCAAAACATTGCCAATAAAAATTGCTAAATAATAAAACCAAAATAAACAAGTCACCAGGTAAAAAAATTCAAAACATTGCCAATAAAAATTGCTAAAAGAATTGAGGTAAACAATGAAACACTTCAGCAGGAAACTAAATAATACAGGAAAGACCAGAATAGGAACGAAGAATTCAATAGCTGAAATAAACACATACACACACACACAGACACAGAAGGAATGAATAGCAGATCACTGAATGATACATGAAGAACGCATAAGTGATCTGGAAGATAAAATAGGAGAATTTACTCGATCCGAACAGCAAAAAGAAAAACATTTTTTTAAAAAAGAAAACATTTTAAGAGATTTGTTGGAAAAGACAAATATTCACATTGTAGGGGCCCCAGGAGGAGAAGAGAGAGAAAGGGGATAAAACATGTATTTCAGGAAATTATGACTGAAAACTCCCCAAACCTGAAAAAGGAAACAGATATCCATGTACAAGAAGCACAGAGGGTCCCAAACAAGATGAACCCAAGCTGACCCAAACCAAGACAGAGTATAATTAAAATGGCCAATATTGAAGATAACAAGAGAATTCTAAAGGTAGCAGGAGAAAAACAAAGGGTCAGATACTAGGGAATCCCCCTAAAGCTGATTCTCTGAAGAAACTCTGCAGGCCAGAATGGAAAGGCATGATATGTTAAAAATGCTGAAAGAGGAAAAAATTGCAGCCTAGAAAAAAACTACCCAGTGAGATTATAATTTAGAACGTGTATGAGGTGTGAAAGTCGCTCAGTCGTGTCTGACTCTTTGTGACCACATGGACTGTATAGTCCATGGAATTCTCCAGGCCAGAATATTGGGTGGGCAGCCTTTCCCTTCTCCAGGGGATCTTCCCAACCCAGGGATCAAACCCAGGTATCCCACATTGCAGGCTGATTCTTTACCATTTGAGCCACCGGGGAAGCCCAAGCCTACAGGAGTGAGTAGCCTATCCCTTCTCCAGAGAATATTTCTGACCCAGGAATCGAACCAGGGTCTCCTGCATTACAGGCATATTCTTTACCAGCTGAGCTACCAGGAAAGCCTCATGATTTAGAATAGAAGGACAGATAAAGAAATTATCAGACAAGTAAAAGCTAAAACCCATAACCTACTCTAAAAGAAATATTGAAGGATCTTCTCTGAATGGAAAAGAAGTAAAAATCTATAGGAAAGAGACAATCCCATTCAGAAAGGCAGATATATATTAACAGTAAGAACTGAGCATCAAACACTGAAATAGCCAGTGTCCAACAACAGACGAAGTTTTTTTATACATGTAATATATGTACATGGAATAGTAGTCAGCCATAAAAAAGAATGAAATTCTGCCATTTGCAGCAATATAGATGAACCTAGAGAATATTATGGTCAGTGAAATAAATTAGAAAGACAAAAGCACTTACATGTAGAATCTAAATGATAGTACAAATGTATACAGCAAAACAGAAGCAGATTCACAGATAAAGAAAACAAACTAGTGGTTACCAGTAAAAAGAGGAAAGAGGGGAGGTCCACATGAAGGGCATGAGATTAGGAGATGCCTAAGCAACAGGGATATATGGTATAACTCAGGGGATTATAGTCACCATCTTGTAATAACTTTCAATGAAGTATAGTCTGGTGGCTCAGATATTAAAGAATCCACCTGCAATGGGCAAGACCCGGATTCCAACCCTGGATCAGGAATATCCCCTGGAGAAGGCAATGGCAACCAACTCCAGTATTCTTGCCCAGAGAATTCCATGGACCAAGCTTCCTGGTGGGCTACAGTAGCCGATGGGGTTGCAAAGAGTAGGATATGACTTAACACTTTTGCTTTACTTTCAATCTGCAAAATAGTTAATATGCTATACACCTTAAATTAATATAATATTGTAATCAGCTATGCTTCAGTTAAGAATAAATAAATACAGGACTACCCTGGTGACACAGTGGATACGAATCTGCCTGCCAGTGCAGGGGACATGGTTTTGACCCCTGGACTGGGAAGATTCCACATGCCATGGGGTAACTAAGCCCGCATGCCACCACTACTGAAGCCACGCTTCTAGAGCCTGTGCTCCACGATGACAGAAGCCACCGCGTTGAGAAGCGCAGACACTGCAACTTTAGAGCAGCCCCTGCTCGCCACACCTAGAGAAAGCCCGTGCAAAGCAACAAATACCCAGCATGGCCAAGAAGAAATAGTTCTCAAAGTTTTTTAAAAGAATAAATAATAAGTAAAAATTATAAAATTCAGAAAGATTTTTCCAGTCATCAGTACCTAAAGTATTTTGAAATTAAGATTGAATGTTGACTCATATCCAGCATGTATTAATATTATGTCTTTAACCTTTGATTTGCTATTTAATTTGGAAGAATCCTTGTTACTTGGGATAAAACATGATTCATAGAAAATTTTCAAAAATTAAATAATGTACATTATAACTCTTTCAATAGCAATGTAAACAAAACCATCTCGCTCTTAAAAGTATACACAGTTTCTTTTTTTTTTTTTTTATTAGTTGGAGGCTAATTACTTTACAATATTGTAGTGGTTTTTGCCATACATTGACATGAATCAGCCATGGATTTACATGTGTTCCCCACACAGTTTCATCATATGGATACGGAATAATTGTTTTAACCAGACTTATATTGATGAAGTTTAGATTTTTTTCCCAATGATTCTACTTTTATATGCAATTCTGAAATTTATATACTGTGCATACATTGTTTCACATAAAAGAAATAAGGCTTATAGGTGGTATTTCTGAGTCAAAAGTATGTGAATTTTTATAAGTAAAATTGTACTTCTGGAGAACATGTGGATTTGACTCTATTTCAAAAATCCCAGGAAATAAAAGAAAATGAATGTAATTATTATTTATCTTATGTAACATTTAGGTTAAATGTAAATAAAGCATGTAGTAGTTTTCTTTTGTTATGTGTTTTATACAGATTACACCAGTACCCTTTGCACATAAAATATATACATCCATTTCTAAAATTTATAATGTACTTTTACCATTTCAAATGACTATCTGCTTTTACAGTTACATTTTCTTTCGTTACATAAGTTGGTTACATCAATGATTCATTTGGTGCTGAATTCTTGTTCTGAAACTCAGCTCCAAATCGCAACACAACTTTCTAAAACACAAATTTGGTCATGTCAGTTCAGTGCTTGAGCCTTTTAGTGTTTCTCATGGCCTTCAAAAATCTACTAGGTCAAGAAGAAAAAAAAAAATCCTGGGCAGACTCTTGGTACAAAGTCAAGCAACTTAATCCACACTGCAATCCATGTGCTCAAAGGGACGTTCACACATAACAAAATAGGAATGACACCTCTGGAAATGGGCAGCACAACAACTGTGAAAAGAAATAGCTCAGACCCTCTCCCCTATAAAAGGTCCAAGTGTCCACAGGAAAACCCTCAAGCATGACCTTGAAGAGGAAAGCACATGAAATTTGAAATCGGATAGGCCTGTACTTGACCCGCTTTCTATATTTAAAAAGTACTCGAGCCTCCCTTCCCACTTGTATAAAATGGTGAAAATAATATAGTATATAACTCCAAGAGATTTTGTAATAAGTAAATTAGGTAACACCTACAAATACATGTTCTCCCATTTTTGTCTTTTCACTTCTCATCTTTTCCAGTCACAGGACACAACTATAAAGGCAGAACTTGACTTTAAAGTTTTATAGTTTTGATGAGAAATCTGCAAACTACAACCTGTAGATCAAAGACTGCCCACTTCATATTTGAGGATTGTCCACAACCGTGAACTGAGAATAGTTTTGCATCTTTAAGTGTTTTAAAAAATCAAAATAAAAATAGCATTTCATTATATGTGAAAATTGTATGAAATTCAAATTTTGTTATTCAGAAATGGTGTCATAACACACTCAGGTTTTTTCTTATAGTCTGATTGCTTTCATGCTGTAATGGCAAGGCTGAGTCATTGTAACATAGACAATGCTTCATATACATTGCAAGAGACTGAAAAGCTTAAAATATTTATTATCTATTTCTTAACCCCAAATCTAGCTAATGCTATTATAATGTGTTTGTATATATACATACGTAAACATAAATATGTTCGTATGTGTGTGTATTTCCATATTTAGTGGTGATATAAGCTTTGTGGATTAGCTAAATTATTTTAGACATGTTCCATCTTTTTATGGATATATATATATCCCTCCATCTTTGGGGTATAGAGCAGCTTATCACGTGCACCATGAGGAGACACCTGAGGCCTATTCCTTAGGTGCAGGGGTCACCAACCTCCCATCTAATGCCTGATCATTTGAGGTGGAACTGATGTAATAATAATAAAGTTCACAATAAATGTTATGTGCTTGAATCATCCCCAAATCATTCCCTCCTTCCCCAGTCTGTGGAAAAATCGTCTTCCACGAAACTGGTCCCTGGCGCCAAAAAGGCTGGGGACCCCTGCTTAAGTGCTCCCCTGGCCAGCCGTAGAGTTGAGGGATTTCTATTTGGCTAATAAAGACTATAAGCATAACAGAATATTGACTTTGTAAACTTATGGTGACTGTCTTGGATAAATCTTTTATAGCAGTGTAGCTGGATCACCCTAAACTAACAGGGAGTCAGAAATTCACTGAGTTTTCATAACTTGTTGCATGAACAGCTTTTTTGCCTCCTTACAATGGGTGTTTGCTCAATAAATGGCTATGTGAGTGATAGAATTCGATCTGAAGTTTTCCTCTACTACACTTTGTTAGTGAGATTGTAGAGGTGATTTTAGATGTGTAGCTAATCCTGATCTACTTCAAACTATGAGCATTTCCAAAAAGGATCCAAGCATTGTGCATCATCAAACTGACTGGGGGAAGTCCTAAACCCACTTGATATTTTGTTGGCAGATGTTTTTTACTTAACTAGTAAACCATAAAGTAATTATTGAATATTTGCACATCCTTTCAAAAAAGAAACTTCAGTGGAGCTTTCTCATTTAAAAAGACTTAAAATGTCATCAAACTACATTTACTTTTATCTTTCTGGATTCTCAATATAGAAAGAACTGGAAAATATATGGGTATGAATTCGGTGAAGAGCCTTCAATAGGAATCTTAAATGGTTGAAAGTAGAACATGAAAAGCAGTGAAAGACAGGACCTGTGGGTATTATTTTCACAGAGAAGGAGAAAATGTGTTAGGTGACCAAACCAGTCCTCCACTTTCTTCTCTCTTGTTCCCCATCATTTATCCCTTTCGCTGGGTTTATAAGAGGCACAGGAATAATTGTTTTGTTGATCTTCAAATGTAATAAACATTCTCTTTTTTACAGTGATTAGCTGAAATATTGGTATAAATTAGTTTGATCAATCTCCTTGGGTCCTAAAATTAGTTCTTTTGTGTTTATCCCTTCATTTAACCAACAGGCATTTATTTAGTAACCACAAGGTGCTGCCAAATTTTCTGGAAAAGATTAATACCCCCCAAACTCACATTTTCTAAGGCTTTACAGCTTAAAAAGATATCTCACAGTACACTACCTCTAATTTATCTTCATGCAGTCCACGTTTCCCCTCCAGCCTGTGAATAAGGAACATGAATAGAAGTAACTCAGAATCTGCCAGCTCATTGCCCCCACCTTTATGGTCAAGTACATCAAGATCCCCCCTTGCTCATTAGACCCATCATTTCTGGGAGGACCCAAGGGTGAGCATAGGTAATAGTGAAAGAAATGCAGGTTATTTAATGCCCTCATATTCACTGGTATCCAATGATCATAAAGTCACTGGTGAGTGGAGAGCCATCCTCCCCTTAAACGTGGTATCCTGCCTCCTGACATGCAAGTTCTCTGGATACACTGTACTGATTCCCCATCCCAAAGAAACCTAAGTGATACTTAGCATCTCCTTCTACCCTTCCATCCTGACTGCTCTGGAGTTCAGGATGTTTTCCTTGAGGAAACAAAGGCTTGGAACACCTATCCTGGTCTCTCTCCTGTTCTTTACCTGGACACTAGGATGTCTGTGTCTTGGGTCTCACAGAGCCCTCTCTTCTGGGCCTCCAGTACCCCTCTACAGGAGAGATGACAGTTTCCATAGTGGAAAACCAGATGCAGAGACCAGATCCAAGTCTTCCTTCTCCGTGTCCCACTTCCTCCAGCTTCCCTTCCCCTAAGGTGCTTAGATATCCTTTTCTATATTGCCAGCTAAAAAGGGCAAATGAAGCCCTGGGGTCTATCTGAACACGGACTCCATTTGCAATGACCCTTACAGTTACTTACCTAGTAAAAACATTCAAACCGCATGAGAGCCTGAGTGATTAAATAACACGTTTTTGATCACACAGTCAGCAAGTAGCAAAGCTAGCATTTGAGTTCAGCTCTTTTTCTTCTGAATACTTTATTTCTCAGCTTCTGACCCTAAGTCTTAAAGTGGTTGCGAGTAAAAGCCTTTGTTGCCTGGCTTTTCATCTCTTAGCAAAATTGGAAAAGAAGAGGAGGACAAATACTTGTCTTTGTCCCTTTTTTTTTCTAAAAAAGAGTTTCTGCAGGCTAACACTGAATATAAATAAAAAATGAAGGAAAAAATCCAGTTTGATCATAAACTAAAATCACATCCTTTTTATTATCCCTTATTCCCCTAATAGACAATGACTGTAGAAGCACATAATTGTGAAGAAAGACTATTTTGCCCCTGATCTGCCACCTGAGGCTTGAAGAAGAATGAAAGCTTCTTGCTCTGAAAAGGATTTAGTGAGGTCAAAAAGACTAGTTGCCTGGGTTCTCATTAATGCATGGATATTCATTGCTTGAGTTTGTGCTGGGACTTCCTGAAATATTCAGAATGACTCTTGCCTTGAATCCTAACCATAAACATTGCTTTATACCTTTAAATACCAAAAATGTTTTCAAAAATAAAGAAACTATGTATATATCATCTCAGGAGGAAAAGAATATAGTACATAATAACCAGGGGCGTGTTGTTTTCCAATTTTAGTTGATACAAAAGAAAATATTACCACAAAACCAGCAAAGCTCAAGTAGGCAGCAAACTAAACAAAACCGATTTTTGTTTTGTTTTCATTTGTTCGAAGTTACAATAGGCAAGGATTATTAAGCTTCTTTGTGCCATGAACCCCTTCAGAAATCTGACATAGCGTATGAATCTCGTCTTAGAATAATGTTTTTCAATGCACACAATCAAACACATAGGCTTATACAGCAAACTATTCATATCAAAATACAGTTATCAAAATCTTTTTAAAGGAGGCATAAAGTTATACATATGCTTCTTTATTAACACTTAAAGAAAAATCAAACAGGGAGGCAAAGTAGTGATGTGGAAATATCCATAACAAAGTCACAAGTACCGCTAATACTACTAGAGTTTGTGGCTCTCATTAACGATGGAAAGAAATGTTCAATTCCAATTTGAATTTAGTGAAAACAAAAATTTGTCTTCATCTGAATTCTTGGACCCCCTGAATTCTGTCTTCAGATTTGAAAGTTCATGGCTCTCAGGTAAGAAGCCTTGCTATATAGCGACAATGGGCAGATTGTAGATTGAAGGTGACAGCCAGATCTGGGTGTTTCTCAGCTCTTCTGCTAGGAAGAATGAAATGTAGGGAAGTCTTCGGCAGGTGTCTTGCCTCTCTCTTTGAGGTCTTGCCTTTCCTCGGCTCCTGCTGTTTAGCAGCTTGTCCATCAGGATTTGGGCCACATGCTCCTTCTCTGTGTCTTTTTAGTTCTAATGTTTGAAATTCACTCCTTGTGTAAAAATAGTGTCCCCTGGCTTACCAAAGAGAAGATCAGCATCTTGAAGAAAAGAAAAATCCCTAGCTGTGATCAAGTTCCCTTGTGAGGACCTTAAAGCACATGGAAGTTTCCCCTGAACTGTTTCCTTCTGAACTTGAACCAGCACTGGCTGAGGTTCTCAGCAAGTGGCCTCTGGGAGAAGAAAATAACCACACACGAAGGTGGTGCAAGAGGGTTACGGAGAAACAGGGAGATGGCACCAGGCCTGGACCCTAGTAGTGATAAAGTGGAACGCCTGCTGCCACACACACTCACACTGAATGTGCAGCCAGAGACAAGCAAAAATGCATGTTTCTCAGGTTAATGAGCCAGATGTCCACCCAACTACACCAAGAGTTAGAACCTAAAGACTAGGGCTGTCATGTTAACAAAACGTTCCGAGACTTATAAAGAAGGCCCTGAGGATGCCTGCCTTGTCCTATCCACGTCATTCTGGAGCATTGTTCAACAGGCCCACCCAAGAAGTATTTAATTTTCTAGGCTATTGTAGCATCATGCTGATTTTACTGTTTACTGTTAAGAGCCCAGACTCTGCAGAGTTGTATTAACTGATAGATTTGTATCTTGTAGCAATGCAAATGATTTATGTTACACAGAAAAAAATAACTTCCAAAGCTGTGGTTTTATTGCCCTGAAGGTCATTAAACATTTTGTTTCTAATCTTATTCTAACATTCCTCTTTTATTGTTAATTGGCTACAAATACCCAGTTGCTCAGCTTTACCACCTTACTAGTTTCCACGTCAATTAATAGACTGAATAAAATCTTTGACATGGGCTAATTTTATATTTACATGAGCTATGTTTCTAACTTTTGTACATTATATGTTGAGAGCAGTTTGAACAAATTCTTTCGGAAACAACAGTCAGGATTAACCCGTGTCCACTAGAGTCACAAACGTCTTTATTCCAAGAAATGGGGCAGTGGTCCTGACCCTAGATCCACTCCATGGGTCCCTCAGATGGTTCAGACTGAGAAGTGTTTAAGGGAACAGTTGCTCAGTCACAGATTAGACCAGTGGTTCTCAAATCATTGCCTCCAGGGCCTGTTAAAATGCAGATCTTTGTGCCCCAATCCCAGAGTTTCTGACTTAATAGGTCCAGAATGTAGCCCCAGAATTTGCATTTCTTACAGGTTCTCAGGGGTTACTAATGCTGTTACACTGGAAGACTGCATTGACAGAGGCAAGGAGGCAAGCAGCTGGGACTTAAGTCTTTCTTTCCAGAAGGACTCTAACCCATTAGTAAGAAAGAGTCATTAAGCGTGGTAAGTTAGTGTCTGTGAGATCTTAGTTCCCCAACCAGGGATCAAAACCAAGCCCCCTGCAGTGAACACACAGGGTCTTATCCACTCGACCTCCAAGGAAGTCCCACTGTCTTTAAAACTAGTTGTTTTTCTCCCAGGATTTGTTCTCCGTCGGGGTTAGATGCTGGGGATATTCCTTTGTTTTGTATCCTAGGGTTATTCCGCTCCTCTGGTTCCCTTCTTCCTTCCCTTGTATATGTCGTGCACACTCGCTCAGTTGGGTCTGACTCTTTGCCACCCTGTGGACTGTAGCCTGCAAGGCTCCTCTGTCCAGAGAATTCTCCAGGCAAGAATACTGGAGTGGGTTGTCATTTCCTTCTCTAAGGAGATCTTCCAGACCCAGGGATCGAACTGAGTGTCTTGCATCTCCTGCATTGGCAGGTGGATTCTTGTGCAATTGTAGGCTTATGTTCTCTCAGGACTGGGTCCTCTGACCTCAGCAATGCTGCTCAGATTTCCAGGACTGCCAGTATCTCTGCCAGTGACGGCTGAGCAGTTGCCGTGTCGTGACAGCTGTACCCATTTGCCTGATGGATCGGAGTTGTCAGTGCAGCAGGCTCTCGTCCCTTTAGGGTGTCAGCAGACAGATGAAAAGTTTCTCACTAACACACGCATCCCTCCACCAAGCTCATGCCATTTGCATTTCAACTAGCTGGGGTCAGACAGCACAGAGTGAAAGCTAGAAGAAGAAGCCTTTTCTTCTTCTCTCCCTTAAAGGACACATTATTTCCATTTACCATTTTTGTGTCTGCCTACATATCTCTTTGATTCATATTTTCATTAGGCTAACCAATTAAAAATCATTGATTACGCCTTAGTCTGTGCAAGTCTCCATGGTAGGTTTTCAGAGATACTAAATAACAAACAAATAACAAAATAAAGGATGAACCCTGCCTTATTTCATAATTAGTTTATATTTATTTTTAGTTTATAATTTTTTTTTTTTGAGATGTTGAACCACCGCACACTAGGGCCAGCCTCAAACTAGCTCCAAACTACATTGTTTGAAATCTGCCGTTTTGTCCAGGCTTCCAGAATCTATTTCCTGCTGTAGGAATGTTAGCTGCTGAGCTCATTCTTTTGTTAGCTGGGTCTCCGGAGTATTCAGCACATGTTTATCTGCGCCCCCCTTCTTCCATGTCTTTACCTTCTGTGATTAGATTAAGACAAAGAACTGCACCCCACATAACAAGCAGAGATCTGCTATCTGACTTTCTTCTGGTTGCTAATTCATTTGAAACTGAAGGTTTTTCTACCTTCTCTCATCTTGCTTTCTGGTGCAGCATTCCTGAAATGAACCCATTCACTGTCAGACATCCTTGTTACATCTGCTGTGAACCTCTGAAGTTATAAAGCCAGTACATTATCTTGGTCTTAGACCACATGTACCATCCTGGCCATTTGCTGCCTGCCTGAGGGTTTCTACACCTCCCACTGACTTCAACTTGCATAGATTTCCTCTCATTTCAGTCACTCACAGCCTCTCCAGACAAGACCCCAGGTCGGTACCATGTGTAGTGTTTCTGACACCACCCTGTGCCCCTCTGTCTCCCTTTTAGAGTTTTTCCATCCTGTCTCCCTCTTTGTTGGCCCTCATGCCTCCAGTGGAAGGATGGTCATAGTTACACCAAGTCATTACATCTCATTCTCTTCTTCACCCATGATCTTCAGGTTAAAGCATTTGGGAGGAGCTATGGAATGAGCATTTGCTTAAAGAAATATTTTCTTCTTGATTTTCTTTTCTGGTTGGAAGTTAGCTGCAAGGGCAGGTGTGACTGGGAAAGATCTGTCTCCATCAATCAGAGGAACAGAGCAAATCAAAGAGAATTTCTTCAACTGCACTGGTCTGTACCATCTCTCTCTCACATCAAAATGTTACATTTTTTGGGGGGGAAGGGGTAAATTAGGAGATTGGGACTGACATATACACAGTACTATATATAAAATAGGTAACTAATAAGGACCTACTATATAGCATGGGGAAATCTACTCAATACTTTGTAACTACCTACATGGGAAAAGAATCTAAAAAAGAGGGGATATATGTACATGTATAACTGATTCACTTTGCTGTACACCTAAAACTAAGACAGATTTGTAAATCAACTATACTCCAATAATAATTGTTTTTTTAAAAAATGTTAAACGTTCTGTCGAACTAATGAATAAGGATATTTCTTAGTCCCACCTCCCATTCCCACAACCTCCTCCACTGAGTCCCCTCGATTGAACTTATTCTTAATCCCTTCCCTGAACATTCATTCAGTATTCATGGTCATTCATTCAGTATTTAGAAACCATATTTGCCTTTTTTTAATTTTTCATCTTCCAAGCATGTCCATCTCATGTAGATTTCAAAACATCCTAAGAATACAATTTAGCAAGTCCCTTGGGGCCAAACTGACCTGAGTTTTATTTCAAGCTCTGTCACCATTAATGTCTGTCTTGGAGGAAATTATTCATTTCAAATACTTCATTTGTGTGATGGAACTCACAGTGTCTATTTTGAAAGTGTGTTGTAAAAATAAATTCAGACACAATTCTTGTAGTACTTAGGGTGCATGCCTGGCAAATTGGTATTCTTTAAATGGTACCTGCTGTGGTTATTATTACTGTTGTTGTTGTTATTACTTATTAAGTTGACCCACAGAGAGTGGGCAGATAGCATGAATCAGTTCACATGACAAACACTGAACTGTTGGTAATGACAAGATACAATGCCTGGATTTGTAAGCTTTGATGAGACTGAATACCTATTTAGGTGATCTGCAGAGATCGTCCTTGGACTAAGCAGGAAACATACTCTGGGATGATAGCTATTGCATTGTAAATAGACCACAGAGACCTGGATAAACACTTTCCTAGTGACCTTATAAAATCTGATGTTGATATCCCATTGCTATTGTGGGTTTCATTTATGTCTTGTTTGTTGCCTCCCAATATCCAGGTTATGTTTAAACAGTTGGAAAAAAAAAAAAAAAGAAAGTACTTGCTGTTTTGCAGGTTTTGATTTCCAAGAATGTTTACCACTTCAGTTCAGCCAAAGACAAAAATCCTTTTCAATTTCCCCAGTCTCCAATTATTCATGAAAAATATCAAACTGAGAAACAAAGGCTTTTATTTAAGACAAAAAAATGAAGGGTGTTTTTCAACCTTAGCAACATCAAACAATCTTTCACATTGAATGTTGACAACTTCAAGAGAAAAGGCTGTGATTCTATCATTTTGCTAAGGAAACCCTCCTTTTTCCTGGTGTGCTCTGGGGTTAATAATTTAAAAGTCAGCAATTCCTAAACCAAATTATTCTTTGCTTACAAGAACCGCTGCCAGGAATCTCTGTGTCAGGATGCTGCCCCAAATCCAGAGACCAAAACATGACATGAATGAATTGATGTACACATATTAATGGGAGTCAAAAATAAAGTAAGAAGATTAGAGAACAATGCAATGGAACCTCTCTTTCTAATACTGGGTTTTTGCTTATACTGTTTAGGGAAACATTTTTTAAAAAAAACTGTAATTCTAAGAACAATAAGCTTTGGTCAAAAGTAGGGTGTTAGAAGAAAAAGAATAATTTAGTCAACACTGATTTACCTTCTATTGAGGGTCCCAACAAACAGATACATATTTCCAGAGATAAAGTAACACATGCATGCATGTATGCTAAGTCATCTCTGTTATGTCCAACTCTTAGTGGCCCCACGAACTGTAGCCTGCCCAACTCCTCTGTCCATGGAATTCTCCAGGCAAGAATACTGGAGTGGGTTGCCATGCCTTCCTCCAGGGGATCTTCCTGACCCGGGTATCAAACCCACATCATTTCCTGCATCTCCTGCATTACAGGTGGGTTCTTTACTACTGAGCCACCAGGGAAGCCCCAAAGGAACGTGTACATTATACCAATATCAACAATATTTTAGTGTCGAGGATAAGCATCTGAAATATGTGTATTCCTAAGATTTTATTCACTCAACCTGCTGGATGCATATTAATGCGGGAGGTTTATGGAGAACTGCCTACAGAGCACCAACTCTGCATGTGCTAAACATTATCATCAGTTCTCCAGAGATTCCAGGTACAAGACATGGGTCACATTCCCACACAAAGAGCTCAGGATCTAATTGGGTAGGCAAGAAGAAGACTTCATGCAGTTGATTAAAAGTTAAGTAACAGAATCACAGTTTATAATAAGAATAAGATGCCATGAGATAGACTGGGCTCAAGCCAAGTCAGACCCTTGGTTGACACTAGAGGGTCAGAGGAGGGTGAAATTGATATCGATTAGGGTTCTTGACCTCCTTAATCAATAGAAATTGATCCAAGGCCAGACAAGAAATTCAAGCAAGGCTTTATCGGGGGCCCCTACTGCCACAGAGGGGAGCAAGAACAAGTAACAGGTTCGTTTGTTCACTCCTTAAGGTGGGTGGGGGAGCTGGTTCATTATGTGGGGTTAGAACAGGGCCAGGTCCAGGGGTCAGACCGGAGGGGTGACTTAGGTATTCTCCCCAGCCCTTCATGGTGTTGAGTGAGGGGGGGCATGCACAGTACACTACAGCTCCCTACACCCTGATTTTTTCTCCTGGCTCTTCAGAAGTAGCAATTGGGCTTTTTGGTCTTTTTGTATCTTTTTATACAGAATTTGCCCCAACTGTGCATGCAAGTTAAGAACTAAAGTTCCTTATATGGATAAGTTCTTTGTAGTTTGTTGCTTGTGGAGATATTTGCCCAGGTGCAAGCACTGCAGCAACGGGTTCCAGGTCCCAGGTCCCAGCCTGTCTCAAGATCATTGAAGGCCCAGGTCTCTTTTGGGACCACTTGCAGGAAGAAGTAGGAACTGAAGCCATAGGGTTCTACTGCAGTTTTCACTCCCTTTCCTGAAATTAGAGAGAGAACCAGATCGGGTCAAGGTAAAACATTTTCCTTTTATTACAAACTATTATTTCTTTTTTTAAAATGCACTTTATATGTAATGTTAGTTTAAATGAATTATCATTACATTAATACAATTTGTGGATAAAATTGACATCTTTAAAACAATTAACACTGATTCAAAAACATGAAAAAAATTTTGGAAGCTCAGAGTATAAAACCTGGAAAGAACTTAGAAGTGTAAGTAATTCTACACTTTGCTTTTACAGACCAAAAACAAACAAAACTAAAACAAAAACTGAGGCTCAGAGATCTGAAGTGACTCACTCAATACCTGAAGGACACGTAGCTCATCACTGCAAAGCAGACTTAGAACCAGATGTTCTGTGGCTTAATTTAGTTCACTTTTTATTATAGCACATCATCTGTCTCCCTTTAGTAAAAGCAGGTTATTGCTTTACGCAGGGTGGAGCCAATAGCTCAGAGAAATTATAATTTTTCCAGTCAACAGCCAATTAACTTTGAGAATCCATTTCTTAGCACTCTACCCCTCTTATTTCTTCCATTCTTAACCAAGACACTATGTGAGCGCAGATAGAAAATAGATAATTTTTCAGTTGCCAAGAAAAAGAATAATTAGGCTCAGAATTGGATCACCTGGTTTGGGGCCTCACCTTGGCTACTTACCAGCAGAGCTACCAAAGCCTTGAGTTATTCATCTGCAAATTATGTGTTAATAATAAGTTAATGTAATGAATGCAAGTAAATAGTATAATATTGATACATAGTAATGCATACTTAGTAATGGAAAGTATTAATTAGTACAATGCAAAAGACAAATGCATTTGTCCATGTAAAAGACCTTCGAAGGGGACTTCCCTGGTGATCCAGTAGCTAAGACTCAGAGCTTCCAATGCAGGGGGCACAGGTTTGATCCCAGGTCTGGGAACTAGATCCCACAACTAAAGATCCCACATGCTGCAACTAAGATCTGGCACAGCCAAATTTTAAAAAAATTTTTTAATACATATATATATATATATATATATATTAAGAAGTCCTTCTGCACAAAAGAGGTTTTTACAGAGATAAGTTAACACCTTTACATCGGGCAGAAAAAACTAAAGACCCATAAGAAACTAGGAAGGGAAAACTTTTTGTTTGTTCTTTGGTGGGTTTTTTTGTTGTTGTCACGGGATTTGTTTTGCTTTGGTTTGGTTTCCTGCATATACAAGAGAGATGTTTTTATGTGACAGATATCATCCTTCATTCTAAAACTGAGAGAGGAAGAGTGTGTGTGCTTGAATCAGAGATATTTATATATGACTTGAGGGGGAAATAGCTTTTAGGGAAGAAGTCTGTTTGAGATCCAAGAAATCTAACCTTTAACAAGAGGAGAGTCCTTCCCACCTTAAGCTCCTCTACCCCTCCTGTCACCTAAGATACTATATATTTTTAAACTATTTATTATAGATTGGAGTAGAGCCATTTAACAAACTTGTGACACTTTCAGGAAGACAGCAAAGGGACTCAACCATGCGTACACATGTATCCACTCTCCCCCAAACCCGCTCCCATCCAGACTGCCACATGACATTAAGCAGAGCTTCTTGTGCTCTACAGTAGGACCTAGTTGGTAGATACTATCTTTAATATGTAGGAGGGGCTTAATAAAGGTGCTGAATGAGTACATGACTGAATAAATTATTGAGGGTAGTCTCTCAGCTTAGTGTTGTTTGATACTAATAGATTTTTGTCCTGAGAAATCTTCAGTCATCCCTTTGTGCTCCTTAAATAAAGTCTGGAGAGACTGTCCTCAGACCTCTGAATTTGTACGGTCATCTTGTTTACTATGTGGCTTCCTCCTATATGATCCTGCATGTCCTCTGCCAATGGGCCAGCAGGTGTTGTCTGTAAAGGGACAGAAAGTAAATATTTGAGGCTTTGTGAGTGACTGCCCCCATGAAATTAGAAGATGCTTACTCCTTGGAAGGAAAGCTATCACAAACCTAGACAGCATATTGAAGAGCAAAGACATTACTTTGCCAACAAAAGTCCATACAGTCAAAACTAGGCTTTTTCCAGTAGTCATGTATAGATGTGAGAGTTGGACCATAAAGAAGGTTGAGCAACAAAAATTTGATACTTTTGATCTGTGATGCAGGAGAAGACTCTTGAGAGTCCCTTGGACTGCAAAGAGATCAAGCCAGTCCATCCTGAAGAAAATCAACCCTGAATATTCATTGGAAGGACTGATGCTGAAGCTGAACCTCCAATACTTTGGCCACCTGATGTGAAGAGTCGACTCATCGGAAAAGACCCTGATGCTGGGAAAGATTGAGGGCAAGAGGAGAAGAGGTCCATGGAGGATGAGAATGTTGGATGGCATCATCAACTCAGTGGACACGAGATTGAGCAAACTCTGGGAGATAGTGAAGGACACGGAAGCCTGGCAGCATGCAGTCCATTTTAAGTTGCAAAGAGTCAGACATGATGGAGTGACTGAACAACAACAACAACAAAGTTTTTGTGAGCCATAGGCCCTCCATCAGCAGCGTGGGAGCAACCACATGTAAATGAATGAGCATAAGTGGATATCAGCAAATGGATACTGAAAGCTGAATTTCACCTAATTCTTGTATGTCATGAAACATTAGTTTTCTGATTCTTTTCAAATGCTTAAAAATGGAATAGGCAATCTTAGCACAAACAAGGACCACCAGTTGGATTTGACCCAGGGCTGGAGTTTGTGGACCACTGGATGATCCGGACAACAGTGTGGTAGGAAGAATTCTCCATTCAGATGAATGCCTAGGCTCTCTGATACTCCTAGGAGTCACTGAAAGCTCCCATCCTAGGACATCTTTAGAAAAATGTCTAAAAGATGCTCTTCTCTGTGGACAGGGTCTGACCCACCTTGCCCAGACAGATTAACCTCCTCCCCTTGTAATGGTGGTAACTCGGCCAAGTAAAGAGGAGTTGGTGCTCTTGTGCCCTGAGGTTCTGTCCTTCGCCTCCTCCTCTCTCCTCTCTGCTTTTCCTTCCTGTCAACATTGAGTTCATGAACTCTTATTCAGACAGTTGATAGATTCACTTTAATTCTCTCGAGAATGTTCAGGGACAGAGAAAAGACGTATTTTAATGCAACTCTGTTCTCATAGGTTAATAGGACCCAGCCCCAGTCCCCTTCAGCCTCAGAGTTGAGAACATAATCCTGAGTCTTAAGGACTCCTTTGTGACATTGATAATAGAACAACTAGAAAACAGTAAAGAGACTTGGCAGCTAACCTAACTAATGCTAAAAACGTTACTCCTGACCGAATAAAACAAGGGTAAGAAATGTTGGTTAGTGAAGTCTGTGTGTGGTGATGGTGGGGAGGGTGTATGGGTATGATTGTTAAAATGGAGTAAGATCTGTAGTGGTTTTTGCTGTGGGCACAGTGGTTTTTTGGAGTGTCTCGATTGTGTCTCATCTGAAATAGAAACAGTAAATGACTCCAAGCAAATTCACTGCACTGTAGGAACCTGAAGGTCCCTCCAGCTCTGTCAAATTCTGATTTGAGGATTTTGAAGATGTATCATTTTAGAAATAGGTAGCATCTGAAAATATTTTCACTCTCTCTTTTCTTTCTATGACATTATTTAGCATTTTTAAAGGATATGGACTACTAGGAGTTAAAAGGGGGATATTACTGAGCAAACATGCACTAATGTTAGGGCAAGGATCAGGAATATGTTTTCAATTCTGAAGGATGGACTTTCATTTATGATACATTTAAAGATGAAGAATCTGTGCCTCTCAATAGCAAAAATATTAGTTAAAACGTTGAATTCCTTTGGCCTCTGGATCTTGTGTATCCTGGGCCTCCAAACCCCCACGTTTGGACTAGGTGTGTGCTTTGTCCGGTTACTTCTTCTTCACCTCCAGGCTCAGTTCAGTTCAGTTCAGTCGCTAAGTCATGTTCAACTCTTTTTGACCCCATGGACGAGCATGCCAGGCCTCCCTGTTCATCACCAACTCCCAGAGTTTACCCAAACTCATCTCCAGTGAGTTGGTGATGCCATCCAACCATCTCATCCTCTGTCGTCCCCTTCTCCCGCCTTCAATCTTTCCCAGCATCAGGGTCTTTTCCGGTGAATCAGCTGTTCATGTCATGTGGCCAAAGTACTGGCATTTCAGCTTCAGGATCAGTCCTTCTAATGAACACTCAGGACTGATGTCCATTAGGATGGACTGGTTGGGTCTCGCTGAAGTCCAAGGGACTCTCAAGAGTCTTCCCCAACACAATTCAAAAGCATCAATTCTTCGGCATTCAGCTTTCTTTATAGTCCAACTCTCACATCCATACATGACTACTGGAAAAACCATAACCTTGACTAGATGGATGTTTGTTGGCAAAGTAATGTCTCTGTTTTTTAATATGCTGTCTAGGTTGGTCATAGCTTTTCTTCCAAGGAGCAAGTGCCTTTTAATTTCATGGCTACTGTCACCATCTGCAGTGATTTTCGAGCCCACAAAAACAAAGCCTGCCACTGCTTCCACTGTTTCCCCAACTATTTGCCATGAAGTGATGGGACCAGATGCCATGATCTTAGTTTTCTGACTGTTGAGCTTTCCGCCAGCTTTTTCACTCTCCTCTTTCACTTCATCAAGAGGCTCTTGATCGCCTCCAGGCTGCCTGTCCCCAATCCCCTCCCTGCAGAACCCCTTTCAGTTTCTGCTTCCCGACCACCATGAAAGCCTCTACTCATGACCACACGCTTACAGGAAAACACATCTCTTTTATTATTTTCATACCAAAGACCCCCAGACACTCACAGACACACTTATTTTTCAAACTCATTCACATCTGTTCCACGCTCTAGAAATAAACGATTTGTTTTTGTTAAACATGCTGACCTGAAGATTTGAGCTGTTAATTTTTATGAAATGCAGTAACTAATGTAGCCACATACCCTCCCCCCACTCAGCAGAAACATGTCCCAGATGTTCATTAGACACAGCTGAGGGCTGTTTTTAGATATGGCATTTACTGATTCTGCAGCGTGTTCTCTTTTCTATAGTTCCTCTTGAGCAAGGGCGGTGAACTCAAATCCAATAATCACTGGGCCTTGTTATTATGGCTGCGCTCCTTCAAGGATAATAGAGGCCCCTCCATGATGATCAGGGCTTGAAAAGAAGAATCAATTTTCTAATTTGTCTCACTGAAAATAGATGTAAGAGTTCCAGAAAGAATAGTATCGTGGGAGACAGAAATCCTGTCTTCTGGTTTTGTTTTCCTTCTAACGCTCTCAACGGCAGATTGTGAGAATGACAGAATGGAAAACAATGTCATAACACAAACACTCCGCAATTAAAAGAACTGGATCCAGAGTTGACAACGTGGGGTTCCACTCCTGGTATAGTTAATTATCACCCGTGTGATGTTAGACAATTCAGTTCAACCTTCTGTTCCTTGATTTTTTCTCATCATTAAAATAAGGGAGATGGTAGTCCCCATTTATTTTTCAGTTGCAAGCAATAGGAAATTCCACTTGTCTGAATTAAGCAATAAAAATGCTTTATTGACTTATAAGTATATCTTGAAGAACATTAGGTATTCCCTGGTGGCTCAGATGGTAAAGAATCCACCTGAAATGCAGAAGAAAGAAAGTGAAATTGTAAGTCCTTCAGTCATGTTCGACTCTTTGTAACCTCAAGAACTGTAGCCCACCAGGCTCTTCTGTCTATGGAATTCTTCAGGCAAGGATACTGGAGTGGGTAGCCATTCCCTTCTCCAGGGAACATCCCGACCCAGGAATCAAACCCAGGTCTCCTGCACTGCAGGCAGATTCTTTACCATCTGAGTCACCAGAAAAGTGCAATCCCTGGGTTGGGAAAGATCCTTTGGAGAAGAAAATGGCAACCCACTCCAGTATTATTGCCTGGGAAGTCCCATGGACAGAGAAGCCTGGTGGGCTATAGTCCATGGAGTCACAAAAGAGCCGGACAGGACTGAGCAACTAAACAACAACAACATCTTGAAGAACAGAGGTGGGATAATTGTCTGGGTTTGTTTCGTTCAGGGTCTCAGTGATGCCATCAAGAATCCAATTTCATTTCTTCTCTTAACTGTTTTCCACTGTGGCACTTAGTTCCAAATTTGGCTTGCTTCATGGTGGCAAGATGGTTAATGCAATTTCATCAGGGCTCATAGACCCATAATTTATCATCCTGAAGAGGGACAGAACCACTAACCAGCATTCTGAAGACCACAGACCAACCCTAAACAAAGGACTAAGGCCATGGAAATGGGATGTGATGATCAACGTGATCAATAAGGAGTCACCCCTCGACTTGGAATTGTATTCAGAATTTTTAATAGTATACAGTACTGTGTAGAGTACGGGAGTACAGTACTACAGTATCTTTATTTCAAGCCCAGGGTATCCAGACACAAGTGGAAAAGCAGCAGTGGGGTAGCTGGTACTACTGCACTTTTCAACGCATTGTACCATAAGATTAAAAATGTTTTCTTATTTTTTGTGTTTGTTTGTTTTTTGTGTATTATTTACATGAAAAGTATTATAACCCTATTACAATACCATACTATACAACCCACTGTGTTAGTTGAGTACCTAGGCTAACTTTTTTGGGCTTCCAAAGAAACTGGATTTATGAATGCACTCTAAGAATGGAACTTGTTCTTATGTAGGGGACTTACTGTATGCATAAATATACATTTTATATGTGCATGTGCTCAGCCACTCAATGGTGTCCGAACTCTTTGTGACCCCATGAACTGTAGCAAGCCAGGCTCCTCTGTCCATGGAATTTTCCAGGCAAGAATACTGGAATGGGTTGCCATTTCCTTCTTCAGGGGATCTTTCCTACCCAGGGATCAAACCCATGTCTCCTGCATTGGCAGGCAGATTCTTTACCACTAGTGCCATGTGGGAAGCTACATATGTTTTAAATACAGGTATAGAAATACTAATGTAAATGTATTTGTATGGATGTATATACATGTGTATGTGTATTTAAAGAGAATAGATCATACAGCCAGAGGAGTAGAGTATTAATATCTAGAGAATCTGAGTGAAAGGTATACAGAGATTCTTTGCATTATTTTTGCAACATATGTATA
Organism: Dama dama; assembly: GCF_033118175.1. Lineage (NCBI taxonomy): Eukaryota > Metazoa > Chordata > Mammalia > Artiodactyla > Cervidae > Dama > Dama dama. The sequence goes on along the minus strand of NC_083682.1, from coordinate 19,582,864 downwards.
AGGGAGAAATCATTTCAAAATAAAACCAAAAGGGAAAGCAAGAGTGAAGTAAAATATAAGGAACAGTGCTGTAACATACTTACTGAACCACTAGAAAGCATCTCTGACTCAGGTTTCCAAGAAATATGTTAGTTACCTACAAGATCATAAATAAAACCAGCTAATTCAATATCTTGTTTGGGCCCTCTGGCCCAAATTCCATAAATACACACACATATATACACTCACATACTGGCAGACATTCACACTCACACACAGAACATGCAAGCCCACACCCAATTTTTGTTTTCTTCAAAACTAATTGAAATTCAATATATGCTGCAGGATGACATTTGATACTATAAACCTAGAATTGTTTCAATCTGCTTTTGTGAAAAGTATAGTTAAGACAACAATAGTAGCCATCACAGACAATGCCTTGAAATTGGAATTGAGCCATCATGGTTGGCAAAGAAAAAGCATCCAGCAAAACTAGTAACAATTTTATTCATTTCAGAGTCATACCAGTAATTAAAATGGTTTCAAAATTACTTAAGTGTATCTTCCCACCTTTGACAGCTAAGAGACCCATTCATAAATTAGCATATTGACCTGCATTTTTAGAGCTAAAAGTTAGAATTGAGAGTTGAAATGCCTGGGTCATGGAATCCTGACTTTCTTCTTAAATAGCTTTATGATTTTTACCAAGTTCTTTCACTTCTCTAAGCCTCAATTTCCTTTTCTGTAAATGCACATAATTATACCTGTCAAAAATATGAATTAATCCAATGCTATTATTTACGTGAAAATGCATTTCAAAACTTTTAGTTCTATTTCTATGCATATTTATTTGCAAATCAGGATTCTTTTTATGATTTTTTTTAATGTGGACCATCTTTAAAGTCTTTATTGAATTTGTTACAACATTGCTTCTGTTTTTTGTTTTTTGGCTGAAAAGCATATGGGATCTTAGCTTCCTGAGAAGGGTCTGAACTAGCACCCTCTGCAGTGGAAGGCAAACTCCCAACCACTGCACTGGACCCTGGGAAATCCCTAGGGATTCTTAAAGATACAAAGTTGCCTATATTTATAAACATAACCTTAGTAATATAATTAAGTTAAAGCTTTCAGTCTTCTTTTCTCTGTTACATGTAAGCCTCAGAACACGTTTCTGACATGTTTGGCCAGAATTAGACCTATAACCACAGCTTTCCTTTTGTGTGCATTTATACTTTATTTTTTTCTCCATTACTGAAACTTGTTGATAAAGAGAATAAAACCAGACCTTTCTCTCATTAGGACCAAGTACACTGTAACCAATCCATTAGATAATGGGTACACCACATTTATATTTATACCCCAAATAGGTTGTTTGTTTTCATACCTACATTTGTTTTACCACATATATCTGTCTTAATTTTGTTTTACCACCTATATTAGTGTCCTATTGTTGCTGTAGAAAATTAAAGCAAACAGTGGCTTAAATGGTACAAATTTATTATCTTACAGTTCTGGAAGTCAGAAGTCTCATTTTGCTAAAATCAAGGGGTCCGCAGGCATCGTTTCTTCTAGAAGTTCTAAGGTAGAAGACATTTCTTGCCTTGTCCTGATTTGTGGTCCCTCCTCATCTTCAAAGGCAGCAACAGAGGGTTGTTCACAGGGAATCCCTCTGAGAATCCTGTCTCCCTCTTTCACTGTCACCTTTGCGATTATACCAGACACACGCAGAAAAGTAAGGATATTCTTACCATCTCAAGTTCCTCAAGTGCACAATCACTTTTGCCACAAAAACCAACATATTCACAGGTTCCAAGGACTAGTGTTTGGACATCTTGAGGGGGACATTGCTGTGCCTCTCACCCATCCAACTGTTTATTTTTACAGAACTCATATATAATGCATCTAAAATATTTTCTGGATATTAGTTTACACCTTTCCATGACGTGAGTATTGGATAAACAATGTCATTGTCATTAGAGTTGGAAAGATGGAATCTCAGAAAAGTTACATGATATACACAGTTATTTGGCAAGTTAAAGGAGAGAAACACTTGATGGTCTTTATCTAAGGATGCAATCCCACATCTTTGTAACCTCCACATCGGCCTAAATTTTCTTCCACAAATATCATTTTGGAATTCAGTTCCCAAGAAGCCTGTCCATCTATGTTTTCCAGAGAGCTTACCCCCTGGAAGTCCCAATGCAAAAGTGGAACCATTTTGCTTTTGTGAGATCTACATGTTCCAGGTGGGCTTAGATAATGCTGAAATCCTGTTTTTTTAGTTGCTTTTATTTCTCTGTATTTAATGCTGCCACAAAACCTTTAAAAATATTTGAATTCATTGTGTCTCTATTTATTGTGTTCACACCTTGAGGCGCTTTTGTAGAGAAAGCAATTTTTAAATTCTGGGGGAAAAAAAGTATTAAATGGAAACATATTTCAGGAAAGGACCTCTAGAGGTCACATGCTTTTGCCTCCCACCTGCAGGCAGAATTCTCCCCAAGCTCCTCCTAGATAAGTTGTTTATTATCTGTCTGGTACTTGTAACCAACAAGAAAGAATCCAATAAATATGACAAGCAGTTTTAGCAAAAAACAAAACATTAAGAAAAGAAATCTCACCCTAAAAATAAATACATATATATATATATATATATATATATAAAATCTTGCTACCCACAAACCATCCAAGGTTTAGATTACAATCTCATAGAACAGGGGGGTAAAAACCTAGGTGACTACCAGTTCACTAAAAGATCAAGGGCTGTGCAATTTATTTTCATCAGTGTTCATGGGCATTTACTTTATGTCCTAGTGAGATTGAGCACTCTTTTGGAAGAAGAAATGTACCTTTTCTTCTCTGACATTGTAACATTTTCTATAAATACCACCACCATCATGGAAGAGTCACAGAGAAACTGTTCCCTCTCTATGACTTGATAAAAACAAATGCTGGGGCTCCACTGGTGGTCAGTGGTTAAGAATGTGCCTTGTAGCAAGATCCCTAATTAAATCCTAAAATAATTTGTGCACATTTTACAATGTGCCTGGACCTATTCTAGCCTGGCTTGCTTCAGTCCATGGGGTCCTGAAAAGTCAGACACAACTTGTCGAATGAACAAGACTCATTCTAAGCACAGAGGTCTTTTTATCTACTAGAAAAATTTTGAGAAGAGATATGAACCCTCACACACGTTTTAATTGAGACATAGTATTCTGCATCATGAGATGTAAATAGTTGCAAAGGATATGATTTCTGTATTTTAAATATGGCTGCTTTAAATTAAAACATTCCCATGTCTGATGAAATTTAATACAGTAGTGATTTGATACCCATGATCTTCCATTTATGAAAATACAGAAACAAACAAACCCTTCTTTAATAGTTAAATTTTTATATCCTTTTTTTTAATTCCTAAAACTGTTTTCAATCATCTTCCCCAAAGACTTTTACCCTTAATTAAGTTTAATATGTGAAAATCTATTTATCACTATATCAAAATTCTTAGCTTTAAACATGTTTGTATGCACATCTAGTTGTCAAAATTTTCTTCTGAATCAAGTTACACTGAAATTACTCAAGTAGAATTAATCTATTTCAAAATTTAGTAAGTAACTATTAGATACACAAAGTTCTTTTTAGGGGGGTCAATTTATCTCATAATAAACATACCGTTCCAAATTATACTTTGCTTAGCTCAGGGTAATCTTCAGCAGTAAAATGGGCTGAAAGTTTTGTCATTCTTTGTTAAGTGTGAGTAAGAAGGTTAACAACAAAAGAGACTGTGATAAAGAAACACCGTACCTAGAATTGAGTTCAGAGGAAACTCATTTCTGGGAAAGATAACATAGGAGGTTGAGAAAGTGAAACTTTATTCCCTAAACACTAGTCATTCTCCTGTGCCCTTTAGAAAGCCTTTGCTTGGACTTCCCTGGTGGTCTAGTGGTTAATCCGCCAATGCAGCGGATGTGGATTTGTTCCCTGGTCTGGGAGGATCTCACATGCAGCGGGGCATCTGAACCTGTGCATGGCAGCTACTGAGCCCCTGCACCCTCGAGCCTGTGCTCTCCCCCGGGAGAAGCCACTGCCATGAGACGCCTGGCCACTGCAGCGAAGAGTGGCCCCCACTGTCTGCAACTCGAGAACACCCGCATGCAGCCGCGAGGACCCAGACCAGCCAAAAATTAAAGAAAAATAAGTCTTTGCTTATCCCAACTCTAAGGGAGCTCTAGTTTGAGACCCACTGTGCTAGAGAGCAACTTGAACCTGTCCCAGGTAACACTAGTGTACCTAAAACACGGGTCAGCTAATTGCAGCGCACATGCACATAGTCATGGAAATGCCCCCTATGTGCTACTCGGCCCAGGAAAATGAGCAGCTAACTGCTTAAGGGGGAAGTAAAGCCACCAATTCCTAAAGATGGCAAAGAAACCGATTCATATAAGTGCACCACATATAATGTGAAATGAATGACAAAACCTGAGGGTGGCGCCTTGTAAAGGGACATCGAGGCTGAACTCATGTTGGGTATTATTTTTAAAATGAGGGCAACATGATCAGATTCTCTCCAGTGCTTAGGACCTCCAAACCTGGGGTGAACAAATGCTTGGGAGCTAAAGAATGTTTCTAAGATATATGAGAACAGGTATCAATGCTTTAAAAAAAAAAAAAAAAAACTGTTTTCCACATAAATGAACTGCTATTTTTCAAAGCCAATGAAGATGCAATTGTGGTACAAAAATATTTTGGAGGGGTTGCAACATTCATGCTAATTTGTGTGTTTGGAAAAGAGTTGTAGTTGGGGGAGTCTTCATACATGTTCTTAACAAACACTTACTGTGAGGCTGCAGTTCTAATCTTTTCTTGCTGTAAAAAGTGAGATCATTTTAATGGTGTGGGCAAAAAAATCTCTGATTGTTCACAACACAGGAAAAGGGAGTAAGCTGGCATAGATCTGAAAAAGGACATTCAGCAACTTTCAAAGTTAAGAAGAAAACACTTGAAAGAAGACTGTCCCCTTCCACAGAGGACCTTACTTTAGGCTGTCTCAATGTTTAAAAATCTGGGTTTATAAAGGCTAAATTTAGAAACTAATTATTCCCTTTTTAAAGGATTCACAGTAGGACATAAGTCAATAAAAAAGGAAGAAAACTCTCCAGCATATTTAAAATAGAATTCAATTTACATGAAACTTTTCGGAATCTCTCCTATTGTACCAAACAAGGTCAAGTTGTAAGACAGTTTTGTCCACTCTTTAATTACCATGCCTTGAAAAGATTGAGCACAAAACTCTTCAGAAGTTCAAAGTTGGATCTATGGATCTGAGTGCATACAATGCCCACAGGTCACCTTTTTTTGTTTTGGTTTCATGTTTGTTTTTTAGGCTATGCCATGCAGCATGTGGGATCTTATTTCTCTGACCAGGGATTGAACCCATGCCCTCTCCATTGGGAGCACAGAGTCTTAACCATTGGACCACTAGGGAAGTCCTGACACATCACCTTTAAAGCAAAGCAAGAATGGACACTTTTTAAATGCACAAATTGTCGATTATAGTATCATGTAACCATGCTGCAATGCCCACAGCTCTTGGATAGGATCAACAATCGACTCACACATAGAATACGTATCTTTGAGGGACCTAACAGAAGTGAGGCTCAATTCTGGAACATAAATTCCCAGTCCATCCTATAATAACTCCTGAATAATTTGAACATGAGTTATACAATGAAGTAGAAAGATTTAGGCACTGAAAACAAAATAAATGATCACTAAGATATTATAATGGTAATATATTAGGTCACTTTTAATTACAAGGGAACTAAACCAATGCAAATTGATTTAGGTAGGAGAGGAAACCATTCATGCAAATAAAGGTATAAGGGTAAATAAAACTCAGGAATAATTGGATATAGATGTTTAAAAAATGAAAAAGTGAAAGTTATTGGGAATCAGCTCCTTTCAATCTCTTGGCTTTGTCTTCTCATTTATTGACTTCGTTTTCATATAGTTTCCCACAAATGATGACAAACATTTGTCAAAAGTGTCAAATATGACAAACATATTTCCAAGTCTTCATGAAACACTTTGCCCTTATATGTAATCAGATTGATCAAACTATGTGAAGTCTTCTAGTGTTTCTGGGGATAAACCTGCTTCCTCAACAAAAAGTTGTCCCATTGATGACAATCCCAAAAAATGAGAGTGCTGCATACATTTCAAAAAGTACAAAATTGTATCAGTTTCTTCAGAAAATTTTTCACCAGCAGCACTTAGAAGAGTCAGCAACAGGTTTCATAAGAATTCAAGTTGCATTTGGAAGTTTATGTTAATGCATATATATGGAATTTAGAAAGATGGTAACGATGATCCTACATGCAAGGCAGCAAAAGAGACACAGATATAAAGAAGAGACTTTTGGACTATGTGGGAGAAGGTGAAGGTGGGATGATTTGAGAGAATAGCATTGACACATGTACATTACCATACGTAAAGCAGACGATCAGTGCAAGTTCAATGCATGAAGCAAGGCAGTCAAAGCTGAGTGCTCTGGGACAACCCAGAGGGACGGGGTGGGGAGGGATGGGGAGACACGTGTGCAGGAGTGGGTGATTCATGTCTATGTATGGCAATAACCACCACAATATTGTAAAGAAATAATCTTCCAATCAAAATTAATTAATTATAAAAGAGGAAGTCATTCAGAATTCTTAAAAATCTTCCAGCTCTTTCTGTTTTCTTGCCGTTTGCTCTAGACAAGCTTTTGTTCCAGAGATCCATAATTGCCATCTATTCCATCACTAGCTTTGTGGCTTTGAGCAAATGGCCTGAACAACTATGAATCTAAGTTTTTTCCATCAGTATGAAGATCGCTGGTGGCTAATAATTAAGTCATTAAGTTAAATAATATTTGCAAATCTTTTATCGTCTCATGTGCAGTTCTTTTTTCTTTTAGAAACTGAACTCAGGTGCTATAATGGGAATTCACAGGACGAAGGGCCACTCTGTAGAATATCTGAGCACAGATAGCCTTCACAGCACAAGTACAGTGGAAAATAATCTTGAAATTCTATCCGGAGACCAGGTACTATTAACTCTCCAGCTAACCAGATTTAAGACCTTAGGACATTCTCTTCACTCTTTGGATTTTAAGTTTATTCACACAGAACAGATAAGTGCTTAAACAAAGATTACTTCTAGAACTTCTATGTATATAATATTTTCTATGTATTTATCGTATCTTCTGTGTGCGCGCACATGCACACACACTCAAAGGCACACGCACACAGGTCCAACTCTTGGTGACCACATGGACTGTAACCCACCAGGCTCCTCTGTCCGTGGGATTTTCCAGGCAAGAATACCGGAATGGGTTGCCACTTCCTACTCCAGGGGTCTTCCCAACTCGGGGATTGAAACCATTTCCACTCGCATTGGCAGGCAGATTCTTTACCACTGTGCTATCTGGGAATCTCCACCTTCTATGTATTGATGTTGCCGTTCAGTCGATTAATCGTGTCCAACTCTGTGACTTTAAATCAAGAATTCAAATCTCTACACTAGTTAATAGACTTTTATCTTCAGGGACAACAAATCCCAACTTAATTGAGGTAAACAATATGGAATGTATTAGCTCACCTGACAAGAAGACTGAACAGAGGATGATTCGAAAGCTGATTTATTCAGTAGCTCTATGATCTGTTTATGGGTCTGGATTCCTTCTGCCTTTCCACGCTGTTGTCCTTGACAAATTGATAAGATGGTTACAGCAACTCCAGACAATACATAGTGTACATTGTTGCTCAGAGACAAAGAGGGACTCTTTCTTCTTGAACATTTTTGTAAGAAAAAGAAAAGCATTTTCCAAAAGAATTGGAGTTGGGGTGACTAAACAATTTATCTTCCAAACAGAGGCTGTTCTGTGAGTGAAAATGGAACATAACTGTCTTGGACTAATGATGTTTCACCGTCTGCATAGGGGTGGAGCTGGGGTTCTCCTCCCTCAGACAATGGGAGGACGAATGTCTGTACAAAGACTGGGATGGTTGCTGGGAAAACAAATAATAGTGTCTGTTGCAGCTATTAGCCGTTGACTATCCATGCATCTCTCTCTATGCTCATCTCTAGTTGATCTTTGATTTGCATTTACATGAGAAAAGCCTGTAGTTCCAGACACATCATGCTGTTGCTTATCTTTTTTGTTACTTTCCCTTTGTCTGGAATTATTGCCACTCATCCATTACTCGCTGGCTCCTACCTACCTGATGAGTCTCCATCATTAAGACAAAAGTACTCAGATCTCTTTCCTTAACCTCTATCCTCTACCTGCCTCAGGATAGATGTCTGTTCCCTATGCTACCACAGGATTTCATCTTACATCTCTATATTTTCCTTGCTTCCTCCTTGGAAGAAAAAGTATGACAAACCTAGACAGCATGTTAAAAAGCAGAGACATCACTTTGCCAACAAAGGTCCTTATAGTCAAAGCTGTGGTTTTTCAACAGTCATGTACAGATGTGAGAGTTGGACTATAAAGAAGGCTGAGCACCAAAGAATTGATGCTTTCAAATTTTGGTGCTGAAGAAGACTTTTACGAGTCCCTTGGGCTGCAAGGAGATCAAGCCAGTCCATCCTAAAGGAAATCAACCCTGAATATTCACTGGAAGGACTGATGCTGAAGCTGAAGTTCCAAAGCTGTGGCCATCTAATGCAAAGAGTTGACTCATTGGAAAAGATTCAAATGCTGGGAAAGATTGAAGGCAAAAAGGAGAAGGGGATGGCAGAGGATGAGGTGGTTAAATAGCATCACTGACTCAGTGGACATGAATCAACAAACTCTGGGAGATAGTGAAGGACAGAGGAGCCTTTCATGCTGCAGTCCATGGAATCTCAAAAAATCAGACATGAATTTGCAACTGAACAACAGCAACTACTGTACATTTTCCACTCTGTATTTAGATTTGGCTTGAGTGTTGAATTGTCTTTCTAAACTTAGAACTGAATAAATGAGGGTATAGGAGAAGGAAATGGCAACCCACTCCAGTATTCTTGCCTGGAAAATCCTGTGGACAGAGGGGGGCTACAATCCATGGGGTTGCAAGAGTCAGACACGACTTAGCAACAAAAGCACAACCACCACAGTCGGTGCCTGGCATAGTCAAATAACTGGAATAAGCACATGAAACACACAGTAAATTAAGAATGATTGAATAAACCTTAATCCAGACAGCAGAGTTCAGAAACTCCATACCATAAAGAGCCTGAGACACGTGCGCCCCAATGTTCATCGCAGCACTGTTTATCATAGCCAGGACATGGAAACAACCTAGATGCCCATCAGCAGACAAATGGATAAGGAAGCTGTGGTATATATACACCATGGAATATTACTCAGCCGTTAGAAAGAATTTATTTGAATCAGTTCTAATGACATGGGTGAAACTGGAGCCCATTATACAGAGTGAAGTAAGCCAGAAAGATAAAGAACATTACAGCATACTAACACATATATATGGAATTTAGAAAGATGGTAATGATAACACTGTATGCAAAACAGAAAAAGAGACACAGATGTACAGAACAGACTTTTGGACTCTGTGGGAGAAGGCGAGGGTGGGATGTTTCGAGAGAACAGCATGAATATTATCTATAGTGAAACAGATCACCAGCCCAGGTGGGATGCCTGAGACAAGTGCTCGGGCCTGGTGCCCTGGGAAGACCCAGAGGAATCGGGTGGAGAGGGAAGGGGATCGGGATAGGGAATACATGTAACTCCATGGCTGATTCATGTCAATGTATGACAAAACCCACTGCAATGTTGTGAAGTAATTAGCCTCTGACTAATAAAAATAAATGAAGAAAAAAAAAAGAGCCTGAGATTGAAAAAATAGATATTGGATTTCCAGAGTCCTAATGCCTAAGGTCTATCTTACCCAATCCAAATAAAAAGTCCTTAGCTAAATACTGATGTGAGCTAAGAGGGTTTAGGGAAAAAAAAACAACAGGGCTAGCTGCAGACAGCATCCAGGGTTGAGAGTCATTCCTATTATTAGGGTATAATTGACAACTTTCCTATAGACACTAATTCATTTGGTATTAAATTAATTAGAATTAAACAGGCCTTTAAATCATTTCTTATTCCTAGAAGGGGAGAAGTGTTTTTAAACGCAAAATCAAACCAAGGTTTTTCCCCACAACTTGTGGACACAGCAGGGGAAAGAAAGGGTGGAACAAATTGAGAAAGTAGCATCGTCACATGCAGACTATCACGCATAAAATAGATAGCTAGTGGGAAGCTGCTATGGAACACAAGGAGCTCACCTCGGGGCTCTGTGATGACTTAGGGGGTGGGATGACTTAGAGGGGAGGGAGGCTTACGAGGGAAAGGAGGTAGTTATAATTATGACAGACTGTGTTTTTGTAGAGCAGAAACCAACATAACATTGTAAAGCAATTTTCTTCCAATTCAAAAATAAATTAAAAAGAGAGAGAGACTGCCTCCTGGAGAATGTTACTTTAGGCTTCTCTGACACAAGATTGGTTGCAAGAGCGCATTTCACAGGGAATTTGTTCTTCTCTAAAGCCAACAGGGCAGGAAGAAACTGACAGTGGAATGCATTTTAAATTATCACAGGTTTGGATCCCACTGTAATTTGGGACATGCTATTTTTTAACAAGTTTCCTCTCTGGTAAAATTAGGTAACAGATCCTACCTCATAAAGTTATTATGAAATAATTAGCTAGGTAATATAAGTGCCAGGAACTTATTAGGCTTTCAATAAATTCTGCTTAACAGCCTCCCTCTCTTGAAACTGAGATTCAAACTTTACTTCAGATAAAGATGAAGTCGTGGATTCCCCAGAAAAAAATTAATTCAGCATCTTACTTCATACAAGCAAAAACAAAAACACAAAACCAAATTTCACAAACTAGATGACGACATCTACCTAAGAAACTCTCCTTGATTAAAATGAAAAGGGATGTGGTTATCTCTTTATCTTCCTTTTCATGCAGAGACCACAAAGCCAAAGCAGAATGCTGAGCATGATTGTATTACAATATGCATTGTGCATTTAGTTTTACTGCAAATCCCAATCTGTTCTTTTTCAAAACAATGCATATCTTGGATAGAACTGACTATTTTGCAAATTAAGCTCTTTAAAGGTGAGACTGGTTCTGAATTGTAGCCTAGAGGGTCTTTTTAGAATTTTATGTGCTTGAAGACTCTATGGGACAATCTCTTGAGATTCCTTACAGCTCTGGAGCTCTGTGGATCTATAAGTCAACGTATTCTCTAGCTTCAAGAAAAGCACACGAATTCTCTTAATGAGAACAGGGTCAAAAGGACACACTTCTTATTGATGAATCAACAATTCAGTCCTACCAAGACAAGGTGGCGTTAGTGGTAAAGAACCCGCCTGCCAATGCAGGAGACCTAAGGGACTGGGTTGGGAAGATCCCCTGGAGGAGGGCGTGGTAACACTTACCTCCAGTATTCTTGCCTGGAGAATCCCAGGGACAGGGGAGCCTGGAGGGCTATAGTCCATCAGGTCACAAAGAATCAAACACAGCTGAAGCAACTTAACACACACCCTCATAGACTCTTATGACAGTTCAGTTTTAGAATGGAAACGGAAATATTTTGAAAAAACAGTGATGGAGAAATGGAAATAGACTGCCGTAAAGAGTACCTCTAATTTAGAAGGCAGGGGTCTGAAACAAAATAATAGCTCATCTACTTTTGAGTCTGATGGTTAACTAGATAGTTTGATTTCAACAGATTAAGAATTAAACTGCGTGTGGTCTTGATATGACATCAAAAGATGGTCACCATTCATATTTAACATTGAAGCAAAAACCATGAGTAAATAGTACATGAACTCTAATATGATTTTCGGGCCTGATGGATATTTAGCTGAATAAAATCAACCTGTAAGTGAATAACTCAACTGATGTTGACAGAGGTACGGAGTGCTGTTTCCTCTTGATCTAAGAGAATAAAAACTAAAAACTCCATTTGTTTTTTTTTTTTTTTTTTTCTTTAATTAAGACTACAGCATTATCAGGCTTTAGAAGACTGAACAGAATGCACAGATGAATTGCTATTTAATTAAGCTTTCCAAGAAACTTTTGAAGCCAGCAGATTAAATACGGGCTTCTACTTTTTGTGGTATTTTAAGGAACTTTTAATTGTTTGTCTCATGGTTGATAAACTTTAAAAAATGTAAAATCAACACAATGTAAGCTGAGAAAAGCAAACCAATAGGGTTTTTTGTTTTGTTTTTCTTCTTTATTCATTGCTAATGTCAGAAGGCAGCGTTGGGAGCGTCCTGTGGCTCAGTGGTGAAGAATCTGCCTACCAGTGCAGGAGACACTGGTTCAATCTGGGATCCAGGAAGATCCCATGTGCCTCAGAGCGGCTAAGCCTGTGTGCCACAACTATGGAGCCCAGGAATGCAGCTGTTGAAGCCCCTGCCTCCTAGAGCCCATGCTCTGAAACAAGAGAAGTCACCACAATGATAAGCCCATGGACAGAAACTAGAGAGTAGCCCCCACTCCCTGCAACTAGAAAAAGCCCTCTTGCAGTGATGAAACCCAATGCAACCAAAATAAATAACTAAAATTATTTTTTAAAAAAGAAGACAGCTTTGGAAGTTTTCTGTGAACACATCTCTATATATGTTTGGAAGCCACTGTGCCTTGCTTAAGGTGGCAGTTCTAACCATAATATATTGTAATATCGTACAGAAAAAAAAAATCACTTTTGTTAAAAGAGCTGAATTTAAATATTCTTGGTCACTTCCATAGCTGTAATCAATATGTGAGCAAATTTAGGCCTAAAGAGATGAGTATAAAATAAGTTTGCTTTTCCTTTAACAACCAAATTGAAATGTTTTAGAATCTCCACTCCCTCTTAATGAGCAGTGATATCAATCTTACATATAGGTCCCCTCTCTAAATATATCCTAAAATCCTCAAAGATGTTCAATGTATCCTTGTATGTGTGCTTGTCATCACTCACATAATACTATCCTCCAGGGACCCAGAAGTCAACCCATGAGCAGCTGCAGGTGAGGGTTGTCTAGCTCTTGACAGTGGGAATCATTTCCTTCAGTTTAGTGGCTCAGGCGTGTCCCAGATATAGGATCCTGGTGGGGCTACTGACTCTTAATGCTTTCCTCTTCATCTCCTCTCATGACTAAGTTCATGAAGACCCAGGTTCAATCCCTGAGTTGGCAAGATCCCCTGGAGGAGGGCATGGCAACCCACTCCAGTATTCTTGCCTGGAGAATTCCATGGACAGAGGAGCCTGGCGGGCTACAGTTCATAGGGTCACAGAGTCAGACACGACTGAAGCAATTTAGCACACACACACACAATTGTTTTACTCAAGTCACAGCCATCATGCCAGGGTCTTAGAACCAGAAGGCCTCCTGTTTGGGGCCCATTCTTAACTCTGTCTGGGGTAACCCGCCACTCCATCTCTCTGTGCCCGTAAATGAGGCAAATCTCAGGCCCAAATCTCTTTGAAGGTATACTGTTATTTATTGACTGTCTTTCTTACCTGTTGGATCATCTCAGTTGTATTTCTCAGACTTGTTTTTATTTATCAGACATATTTTTATGAAGGGAGAGGTAGACTAGTGTTCCTATCTCCTTGCCCTCAGAAGACTCAGAATTATTTAAATCAAGGTATGCAGATCTTTAGAAGGGTTAGGTTCTGCTTATTTCTAAGACTCAAATGCAGAAAGAAATGTTGGGGGAAAAATGTTCTAATTTCCCCCCATGAATTGCATATAACTTCCAGGCTCCTGCATGATTTGAATGATCACTTATAAATCATTACCATTTATTGTGTGACTAGCTTGTATGAAAAATGTTGCTGATTGACAGAGGTTTTTGTAATTATGACAGTTATATCTTCCAAGAGTTTAATGATTTAGTACAGTAATTTTCAAATGAGTTTTATGTTTTGTGTTTTGTCAAACATTTGATTAAACTTCTGTTTTGCTTTTATATCCAAACTATTTTTAAAACTATAATAAAACAAACACACTTAAAAGTATTCTATTCCAACTTTTTATACTCCATTAGATATTAATTTAATAACTTGTCCTGCCAGATTAACTTGGTTGGGGGCAGACCTGGGAATAAAACTTTGAACTTTTTATGAATGTGTAATTGATTAGGAATGATGTAGCTTGGCAATGATCCTTTTAATCAGGGCTTCAAATGGCTGCTAAGGTAAAATTGTACAAGGAAGCAGTGTAACACCTCTTTAAAGGCCAAGCTATCCAGCATCTCTAGATTCTTATGCTTAAGATACAACATGTTGTCTTATGATAAGTTAGTATTCTAAAATTAGTGTCATTATAAATTTTTGTTGCTTACTATGTTTTTGGTTAACTTGTAAAGTTAAGATCTTGATAGTTTTGGGCTTGCATACAAAAAATTTTTAACTTTGGATTTTATATTAATTGAAATGACCTGAAAAGTTTTGATGTTTTGGGTGAATGTTTGACATATATGACCAAGGTATCTAATTCTTATTTTTCTTATGGTATTAAGTAGGTCATAAGATTATAGATATTAAATACATTTTACTTAACAATAGTACTTTTAAATGGATGCATAATCCATTCATTGACACTCACCATATCATGTTCATATGAATTCTTCCTGATTTCCTCTAAGCTAGGAGGTCCTTTCCTTGTGTTCCTATAAGTACTCTCAAAATATATACAGGGATCATGGAATATTATAGTGTTCAGTTTGGGCATCTGACTCTCCCTGGGGTTATGACGTCATTGAATATAAGAACTGGGACTTTTATTCCATATCCTGAACAACACTGTTTGCTTTATAATTGGAAATTAGAACATTAATGCCTCAATTATAGATTTGCATACTATCGAATATTAGGTCAGAAAAAAACAGTACTTTAAGATACTAGGACAGCTGTTTTCAAATCTGTGAAAGGACGTCTGAGTTTTAGTAAGACTCTCCTTTTGTTCTTGCTTTCATTCTTGCTGCTGAGAAAGGTTGAACTAGGTTAGATACGAATACATTAAGAAAAAGTACATTTCAACTCAATATTAATAAGATATTTTGAAAATTATTTCATTTTTCTTGGCCTAAGAGGTCATCTGGTATCATATTTGGATAATTTCATCATTGGATGGATGCTGGATGATAAGACCAGTAAGTTATTAGAGATCTGCTCACTTCTTTAATAAGAAGGAATGTCTAATTTTTGCCTTCTCCAGGAGTCAGATCTCAAAAATTCTATTTTTATTCCCAAATAGAGGGAGGTAAACAAATAAAAGACAAAATAGGAAACTTTTTTTCTCAATTGAAAAAGGAGAAAGTTTTCTGCTTTTCTCAGAAAGAGCCAACATATGGCTCTTTTCAAATTTATCTTTGTGAATTTCTTTGTCAATTCGATTCTGTGCTTGGCTTTGTTTTGCTTGTTTTGTTTATTTTTAAGCATTTATTTAGTTCTAGCACAGGTAATAAAATGTGACAACTTTTGTGCTTTACGTTAGTCATTAGAACTGCCCGGGGAAATTAGTTTGGAGAGAGTTTCATTTCACAAATAAGAAGTTGAGGATTATAAATATCATATATCTTGCCCAAAGTCAGAGATATTAATCATACTCACCTCTGATGGAGTGCTTACTGTATAAGAGATGCTTTACAGATGTTAATTCTAATCCACACAACTCAAAAAGATTTGAGTTTTGGAGGTAAATTTTTATTAAAGTACATGTTACAAAGAAAACTGCACAGATTCTAAGTGTATAGGTCCATGAATTCTCTATAAATGAATACATTTATATAAAAACTTTCTAGATGACAATATAGAACATACCAATGCTCTAGAAATTTAACTTGCCATCTCTCTTTGTTACTGTTCTGGCCCAAGGTAAGAACCATCCTGATTTTTGTAACCATCAATTAATTGCATCTGGATTTGAACTGTTAAAACAATGAATTCATTTTTGTTCTCCCCTGCATCTGTGTGAATTATCTTTGTGGTTCTGTACAGTAAAATTTCACTATTTTAATTGCTGTATGTTATTCTATGTAAAGGGTTTCCCAGGTGGTACAGTGATAAAGAATCAGCCTGCTAATGCAGGAGATGCAAGAGGTGTGGGTTCGATCTCTGGCTCAAGAAGTTTCCCTGAAGTAGGAAACAGCAACTTGCTCCAGTTTTCTTGCCTGGGAAATCCCATGGACAGAGGAGCCTGATGGGCAACAGTCCATGGGTTCACAAGAGTCTGACAAAACTGAGCAACTGAGCACGCACACACACACACATACATTCTATATTAAGAATATATCACAAGTTATTCATTCTCTAGTAAATGTATATGGTGTTTCCAGTTAGGACCCTTTCGAATTGTATCATTATAAATAATTTTGTTTACATTTTTAGTGAATATGTGTATGCATTTCTCTTTTGGTGTATATTTGAGAGTAGAATTACTGGGTATATCTAAATGCAGCTTCAATACACATTAAATATTCTTCTAAAATTTCCAACTTATGTGTCTACTACAAGTGGTATGGGACAGTTCCTACAGCTAAATATATTTGCCTAAATTTGTTATCAATCCCTGGGTTGGGAAGATCCCTTGGAGTAGGAAATAGCAACCCGCTCCGGTATTCTTGCCTGGAAAATCCCATGGACTAAGGAGCCTGGTGGGCTACAGTCCATGTAGTTAAAAAGAGTCAGACACAACTGAACACATACACACACAAATTAGTTATCACCAACTTTTTCTTTTCTATGTTAGATATTATGGTAGGTAAAAGCTTTATGATATTCACCACTTTTTCAAATAGGCCATTTATGTATCTCATTGGTGAGGTGTCTGTTCAAACTTTTGCCAAGTTTATTTTTCATGTGGTTCTCTGTGTTTTAAAAAATTATTTCTAAAAGCGTTACATATTGACTTTATATTCTGACTTTGTAATTCCAGTAGCCATGCTATACTCACTCATTATTTCTAATAACTTACTTTAGATGTTCTGATATTTTTTACACATACAGTCGTATTGCCTCTGAATAATAGCAAATGTTTCCTCCTTCCCAACACACACACTGTTCTATTTTGTTTTTCATTTTTTTGCCTTAATGCACTGGTTAGGGCTCTGGTACAACCCAAAAAATAGCCAGAAGCCTTGTACATTTTTCAACTGACGGGCAGAGGGAACTTTAAATGATTTATAAATAAATACAATGTTTGCCCTATTTTTTTCCACAAACAATTTATCAGGTTATGGAAATTTGCTGAGTTTTTGTGTGTTTGTTTTCTTTGGTTGACTGATTAGTTTTAATGAGAAACAGAATTTTAAATTAATAGACTTTATATTTAGAAAATTTTAAATTTACATAAAAATGGAGTATATACTACAGAGCTCCTATCTCTCACACACACACACACACACACACACACACAAACACATTTTCCAATTATTAACTCATACACACACACACACACATTTTCCAATTATTAACATCTTGCATTATGTTGGTACCTTTATTACAATTAATGAATCAATATTGATACATTATTATTAACTGAAAGTAATATTTTCTATTTCCATTTGCTCTTCAGAAAGTAAGATTCTGTAGGTTTTGACAAGTACACTCACTATTACAATATCACACGGAATAGTTCACCATCTGAAAAACCCTCTGCACTTAATCTAATTATCCCTCCTCCACCTGAACACTTGGCAACAACTAATGCTTTTTTTCCTTATGTTTGCTTTTATTTTTTCCTTATATTTAATGTAAATGTCTAGTAAATAGCGTACAGTTAGTCTTGCTTCTTTTATTCATTCTCATCATCTTCGTCTTTTCATTGGTATATTTAGACCATTCACATTGAAAGTGATTATGGGTATAGTTGGGTAAATACCCAACGTATTTCATACAAGTTTCAATGTGTTGTACTTGTTCTTTCTTTTTTTAAGCTTCTTTTTTCTGACTTTTCTTGTTTTATTTGGACATTTCATATGACTCCATTTCCTTTTCTCTCTTAGCATACCAATTGCACTGTTTTTTAAATTTAAATCTAGGTTTCCTTAGAGTTTGCAGTGTATATTAACTACTAATTGAAGTCCATTTTCTAAGATTACTGTACCACTTCATACATAGTTCTAGGATCTCATAAGAGACTATTCCTGATCTTCCTTCTCATCTTTTATTCCATTGCTGTCATTCAACTGTTACATGTTGTGATCACCTGATACAATGTTGCTATTATTAATTTGAGCCAATATTTATTATACCAATAATAATAAGTAAAACAGAAGATTTTCTTTTAACTTTATTCTTCTCTAATACACTCACTCTCTTTCATTCTGCAAATCCAAATCTTTTTCCTGTCTCCTTTTCCTTCCCTCTGAAGAACTTATTTTAATCATTCTTGCAAGGCAGAACTACTAGCAATGAATTTCCTCAGGTTTTATTTGAATGGAAAGGCTTTTTTTTTAATTAGAGTATAGTTGCTTAGAGTTTTGTGTTGGTTTCTGCTATACTAGAACTCTGTCTATAGTAAAAAAAATTTTCAAAATTTTCACTCTAGGCAGAGTTCTAGGTTGGTGGGGATTTTTAAAATTACTCTCTATACTTCTTGTTAGTACTGTCTCTGACAAGAAGGCCAAAGAAAAATGGACATTTCTTCCTCTAAAGGTAAAGCATACCTTTACTCTGACACCTTTGCAATTTTTTTCTGTCTTTGACTTTTACAACCTGAATATAATATGCCTATGAGTACTCTTCTTGTTTTTTATCCTGCTTGTTACTCTCTGAGCTTCCTGCATCTGTGGTTTGGTGTCTGTCACTAAGGAAGATTCCATGGAGAAGGAAATGGCAACCTACTGCAGTATTCTTGCCTGGAGAATTCCCTGGACAGAGGAGCCTGGCAGGCTACAGTCCATGGGGTCACAAACAGACATGACTGAGCACGCATGCAATAATAGCTCCTTAAAATCTTCTAGGTGGCACAGTGGTAAGGAATATACCTGCCAATCCAGGAAATGCAAGAGATGTGGGTTTAATCCCTGGGTTGGGAAGAGTCTCTAGGAAAGGAATTTCCTACACTCTCCAGTATTCAGAGAAGGCACTGGCGACCCACTCCAGTACTCTTGCCTGGAAAATCCCATGGATGGAGGAGCCTGGTAGGCTGCAGTCCATGGGGTCGCTAAGAGTCGGACAGGACTGAGCGACTTCACTTTCACTTTTCACTTTCATGCATTGAAGAAAGAAATGGCAACCCACTCCAGTGTTCTTGCCTGGAGAATCCCAGGGACAGGGGAGCCTGGTGGGCTGCTGTCTATGAGGTCACACGAGTCGGACACGACTGAAGTGACTTAGCAGCAGCAGCCAATATTCTTGCCTGGGAATTCTCTTGGAGAGAGGAGCCTGGTGAGCTACAGCCCAAAGGGTCACAAAGAATCAGATATGACTTATTAATAGCAACTAAACAACAGCTAAAGTGAAAGAATCCCTTAGAAGAATCTCTTAGAATAAATGGAGTAGCCCTCATAATCAACAAGAGTCTGAAATGCAGTACTTGGATGCAATCTCAAAAATGACAGAATGATCTCTGTTCACTTCCCAGGCAAACCATTCAATATCGCAGTAATCCAAGTCTATGCCCCAATCAGTAATGCTAAAGAAACTGAAGTTGAATGGTTCTGGGAAGACCTACAACGCCTTCTAGAACTAACATGAGAAAAAAAGATGTCCTTTTGATTATAGGGGACTGGAATGCAAAGTAGGAAGTCAAGAGATACTTAGAGTAACATGCAAATTTGGCCTTGGAGTACAAAATAAAGCAGGGCAAAAACTAACAGAGTTTTGCCAAGAGAATGTACTGGACATAGCAAACACCCTCTTCCAAGAACATAAGAGAAGACTCTATACAAGGACATCAAATCAGATGGACACCAAAATCAGATTGATTATATTCTTTGCAGCCAAATATGGAGAAGCTCTATACAGTCAGCAAAAGCAAGACTGGGAGCTGACTATGGCTCAGATCATGAACTCTGTATTGCCAAATTCAGACTGATATTGAAGAAAGTAGGGAAAACCATTAGATCATTCAGGTATGGCCTAAATCAAATCCCTTATGATTATACAGTGGAAGTGACAAATAGATTCAAGGGATTAGATCTGATAGACAGAGTGCCTGAAGAACTATGGATGGAGGTTCGGGACATTGTACAGGAGGCAGTGATTAAGACCATCCCCAAGAAAAAGAAATGCAAAAAGGCAAAATGGTTATCTGAGGAGGCTTTATAAATAGCTGAGAAAAGAAGAGAAGCTAAAAGCAAAGGAGAAAAGGAAAGATATACCCAGTTGAATGCAGAGTTCCAAACAATAGCAAGGAGAGATAAGAAAGCCTTCCTCAGTGATCAGTGCAAAGAAATAGAGGAAAACAATAGAATGGGAAAGACTAGAGATCTCTTCAAGAAAATTAGAGATACCAAGGGAACATTTCCCACAAAGATGGGCTCAATAAAAGACAGAAATATATGGACCTAACAGAAGCAGAAAATGTTAAGAAGAGGTGGTAAGAATACATAGAAGGACTGTACAAAAAAGATCTTCATGACCCAGATAACCATGATGGTGTGATCACTCACCTAGAGCCAGACATCCTAGAAAGTGAAGTCAAATGGGCCTTAGGAAGCATCACTATGAAAAAAGCTAGTGGAAGTGACAGAAGTCCAGTTGACCTGTTTCAAATTCTAAAAGATGATGCTTTGAAAGTGCTACACTCAGTATGCCAGCAAATTTGGAAAACTCAGCTGTGGCCACGAGACTAGAAAAGGTCAGTTTTCATTTCAATCCCAAAGAAAGGCAATGCCAAAGAATGTTCAAACTACCACACAATTGCACTCATCTCACATGCTAGCAAAATTCTCCAAAGAGGCTTCAATAATACATGAATCATGAACTTCCAGATGTTCAAGCTGGATTTAGAAAAGGCAGAGGAACCAGAGATCAAATTGCCAACATCTGCTGGATCATTGAAAAAGCAAGAGTGTTCCAGAAAAAAAAATCTACTTCTGTTTTATTGACTACACCAAAGCCTTTGACTGTGGAAAATTCTGAAAGAGATGGGAATACCAGACCACCTTACCTGCCTCCTGAGAAGTCTATATGCAGTTCAAGAAGCAAGAGTTAGAACTGTACATGGAAAAAGAAAAAAATGAAAATAAAATAAAATAAGAACTGTACATGGAACAAAAGACTGGTTCCAAATTGGGAAAGGAGTACATCAAGGCTCTATATTGTCCCCCTACTTATTTAACTTATATGCAGAGTACATCAAATGAAATGCCAGGCTGGATGAAGCACAAGCTGGAATCAAGATTGCCAGGATCAATATCAATAACCTCAGATACGCAGATGACACCACCCTTATGGCAGAAAGCAAAGAAGAACTAAAGAGCTTTTTGATGAAAGTGAAAGAGGAGAGTGAAAAATTTGGCTTAAAACCCAACATTCAGAAAACTAAGATCATGGCATCTGGTTCCATCACTTCATGGCAAATAGATGAGGAAACAATGGAAACAGTGAGAGACTTTATCTTTTGGGGCTCCCAAATCACTGCAGATGGTGACTGCAGCCATGAAATTATAAGAGGCTTGCTCCTTGGAAGAAAAGCTATGACCAACCTAGACAGCACATTAAAAAACAGAGATATTACTTTACTAACAAACGTACATCTAGTCAAAGCTATGGTTTTTCCAGTAGTCATGTATGGATATAAGAGTTGGACTATGAAGAAAGCTGAGCACCAAAGAACTGATGCTTTTGAACTGTGGTATTGGAGAAGACTCTTGAGAGTCCCTTGGACTGCAAGGAGATCAAACCAGTCCATCCTGAAGGAGATCAGTTCTGATTATTCATTGGAAGGACTGATGCTGAAGCTTAAACTCCAATACTTTGGCACCTGATGAGAAAAACTGACTCCTTGGAAAAGACCCTGGTGCTGGGAAAGATTGAAGGCAGGAGGAGAAGGGGATGACAGAGGATGAGATGGTTGGTTGGCATCACCAAAGTGATGGACATGAGTTTGAGTAAGCTCTGGGAGTTGGTGATGGACAATGAAGCCTGGCGTGCTGCAGTCCATGGGGTCACATAGAGTCAGACACAACTGAGCGACTGAACTGAACTGAAACAATAGCAATACCTCTTTAAATAGAGTTATGTCTTGCATCTCTCTTAGTTATAATTTTATCTTATATACTGGGGCCCTGTTTATGTGTTGGTGAAGTGTTGGGGAAGGGAAGTAATCTATGCTTTTATGATTGAATCTCAATTGTTTAATTAAGTCTAGTTCCCTGCACTGAGAGCTGCGGAAGCTTTTCTTGGGTGTTTTTTTTTTTTTTTCCTTCTTCTTTTCTCCTCTCCTTTTGTGAGACGGAAAGTATAAAGGCAGTTGTCCAACTGCATTTTTACCAGGTCAAGTAAGTCTTTGGCAGAGTCATTAGTCTTTTCCTCCAGTATGATTTGGGCATGTTTCAAAATGGTTACTTTTGCCCTACCTGGCTTGAAATATTAGGGGGGTTTTCTTTGATCAAACTTAATTGTGTTTGGCTGCAAAATTCCAGTCTTTTGGCACAGTAACTCTTTAAAAGAGAGTTAGAGCTAACATATGCAGTTACCCAATGGGTAATAGTAAAGATACCTTACAACAAGTGTTAAAATAAATAACTGGAAGACTTCCCTGGTGATCCAGTCACTAGGATTCTGCACTCCCAGTGCAGGGACCCTGGGTTCAATTCCTGGTCAGGAAACTATATCCCACATGCTGCAACTAAGACCCAAATAAGTTTTAAAAAATAATGAATATCTAGGAGGTATTTGACATACATTGTAATATTTAATCAAAGAATCTGTCATATACAGTTTGTCAATTCTGTTAAACAGATGAGAAAATTAATGCTTTGAGAGGAAAATTATAAATTCAATGCAATACTTTTCTAAGCAACATACTGAAAAAAAAAAACTTGTAATTTTCTACATTTATAAGTTCTCTCTTATGTAAGGGTTTTCAGATACTACTTTCTAAGAAAGATTATATCTTCTTACATAAATCATAACTCTTCAGGAAAAGTACTAAATATAAATTTTATATAGCAGCTTAAAGTGTTGTTTTAGAACAGATTATCTGAGAATGTTTTATACTCAGGCATGCAAATTGACGGGCATACCCTTGATTGAAATAATGGTTCTTTCAGGCCTCATAGAATGTTTCACATTTTGAAAACCTAATTAAACCAATTATATTATAAAAGCTCCATAGAGGTATCTTCAATTCTTGTTTTAAAGACATTTTAACTTAAAAGCCTTTATCACTAGAATAAGTGAAAAATGATAGTTCAGTTTTGGTTTACCTTTCACATCATTTTTTGTGAACTTTGACTTAAAAAAATTTTTGATTTGCCATTTAATTTTTTTTATTCGAGTACAATTGCTTTACAATGCTGTGTTAGCTTCTTCCGTACAACAAAGTGAATCAGCTCTATGTGTACATATATCCCCTCCCTTTTGACTCTCCCTCCCATCCCCATCTCATACCCTCAAGAAACTGACAACCGCAGTACTAAAGATGGTTAGCTACTCAGTCAGACAACTTTTCTTGTATATGTGCAATTCATGAAGACTTTTGTTTTCTTTATTTTTTATTTTCTGACTTTTACTTTTTTCAGGGTGGACTGAACTTCCACTCACTGAGGTACTGAATTCTTTACTATGTAGATGTAAAAGAGATACCAAGATCAGTTTCTGGAGTGGTGAGGGATTTGGTGAAGCTGTTTTCTCCCTGAAACAAGACAGTCAAGGCTAAACAACCAAAATGGATCATTTCAGAACTCTGGCCAATATCCAAAGCCACTGAAAGAACTGAAAACCACCCAAGATAAA
This sequence comes from Dama dama, assembly GCF_033118175.1. Lineage (NCBI taxonomy): Eukaryota > Metazoa > Chordata > Mammalia > Artiodactyla > Cervidae > Dama > Dama dama. The sequence goes on along the minus strand of NC_083682.1, from coordinate 19,558,926 downwards.
CTGCCAAGCTCTGATAAAGCAGTGGGACCTGTGAAGTGTCGTTTTATTTATTTGACTGGGATGAGTCTTAGTTGCAGGATGCAGGATCATCAATCTTCCTATGAGATCTTTAGCTGCGGCATGAGAACTCTCATTTGCATCATGTGGGATCTTAGTTCCTTGACCAGGCATCAAACCGAGGTCCCCTGCTTTGGGAGTATGGAGTCTTAGCCACTGGACCACCGAGGAAGTGCCTGTGAAGTTTTAATTTGGAGCTATTCCCATTTCCTTCTTTCTCCAGTTTAGTGGTGTAGAAACCAAAATCTAGTAGCACCATAAAAGATAGAGAAATGTGAATTTTTTTTTTTTTTTTGATCTCTATTAAAAGCAAAATCCCCTAGAGCACCATCAGTTTGTTGTCCCAACTTGGAGCTCCCTCAAAAATCAGAGTATGTCAGCTATTTTATTTGATTCAGAGCTTGGGTGGGGTAAGGGGGGCTTACCCCAGGGCATCAGTGAAGCAGTGGAAAATAACTGGCGGCATTTAAACTATCTGAGGTAGTCACCCTTTTGTTGGGGCAAACAAGACTCAGTCGGGGAATTTAAAGGAAGTCCTGTAGAACCAGGCAAACATAGGGGTATTTTAAAAGCTATGACAAATTCTTGGGGATCTAAAAGTCTGCCCCAGACTGTGTTACGCTCAGGAAAGCCCTGGGGAAAGAAAAAACAATAGTCATTCATGTCCAGCTTACTTTGAGGGACCATGCAAGAAAAAAATGAAAGCTAAGACTAAATGAAAGCAAACTTCTGTCTGAAGTTTGAAGCTGTGCCTTTTTATGTAGATTCTCTTGGACAAAAGGCAGAAGATATTTCCCTTTTAGGGAAATCTTATGAACACTGATTATTTAGTCACCAAATTTTACTGAGCAATGTATGACTCATAGGAGGCCAGCTTGAAAAATAAAAACAAGAAATGAAAGAAGAAAAAAAGCTAGCAGAGAACTCAGTGACAGACACTAAGGGGAACATAAAATCTACAGAATTAGCCCAAGAAAGTGCTAAACAAATTAGTAGCAGTAAAAAAATATGACAATTTAAAAAGTTGGCAAATAGAAACTCTGAAGTTGGAGAGTTCTGAATTGAGAGTTGTTTCAATATATTGTCTAAGATCTCAAATTTTTAATTAAAAAATTAGAAGATATTCAGAAAAACAGGAAAATGTGCTATATAAACAAGAAAAAATGCAGTCAACATATAACATACCCAAGGAGGTGGAGCAGATTTTGTACTTAGTAGATGAAAACTTTGGGCCAACTATTACATGTTCAAATAATTAAAAGAATTAAAGCATGTGAGTGATGTCTCATGACCTTCCCAGGTGGCACTAATAGCAAAGAATCCACTAGAGTTGAAAATTACAGAAGTAAACTATAGAGTTTCTAGAGTTGAAAATTACAAAAAATAAAATAACTAGAAGGGTACAACAGCAGATTTTAGCCAGAAAAACAAAGAGTGAGCAAATACAAAGATACATTAATAAAAACTATTCAGTCTGAGTACCAAAAAGAAAAATTAATGAACAAAAAGAAACATACTCAGAGCCCTCTTGAACATCATGAAGTAATGACACAGACACAGTGGAAGTCCCAGAAAGAGAAGGGAAAGAGGTAGAAAGTTACTTGAAAACATAGTACCTAAAAATTCCCAAATTAAGTGAGAAATAGTAGTTTTCATATTTAAATGTGTATTTCTTTCTTAAATTTTCTGTCACAGGGCACTAAACAGGATGGCTTAACTGACTCTAGAAATTTATCACCTCACAGTTCCACAGGCTAGACGCCTGAGATCCAGTGTGGTCAAGTGCTGGTCCTCCCAAGGACTGTGAGCGAGAATCTTTTCCATGCCCCTGTCTTAGTTTCTGGTGATTTGCTAGCAATCACTGGTTTTCCTTTGCTGGGTGATGCATCTCTCTGATTTCTGCCTTCATCTTCACTTTACAATATCATTGCATGCATATTTATCTGTGTCCAAAGTTTCCCTTTTTTATAAGGATACCAGTCATATTTGATTAGGACCCATCCTAATGACCTCATATGAACTTGATACATTCTGTAAAGGCCCTGTTTCCAAGCAAGGTCACTTCTATGGTATTAGACTCCTTGAACTGCAAGGAAAGCAAACCAGTCAATCCTAAAGGAAATCAGTCCTGAATACTCACTGGAAGGACTGATGCTGAAGCTGAAACTCCAAAACTTTGGCCACCTGATGCAAAGAACTGAATCACTGGAAAAGACCCTGATGCTGGGAAAGATTGAAGGTGGGAAGGGAAGGGGATGACAGAGGATGAGGTGGTTGGATGGCATCGCGGACTCGATGGACATGAGTTTGAACCAGGTCCAGGAGTTGGTGATGGACAGGGAAGCCTGGTGGGCTACAGTCCATGGGGTCACCAAGAGTCAGACATGAATGAGCAACTGAACTGAACTGAAGGTATTAATTAGAGGTTAGGACCTTACATATACGTGTATTTTTGCGGAGGTGACGTCATGCAACCCATGACCATCTCAGCCTAGTGTGCATCATGTACATGGTTAATATTAATAATATGTATATATGGTTTAATTTATTTTCACCATAAAAGAACCTTCTCTGCATCTTTAGCCCAGGTAAATGGAATGCTACTGCTTGAAGAGAGAGGCTTAGGAAGGGAAAGATCACCCAAAAAGGAATGGCAACATTTGGCTGATGAAAGGAAGTGCTATGCACTTAGAGAGAGGACAGCTGGTGAGCATGGCTTATTCAGGTGAAGAGGGTGAAAGAGTGGGCAGAGTCTTTTATGCTCATTTCTGAAAAGCTAAATGAAACCTGGCAGTCAAAGCTACAGTTTAAGTGTCTGCTGCTGCTGCTGCTGCTAAGTCGCTTCAGTCGTGTCCGACTCTGTGTGACCCCACAGACGGCAGCCCACCAGGTTCCCCCATCCCTGGGATTCTCCAGGCAAGAGTACTGGAGTGGGTTGCCATTTCCTTCTCCAATGCATGAAAGTGAAAAGTGAAAGTGAAGTCACTCAGTCGTGTCCAACTCTTTGCGACCCCATGGACTGCAGCCCACCAGGCTCCTCCATTCATGGGATTCTCCAGGCAAGAGTACTGGAGTGGGGTGCCATTTGAGTGTCTAGAGCCCACTTAACGGGGTCACCATCTGGAGGGGCTGTTGGCTATAACCCCAGGGAATGTCTGACCCTTTGTTTCTTGACTATAATAGCTGCCATGTCCTGAGTTCTTATATCCAAGGTGGGATGCTAGATGCTACCTTACATTATTACATCTTGCGCACCTTAACAGACTTCTGAGGAAGCTTGTACAGATGGGAGAATGAGGCTCAGAGTGGTTTGCTATCTTTTTTAGCACTAGGTCATAATGGGACTAGAGTTTGTACCCTTGTTATATGAGGTGAAAGTTTCTCAGTCTTTGACTCCTTGACTATCCTTGGATCCAATGCCTTTTCTTCTCCTGGTTCATACTAATCAAGTTGTCTGAGATGTGTGGTAGGAAGTGCCACTAGACTGCCATCAACATGCCCTGCCCAATGGGCAAGCAGGTGAACTTGGGACACGTTCAGGGGCCTGAGCCTTAAGGTCTGCTGCTGAAACTGTTCTGCTTCTTTTGCAAAAGTCAGAGCTGGGTGGCATGCATGCGCGTGCACACACACACACACACACACACACACACACACACACACACTAGTGGAGTATGTGTGAACCCTTACCTGGCAGCAAAGCCATCTCTGGTCCTCTTCCTGTCTTACCACCTGCCATAGACTCCTTCCTTTGAGCCCCCCTTTCAGACTTGTATCTTCAAACCTAAACTCCAACATGATGGTCTTTGAAGTGGAGACTTTGGGAGGTGATTAGTTCATAAGGGTGGAGCACTCATACATGGCGGGGGGGCTTCCCAGGTGGCACAGTGGTAAAGAATCTCCCTACCAATTCAGGAGATGTGGGTTAGAGCCCTAGGTCAGGAAGAACCACTGGACTAGGAAATGGCAATCTACTCCAGTAGTCTTGCCTGGGAAATCCCAGAGGAGCCTGGCGGGCTACAGTCCAAGAGGTCCCAAACTGAATGACTGAGCAAGTACACACAGACTCAAGAATGGGATCAGTACTCTCATAAAAGAGACCCCAGAGAGCTTCCTTGCCCCTTCCACCATGTGAGGACACAGTGAGAAGAGAGCCTTCTCTCTGTAAGATGGAATCAGACCCTCACTTGACACCAATCTGCCAGAGCCTGGATCTTAGACTCCTTAGCTTCCAGAACTGAGAAATGTACAGTGGTTGTTTGAGCCACCTAGTCTATGGTATTGCTTTATAGCAGCCCCAATGGACTAAGGCATCACCTCAAATCCAATGCACTCTAATGCTGTGCTGTGTGGTTTAGTCACTAAGTCGTGTCCGACTCTTTGCGACTCCATGGACTGTAGTTCCCCAAGCTCCTCTGTGCATGGAATTTCCCAGGCAAGAATACTCCAGAGGGTTGATATTCCTTTCTCCAGGGGATCTCACCAACCCAGGAATCAAACCTGTGTCTCCTGCTTGGGAGGTGCACTCTTAACCACTGAACCACCTGGAAAGCCCAAATATACTCTAACATTGAGATCCTATCCTGCTCTGGTATATTCCAAATGTGTAACTGGGTATACGCAGTACAATCTGTTAAAAGGTGGCTTGCTTTGACTTAATTTTCTCTTTTCCCTCAACTTCTAAATTTCTTATTTTCATTTATTTTCTCCTACAATGTAGAAAGCAGCCAGATTGCATTTGACTCTGCTTTATAGTAGAAGAATCATTGATTATATAAGTGCAGTTTGGAAAATAAGATGTGTTAACTTCTGCATTTCCTAATTGGCTTGATGATAAAACTTTCAACAGTTTTCAAACAGCTTTAGGGATAGAAGTGTGTGTGAATCTGTGCACTTAATAAGTACAGTTTAGTTAGTAGTTCAGTTCAGTCACTCAGTCGTGTCCAACTCTGTGACCCCATGAACCACAGCACGCCAGGTCTCCTGGTCCATCACCAACTCCTGGAGTTTACCCAAACCCATGCCCATTGAGTCGGTGATGCCATCCAACCATCTCATCCTCTGTCATCCCCTTCTCCTCCTGCCTTCAATCTTTCCCAGCATCAGGGTCTTTTCAAATGAGTCAGCTCTTCCCATCAGGTGGCCAAAATATTGGAGTTTTAGCTTCAACATCAGTCCTTCCAATGAACACCCAGGACTGATCTCCTTTAGGATGGACTGGTTGGATATTCTTGCAGTCCAAGGGACTCTCAAGAGTCTTCTCCAACATCACAGTTCAAAAGCATCAATTCTTCAGCGCTCAGCTTTCTTTAGAGTCCAACTCTCACATCCATACATGACTACTGGAAAAACCATAGCCTTGACTAGATGGACTTTTGTTGGAAAAGTAATGTCTCTGCTTTTTAATATGCTATCTAGGTTGGTCATAGCTTTTCTTCCAAGGAGTAAGCATCTTTTAATTTCATGGCTGCAATCACCACCTGCACTGATTTTGGAGCCCAAAACAATAAAGTCAGCCACTATTTCCACTGTTTCCCCATCTATTTGCCATAAAGTGATGGAACCAGATGCCATGATCTTAGTTTTCTGAATGTTGAGCTTTAAGCCAACTTTTTCACTCTCCTCTTTCACTCTCATCAAGAAGCTCTTTAGTTCTTTGCTTTCTGCCATAAGGGTGGTGTCATCTGCATATCTGAGGTTATTGATATTTCTCCCGGCAATCTTGATTCCAGCTTGTGCTTCTTCCAGCCCAGCTTCTCATGATGTACTCTGCATATAAGTTAAATAAGTGGGGTGACAATATACCGCCTTGACGTACTCCTTTTCCTATTTGGAACCAGTCTGTTGTTCCATGTCCAGTTCTAACTGTTGCTTCCTGACCTGCATACAGGTTTCTCAAGAGGCAGGTCAGGTGGTCTGGTATTCCCATCTCTTTCAGAACTTTCCACAGTTTATTGTGATCCACACAGTCAATGGCTTTGGCATAGTCGAAAAAGCAGAAATAGATATTTTTCTGGAACTTAGTTAGTAGGGGTAAGTGTTATTTTATTATTTTCTAGAGCAGGCCACCTGCAAAGCCTATTTTGACAGATTATCTTTCAAGCTGGTCCTGACTAATCAGCACACTTTCTTCCTGCAGCCGGACATGCAAAGTTTATTTATAGAAAACAAATATGGTATTTTTAAGAAAAATATGTTTTTCTATTACATCTATAACTTATGAAGTTAGTATTAACTTTAACTAAGGTAATTCTATCCTCTAATCATAAGTCACTTGAGTGAACAGAGAAGGAAGAAGAGCTTGTTGGATGTGATTTTAAGCTGCCCAACATGGCTAAATCTTTAGGCAACTTTCTCCTTCTCTGAAATAAAACAACCTTAGGGAAAAGAGAGCTAGGCTAGACAACATTGTTCACAAACCTCAGACTGCTGAGGGAAATGAACCTAGGCATACAGCTGCAGGCATTTCAAGTGCCTATGCTGGGTCTGAAACCAAAAGTCTTAATTCAAAGGTTTCATCTTAGAAATTTTTGCCTAAAGACTATATCATGTACCTGACTGACAAAATACAGCCAGACTTTCTTTCTTTTTCTTCCTTTTTTTTGTATTTTATTGAAATATGTATTCAGAAAAGTGTTTTCCCACTGCAAATGTATAGCTCCATGAGTTTATTTTACAACGTGAACACCTGTGTATTCAACACAAAGATCAAAAAACAACATCACCTGTGCCCTGGAACTCTCCCATTCTCTGTTCAGGATTTTCTGCTTTCCTCTCCAGACTATGCTGAGAATCAGGCTTTAAAAAAAATTGCTTGTGCCTGCATACCTTTATTCACCTGGAGACAAACCTCAGACATAGTACATGAGAAGGTACAGGAAAAAGGCATTCTATATCTTTCCTGAAACTTGCTTCAGAAGACCGGCACTCCCATGGATGGTACAACGTTTGGAGAAGACCTCTGGGGAGGCAGAGGTATTCTTCATGGAATCCCAGGATGGAATCAGTCTATGGAAGTCTTCACTTTGGAGATTATTTGCTCTTTTTCTTCTTCCCAACTGGGATTAGATAAGCAGTTGAAATAATCGTTATGAATATACGAGGTCAGTCTCAGTTGTTAAATCCTTAATTGGGGTAAGTGTCTTGTTCTTTCCATTTTGCTTTGGGGCCATTCCAATCATCTCCTCTGTTCTCTGGGCTCTGCTGTCTTAATACCTATTTCCCTAATATTTCAGATAATTTTCTCCCCGGATATTTTACCAGTCACAGACTTTAAAATGTTTAATATTGTTAGATAGTGCCCTTCTCTGCCAATGTCTCAAGCAGCTTGCAAAGGTGAATGCTTTGTTCACTTTCTGTTGTATATCTTTTAACAAATACAGATAATTTTTACTTTGTCATTTTCACTCACAACAGTCTACATGTGTAGGCAATATGTTTCAAAACATTTCTTAATCAAAGGTGGAATCAATATAAAGAAAGTACTATGGTTATAAAATGTTTAGTGCTTCTGATCAGTAAAGAAGCTTCCCCAGGGATTTCCCTGGTGGCACAGTGGTTAAGAATCCACCTGTCAGTGTAGGGGACATGGGTTTGATCCCTGGTCTGGGAAGATCCCACATGCTGTGGAGCAATTAAGCCCAGGTGCCACAACTACTGAGCCCATATGCAACAACTACCAAAGCCCGCACACCCTAGAGCCTACTCACTGCAACTAGAGAAAGCCCATGCACAGCAATGAAGACCCAGCCCAGCCAAAAATACACACATAAATAAAATTTTTTAAAAAGAAGAAATTTCCCCTCATTCCCTTTCTATTACTCTAGATAAATCATAGGTATGAGTGAGGTTGCAGTTTCAGTAAACTATGCTTATAACCCATGTGAGAAGTGTGAATAAATAACTTCTTTTGTACTTTGGCTCAGTTGGTAAAGAATCCCCCTGCAATGCAGGAGACCCAGGTTCAATTTCTCGGTGGGGAAGCGCCCCTGGTGAAGGAAATGGCAACCCACTCCAGTCTTCTTGCCTGGAAAATCCCATGGACAGAGGAGCCTGACAGGCTACAGTCCATGGAGTTGCAAAGAATCGGACACAACTTAACAACTAAACCACCACATTTTGTACTTTACTGAACTTAGAGCAAAAACTTATCCTTGAGTAAGTACTCGATTTCAGTTTTCAAGTGGAAAAAATTCAGATTTATTCAAGAACTTGTTCATCCAGGTACTAGATAAATAAGCTTAACAAGTCACCCAACACCTAAGAGTCTCAGCTTTGTCCTTCCAGTAAGGAGATGTATTTGTGGCTGATAGACTTCTATGAGTCCGCTGTCATGGCAAAGTACTGCACAAAAATAGATTCCCTTGACTTTCTTCATGTTGCCCTGGGGCCAAGACAGGGACACACTCTTTGAGTCATCATTTTGCCTCAAGAAACCCACTGGGTTACTGCACAGGCAGATGCAGTTTCTTGCTAGAATCATAAGCAGATTTTTGTAAATAAAAACATCCCCACCAACACATTATCTGTCTACAGGAACTCTGTCCACGTTCATCATGATGCTGACCCATTGACCCCTATATTAATTTCAGGAAATAGTGAACCACCACCGTTCTGCTGGTGACTGGGGCAAGGATACTTCCTGTGGCAATGAAACACACACACATAATTCTTCATAAAGGCATTGGATCTTGAACCCTGGAATCGCTACCACACATAAATCTGAGTTAGACAGACATTCTGGAATAGATTTTCTACTTCTACAGGATATGAATGATCTCACTCCATCTGAGGATCTAATTAGCTTTTCTTAACTACATTAGCAGAATGCTGAGAAATGGAATATCTTCCCCCATATCAGTAAACAAAGGATGCCACAGTCATCAGTGAGGGTGAGCCACCCCACCCTCTGCAGCCACCACTGAAGGTGAGCTGGTAAGCCCTGAGGGAACTCGGGAAGGAAAGAATACCTGCCATCTAGCAGCCACCAGACTGAAGACACTCCTTAAGGTGAGCGCTGAGGAACTCAGGATGAGAAAACACAGGATACTAGTCCCAGATAGCTGAGATGCATATCCGTGAGCCCAGACAATGGCATCTTCCCATACATGGAAATGCACTAAATTCCTTATCTTGGGCTATCTGGTTTTCTTTAATTAACAGTAATCTTTTGATATTCCCAACTATCTGCCCTTTGTTGCAAAACTTCTTTGTAGCATGGTTTCCCCCTCGCCTCCTCAGATCAGTTCCGTCAGAGTTACTAGAGATTTTTGCCTCCTGGACTTGAAGTCCTAAAATTTATTGCCGAATAAAACATTACTTTCAACATTTAGGTTGTGATTAATTTTTTAAGTTGACAATGCCTAGTGCAAAGATTTTCTTTAGGGTGATGGGAAAAAAAAAAACAAAACACAGTTATCTATAAGCAAACACAGAATTCTGATGTCTCTGAAAAACCAAAATCTATCCTCTTGAAAGCTGTCATTCTCTAATCCTCATTTGATGTGAGCTGCATATATGGAGACTGCACAGCATTATTAGTAATAGCACATATTTTGCAGTCATATATCCTGACGTTGGGCTTTCCAGGGGGCACTAGTGGTAAAGAACCTTCCTGTCAATGCAGGAGATCTAAGAGACGTGGGTTCGATCCCTGGGTCAGGAAGACCCCCTGGAGGAAGGCATGGCAACCCATTCCATTATTCTTGCCTGGAGAATCCCATGGACAGAGGAACCTGGTGGGCTACAGTCCATGGGGTCACAAAGAGTTGGACAGCACTGAAGCAACTTAGCATATCCCATGCACGCATCCTGACTCTACTCTTTTCTAGTTGTGTGATCTTAGGAGAATCAACTTACTCTTTTCTTCCTCTGTAAGTAATACTGACACCTGCTTTTGAGTGTGTTGTGAGGATTAAATGAGATCTATACGTCAAAAGCTTAGAACAATGTCTAGCAAACAGAAGTCTGTGCATGTGTGCTTAGTCGTGTCTGACTCTTTGTAATCCCATGGACTGTAGCCCGCCAGGCTCCTCCGTCCATGGGATTTCCCAGGCAAGAATACTGGAGTGGATTGCTATTTCCTTCTCCAGAGGGGCACTTATTAAACTGAAGCTTTTATTATTATTCACATTGCATCTGCTTATGGAGACATATAGGAGTCAATTGATTCATTTCCATTATCCAGCGATAACATTTCTTCTGTACATCTAGCAACACTGCCTTCCCAGACACGAATTTTATATTCTAAATTGTTGTGGGGGGGAACCCACACAATTCAAATTATTTCGTGCCATTAAAGCACTTATGTTGTAAATGATGGGCAATCAAATCTCACGCCTCAAAGACTAGGTTGGTCGTTTAAAAGTCTCCATTCTTTCTAAATGCGGGTCCTCCATGGCAGATGGTGCTGTCAGTGATATAGTGCCCTTCCTACAATGAGCAAGGATGGTTTAATAGGGCCTTACCTTTACAAAGTAATTTCCCTGCTAGTTAAGAGTGTGTGCTCAGAAGTCAAATTATGCAACTTATAGCCCAGCTCCTTCATTTACTTATTGTTTAACCTTGGATAAGTTATTAAATTTCACTTATCCTTAGCTTCTCCAGCAGAGAAATGGAGATAGTAACAGCAATTACCCCAATGTATTGTGGATGTGTTCAATGAAATAATGAGAAGCCTTTAGCTGTATTTGGCACACACAGTTTTGCCACTAATTTCTTAGCAGTTATAACTTTATGTTTGCCCTGTTTATGGTATAAAGACTGCTGGAGGCTGATAGTTTACATCAAAAGAGGGTAGTGACTCCACCGATGCTTTTAAGAAAACTCTAGAATACCTTCCTTACAAACTTCCAAATATTATTACCAACTGTGAAGGAAACAGTGAATCTCTGTGACACCAGCAGATGACTGTAGGTCCACTTCATGACGTAACAGAGGTTTCATTTACTAATTAAATGGTTACCTGGTAACTGCAGACAGGCTATCGGAGTCTGAACCTGGTTTTATCTCTTCTCCTCGATAACAAAAGGTTGCTATTGGGGACTGTTGCTTCAAGCCCCTCTCCGCTTACAGAGTAAGAGAGTCTGTGTGTGCACACTAGCCCCTCTTACATATGCACATATCTGTAACTGTTTGCATAGATTGTGCTAGAGGTGGTCATAGTGATGCCTTGAATTCTAGTCCATTCCCACATGGATCATTCTAGCCTCTTACTGTTGCAGGAAAGGGGGACCCCTTCCAGGGTCTGAGAGTGGTCTCTTGTCTAACACTTGGAAATGGATTATCAGAGAAGACACACTTACTGACAAAGCAAGAGACGATCAGGAAAGGGGGCTCTGATGGAGAGCAGCAGTGTAAGGGAACCCAGAAGGACTGTTCTGCTATGTGGCTTGCAGTCTTGGGTTTTATGATAATGGGGTTAGTTTCTGGGTTGTCTTTGGCCAATCATTCTGACTCAGGATCTTTCCTGGTGGCAGTCAGCCAACATAGAGTCCATCGAGATGAAGGAGGATTCAGGGACATTAGTAGGAAATAGGGACTGGAGTCTCCTCTCTCCTTTGGACCTTCCCCTTCCTGGGAGGTGGTAGCTTCTCAGTTCCACCTCCCTTATCAGGACCTCCTACTGTAAGACAGAGAACTCATGTAAGTGGCTACTACGGTGCCTGGCCAGGAACGGTGGTTTTTGTCGGTAGTTCCCCTATTATTGTTCTCTGGTGGTTCAGATGGTAAAGAATATGTCTACAATGAATGCAGGAGACACAGGTTTGATCCCTGGGTCAGGAAGATTCCCTGGAGGAGGAAACAGCAAACCCCCTCCTCCCTAGTATCCATGCCTGGAGAATTCCATGAACAGAGGAGCCCAGCAGGCTACAGTCCATGGGGTTGCAAAGAGTCGGACATGACTGAGCGACTAACACTTTCACTTTCCCCTGTTATTAATATTACTTAATATTACCCTTGCTTATTTATAAGTAACTGCCACTTCATCAGTGAGTAACCTGCCTCTTACCATCTGCTATCATTTTAATTGTTCAGTTCAAACGCAGATGTATGGCAGTATCAGAATTGTTCATCTGGACCCCTGCGGGAACATCTTTATCAGCTGGACATGAATGAATACTTATGTAGTCTCCGTTGACTTTAATCTTACAGACACCATTCCCAGTTACATAGGTCAGCACCTTTTCCCTCATCTCCTTCAGCAAGGTGTTCCATGTATTCATAATAAAGTTAGGTTGTTCTGTCAGATTCTGTATTCCATCCTGATATCCCATGACCTCCTTCATGAATTTCTAAAATATTTACATACATTAAGGCTCACCCTTTAAAAACAAAAAGTGAAGAGTTGCATTTTATTTGGTGGAAATTTTTAGGACTTCAAGCCTGGGAATTGGCATCTCAAGTAGCCCTGAGAAAACTGCTCTGGTGTGTGTGAGGGGAGGAGGGTGCTGAGGGGGTCAGGGGGCACTAGGATATATAGGAGTTTTGCAACAAGGCAAATAATATCTCATTTTGTTGATATACCATAGTTTGTTTATTCATTTACCTATCAAAAGATGTAATTGTTGCTTTATTTCTTGCATATTATAGATAAAGCTGCTACAAACATTCATATGCAAGCTTTTTTGTGTGCATATAAGTTCTGTTTCTCAGCTTTATTGAGATATAATTAAAATGTTATATTGCATAAGTTTAAGGTGTAAAAGTGTTGATTTGATACAATATATATTACAAAATGATCACCACCCTAATATTACCTAACACCTGCATCATATCACATTATCACCATTTCTTTTTGTAGTAAAAACATTTAGGATCTACTCTCTTGCTAACTTGCAAGTATATAATACAGTATTATTAGACATAATCACTACACAGTACATTAGAGTCTCCGGAACTTATTCATCCTGTAACAAGAAGTTAGTACTCTTTGGCCACCATCTTGATACTGAGCCGGACCCTGTGGGGCTCCTGAGCACAAAAGTCTTCCTGTGTCCCCCATTTCTTTGATTACAGGAAATAAGCTTCATTCAGCCTCCATGACCTTCCCTCAAGCAGTTGTTAAATTAGGGAAGGGAGGGGATTACCGTCAAAGGAAAAACAAGCAGTCAAGAGAACCAAGAGTGCAGTCGGGACAGGGTCTTGGTTCTCCATCAAGTGATACAAGCAACAATATCTCCCCGCTGTTTTGCAGATACTGAAACCCACACCAGGTAGGAGAAGTTAACGGTTAACAACAGAATACTGCCCACAAGGATGCAGACCATTTGGAACCAAAGCCTTGATGATGTTGATTTCTGATTACCTCACCACCAACCAATCAGAACAACGTCCACAAACTGACCACACCCTCTTTGAACCATTGCTATAAAAAAATCTTCACCACCCCCCTCCAGGTCTGGACACACAGTTTTGAGGGCTAATTCTTGTTGTGGGCCTCTTTGCCTGGCAACACAATAAAGCTATTCTTTTCTACTTCACCCAAAACTGTCTCTGAGATTTAATTCAGTGTCAGGGTACAGAGGCTGGATTTAATCTCCCCCTTTTCCAGCTCTCACACCAGCCTAGGCCCTGCTAACTACCATTCTGGTCTCTGTTTTTATAACTGGGCTTTTTAGGTTCCATATATACGTGATATCCTACTTTCTCTTTCCCTGTGTGACTTATTTCACTTAGCCTTAACACTTCTTTCAAAGTTCATCCATACAGGACTTAAAATCAGTTGTGTGAAAAGCTAGAAGTGCATTGTCTGCATCTGGTGGCAAGACTGTTTATCTCAGGAAGAAATTGCACGCCGGACTCCACAGCATCTGTTCAGTTTGCATTCTCATCAGCAATGATTGGCAGTTCTTGTTGCTCCACATCTTTGCCAACTAGGATTGTTAGCTGTTGCTGTTGTTTTTTCCCAAATTCTAGCTATTTAGGTATGAACTAGTATCTCATTGTTTTAATTTGTAATTCCCTAAGGACAACTGATGTTAAGAAGCTCTTCATATGCTCAATTTCTATCTGTATATTTTCTTTGGTGAAGTATCTGTCAAACTATTCCCCATTTTTTAATTGCTTTGTTAGTTTTTTTTTATTTTTGTGTTTTAAAATTATTTCATATATTTTTAATGTTTTTTATCAAATGTGTGTTTTGTAAATATTTTCTCCCAGTTTGTGGCTTTCTTTCCATTTTTTTCATAGTGTCTTTCTCAGAGTAGAGGGTTTTATAAAGTCCAACGTTTTATTCTTACATGGGTGATAGTTTTGATGCTACATCTAACAACTTACTACCAGATCTAAGGTAACTTAAATTTTCTCCTGTTAGTTTGTTTTCTAGAAGTTTTGTGCTTTTCATTTTGCATCTAGGTCTAAGATCTATTTTCAGTTCAATACTGGGAAATGTGTAAAGTTTGTTCTAGATTCTTTTTTTTTTTTTTTTTGCAAATGTATATTCAATTATCCCAGCACCGCTGGATGAAAGACTATCCTTTCTTCATTGAATTGCCTTCGGGTTTTTGTTAAAAATGAATTGACTATATTTTTTAACATAGTCAGCTTTTGGGGGGGCCCTCTCTTCTATCCCATTAACCTACATGCCTATTTTTTTCTAGTTCCATGCTATCTTGAGTATTGTATTTTTATAGTAAGTCTTGAAAATAGATAATATGAACCCTTCATCTTTGTTCTTCTCCTCCAGTATCTGTTGGCTATTCTAAGTCTTGTGCCTTTCCACATAAATTTTAGAAACAGGTTGCCAATATCTGAAAAATACATTATTGGGATTTTCATTAGAATTTTATTGAATATAGAGTTGGAAAGAATTGACATCTTAGCAATACTAAAACTCTCCAATCCATGAACATGGAATATCTCTCCACTTTTTTAGATCTTCTTTGATTTTTTCATTGTAGTTTTACAATTTCCTGCATGTAGACCTAGTATTAAATATAGGCTTAAGTATTTCATGACTTTAGTTTTATTGTAATGTTAATGTTTTGTTTTTATTCAAATTTCAGTAGCTAATTGTGAGTATATAGGAAATAAACTGGTGTTCATATGTTAAACTTGTATTCTGCAACCTTATTTTGCAGGTATGTTTAAAAGTTCCAGGAGTTGCTTTTTGTTTCTACTTTGGATTTTTCTACATAGCAAATCATGTCAGTTTTATTTCTTCCTTTCCAATCTTTGTGTCTCCTTTTCTTGTCTAATTGCACTAGCTAGAAATTCCAGCATATTGATAAATATAAATACAATGGACATCTTTGCCTTGATCTTGATCTTAGTGTAATTGTGTCCAATTGATGTGATAAAATGATTTTTTCTTAAGCTAATTGATATATTGGATGACATTGATTAATTTTCAAATGGGGAATGAGCCTTGCATCCCTGGAATTAATTCAACTCGCCATTGTCTATTATTTATTTTGTACATTGTTAAACTTAAGTTGCTATTATTGTGTTGAGGACTTGTGCATTTTTATTCATGAGTAATATTGCTGTGTGGTCTTCCTTTCTTATAATGTCTTCATCCATTTTGGCATTAAGATAGTACTAGTCTTATAAAGTAGAGGGCAATGGCACCCCACTCCAGTACTCTTGCCTGGAAAATCCCATGGATGGAGGAGCCTGGTAGGCTGCAGTCCATGGGGTCGCTAAGAGTCGGACACGACTGAGCGACGTCACTTTCACTTTTCACTTTCACACATTGGAGCCTTAGGAAATGGCAACCCACTCCAGTGTTCTTGCCTGGAGAATCCCAGGGACGGGGGAGCCTGGTGGGCTGCCGTCTATGGGATCACACAGAGTCGGACACGACTGAAGTGACTTAGCAGCAGTAGCAGCAGCAGTCTTATAAAATGAGTTAGGGAAGTGCATGCCTACGGTCGCGGCAGCGGTTCCGAGACGGTGGGCGGCGGCGGGATGGGGGGCGGTCTCCTGGAGAACACTAACCCCCTCATCTACGAGCGCTCTGGGGACCGGCCAGTGACCGCGGGCGAGGAGGACGAGCAGGTTCCAGACAGCACCGACGCGCGCGAGACCTTCGATTTGATTCGCTCCATCAATGACCGGAGCATCCCCTGACGCTAGAAGAATTGAATGCAGTAGAGCAAGTCCGGGTTCAGGTGAACGACCCCGAGAGCACAGTGGCCGTGGCCTTCACAGCCACCATTCCACACCGCAGTATGGCCACCCTTATTGGCCTGTCCAGCAAAGGTAAGCTTCTGCGATCCCTTCCCCAGCGTTTCAAGATGGATGTGCACCTTACCCCAGGGACCCAGGCCTCAGAGCATGCAGTGAACAAGCAGCTTGCGGATAAAGAGCGGGTGGCAGCCGCCCTCGAGGACACCCACCTGCCTGAGATTGTGAACCAGTGTCTATCAGCCCGGTCTTGAGCCTGGATTTTGCTCCCAGCCCCACCCAGGGCTCATGGCCTTGTTTTCTTCAATCACTGACAATAAGAAACAAACATTTTGCATTTTGTAATAAACCCTTAAATTATATTCATTTAAAAAAATAAATAAATAAAATGAGTTAGGAAGTGTACCTTCTGTATTTTCTGGCAGATATTATTGAGAGTTGTAGTTTCCTGTTTGAATGCTTGGTATAATTCATTAGTGCTTTCTTCTTTTTTGAAGAATTGTGTTTTTATTTTTAAAAAGTTCTTATCCAATTTCTTTAGTGGCTGTAGACATATTATGATCATTTACTTTTCCTTCTGTGAGTTTTGATTGTATCTTTCAAGAAATTTGTCCATTTGATTGAAGTTATCAAATTCATAAAATTGTCATATATGCATAAAGTTGTCATAATATTACCTTATTATCCCTATAATGTCCAGGAGATCAATAGTAATATCTCATTTTTAATTTATAGTATTAATAACTTGTGTCCAACTAATGGTCCATCAATATTATTGATATTTTGAAAGAATCCATCTTTTGGTTTCCTTGTTTTCCTCTATTGATTTCCTGTTTTCAATGTCATTGATTTTTTTACTCTAATTGATATCATATCTTTGCTTTGCTTGGTCTTAATTTGCTCCTTCTCTAGTTTCATAAGATGGAAGTTTGGGTTATCTGTTTTGGATTTTTTTTTAATTTACTTATTTATTTTTTCTAGTGCACATTCAATACTATATGTTTTTCTCTATGCCCTGCCTTTGATACATCCTAAAGATTTTGATAAGTTGTATTTTCATTTTCATTAAACTTTTAAAATTTTGTCTTGAGACATATTCTTTGACCCATTTGAAATTTAATGCTGTTTAATTTCTAAATATTTGCAAATTTTCTAGTTACCTTTCTGTTATTTGGGGCTTCCCCGACAGCTCAGTTGTTAAAGAATCCACCTGCAATGCAGGAGACCCCAGTTCAATTCCTGGGCCGGAAAGATTCACTGGAGAAGGGATAGGCTACCCACTCCAGTATTCTCGGACTTCCCTTGTGGCTCAGCTGGCAAAGAATCTGCCTGCAATGTGGGAGACTTGGGTTTGATCCCTGGATTGGGAAGATCCCCTGGAGAAGGGAAAGGTTACCCACTCCAGTATTCTGGCTTGGCGAATTCCATGGACTGTATAGTCCATGGGGTCACAAAGAGTCAGATGCTACTTTCACTTTCACTTTCTGTTATTTATATCCAATTTAATTCCATTATTGTCTAAGAATAACTTTTTCTAATTTCTATTCTTTTAAATAGTTTAATATATGTTTTATGATCTGGTTCAGAACATGGTCCACACCATCAGTAAATGTTCCATGAAAGCTTGAGAAGAATGTGTAGCTAGTAACTGTTATGTGGAGAATTCTATAAATGTCAAATATCTCAAGTTGGTTCATAGTGCTCCTTAGATCAACTATATTCTTACTGATTTCCTGCATACTTAACATATCAATTACTGAAAGACAAAACTCACTACATTTCAAATATAGCCAGCAAACTCACTATATTTCTCATCTTTTCCCTCTATAAGAAAGGTAGCTTTATTCTCCCTTCTGATTTTCTTTAAGATTTCTCTCTGCCTTTGATTTTTCTCCTTGATTTTCCATTTCTAGGAATATGGTATTGTTAGACATGTTTTGGGTATTTATTCCACTTTGGATTCTTTGAAATCTTAGATCTGTGGTTTAGCATTTGTTATCAGGTTTGGAACATTCTCAGATATTGTTGCTTTAAATATTGTTTTCCGTGTCATTCTTTATTTTCCTTCTAGCATGCTAATTAAGTGTGTGTTACACTTTCCAAAATTGTCCCATGGTTCTTTAACATTCTTTCTCTTTGCATTTTAGTTCAAGGTGTCCTACTGACCTATGTTCAAGATCATGAATTCTCTCTTCAGCTCTGCCCAGTCTACTGATGAACCCATAAAAGACATTATTCTTTCTGTTATAGTGTTTTTCATTTCTAGCAATTCCTTTTGATTATTTCTTCATGCTTTCATCTCTCTGCTCACATCACCCATCTGTCTGGGATGTGTGTAATGTTTGTACATGCCAGATGCTTCAAATTCTTCTGGTGTCCTAGATTTTGTCTCCACCCTGGATATATGCTTCCCCAAGAAATCTTCCTCAGAGAGAGTCTGTATAAGGGATTTGCTGCAAGATTCATTTTAATTTTAAATGCTTTAATGTTCAGTCTATTCCAATGACATTTTGGGGACCTGGATTTTAAAAAGTGATCTAGTGGCCATAGTACCCAAACTAAAAGCAGCCCAATGACTAGATTACTTGGTTCTGAAAATTAAAACCTTTGTCTTTTTTCTCACTGTTAAACTGCAAGAATGTTTAACTTTGGCTGTTCATATTCTCATTTATAAAGCTTTATAAGAACTGCTACTTTTAAAAACAAAAGAAAAAGTAAAAAAAAAAAAAAAAATCCCATAATATGATTAGGGGTAAAGAAAGGAGAAAGTTATACAATAGCAGAATTGCTTTAAAGTCTTCCAGACAATGAGCAACAGAAAGAAAATTTTCTGAAAGTCTTCTAAATGTCTTTAGGTAGGATGTATAAATTAATTCTTTCACCAGCAATATACCAGAGGCAGTGGCAAGTTATGATACATAGTATTAGACAGAAATAGTGAACTAGATATCAGATTCCATTCATGTCCATTCACTCAACAAATATTTACCAAATGATTTGTATTTGCCAGGCATTGTGAAGTGGTGTTACTAACTCATCCTGTGAAATTATGCAAATAATTTTGTTTTTTTGAGTTTCAGTTCTACAACACAGAACAAGGAGAATTATATTTGCCCACAGCCCTTATTTTGAGGTTCAAATGAGCTAGTAATTGTGGATGTCATTTGAAAAACATATAACAGACTGTAGTTTTATTTATTTACTTTATTTAAACTAATACAGTTTCAGTTCAGTTCAGTCGCTCAGTCGTGCCCAACTCTTTGCGAGCCCATGAATTGTGGCACACCAGGCCTCCCTGTCCATCACCAACTCCCAGAGTTTACTCAAACTCATGTCCACAGAGTGGGTGATGCCATCCAGCCATCTCATCCTCTGCCGTCGCCTTCTCCTCTTGCCCCCAATCCCTCCCAGCATCAGGGTCTTTTCCAATGAGTCAACTCTTCGCATGAGGTGGCCAAAGTATTGGAGTTTCAGCTTCAGCATCAGTCCTTCCAGAGAACACCCAGGACTGATCTCCTTTAGGATGGACTGGTTGGATCTCCTTGCAGTCCAAGGGACTCTCAAGAGTCTCCTCCAGCACCGCAGTTCAAAAACATCAATTCTTTGGCACTCAGCTTTCTTTAGAGTCCAACTCTCACATCCATACCTGACCACTGGAAAAACCATAGCCTTGACTAGATGGACCTTTGTTGACAAAGTAATGTCTCTGCTTTTTAATATGCTGTCCAGGTTGGTCATAACTTTCCTTCCAAGGAGTGTCTTTTAATTTCATGGCTGCAATCACCATCTGCACTGATTTTGGAGCCCAAAACAATAAAGTCTGACACTGTTTCCATTGTTTCCCCATCTATTTCCCATGAAGTGATGGGACCAGATGCCATGATCTTAGTTTTCTGAATGTTGAGCTTTAAGCCAACTTTTTCACTCTCCTCTTTCACTTTCATCAAGAGGCTTTTTAGTTTCTCCTCACTTTCTGCCATAAGGGTGGTGTCATCTGCATATCTGAGGTTATTGATATTTCTCCTGGCAATCTTGATTCCAGCTTGTGCTTCTTCCAGCTCAGCGTTTCTCATGATGTACTCTGCACATAAGATAAATAAGCAGGATAACAATATACAGCCTTGACGTACTCCTTTTCCTGCTTGGAACCAGTCTGTTGTTTCATGTCCAGTTCAAACTGTTGCGTCCTGACTTGCATATAGGTTACTCAAGAGGCAGGTCAGGTTGTCTGGTATTCCTACCTCTTTCAGAATTTCCCACAGTTTATTGTGATCCACACAGTCAAAGGCTTTGGCATAGTCAATAAATCAGAAATAGATGTTTTTCTGGCACTCTCTTGCTTTTTCGATGATCCAACGGATGTTGACAATTTGATCTTTGGTTCCTCGGCCTTTTCTAAAACCAGCTTGAACATCTGGAAGTTCACAGTTCACGTATTGCTGAAGCCTGGCTTGGAGAATTTTGAGCATTACTTTGAGATGAGCATAATTGTGTGGTAGTTTGAGCATTCTTTGGGATTGCCTTTCTTTGGGATTGGAATGAAAACTGACCTTTCCAGTCCTGTGGCCACTGCTGAGTTTTCCAAATTTGCTGGTATATTGAGCAAAGCACTTTCATAGCATCATCTTTCAGGATTTGAAATAACTCAACTGGGATGCCATCACCTCCACTAGCTTTGTCCATAGTGATGCTTTCTAAGGCCCACTTGACTTCACATTCCAGGATGTCTGCCTCTAGGTGAGTGATCACACCATTGTGATTATCTGGATCATGATCTTTTTTGTACAGTTCTGTGTATTCTTGCCACCTCTTCTTAATATTTTCTGCTTCTGTTAGTCGACATTCTAAGAATCAGCAAACTAAAATGGACTGGAATGGGTGAATTTAACTCAGATGACCATTATATCTACTACTGTGGGCAGGAATCCCTTAGAAGAAATGGAGTAGCCATCATGGTCAACAAAAGAGTCCAAAATGCAGTACTTGGATGCAATCTCAAAAATGACAGAATGATCTCTGTTCATTTCCAAGTCAAACCATTCAATATCATGGTAATCCAAGCCTATGCCCCAACCAGTAATGCTGAAGAAGCTGAAGTTGAACAGTTCTATGAAGACCTACAAGACCTTTTAGAACTAACACCCAAAAAAGATGTCCTTTTCATTATAGGGGATTGGAATGCAAAAGTAGGAAGTCAAAAAACACCTGGAGTAACAGGCAAATTTTGCCTTGGAGTACAGAATGAAGCAGGGCAAAGGCTAATAGAGTTTTGCCAAGAGAACGCCCTGGTCATAGCAAACACCCGCTTCCAACAACACAAGAGAAGACTCTACACATGGGCATCACCAGATGGTTGACACCAAAATCAGATTGATTATATTCTTTGCAGCCAAAGATGAAGAAGCTCTATATAGTCAGCAAAAACAAGACTGGGAGCTGGCTGTGGCTCAGATCATGAACTCCTTATTGCCAAATCCAGACTTAAATTGAAGAAAGTAGGGAAAACCACTAGACCATTCAGATATGACCTAAATCAAATCCCTTATGATTGTACAGTGGAAATGAGAAATAGATTTAAGGGACTAGATCTGATAGACAGAGTGCCTGATGAACTATGGATGGAGGTTCGTGACATTGTATAGGAGACAGGGAATAAGACCATCCCCATGGAAAAGAAATGCAAAAAAGCAACATGGCTGTCTGAGGAGGCCTTACAAATAGCTGTGAAAAGGAGAGAAGCGAAAAGCACAGGGGAAAAAGAAAGATATTCCCATTTGAATGCAGAGTTCCAAAGAATAGCAAGGAGAGATAAGAAAAATACAGCTTATACACGTTATAAACTTATGTGTGTAGACACATTGGTTTATGTGTATTCCATTTATTCTTATTTCTAAGTTTCCTTACATTTATCTTTCCTCATGAGAAAAAAAAAAAAAAAAAGCTCAGTCTTCCTAGTTCAGTTTTCTGATCCATCCTCTTAGAACTTCTGCCTTAATTTCATAAAAGCAAATCTGTACCTAAATAAAATCTTACTAGTGTCTAACATTTTAGATATGCAGATTGTACCATCAGTTTTTAATGCAGATGGAAAAGGTCAGCCAAGGAAGTGACTAGGTGAGTCAAGGGAAGGACCTAAAGGATGTGACAAATCCATACAGCCACCTTCCTGTGAAAATCACAGACCCTTGAGGTCTATAATTAATAACAATAATCTCAGGTCTTAGACCATACTGCCCCCTCTTCTCTGAGCTATTCGTGGAGGGTACCGAGCTGTAACCACCATCTCCTCCCCGTGGCATTATTTCTTGGTTTACTGTAAAGGCATTACACAGAGAGACTGATTTGTCTGTATCTCCTTTCCTCACATGGAAAGAACTCTCCAGCCAGCATTCTGCCCCTAATTTCCACCCATTATGCTTATGGAGCAATATGCTATGCTGTCCAGAGTAGATAAAACCCGGAGACTCTCCCTGTATTATGCTCATCAAATGACTGAGATATAAATTAAGTTCTAAGCACAGCAAATGACTAGCTGCAATGTGCATTGGTTTATCATAATATACCAACTCTCTTTCTCCCAGAACCTCAGACATTCTGCACAACTAGTTTCCTCAAAAAAAGTTGGATGGTATACTGCAGAGGGTATCTAAACTTTAAGAAAAAGTGTTTGCCTGACTTCCTGGAGGCTATTAACAAATTCTGCTATCTTTTCATTACAACTTTCCCCTTTGCACTGAAGCCCCTCTATGGCATGTCTTTAAATGTCGTTCAGAAATTAAGAGCACCAGACCCACAGGGTGAAAAGGAAGAAAATTGAAGAAAGAAAAAAATTAGGGGAAAAAAAACTCAACTCTTCTTAGAAGCAGAAAAAGTCATTTGCCACTTAATTGTTAACCTAGAGAATTAAAAAATAAGAATTTTAAAATAAAGTCATTGGACAAAAACTATAGAATTTTTTGTGTAAAATAGTGAAATCTTGGGGAAAACAAATAAGAAATGGGTGACAGAGGTAAAGATTATTTTTACAAAGCATGAAGTAAAGGTCAGAAATACCATTCCCTTGATTTTTATTTATCCTTCACATCATGTAATGAAACTATAGAAAAACAGATTGAACACCTCTGGTTCCAACCTTGATTTTGTCATTGTTGGAATTGGGGCCCCCATGCTGTTGAGTTAAATTCTCTTTATTTTGTAATACAACAAGTACTAATTTAGGGAAAGAACAAAGGGTATCTTGTTATGTCAGAGACAGAAGATGATTTATGGCAAAATTGGTATCAATTAGAATTAATTAGTAAAATAGCTTATTGATGATAATAGTAACAACATGAAGTCAAAGTTGACTTTTTTCCCCTAAAAAATGGTACACCAGAGGGAAGAAAGTATAACATCCTATAGAGATAAAATTAATACCTTGAAGATGATGAATCTAAAATAATCCCCGTAGATTCCACATATGTGTGTTAATAATACACAATATTTGGTTTTTCTCTATTTGACTTACTTCACTCTGTAGGACTCTAGGTCCATCTCCATCTCTACAAATGGTATTTTTGCAGGATGGGAATAGAGACTCAGGCGTAGAGGACAGATGTGTGGATGGGGCTCAGGGGGAATGAATCAAGAGATTGGGATTGACCATACATACACTACTATGTGTAAAATAGACGGCCAGTGGGAACCTGCTATATAGCACAGGAAGCTCACTTCATGGCTCTGTCATGACCTAGAGGGAGGGGATGGGGCCGGGAGGTGGGAGGAAGGCTCAAGAGGGAGGCGATACATGTAGACATATAGATGATTCACTTTGTTGTAGAGCAGAGACTAGAATATTTTACAGCGAATATACCCCAAGAAAAGAAAATCTTAAGAACCATCAAGAAAAATAATTAAATAAAGTAATTCCCTTAAAAATGGGTGAGTTTAAACGGCATAGTAGTTTGGGCTATTAGAAAGATATATTAAAAACTCTAAATCCATCCATCACAGCTGTGCTCACACTTTAACTCTGTGAGATCAATAGAAATGAAAGCGTTTCTCTCCACTATGTACATAGAAAAACTGAAACCAAACTAAGAATCAAGACTGCATCTAGCTCTTCTGATTACCAGACTTGAGCTTTAAAAAAATATATATATATATATATATATAAAATTGTCCTTGTTAAACACAGACACACACACACACACACCACATATGTACAGAAACCCAAAAGCACCTTTATTATTTGATATGACAATTCACACCCACGTGTAGATGATAGTGCCCCATTAACTAATGACCTTGAAGAAGCCTCTCCATCAGTCAGGGTGCTCAACAAATAATCAGTTTGGACTGAATAAATATAAGCAAGATTTTTAATTAGGCTCGAGTTTTTAAAACAAGGGAGGCAACAACAGCTAACCATCCCAGGGTATTCACTGAGATAAATATTTTATGTGAGTTACGTCAATCCATTTTCATAAGAAGGTTCCTGTAAGGAAGTGTTGTGATTCTTTCTATACAGAGGAGAACAGTGATATGCAAAGAAATTAACTAGCACATCATGGTTGTTGTTTAGTCGCTCAGTTGTTCCTCTTTGCAACCCCATGGACTGCAGCCCACCAGGCTCCCACATTCATGGGATTTTTCAGGCAGGAATATTGGAGTGGGTTGCCATTTCCTTCTCCAGGGGATCTTCCAGAGCCAGGGATCAAACCCAGGTCTCCTGCATTGCAGGCGGATTCTTTACCATCTGAGCCACTGGGTAAACCCAGCACATCACAATAGCATAGGTATTAAGTGCTAAACTGAGATTTGTGTCCATTTAGTTTTATACCAGAACCTGCTCTCTCAAATCCCACACTGCACTGCCTGGGTCAGACCTGAGCTCTCCCACCTGAGCTTTATGAATGCTTCCAGAATACATATTC
Organism: Dama dama; assembly: GCF_033118175.1. Classification (NCBI taxonomy): domain Eukaryota; kingdom Metazoa; phylum Chordata; class Mammalia; order Artiodactyla; family Cervidae; genus Dama; species Dama dama. The sequence continues at coordinate 19,533,829 of NC_083682.1, read as the reverse complement.
TTTGCATTAAAATAAGCCTCCTTGCAGGGTATTGGGTCTGAAAAAGGATGATGTATTTCTAGGAAACATTCTCCTACAGGAAACTGTGATACAGAGATTTTGAAAGGCAGTGTTGCTCTGGCTAAGGGCCAATTATTGTGTGTCTTTCACTTAGAAATTATATATTTGCCTTTTAGAGTACTTTTAACTGGACAGAAGCACACAGATCAAAAGCATGCTGTTAGAGGTAAGGATTTAATTATAGATGCTGGATTCACATGCTGGTGCAGGCAGGAGCTCCTCACAAGGGACTCAGACCCTGAAGCCTGGGAGCTGACCTCCAGCACCAGCTGCTATTAAAATCACCGTTTTACAGAAAAGGCCAATAGCAGGACTCCAGTCAGTCTGCACATTCTTCAGATAAACCTTTGCTGGTTCAAACCACACCAGTGTAATTTAAGAAACAGTATATGTGGAGAAAAGAGAAAGATGAGAGAGAAGTGGTAAGTCTGAGTTCTTTCCTTAGAGTTACTAAAACAACCATCCCAAAGGCCCCAGAAAGGGCACTTCATTACCCACAATTTGCACTTCAGAGGGGTGGGAGTTTATTAGGCAGCAGTGTTCTCACAGCCTTTAAGACACCTACCAGCATCCTGGCTTTGTGAGTATTTGTTCTCCCTTGATAGAAGTTATCCAAACAGAAGTGGTGGAATTCACATTCTAAACTTAAGCTCCAAAAGACCTTGACACATTTTGCTCCATGTCTGAGTAAAGAAACTCTTGATACTGAAAAATGTAAAACATTTTTGGACTTCTCTAGCGGCTCAGACAGTAAAGAATCTGCCTGCAATTCAGGAGGCCCAGGTTCAATCCCTGAGTTGGGAAGATCGCTTGGAGAAGGGAATGGCAACCCACTCCACTGTTCTTTCCTGGAGAATTCCACGGACAGAGGAGCCTGGCAGGCCACAGTCCATGGAGTCTCAAAGAGCTGGATAAGACTTAGGGACTGAACAAAAACAAAATAAAAGTAAAATCAAAATTGAAAGGAGCTTTCAGTGGAAATTCATCAGTTTTATCCCTGAATTTATTTATGCATCCTTTTAGCATCAGAGTTACCGATTTCCACCAGCACACCCAGTCTTGCTTCAGGCTCTGGAATTAGAAATTTCCACTGGTGATGGAACTTTCCTGAGAGATCTGGTGGCCTTGAAATTGACCTTGTGTGAGATTTCAACCAGATAGCTGAAGATGGATTGATAAATCCTGATAAGATGAGACCAATAGGGAGAAGAGGGGATGAGAACCATCTGTGTGATTCAGGATTGGTATAAGCACTTGAAAGCAGCTGGTTCTAGTCCCCAGTAATAATACATCCAGAGAGATAAACAAAACTATGTATGGAGAAGGTATAAAATGCTTAAAGGAGATCCAGTAGCAAAGGGATGCTGGAGAACAGGGAAAACTATTTCAGTTTCCAGGATCCAAGTTCCTGGACTCGGCTCAGAAGTATGACTCTTATTTTCAGCTTGGGGACTATCACCCAGGCAGGAGGAGTCAGCAGAGTAACTGATAGCCTGGCATTTGATCAGCTGAGTTGCTTCGTGTGTGGAATAGGGAAAAGATACAGATAGAGTCCCCTGTTGGGAGTCCGACACAACAGAATGCGCTGCTGCTGCTAAGGAATAATGTCTTCTGGTAATTCAGGGCCCCATGAACCATACAGAGGCAGGTCCCTGGACATTCCACTCTGTGAAGCTTCCTGTTTTTGCTCATATTCCATCCTTTTTGTCCCCACATGTGAGTGCATTCATGGCATATTTTGCTACTGACATAAAGTCACATTTCTGAAACACAGGGGATAAGAGAGTGATGTGACATAATGTGTGAAGTCGCTTCAGTCGTGTCTGACTCTTTGTGACTTTATGAACCATAGCCCCCAAGGCTGCTCAGTCCATGGAATTCTCCAGGCAAGAATATTGGAGTGGGTAGCCATTCCCTTCTTCAGGGGATCTTCCCAACCCAGGGGCTGAACCTGGGTCTCCTGCATTGCAGGCAGATTCTTGACAGTCTGAGCCACCATGGAAGCCCTAGGGGGAAAGGAAGGACACAGAGGGAGCTCTCATCTGATAGCTTCTAGGCTCTTATGTTCTTTTCAAATGTGAGAGTGACATCATCTCCTGAAAAAGGAGATCATCCATGTGTATGTGTGATGTGTGTGTGTGTGTGTGTGTGTGTGTGTGTGTAGGCAGGGGGAACAGGGAGGGGGGGAGGGTGTAGCAGGGGAGTGGCCAAGCCAGCCAAGCCTTTTAGGAACATGGAGACAGTCTGAAGGGTCAGGATGTGGGGAGGATGTGCGGGCTTGGTGAAGGGTAATGGGAGCCTTGGCAGTTCTGCAGGACCACTTGAGGTGGGAAAGAGTGAATTTAAAGCTGAAGCAACATGTTTTCTCTTATAGCTTCTTCTATCACATCTTGGTTTCAAGCACAAACATAGTGGATGCTTGCATTCATTGGAGTTGGTATTTTAACAAATAGGAATAATAACTTAATAGGAGGGAAAGAGGGGATTTCTAGTATTATTGAAATGGTGGATGAGTGCAAGTTGGAAGAGGAGGAACGTGAAAGAATAAATGAGTGATGGTCAGGATGGCCATCATCAAAAAGTCTACAAATAATAAATGCTGGAGGGGGTGTGGAGAAAAGGAAGCAAACTGGTATAACCACTATGGAGAACAGTGTGGAGATCCCTTAAAAAACTGAGAACTGCCTCACAACCCAGCAACCCCACTGCTGGGCACATACCCTGAGGAAACCAGAAATGAAAGACACAGATACCCCAGTGTTCATTGCAGCGCTATTTACAATAGCTAGGACAGGAAAGCAACCTAGATGTCCATCAGCAGATGAATGGATAAAGAAGATGTGGTGCATATACACAGTGGAATATTACTCAGCTGTAAATAGGAATGCATTTGAGTCAGTTCTAACACGGTGGATGAACCTGGAGCCTATGATACAGAGGGAAATAGAAGGAGAAAGACAAATACTGTATATTAATGCATATATAAGGAATTTAGAAAGACGGTGCTGACAATCCTACATGCAGGACAGCAATGGAGACACAGGCATAAATAACAGACTTTTGGACTCAGTGGGAGAAGGCAAGGATGGAATAATTTGAGGGAATAGTGTTGAAACATGTATATTACCATATGTAAAACAGACAATCAGTGCAGATTTGATGCATGAAGCAGGGCACCCAAAGCCGGTGCTCTGGGACAACCCAGAGGGATGGGGTGGGGAAGAAGGTGGGAGGGGGGATTGGGATATGGCAGGGGGACACATGTACATACCTATGGCCAATTCATGTGAATGTCTGGCAAAAAAACCATCACAATACCGTAAAGTAACGACCCTCCAATTAAAATAAATGAATTTTTAAAAATGGATAAAAATCTAAAGTAAATAAATGGGTGAGATCAAAGAGAAGGGCCCTGATGAAGTCCAGCAGTGACTCAATGAGATTACACCCCTGAACAGAGAGCTCCATGGGGGGCAGGCGGGAGTGGCAGAGGACACCTGGATTCAAGCTTTTGGGGAGAAACCACCGCACTCAGACTGTCTCTCTCCAACAGTCTGAATCTTCTCTCCGGGGACCCTGCCCCACTGTTCTCACTGATGCTGAGGGCATCTCTATACCAATGAGCAAACCAAACAAAATGCTCTTTATAACCCCTGAGCTCGTCCCGATGTCATATGACTGGTCATCTTTCCTTCTCGCTGGCAAACCGCTAAACAAATGTCATACAAGCTGCACTCACCTCTCTTTTCTGTCTTTGCCTTAGGAGTCTTATTTCCATCCCCAGCCCTACGGAAACTCCACTCCCCATTCTTCAGTGTTACTGGTTTTCTCTACCAAACCCAATGAGACTTTCCCAATAATCATTTTCCTTGAAGAAAAGTAAGTGCTTTGAGAAACAAAAAGTAAAGAGGATATTTCAGGTGGAAACCTAGCTTTGAAATAAAGGCAAGTGATCTGCCTGTGTTTTCCTCTAAGAGTTTTAGAGTATCAGGTTTTCTATTTAGGTCTTCAATCCATAAAAAGAATAAAATAATGCCATTTTCAGCAACATGGGTGGACCTGGAGATTATCATAGTAGGTAGAGTAAGTCAGACAGAGAAAGATAAATATCACATGACATCCCTTAACTGTGGAATCTAAAAAAAAACCAAAATGATACAAACTTATTTACAAAACAGAAACAGACTCACAGATTTAGAGAATGAATTTATTATTACCAAAGGGAAAAGATGGAGGGATGAACTGGGAGTTTGGGATTGACATGTACACACTACTATATATAAAATAGCTAACCAATAAGGACCTACTATATAGACAGTAATACTTCGCATCCACGTGATTTGAAGAACTGACTCATTGGAAAAGACCCTGATGCTGGGAAAGATTGAAGGCAGGGGGAGAAGGGGACAACAGAGGATGAAATGGTTGGATGGCATCACGGAGTTGATGGACGTGAGTTTGAGAAGCTCTGGGAGTTGGTGATGGACAGGGAAGCCTGGCGTGCTATAGTCCATGGGGTCTCAAAGAGCCAGACACGACTGAGTGACTGAACAGATATAGCACAGGGAACTCTTCTCAATATTCTGTAATAAAATCAATGGGAAAAGAATGGATACATACATATGTATAACAGAATCACTCTGCTATACACCTGAAACTAACACAACATTGTTAATCAACTCTACTCCAATATAAAACAAAAATTAATAAAGTAAAAAATAAAGGTATGTAAACAGAAGCAGTAATGGATGGTTCAGGGCACAATTCATTAAAATTAAAATTGGAAAAGTAGGGCAGAGGTGAAGTCAGTCAACTTTTGCACACTAGGTCTTCCTGTTATGGCTTAATTCGAGGCATTAGGAGAGTATTAAGAACTTTTTAGCAGAGGAATGGCATAGAGACTGTGCTATATCAGGAAGATTAATCTGTTCAACATCAGAATAAATGGTTAAAATCTATGAATCTAGTTAGGAAGATTCATTTCCATTCAATAAGCATTTGTTGAGCTTTCCTATGGACAAGTGCTGGTCATTGCCCCCTGACATAGCCCTGTGAACAAGCTACATGCTAGGTATAAGACAAAGTAAATATAATATGACACAGGTTCCTTTAGACATCACAACTTCAATCATGGGAGCAATGGGGAGAACTTTGGATAAATATCTCTAATATAAGACATTACAGGAGATGTTTCAAACCAAAAATAATCACTAAATTTTATGTAAGTTTCAAGGAGCAATCAACTAATACCAACGGACATGGTGGGTTGAGAGAAGGTCAGTGGAAGTGACATGGCGAATGTCTTGACGGAGGATGACATATGAGCTGGGGGAAGTGATGAGAATTACACAAAATAGGGGCTTTTGCCCCTGTTACTCTGCATCATCTATATAATCTGACCCACCTCTTCCAGCCCCTAGTCTAGTATTAGCTTGGAATTTCAGGTCAGGGGTATGGAGTGCTTGGTTATGAAGCAGGCTTCATCCTCTAAATGTTCTGACTTGAAGGAGATCAGAACTAGGCTCTTGGAGTGATCTGATTCCTGCAACAATGAGATATTGTTGACTATTGATCTATAAGAAGACCACAAGGATGATCTGTCCTGTTGGTGATTAGGGAGCAGTGAAAAGAGAGAAGAGGAGAGAGAGGAAGCCCCAGAGAGAGTAGGTGAAACATGACCCAGGCTTCCAGTCCATCTCAAGAGACTCTGACTCTACTTTCTTTGGGTTCAGGGCTTGGGTCCGCACCCCTGATTAACGCCTCAGTGCGAGGGTCAGTGGGGGCTGCTGGCAAGAACAGAGACACAGTTAGCTGCATCGCTGACCTGCACTATATTCTCAGGCAAACCATTTTTCCTTGACTTACTATCCCTACCTTAAATTGAGGATAATAATCCGTGGCCCTTTGTTATCACTTTAAGTGGAAAATGAGAGCCTGAAGGTGAAGGACTTTAAAGTCACAAAGACAAAGGAGCTCTTACATAAAATTTCCAGAGTCGTGTCAGCTTCAACTAACATTTATGAGCCTCTCCTCCAAACCGGGTTCCATTTCCTACATCACGTAGCCTGAATGAACAGAACCGACAAATTGTCCCTGTCTATGGGAAGAAGTTAACCCTTTAAAAACGGTTCGCTGGGATTAGGAGGAGCCAAGATGGCAGAGGAATAGGACGGGTAGACCACTTTCTCTCGTACAAATTCATCAAAAGAATAACTGAACGCAGAGCAAACTTCGCAAAACAACTTCTGATCGCTAGCTGAGGTCATCAGGCGCCCAGAAAAGCAGCCCATTGTCTTCGAAAGGAGGTAGGACAAAATATAAAAGATAAAAAGTGAGACAAAAGAGCTAAGGACGAAGATCCGTCCCGGGAAGTCTTAGGCGGCATTGCTTGGGGTAGGGTCCGGGCCTGAGTGCCCTGAGGACAATCGGAGGGAGCTTCTGTGAGTTGCCAACTTGAACCGTGGGAGACCAAAAGAGAGAGAGAAAATTAACCGGCCCGAACACACTGCCGGCCGTTCGCAGAACAAAGAGACCGAGAAAATCCAGAGAAGAGCTCGCAGGCTGCGGACCGGCCCAGCCCCAGCGGAGGCAGGAGGCAGGGGGGAGGGGAAGGTCGCGGCGAGACACAAGGCGCAGGCACCCGACCGGCGCGGGCGGGGACTGGGGCTGGGGACGCGGAGGGCAGAAGGCGCGCGCACCCGACTGGCGCCAGCGGAAACTGAGACTGGGTCCGCGGAAGGGAGGGGGCGCGCCACACCTGGGGAGAGTGCGCCCACCAAGGCCCTGGCTGCCTGGACCGCTCTGACGGGGAAGGCACAGAGAGCAGGAGCAGCTTTTCCTTCCGCGCTTTTGTGGAACACCCGGGGGCTGGAACCTCGCGCAGCGCGGGCGCGCTCCATATAGAACAGCCGGGAGCCTGAGCGGCGCAGACGGAGAGAGCAGCGTCAGCCCCTCCCGGCAGCGCCAGCCCCTCCCCGCGGTGCAAGCCCCGCCCCGCGGAGCGACGGAACTATCTACCTGAATAAGAGTCCACCTCCGCCCGCCTGTGTCAGGCCGGAAATGAGGCTCTGAAGAGACCGGCAAACAGAAGCCAAATAAACAAAGGGAACCGCTTCAGAAGGGACTGGTGCAACAGATTAAAATCCCTCTAGAAAACACCAACTACACCGGAAGGGGCCTGTAGATATCGAGAAGCGTAAGCTGGAACGAGGAGCTATCTGAAACTGAGCTGAACCCACACTGACCGCAACAGCTCCAGAGAAACTCCTAGATATAACTTTACTTTTTTCTCTTTTTTTATTTTTTTTTCTTTTTTCTTTTTTCTTTTATTTTCCTTTAAAATCCTCTATTACTCCCCCATTACTCCTTAACTTTCATTTCCATAGATTTTTACGATTTTTTTAATTAGGGAAAAAAAATTTTTTTTTTCTTTCTTTTTTTTTTCTTTTTTCTTTCCTTTTTCTTTTCTATTTTCTATTTTTCTTTTTCTCTTATTTCTTTTAAAGTCCTCTAGTACTCCTCTACTACTCCTTAATTTTCATTTTCAATACACTATAACCTTACAAAAAAAAAAAAGAAGAGAAGCCCTATTTTTAAACCGAAGATTATTCTCTCCCAATCTTGACTCTCTGTTTTCTACCTCAGAACACCTCTATTTCCTCCTTTCCCCTTCTCTTCCCAATCCAATTCTGTGAATCTTTGTAGGTGACTGGGCTACGGAGAACACTCTGGGAACAGACAGCTGCGTAGATCTGTCTCTCTCTGCTGGAGTCCCCCTTTTTCTCCTCCTGCTCATCTCTATCTCCCTCCTCCCTCTCCTCTTCTTCATGTGACTCTGTGAACCTCTCTGGGTGTCCCTAATGGGGGAGAATCTTTTAGCCATTAACCTAGAAGTTTTCTTATCAGGGCTGTATAGTTGGAGAAGTCCTGAGACTACAGGAAGAATAAGACTGAAATCCAGAGGCAGGAGACTTAAGCCCAAAACCTGAGAACACCAGAAAACTCCTGACAACATGGAACTTTAAGTAATAAGAGACTGTCCAAAAGCCTTCATACCTACACTGAAACCAACCACCACCCAAGAGCCAATAAGTTTTAGAGCAAGACATACCATGCAAATTCTCCAGCAACGCAGGAACATAGCCCTGAACATCAACATACAGGCTGCCCAAGGTCACACCTAACACATAGACCCATCTCAAAACTCATTACTGGGCACTCCATTGCCCTCCAAAGAGAAGAAATCAAGTTCCACGCACCAGAACACTGACTCAAGCTTCCCTAACTAGGAAACCTTGACAAGCCAATCGTCTAACCCCACCCACTGGGATAATCCTCCACAATAAAAAGGAACCACAGACCTCCAGAATACGGAAAGCCCACTCCAGATACAGCAATCTAAATAAGATGAAAAGGCAAAGAAATACCCAACAGGTAAAGGAACATGAAAAATGCCCACCAAGTCAAACAAAAGAGGAGGAGATAGGGAATCTACCTGAAAAAGAATTTAGAATAATGATAATAAAAATGATCCAAAATCTTGAAAACAAAATGGAGTTACAGATAAATAGCCTGGAAACAAGGATTGAAAAGATACAAGAAATGTTTAATAAAGACCTAGAAGAAATAAAAAAGAGTCAATTAAAAATGAATAATGCAATGAATGAGATCAAAAACACTTTGGAGGGAACCAAGAGTAGAATAACGGAGGCAGAAGATAGGATAAGTGAGGTAGAAGATAAAATGGTGGAAATAAATGAAGCAGAGAGGAAAAAAGGAAAAAGGATCAAAAGAAATGAGGACAACCTCAGGGACCTCTGGGACACTGTGAAACGCCCCAACATTCGAATCATAGGAGTTCCAGAAGAAGAAGACAAAAAGAAAGGCCATGAGAAAATACTCGAGGAGATAATAGCTGAAAACTTCCCTAAAATGGGGAAGGAAATAGCCACCCAAGCCCAAGAAACCCAGAGAGTCCCAAACAGGATAAACCCAAGGCAAAACACCCCAAGACACATATTAATCAAATTAACAAAGATCAAACACAAAGAACAAATATTAAAAGCAGCAAGGGAAAAACAACAAATAACACACAAAGGGATTCCCATAAGGATAATAGCTGATCTATCAATAGAAACCCTCCAGGTCAGAAGGGAATGGCAGGACGTACTGAAAGTAATGAAAGAGAATAACCTACAACCTAGATTACTGTATCCAGCAAGGATCTCATTCAGATATGAAGGAGAATTCAAAAGCTTTACAGATAAGCAAAAGCTGAGAGAATTCAGCACCACCAAACCAGCTCTTCAACAAATGCTAAAGGATCTTCTCTAGACAGGAAATGCAGAAAGGTTGTATAAACATGAACCCAAAACAACAAAGTAAATGGCAATGGGACCACACCTATCAATAATTACCTTAAATGTAAATGGGTTGAATGCCCCAACCAAAAGACAAAGATTGGCTGAATGGATACAAAAACAAGACCCCTATATATGCTGTCTACAAGAGACCCACCTCAAAACAAGAGACACATACAGACTAAAAGTGAAGGGCTGGAAAAAAATATTTCATGCAAACGGAGACCAAAAGAAAGCAGGAGTCGCAATACTCATATCAGATAAAATAGACTTTCAAATAAAGGATGTGAAAAGAGACAAAGAAGGACACTACATAATGATCAAAGGATCAATCCAAGAAGAAGATATAACAATTATAAATATATATGCACCCAACATAGGAGCACTGCAATATGTGCAGCAAACACTAACGAGTATGAAAGAGGAAATTAATAGTAACACAATAATAGTGGGGGACTTTAATACCCCACTCACAACTATGGATAGATCAACTAAACAGAAAATTAACAAGGAAACACAAACCTTAAATGACACAATGGACCAGCTAGACCTAATTGATATCTATAGGACATTTCACCCCAAAACAATCAACTTCACCTTTTTCTCAAGTGCACACGGAACCTTCTCCAGAATAGATCACATCCTGGGCCATAAATCTGGTCTTGGAAAATTCAAAAAAAATTGAAATCATTCCAGTCATCTTTTCTGACCACAGTGCAGTAAGATTAGATCTCAATTACAGGAAAAAAATTGTTAAAACTTCAAACATATGGAGGCTAAATAACACGCTTCTGAATAACCAACAAATCATAGAAGAAATCAAAAAAGAAATCAAAATATGTATAGAAATGAATGAAAATGAAAACACAACAACCCAAAACCTATGGGACACTGTAAAAGCAGTGCTAAGGGGAAGGTTCATAGCATTACAGGCTTACATCAAGAAACAAGAAAAAAACCAAATAAATAACCTAACTCTACACCTAAAGCAATTAGAGAAGGAAGAAATGAAGAACCCCAGGGTTACCAGAAGGAAAGAAATCTTAAAAATCAGGGCAGAAATAAATGCAAAAGAAACTAAAGAGACCATAGCAAAAATAAACAAAGCTAAAAGCTGGTTTTCTGAAAAAAATAAACAAAATTGACAAACCATTAGCAAGACTCATTAAGAAACAAAGAGAGAAGAACCAAATTAACAAAATTAGAAATGAAAATGGAGAGATCACAGCAGACAACACTGAAATACAAAGGATCATAAGAGACTACTACCAGCAGCTCTATGCCAATAAAATGGACAACTTGGATGAAATGGACAAATTCTTAGAAAAGTATAACTTTCCAAAACTGAACCAGGAAGAAATAGAAGATCTTAACAGACCCATCACAAGCAAGGAAATTGAAACTGTAATCAAAAATCTTCCAGCAAACAAAAGCCCAGGACCAGATGGCTTCACAGCTGAATTCTACCAAAAATTTAGAAAAGAGCTAACACCTATCTTACTCAAACTCTTCCAGAAAATTGCAGATGAAGGTAAGCTTCCAAACTCATTCTATGAGGCCACCATCACCCTAATTCCAAAACCAGACAAAGATGCCACAAAAAAAGAAAACTACAGGCCAATATCACTGATGAACATAGATGCAAAAATCCTTAACAAAATTCTAGCAAACAGAATCCAACAACATATTAAAAAAATCATACACCATGACCAAGTGGGCTTTATCCCAGGAATGCAAGGATTCTTTAATATCCGCAAATCAATCAATGTAATACACCACATTAACAAGTTGAAAGATAAAAACCATATGATTATCTCAATAGATGCAGAGAAAGCCTTTGACAAAATTCAACACTCATTTATGATTAAAACTCTCCAAAAAGCAGGAAAAGAAGGAACATACCTCAACATAATAAAAGCTATATATGACAAACCCACAGCAAGCATCACCCTCAATGGTGAAAAATTGAAAGCATTTCCCCTGAAATCAGGAACAAGACAAGGGTGCCCACTCTCACCACTACTATTCAACATAGTGTTGGAAGTTCTGGCCACAGCAATCAGAGCAGAAAAAGAAGTAAAAGGAATCCAGATAGGAAAAGAAGAAGTGAAACTCTCACTGTTTGCAGATGACATGATCCTCTACATAGAAAACCCTAAAGACTCTTCCAGAAAATTACTAGAGCTAATCAATGAATATAGTAAAGTTGCAGGATATAAAATTAACACACAGAAATCCCTTGCATTCCTATATACTAACAATGAAAAAACAAACAGAGAAATTAAGGAAACAATACCATTCACCATTGCAACAAAAAGAATAAAATACTTAGGAGTATATCTACCTAAAGAAACAAAAGACCTATACATAGAAAACTATAAAACACTGATGAAAGAAATCAAAGAGGACACAAACAGATGGAGAAACATACCGTGTTCATGGATTGGAAGAATCAATATTGTCAAAATGGCTATTCTACCCAAAGCAGTCTATAGATTCAATGCAATCCCTATATCAAGCTACCAACGGTATTTTTCACAGAACTAGACCAAAGAATTTCACAATTTGTATGGAAATACAAAAAACCTCGAATAGCCAAAGTAATCTTGAGAAAGAAGAATGGAACTGGAGGAATCAACCTGCCTGACTTCAGACTCTACTACAAAGCCACAGTCATCAAGACAGTATGGTACTGGCACAAAGACAGAAATATAGATCAATGGAACAGAATAGAAAGCCCAGAGATAAATCCACGAACCTATGGACACCTTATCTTTGACAAAGGAGGCAAGGATATACAATGGAAAAAAGACAACCTCTTTAACAAGTGGTGCTGGGAAAACTGGTCAACCACTTGTAAAAGAATGAAACTAGAACACTTTCTAACACCATACACAAAAATAAACTCAAAATGGATGAAAGATCTAAATGTAAGACCAGAAACTATAAAACTCCTAGAGGAGAACATAGGCAAAACACTCTCCGACATAAATCACAGCAAGGTCCTCTATGACCCACCTCCCAGAATATTGGAAATAAAAGCAAAACTAAACAAATGGGACCTAATGAAACTTAAAAGCTTTTGCACTACAAAGGAAACTATAAGTAAGGTGAAAAGACAGCCCTCAGATTGGGAGAAAATAATAGCAAATGAAGAAACAGACAAAGGATTAATCTCAAAAATATATAAGCAACTCCTGCAGCTCAATTCCAGAAAAATAAATGACCCAATCAAAAAATGGGCCAAAGAACTAAACAGACATTTCTCCAAAGAAGACATACAGATGGCTAACAAACACATGAAAAGATGCTCAACATCACTCATTATTAGAGAAATGCAAATCAAAACCACAATGAGGTACCATTACACGCCAGTCAGGATGGCTGCTATCCAAAAGTCTACAAGCAATAAATGCTGGAGAGGGTGTGGAGAAAAGGGAACCCTCTTACACTGTTGGTGGGAATGCAAACTAGTACAGCCGCTATGGAAAACAGTGTGGAGATTTCTTAAAAAACTGGAAATAGAACTGCCATATGACCCAGCAATCCCACTTCTGGGCATACACACTGAGGAAACCAGATCTGAAAGAGACACGGGCACCCCAATATTCATCGCAGCACTGTTTATAATAGCCAGGACATGGAAGCAACCTAAATGCCCATCAGCAGACGAATGGATAAGGAAGCTGTGGTACATATACCCCATGGAATATTACTCAGCCATTAAAAATAATTCATTTGAACCAGTCCTAATGAGATGGATGAAGCTGGAGCCCCTTATACAGAGTGAAGTAAGCCAGAAAGATAAAAAACATTACAGCATACTAACACATATATATGGAATTTAGAAAGATGGTAACGATAACCCTATATGCAGAACAGAAAAAGAGACACAGAAATACAGAACAGACTTTTGAACTCTGTGGGAGAATGTGAGGGTGGGATATTTCAAAAGAACAGCATATATACTATCTATGGTGAAACAGATCACCAGCCCAGGTGGGATGCATGAGATAAGTGCTCCGGCCTGGTGCACTGGGAAGACCCAGAGGAATCGGGTGGAAAGGGAGGCGGGAGCGGGGATCGGGATGGGGAATACGTGTAACTCTATGGCTGATTCATATCAATGTATGACAAAACCCACTGAAATGTTGTGAAGTGATTGGCCTCCAACTAATAAAAAAAAAAAAAAAAAAAAAGGTTCGCTGTAGATGTGATATGAATGTATTCAGAGAAGATAAAAGTTTTGAAGGAGGAAGAGAAAGCCTTTTTATTTAACGCCCAAATTTCCATGTTTGGCTAAACTTGAGAATTTTGTTTATTTCTACCAGTTACATTTACTGTGGTTACACCCCGAGAAGTCTGATCATAATTCTGCAAACGCTGCGGCCAGCTATGGACTGTCCACGGTGCCATCGCAGGCGGGAAGCAGAGGACGCTGATAGAGGTCACTAGCAGGTCCCGTCCTGGACTCGAGGGGAGGAAGTTAGCAGGCCCTGGGGCTGGGTGGTGCCAGGAGCGAGCTCTGATCCTGCTGTTTGCTGTGGGTGGGGCATTTTAGCAGGACTGCAGGGAGGGACGCATCTCTATATCTGGGGGCTGGAAAAAAACTGGTGCTCACACCGCAGGCCTCGGTGCCTCAGGAGCCTCTTATCTAATGTGTGACTGCAACTATTTTCCCAAGAAAATTAAAGCGACTTAGTCAGTTAACCTGAAATTCCCAGCAGGGCTCTGCTGCTGGGTTGGAAGTTTTCTCTCCAGATTGTGGAGGCTGAGCGAGCAGGAAGTGCGGAGCCCGTCAGAGGTGGGGTTCCACTGCCACCTAGTGGGGACTGAAGGGACTGCCGCCTGTACCCCTCGCTCCAGAGACCGTCAGAGGGATTGACAAGCAAACAGCCCAGAAGGTTGGGCTTCCCAGGTGATTCAATCGGTAAAGAATCCGGCTACAATTAAGGAGACCTGGGGTTCGATCCCTGGGTTGGGAGAGTTTATAGCCCATATGGTTACCTAGAGTTGGACACCACTGAAGTGATTTGGTGTGCCCGTAATTTTAGATTCTCCCAATGAGACTAAAATTTAGGTTTGCTTCCTCTAAGCAGCTGATATTCTAGAGGAGCTGGAAGAGGACAAATAATTGCAGACAAATATGCTAAGAGCCTGTGATGGTTAATTTTATGTCAACTTGTCTAGGTCATGGTACCCAGTTTTGGGTTCAACGCTAGTCCAGATATTTCTGTGAAGGTATTTCTTGGATGAGATTAAATTTACAACCAGTGGATTTCGTAAAGAGCAGATTATCTTCTTGTACTTCGGGTAGGTTTCATCCTACCAGTTGAAGGCCTTATGAGAAAGTGTGCATGCTCACTTGTTCGGCCATGTCCAACTCTTTATGACCCCATGGACAGTAACCCACCAGTCTCCTCTGTCCCCCAGGCAAGAATACTGGAGTGGGTTGCCATTTCCTTCTCTAGGGGACCTTCCTAACCCAGGAATCAAGCCCACATTTCTTGCATCCCCTGCATTGGCAGGCGGATTTCTTACCACTGAGCCACCTAGCAAGCAGCTTCCCAGGTGGCGCAGTGGTAAAGAATCTGCCTGCCAATGCAGGAGACACAAGAGACCTGGGTTTGACCCCTGGGTCGGGAAGATCCCCTGGAGTAGGAAATGGCAACCCTCTCCAGTATTCTTGCCTGGAAAATTCCATGGACAGAAGAGCCTGGCAGGCTACAGTCCACAGGGTCACAAAGAGGTAGACACGACTGAACACGCACACACACCTAGCAAGCCCTTGTGAGGAAAGACTGAGTCCAAACAAGACTAAGGTCCCTGCCCCCACTCCAAGGAAGAAGGAATTCTGCCTTCAGACTTCAGCAGCAATATCCACTTTTCCCTAGATCTCCAGTCTGCTGACCTGCCATACAGATTCAAACCCGACAGCCTTCGCAAGTGCATGGGCGAATTCCTTAAAATAAATATCTCTAGATAGATGAAAGACAGATAGACAATAGGTAGATAGAGACATATAGGTTTCTCCTATTGATTCTGTTCCTGTGGAGAACCCCCACACAGAGTTATAATCGACCGC
This sequence comes from Dama dama, assembly GCF_033118175.1. Classification (NCBI taxonomy): domain Eukaryota; kingdom Metazoa; phylum Chordata; class Mammalia; order Artiodactyla; family Cervidae; genus Dama; species Dama dama. Next base: position 19,518,325 of record NC_083682.1, on the reverse strand, counting down.
ATTCAAACATCAAAGAGAACTGGCTTACTCTGCCTGGGAGAGTGGGGTAACACTTGGGTTACTTGTTCAAGGATGCACAAACTGAAATTTTCCAGATAAGGAAAGGGAAACAAATTTTCCAAGCAAACTGACCAGAGACCCTTGCAGTGCATGATTGAGTGGCCTTCAGTCACCCTGGTCTGTGATGCAAGAGCCTGGAGATGCAAAAGGTTGGAGCAGGTTACCTGGGACCAGACTGGGAAGCCCTTGATTACTAAGGGTTTGAGCTTTATCAAAGATGCTAAGATATTTGACATCATGGGCGTGAATATGCAGTATGAAGTGAAAGATGAAGTGGGGTGTTTGAATTGCTTTCATGTCAGCTAGGAATAGACAACTCAACCCTAGGAAGCCAACTTCAATTTTTTAGCTCAAATTTTAATTAGAATAATCTGTAGGTGTGAAGACTGAGAAGTGAACCAAAAAGAACCCTGGAGTAACAGAAATGGAATCAATCTTCTGTTTTTCTCTAATATCTTAATATCTTAGTAAAAGAAAGTGGCGTATGATGGATAAGAGTTTTATCCTGCACCAAGCCAGGCTCACCCTTCCACTGGTTAAGACTACTCTCTAAGCCTCAGTTTCCTTACTTACAAACAGATTGATATTAGCACCTGTTTCACAAGGCACTTTGCAAAACCTCATTAACCTTTATTTATTTGGGGGACAAGGCTATTAAAGCAAAACCCTAGAAATGCTTTACATAAGATTAGAGATTTTTTAAAAGGGTAGTTTCAAATACCATCCTACCCTTTTTCAAATAGTCATACTGGTGTATTAACTGGGAACAGAAGCATCTGTCTTCTGTCTTTGAAGATGATCCATCACAGGGACAGTCATGTTCTTGTCTTACCAAAGGGGAAGAAGGAAGACATGAATTCGATTGTGTCAGTCAGTGAGGGTGAATGCAGACAAGTTCAGAGAACGTGTTACTTGCCCACACTGGTGTTTGCCTTGTGGTCAGACCCTTGGGGCTCCCAGGAGGTCATGGTGGAACCATGTAAGGGGGTCAGGGTGTGTGGTTCTAATGTCCGGTTAGAAAGGAAAATGCACTTCATAGGGTCATCACCGTCTCAACCTCCCTGGACTTTTCCTAGGTGCTCTACACCTCTGCAGTGGAGGGCTGTGGCTGGGGGGTGGGGTGGTCAGATGGCTAAATGATCCAGAAGTAGCCCAGTGCAATGCCTGAGGCAGCTTGGCCCTCATTAATACATCCTGCTCAGACGCCCGGGGCCAGAATGACAACCGGACAATTGCACTTGTCATCTGCCTAGAAGTTGGTAACAGAAAAGTATTTTCTCTGACAGGGTTAATGCTGGTTTAATATTCCTGGGGCACCTACAGATAGGTCCTGCACAGAACATATGATCTGCTGAGACATTTTAAGCCACTGCAAATTTGCACAGCGATAAATATGATGATTCAACCATGCACACACACATATACCAACACGAAGACACATACACACATTCCCAAGTGTCAAATGAAATTTAGGGCTGGCTTGCCAGGTCTCCAGATGCATCTTCTGCAGGCAGGGACTCCTCTAAGTTTGGTTCAGCTCTTTCTGAACCCCTGGTCTCCTTCTTAAAGAGGAAGTGTCCTGCGGGCTGCTGATCTCTGAGACCTACTTGGCTGCCCGAAGCTTGAGAGCTAAGTCTTGTGTTCAAGTGAGTGAGTGCAAGTTGCTCAGTTGTGTCTGACTCTTTGCAACCCCATGGGCTATATAGTCCATGGAATTCTCCGTAGCCTTTCCCTTCTCCAGGGGATCTTCCCAACCCAGGGATTGAACCCAGGTCTCCCACATTACAGGTGGATTCTTTACCAGCTGAGCCACAAGGGAAGCCCTTTGTGTTCAAGGGCAGTGGCTACTTGAAGAATAGGATTCTGGCTACATTGACCCTCCCACACACTCCTGAGTGCTCAGCTCTTATTTTTTATTTTTGTACTGATGATTATCCATTATTGCATACCTATACTTTATATATTAAAATACCTTCTATCTGAGGCAAATATATACATAACGTGCATGTGTGCATGCTAAATTGCTCAGTCGTGTCCAACTCTTTGTGACCCTATGGACTGCAGCCCACCAGGCTCCTCTGTCCATGGGGATTCTCCAGGCAATAATACTGGAGTAGGTTGCCATGCCCTCCTCCAGGGGTTCTTCCCCACCCAGGGGTTGAAACTGCATCTCCTTCATTGCAGGCAGATTCTTTACCACTGAGCCACTGGGAAAGACCATATACACAATACTTGCCTCAAATCTTACACAATCACAACAGTAGTACAAATAATTGACCTCAAATCTTACATGATAGTAACAATACTAACAACACCATAGCATCTCCTCCTTCATGCTACTTTTTGGAGAAATGCATACTATACCATCATTTATGCCAAACCTAATTTATCACCGCGAAAATTCTCTCCAAAGGCTTTCATGCCTATAAATCTCATGAACCCTATTTCTATACACCCCCGAGTCACCGACTAGATCCTATTTCTTCCAAAGGCATCTCTAGTCCCTAAATGTCCCCCAAGGTGAAGATTGGATTCAGAAAGATATTGAGACTCAGGTGAAAGAAATATGGGTCTGGGATGACTTCTCTCATTAATAATGGTGGAGACCATGTCACAGGTTTAGTTCACCTTGTGACCCAGTGAGAGAAGAACCAGGGAAAGAGTGAGTGCAGGACAGAATGTAAGGGGCCGGGGCAATGACCCTGGCCTTGACCTGGCTACCCTGGGACGCCAAGGCTCTCCAGGACTCAGTGTTCCATCTCCTATAAAACCGAAATCGCTGGGTGAAATGACAAACTTTCAACGACGGAATTTATTTCAGGCAAAATTTCATGATAAGGCCAACCAACAACAATCATAATAACTCTTACTGTGCAGTCACTTCAGTTGTGTCCGACTCTCTGTGACCCTACGGCCCATAGCCCACCAGGCTCCTCTGTCCATGGAATTTTCCAGGCAATGATACTGGAGCAGATTGGCCGTTACCTTCTTCAGGAGATCTTCCTGACCCAGGGATCGAACCCACATCTCTTACATCTCCTGCACTGGCAGGCAGGTTCTTTACCACTAGCTCCACCTGGGAAGCCCCAATACTTACTGTGGGCATCACTGAGACTGGTGGATGTGGGAATGTGACCCACAGTTTCTCCCTTCAGGAATGCCGCCCTCAGCTGGCAGAGCTCAATGCCAGTGGGGCCAGCCCTCAACAGGTGTCAAATCCAGGGAACCCCCTGGGACTTGGTTAAGATTTGGCTGGAGCTTCACTGTATCTCAGCTCGTCTGTCTGATCCTTCATGTTCCCCTCACTTGTCACCTGTCCGTCCAGGGCGACTCTACAATAATGCCCTGCTCTGGGGACCTCTCTGGTAGTTCAGTGGCTAAGACTCCACACTCCCAATGCAGGGGGCCCGGGTTCCATCCCTGGTCAGGGAACTAGTTCCCACATGCTGCAGCTAAGACCTGGTGCAGCCAAATAAATAAATATAAATATTAAAAAGGAATGCCCTGCTCTGACTCACAGAGCACTCCTGGAACCCATTTGCAACATGAACTCACAGTACAGCCTCACTATGCTCCAGGACCCGTGATGGGCTTTCTACAAGTGCCATCTCCTTTAACCTGGGGTATCTCACACAAAAGGGTGGTATAGAGCACAGATTGTATTAGAGGAGTCAGCATCCCCTGGCTTGGACTGGCTCTCTTGTATATTATATTTGACGGGAACTGTAAGGAATTTTCAGAGGTTGCTCTAAATGTATACACTTCCTTGACTCATGAGCTGACTCTACAATTTAACACTCTTACAAGCAGCATTTATGCTACAAAATACTTTTGTTGTTGTCCAATCGCTCAGTCATGTTCAACTCCTTTGCGACCCCATGGACTGTAGCCCACCAGGCTCTTCCATCCATAGGATTTTCCAGGCAAGAGTCTGAAGTGGGTTGCTATTTCCTTCTCCAGAGGATCTTCCTGACCTAGGGATCGAACCTGGGTCTCCCGCATTGCAGGCAGATGCTTTCCTATCTGAGCCACCAGGGAAGCCATGGTCAGTAATTAGATTTGGGTAAATCCAATCACGTCTCCTAAGCAGACAGCCATTTGCAAGTGGCTTCGCTGATCAAAGTATGCAGCCTGCCATCTCATAGCAAAATTCATTTCTTTAAACTGGACAGCTTCAATCCACATCCTTAGAACAAACAGAGGTGACAGCTGCCGTCTCAACCTCACATTCCAGCTAGACCAGAAGCTTTTTAGCCACAGAAGCCAGAGAACCATAGCAAACGTTCCATCCACTCATTTCAACAGTTTTTCCTGGCAAACAGTGAGGACGTGGGGTGTGGTGAACAGAGGCCCAGTTGCATAGATATTGGGAGCAAAGAAGAAAATAATCTAATTTATTGGTGCTCATAAGACCTGGCCCTTGGAAGGTAGGGAAGAGTCTCTAGCCATCTGTTCTCTTACATCATACATTTGAGCTCTTTTCTTACTATCAGCTACAAGTTTCTTGACCTCAGCTCTCTGAGAAAGACTTCACCTTTCCCAGGAGCCCTGGAAGAATTACTGCTCAGCTCTGCCCATCTGGCAGCTGCTGAAGCCAAACCCCTGCCAGCTGGAACCACTGACCCGGTACCTTGTAGCTGTTACCACTGGGTCAAAGGCAGCCCCACAATCCATCCAGTGGCCCTGCCGCGTTGAGAGAGGGGAAGGAGGAGCTCCCGAGGGGTGGACGCAGGTGCCTGCATTTGACTTTACCAAGTAACAACATCCTTGTGAAAGAATTAGAGGCAGTGGATCCAGTAGGATTGATGTGCCATTTGAATGCGTGCAAATCAGCCTGTGAAAAAGCTCCCACGTGCTGCGCTAAGTGTTGGAACTCCCCACTTGATGAACCTGCATCCGGGTCTGGAGTTACATTTGTCCCCCTGCGGAATGGACAGGGCACCCAGCGCCTTATGGCGTGAAGTCCACAGAAAGCTGAGGAAGGCCTCCAGGGGAAGAGAAAACAGTGAGTGATTCTGGGGCTTCCCTGGTGGTCCAGAGGTGAAGAATTTGCATGTCAGTGCAGAGGACATGGGTTCAATCCCTGGTCCGGGAAGATCCCATCCGGCACAGGGCAAATAAGCCTGTGCATCATGACTACTGAGCCCACACGCCCTGGAGCCTGTGCTCCACGACACAGAAGCCACTGCAGTGAAAAGCCTGAGCGCTGCAGCTAGAGAGTAGCCCCTGCTCACCACAACTAGACAACACGCAGCAGCTAAGCATTTAAGAAAAAAAAAAAAAATACTACACTGTATCAATTATAGAAATTGGTGAAATAGAAAAAAAATTGAGTGATTCCTTGAGTGTCTCGCTACGGGGCCTGGGAAGAGGAGTTGAAAAGTACAAGGCGTGGGATGGAAACTGAGCTCCAAGCCAGGCTGGGAACAGGAGCAAAGGTGAGCCCTGGACGGAGCCCCTGGGGTGCTTGCTGGGGCTTCAGGGGCTTTTTACAGACAGGATCGGGATGGTCCCTGAGCCGGCGGAGACACTGAGGGCCTATCAGAAAGAAGGCGGGTGTGATGAAAGAGGAGTCTCAGGAGCATCCCCCAGGGAGGCCAGGATGGAGGCTGCAGCTGGCAGAGAACCATCTGGGCCCACGGCCAGCACCAGCCAGGGGCTCAGGAAGAAGAATTACATGAAGGAGCAGCAGGGGAGACTCAGGGGCTCTGGCCAAGGCTGTTATTTCCCATCCTGGGTCAAACGTCTGTGGCCTCGGACTTTCAGAAAATTGTTTACCAACTAAGCCACTTTGCAGATTATTGTTTAAGGCAAAACAGGCTTTTTCTTTCCCTAGTGGTTTCTATGTCTTGATTTTTTTCTGTCTTTCAAACCTAGTCAATATTTTTGATGGAAAACTATATACGATCAAGTGGGATATATAAAGGGGGGGAGATGAGGAAAGGCTGGGGAAAGACTGGCTGGAACCAGAATCCTCTCTGAAAGCTGTGGGCCCTGCAGCCCCGGCAGCATGGACTCAGTTAGGAGGCTGGGACTCGGACCCGGCTCTCACTTGACAGGCACCCCCTCTGTCAGGAACGTTTCAAAATCTCTGCCTACTGTGACTTACACCAGCAGAAAGGGGACTTCCCTGGTGGTCCAGTGGTTAAGACTTCACCTTCCATTGCAAGGGGTGCAGGTTTGATCCCTGGTCTGGGAGCTAAGTTCCCACATGCCTCGATACCAAAGAAACGTAAAAAAGAAAAAAGAAACTAAATTGTAATAAATTCAACAAAAACTTTTAAAATGGTCCACATCCAAAAAAAGTGTTTTTAAGTAAAGAAGAAATACATTCATGTTTCAGCCTTACTATTAACTAAAAATTAACTAAAACTGTAGAGACTTGAGAAAGTCTCTCTACATCTTTGAGCTTCGGATTTTTCACTTATAAAGTGTGAAATCTACTACTCCATATCTACTCCACAAGTGTATTATAAAGATTAAATACTTAGAATATGTAAAAAAATCATTTTGTTAACTCTCCTGTAGTTGATATCAAAAAAAAAAAAAAAAGATTACTCCAATATGAGAGTGTGAATGGTGACAGCCATTTGGCACCAAAGGATTAACTTTCAGGAGAAGCTGTAGCCATGGTCCGGAATTGAAAAGGCTCTTCCCCCAGATATGACATAAAAATAAAATGGATTCTGTATGCACCTCTTGGTGATGTTTTCACGTATTGATTTCACAAGGGCGGAATTGCGGTCGTGACGGGCGTCATAGTGCAGAATGTCCACGAGAGGGCAGCAGAGCTCTTCTCACATTACTTCAGACGTCCCAGGAACGCTCATTAAAGCCCTAGCTGACTAAGTACTTTTTAAAACACGAACGCCATACCTACACTAAGCTTATTCCCCTTTGCAGACTTTTCCCAAGCTTGTTTCCTTTGTCTTCTTTGGAACTGGAAGTCCGCATTCTCTGTGGAAACGTGTAGTAGGGGATTAGAGCGGTGGGGGAGACCAGGCATGAAACCTTAGCCAAGATACTGATTAATGACGATTCCATCACCTGGAAAACAGGACGCATGTCTTGGGTGTTGTGTTTTAAACAAAATTACTTCTGTAAAGCACTTCGCATGGTTTTGGAGATAAACGTTCATACACTTGCAGTGTCTCCTCATCTTTTCTTTAAACAGCAGCAGCCGCAGTAGCAGAGTGAGAGGCAGGGTGCAGGAGGAGAGAAAAAGAAAGACATTTCAGACCAAAAATCTGGTTGTAGCCATTTCTGTCTTAGAACCCCAAGGTGGGAGTCTAGAGGTCAGAAAACAGAGCCAGTGCAAGGCTATTCCCTTGGTCTCCGATGGCTAGGAAAAGTTAAGAACAGAGAGCCATAAATAACTTTGAATTGCTTGCTATACCACGATGTGATTGCACTGTCTACCTCCAAGCTTCCACAAAGGTCTCCTGAACACCCACTGCGTTACCAGCGTCATTAGCGCTGAGTCTCCCAGCCGACAAGAGGCGGGGGAGGGGCCGCCCCAGGTTCCAAAGAGAGAGGGTTAATGGTGGGCATCCCCGCAGTGCAGCTGGTGGACTCTCCTCGCCGTCTGCAGAAATCCAGGGAGCAGAACTTTCCCTAACATGTGGTAGTGCACTTAAAATAAACTGTTTATTCGGAAATAATTTTAAACTTACAGAAAACTGAAGAATACAGTTGCCCCCAGTATATGAGGGAGGTTGGTTCCAGGACCCCCCAGCAGACACCAAACTTTGTGAATGCTCAGATATATAAAATGATGCAGCGCAGCCAGCTGCCTGTATCCTCAGATGCAGAACGGCAGATGCTGAATCCGGGCATCCAGAGGACTGACACAGAGGGTGTGTGGGTAGTACAGAAGTTCCCATATACCTTTTGCCCAGGTTCGCCTCTTGTTAACATTTAACCCTGTCTGCTTTGTCATTTGCTCTATATGTCTATCTATACACTCTCACTTGGCTATTTTTTTTCCCTCAGTAAATTTCCAGGGTGAATTGTATTCATCATGTTCTTTACCCCTAAATACTTAACTGTAAATTTCCTAAGACCAGGACTATTCTTTCACATGATTACAGTATAGTTAACTGAGACAGTCAATTGAACATGGTTTATTTGGAAGTTCCTATTTAGAGTTCATCAAATGAGGTTCTGAATAGCACGTTTTCTCGTTTAGTGCAGTTTGGATTGATTCTTGCCTGATCTTTACAGTCTTTACTGTGATGATGGCAAGTGATAACTTCCTGTCTCCATCAGCTACTCCATTTACTAATAGGCACCCAGTATTCTATTGTAATTAGAAGTCCCCCTTCTCCCCATCTATTTATTTTTCTACTTGTTATCTGCCTAGACTTACATTTTTTCAATGGTTTACAGTTCACTACTCTGCATAATCATTGTGATGCTCAAAGTGTCCCAGATTTGGCTCCTGAATCTCTTTCAGACTGGCTCCTGTGTCCATGCTGGGAGCATTAATGGACGGTTATGAGGGGCCTCAGGGCTTCCCAGGTGGTTCAGTGGTAAAGAATCCCCCTGCCAGTTCAGGCGCCACAGGAGACATGGGTTCAATCCCTGGGTGGGAAAGATCCCCTGAAGGAGGAAATGGCAACCCACTCCAGTATTCTTGCCTGGAAAATCCCGTGGATGGAGGAGCCTGGTAGGCTACAGTCCATGGGGCCACAAAGAGTCGGACAGGACTGAGTGATTAACACACATACATGTATATATTCTCCTGCAGAGCTTAGTTGGAAGAGTCCCTTCTTGGGGGTCACCTCCGATCTCTTCTTGGAGTTGGCTTTCCTTTGAAGGATCCCAGTGGGCTCCTAGCAGTCGCTGCTGTCACTGAACCGCCTTGACCCCCTCCCTCGCCCGCTCCAGTCTGTCGGCGCCACTGAGCTCTCTGTCCTCCCATCTCTCCCTCCTCTTTGGTCTTCTCTGACTGTGGCAAGGCTGACTTGTTACCTGCGGGCCTCAACGCCTGTCTCCACATCTTTCTGGGTCTCATTTGCTTCCACGTGTAAACTGAGGAGATGGTTGGACTCACCTTTAAACACCCGCGGCAAATATTTTCTCTTCCTCCCAGGCTCTTCGATCTCCTCTGCGCAGTGGAGCTAGGTCCTGCCTCTGGGTACCACCTCTGGTTCCCAAGGTGATGCACATCCCGGCTGTTTCAACACTCACGTGCAGCGTTCCCAAGGATGTTGACTCTCTCCTGTCTGCATATTCAGTGAGCTCCTTGAGTTTGGGGACCACAGAATCAAATCCCAAGTATATAGTCCAGTACCTGGAGCCCAGAGGGTGCCAAACACATATTTGGTGAATTGGAAACACATGGGTTCAAAAGATCATCAGTTTCCTTTCGAATCCCATATACCTCGCTTTTTCTAATGCTAAATTCAAAGGCTGACTCACTTTCCTGTAGAGCAGAAAATAACACACTATTGTAAAGCAATGATGCTCCAATAAAAAATTAAAAAAATAAAACAAGCAAAGTCAGGGACTTCCCTGGTGGTACAGTGGATAAGAATCCACCTGCCGATGACACAGGTTTGATCCCTGGTCTGGAAGGATCCCACATGCTGCAGGGCAACTAAACCCATGGGTCACAACTCCCGAGCCCAAGTGCTGCAGCTACTGAAGCCTTCCTGCTCCAGAGACAGTGCTCTGAGACAAGAGAAGCCACCCCAATAAGAAGCCCGAACACCAAAACTAGAGAGTTGCCCCTGCTCCCCAGATCTAGAGAAAAGCCCTTGCAAATCAACAAAGACCCAGCACAGCCAAAAATAAATACACAAATAAAATTAAATTTTAAAAAGCTGAGTCAGATGTATGTCTTTTTCTTGGTTACACGAGCAGAGTGGTGGGGATTTTTTTTTACATCTTATCATTTTGTTTATCTCTGTTTATTTTATGTCTATTACACAAAGCTTCTATGAGAACAGGGTAAGATATTCTTCCTTTTATAAAAGGAACGGCTTGGAGAATAAGCAAGAGAAGTTTCAGAAATATTCTGGGAATTCAAGTAGAAATGAACTGTGTTTCTCAGTGTTGGACCCCAGAGTGAGCAAGGACTTTGTAAACATAGAACAATGAGTCAGTGAGCGATGTGGCCGCATCTGTGGTTTAGAGTGGAGGTGTGGTCCCCAAGACTTGTGTCTGCAAAGCTTTCAGTATCACAGCTGAGGAGGCCCTTTATTTAAAGGCCAGTTGAAAGTGCCCACAGAGCTTCAAAGTCAGTGGAAATAATGCTAAATATCCTCTGGCCAAGGGAGGGTGTACCTTCCTTGCATGAGCTTGGAGGGACCCCCAAGAGAATCTCCATGTGCCATCATGTCATTTTTCATGAACTGTTTCTCAACCCCTTGGGGAAAACAGCTTTGTGGCCACCACACATCACTTTTAAAGCGAGCAGCAAAGTCATCTTTGGCAAGACTTCTGTTCTCTCAGCCAAACCACCATCAACTCCTCTTTCACGCGAGGCTTCCTGGCCTGTGATCTGTTCACCACAAGGGCGATGCCCCTCGTGGCTGTGTTGGGAGGAGGCCGTCGAGAGGGTGAAACGTGAAGAAAAGGCATGTGAAACCCATCTAAAAGTACAGACAATAATTTGTAGGGTGTTGAGTGTGGATTGTGACAGAGGGGAGGTTATCTTTGTAAGAACAAGTGGGGAAAACATGAGAGGATTTGAGAGGATTTAATGAGAGTGAGTCCCTTGGACTGCAAGGAGATCCAACCAGTCCATCCTAAAGGAGTTCAGTCCTGGGTGTTCATTGGAAGGACTGATGCTGAAGCTGAAACCCCAATACTTTGGCCACCTCATGCGAAGAGTTGACTCATTAGAAAAGACCCTGATGCTGGGAGGGATTGGGGGCAGGAGGAGAAGGGACAGAGGATGACAGAGGATGAGATGGCTGGATGGCATCACTGACTCGATGGGCATGAGTTTGAGTAAACTCCGGGAGTTGGTGATGGACAGGGAGGCCTGGCGTGCTGCAATTTATGGGGTTGCAGAGAGTCGGAGACGACTGAGTGACTGAACTGAACTGAACTGAACTGAATGAAGGTGATTTTTCTATAAGGTTATATTGATAGCTCTCTTTCACACGTCGAAACTGTTGAATCCATCTCTTCTCCCTCCATATTCCCCTAGTATTTTATTCATACATTTGTGCAGTATTTACGATGGTCGCTCACGTATGACTTATTCATCTTGGCAGGGCAGGCTTTGACATTTCACTGATCTACATTTCCTCCATGGTGTCTGCAGTAGTAGTTTACATTTTCTTTGCTTTGTAATATTTCTTTAGTTTACCTAACTTTATTATTGTAACAAACATAAATCAAAATTCATGGGTGGCACTTATTATGAGGAGTCAGGGAGTAAAATGAATAACATTCAGGAGTTGACGGAATGCATTCTGAATCTTAAATAAAGTTCCATACCCTGAATAAGATGTTATTTATGGTAAAAGAATAATCTTACTACTTGAGGAAAAGAATTGATGATCGTTTGTGGCAGTTGATAAACATGTGTTGGAAGATGGTTGAAATTTTTTTTTTAATGTGAGTCAGTATAATCAAAACTTCCATTTGGATTTTTATTTTAATCAATGCTAACCTTTCTTCTAAAATAATAACAGAGCATCCCTGGTAGCCTGGTGGTTAAAACTCCATTCTTCCAGTGTAGGAGGTGTGAGTTATCCCTGACTGTGGAACTGAGATCCCATGTGCCATGCAGCACAGCCAAAAATAATAGTGATAACAGTATGAAAAAGAATGATACAGTGAATATAATGAGAGTAATTAAACCTCACCAACCTTGCCTCCATCATGGCTGGACCCATATCAGAGTCTCCTGTCCAAGCGGGTGGAAATGTAAATCTTCAGACACATGCAGAAGACAGGCTTGGCTGTGACATGAGTTGAGACTCAGAGAATGTTGAAACAACTGGTCCTTGAAGACGGGAGTGCTGAAATAACATGTTGTTTTAAGAGTCTTCACTGGGAGACTAACATTTCAACACACTTAAATAACTTCCTTGCTGTAAAAATGTTTAGGCTTTTTAAAAAAATGAAGCTGGACAAGTAATAGAAGACTTCAAGTGAAAAATCACTCAACTTAGATAATTTCATGGCAAAGAAGTCAGACTCGGCTGTTAGACATGTTCGCAGCAAGCCCACCCCCGTGTTATCTATTTCCAGTGAGCATTGCTTTGAGTTGGATCTTCTTCTGAAATTAAACATTTAGGTGAATGACAGAACATCAAAAAGAATGAAATAATGCCATTCACACCAACAGGGATGGACCTAAAGATAATCATGCTAAGTGAAGTGAGTCAGAAAGAAAAAGATAAATACTGTATGATATCACTCATATTTGAGATCTAAAATAGGACACAAATGAACTTATCTGAAACAAAAACAGACTCACAGAGAACAGACTTGTGGTTGCCAAGGCTGGAGGGGGAGGAATGGAGAGGAACGGATTAGAAGTTTAGGATTTGAAGATGCAAACTAGTATATGTAGGCTGATAAACAACAAGGTCGTACTGTATAGTACAGGGAATTATATTCAATATATATATATCTGAGTCACTCTTCAGTTCAGCTCAGTCACTCAGTTGTGTCCAACTCTTTGCAACCCTATGAACCGCAGCACACCAAGCCTCCCTGTCCATCACCAACTCCCAGAGTTCACCCAAACTCACGTCCATTGAGTCGGTAATGCCATCCAACCATCTCATCCTCTGTCATCCCCTTCTCCTCCTGCCTTCAATCTTTCCCAGCATCAGGGTCTTTTCTAATGAGTCAGCTCTTTGCATCAGGTGGCCAATGTATTGGAATTCCAGCCTCAACATCAGTCCTTCCAATGAACACCCAGGACTCTTCTCCTTTAGGATGGACTGGTTGGATCTCCTTGCAGTCCAAGGGACTCGCAAGAGTCTTCCCCAACACCACAGTTCAAAAGCATCAATTCTTTGGTGCTCAGCTTTCTTTACAGTCCAACTCTCACATCCACACATGACCACTGGAAAAACCATAGCCTTGACTAGACAGACCTTTGTTGACAAAGTATTGTCTCTGCTTTTTAATATACTGTCTAGGTTGGTCATAACTTTCCTTCCAAGGAGTAATTATCTTTTAATTTCATGGCTGCAATCACCATCTGCAGTGATTTTGGAGCCCAAAAAATTAAAGTCAGCCACTGTTTCCCCAACACCGAAATCAGATTGATTATATTCTTTGCAGCCAAAGATGGAGAAGCTCTATACAGTCAGCAAAAACAAGACCAGGAGCTGACTGTGGCTCAGATCATGAAATTCTTATTGCCAAATTCAGACTTAAATTGAAGAAAGTAGGGAAAACCACTAGACCATTCAGTTATGACCTAAATCAAATCCATTATGACTATACAGTGGAAGTGAAAAATAGATTTCAGGGACTAGATCTGATGGACAGAGTGACTGATGAACTATGGACAGAGGTTTGTGACATCGAACACGAGATAGGGATCAAGACCATCCCCACGGAAAAGAAAGGCAAAATGGTTGTCTGAGGAGGCCTTACAAATAACTGTGAAAAGAAAAGAAGCAAAAAGCAAAGGAGAAAAGGAAAGATATTTCCATTGGAATGCAGAGTTCCAAAGAATAGCAAGGAAAGATAAGAAAGCCTTCCTCAGCGATCATGCAAAGAAATAGAAGAAAGCAACAGAATGGGAAAGACTAGAGATCTCTTCAAGAAAATTAGAGATACCAAGGGAATATTTCATACAAAGATGGGTTCAATAAAGGACAGAAATGGTAGGGACATAAGAGAAGCAGGAGATATTAAGAAAAGGTGGCAAGAATACACAGAAGAACTGTACAAAAAAGATCTCCATGACCCAGATAATCATGATGGTGTGATCACTCACCTAGTGGCAGACATCCTGGAATGTGAAGTCAAGTGGGCCTTAGGAAGCATCACTATGAACAAAGTTAGTGGAGGTGATGGAATCCCAGTTGAGCTATTTCAAATCTTGAAAGATTATGCTGTGAAAGTGCTGCACTCAATATGCCAGCAAATTTGGAAAACTCGGCAGTGGCCACAGGCCTGGAAAAGGTCAGTTTTCATTCCAATCCCAAAGAAAGGCAATCCCAAAGAATGCTCAAACTACCACACAATTATGCTCATCTCACACGCTAGTAAAGTAATGCTTAAAATTCTCCAAGCCAGGCTTCAGCAATACGTGAACTGCAAACTTCCAGATGTTCAAGCTGGTTTTAGAAAAGGCAGAGGAACCAGAGATCAAATTGCCAAAATCTGCTGGATCATTGAAAAAGCAAGAGAGTGCCAAAAAAACATCTATTTCTGCCTTATTGACTATGCCAAAGCCTTTGACTGTGTGGATCACAATAAACTGTGGAAAGTTCTGAAAGAGATGGGAATACCAGACCACCTGACCTGCCTCTTGAGAAACCTATATGCAGGTCAGGAAGCAACAGTTCGAACTGGACATGGAACAACAGACTGGTTCCAAGCAGGAAAAGGAGTACATCAAGGCTATATATTGTCACCCTGCTTATTTAACTTATATGCAGAGTACATCATGAGAAAAGCTGGGCTGGAAGAAGCACAAGCTGGAATCAAGATTGCCTGGAGAAATATCAATAACCTCAGATATGCAGGTGACACCACCCTTATGGCAGAAAGTGAGAAGGAACTAAAAAGTCTCCTGATGAAAGTGAAAGAGGAGAGCGAAAAAGTTGGCTTAAAGCTCAACATTCAGAAAACTAAGATCATGGCATCTGGTCCCATCATTTCATGGCAAATAAATGGAGAAACAATGGAAACAGTGTCAGAGTTTTTGGAGGGGGGCTCCAAAATCACTGCAGATGGTGATTGCAGACAAGAAATTAAAAGAAACTTACTCCTTGGAAGGAAAGTTATGACCAACCTAGATAGCATATTAAAAAGCAGAGACATTACTTTGCCAACAAAGGTCCATCTAGTCAAGGCCATGGTTTTTCCAGTGGTCACGTATGGATGTGAAAATTGGAATGTGAAGAAAGCTGAGTGCCAAAAAATGGATGCTTTTGAACTGTGGTGTTGGAGAAGACTCTTGCGAGTCCCTTGGACTGCAAGGAGATCCAACCAGCCCATCCTAAAGGAGTTCAGTCCTGGGTGTTCATTGGAAAGACTGATGCTGAAGCTGAAACTCCAGTACTTTGACCACCTCATGCGAAGAGTTGATTCATTAGAAAAGACCCTGATGCTGGGAGGGATTGAGGGTAGGAGGAGACGGGGATGACAGATGATGACAGGGGATGAGATGGCTGGATGGCATCACTGATTCGATGGACATGAGTCTGAGTAAACTCCGGGAGTTTGTGATGGACAGGGAGGCCTGGCGTGCTGTGATTCATGGGGTCATATAGAGTCAGACATGACTGAGCAACTGAACTGAACTGAACTGTTTCCCCATCTATTTGCCATGAAAAGATGGGACCAGATGCCATGATCTTAGTTTTCTGAATGTTGAGCTTTAAGCCAACTTTTTCTCTCTCCTCTTTCACTTTCATCAGGAGACTCTTTAGTTCCTCCTCACTTTCTGCCATAAGGGTGGTGTTATCTGCATATCTGAGGTTATTATATTTCTCCAGGCAATCTTGATTCTAGCTTGTGCTTCTTCCAGCCCAGCGTTTCTCATGATGTACTCTGCATATAAGTTAAATAAGCAGGGTGACAATATATAGCCTTGATGTACTCCTTTTCCTGCTTGGAACCAGTCTGTTGTTCCATGTCTAGTTCGAACTGTTGCTTCCTGACCTGCATACAGGTTTCTCAAGAGGCAGGTCAGGTGGTCTGGTATTCCCATCTCTTTCAGAACTTTCCATAGTTTATTGTGATCCACACAGTCAAAGGCTTTGGCATAGTCAATAAAGCAGAAATAGATGTTTTTCTGGAACTCTCTTGCTTTTTCAATGATCCAGCAGATTTTGGCAATTTGATCTCTGGTTCCTCTGCCTTTTCTAAAACCAGCTTGAACAAATGGAAGTTCACGGTTCACTCTACATCAGAAAGTAACACAGCATTGTGAATCAACTATACTTCAATAACATAAGTGAATAGATAAGTAAATAATTAATAAAAATTAAAAAACAGCATTTTAGGTGAGAGAATAGGCTTGAGATTCCCAAATTCTCATGAGAAAATTACTGAAAAAACTGAAATTTAAGAGACAAAATCTGATTTTTCTGAGAATGAGAGAAATTATATAAATGGTTCTATCACAAGTGCATATAAAACTTTTTTTCACAGGGATTTAGCAAGTACCTATACAAAAAAACAAAAACAAAAATCTGTGCTAGTGTCTCATGTAATGAATTTAAGTGATGATTCAGTTGCAAAAGATTAGAGTTCCACCCATCTGAGTAAGAGAATATGATTCTCATTTCAAAAATGAAAATATCTAGGTTAAAAAGCTACAACTATTAGTCTAATATCAGGAAACTGGAACACTGGATCTTTCCCCAATATTTATTAATTCCTTACCTAACATAAGCCTTGCATTTTTATTCTTTTGGTTTTATGCATTCTTTTGTTCTTGTTTCCTCCATAGAAAATGAATGATTATTATTTTAAAATCTCATGAAAATATAATTTCAATAGACTTCCACGGCTGCTTGGAGAGGCTTTTATGAGCCTCTCCAGGTCTCTAATCAACAGCAAGGCTGGTCTTTTGTGTAGGATTTGTGATAGAACAAGACTGTAAACAAGGTGTGATTAACGTCTTACATTTATACATAAAACCTGTGTTCTGTATAAAATAGCTGTGATTGTTTGTTCTTCATGGTTGTTGTTATAAGTGAAGGTATGTAATTTTAAGTGCTTTGTGTGTGTGTGTGCGTGTTTTAATGGTTATTAGAATCAAGGACCCAGGTCTGCCTGAATCTTGCCTTGTAAACCATCTACTCCCCTCCCCACCAGTAGGATTGCCATGGGATAGACGTGAAAAGCTCAGCAGACAAATAAGAAATAGGAAATCACTTTATTGTAAACTGGGAGATGACCCACACCTAGACACAGGGCTCTTTGAAAATCTGGCACGCCTGACTTGGGCTATTGTCCCCACTGGGCTAAGTCATAAGGCTGGCATCTACCACCCCGAAGCCATAATCAAAATCCTGGACCTTACTCCTCATGCTCAGTGTGACGAAAGCAGGAAATCCAAGGATGTGTACACAGACTGAGACAGAGCGCTAAACTTGCCCTAAATAGTCAGGGCTGCATTGGCTCCTTCAGTCACCAAGAGAGACTGAAGAGATAGGGGTCTGTCACCTGCCTGATTAACAGATTCCTGTGTGTGTGCTGAGTCACTTCAGTCGTGTCCGACTCTTTGCAACCCTATGGACCATAGCCCCCTCCCCCTGACCCCAGGTTCCTCTGTCCATGGGATTCTCCAGGTAAGAATAGTGGAGTAGGTTGCATGCCCACCTCCAGGGGATCTTCCCTATCCAGGGATTGAACCCACATCTCTTATGTCTCATGCATTGGCAGGCGGGTTCTTTACCACTATTGTCACTTGGGAAACCCCGTGGATCCTTATTCTAACTCAACTGGCAGAGCCCAGATCTTTGTGCGGAAGCCAGGGTTGGGGCACGTCTGAGAGGCAGGTGCCTCTTCATGAGTTCGTGAAAGAGCTGGAGCTCACGTTGATGGGAACAGCAAAAAAAAAAAAAAAAATATCTTTAGTGACCTTCTCTTCACAGTTCATGACCTGGGGACTGATGAGCAACATTTCAAATTCACATGTGACATTCACATGTCACATTCCTCCCTCCAGAGTCTGTCCATCTAAAAGTTCATAGACAAAGATTTTAAAGGCCCACTTTTGGGTTCTGGAGGAAACCACAGCTCTCTCTGCTCCCCAGTTCTGTTCCTAATCCAGAATCTTTTTTGATGTATTGGGCAACACATAGAAAAATATTTTTATTTTTAAATTTTAAATCATTTTAATGTTATATTCATAATAACTGTAGTTTCTAATGTCAAATAATTCTTAAAATCCACCCCGCCCCATTCCTCAGATTTCCTTATCCCCAAGTCAACTGATCTCAACCCTTCTAGCTATTTTCACCTGATCATTGTTTCTGCATTTTTGAAGAGCATGTTGATTCTACTACCTTGAGTATCATTTCTATTTTTTAAATTATTTAAAAAATTTTTCAGCCACAGCACACAGTATGTGGGCTCTTAGAAGCACAGCCTTTTTTTTTTTTCTATTTATTTTTATTAGTTGGAGGCTAATTACTTTACAATACTGTAGTGGTTTTTGCCATACATTGACATGAATCAGCCATGGATTTACATGTGTCCCCATCCTGAACCCCCCTCCCACCTCCCTCCCCATCCCATCCCTCTGGGTCATCCCAGTGCACCAGCCCCGAGCACTTGTCTCATGCATAAAACCTAGACTGACAATCTGTTTCACATTTGATAATATACATGTTTCGATGCTGTTCTCCCAGATCATCCCACCCTCCCTTCTCCCATAGAGTCCAAAAGTCTGTTCTATACATCTGTGTCTCTTTTTCTGTCTTGCATATAGGGTTATCATTATCATCTTTCTAAATTCCATATATATGCGTTAGCATACTATATTGGTGTTTATCTTTCTGGCTTACTTCACTCTGTATAATGGGCTCCAGTTTTATCCATCTCATTAGAACTGATTCAAATGTATTCTTTTTAATGGCTGAGTAATATTCCATTGTGTATATGTACCACAGCTTTCTAATCCATTCATCTGCTGATGGGCATCTAGGCTGCTTCCATGCCCTGGCTATTATAGACAGAGAAGCACAGAGTCTTAACCACTGGACCACCAGGGAAGTCCTTGCTTTTAATTTTACACATAATGTATTGACAACCTACCATCGGAGATAAGGATTTAGCTTTTCCCCACCAATTATCCCAGATTCACCTACTCCCAGATTTCTGACATAATTAGATCACAAGTTTTAGGTAAATTCATCACTTATATTCATATGATCTTCCAAGTATTATTCACTCTTGTGGCCCTCCTTTCTTATAAACCCTTTATTTTTGTTATTGTTGTTACTGTTTTTGTAGTTCATCATTATTATAATTTTTCATTTGTTTAGTTTTCTGTGAACAAATGATTTGATCTCTTTTCAAGAGTTCCAATCTTTCTGCCACAAGCATATCAATATGATTTTCCATATACTCAGATATGTCTCTTTTTATCTGGCAAACTCCCAAAGACATCAATTCCTGTCCTCTGCTCTAGTCTGTACTGTTTCATTTCTACACCTACATAGCTACATCCTAAACATTCCTTCTGATGACCTCCTGTGTTCCTGATCCCTTTTTACTTTAAATTTTGTTGAAAATCATGTTTTGTTTTAATATCATCCTGAGAAAAGGTATAATAAGTAATTTTTTTATTCCAACCTACCTGAAATAGTTATGACCACACATAATCATTTACCTGGGTACAGAATTTTGTGTTGAATAGCTTTTCTGGCAGAATTTGAAGCCAAAGTTTTCTTGTTTTAACTTCCAATCTTATTCCTTAGAATCTTGTTGCTTAACCGATGGGTGAGACTTTGGGCTGTAATAAGGCAGAGTGGTTAAGAGCTGAACTGCCTTTGTTCAAATTCCTTCTTATGCTCCACCAACTTGGCCAAGTGACATTTGCAAAGTTACTTAAACTCTCTGTGTTTCCTTTTCCTGCTCTATAAAATCGGGTGTGATAAAAAATTATATTCAGCCCAAATCCATGTCTTGGGTATATTTGTCTTTAGATGATTTTAATTTAGATGAGGGAGAAAGTATTTAGGATAAAACAAATCTTTGTGGGATTTAATTTTGTGATGGATGAACACAATTTTCAGCTATGGTCTTGATGGAAATTTGCAGGAAAATGCCACATGTAATGCTAAGCACATCCTATACACACAAGCACCAAAATAATTACAGTAGCTCAGTCTCTGGGGGAAAAAAATAGCATGTATTATGATAATACTATGTATGTTGTCAGTCTTAAATTACAGTTTTATTTTGAATATTAAAAAATAGTTCACCAAGAGTGACCCCAGTGGGAGGCCCAGAGGATCAGCAGTTAGTCAATCATGCTCCACACAGCAGGAGATTGGAACTGGAACTTCTCTGTGCCTTGGCCAGGCACGAAAGCAAAGCTCTAGTCCAACAATGAAGATACAAATGTTACACATTTATTAATTTGGTAATGATTAATTGTTTGTTGCCATCCAAGCCTAATAATTCATTGTTCTGAAGTGGATTTCCCACAGTTTATTATGGTAATTAGTGCTGGTAATGTGCTTCACACCCACAGATGGGAGGCTGAGTTTTCAAAACACGCTGATTTCGAGATGGAAAATGTGGGCTATTTTGTTCCCTGTCCGTGAGTAACTGACTTAACCTCCACTCAGTTCCCCTGTCTGTAAATTGCTACAGCTTTTCTATTAGAGCATTTTAAAGGCTAGAATAATGTGCATGAAAATTCTAGGTAAGTACTATGAAAATGACTGTTTGCAGGATCTCAGCCTCAGGCAATAATATAAGTTCTTATGAAAGCAGAGGCTCTTCCTTCATTTCATGCATGATTATCTTTTAGAACAGAAATAAATAAGACCCTGGTTAATGTAATTTCTACTAGAAATTCCAGGCTGCAAACATTAAACAAGTCTTTTTTGCCTAAGAAAAAGTTTGCCATATACTCAAAACGAGTCAAGTTTTTTTGTGATATTTTTTATGACAAGATAACTAGATCAGAAGTCTCAAAGTTTTGTCGTTATGTGTTTTTATTTCCATATATCTCATGCTTGCCCTGTTGCAGCTATGCTTGTCATGATGTCTTCTACTAAAGATAACAAGGATAATAAGTAGCATTGACTGACAATTTACTATGCAACAGACATTGTGCTGGCAGGGACCGACTTTACTTGCTGTTTTCAGTATCCTAAGAAAATGACATTCTTGAAGCAGTACTCATTTTGTAATCTTTATTATCTTTTATTTGGAAAACAAAAACAAACACTCTCGTAACTCCTTTGGGAAAGATGTGTTGTGCAAAAACGAAGAATGTGCTCTTGCAGTTCATGAAGCTAGGGAATGCAAAGCTAGAGGGGAAAAAAATATTTTATTCTGAACTTCCCTTTATTAGCACTTAGTGCTGTACAAGATTAAAGTGATTTGATGTGATCACAAAATAGGTAAAAGGTCAAATGACTGAAAATGCAATATAAGTTGGAGAGGATGGCTAATATGCAGTGTTTGCTGGGGAGACACATATAGGAACAGACAAATCTTTCTCATTTTCATTTAATTTTTTCCTCCTCTGCTTGATAATTTTAATACATTACATACTAGAGTTAGACTCTACAGGGAAAAGGTTAGCTCTCAGCTTGGTGGTTAAGAAACCATCGCCAGATTTAGACAGAATTTTTTTTTTTATTCACATAATAACTGGGTACTTTGTATAAACTGCTTAAACTCTCTAAGCCTCAGTTGCTTTATTTATAGAATGAGACTAAGAACACTTAATAAGGTAATTATGAGGATTATATGAGGAAATATATATTCACTGTAGTTTCCACTGCCTCTGATCCAAGTAGGCATGCATTAATATAATTATTAGCTTTATTATAGCAAAGCTAATTTGACTCTTTGTTATAATATTAGTTTTGCAAAAATGTTTTCCTTTTATTAAAATTCCCAAAAGTGAAAGTCACTCAGACTCTTTGAGACCCTATTCTCCAGGCCAGAATACTGGCCTTTCCCTTCTCCAAGGGATCTTCCCAACCCAGGGATTGAACTCAGGTCTCCTCCATTGCAGGCAGATTCTTTACCAGCTGAGCCACAAGGGAAGCCCAAGAACACTGGAGTGGGTAGCCTATCCCTTCTCCAACAGATCTTCCCAACCCAGGAATTGAACCGGGGTCTCCTGCATTGCAGGCAGATTCTTTACCAACTGAGCTATCAGGGAAGCCCAGTGTCCCTCTTAAATTATGGAAACTCTAACTGGGTAAGTTCTCTACCAGTCTTCTTAAACACAAGAGCTCAGGTCTGTGGCTTTTAGAAGCATAATCACCTGGTGCTAAGTTACTAGCACATCTGGGAATGGCCTCAGCCTTGTCCATGAGCATTCTAATAATACACATCCTCTATTTCTCCCCAAACCCAATTCCTTAGTTGGAAGGAGTAGGGTACAACCTCCTCTATTAATGCCACGTGACTCGAAATCGGAAAAATGAAAACCACATTTACAATGACATTGTTAACATTTGTTGGTCAAAGTAGCTTCCATAAATAATTAAGAGCTCCTTATACTCAACTCGAAGAAGTCACCCAGCTTATCCCTTTCTTCAAAAATGATAAAATCTCAAAAGTTAAATAAGGAATGAAATGAGCAGCACTGGGAACTACCCCACAGAGTCTGGGAACGGCACAGGACCTCCCATCTCTACTCACGTATTAAGTACAGAGATGCTTTATTTTCACCCGTGTGCCCTCTGACCTCAGCCATCTATTAATGCTGCAGAGAGAAAAGTAATAAGACACCAATTAAAGAAACACCATCCTTAGCAACATAAAACAAGACAAACAGAAACACAAATAAAATCATTCAATAAACACTAACCACTTCCTACAGCACAACGCTACAGCTTGGCCTTACTGGCTGGGAATAACAATAATTCACCAAATCCCACACAGTGGGGTTGGATTGGAGTGCAGAGAGCTCTTCAACTGCAATTCTAATATTTCATTTATGTAAAACCTACTACTATTACTGCTTCTACAAATGCCAGTACTATTACTAATAATAATTCTGAAAGAAATACAGTAAAATGTTAACATTTAATCAGCTGTGCTGATTACTGTCCCCACTTCTCACTGTGTCTGTGATTTCATGATCTTTTTAATGACAAAAAAGTTAAGGTAAAAAATGACTTGTGTGATGTAATAGAAACTGGGAGACACACATTTGAATTCTGATTCTGCTGTTCAACAGTAATTACTCAAGTCAATACTTAGTTTTTATCAATAAAAATCTGTATATGTTAAAACACACCCTATAAGTTGCTTGGCTACATTTTTACCTACCTCAAAAAATATTCTGCAGCTCTAAAAAGAGTTAATGTGAGAAAATATCTAGTATAATGTCTAACACTATAAATCCTCATAAAACATTACTTTTATCTGAAAAACTAGTATTGATAATAGTTATTGTTATGTTTTTAACCAAACTTACACACAGCTAGAAGAGTGGAATTGACAGAGGATTTTTAACACACCTGGTGAGAAATGGTAATTGTGAAAATGACCCAACAATGACATACACTGGCCAAAAAATGTGGAGAAATAGGCTGGATGGGATTTATGGCCACTGTGGTGGACTTTGAGGAGTCTTAAATGAGTAATGATAGTTCCTGTTTTAGTCATGCTTTGGTAAAGTTTAAATTAAATTTCTAAGAAGTGAACAATTTGGCAGAAGCACTTAAAAGGTGAACAAGTTCTTGTTAAAACAAGAACAAATTTAAACTACAAGACAAACGAAGAATGCCCTGTATTACTTCCAAAGCTTTCAGAAAATAATGAATGTTTAGATCGAAATGAATGAAGGAGAGAGGGAAGGAGAAAAGGGAAGGAGGGAGGGAGAAAGGAAGAAAGAGAGCGAGGGCTTTGAAGGAAAAAATATAAAGTCACCCGCTTTGAAGAGGTGAATAGATATTTCCAGCTGTGTAATCATTTAATAGAATTCTTGAAAAGGAAAAAAAAAAAGAGATGAGGAAATTTGAGCAGAAATAGCAGAAATCAAAGACCAAAAGGCAGAGATTCATGAAGACAGGATCAAAGAGTTGAATGATGAAGAGCTTAAGGAAGAATCAAAGTCATAGCTCCAGCCCTAGAGGCGAGAGGGAGAGGTATATGGTGGCAGGGGATCTGCAGACAGGACACCTAGGGGAAGGCCTCCTGGAAGAGAGATGGTGCAGAGACTTTGTCTAGGACTCCTTTAAGAGGAGGAGGGAAATCAAGGTAAGTGACAGCCGAACAGAAGGTGGTTATTAATCAGAGAAGGAAGAATCCAATAATGGAGCCACAGCCCCAGCAGCTTAGAGAGTTCGTGATGGAGCACTTCTGAAGCAGAGCGGCAGGGAGGACTATTCTCACTGCAGAGGCTGCTCTGGGACAAGAGTTTACCCTTAGCTGCTGATGGCAAGTGGGAAAAAGATAAAAACGATTGGTGGAAAGGAGGAAAGGAGCTGTTAGGGACATTTTTTGAGAGAAGCAAGAAGGTGGTACTGTAAAGTAAGGATCAATAAGCTTTGTAAGTTCCAGTTAAAAAGCTGGGCCAGGAAACTCTCCACAAAGCCTGGTCAGAATAATGGAAATTACAGACAGTGCAGCCAGAGCACACAGGTGGAAGGGGAAGGTAATTGTTCTGTTTTGTTGTTTTGTTTTGTTTTTGCTGAATTTTAGTGGTAACAGAGAATATCTGCAAAACAAGAAATCAAGGTTATTTACAAAGGTCTGATTGATGAAACAATTCCTTTCCCTCTAAGACGATACAGGAGAACAGTGGGCCACGTGCGTTGTGTGCTGTGCTTAGTCATTAAGTCGTGTCCGACTCTTTGCGACCCTAAACACCGTAGCCCACCAAGCTCCTCTGTCCATGGGACTCTCCAGGCAAGAATACTGGAGTGGGTTGCCATGCCCTCCTCCAGGGGATCCTCCCAACCCAGGGATCGAACCCAGGTCTCCCGCATTGCAGGCAAATTCTTTACCATCTGAGCCACCAGGGAAACCCACTGTGTGTCATAGAGGTTATAAAACCACTAGGATTCCATGTGCAAAGATTCAGTTAAAGAAAAAAATCAGATGAAACAATAATGAGGAAAATTTCACAGAGAGCCATTCTTACGCTGTTGCTGAAAGAAGTAGATGCCTAGGGAGCCATAGGTGTGTTACCCACGGTCCCACAGTCAGGGCTAGGTCTTTTTAACCTAAATCTTTTTGTCTTTTTTTAAAATAAATTTTTTATTTTATATCTTTTTGTCTCTTTGACTCCAAATTCCTTGACTTTTCCACAAGGTAGCTGTTGACTCAACCAGAAAGCAATCTAAAACCAAATTCCTGATGCCAGTTTTCTTACATAATGCATTCAAATATTTCCCACCAACAAGAGGGGACTCAGGATGTGTCTCTGCTGCACAGCAAGATGAGCTTAGGAGGGATTTCCCACACATTCATGCACACAAATGCGTGCAGGCCCACAGGCATGGTAGGAATTAAAAGGGGCAAGAGAAGAGTAGCTTTCTAAGTGAAATGAGTGAAGAGAGACAGAACCTACCACATGGACTCTCTGCTGAAAAATAAGAAATTTTTGATCCAGATAGCTGAAAGATTGTTCATCCTTTTGCTATTGTTGGGTTTGTTGCTCTTGTTATTTTTGTTGTTTGTTTGTTTGTTTTGTGAAGCTTTATGAGGGAGCTGTGAGATAGGTTTAATGGCAGTTGGCGTAGAAAGCAGAAAAAAAAAAAAAAAAACAGCTACAGAGAATTATGCAATCATACAGAATGAAAGTGGAAAGCAGAAAAAGAGAATTGCTTTCATGGGAATCACATGAATGTAGAAAGCAGTTCAGAAAAGAACCAAAATGAGGATAACTGACTTTGGAGAAGAATGAAATCCATTTGAAAAAGATGTCAGAGAGTCTTGAGAAATTTCTATTTTCTCCTTGTAAATTTTAATGAGCTGTCTTAATGGTAAGAGTTGTACATAAGTTAAAAGTGTTTTTAAAGTAAGAATTAAAATGGCCGTCAGATGAAATGATTTATGTTAAAATACTCAAAATATTATGAAATTCTACTGTGGTCTCAGATGTCCTTGTAGCTATTATTGCTGTTTTCACCATAATAAATTTTAAAAATATATTAATTCTTTTATTATTATTATTATTTTGGCCATGACAAGGGCCATGTGAAATCTTAGTTCCCTGACCAAGGATCGAACCCATGCCCCCTGCAGTGGAAACAAGGAACCTTAACCACTGAACTAGCAGGGAAGCCCCTCACCATAATAACCGATGGTGTTTCCTTCAGTACCACTCCTGGCTCACTCCCTACCCCCAGTGAGGGCCTCGCCTCCATCATATTATTCGGGGGCTGTGGCTCTTCTTTGTAGAAAAAGCCCTGAACAACTACCCTTCTGGAGACAGGAGAATGGACATTGTCTACACATCTTTCCATGAAAGATACAGCAGCGAGCTGGCTCTTCTGCACTTTCACCCAATATGGAAAACGAAGACATGGTCACCAACTACAGTGAAAGAGACTTAAGTTTGGAATAAAATAATTTCCTACTGTTATGCATGGAAAAAGTTTAGTGAGGGAAGTAGCACTTCTATTTCTTAGAGCTGGTCAGAAACAGTCCTCTGCCTGCCTTCAGATGTTCAAAAGGAAAGCTCTCAGAGGTGGGGCAGGGGTTGCTGAAGGGGGTGACTCCAGGGGTCTGTTCAAATCCCCAGACCGTATTAGATAAGTTGTCATCTTTTTGTCAAGTCAAGATGTGCTATTGATCTAGACCCTCACAGTCAAGCTTCAATTCCATGTATCCTCAAGTAGCCTTAAAGAGTTAATGCAGTTTTGAAAATATTTTCAGTTCTGGAAATTGTTGAATGCACTGGGAGTGAAAACATTGAAAAAGAGCTTGAACTATTTCAGGTAATAAAGAAGTCAATATTGGATTTCTCTGTTTGAATTGCTATTTCTTTTCTTTTTTTTTTTTTTCCGCTCTCTCATCCATGCCATTCTTAGAGCAGGCTGAGGCTAACTCCTTTTCTTTATTCACCCAAAATATGGGATTTGATGTTTCCTTCCGTATACAACTTCCTACTCACAGCTCCTATCTTCCCAAAGTCTATGAAGGCGTTCTCTGCTTCCTTATCCTTTCAACCTGAACCAAAAAAGTTTTCCCCCTTTCGTTAAGAGGTATAAAAATGTCAGTGCCACTGAAAATACAATATCTTTATTCTCATCGTCTAGGAGTCAGGATGTGTGTGAGGGTGTTAAGTGTCAGCCATGTCAGATTTCACTTCCTGCTTCATAATCAATCCAATATGGTTCGACCAGTTCCCTGTTATGCCCTAGCCTTTCCAAGGAGATCTTGCTTCCAATCTGACCTGGGCTGCTCTCTCTTCAACTACCCAGGGACAAAGTTAACAATACCTGGCAGTATCCCTCTCCTTCATCCACCTCCTGGCCCCTCTTCCATCTTCAGGGTTATAAAAATGAAGGAAATCTGTTATGACGGATTCCCATGGCTTGGGAGTTGCCTGTTGAATGATTTCATAGTCTAGCTATTAGCTGTGAAGAAACATAATGCCATCCGTACATATCTGGTTTTAGTTGGGAAGGAAAGGCTTGTGAAAACCTCAGGAGAGGCAGGGGGGAATGAAGAGGGAAAGTTAGCAACCTGGGGATGCAGTCTGATGATTTAGGAGGGTGATTAGGTGGAGTATTTATGGTGCTAAAGCTGGAGTTTGATTCCCTAGGTTGTTTACTCGCAGCATATGTGCCAGGCTAGAACGTGGCCCTGGGGAGCAGCCATGTTAGTCCAGGTGGAGGGAGCTCGTTGGGAGGGAATGAACAGCTTTTTGACTAATTTCCCCTGGTGGAGGGTCTAATGGTGCCTCTGACAACCAAGAAGCCAGTGCTCCTGAGTTGAGATCCCATTACCACACTGATGGGTGGTCTTGCGGCAAAATACTGTGGTGATTAAGGCTGGCCTCTGGGAGCAGGCTGGTGAAGGCTCAAACTTTGTGACTTTATGCAAAAGAACCCCACAAACTCCATCTCCGTGACTCTAAAAGGAAGGTGAGCATGTGTGTACATGCTCAGTGGCTCAGTCATGTCTGACTCTTTTGAGACTCTGTGGACTGTAGCTCTATAGGCTCCTCAATCTACGGGATTCTCCAAGTTAAGAATATTGGAGTGGGTTGCCATTTCCTCCTCCGAGGGATCTTCCCAACCCAGGGATCAAACCCATGTCTCGAACCCAGGTCATCAAAACCCTGGGTCTCTTGCCTTGGCAGATGGACTCACTCCCACTGTGCCACTTGGGAAGCCCCAAAAGGAAGATAAGAAGTATATCTAAATGAGAAAATGGATGAATGGTGCTAAGTGTGGTGTTTAACACAGGACAACTGCTCAAAATGAGAGACACAAGGACAATAAGAAACAAAATAAAGAAGTGTCTGAAAGAATGCCTTGATTCAGCAAATGTTTATTAAACACCTATTATGAATCAGGACATGCCCATGGTATTTTAAAAGACAGAGGGGCACAATGAACATAGTCTGGGTACTTCTATGCTCATTGGTCAGATGAAATACCATTAAAATCTCAAACTATTTAAGTAAGGAGAGACCAGGAATTCGGGAAAGGGAATAACTCAAAAATTGGAGTAGAGAATCTCAAGAACTATTTAAAATATTCAGAGAAAATTAGAAGATTTTTGTGATATTTCATGAAATTATTAGAAACAACAGTTACAGCTCAATAAGGTAGTTGTATGTAGGTGTCTGCATGTGTGTGTTACTCCCATGAGGAAACTAAGGCACAAACAATTTAGGAAATTGACTACCATCACCCAATTAGTAAGTTGCAAGGAAAGAATTCAAGCCTATATCTCCCTGATCTGGCGCCCTATAAATTACTCATTATATTTCATGGATTCTGAAAAGATATTTACTGAATAAATGGATGAAAGAGAAAGTGTTAGTCACTCAGTCCTGTCCAACTCTTTGCAACCTCATAGACTGCAGCCTGCCAGGCTCATCTGTCCATGGGATTCTCCAGGCAAGAATACTGGAGTGGGTAACTATTCCCTTCTCCAGGGGATCTTCCTGAACCAGGAATTGAACCTGGGTCTCCTGCATTGCTGGCAGATTCTTTTACCATCTGAGTCACCAGGGAAGCCCATTCCCAAATACCTATTTAAAACATCTAGGGAAGAAAAATAAAAGTATAACTGAAAAAATAAAGCTATAAGTGGAAAAAATAAAACTAAGTGGAAAAAGTAAAAATATAAGTGAAAAAATTTAGATGAGGGAGAAAACTAACCAATCATTTATCTACTGATAGATTAGAATCTGAATTCACATACATAAAATAATATAATGTGTATTTCTGCAGGCTTTGCCAACTGTGATTATCATTAAAACAGAATTGATCAGTTTACAAATTCCATCTCCCACTTGCTCTCACAAATCTTCAAAACCCTTCAAAATCGAATCTAGTCGTTCCTGGGGATGACTTGAACAGTTGTCACCAGAGCTTGCAAACAAATTCTTAGGCTACAGTGGTTGTATGATATCAGTGAGGTTCTTCCTCTTGTCTCCTTCCTCAGTGTTTGCTTCCTGATAAGCCAGCTCAGAGTGCCACAGTCTTGTCCCTTCTTCAGGGCCCACCGCCCAGAGCATCTGTCATGTGAGAAACTCCATAAGCCCTCCTGATGCCAGAGGAGAGCTCTTACTTCATCAAGCTTACGTTGCATTTTGCACACGTCAGTAGAAGTTCCTCTCCTTGACTGTATCACCAGAGCATTGATGCAGAACTCAGTTGTGTTCTACAGCAAGGGTCTCCAACCTCCAGATCTAATGCCCGATGAACTGAGGTGGAGCTGATGTAAAAATAATAGAAATAAAGTGCGAAATAAATGTAATGTGCTTGAATCATCCTGAAAGCATCCCCCATCCATGGAAAGATGGTCTCCTTCAAAACTGGTTCTTGGTACCAAAAAGGCTGGGGAGTCCTACTCTAGAGCCTGCAGGAAAGCATGACGATGTGCAGACAGCTTGATTATCTTACACCTGCACTTTGTCTCCTACGAGGTTCAACCAGGATCCGCTACTGCTGGTCCAGGGAGCTCAGACAATCCTCTCGATATTTCACTTCGTCCTATAGGCTCTTTTCCCATCATTCAACTAGACGACAGGACTCTGCTTGTCTCTCTAGTTGTCAATCAAATCCAAACATAACTGAGTCCCAGTGGTGGGTTCGGCTCAGGCTCAAGCTGCAACCACTACTACATCATTTTTTAAACCTTTACATTATTTTAGAAACTTGATCAGGTATTTTTTGGTATAGTTTGGTGCTGAGAGAGGGAAAACATGTTATATTCTGCCAAATATAATTTGAGAATGTCAGCTTAAACCTTCTTTATCCCCCAAATACACCAGTCAAATCAGATTAGGGTGATGGTGATGAGGCAGCTTATTAAAACAAGAACATGCCAACCTCATAGAGATGGAATGTTTTTCATTGGTAAATAAACAAAAATGTATGTGTGTGTATGTATTTCTATGACTGACAAATTTAAGGAAAAGGGACAGACCAGTGATTAAGAAATAAGCTCAGTGACAAAGACATACAAAGCAAGACAGAGATGAAGAGAATATCATTATTAGGACTTACCTGGTGGTCCAGTGCTTAAGACTCCACACGTCCAATGCAGCAGTTGTGGGTTCAATCCCTAGTCTGAGAGCTCAGATCCCACATTCCGTATGTGGCACAGCCAAAAACAGAGAGAGGACATCATTATTTTTATTTTTTAACCAACTAATACATATTGATTTCTCATTACACCCAGTTCAGTTCAGTCGCTCAGTCGAGTCTGACTCTGCGACCCCATGAAACGCAGCACACCAGGCCTCCCCATCCATCACCAACTCCCAGAGTCCACCCAAACCCATGTCCATCAAGTCGGTCATGCCATCCAACCATCTCATCCTCTGTCGTCCCCTTCTCTTCCTGCCTTCAATCTCCCCCAGCATCAGGGTCTCTTCCAATGAGTCAACTCTTCACATCAGGTGGCCAGAGTAATGGAGTTTCAGCTTCAACATCAGTCCTTCCAATGAACACCCAGGACTGATCTCCTTTAAGATGGACAGGTTGGATCTCCTTGCAGTCCAAGGGACTCCCAAGAGTCTTCTCCAACACCACACTTCAAAAACATCAATTCTTTGGCGCTCAGCTTTCTTCACAGTCCAAATTTCACATCCATACATAACCACTGGAAAAACCATAGCCTTGACTAGACGGACCTTTGTTGGCAAAGTAATGTCTCTGCTTTTTAATATGCTATCCAGGTTGGTCATAACTTTCCTTCCAAGGAGTAAGCGTCTTTTAATTTCATATCTGCAATCACCATCTGCAGTGATTTTGGAGCCCAGAAAAATAAAGTCATCCACTGTTTCCACTGTTTCCCCATCCATTTGCCATGAAGTGATGGGACTGGATGCCATGATCTTAGTTTTCTGAATCATTGAGCTTTAAGTCAACTTTTTCACTCTCCTTTTTCACTTTCATCAAGAAGCTCTTTAGTTCTTCTTCACTTTCTGCCCTAAGGGTGGTGTCATCTGCATATCTGAGGTTATTGATATTTTTCCCAGCAATCTTGATTCCAGCTTGTGCTTCTTCCAGCCCAGCATTTCCCATGATGTACTCTGCATATAAGTTAAATAAGCAGGGTGACAATATACAGCCTTGACGTACTCCTTTTCCTGCTTGGAACCAGTCTGTTGTTCCATGTCCAGTTCTAACTGTTGCTTCCTGTCCTACATACAGGTTTCTCAAGAGGCAGGTCAGGTGGTCTGGTATTCCCATCTCCTTCAGAATTTTCCACAGTTTTTTGTGATCCACAAAGTCAACGGCTTTGGCATAGTCAATAAAGCAGAAATAGATGTTTTTCTGGCACTCTCTTGCTTTTTCGATGATTCAGCGGATGTTGACAATTTGATCTCTGGTTCCTCTGCCTTTTCTAAAACGAGCTTGAACATCTGGAAGTTCATGGTTCATGTATTGCTGAAGCCTGGCTTGGAGAATTTTAAGCATCACTTTACTAGCGTGTGAGATGGGTGCAGTAGTGTGATAGTTTGAGCGTTCTTTGGCATTGCCTTTCTTTGGTATTGGAATGAAAACTGATGTTTTCCAGTCCTGTGGCCACTGCCGAGTTTTCCAAATTTGCTGGCATATTGAGTGCAGCACTTTCACAGCATCATCTTTTAGGATTTGAAATAGCTCAACTGGAATTCCATCACCTCCACTAGCTTTGTTCGTAGTGATGGTTCCTAAGGCCCACTTGACTTCACATTCCAGGATGTCTGGCTCTAGGTGAGTGATCACACCATCGTGATTATCTGGGTTGTGAAGATCTTTTTTTTTTTTTTTGTACATTACACCCAAGGCACCAGGAATACAAAAAAAAAAATACAGCATGCCATGTAACTTAACAATTGCCCTTCAGCAGAACATATTTATAATAAAGTAATGGGAAAGTTACATTTGAGGGACCTCAGACAGAGTGATTGAATTTTCCCAAGGTGGTCAGAGATAAATTCATTCAAGATGCATCAATGATATTGTGGTTATATGAACATAGGCTCCTGGGCTCAGGTTTCACTGTATTACTTATTACCTAACTTCAGATTCCTCATCTGTAAAACAGAGATAACAAAACTGCCTTATCTCAGACTGTTGTGAAGGTTATATGACCTACTACAAGT
Source organism: Dama dama (assembly GCF_033118175.1). Taxonomy (NCBI): domain Eukaryota; kingdom Metazoa; phylum Chordata; class Mammalia; order Artiodactyla; family Cervidae; genus Dama; species Dama dama. The sequence continues at coordinate 19,485,660 of NC_083682.1, read as the reverse complement.
AGAAGATTTAAAAGAGTGCCTGACAATTTTTAAGTGCTCTGTAAATGGTAACTATATATACTCCCTTCTCTGTGTTTATTTCTTCTGTGTACTGTTATGTACCCAGTCGATCCTAAAGGAAATCAACCCTGAATATTCATTGGAAGGACTGATGCTGAAGTTGAAGCTCCAATACTTCAGCCACCCGATGCAAAGAGCCAATTCACTGGAAAAGACCCTGATGCAGGGAAAAATTGAAGGCAGGAGGAGAAGGAGGCAACAGAGAATGTGATGGTTGGATGGCATCATCAACTTAATGGACATGAGTTTGAGCGAACTCTGGATGATGGTTGAGGACAGGGAAGCCTGGCATGCTGCAGTCCATGGGATCACAAAGAGTCTTGCACGACTTTGTGACTGAAAAACAAAGCAGTGTGAGGAGACAAAAGAATTAAAGAAATATAGAAACCTTGCACTTTGGTATTCATTATTCTAGATGCCATTAAGAACATTTGTGACTCATGAGAAGAGGTCAAAATGTCACCGTTAACAAGACTTTGGAAGAAGTTGATTCCTACCTTTGTGAATGACTTCGAGGGGTTCCTGATTTCAGTAGAGGAAGTAACTGAAGAATGTGGTGGAAATATCGATAGAACTAGAAATAGAATTGGAGCCTGAAGGTGTGACTGAATTGCTGCAATTTTATGATAAAATGTTCACGGATACAGTTATTTCTTGTATGAGCAAAGAAAGTGGTTTCTTGAGATGGAACGTACTCCTGGTGAAGATACTGTGAAGATTGTTGAAGTGACAATAAAGGATTTAGAATATTATGTAAACTTAGTAGATAAAGCAGGGGCAGGCTTTGAGAGGACTCACTCCAATTTTAAAAGACACTCTATCGTAGGTAAAATGCTATCAAACAGTACTGCAAGCTACAGAGAAGTTATTTGTAAAAGGAAAAGTCAATCAATGTAGCAAAATTCACTGTTGTCTTTTTTAAGAAATTGCCAGCCTTCAGCAACCACTACTCTGATTAGCCAGCAGTCATCAGCATGAAGGCAAGACCTTCCACATTTTTAGCAGTTAAGAATTTTTAATAAACATATATACATTTTTGAGACATAATGCTATTGCACACTTGATAGACTACAGAATATTGTAAATATTAACTTTTATATGCACTGGGAAGCCAAAAAAATCCATGTGATTTGCTATATTGTGATGTTCTGGGACCAAACCCGTGACATCTGTGAGGTGTGCCTCTGATGAAGTGTGTGTATAACATACAAGACACAGTTCTAAGTGTTTTACGTATGGTTTCCTTTTCAATTCTCATGACAACTCTGTGAGGTAAATGCTATTATTATCTCCACTTTATGTTAAAAAATATGTCGCATAGAGAGGTTAAATAATGTCCCTTAAGACATAAAGATGGTTAGTGGTGGAGCCAGAATTCGAAACAAGACATGTTCTTCCCCAGTCTACAATTATTCCTGGAAATTGAGATAATCTTGAAAAAGTAGCACATTAGCTATTAAACACTTCCTTATGAGTTGGTGTAACCCAGACTTACAGAGCCCTGGGATCTCGGATAAGAGAGAGGTTAAAAGAGCAAAGTAAGTAAAAACTTGAAGGATTGCATACAAAATTTCTGTTATATTTTGAGAAAAGGACTGCGAGGGCAGTAAGAATTTCTTTATCAATGGTTACACACAGACCACAAAATTTTTAACAACTAAATACATGATCAAGTGGTTTCAATGTACTTTTTCTCTCCATAAACACAGATGTTCATCAGACACCAGTGGAATCTGAAATGGAATGAAAACAGTGAAACGAAACATCAAAGGCAAGAATTTGCATCCCATTGCTGGGGGGAATGTAAAATGGTACAGATCATTGGGAAAACTATTTGACAGTTTCTTGAACAGTTAAACATAGTTAACTTATAACTCAGCAATTGTACTCTAGGTATCTACACAAGAGAAATAGAATCTTATGTCCAAATGAAGATTTGTTCACAAATGTTCCCAGCAGCATTATTCCTAATTGCCCAAACCAGAAAAGAACCCCATTGTCCATCAACTGGTGAGTGAATAAGCAATTTTTGATATGTCCACACAATGGAATAGTACTAGGCAACAAAAAGAAATGAAATCTTGATATATTGTGTGATTTGATTTTTAGGAAATTTGTACAAAAGACAAAGCTAGAGTGCAGAAGGTAAGATTTTTAAGTGACGAAATAGTCTAAAATTGGATTATGGTAATGGTTGCATGACTGTATAAATTTACTGAAACCACTAATTGCTCTCTTAAAGGGGGTGAATTTTATGGTATGTGTGTAAATAATGACTTCCCTGGTGCCTCAGTTGGTAAAGAATCCATCTACAATGCAGGAGATCACCTGTAAGGCAGGAGATCTGAGTTCGATTCCTGGGTCAGGAAGATCCCTTGGAGGAGGAAGTGGCAACCCACTCCAATGTTCTTGACTAGAAAATGCCATGGACACAGGACCCTAGTGGGCTACAAACAGGCCATGGGGTCACAAGAGTCGAACACAAAGCTGCTTACAAAGTATTTAAGCCTTCCTCTAGATTTGCTAAACCAGTGTTCCCTCATGCCTTATTTTCAGTTGTGGAAAAATATACATAATATGGAATTGACCATTTTAACCATTTTTAAGTGTACAAATCAATGGCATTTATTAATAGTATGTCCATATTGGCATGCAAGCATCACCACCATCCTCCTCCAGAAGATTTTCGTCATCTTCTGCTGAAACTCTCTACCCATTAAATAAGAACTCAGAATTTTCTCCTCCTCCCACGGCAACCACCACTCCCCTTCGGTCTCTGTGAATTTGGCTACCCTTGGTACTTCAAGAGCTTAGTCGCTTCAGTTGTGTCCAACTCTCTGCAACCCTATGGATCGTGGCCTGCCAGGCTCCTCTGTCCATGGGATTCTCCAGGCAAAACTACTGGAGTGGATTGCCATTTCCTACTCCAAGTACTTCAAGTAACTGGAATTATATATCTGTCCTTTGGTTTCTGGCTTATTTCACTTAGCATAATGTCTTCAGGGTTCATCTCTGCTGTAGCATGTCAGAATTTCTTTCTTTAAAGGAGTGCATTTTCTTTCTATTGTATGTATATATTATGTTTTGTTTATCCACTTCTCCATAGGCGGATAGTTAGCTTGTTTCCTCCTTTTCAATATTGTGAATTAAGCTTCTATGACTGTTGGTGTATCTTTGTGCTGTTTTTAAAACATGTATTGCTTTTTTAGGGCTTCACCTGTGGCTCAGCAGTAAAGAATCCACCTGCAATGCAGGAGATGCAGGAGACATGGGTTTGATCCCTGGGTCTGGAAGATCTCTTGGAGTAGGAAATGGCAACCCACTCCAGTATTCTTGCCAGGAAAATCCCATGGATGGAGGAGCCTGGCAGCCTACAGACCATGGGGTGCAAAGAGTCAGACATGACTGAGCAACCGAACACACACACGTTGCTTTTTGTGGGAGAAGGGGACCCATGGCTTTCATTATATTTTCAAAGTCTGTGATCCAAATGCAGGCCATGTGGCTGACCAAATAACACATAAACAAAATCCTCATGACTTTATTTCCCTGAGTGCAGATGAGTCTAGCAATTTAGAATGGAAAATATACTTGCTAGATTTAAGCCGACAACACAGAGATAACGACTATTATCTTATTAACCCTTCCTTATGTACCCAGCTATGTACCAAGCACTTTTTAATTCATTAGAGCATCTAGCCCTTAGAAGACACTTCAGATCTAAGCTTGTGAAGCAGTGGGAAGCAAGTAATTTACTCAAAGTCAGCAGAGCATTTTTATTTACTAAGATTTTAATCTGACCCAAAGGCTCATAACCACCTGACTACCCTGCCTTTGGAGAGAAACTTCCTTGACTCATTTGAGGGGTATGAAGATGGTTATAAGTTGGCACTGATTTTAGGAAAGACTGGTGCTTTGATTCAAAAAACAAAGCAAATCTCTGTCACACTTTGGAGTATAATTAGCAGAATCTGATAGCTAGAAGGAAGGCTTACAACTCTAGCAGTGATTATGTTTTAGATCTGATTTGGGACTTACTTATGCAAAAGTTAAGCCATTTGGCGTCAAGCCAATTCTATTTAAACTAAATCTTCAACGTCCTTGTATTTCCTCTCCCACATCTGCAGCAGAGAGGAAAGGCCACTTTACCATAGCAACAAAGCCTAAAAGGTTTTGTCCAGACTCTTTTTCAGGAATCCTCTCAGTGGATCCTGGGCAGGTGTCGGGAGAAGAGGTGTGTGTATTTCTATCCCTAATTCAAAGCAGACTTTCCCAGCAAAAAGTTTACAATAGGCTGGAAGCAAAGCAGCAGGGTCTTTACAGACGGAGACTGTATTCAGATGCAAATAAAATTCTTCTAGGGTTAGTTGGTGTTCCTAGCTCTGACTGACAGTAACTCCTTCACCTGGGTTTCCACATAATTTCCTCAACTGCAGTTTAGTGAATTTCCTATTAAAATGTAGACACCTGCCTATTTTTTTTCTGGAGCTTTGTTCTCAGAGCATTAGTTTCCATTAATACGGACTCTGGGGATGAATACCAAGAAGGGGAGAAACCACTGAAGTTTGAGACAATCTTGCTGGCCACAGATCTGATCAAAAGTGTCAGTCTGGGGAGTAAAACAGAGCAGGTGATGAATAGATATATGATTTATAAATGTGGCTCACCGTGGCCTGCCAGAATTGTTCTGTATTTGCATGGCATTATACTAAAGCATGCCTGCTGAGTTTAAAACTTGTGACATCCCAACAAGAGGCTATATTCTGATTTTCTCAGGGTATATGGCCAGGAGTGGGATTGCTGGGTCATATGGTAGTTCTATTTTTAGCTCTTTTGAGGAACCTCCATACTGTTCTCTATGCTGGCTGTATCAAATTACATTTCCATCAATGGTACTAGAGGGTTCCCTTTTCTCCAGACCTGCTCCAGCACTTTTTGTTTGTAGATTTTGTGATGTTGGCTGTGCTGACTGGCCTGAGGTGACAGCTCACTGCAGTTTTAATTTGCATTTCTGTAATGTGATGTGGTACATTGTGGTTTCCTGTGCCTCTTGGCCAGGCGGGTAGACCTAGGGTCTGTCATACAGAGTGAAGTAAGTCAGAAAGAGAAAAACAAACACCGTCTATTAAGGCATACATGTGGAATCTAGAAAAATGGTACAGATAGACTTATTTCCAGGGCAGGAATAGAGATGCAGCTGTAGGGAACAGACATGGGGAAACGGGGGGGAAGGAGAGAGTGGGAGGAATGGGCAGACTAGGTTTGACATATACACTACCGTGTGTAAAAGCGCTATCAGTAGTTAGTAGGAACCTGCAGGATAGCACAGGGGGCTCAGCTCGGTGCTCTGTGATGACCTAGAAGGGTGGGATGGGGGTAGGGGGTCCGAGAGGGAGGGGCCATACGCATACACGCTGGTGATTCAAGTTGTTACACAGCAGAAACGAGCACAACATTGCAAAGCAATTATACTCCAATTAAAAAAAAAAAAAAAGAAGAAGAAGAAGCGATATTCTGCAAAGGAAAGGGCTGTGTTTCCATCATCTCCACGTCCCAGCCATCCCCAAACACCCAAGCTGTATTTTTGGCATGAATACTTCAAAGGTATTTCTGTTTACATCTTACTGCGTCATCAGGAGTAGCATAAGATTTAAATTCCCCACTTTTAGTGATTTAGAATTGGTAAGTAGTATTTCCCCCCCTCCCCCCGCCATGTCTAATGGCAAAGGCAAAAATATCTTTAGAGGGTAGCTTTAAAAAAATAATAATTTTATTTATTTATTTATTTTTGGCTGTTGCTGCTTGGGTTTTCTCTCATTGCAGCGAGCAGGGGCTACTCTCTAGCTGTGATGCACAGGCTTCTCGTTGCGACGGTTTCTCCTGTTGTTCAGCACGGGCTCTAAGGCACAGGCTTCAGTAATTGCAGTTCCTGGGCTCTAGAGCAATAGCTGTGGCACACAGGCTTAAGTTGCTCCAAGGCATGAGGGATCTTCCTAGATCAGGATCAAACCCACGTCTCCCACACAGGCAGGCGGACTCTTTACCCCTGAGCTACTAGCGAAGTCCCAAGAGGGTGACTTTGTGTTGCCAAGGTCTGTGCTTCTCACAGACCCATGGGGTTGTTAACAGAAACTTATCGCTTTGATCCTAGACTTAATAAAGAGGATTGGGATGGACGTTCCCAAAGAGGAAAGGGATGTAAACTTGCGCTATTGGTGGAAGGGAGGACTTGTCAGAGGTGGTGTTCTGCTTATTGGGGCGATCAGGCTGTGGAATGTAAGGTGGCGAACCCCTGTGCTTCCCTGGCACACCTCCTGGACGTGCCAGGACCCCAGTTTGTAGACGGTTCCCTGGAGCTTGTGGAGACTGGGCACTGAGCATCATGTCCTTGACAGCCTGGTGAGAATCCATGTAATGAACTTGACTGTGACCAGCATCTCTGTGTACCCAGTGATCTTGAAGAGCTCTGACCGCTTCACAAGGGCATCATGTGGCAGAAAGGTGATGACTGGAACGAGCATGGATTAACAGCCATGTGCTTCCTTGCTCACCCCCACCTGGACTGCATAATCCCCGAACCTTTGTACCATCATGGAAAGAAGAAAGAGCCACCAAAACGATTTGCGTTGACATCTTAAGGAAGGACCTTGGTGAGTGGGGCCTTGGGACCAGGTTTGATTTGATTTTGGCAGGGATGGAGAGCATGACTATCACAGCGAACATTTTACGCTGCTTATTGTGCATGCCTGCGTGCATGTTAAGGTGCTTCAGTCATATCTGACTCTTTGCATCCCCCTGGACTATGTAGCCCGCCAGGCTCCTCTGTCCATGGGATTCTCCAGATAGGAATATTGGAGTGAGTTGCTATGCCCTCCTCCAAGGGAACCTTCTCACAATGCTTACTATTTGCTAGTATTTGTTCCAAGAACTTATACTTACTAACAAAATGAATACTTACACTTTACATATGAGGAAACTGAAGTACAGAGGGCTTAAGTAACCCATCCGAGAGAGGGGAGCTAACAAGCGCAGGAGCAGGGTATGGAACCCAAGCAGCAAAGCTTCCACATCTCTTCCTCCCATTTATTTGAGGCCAGATTTACATCCATTAGAAGATTAAGGAAAAGAAAGGATGTAGGAATGTTGGTAAAGACCCCCTTCCCTCTACCACAAACCTTTTTTCAGGGAATATGCTGATGATTTCCTTGATTTGCCCTAGGATAATATTCGGAACAATGCTCAGTTTGATAAATATATACTTCGTTGGATAAGGTGTAACAGATTCGTTGCTGCACCACTTAGGGCAAGAAGGAGCAACTTGGAGACACAGAAGGATCAGGTCTTTACTTCTCCTCCCTTGACCCCACATCCCTTATCTTATTCCTGAGTCTCTCATCTGCACTCTCCCAGTGTAGACAGCAGAGGATGACAAGTAGGTGTAACCCAATACTACACGTGTCTATGCCCAGTAAATTCTGAAAACCACGCATGTCTTGCAAATAGGGTTTTACCTTGAGGGATCAGAGCGTGTCTGGGTCTCTGTCCTTTTTCTCCCTTCAGGCAGTACATGCATATGTCCTCCTCCTAGTCTTTCTCCCCAGATTTCCTGAGTAGCAGCCAGTGAGCCCCCAGACAACTCAGCCATTTCAAACACCCTCCTGTTCGCTAGCAAACAGCTTTGCGCTCAAGCAAACAGCACAGTCTGGGAGGTTTGTGGTGCTCGTGGATTGCCACTGGACCCTGTCCAAGCCCCAGAAGCCTGTGCCCAGGCGAGGTCTAATGGGACCTGCTTCCAAGCAGCACGTGATTTATCACACCTGAGCTTGCTTGGAACTAGAGAGGCATTCCTTGATTCATTTCTCCCATCTTGTGATTTCCACCCTATTGCTAAGCTCAGATCATGGGATCTAACTAAAAGAAGAGTTGATGCCAAATATCACTAGCTGATACAAACTAGATAAAACAGATTAAAAAAACAAAGTCCTACGTGCACGCATGCACAGTTGTCTCTGACTCTTTGCCATCTCATGGACTGTAGCCCGCTAAACTCCTCTGTCTAAGGAATTTCCCAGGCAAGAATACTGGAGTGGGTAGCCAGTCCCTCTTCCAGGGGATCTTCTTGACCCAGGGATCAAATCCTCATCTCCCGTGTCTCCGGCACTGACAGGCAGATTTTTTGCCAAGCGCCACCTGGGAAGTACCTAACTGTATAGGATATACAAATACTGTATAGCATATAGCATAGAGAACTATACTCAAGATCTGATAGTAAGCTATAAAGTTTAAAAAAAAAAGAGTTGATGACAATAGACAGTGTTTTCTCCAAACAGCTCTCTTTTCTCTCCTCTATCTTGCCATAGTCTAATTAGCAGAATGTTTATTTCCAATCTGAATGGGAACTTAAATTTGTTTTCCTAATAATTGAGGAATTATTACATGGAAGATACTTGCTCTCACTCCATGGATAGATCTGAATCTTTTAAATTGCATTATGCCTTCAGAGTTTCCTTTTTTTTCCCCCTCTGCTCATCCTTAAAGATGGTGGAGTTTATGTCCTAAAGAAGACAACAGTCCATTAAAAACAGATTAGAATTTGAGATAATGATGCATACAGATCAGGTACAAAGAACGTACAAAGTGAAGTAAGTATGTACAAAGTTAATAAAACCCAGATAATGGGGAAAGGAAGGAACAGAGCATCAGGAGTGGAGGAGAAGATGTTAGATAAGGTCAAGAAAGGACTCTAGAGGGAATCCTGAGAAGAATCTGCTACAGAGAAGAATGTAGCTGTGCAACGACTAGGTCTGAATATACCAGCCAGAACAGCAAAAGTACAAAGGCTGCAAGGTGGGCATAGATTTGGCATATTCAAGAAAATCCAGAAGCCTGTTGTTGCTAAAATGTTTAAAAGGGGAAAAAACTAGTAGGTGGTAACAGGTGATGGGCAGGTCATAGAGTGTCTTCTACGCCCTGGTGAGGAATTTGCCTTTAAGGCATAAAGGGGAGCCACTGAAGGATTTTATGAAGGAAAGAAACATGTATGATATATTTTTTTTAATGAGTATTTTTCAAAAAGTAGCCATTCTGCTGCGTGTAGAAAGGTCTGTAGGTAATCCCTAGCAGCGTCAGGTGGACCAGAGAGAGCTAGCTGAGACAGAGCAACCTGGACTAAGATCTTAGGGGTGCTGATTTGTTGGAGACATAACACACTCCGAAGAGAGAGCTGACAGCACTTGCTGACGGATTAGATTCAGAGAATCAGAGAAAGTTGTTGGCCTGAATTGTAGGGAGAATGGAGCTTCCCTGGAGGCTCAGCAGTGAAGAATCTGCCTGTAATGCAGGAGACACAGGAGATTCAGGTTCAGTCCCTGGGTCAGGAAGATTCCCTGGAAAAGGAAATGGCAACCCACTCCAGTCTTCTTGCCTGGAGAATTCCATGGGCAGAGGAGCCTGGTGGGCTGCAATCCATGGGGCCACAAAGAGCTGGACACAGAGCATGCACACACAGAGGGAGGATAAGGGTAACATTTCTGGATTTGGAAACCATAGCGCAATAAACAAGAGAAAAAAAAGAAAAATTTGTTTTTATTAGATTGGTTTGATATGCCTATTGGACAGCCAAATGGAGATGTCAAGGAGGTGATTTAATTTCCAATTCTGAATTCACGAGAGCACTTAGGGCTAGAAATGTCATTCTGGGATCCATCACGATAGAGATGGTTTAAAAGTCAGGCTGTGGAGGGAAAGAGCAAATGCATACAAAGAGCAGTGGAACTGGAGACTGATCTGGAGCGGCCCAGCAGTGAGAAGCCAGAGAAGTAAAATCAGGAAGAAATGGATAGCTGTCTAGGAATAAATCCAGGGAAGTAGTGTGTTTCTGAAGTCAAATGAAAATAATTCTTTAAGGCTAGGTGGTCCCATGTCAAATGCTGTATAAAAATCAAGAAAGAGGAAGAGAGAGAATTGATCATTGGATTTGGTGAGATGAGTGTCTTTAGTGACATTGACAAAAACAGTTTCAATACAGTTATGGGAAGAAACCTTGATTAGAACGGGTTAATGGGTAGAGATATTTTAAGAAAATGGTGGGTATAAGTAGGAACAAATCATCTGAAGGTTTTTGATGTGATGTAGGGAGAGAAATCAGAGAAGGCAATGGCACCCCACTCCAGTCCTCCTGCCTGGAAATCCCATGAACGGCGGAGCCTGGTGGGCTGCAGTCCATGGGGTCTCAAACAGTCGGACACGACTGAGCGACTTCACTTTCACTTTTCACTTTCATGCTTTGGAGAAGGAAATGGCAACCCACTCCAGTGTTCTTGCCTGGAGAATCCCAGGGGCAGGGGAGCCTGGTTGGCTGCCGTCTATGGGGTCGCACAGAGTCGGATGCGACTGAAGCAACTTGAAGCAGCAGGGAGAGAAATGAAGCAGGATGGGGTTGTAGGCTTGACTAGGAGTAGAGTGATGTCTTATTTTTGTTTTTGAGATGGAAACTATTAAGGTTGCGTGGTGATGGAAAAAATAATTCAGAGGAGAGGAAAAATGTAGGCTGTTAATTTGGGGAGCATATTTCTTCGAAAAGCAAGAGTGGGTGGTATCCTGTATGTAAGTGGAGAGAGTGTTAGAGGGAAGAACTGATTCCAAGAACAGAGCCAAGGAATAAAAGCCAGGAGAAACCACTCCATTTGAGAACCTAACCTCTATCACATTATTCAAGCTCACACTTGAAGAAAGTCATCAAAGAACTGTTTTTGTATGAACATACTTCCGAAGGAACCTTAGACCTTCAGCAATTTATTTCCCTAGACTAGCCCTGGGGAAACTATGGAACTGGTAAAATTAATCTCTCTGCACCACTCACACCCTTAGCCTTCTACTTTGAACAGCTGGTGCCTTCCTAAGTGTTGCCTGACTCTCCAGCAGCTGTCCAGCCTTCCTTGAAGGTTTTTGAACTTAGCTTTCCAAACCCCATTTCCTTCAAGACTGACTTACACTATTCCCCATTCCTGAACTCTCTGATAATCAGGGATAATAACCACATAGCTAAAATCTACTATAATTCTTACTCTGTTTCAAGTATCTTACTGGGTGTTTTACATCTTTATATGCATTCTTAGTGTTATCTGTTACAAGGTAGAACTTATCATTAGCCTCCTTTTACAAGTGGGACAAACGTGATATTCCTTTACATAACTGTGTGTAGTTGAAGATCATTTATTCTAATCGTTGTTCATATCCCATCCTATGAATGTACCATAATTTCTCTCTAAATTCTGCTGTTGATGAGCAATTGGTGGTTTCCTTTTTGAAATCAGTGTAGATGGTATTGCTATGAACATGATAGTACATATTTTTGATAAACAGCCATATGCATTTGTTTTGGGTGTTTACAGAGGAGTAGAATTTCTGAAATGCATATGTTTAGCCTAAGTAGTTCCCCTAAAATGCCTGTGTCAACATCTATGAAGTTATTCACTGCAGTGCTACTGTAGAAAAAAGCAAACAACAAAACTAAACCAAATGTCACCACATTGCCTACCTACCAGCAGTAACATCAGAAAACAACTACAAACTATCCCTCCCTCTCTCCCACCTTCCAAATAGTGTGCAAGTTCTGCAATGCAGGAAACCTGGGTTCAGTCCCTGGGTTGGGAAGATCCCCTGGAGAAGGGAATGGCTACCCACTCCAGTATTCTGGCCCGGAAAATCCATGCACTGTATAGTCCATGGGGTCGCAAAGAATCAGACACGACTGAGCAAATTTCACTTTCACTTCTTCTACTGACACCCAGTATTCACAAGCAGGAAAATACGGCATATGGGTCCCAGACAAGCAAACTAGAAGAGAATTCGAATGGAGGCTGAGTGCCAATCCATCATGCCCATCACAAAGCGTGAGGTGTGTGTGCTCCAACACATGGGCAGGTTCTGGGGGAGTTATAAACATCAGTCTTGAGTTTAGAATAGAGCTGGTGTCTGGACTCATACTCTGGGGCCATCGACTAGTGGGAGTATTGGGATTGATTATCTCACCAAAGAAAAGTAGAAGATGGAGAGAGAATACCCGAAATTAGATTTTGGACATCAGCATTTTCAAGGAGCCAGAGAAAATGATCCAGCAAAGGAGACTGAAGAGTATTCTGAGAAATAAGAAAGAGACCTAGGAAAGAAAAAAGAGTATCCAAAAAAAAGACAAACATTTAAGAAGTTCAAATATGGAAGAAGAGCCCCTGGAATTTGCTAACAGCCAAATAGAACATTATGTTTGGAAGACACCTTCTAAGTAATTATCTTCAACTCTTCACTATGGAAATGAGGAAACTGAAGTCCAGGAGGAGTTGAAGTTTGTGCTGTGGGTGAGAGTGTGCCAGGTTGCAAGGATCTGAAAGAATTTGGATTATATTGACATGCTGACCAACTCTTTCACCTCTCTCTTTCACCTCACTTCTTTCACCTCATCCATTTATTCAACAATTAAAAAAAATACAAACAAACAGCAGTTTAGTGGGAGGTTACATAAGACAGTTACATGCGATGGTTCTTTTTGCACCTATCGGAAAGCTTTGCATTATGCCCTTAAGGGTTTGTTTTGTAATTCCTTCTTTGTAAGCTCCTTGAGGGCAGGGAACACTTCTGCTTTATTTCCTGTTGCACCTCCAGCCTTTAGCACACTGCTTAATACATAAAGGCACTCCATAACGATTTCTTCGATAAATGAAGGAAGTGTTGATATTGCAGCTGATTAACCAGAGTTGCAACTGACGTTTCCCTTACCCCAGCTACTTTTTTGCAGTTTTATTAACATTTGTTACTAGAGTCCATGTGATCAGAGCCCCCACCAGTCTAAAATAGCTGTAGCAAAGTGGAGCACCATCTTCTTATCTCCTAAGGCCATAAGAAGGGCCCCATAAAAGTGGAGTTTCATATATTAGTCGTCCCTCTGTTCTGACCACACTGTTACTTTTCCAGCATCTGTTTGCAATCACTAAGGCCACTATTCCCTGCTAGCCGGCAGCCGCTAACTGAACAAAAGGCTGTGGGGTGGTATGTGGTGTAAATTCCTCAACTCCTTGTGCTTTTCATTCAATGAAGCATAACTCAGCCCTTTAAAACAATGCAATTTCCTGATGCTCCATCAGAAATTGTGGGGGCTCTTCTGAACTGCCTAATCATTGCTGCCCCCCTTGAAAACAAAGCGAAACAAGTGTTCAGTTCCAGATGGCTTGCGTGTTGGAGAGTTTAATTTGTTTTCACTTTTCTTTCTGTTTTTGTGGCAAGCGAAGGCCAATGAGGGTGATTCAACCAAACACATCTAGTCTCAGGTCTGGACCTTGTGGGCCTGTCGTGAGCCCTGTTCTCACCATAAAAGTAGCTGAAAGAGTATCCGAACGGGATGAATTCTGGCTCTGAAAGCCACAGACTTTCAGAGTTAGAGACAATCCACAAGACTGTCTGGTGGAGCCTCCTTTTCCCTGTAAAGACTGGAAACAAGCGAGGTGAAGAACGTGCCCACGGTCTTGAGGCTGAGGCTGAACAAAATTTAGCGTCTCTTTGATCTAATGCCTCTTCCTTTCATTTAAAACGGTGTGGATTTTAAGAGAAATATAATCCACATGCTTCTGATTGAGTTACACTCACTGCATCCAAAAATCATTTTGTTCGAGCCTGTCAGGACTCAAGCCACCCTCTGAGCTTCCTCATTTGAGATTTTTGGAAACATGAAATGATATTTTTGCCATGGTAAGGGAAAATCCCTTTGAACTAGGGCTTTGCAGTATGTGTGTGTGTGTGAGAGAGAGAGAGAAAGGGTACCAGCTAAGGAAAAAAGAACAGAAGGAAGAAGATAAGAATTAGCACCTAAATATTATATCTCTCTAAGGTGAAACTATGCATTCTTCCTCCCACTGACCCCTGATAAAGTCTGGCATGAGACGCCATGTTTCCCAGCTCAGTGTGAGGCTGGCAGGACCCTAAGAGTTGGAATGTCTATTCCCGGACACACCTGATCAGGTAACTGGCCATTTGATCGCTGGGCTCTGTTGATGTTGCCACAGCTCCCCTACAGAATCCTCTCCCTCAGAGCCCAGGTTCCCACCTTCATTTCTTCCAAGTTTGCTTCATCATTGCAAACCCTGAGTGGGCTCCAAAGATCCCCAGTTTCCTCTCTCTGTCCTTGTGGAACTTAGAAACAACCAGAGCAGCTAAACTGCATCTGTCCTATTAGAAATAGAACTGGTGGGCAGCCCCTCCCTAGAATACAAAGAGTATGAGCTGAAGCTATGAACTTTATTAGAGACAGTGGAAGCAATGCAGAGGGACCGATCACCAGGAAAGGCAGGCACATGAAGGGACTTAGGTCAGGAGATAAACTGAATCAGGCACGAAGCGGCATCATGGTGACACCAACCCCAGGCTGGCTGCCCCTGTCCCACTGCTGAACTCCCCAGCCCCATATTGCCTGGTGTGAACATTTTCCACTTTCACCAAGTGAAAGTGAAAGTGTTAGTCACTCAGTGGTGTCCGATCCTTTGTGACCCCCACAGACTGTAGCCTGCCAGGCCCCTCTGTCCATGGTATTCTCCAGGCAACAATACTGGAGTGGGTTGCCATTCCCTTCTCCAGGGGACCTTCCCAACCCAGGGATCGAACCTCTGTCTCCCACATTGCAGGCGGATTCTTTACCATCCAAGCCACCAGGAAAGCCCACTATTACCAAGCTATTTAGCAACACCTGGATTGAGAGACCCACTTGCCAAGTGGTGTGTGACCTTAAGACAAAGCAATTGGATTTCTCCATTTCCATCCACACGCTCCGTAGACACTATCGTATTTGGGCTTCTTTTCCTCTTTAAAGTCCTCCTGATTTCACCTGGACACACAACTAAGTGTGGGGAGGAGAAGGGAGAAGTGGGTGAAGTGGTGGGTGCCCAGTTAGAGTGGTACTTCTTTGGAGTTAGTTCTGTTCAGAGAGGGAACTGTGGTTCTCGGGAGTAATTGGAAGAACAAGGACTGTAGCCCAGGGAAAGAGCCCATAGCTAAGTGTGGCCTCACCAAAGCTTAATCTCCATGGAGACGAGATCATCAGTGGAGAGGTCAGCTCTAACGTGGCTTCAGCCGCCAGTTTCAAATGAGGGCATAAGAGAGGCCAAGTGCACAGTAAAGAGGAGAATTCCCAGGGACAACTGGGAAGGGTCTTTGATCTCCCGTTTCTTCACTTCTAGACTCCATTCAGGCCCTCGTCAGGCAGTTTTCTCAACCTGGGCACTACTGACATTTTGGGCCAAATGATTCCATGTTTGGGGGACGGGCCTGCATATTGCGGGATGTTTAGTAGCATCCCTGGCCTCTGTTCAATAGATGCCAGTAGCAAAGCTCTTCAATGTTGTGACAATCAAAAAGGTATCCAGATATTGCCAAATGTACCCTGGGGTGGGGGGTAACATTGCCTGAAGAACCAGTGGCCTGAAAAGTTCATGTGTATTTTATAGGGTCCACCAGTGACCTGCTCCTGCTGCTGCTGCTAAGTCGCTTCAGTGTCCGACTGTGTGTGACCCCACAGACGGCAGCCAACCAGGCTCCCCCGTCCCTGGGATTCTCCAGGCAAGAATACTGGAGTGGGTTGCCATTTCATTCTCCAATGCATGAAAGTGAAAAGTGAAAGTGAAGTTGCTCAGTCTGGAGCAAAAGCTGCAGTCTGCACAATCAGACCAAAACCAAATTATCCTGACTCCTTCCTATCCGCCCATCATGCTGGAAGTTCACCCAGAACCCAGGCACATTCATGCCTGAGCACCCACTCCGCACTCTCCCTTCATAGAAGGGAACAAACTGAAATAGGGAGAAGGGAACAAGAGAGGAAGTGAAGTAAAATAAAAGAGTCTGGGGTAGGGAGAAAGCATGTACTTCTTTTCTCTTTCTCTCTCTCTTAAATAGCTCCTGGGCTTTCTCAAGTAAACCTCCGTCTGAATCTGGTTTTCATTTGCACGCCCCCACAACCGTGAGCTGAGCTTCTTCTCATAGATAATTTGACTTGATTACTTTCTGAAAGGGCAGCAGAGCTGGAGTAGCCCAGCGCTCATTTACTTGTCACTCCCAGCACTGCCTTAATTGGGGTTGAACTGCACCTCCCCCTCCAGGAATGACTCTGAGACAGGATCAAAATTCCCCAGGGATGAGCTGCTAGGGAGCTGGACAGTCCTCTCTGCCCAGTTAGGCAGGCAGGGCCTTGGACAAAATGTTAACACCATTTGACAAAAGAAGGAATGACAGTTTCCCAAAAGGCTGAATATAGGATAAAACTTGGCTTCCCAGGTGGCACAGTGGTAAAGAATCTGCCTGCCAATGCAGGAGATGCAGGAGAAAAGGATTTGATCCCTGGGTTGCAAAGATCCAACCTACTCTGATTATCTTGCCTGGGAAATCCCATGGACAGAGAAGCCTGGCAGGCTAGTCCATGGGGTCACAAAGAGTCAGACATAACTGAGCGACTGAACACGCGAGATAAAACTCTGGGATGGTTAAATATCAAATTGCTGCTTTTGTGAGCATAGGGACCTGGGTCCTACTCTTATTTCATACAGCTCAACCCGTAATATACTGCCCCTTTCTTCTTTTAGACTGAGAATGGATTCTACCATCTCTTTGCTTCATACCTAGGAGGTCACCCCATTCAAGATTCACAACAAATGCTTAATAGTTACTGCCTGATTAGGGCTTCAACATCTTTTAGCTTTAAAAAGATTTTGATGGATCGAGTTGCTAAATTTGTGACAAGGAGTAGAAAAGGGTAGCCAAGAGCTTGGGATTCGGGATCAGACATGTTTTGATTTGAGAATCAGTTTAAACCCTGTGTCTTTAGGTGAGTGATTTGGTCCCCAGGCTTTGATTTTTTTCATCTATAAAGTTCAAATAATAACAATGATTTTGATCTCCTAGAGTTTGTGGAAATAGTGTTGCATACAAAGAGCTTCACACATGGTAAGCACTTGTTAGACACCAGTTGCCATTCCATAATTATAAATATTAATAGTCAAATATGAAATAAGAGACTAATGCAAACATAAAATGGAAGCTAAAACTCTCTCTCCTAAAAATCCCAAAAGAGACTAACAAAGAATAAGAACTACATTCTTGTTCCAGAAAGCTGTGTGTATGTGATTTGTGAAA
Source organism: Dama dama (assembly GCF_033118175.1). Classification (NCBI taxonomy): domain Eukaryota; kingdom Metazoa; phylum Chordata; class Mammalia; order Artiodactyla; family Cervidae; genus Dama; species Dama dama. The sequence continues at coordinate 19,468,434 of NC_083682.1, read as the reverse complement.
GTTTGTATGCCTTTGCATCTATCTCAAGAGTGTGTGTGTGTGTGTGTGTTGTATTTGGGGCATATGTATAGGAGTGGCTTCGTGCATTAGTTTTACACGTTACTCCATTTGACAACTGAAAAGAACCAGTGAAGTTAAGTATTATAGGGAGAAGAAACTCATGGTTGAGACATAGCCAGTCTTTGTCACATTCTGTTGGTTCAAGGTTGTGAAAATTAAGTACAGGAATGTTCCTTTCTTTTTTCCTTCTTTCTGGCAAGTGGAAAGGCCAAAGCTCAGAACTGTTGGAAGTGACAACCCAATTAATCAGGCTCCGTGCTTCAAACTAAGTGTTGAGCCTGCTCATGATTGTGAAATTTTTAAATGACCCCTTTGTCCTCAGCAGCACTAAAGTGAAATTCTTATAGGATCCCTTGCTTCTTGGCACCTGGTATCTGACCAGCAAGAATGTGGGCAAAAGTTATTTTGAAAGAGGCCAACCTGTGTATTTGTTTCCTCTGAAGGAAAACGTAAAAGATGTAATTTTACAGAAACACAGTCGGTTTATCAAACTATGTGCTGCTGGCAGGTAGCTTTCCACAAACAAGAGCAGCCAAGTAGATTTATAAATGTTTACTCCCCCCTTAAGATGGCAGCGGAAAAGAGAAGTTTATTCTTGGACTTCTAGAATGGGGAGCAGTGAGAAATCTTAGAATCCTAGTCAAATCTCCTTCCCTTCCACTTCTCCATATTGTTTACCAGATAATAAAATGGGGAACAAAAAGGTAAAACTACACATCAAAGATAACATAGGCAGATAGAGTTAGAATGAGTACCTTGATCTCTTGGGGCTTCTCAGGTGGCACTAGGAAGGAATCTGCCTACCAACTCCGGAGACTCAGGTTCGATCCCTGGGTCAGGAAGATCCCCTGGAGAAGGAAATGGCAACCCACCCCATTATTCCTGCTGAGAGAGTTCCATGGACAAAACCTGGAGGGCTCCAGTCCATGGGGTCGCAAAGAGTCAGACACACATACACTCATGCACACAAACACACACGCACACACATGCACACACCTTGATCTCTTACTTTCTAACGCGAACTATCTACATCTTTATGGAGCCTGCCACTGCAGACACCTGTGAGGTCTCTTCCTCCATTTACGGTAACTTAAAGCTACATCCCACCTAGCACTTCCAAACACTTTACCCAAGTTTTTCCTCACTACACTACTGCCTAATAGATTGGACAAATACCATTGGCATTTTATGTATGAGGAAGCACAGACTTGCAAACGTTCAGGAGCTTGATCTAAAGTTGCAAAAACCTGAACCTCCTACTCAGGTTTCCAAAGTCCAAATTGATTTTGTTCTAGGATGGGATGAAATTATTTCAAAAGATATATGACAGATAGCAGAGCTGTTAAATAATTTTTCTGAAGTTATACAGCCATCTCAGATTAAATAGCTTTTCCCTGGAACATGAGTGACTGATAATCAAGGTCTTTTATTGCCATTTAAAGAGGATGTCAGCATTGATAACCTGTAACTTGAACACTAAAGAAGGCAAAGTATGGCTGGCCTGCCAATGACTTGCTCAGTGAGTAGTTTTTCTCAGTATATACTTGAGAACCTTGCTGGATACTTGATGTATATTTAAAATTTACCCTATTTGAACTCTGAGTTAAAAAATAACACTAATCCAATTTTTCAGGTGAGGAATGAAAGCTTTGAGAGAACAATAAACTGCTCACATCATATTGCTAATGAGCCAGCATAGAGCATGTGGAAAGTGGCTTGGGATCTCGTAGCTATTAATATTTATGGCCATATATATGTATATAGCATGACTCCAGGCATGGCCTGGGTGCAAGTCAAAAGAGATTCAGGAATCTCAGAATTAAAATCTAGATCTGTCTTACTCTGAATGCCATGCCATTTCTTCTACTGCCAATTTCTCTGCAGTGAAGTTTCCCTGACTTCAAACTTGTCTAAATGGGAATCACAAGGCCCATTTTCCAGGCCTTTGATGATATTCACAGATAAGACATTTTCATGAAATAATAGCTACAACGCTCTTGAGGACATGTTGTCTTGTTACCATTACACACTTTTTAAAATTAATTTTGTTGGAGTGTAGTTGCTTTCCAAGGCTGTGTTAGTTTCGGCTATACTGCCAAATGAATCGGTCACACGTACACATACAGTCACATAAACAAGTTCTCGCTTCTGGACTCCCTTTCTGTCCACGTCACCAGAGAGCGCTGAGCAGAGCTCCCTGCGCTAGACAGTAGGTCCTCATTAGTTATCTGTCCTATGCATGCTCTCAGCAGTGTACATGTGTTGCTCACTCTTGACTTCATTTATTTAACCTCTCTCTAAACTGCATAATGTGCCTTATCTCCCACATGAGTATTACCGTGTTTGAGTAAGTAGAAGTTAAAAACAGCACAATCCTCTGTAGGGTGGTGAACTGGATCCTCAGAGCCCAATTTAGAAGGTAATAAGACGTGCATTCTTTAAACCAAGAAAGGAAGCTCCGTTGTGATTACTTTCAACTGCAGAAAGTGGCTTCCAATCCCAAAGAGCTAACTCAGAAGCAATGTAACTTCCCAGAGGCTCTGATCAGCCTAGCTGCTTTGTTTTCTCCTTGCCACGGGCTCCAGCAGAGCTGGTTTGGGTCAGTGTCTGCTTTGCCTGGGTTCCGTGGTCCTCTTCAACTAATGCCTGGTCCACTGCCTCCTTTCTCTAGCTCCCTCCAGGGCAGTAGCCCCTAGACTGCTTCCCCAGCTGGTCTTCTTAATAGATCTTGAGCACCTGATGGAGAACCCCCAGTGCCCTACTCCATGCTTGGCAAAGTCATCTTGGTGACTCTGCCACAGGGTCTCATGACTGTCCTTTGCAGCATGCTTACTTCCCACATCTCTAGAAACATGAGCAAAGCATCATTCCAAACAGATAGAAGGCAGAATTTCCCAAAGTGGCTACTTTGGATACCAGCTCCTTCTACGGTCACCTTCTCAGTCAGTATTTGAGAAATGCTACATACTCTCCCCCCTGTCTCAGAGACTCACACAGCATAGTAGCATATTAAATGGTATGAGAAATTCTGCAGCAGAGAAATCTGGTTTTATTCAGCCCAGCCATGTCCTTAACTCCTTTGAGCGTGGAAATGTGTTTCGCAGTGAATATTAATTAACATCTTTAGCACTGGTTGTTCATGGAACATATTTTCCAAAAAAATACCAGATGAAGGAATTTCTTGTTTTACCTAACAGCTCTTCTTATTCCCAAATTTCAAATGCACTAAGTTGAAAATGCCCTCAGAGGCAATCAAGCCCCAAATGAACCCTCAATCAAAGCTCCTACATCCTCACATTCTCTTTGCTGGTGCTGTCTCCAGTGTTAGACTTAAAACGTCATTTAGGTCTGTTCTCAAACTTTTAAATTCAAAGAGGTTCTCACTTGATATCTCTGGCTTAAGTCCCATTATTAGTGGGGAAAAAATGAAAGGATGTAATAATATATAACTGAAATGGGAACAGATTGTCTTCTTTATTCTTTTCTGTGTTTTCAGAATTTTCTATAATTACTTTTAAAATAGGGGAAGAAATCCCTCAAATAAAAAGAGGAAAAGAAGGTTCCAGAAAACACTTGCTGATCTCTTTGAAGTACTCATTTTTAACTTCTCCAGTGTCTCCATATATCTTGCTTGTCCCCTTTCAAAGCCAATCCATAAACTTTATGAGTTTCATTGCTTCTTAAAATTTTATTTGCTTTTCATTCCATATAGAAAAATCTGCAGATGTTTTAACTTTGCACACTACTCATGCCATCTGGTGTTCTAAAACTTCATGCAAGTGGGGTCTCCTGACCCACGGGATTATTGTCCTGTAACCAAGCCAACATTGCCCTCAACATGGCCTGCCTCAACTAAAAGCAAGGTCTAGTTTCTCCCTACATCTCATGTCTCATTTGTTATAGTATATGCCTGCTCCTTTTCTGTTGAAAACATAGCTGTGTAATTTGACCTCAAGTGAATTTTTTAAAAGTCAATTCATTACAACATATTTACTTCAGTGGAATATCCCTTGACAAGGGTCTGGATTAAGATAGAATGTTCCAGACCATTCACTGAGTAACCAAGTAACCACATGACCCTTCTAGTAAGAAGTCCAGAAGTTCAATATATTCAACTCTAGGACCCCTCATTCTGTGCTCAGGGTTCCTATAATGCTTACAATTTCTGAAGCTGGGAAGTTACATCAAAGTCAATCCTCTTTTCATGATCTGTTGGCAGCAGCAGAGCACTGGCTTGTGAGCAGACAGTGGTCATGATAACATTAGCAGCATCTTTTCAGGGAAGATCCCCTGGAGAAAGAAATGGCAACCCACTCCAGTATTCTTGCCTGGAGAATCCCATGGAGGGAGGAGCCTGGTAGGCTACAGTCCACAGGGTCACAAAGTGACACGACTGAGCCTCTTCACTTTCACTTTTGCATCTTCAACCAGACGCATGCTACCTCACCGCTATGCCCACAGTTCTGAGTTCTCACTTAATGAAATACCCCCACTTAATGAAGATGCTTTAGCTGAATGGTTAGGCTCTGTACCTAGAAGTCCAGTTTCCACACCTTCAGATGAGTCTCAGATTGGCCAACACCCTTCTGGATGAACATTGCTCAAATCACTGCTCCAGTGTTGGAGAGATAGGTGGGTACAGATATGTAGTTCTGGCTTACCAGAGCAGCAGCCCAGCAACAGAAGTCTGTCTCTGGAGTGAGTACCATGGTAGGAGAACTTGAACTATTACCAATAAATTTCTAGAGGCTCAGGGTAATCTTAAGAGTTAAGAACTCCAAAGGCTTCAGCCTTAGAAGAATCACCACAGTTTCATGAGTTTTACCCACCAGCTTGTGAGGGTGAAGAATTGAGAAAAATCTGCCTTCTTCCCATGTTTTCTTCAGGAGGGAGAGACCAGCAACCATTTTTAAATAAGCCAGGAACATTCTGTTTGCTTTAACAAAAGGCTGCCATCAAGGGAAATTGTTTTATCTGAGCCTAACCACCTTGTACTTTACAAAGAGTCTAACCAACCAAGGGAAAGGGAAATACCTAAGTTCAATCAGCTCCAGGGTTCCACATGGGTGAATAGAAACACCCACTGCATTCCTCTCCAGCTTTCCTGTGTCACTGAAGGAGACTAAGAAACACTGTGAAGATCACAGTAGGGCCACAAGTTCACAAAAAGACTGAGACCTAATCACAGGATTACAGAAAATGTCCCATCCCCACACTTGTTATCATATCAGCAGTATTCCCAAATAATAACAGGTATTGTGAATAAAAAAAGGAAGTACAAGTCTCAGAAGGAATTTAGGAAAAAGTTCCTGGGAAAACTCAAAAATATCAGAGGAAAAAACCAAAAACAAGGATACCATAGAAAAGTTTAGCCTCTGACACCTATAGTCTTAGTTAACAGTTCAGTTCAGTCGCTCAGTCGTGTCCAACTCTTTGTGACCCCATGAATCACAGCATGCCAGGCCTCCCTGTCCATCACAAACTCCCAGAGTTTACTCAAACTCATGTCCATTGAGTCGGTGATGCCATCCAGCCATCTCATCCTCTGTCATCCCCTTCTTCTCCTGCCGCCAATCCCTCCCAGCATCAGGGTCTTTGCCAATGAGTCAACTCTTCGCATGAGGTGGCCAAAGCATTGGAGTTTCAGCTTGAACATCAGTCCGTCCAATGAACACCCAGGACTGATCTCCTTTAGGATGGACTGGTTGGATCTCCTTGCAGTTCAAGGGACTCGCAAGAGTCTTCTCCAACACCACAGTTCAAAAGCATCCATTTTTCGGTGCTCAGCTTTCTTCACATTACAACTTTCACATCCATACGTGACCACTGGAAAAACCACAGCTTTGACTAGACGGACCTTTGTTGGCAAAGTAATGTCTCTGCTTTTTGATATGCTATCTAGGTTGGTCATAAATTTCCTTCCAAGGAGTAGGCGTCTTTTAATTTCATGTCTGCAATCACCATCTGCAGTGATTTTGGAGCCCAGAAAAATAAAGTCTGACACTGCTTCCACTGTTTTCCCATCTATTTCCCATGAAATGATGGGACCAGATGCCATGATCTTAGTTTTCTGAATGTTGAGCTATAAGCCAACTTTTTCACTCTCTTCTTTCACTTTCATCAAGAGGCTTTTTAGTTCTTCCTCACATTCTGCCATAAGGGTTGTGTCATCTGCATATCTGAGGTTATTGGTATTTCTCCCAGCAATCTTGATTCCAGCTTGTGCTTCCTCCAGCCCAGCGTTTCTCATGATGTACTCTGCATATAAGTTAAATAAGCAGGGTGACAATATACAGCCTTGATGTACTCCTTTTCCTATTTGGAACCAGTCTGTTGTTCCATGTCCAGTTCTAACTGTTGCTTCCTGACCTGCATACAGGTTTCTCAAGAGGCAGGTCAGGTGGTCTGGTATTCCCATCTCTTTCAGAACTTTCCACAGTTCATTGTGATCCACACAGTCAAAGGCTTTGGCATAGTCAATAAAGCAGAAATAGATGTTTTTCTGGAACTCTCTTGCTTTTTCGATGATCCAGTGGATGTAGGCAATTTGATCTCTGGTTCCTCTGCCTTTTCTAAAATCAGCTTGAACATCTGGAAGTTCACAGTTCACGTATTGCTGAAGCCTGGCTTGGAGAATTTTGAGCATTACTTTGCTAGCGTGTGAGATGAGTGCAATTTGTGCGGTAGTCTGAGCATTCTTTGGCATTGCCTTTCTTTGGGATTAGAATGAAAACTGACCTTTTCCAGTCCTGTGGCCACTGCTGAGTTTTCCAAATTTGCTGGCATAGTAAGTGCAGCACTTTCACAGCTTTTTAACACAGTGTAATTTCTAGCCCCAGTACATAAAATCTCACAATGAAAGCCTGTCTGCCTCAGTTCCTTTTACATAGTAAGTTACATCAAGTATTTAACCAAAAAAATTGCAAGGCACCCTAAAAGACAAAAAACACAGTTTGAAAAGATAGATCAAGTATCAGAATCAGACACAGATACAGAAGAGATTTAGGTTATCAGAAGGATAACTTAAAATATGATTAATAGGTTAGGGACTCTAAATGAAAAAAGTGACTAAAAAACAACATTCAAGAATAGATGAACAATGTAAAAAGACAAATGGATACTCCAAGAGAGTGCTAAAAGGAAATGCTAGAAATCAAAAACACTGTAACAAAATTGAACATTGCCTTAATAAGTTCATAAGTAGACCAGATATGGGGGCTTCCCTGGTGGCTCATAGGTTAAAGCATCTGCCTGCAATGCGGGAGACCTGGGCTCGATCCCTGGGTTGGGAAGATCCCCTGGAGAAGGAAATGGCAAACCACTCCAGTATTCTTGCCTGGAGAATCCCATGGACGGAGGAGCCTGGTGGGCTACAGTCCATGGGGTCGCAAAGTCTGACACAACTGAGCAACTTCACTTTCACTTTCACTTTCAGACCAGATATGACCTGGGAAAGAATCAGTGAGATTGAAGATATATCAACAGACACTTCCAAAAGTGATAATCAACAAGAAAAACAATTTTAAAGACAATATACAAAAATTACAAGACAATTTAAAATATGCAACATCTGTGTAATAGAAGTACCAGAAGGTGAAGGAAAAAATTAGGAAGTTATAACAGCTGAAAATTTTCCAAAATTAATGATAGATATCAAACTGTAGATGCAGGAAACTCAGAAAATATCAAGCTGGATGAAAGATCCCCCAAAAAAGTGCACTTATGCATACACTATTCAAATTGCACAAACCACAAACAAGGAGAAATCTTCAAAGATAACAGTGTGCATACTTACCTACAGAGAAAGAAGTTTAAACATCTTATTGAACTTTTTGTTAGAAACTGTGCTAGCAAGAAAAGCGTGTGGTGAAATAGTTAAACTGTTTAAAGAATTTAAACTATAGACCTGCCTTTCAGGAATGATTAAAATTTCTTCAGAGAGAAGGAAAAGGATATAGGTCAGAAATTTGAATCTGTACAAACAAAGAGAATTTTAGGAAAGCAAAGGCAAATAAAATCTTTGATTTAACTTATTCATATTAGTCTAATAAATGCTTGCTTAAGTTAATAATAGCAATGAAATAGGGTGACTATGACAAGCAAATAAGTTAAATGAATGACAACAATGTTATAAGGGATGAAAAGAAGGATACTCAGTTGTAAGTAGGAATACTCACTTATAACTCCACTACAAATAAAGTGGACAGTGTTATCAGGATGTGGTAAATAAACCCTTGCTGAGAGAAATTTAAAGCCCAAAATCACTGAAATTAAGAAACCAAAATTTTATGCTAATGAATTGTAAAATTCAACATTCTTAAGATGGCAAAGTCTTTCACTTGATTTATAGACTTGATGCAATCTGTATCAAAATCCCAACAGGATTTCTACAAAAGTTGACAAGCAAAGAACTCAGAATAACCAAAACATTTCTGAAAAAGAATATCAGAATGGCAGAACCTACAATCCTGAATTGCAACCCTTACTATAGAGTCACTGCAATCAAGACAGAGTCATACTGACGTGCTGAATGTGAGCTAAGCCTCTTGGTCGTGTCTGACTCTATGCGACCCCATGGACTGTAGCCCACCAGGCTCCTCTATCCATGTAACTTTCCTGGCAAGAATACTGGAGTGGGTAGCCATTCCCTTCTCCAGGAAATAAATAAATAAAGGCCAATAGTCTATAAGCTATGATGCATGTTTAACAATAAAAGCACATAAATTATCTCAACAATGTGTTTTTTTTTTCAATCAAATTAGTGTGTTTTGCAGAACCGTAAATTAGTTAGGAATGCCTGTAACTCTTTAGCTCTAGTGGGTTTAACTAGAACCCCCCAGGGTCTCATAATAAAATGCAGACTATGGAATCCTGTCACTAGCAGTAGGCCTGGCAGCCTCCCTCTTGATCCTATTTTCTGCTGTACTCCAAGATGCCGTTTTCTTGGGGTTGACTTCTTAAATTATTTCATCAGCTTTTTTAAGAATCAGTAGCTTCCAACAGAGGGCTTCCCAGGTGGCACTAGTGGTAAAGAATCCGCCTGCCAATGCAGGAGACACAAGAGAGTTGGGTTTGATCCCTGGTTCAGGAAGAGCCCCTGGAGAATGGAATCGCTCCCCACTCCAGCACTCTTGCCTGGAGAATTTCATGGACAGAGGAGCCTGGCGGCTACAGTCCACGAGGTCGTAAAGAGTCAGACATGACTGAGCCACTGACATTGATGATACTTACATGGCAAAAGTGAGTACTGAAGAATGATTTGAGGAGTCTGAGGAAATAAGGAAAAAGGGAAATTACAAAATTATTTGGAGTTTAGAAAAGTGGAATTCAAGATTACTCTTAATCATCGTGAATCACATGTTTGTAGTTTGATAAGGTCTGTGTATAGATTTGAGGAACTGATTTGCAACCTGGGGAATGTCCTTCTAAGCTTTTCACTGGGCATTAAAACAACCATATTTAATTGCACATATTTTTTTCTGTGGTTTTTAAGATACACTCAGTCCTGTGAATTTCTGTTGAGAATTCTTCCTGAATGCTCCATTACCAGGATTCTATGCCTCCAGTTTTGTTCTTACTCATCCATCCATCCATCCACCCTTATAACCATTTATGAATTTATTTAGTACTCAATAGATAGTATTGGATTCTGGAACCAGATTTCTTCAGTTCAAATTTTGGCTCCAGTGTTTATAAGCTCTTTGACATTTCACTAGTTACTTGACCTGTCTGTGACCCAGTTTACTCATTTGAAAAATGTTGCTAATTTTGCTTCCCTGATAGAACTGTTATGCAGATTACAAAGAATAATACTTGGAAAATAGTATTTACCATGTAAGCATGAATTTCATTGTAAGCACCTGTACCTACTCTGGTAGATACCCTGTTGAAAGAGACACAGAAGACAGACAGATAACCAACTTCATCATGTTCTTGGGGATCAGTTGTGGTATGAAGAAGTGAACACAGATAAATGTAACAGGTGGAAAGTATGTATCACAAGAGAGTTATTAATAGGGTGATATGTGGTTAGGAGACGGATGATCTCCTAACATGGATGTCCATGATCAAACGACAAGGTGATATGGAAAAGAACAACGTGGCCTCCACCTTCTCCAACCCCAGCTGTCTAAGTGGGTTGCAGAGATCTCCACTGTCCAAAGCACATTTCAAGTGAACAATGGACTGCCTTTCGTGATCAGAATGGTAGAAAGCAAGGTTTTCCACCTTCTAAAGTCAAAGGTCTAACACACGCACACTTGGAAAGGTTGACTAAGAGGCTGGGTTGAGCATACCACTCAGGATTCTAGTAAAGACCCTGTGTGGGGGATCCCAGAGGAGAAGGACAAGTCTCCAGGGTGTCAGCATTCTGAGCCTTTAGCTCTCGGTTTCTCAGACTGAGCTTGCTTTTCCTCCTGTAGGCCTTCTCACAGGTGGCAAATGTTCTCTTTCTTCCTCTCCTCCAGGGCAATTACAATACTGCTCTTCATCCTGGAATCCATCTCTTCCTTGAATTGGATGCTCCTGGACCACTCTGAGTTTTCCTTTCACAACTTCTACCAAATCTTTTGTTAGGAACTTTTTTTTAATGATTTCTTTTAAGTTTTTTTTTTTTTTTTGGAGATGGATCCTTTTTAAAGTCTACATTGCATTTGTTACAGTGTCACATCTATGTTGTTTTCATGCTCTGTTTTTTGGGGTCATGGGACACGTGGGATCTTGCTTCCCTGACCAGAGATCGAACCTACATCCCCTGCATTGGAAGGTGGAGTCTTAACCACTGGAGCACCAGGGGTGTCCCTGTTTGAAATTATTTAATCGCTACTCCTCCCCCTTTGAATATTGAGTACATAAGGGTAGTAATCATCTCCCCTGTTCATTCTCTCTTCAGAGGTCGGTAAATACTTGTTAAATAAATAATATGATGAGTGAGGGCAAGACAAAACAATCCAGCAATGCTCAGTTGTTTAACCTTTCATGCTCGCTGTCTTAAGACTGTTGAAGAATGGTCATTCTGATTATAACAAGGGTGGGAGCAAAGGAGACATGGGACCCAGATTATGCTAACTATAATACCCATATTCCTGTTTCTATCAGAATTCTTCCTCCTAGTTTCCTAAGTAGAGCTGCTGGAGAAAACTCCTTTCTTATTTGATTGTGGAGGGTTAAGAGTATAATCTCAGAGCTGAAAAAAAGATGGAGTAAATCTACCACCTGGGATGGGGGAGTGAGAGGTAGGGAATGCAGAAAGAGGAAGATGGTTCCGATTCCAGGTTTGTTTTTGTGTTTTGTTTTCACTGGAATTTAGTTGCTTTACAATGCTGTGTTAGTTTCTGCTGCTCACAGATTCCAATTTCTAAGAGCTCTGAAAGCTGTTCCGGTTTTCAAATTCATTCCTAACATCCATTTTTTGTCTCAAGCTGGTTTGTGTTGAGTTTCTGTAAAACATGTCTGAAAGAACTCTAAATGTAAGCATACAGCATGACATTGTGTTGCATAAAGATACATAAATGCCAACTATTTGTGTCGCTACAAAGCCAAATCCATGGTGGAGAGAAAAGAACCTTTCAAAACAAATACAGTTTAGTCTGGCTGAAACTGATTTCTTTTTCTTGGCCAAGTGACTTGCAAGATCTTAGTTCCCCAACCAGAGATGAAACACACGCACCCTGCATTGGGATCATGGCATCTTAACCACTGGACCACCAGGGAAGTCCCTGAATCCATTTTTTGAGCTGTTTCATTTACCAAGGTGTTCTGTTTTGTTTTTTAAAAATAACATCTAGTTATCTCAAAAGAGAATCCCCCTACCAAACACTGACTAGTATTTAGATGCCAGATTGAGCATCAATGACCAGGGTAGAGACTACAGACCAGACCTCTGATGGGAGAGATAAAAACAAACTCCACTCATTTTATTCAGGGTACCTAGCATAAGATTTTACACTCTTTATTAATTTGCTACTTATTAAGATAGCATTCTCAAACATTTTTGAGCAGCAATATTGGCATGGCTTCCAACCAGGTACCCTAAGACACTCAAAGAAATGTGAGATCTTTGTTCTACAGTGATCCTCACAATTTAGTTGGGAATAGACCATAAACATGGGGAAATTAAACAGCCATAAAATAAAAACACTAGTTCAACAATACAATTAAAGAAAGAAGACAGAATGTATCACTGCCAAGGAAATAGGACAGACAGCTGTAGGAACTCAGAGATGCCAAGTCCTCTCAAGCTGGACTGGCTAGAAGAAGCGGAGCTTAGAGGCGAGGGAGGCTAGAAGGGGAGCTCTAGATTGACTGTCAAGGAGTACGAGTGGCTGGATGAGTGGTTCCTAGGAGGAAACATAGTAATAGTAATAACAAGCAGTAATGCCTGATAACACCTAACATCTTCAGAATGCTACGCAGGCACTACACTCTGTTGACTGCTTCATATTCATTCTTTTATTCTCACAACCATTGTAAATGGCATATAGAAAGAGCATCTCATTTTATAGACATGAAAATTGAGCATCTCTGGGTTACCCAGTTTTTGAGTGAAATGGTTAGCTTCCAGCCCAGGTCTGAGTGACTCCAGGACACACACCATAGGCTTATGGTCCTGGAGAGAACAGGTTGAAAGCCAGGCAGATCTGAGTATGAATCAGATCTGACAACTCTAAGATCCAGTGGTCATCTTGGCCAAGCAGCTTGATGTGAATGGGCACGTTCCTACCCGCCTCCCAAAGGAGCCAATGGGTACAGTCAGGGATGCTCACAGAAGTGCCTGGTATGCAGTAGGTGCATAATATATGCAGGGCTTTTCCATGTTTGTTCATTGCCAGGTCTCCTACTGATCCTCTTTTAGCCAAACCGACGAGGTTCTTGACTTGAACTCCAGTCTGGGTGGCCAGCCTGAGTTGTCTCTTAGTGCTCCTTCCAGCCTGCTGGGGTTCAGGCTATGCATGGTTATCTGGGTGGAGAGGATGAAATCTCAGAAGACTCATTTCTCAAGGGCTCGCTTCACCCAGGTGGCCCTTCCAACAGTGTGTCTGGGGAATGCCTACAACTTCTTTCTTCTTCCTCCTCCCATCAACACACCAGCACACCCTTTAAAATGTGCTCGGATTCCCCTCCCAGCAGACAGCCTAACAGCCGAGCTAATTAATGATCCGCCTGCCCCTTCGCAGTGTAAATGTGCAGTCCCAGTGGTTTAAAGGAATGGGGGGCAGGGAGCAGGGGAGGGGGGACTTGGGGCTTCTGGGACTTGACCCCCTACACTGTCTGAACTTCAAGAGTCAAAGCAAATCCCGGGGAAAATGGCAGGTTCTGTTCTAACATCAGACCCCAGTCAATACAGCACAATTTCATAGCTCATTATTCCCGTGCCAGGGCACAAGTGGGGAGGGGGTGGGGACAGTGATGGAGGCCTGAGGGAGGGGCCAGGGGAGAATCATATGGAAGCAATTAGTGGAGCCTTCATTCAAAAAAGCATTAAGGTGCTTGTAGCATTGAAGCCCAAGTGACCCCTGGGCTGGGACCATAATTCACCAACACTTAATACCATTTACACTGCAGATGTGCATTTTATACACAAATATCAACTTACCACTTTGAAAAATTAACCTATTGAAGGCTGTCAAATTCTGACGCCCTCGTGGGGGTATTATATATTGTCTGCACAGCCCTCAGTTTCGCCTTTTACCCCCCGAATCAAGGATGCTTGGGTTAATTGGGAAATGAGGTGACTAATGGAGGGTAGAGAACGGTAGAGAAATGAAGACAAGAAGAGATGTGGATTTTCCTACAGAGAATACATTCATTTTATTTTAGTTCAGAAACACATGGTTTGGGGGTAGGGATAACCCTTCCCCCCACAAACACAAGCTATGTATGTAGGAGTTCTAAGTCAGAAAGTCCAGAGTTTATGAGGATGAAGTTAGAATAGAAACATGAAGAGCAAACGTGTCAATAGGTCTAAATTTTGATTTAAGCAAAAATTTGTGATTACAAAGTTGATACATTTGTAATCAGTATAGAAATTCTCTTTGGTTAAATAATTTTTTTTTATTTTCTAAGAGAATGCAATGCCAATAAGAAATTCAATGAGCATCAATTTTCACATATCCAACTGGTATTTAAAAGTATTAAGATCCAGTGTTTTCAAGGTTGCTAGAAATGGGTGCCCTCTGACAATGCAGGTGGAAAACTAGTTTAACAAAATAAAGAATTTCCTGTAGAGAAATTTGGTAATAGGTATCAATGACCTTAAAAATATGCATATGTAAGATCCAGCAATTCAACTTCTAGGAATTTTATTTTAACATACACACATTACTGTATATAGATAGCCAACAAAGACCTACTGTATAGCACAGGAAATATACTCAATATTTTGTAATAACCTATAAGGGAAAAGAATCTGAAAAAGAATAGATGTGTATTTATGTATATAGCTGGATCATTGTATTGTACATCTGAAACTAAGACATTTGCCCGACTCTTTGTGACCCTATGGACTGTAGCCCACCAGACTCCTCGTCCATGGGATTCTCCAGGCAAGAATACTGAAGTGTGTTGCCATGCCCTCCTCCAGGGGATCTTTCCCACACAGGGATCAAACCCACATGTCCTGCGTCTCCTGCATTGGCAAGTGTGTTCTTTACCATTAGTGCCACCTAGGAAGCCCTTTATAAAGAGTACATCTTGATAAAGCAAAAGCCTTACAGTAGAGAGCTTATTAAGTATGACACATACATATAATGTAATAAAATACACTCCTTAAAAACCATGCTTTATAAAAAATACTTATCAATATCAACAAACTTTTCAGGTTGAAATACTAACAGATTAAAAAATAAACAAACAAAAGAATAAGTTACAAGTCAGCATCTGTAACATGTCTCCAGGCTTTGCAAATCACTTATGGATGTGTGTGCGTAAATAGCTAAATCACGTTAACAATATCTTTGGCTGGTGTGAATAATGTTTTCAAGCTCGTGTTGTAGTGTTTAGTTTTTTGTTAACCAAGAACTATCCTCGCCTAAGATGGAGGCTTTATGCCAAATGATAAGGTTGGTTTCACTGTCTTCAGAACCATTCCCTTTATTTCCAACTTAGCCTCATTCTCAAGTCTCTTCAGCAGCTACCCTACCCACAGTGGCTCCAGCCACTGTATGTGACTCACCTGAGCGCCCTGCTGATGCTCAGTCTCCTCTCCTGATCCGCTTTGTGGACAAAAGTCTCTAGCTCTCGGTGCTGTACTAGGTCAGACTTTAGTAGGAATTCTAGCCTTATAACCTTTGGTGAATGACAGTATCTCTGAACCTTTGTGCCCCTCTCTATAAAACAGAACCCTAATGGCTGTCTCATAAGGTTGCTGTGATCAAATGACATAAGAAAATGCATGAAATGAGCTTGGTCATAGAAGAGATCAGTATTCATTATCAAATCCCCTTAATTAATGATGAGAGCTTGGCTCAGGGGCAAAGAATCTCCCTGCCAATGCAGGAGACTTGGGTTCAATCCCTGGGTCAGGAGGATCCCCTGGAGAAGGAAATGGATATAAATTCCAGTATTCGTGCCTGGAGAATCCTATGGACAGAGGAGCCTGGCAGGATACAGACCCTGGGGTCGCAAAGTGTCGGACATGACTTAGCAATTAAACCACCACCACAATTAATGACTAAATGGAGGTTTATATCTATTTATTCCATTTTTGCAGGTGTCATTCCACTGACCCCAGATGGTGAGAAGTTATTACATATTTTATGCAAAGTTTCCCCAGTACCAGACATGCTGCTTTCCTCAGTGTGACCAGGACTACTGATAACCACATGAGGACAAGATATTGACCTCTCGCATTTCACAGTTGCAGTGTCCTATTGTGCTTTTCTTTCAGCTAGAAAGGTCTTCAGACTACAGGGGGGAGATGGGAAACTGTGACCAGTTTCTCCCTTCACTCCTTCCAGCCTCCATTGGGAATTCAGACTGGCCTTTCCAATGTCTTTAAGGAGCAGGCAGCAAGCACAGGTAACTTATGAAACTTAGGTAACTAATTAAAGAGAGGAGAAGGGACTAAAGAAGCACAGAAAGGAATATTTTAGCACAACAAATTCTTAGTGTCTTTCCAATTGAATGGCACATATCAAAAAAGCAGATGCCTCCCCATCTAATCACCAGAATGACATACTGTCCTGAAAAGATTCAGGACAACATCTTCTTGAGAAGATCAGAATTGTGAATGGGCCACCATGTGTACTTGTTCTAGAATTTGCATTTCCTGTATCATCAGTAGTTAGCAAATTTGGCTACACATTGGAATCACCCATGGACCTTAAAAAGTACATATGTCTGGATCCCGTCCCTAGAAACAATGATAATTATTGGTCTAGAGATGTGTCTCTCCGTGTACCCCAATGTTCATCGCAGCACTGTTTATAATAGCCAGGACATGGAAGCAACCTAGATGCCCATCAGCAGATGAATGGATAAGGAAGCTGTGGTACATATACACCATGGAATATTACTCAGCCGTTAAAAAGAATTCATTTGAATCAGTTCTAATGAGATGGATGAAACTGGAGCCTATTATACAGAGTGAAGTAAGTCAGAAAGATAAAGAACATTACAGCATACTAACACATATATATGGAATTTAGAAAGATGGTAACGATAACCCTATATGCAAAACAGAAAAAGAGACACAGAAGTACAGAACAGACTTTTGAACTCTGTGGGAGAAGGTGAGGGTGGGATGTTTCGAAAGAACAGCATGTATATTATCTATGGTGAAACAGATCACCAGCCCAGGTGGGATGCAGGAGACAAGTGCTCGGGC
This sequence comes from Dama dama, assembly GCF_033118175.1. NCBI lineage: Eukaryota > Metazoa > Chordata > Mammalia > Artiodactyla > Cervidae > Dama > Dama dama. The sequence continues at coordinate 19,451,549 of NC_083682.1, read as the reverse complement.
CTAGTGCATTGGGAAGACCCAGAGGAATCGGGTGGAGAGGGGGGGGGGGGGATCGGGATGGGGAATACGTGTAACTCTATGGCTGATTCATATCAATGTATGACAAAACCCACTGAAATGTTGTGAAGTGATTAGCCTCCAACTAATAAAAAAAAAAAAAAAAAGAGATGTGTCTCTCAAAATGAGACCCCCGGACCAGCAACACACGGTCATTCAGGAATGTGTTAGAATTGAACATTCTCAGACCCCATCATAGACCCATCGAATCAGAAACTCTGTGGATGGGGCCCAGAAATCTGTGTTAAGGAGCCCTCCAAGTGTTTCTGATATTCATCAACCACCCATGTAGGGTGGAACTTGGGCATCAGCAAGTTTTACAGGCTCCACTGATGATTTTAATTTGCATCCAGGTTAGAGCACCACTGTGTTAGACCCTTCTTTCCCCCGAGAATTCTTAAGTCTTTTGTGTCTCCAGCCTCACTTTTATGTGAATCAATGGCTTTTCCGTATGTTCTTATGGCTTCTATGGAAGTAATTTTCTCTTATTTTTAGGTAGGCTGACAGGTTTGCCATTGCACTAAGGAATGTCAGATTTTCTGAACCACTGATAACAAACCAAAGTACTGCCCTCCAGCGCAATTTCTGGTAAGGTAGCCAGCCAAGGGGCTCAGGGCCAAGAGAGGGGCAAGTCAGCAGAGCCAAGAGAAACAGGAAGACAGATTAGAAGACAATCAACTCAGAAGATCCACAACAGCCTTGAAATAGAAGGGCTGTAACTTTGCATCTAAGCCCTTTGCTTTCATGCTAGGGAATCCATAGTCAGTCCGTGGTTTATTCAGTTTATATCTAACATGTCTTTAAAGGGCAACACAATGATCATATTCCTGGTGGGAGAAACTGCATGTTTGACTGGAAAGAGCCCGGATGGCTCAAGTCTCCACTGAATTCCAGTGCTGACTTTGCTGTTAAAAGATGCACCAATTTAAATGATTTTCTTATTACTCGAGAGGTAAGGGGGTGGGCTCAGTTTTGCCATCTGTACAATGATTGCTAAGGACCACTTTCTCTTTTTTTCAACTTTTTACTTTGTATGCAGGGGGCGGGGGGAGTGCTTCCCTGAAACTCAGACAGTAAAGAATCTGCCTGCAATGCAGGAGACCTGGGTTTGATCCCTGGGTCAGGAAGATTCCTTGGAGAAGGAAATGGCTACCTACTCCAATAGTCTTGCCTGGAAAATCCCATGGACAGAAGAGCCTGGCAGGTTACAATCCATGGAGTCTCAAAGAGTCAGGCACGACTGAGTGACTAACATTACCACTACTGTAGGCAATTAACAATGTTGTGATAGTTTCAAGTGAACAGAAGAAGGACCCTGCCTTACATTTACATGTGTCCTTTCACCCCCAGACTCCCCTCCCATCCAGGCTGCCACATAGCAATGAGCAGTTTCCATGTGCTCTACGGTAGATTGCTAAGGACCATTTTCCATGTAGTAGGGCTTGAGCAGACTTCAACAATATTTTTAAACAAAGTTTGACTGACTGGGAGCTAGGCTGGAGGACAAAAATGATGCTGACTTTCGCAAACAGGCCCTTTATGGGACCTGTTTCCTAGAGTTCATGCATCGCAACTTGAGTCACAATTTACATATTTTTACATACATACATTACAAACTACCTTATATTGATATTCTCCACTTAAAAAGCATGGTGGACAGACTATGTCACTAACCCTCACAAGAACCCTGAAGTACATAGATGGCCCCATGTCACAAACGAGGAAGCTTGAGTAAGTAAGAAGTGAGGTGGCAGTAGATGGTTTTAGTTGCTAAGTCATGCCCAGCTCTTGCCACCCCTATGGACTTAGCCCTCCAGGCTCCTCTGTCCATGGGATATCCCAGGCAAGAATACTGGAGTGGGTTGCCATTTCTTTCTCTAGGGAAAAATTCCTCACCCAGGGATCAAAACTGCATCTCCTGCATTGCAGGCAGATTCTTTACCACTGAGCCACTTGGGAAGCCCAAATAAGAAGGAACTTGCCAGCCAACCATATGTGAGTCACTAAGTACAGTAGCAAAGTTAACTTCAGAACCCACATCTTCTGACTCTCCTTTCTAGCTGAACTATTAACTCCAGCTTGTAAAATGCAATTCCTTTCCCCGTAGCCAAAACAAAACCGCATTTGGAAACCAGAGTCACAAGCTTGGTGATTGTCTGTCAAATGTTTCCTAAGTGATTAAAGGAGAATCAGGCCTTCTTCTCCTCTTGGTCCTTTAACACTTAGTATAAATTATCTGGTGTTAGGATAGAGATCTTTTCATTAGTGTGCCTTTGAAAACTATTAACGTACAGGAAAGAAACGTTCCTCTTCAGGGGGACAAATGCAATCTTATCAGAAGGGAACAGGACAATAACAGGAAGAGGGAGGGGACTTTGGAATGTAGGGGAGGGTGGGGCTGGAGGGAAAGAAGACGGACTGCAAGTGCTGGCCCCGTGGAGGCCTTTAATCAGAGCCTGGCAGCCATGATGCTTTTGTGAGCTGGAAACGTAGGGGGTGTGGGGAGTGAGGGGGCAGGAGCCATGTCTCTCAGAGCCAGGATGGGAAGGATTGCGTCCCCAAAGAACATCCCTGCTGTCAGTATGACCCGTGTCCCGGGACCCTACACGGACGCAGACGTATTTATACAGAGCTTATTTTCTTAACTGATGATCTCCAGGGAAAGCTCCCAGCCAGGAAGATGAAGAAGGATGACTCCTAGGCCTGAAGTTGGAGAGAAGTGACCTTAAAGGACACTGGGTCCACCTCTCATTCTGTCTTGAATTCCCTACAGCATCCCCCCCTTTCTTCTATTTTTGCATATTTATTTATTTTAAACTTTTAATTTTGTATTGGGGTGTAGCCGATTAAGAATCCACCTATGAAGTGGGAGACCTGGGTTGGGAAAATCCCCTGGAGAAGGGACCGGCTACCCACTCCAGTATTCTTGCCTGGAGAATTTCCTGGACAGAGGAGCCTGGCAGGCTACAGTCCATGGGGTCACAAAGAGTCAGACATGAGTGAGTGACTTCCACTATAGCCAGTTAACAATGTTGTGATCCACTCTAAACCCCTCTCCCATCCAGGCTGCTACATAACACTGAGCAGAGTTCCCTGTGCGATACAGTAGGTCCTTGTAGGTTATCCATTTTAAATATAGCAGTGTGTACATGTCCGTCGCAAACTCCATATCTATCCCTTCCCCCCATCCTCAAACTCTGGCAACCATAAGTTCATTCTCTAAGTCTTTGAGTCTCTTCTTATTTTGTAAGTAAGTTCATTTGTATTATATCTTTTTAGACTCCACATGTAAGGGATAGCATCTCTCCTTTTCTGTTACAAATCCAGAGACAGCCCACCCCACCAGTGACTGCCTCAATTGGAAGAAAGTCTACCCTGATCCTACTGACATGCTTAGAGTTTCTGAGCAGACTACACCTGAAACAGGAGGGAAGGGGGCAGGGCACAATCTTTAAAAGAATGACATAGCCATAGGACATGATGTAAGTGATTAGAACCAATAGGTACAAGATGGCGGGTGAGTCAAATTCTACTACATCTTGAGCCTCAGTATGTGCTCAATGTGGGCTTCCCCGGTGGCTCAGTGGTGAAGAATTTGCCTGCAATGCAGAAGATGCAAGAGACTCGGGTTTGATCCCTGGGTCAGGAAGATTCCCTGGAGGTGGGAATGGCAACCCACTCCAGTATTCTTGCCTGGAGAATCCTGTGGACAGAGGAGCATGGCGGTCTGCAGTCTGTGGGGTCACAGAGAGCCAGACACGACTGAGGTGACTGAGCAAGCACACACCCATATGCTCACTGTAACACATCAGTAAGCTAAACGACACACCCAGAGGTGTCATGACAGTTCCAAGGTCAACCATAAAGACTAAAAAGTGGGTGGCGGCCCAATTCCTAGAAATCTCCATCCCTTCCCCAAAATAGCTAGAATACTCCTCTTACTCATTAGCTTATGAAATTACCCACCCCTACATTCTCCTCCAGCTTCTTCATATGCTTTAAGCTTATTTACTTTATTTTGTCCTCAGGAGATACAGGGAACAGCTGGCCAACCTCATGGGCATAATAACACTTTAGACACCTGACAGAAAGAGTGGAGCCAACAGAAGGGACCACCCAGACATATAGCTCTGTCTCACAAGAAAAGCTGAGGCAGAGCAAATATGCCAGGATTTGGCAGCAACCTGCATCTCTAATTATGCCCCATACAAAGCTATAAAAACATTCAGCTTAGAAATTTGGTTTTTGTCTTGACTAACCTATTTAACATGGGATTCTTATCCTTACATATAGCCACACACACACACACACACACACACACACACACATCTGTTCCTAGAATTCTTGCAGAATAACTTGCTTGCCACTTCACTTTGTCTTTAATTGTTATCATGAATATAGCCTTTCTTACATCTTCCCATAATGCTCTTCTCCATTCGTAAAAGCCTTTAATCTTTGCTCCTTAGATTTTCTGAAGTTAAGATGATAAAACGGATTGGGATGTCAGTCCAAAAAGCCCAGTGCTCTGAAAATCTCAGACATGCTGCCTAGGAGATGGGTCTTCAGGGGCAATTAAAAGATAATGTCAATGGGGCTGGACAACGTGACAAGCTAATGGTCTCCTGCTGCCAAAGAAGAGGGCTCGGAGAAACTGAGACATTATTTTCAAAGCCGGAGCCCATTATCCTGTCACAGCACCATCCTCCTATGACTTGGCTGCTATTATGCCCCGTGATTAGAACAATAAATTAAAAAGAGGCAGGGAGGAGTAAGTGCGAATTTCTGCAGCAAACTAGCAGCTTTGTTGATCTAAGTGGCTTCGTATAAGAGTGAACATAGGCATGTGTCTGAACCACTGAATCCAGCCAGATGGTTTTTTTGTTCCCATCTATGACTTTTCTTGCAACAGAGATTTTTATTTTTTCTGTTCATTACAACTGGATTTATTTCTGCCATGCAATTCCTACTCATCCTTCAGTACCCAACTTAGGATTCTCCTTTGAGAAGTTGTCTCAACACTTCTAGTCCATAGGTAGCCTCCTCGGAACCTCTGTATTTTCTACCCGTTGCGCTTCTGTGTTATTGTCATCACCAACTTGTATTGTGGCTCCTTCTCTGCTGCTGCTTAAATTCTCAGGAACTGCTGTTCCTCCCAACTTGATTGTCAATTCCTAGTCATGAGAGATTATATCTCAGACATGTTTGTATACCTTAAAATCCCAACGTGTGCTGCTCTCACTAATTATCTATGATATGACTGTTTCTCTTTTGATTAGCCATTTCTGGGAAGGCATAGTCTGTGTTAGGGCATGATGGCTATCCTACCAACAGGCAGTGAGGAGGAATTTGATGTTGTCCAGCATGTGGTCACGAGACAGCAAGACTGGAATAGAGTAAAACAATCCTTTGCACCTGGTTCGGCTCCCATCCTTGTGTGTTGCTCACCAAATATTCTACCCCTTTCTGAAGTAATATGACTCTATAAGGGATCCCAGGTCTGGTGTCCAGGTTATTTTCTGACTGACCAATTGATTTTTGATGTAGTACTTCTATATGTTTTTCTGCGAAAAGAAGATAAGAGGATGTTGTTTTCCAACTTCACTTTCCCATAAAATTCTTTGTGCAAATAATTTGCACTTAAACTTCTGGGGGCCTTTCACCTCTTATTTATTTGTTTAGTTAGTTACTTAACTAGTTAGTTAAACATAGCTTTATCACACGATACCAAGATAAACGTATAGAGAAAGTTGGAATGAAAGTTGCTAGCATATGTTCACTGTTCTCTCTAAACTTTAAACCAATTTTGATTTTCCCCTAATATTTTGAATGACTTCAACAATGTTAAATTCTATTCTCCTAAGATCAACAGACTAGGATTCAGGATACTTGAGGTATATTTCCTTTTTCGTTGATTTGCCATATCATCTAGTTTTAGAACACTTTCACTCATGTTCTTACTCTAAACATTCTAAAAAGCATCCACAATCTGTATCATGGGATTTCTTTAAGCACTTGATGAAGAAGGCCTTTCCCTCCCCCACCTTTTGTTGTTTACTTTTCAATTTTTACAATGTTGTTTTGGTTTCTGCCATAAAACAACACAGATGAGCCATAATTACACATCTAACCCTTCCCTCTTGAACCTCCCGCCCTTCCCCTCATCCTAGCCCTCTCGGTCATCACAGAGCACCAGACCGGACCCTCTGCATTATACGGCAACTTCTCACTAACTATCCACTTACACACAGTAGTGTACATATGTTGATGCGCTTTCTCTATTCATCCGACTCACTCCCTCCTTTGCAAAGGATTGATCAGCTTACAATTTCCTCCCTCAGCAGCAGGTGTACCAAGGCAGAGAAATAGAGCAAATGTTCAAGGCTAACTGGAAGTATTGACAAAGCCAGGCTTGAAGCTCGAATCTTGGGCAGCCCAATGCTTTGCCACTAATGGTCACATCGTTGTGAGGTGGTACTTAGTCTGCTAAAACAGTAATTGAGCCAGCAGCCCTTAATTCAATATAATTTACCTTTGTTTCTCTATCCTCATTCTCAACCGTTTTGAGAAAACGGTTTAAACTTAAGTCATATGATGTGAAAGGTTAATAAATTATTTTCTCTGTTTTAATTTCAATTTGTCCTCAAATGTGAACAATAATAACACCCCTGTGAACCGCTGGCCCTAGGATTTTAAAGGTCTGCTGAGTAGCTGGGATGAAACACACTGCTATGGGAATTCTTGGCCCAAGGAAAGAGGCAAAAACCTATGCATGGTAGGTTGAAACTTTAGTAATGTCTCCCAACTCTAAAATGGATTGCAGGTGTTTGTCTCAAAGATGAGAACAGATAATGAATAAAACATGCCTGGAGCTTTGTGTCCAGAAAATGTGACAAGCTTGAATCTGATGACTTCAGGAATAAAATGAAAAATGAGTTTGAGCTCATCTGCAAAGCTTTTAACGAATCCAAGATGCTGTGGCTGGTACGGCTGTTTATGGCTACAGTTTGCCTGAGGTTTATGGGGGGACAGGGAGAGCAGTGGGGGTGGAAGAATCTGGAAGAGAAAGAAAGGGAAAAAAGAGAGGAAAAAAAAAAGCACAGACTGAGTTGTGGCTGAGGGTGGCACATGGAACTTCAAAATGAGGACCCTCCCCGAGAGTCTCACTGAAGACTAAATTTCACCTCTCTTTTTGAACCAGAAGAAAAGAGACATTGATTACTCTGCAGGTGAGTATATTTTACAGATAGATTTGTAGGCTCTGATGTTTTTGCATTTCTATATTATCAGTGATTCCACTCTTGCTTTGGGCGGCAAAAATAGAAACATCCTTTACTGTCTCTTGGTCTCAAATTAAACATTTAATGTTAAATCATCTCTCTGCCACATGAGGAACTATGCTTACACATGCGGAAAGTAAGATAACCTTTTATGACTCTCTTTTTCCATAGGAAGTTATCTTATTTTCCACATGTGTAAGTTCAGGTCATTAAGGAGAAGGATGGATTGGCATGAAAATTTTTAGTGTTTTTAGATTGTCACACTTTGAATATTTCTGTTGAAAGTCTGAGTGTGATTTACAGGAAGTCCAGTAGATGTAGCTGCAACACTGCTCTACACAAGCCTCTTTCTCTTATTGACAAGCTGGTCTGGAATCAAGGTGGACCCCGCACTGCTTTGTGAATCCTGCTCTCTGCAGTCTCACTGAAGGACTCTGTCTCATTCAGAACTGTTGCTATTGTCAAAGAATGGCTAGTAAGTTGGCACCCTAATTCTATTCCTCATGGTTTGGAACCTGCACGGAAGTGTATAATCAAGTTACTAGTTAGCACACCTACTGAAAAGAATAAGTTAGTAATGGTCCCCTCATGATTTAAACTGACACATGCAGCTTTGCAAAATGTCAATCCATCCATTTATTAAGACTCTTACGTCTTCAGCACCTACTAGGTGACAGGCTCTGAGGATCCCCAGATGTATTTATATCACTTGCGCTCTCCCTGTGACTCTTTACTTCCAAGCACTAAAAAGTATAAAGCTTGAAGAAAGTATCTAATGCACAAGGACAAATTTATTCTAATAGTGGGATAACTCCAACCTTCACCATTTATTTATTTTATCTTAGGGAATTCACTTTGCTCCCTGGAACCTTGGTTTTTTAATCTTCCCAAAAGATTGTAGTAGAGGAAAACAATATGATATACCCGAGAGTGTTTGATATCGTGCTATGCCAATCTTTTTTTTTTTTTTTCCATTAGTAACATTGGTCATGATGAAGAATGAGCTCATGGCTTCTATCTAGAGCTCCTGTTAAAAGATCAGCCTATAAAGTGAGAGACCTCCTGTCTGTGTTCTGTTCATCAAATCCATTCCATTCTGAGCATCTATTTCTGTGCTTCTGTCCGCCTGTACATTCATAACTGACTTTTTCTCATCCATCTTACTGTAGATTCTCATGGTCAAGAGCTCTGAGATATTTATCTCCTTTGCCAAAGCATCTGGCATAATGTGCACACTACAGTTGCTCCATAAATGTTTGTGAAATAAATATAGGCAATTAGCCTCCAATTAAAATAAATTTTAAAAATATTGTTGAATAAGGCACAATGCCACATTTTAAAATGTTTCCATTCTATTTATCCATTTATTTCCAGGTTTCATCAAGCCAGATAACAGAATAATATCCTGGCACTTTGGGGATATTTGGCATCACTGTAACTTTTCAATATTTTCTTCATTGAGTACAAGCCAATCAAGAAACATTAAACCAGAACAAATATGCTCAAGGTAGTGTATTACATGCTCTGGGAGATAAAAATTATTGCCTCACCACTAAGAATATGAGTGCTTGGAATGAGACGTATAGCTAATAAAGAATTGAAGTACAAGAAACGTGTGGAAAAGACAGGTAATCATTAACCCAAATCCAATTCAGGTAACCAAAATTCTTCAGAAGGCAGAATCCAGCCAGGAACTGTATTTCTCATCATACTTGCAGATGAGGCTATGTGACCAGTTCTTTTCCAGTAGAATATAAGAAAAATGCAAGGTTATCACTTCTAGACTGAGGTGCTTGGATGTCTGTTCTGTTGGATGGGTAGGGAAGACTCTGAGGCCTTGGGACATCACATAGGAAAGAATGATGTAAGGAATCTGGGTTCCTGAATCACCTTTTGGAGAAGACGTCAAAATGGCCCTAAACTCCCATTGTGTCATGAATAAGGAGTAAACTTCTCTCTTTCTCTCTCTTTATTTTGGCCATGCCACGAGGCACACGGGATCGTCGTTTCCACACCCCCTGCATTGGAAGTGGGGTCTTAACCACTAGACTGCCAGGGAAATAAGCTCTTGGGTTAAGCCACTGAAATTTTGAAATTTATTTGTTAGAGTAGCTAGCAGTATCCTTATAAAATACCACATTATTTTTAAATGAATGAGGCTAAAATCAAATCCTTTAATTCAGAGGAGGGAACAGTCACTGTTTGATCAAGTAGACCAGAAGCTTCCTTCCACAGATAAAATTGGAAGGTATACTCACGGGACAGGAATCATGCAGCATGGGAGAAACTACATAAGCAAAGACTAAGGCAGGAGATTGAAAATGGACAGAAAAGAAAGCAACCAGATAAACTGTACCAGGGGGTTCTGGCTTCAAAGGCTATCACTAAGCCTTTGATTATTCATTCAGTCTTGAGCTGAGCTATTGTCTTTAAATTCCTACTGGCTGTAAGCAATTAGACCCACCTCAGGCAGGTGTCTAACTACAACAACCAGACAATTCATTCTTCCACCAAAGCCAGTTCTAGATCTGAACAAGTCAAATCTTGCCAGCTTGCAGCTGGAATAAAACAATACTCATTTAGATTGTATTTTTCATTTGCAATTTCTGATATTACTAAAGGTACAATTAGACCTATGTGAGAACTCAGAACCATGTAGTAAAGTTGGAATGGAGGAGACACTCCCTGCTCTTGTTTCTTTCAGAGCTGGCGTCAAGAGCTGAAAGGTTCTGTATTTGTGTGTGAGAATGTCCTATCCCCCTTGCATAAAGACAGAGATGATGGATAATTGTCTTTGTATTCCTGTCGACCCACAAACAAAACTTTGACCTTTATAGAAACAAAATTATAGACAGAAAGTTAGAACAGGACGGAATGACAGAGCTCATATAATTTAGCATGCTGATTTCATATAGGATCATTTGTTTTCCTCATTGAGAACCACACATTTACGAGTGATACATTCATTTAAAGATAGGAGCAAATCAGATACCAAGCTCCTATTATTTGGCTTTCCCTTTGTTGCAAGTGACAAGCTAATTTAAGGGGGGGGAAAAGGAAGGAATGGTAAGAATACTAGAATTTCTCCTAAAATCCAGGGAGAAGAGTAAAACTAGACTCTGACAACAAGTGAACCACCTTAGTTTTCTTTTTTCTCTTTGCCTATTTATCTCCTTTGATCTGTTTTGTCCAGAACTGTTTTCTCGGTTTCCTTATACGTACTATGAAAAATCGCTGCTGCCAAGAGATCTCAAATTTATGCCAGTACAAGAGAAAGGACAGACAATTCTGAGTTGGAATCTTTTAGTCTTTATTCCAAACACAAGAGAAAGAATCTGATTGGAGGAATGAATCTTAGCCAATGTGGGAGCGGAGGAGCTCATTGTTTGGCATGGAGCTGGGGCAGTTCATGGAAGAGAGGGAGAAGCAATTCCCAGAAATGGTGAAGTTCATTATATAGACAAACCAATGCTAAGTGACTTACACAAGGAAACACACAGCTAGGGAAGACAGAAAAAGGAACAGGATACCAAGAGGTTAAGTGGCTTACCCCGAGAAATAGAGTTAGTTAATGTAAGAGAAAGGGTTAGAGCCAGCTTCTTAATCCAGGGGTGGTAGCTGTTTATTAAATATTTCGTTCTCATCATTTCAATCCTCAAGGGAGAGTCTTTGTCCCTGAAATCATTCTAGAAAGGAATCTGTCTCAAATGTTCAACCCTTGGCATATATTCTCCCCTGAGACTCTAAATACCAATCTCCCAGGTCATTTCAGATAATTATCTGATGCTAGGTGCTTCGTTCCCTCTCTGTTTTACGTAGACACTGTGCATGTTGTTTAATGCAGATGGTCTCCTGTCAAAATGATTGCTTGCTAGAGTTGTCAAGGCAGATGCCAAATTGTACAATCTGGAACAGATGATGCTTTGGAAGGAGAAAGGCACATTTACCACTGGGTTGAATTCACACGGCTTTAATGTGCTAAAAAACAAAAAAAGAGTGAATCCCAACTGTTGGTCATAGTTGACCAGCTTTGGGACTTTGAATTTCCCAGGCCAGTAGTAAAGTAGATGAGACAGCAACAACCTAACTAGCAAAACAAACATTTCTGTTTCGGCCCAGTCACAACAAGTGATATTTTAAAAGGTCTGTACCCAAAAGCTTATATTGTTACCTTATATTTTAAAATGTGTTCTCAAAATGGTTGTATGTAACCTATTGAATTCCATACTTTAGGCTTCAATATTTAAATGATGATCAAATGTTTCTTGTAGAACTACAGGCCAGGGTTGTCCATGGTGCTGTGGGAGGGGTTTGGACCAGCGCGGTTGTTGGTGTTCGGAAGTCACTCTTCTGCAACTCCCAAGAGAGACTCAGTATTAACTAGTAGCATAATAACATGATTGCTTCTCCAAAATCCAGTTGCCTCACACAATTGGAATCTGAAATGTCGCCAGAGGGTTTACTTTGATCCTAAAATAATATCCTCTTGACAAAATTTGTAGATGAATATAGTTTGTTATTACTCAGTTGTAATAACAAATGGAATGAATCAAGAGAAAATATCTCATCCATATTTAATTTAGAAGCTAATGTGAACACTGTTAACCAGACTCTTTCTGGGATGGATATTTTTGTTGATGCTCTTTTTTATTTTAATTGCTAGCCAGCAAGTTCACTTGCATCTATAACTGGATTAATATAGTTAGGTATCTGAACACTGAGATAGATTGAGGCTAATGTTATAGATATTTTGCAGGTGACAGGTTTATATATTCTCTTTCCAATGGAATGAACCTTTTCAAGAAAAAAATTTTATAGTTATGAAAAAATATTCATTTTAGAAAAACCTAAAGATAAAGGACTAAGTAAATGAATGTCACCCAGAATCCCCAAACCCAAGTATAATCACTCAGAATATTTTGAGTATTATTTCTTCAATTACTTGTGTGTGTATGTCTGAACTTTTCTTTCTCCTCTTCTTTCTTACCTGTGAACCTCCCACCCAGGGGAGCTAGGGATGGCCAATATTAGCAAAAAGAAATGTTTTTTCACCTTATGAATGATTTATTCTCAACCCTCCCAAGGATTTTTTATGAAACCTAAAGCCCTCACAAGCATCGCAGTGCTCCCCCTTCAGGATGATCCAGGTACAACATCCAGAAAAACAAGAGCCAGTCTAGGACAGAGCAGGACTTCCAGGTCAAGAAGAGAATGATTAAGAGAAGGGATTCTCAGATGTGAAGGAAATATTAGCTGCCCTCCAAGTAGACTCACTGTAATTGGAAAGTGAACTTTACAGGGAAGAAAATAAGTTGTTTGTATTGTCTTCTGGGCTCTGGTCCACGTATGCTTGTGTAAAAGAAAATTTGTTCTTTTGGCAAGTCACCAACTGAACTTATAGTTGGGCATTCAGCTGTTACCAGCATAATGAAGACATACGGTGTACATATTCTAAAATAAGTATCATATTCAGGAGGCTTTTTAAAACTTAAGATTATATTATGAGTATTGTCATATCAGTGAATATTTTTGAAATATAACTGATCATATATATTTTTATAACATTGCATTGTGCATGCTCAGTCATTCAGCCATGATCAACTCTTTGTGCCCCATGGGCTGTAGCCCGCCAGGCTCCTCTGTTCATGGAATTTTTCAGGCAAGAATCCTGGAGTGAGTTGCCATATTGGAGCGGGTTGCCATTTTCTCCTCCAAGGGATCTTTCTGACCTGAGGATTGGACCCAAGGATCAAACCCACATCTCCTGAATTGGCAGGCAGATCTTTTCTTACCACTAAGTCACTGGAGAAGCCCACTTAAAATTCCATTAAGTGATGAATATTTTTATAATTTAAATGCTTTTATAATATAAATATTTTTATAATATTCCATTAAGTGATGCACCACTATTCATTCAACTGATCCTTTTATGTTGAGTGTTTCAATAGCATTATTTTTCAATGATAAATATACCTACAAAATATACTAATGTTTGGGTGCATTGATGATTGTTATTTTTACAGTAACATCTTATCAGAGGAATTCAAGGTTAAAGGTTAAGGGGTTCTTGATAAATATTACTTCATAAAATTTTGTAAAGTTCTTGATAAATATTACTTGATTAAAAAATCCTTTTCCAGAGAAGTCTAAAAAGTTTTCATTTTCAGTCTCATTTATTTCTGAAAGGTGATTCAGATTAGATAATTGAAACATTCTCTGTCTGCCCACTACATTAGATTTTTTAAAATAGAAACCTACCACAATTATCAACATACTTTAGCTCTAATAATTTTTAAAGTGCAGTTGTCTGTTGAAAGTTTGTAGAGACGTGGTTGGACCTAAAGACTGTCATATAGAGTGTGAAGTAAATCAGAAAGAAAAAAACAAATGTACAGTAACGCACATATGTGGAATCTAGAAAAGTGGTATAGATGATCTTATTTGCAAAGTAGACATAGAGACAGACACAGAGAACAAACATATGGACACCATGGGGGGAAGGAGGGGGTGGGATGGATTGGGAGATGGGGACTGACTTATGAACTCTACTATGTATTAAACAGACAACCAATGAGACCCTACTGTATAGTACAGGAATTCTTCTCGGTGCTCTGTGGTGACCTAAACAGAAAGGAAATCCAAAAAAGAGGGGATATGTGTAGACCTGTGACCGACTAACTTTGCTGTACAGTAGAAATGAAGACAACATTGTAAACAAACACTCCAATAAAATATAATTGTTAAAAACTTGTAGAACTTTTATATTATTGTCCAAAAGAGGAAGAAGCAGAAGCTGAGCTAATGATAAACATCGAGCAAGTAACTGTGACTTCTCACAGATAGTCAGAAATTCACTATCTCAGGATGCATTTACTCAAACATGGAGCCATGGGACAGCTGTTATCTAGGATCTCCCCTCAAGGACCAATCAAAGATCTTCCCATCTTGGATTTAGTCAGTGCTCACACAGGGCTCTTTCATGTGAAATCTGAAAATGAACACACTCCCTACTTGCACTGCATTCCCATCTAATCCAAATCCCTTTGTGTTATTCCAGGAAACACATATTAGAATAGAAAAGTCTCTGGTTGTTCATTTACTGTTATCATCCCTAACCAGATAGATACAATAATTTTTGCAGAGAGTTCGGAAAGTATAATTGGGAATAGGTAAATAAAGGAAAGGCTTTAGCCCTGGATGTCAGAAAACATTTCCTTGAATGCAGAAGGAGTTATTTATGAAACTGGTTCCCCAAATGGAGCAAAGGAAATCTTACTGCTTAGGACAATTGAAACTAGATTGCAAGAACAATTCCTGACTGTCAGAGGCTAAGACATGGGTGACAAATGCTGTATTTCTTTCTCCCTCTTTCATAAGAGAAAGCTCCCCAAAGACACCAGCCTGATAAATCTGCTTCCTATTTTGAATTCCAAAGTTTCTTTAAGGTGCATACAACATGCTTTTGTTAAGATTCTGTGCACACACACACACAGATATACCACACACTCAGTCACATAGTCAGGGAGGTATGTGTTAGTTTTTGCGGGTACAATGAAGTGAATCAGATGTATGTATACATATACCCCCTCCGTCATGGGCCTCCCTCCCACCCCGGGGCTCCCTCCCACCCCACCCTGTCCCGTCTAGGTCATCACAGAGCACTGAGCTGAGCTGCTTGAGCTATACTGTGGCTTCCCACTAGTATTTCACACATGTGTGTATGTCAATCCCAACCTTCCAATTCATCCCACTCCCTTCCCCTCCTCTGTGTCCACATGTCTGTTCTCTATGTCTGCATCTCTATTCCTGCCCTGCAAATAGGTTCATCTGCACCGTTTTTCTAGAGTATATATATATAAGCAATACTATACAATATTTGCTTTTCTCTTTATGACTTATTTCACACTGTACAACAGAACTGTAGGTCCATCCATGTCTCTGCAAATGACCTAATTTTGTTCCTTTCTCTGGCTGAGTAATATTCCATTGTATATATGTACCACATCATCTTTAATGGAAGACTTTTTTTTTCTTGTAACGATGCATGTCAAAATAAGTTTGGGTTTCCTTTGTTGAACTCAATTTCCAAGACACACACACACACACAAAGAAAAACCTTAAAAATTCAACTACTGTAAATTGTTGGCAACTGGCTTGGTCACGCCTGGAAGAAATAAAATCCCTCCAGCCCTCCTGTCTTCTAAATAGGCTGCGTTCCCACAAGATTTCAGTTTTCTTCTCTCCGCTTTGCTTTGCTCCCTTCTCTACCTGTCCTCTGCCTTTCTCGCATTTCTTTCTCTTTATCTTGGTTTTTCCTTCTTTCTTTGTAATTTCTCTCCGTAGCTTTTATCCTTTCTCTCCTCCCCCTTTTACTTTGCAACTCTCTCTTTGACAGCTGTAGACATCTATAGACAACTCCACAGTTGAGAATTCCTAGTTCAAGTTCAGAGTTTGAGACAGATCTTGGGGTGCATTTCTTCCATCACCCAGCTCCCACTTTGTTCATGCTCATTTTTTTTCTAATTGGACTGCAACAGGTGTTAGTGGAGGCACTTGGGATCTTCTCTCTTCTTTGTGGCATTTGGGATCTTTTAGCCGTGGCCTCTGGGATCTAGTTCCCTGACCAGGGATCCAGTTCAGGCCCCCTGCAACCCTGGACCACCAGGAAAGCTCCCCCTTCCCAACTTTTTGTAGCTGCCCATTATTCTTTCAAACTCTTCTTTTCCATCTTAAGTCCATAGAACTGTGCAAAATGTTCTTCATTCCCAAATGTCTTTAGGTCAAATAAAACATCAATACAGAGTCAAGAAAAAGAAAGCAGAAATTTTAAATATTCCCATGTTTTCTTTTTGTTTGGGACCAAATTTCAAAAAAAGATGATCAACACATTACCTTTCTGCTGGAGAAGAATGTATCAGTTATTCCTTCCGAGCATTTATGATGTCTCTTAAAAAATTACCTTGGAAAATTGCTGAAAATCAAGTTCATGCTATTATATTAATGATATGAAATTGCAGGCAATTAGATATTTCTTCTTAATTGAATGCTTGGAAGCTCACAGATTAGTAAAATCCAACATCAGTTCCTTTGCCTTGCTTATTTACCCAGTTTAGTTTCAGAGAGTTATTAAAATCTATTTCTTTTATGTGCAGTTCTGTTGAAAACATAGATTTGGTTGGGACTTCCCTGGTGGTCCAGTGGTTAAGGGTCCACCTTCCAATGCAGGGGGTGTGGGTTCAGTCCCTGGTCTGGGAACTAAGGTATTGCATGCTTTGAGTTGAGCCAAAAATTTTAAAAATATATAAACAAACATGGTGAACACAGCACAACTTGGCAATGTGATAGCCGTATCACTAGAATTGCTCCTGTTATGTACCCTCTTGCATTTCTAAGATTGAGTCAGTTTCACCATTTTAGGCTTATAAACACATTGTTTAGTCAGTAAGTCCTGCCCAACTCTTTCACGACCCTGTGGACTGTAGCATTTCAGGCTCCTCTGTCCATGGGGATTCTCCAGGAATGAATACTGACTGAAGTGGGTTGCTGTGCATTCCTCCAGGGGATCTTCCCAACCCAGGGATCAAACCTACATCTCTTACATCTCATGCTTTGGTAGGAGGGTTCCTTACCTCTGAGACCAGGCTTATAGAAGGTGACTACAAAAAAAGAAACAGAAAGTATTGTTTTCAGGCACTTTCCCTAACCACTTTTTTCTTTTCTTTTTTGAGTCAACATCAGGCATCTTCTTTCCTTCCCTTGTAGCCAAGAAGAAAATGGATCTGAAACTTGGCAGAAATCTTTCAGAAGATTGTCTGTCCCTTGCATTAGTGCTGGATCGTGGCTCTGTCCCCATCTGGCCAGCTGACTTTTGGATGGAACCATATTTTATACTTTCCGTGAGTGCCTCTGAACTGATGGGCATCTTCCTTTCGCTTCTACAGAATCACTTTTGCACATTCTCTGCCTGCCTTGTGCCCTGCAAGGCCTGTGCGCAGCAGCGAGGGGTCCCGGCTTCCGGTGGAGTCCTGCTCATGGAGACTCAGCATGTGGGAGACCCACAGGCAGGAGGAGGGTACGGTTGGCAGAGTTAGTTCCCTAGTCCCATTTCTGGTAGGTTGTGCGGGGTTAGCTCCATCCTTCCATCAAACAGATAGCTCCTGGGAAGCTGCTGCATAGCGCAGGGAGCTCAGCTCAGCGCTCTGTGATGACCTAGAGGGGTGCGATGAGGGTAGGTGGGAAGGCGGCTCAAGAGGGAGGGGACATATGTATACTTAGAGCTGATTCACTCCATCCTACAGCGGAAACTAGCACAACATTCTAAAGCAATTATACCCCAATTTGGGGAAAAAAAAAAAAAAAGAGCACAGATGAGAGCAAAATGTAGTGGGGAAAAAAAAAGCCTACAGCAGCCATCACAGCCTTTTTCTCTATGTAACTCTGCCTTCAGGCAATTGCGTCTTCCTCCTTCAAGGCTAGGAGTAATAATTGCCCCCTGCTATCTGTTACTAGCACTGTCTCTCCTTAATGCTTTTCCTAAACCTTGCTCACATCCTTGTAAATTAACTCTTTATTAAACTTTCCTCAAATAACTCAGTTCCAGTTTGCTGTCTATTTGCTTTTGGGACCATAATTGACCATTTGGGGTGATTATTAGATTCTGGCTAGCTAGCTACTAAATACATATGTATATTTCAGTGTATATATCATACATGACAAATGTACTCTGACATATATCTCTTTAAAACCTCGTCAGAGAGAAAAAGGAGACACTGTGAAAGACCTTTATGTATATTGAGTGTAGAGCTACATATCACAAATTTCCTTTCTAAAACCAAAGGGCTTTATATTATTCAAGGGAATATTCTGGTAGTTATTAATGATGTTTTTATAATGTTTTCTGTTTCCCTAATGCTCATATATAATAACAGAAAAACTCGGTTGGTCAGACAATCAACAAACATTTATTGAGGGCTTATGGCTGTATTCTAAAAGTGTGGAACAAAACAACCAATCAGACAGGCAAAATCTCCACCTATAGAAAGAGTACATCATAGGATTGCAGTATATACATAAATAACAACAATAATAAACAGGGTATTTAAAGTTCTAGAGGGCTCCCCCGGTGACTTAGCTGTAAAGAACCCTCCTACAATGCAGGAGATGTGGGTTCGATCCCTAAGTTGAGAAAATCCTCTGGAGGAGGGCATGGCAACCCACTCCAGTATTCCTGCCTGGAGAATTCCCATGGTCAGAGGAGCCTGGCTGGCTACAGTCCATGAAGTTGCGAAGAGTCGGACACAACTGGAGTGACAGCATACACACAGGTGAAGACAGACAGATAAGCCTGGAAGATCCATCGAAGGTGTTTGGAGTCTATCAGGAGGTCAGAAAAAGGGCACAGAGCTTTTAAAGGAAGAGGGTAATGTGCTCAAGTCTGCTTTTAGGCTCTTTGGCAGCAGAATTTGGACTGGGCAGAAGAAAAGAGAAACTCCTGAATGGGACGGAGGCTTCCGAGTCACATAGATGTTCACACCACACCAAGCCAAACTGTGGAATTTCTGGAAATGTTCTTCTGCTTCTTCCACGAGTGCCATTGTCTTTTCATTCAAAATCATGAATAGAGAGCCTACAGGGCGTAAAGCACCAACGTAGGTAAGGAAGGGACTTCCCAGGTGGCACTAGTGGTAAAGAAACCATCTGCCAATGCAAGAGATGTAAGAGACACGAGTTCAGTCCCCGGGACCAGAAGATTCCATGCAGGAGGGCATGGCAGCCCACTCCAGTATTCTTGCCTGGAGAATCCCAGGGACAGAGGAGCCTGATGGGCTACAGTCCATAGGGTCACAAACAACCAGACATGACTGAAGTGACTTAGCATGCACAGGTAAGACAAGGTCTAAAATTTCTAGCCATTTTCCATCTTTTTGCACAGCCCACAGTCGAGGTCAAAGAGCTAAAGAGATTCATAACTGAGAGAGATGCCGACTGTGGGAATTGGAGTAGCTTTTTGAAGTAAATAAAATTTGATCTCAAAAGTGATGGATGGGTAAGGCTTTTCTAAGTAGAGCAGCTCAAACATTCTGACCCAAATGTCCTTCCCATCTTGGCTACTAAACTTCAAACTAAAAGTAGAGACCAGAGATTCTATTTATAGCATTTCTCCAGCGTCTTCTTCTTGAATTTCAGACTAAAACAAGTGCCTGACAATGACGCCAATGCAGACTATGTCTCCAACAAGCCAAAATTTCTGATTGAAAATTAAAAGAGAAAAATACAACTGTTTCTGTTGAGCACGTGATAGAAAACAACACAAGTTGTATTTTTGTTGAGTTGACTAGCTGTTGGGACAGGGTAAAATTCAGCCTAAACAACTGACTTGGAATTCTAAGGCCTTGGCAGTCACTAAATCTAATTTTAGAGAATTCAGCCAGGTTTTCCTTCAAGGTTTCCAGCTAGCAGCCAAAAGCAAACAACACAAAATCTCATCATCTCAGGGTGTTTTGAAGTTTTTTCCTCCAACAGATTGGCCTCAATAGCTTTGTTTTATTTGTAACTCAAGTCTAATTTCAGTGAATGCCAGAAATACAACCCAAATCCTAATTAACTAATGAACTAGTACAATAAAGCCTGCCCCATCTATAAGTAATTCATCACATGCTGCTCTCTACTGTGGGTATACATTCCACAGAAGTAATCTTGAAAAGGACATAAAGTCCTTGCTATTTCTCTCTTGGTTTTATTTCTCTGAGAAGATACTGTTGTCACCTGTTATATATGGCCACTAGCAAGCCCCCAGCAATGTACCTGGAAGGCAAAGAAAGAAATCAACTGACCTTTCTGCAAAAGGAAGGAGGTGCTGATAGACAGCAGGGAAGCCAAACCAGCTCAGAAGGGACCAGGACTAGAGGGCCTTCTCCTTAGTTACACATGCATCTGGCCTGTGTCCATGGCTAGATCATATATCTGACAATATCCTCCCTTTTAATGCTTTGCAGATCCAAGGTATATTATCATACCCTAAGCCTGAACTCTCCAGGGAAATTATGTCAAGCCATAACCAAGGAAGTGGGATTATAAGAAAATCACTAGAGGAACCAGCTGTCTCGTAGTCACTGTTATGGAGGAAGGAGAAATCATGTACCAAAAGGTGGCACTCTGAGACTGCAGGATGGTGACTCAACTCTGGGCTTTATCCTCAAGCCTCCAGAAGATTCGCGCTCAGCGTTTACTCCAGGATGGGGAGTGGGGAGAAGGAGAGTAGGACTCAGCTTTATTTTTAGAACTTATCTCTGCGCTCTCAGTGCACTCAGGGTGGACCTAAAGTTCTCATAAACTAATCTCCCTGGCTTAGTATGCATACACGACACATTCCTGACATGAGCAGGAAACAAACTCATTTTTATAAAGCCTTGTGTCCTCTGTATTCCTTATTGGGATCTGCTGACCTGTGTGACAATGCTATTTTAGAAGAATGGATCATATCAAGATGACGTGTCCTAAAAAAAAGAAAGAAAGAAAAAGATATGTTTTCTGCAAAATACTGAAAAATGGCTTAGCAGGCAGTTGGAAACAGCAATCTGTGCTAATATGGACGTAAAACTGAAACCGTCATATAACTCGCACCTAAAGTGTTTGAGACTGCACCTTTTAAAAAGTGAGATCCCGTTGCTGAGTGGCTTAAAATGCCAGGAGGCATTCTTCGTCCACAGCTAACCACAGTTTAGAAGTTCTTCAGAGAGACAGAAAGGCAGACAAGCCTCATGTCCTTGGGAGTGAATTTCTTTCTTGTTTATTTCTAACCAAGGGCTTCATGGAATAAACATTAAAGCCCTGGCTCTCATCTATGGCAAGGAGTGCACTGTCCATGAACACATTATTTCCTGAGCCCTAAATATGTACTTTATGCCGTGTCCGGTACTGGAGAGAGAAGTAAGAAAAGTAGAACCCAAATTCATTCATTCATTTTTCAATTCCAAAAACATACACCAACAAAGAGACTATGTGATGTATTTTCAATCATTACCATGGAGGGATCTCAAGCTATTGAACTAAAGCAGTTTCTTTTATAAACCCTTCCGGGTCTATTTAAATCCTCATAGTTTGTTTCTGTGCCCAAAGTTCATGGAAATATATAATCTCAAAACTTGAAGGGACTTGGACAGTAGCAAACATTTATTTCACTGATTCGTTGCATCTATAACAGTGCTATGTGCTTTGTATGCATTCTCTCTTTAATATTTATAACGACTCATTAAGTTTGTCCGCATTTTACACATAAAGCAACAGAGGCTCAGAAAAAGTCAGTAATCAAAGGCCAAGTCATTAATTTGAAACAAAATCTATACAGTTCTAAAGCCTGTGCTATGCCTCACCAACTTACAGATATGAAAAATCATGTCCTAAAATCCAACACTCAATAAATACATTCATCCAAATATGTGTCACCTCCCTTACATGCCCACAGAAGTGTACCCAGTCTCCAAACACAAGGGACTCACTCCCTTCTGAAGCAGGTCTTTTATCTTTCAACAATTTCCTCTAGTATAAAACTCAATCACACTTTTAAAGAAGGGCAAACTTTTTTATGTGTGTATGTATATGTTTTTATTGAAGTATATTTGATTTACAATGTTGTATTAGTGTCAGGTATACAGCAAAGTGATTGTTTACATGTATATATAGATTCTTTTTCCTTATAAGTTATTACAAAATATTAGGTAGAGTTCCCTACACTATACAGTAGGTTTTTGTTGCTTATCTATTTTATTACAGTAGCTTGTATCTAAAGAATTGTTGTTGTTCAGTCGCTAAATTGTGTCCAACTCTTTGCAACCCCATGGCCTACAGCACACCAGGCTCCTCTGTCCTCTACCATCTCCTAGAGTTTGTTCAAACTCATGTCCATTGAGTCGGTAATGCTGTCCAAGCATCTTATCCTCTGCCACCTCCTTCTCCTTTTGGCTTCAATCTTGCCCAGCATCAGGGTCTTTTCAGTTAGTTAGTTCTTTTCATCAGGTGGCCCAAGTATTGGAGCTTCAGCTTCAGCATCAGTCCTCCCAATGAATATTCAGAGTTGATTTTCTTTAGGATTGACTGGTTTGATCTCCATGCAGTTGAAGGGATTCTCCAGAGTCTTCTCCAGCACCACAGTTCAAAAGTATCAATTCTTTGGGGCTCAGTCCAGCAAAGGGCTAATGCTTGGTGTGGGGCTGAATTGGAAAGGCAGCAAGCTGTGTGCAGAGCAGATGTCCTTCAGCTTCCTCTGCAAATACCTGGCTATTCACAGGTAGTGACTGGGTCACAAAACCAAGGGTAGCTCGAGACTGTGTTGTTCAGTCACTAAGTCGTGTCTGACTCTGCGACCCTGTGGACTGCAGCACGCCAGGCTTCCCTGTCCTCCACTATCTCCCAGAGTTTGCTCAAAGGCTATTTAGGGATGTAATTCTACTCATCTCCTAGGGAGACTTCAAATCTTCCCATTGCCAGAAGGCTGTGATAAAATATAGTACATTGTATACTTACAAAAGTATCTTCCAGTTTCTCTCATTCTTTTCTTTCATCTTAGTATGCTTTCAAAATCAGGAATATCAGATTGGATCCCATGCAGAGTTGCCAAGTAAACCACAGGACACACATTTAAATTTGAATTGTTGATAGATAACAAATGCTACCCCATCCTTACAATGAAAAATTACTTGTTATCTATCAGCAACTCAGATTTAACTGGGCATTCTTTATTTTTACTCCTCAAATCTAGTGACCCTTATCCATAAAACAGCAAACCCATATTTCATGAGGCTATAAATGAAACAATATTGTAGAGGAATGAGTTGTGAAAATAAAAAAAATAAAATAACTGTTTTTTAATTGAGGAAACCAAACCATGTTCAAAATATAAGTCAAAGGATACATAAGTAATTAATAAAACTAAATGACCCCTGAATCACACAAATTCAGGTCTCCATCCCTTAGATACGTTTGAGTAACACAGTCTTGTGTTACTCAAGTGCTGAGTGAAAACAGTGGTGTTCACTGGGGACTGTCTTTACTTCACTCTCCAACATTCGCTTCCTAGACGAAAGCTTTGTTGCTGACTTGGACAGTCCCTCTGCCACCGACACTGTCTCTTTGTCAATTTTCCCCACTCTGTGTGGAGCGAAAGGCTCTATAATCTACAGCTGTCCTTCGGACACTGCTTAGTGGAGAGTTGTCTCAGATGAAGACCCTTGGCTTGGAATCAGAGTTTGCCAAAACTAAAACTGATTTTTCTTTTTAAGAATCTCCAAATAAAAATACAGGGTGTCCGGTCAAATTGTAATTTCAGGTGAACAACAAACATCCTTATAGAATTAATATGTCTGCTATATTTCAGGGGATACATTTTTACCCAAACATTATTCATCTGAAATTCAAATTTAATGGGCATTCTATTTTATGAGGCAAACCTACCTAGAAACACAGGGAGAGGTTCGCGCTCTTCAACGGTGAGATGTAAAACAATTAAATGATCAAAACAAAACAAAATGAGCAAAACCAACAGAAACAAAGAAACTACGACAGCCCCCTGAGAATCAGCCTGGATAGATTTCCTTCAAGGACACTTGACATTTCCAAGCGCTTCTTCCAAGTTGGACTCTTGCTTCATGTTGCTGTATCTACTTGGAAGGCTTCCCCCACTTCCTCAAAGTCATGAGGCCTTGTCTAACCTCCATGGTGGCTTATTGTTTCATTAAACTCAGAGGCAGAACCATTTTTTATTGGACCTGAAGGTAAACAGTTTGAGAAGGATGCTATTTAAGAAGAAAATATGAAAAATTTTTAAAAATACAATATAATATGGAATTACATTCCAGAGTAAATAATTTTTTAGAGTATGATATTTATTCAGAAAATTTAAAAAGTTGATAAACACCCCAAGTATTATATAACCCAATGTATTAGCAAACTGTGCTCAGTCATGTTCAACTCTTCACAATCCCATGGACCGTAGCCTGCCAGGCTCCTCTGTCCAGGGAATTCTCCAGACGAGAATACCGGAGTGGGTTGCCATTTCCTACTCCAGGGGATCTTCCCGACCCAAGGATCGAACCCAGCAACTCTTGTGTCTCCTGCAGTGCAGGTGGGTTCTTCACCACTGTGCCACCTGGCCTGACACAAGTCTATAAAACAATTTTTGGCTCTATTCCCTTTGCTTATCTCTCCAGAGGACAATAATTTTGCATTACACTTTTCTGTGTAGAGAAGAGAAAAACCACCCTGTCTTTCCTCTAGCATGAAAAGTATAGCAAGTCCTCTACCTGCGAAACTTTAAGTTGTGAATTTTCAAAGAGGCGAATGTGCATGCCAGCCCCTGTATGCCAGCAGCTGTACTGTACTACTCTACTTTTCAAGGTCCTGTACTGTAAGATTAAAAATGGTTTCTTTATTTTTTGTATTTATTTGTTTTTTATGTACATATTATTCATGTGAAAAATATAAATCTATTACAGTGCGGTACCATATAGCCAATTGTGTTAGTTGGGTACCTAGACTAACTTTGTTGGACTTAATGAACAAATTAGACTTAACAAAAGTGCTCTTGGAACAGAACTCATATGTAGGGGACTTACTGTGGTTGACTTTTTAAAAATTGATAGTTGAGGATTGCTGTCAAATTTAAAGAAATCCCTGTGAAGCATTCTTCATATTTGACCTATCCAGTTTCAAAGAATTTTAGCTTTTCTTGTGTAGTGAGTAGTTATAAACAATATTTGAATTGAGACACTCATTAACAGCTATGCACATATAGACTTTGCATGGCAGGTGCCACAGGATAGGACTACGTGGGAGAAGACCTCTAGCCCATCGCCCTTGTGTGTGATGCCAATGAGCTGGCAGCATAAGCAATAGAAGGGTTTCTGAAAGTCATTACTGTATCAAGAATGCTCTCCATGATTTAACAATACACAGGAGTGACCATGAACTAAATATACCTCTCCAATTCAAATTGCCCCAAGCCAGATGTCTAAGCGTCCAAGACACTCCTCCACAAATAAGCCCAAGAAGAAGTGATGAGTTGAAGTCAAAGCAGAAAGAGACAAGTTAAAATATCCTACAATTAAAAAATCTTACCTTTGCACCTTTTACCAAAACAGCACATGAACACATTGATAGGGTCCATCCCAGAACCTTTTTTGTACAAGTGAAGGACCTGAAGTTGAGCTTCATTAGATACATTAACTGCACTTCCATCCAATCTTCAGCAGCTAATAGGGTCCAAAGCGCTCAGTTTGCACTTAGCCTGGCAGTCTTCTGTTATTAGTTATCTGGGTGTTATAGAAATAGATGTAACATCTTGGCTTTCAGATTATAATAAGCTCCTCTGTGGGCAGAAATCATGGTAGTTTCCACTTTATTTTCTTTCTGTGCTTGATACAGAGCCGGTCATCTTCAGAATGTGTGCATATATATGTGCATGCATATCTGTATCAAGATGTGTGTGTGCGCACAGTCGCTCAGTCCTGTCTGACTCTTTGCAATCCCCATGGACTGTAGCTCATCAGACTCCTCTGTCCATGGGACTTCCCAGAAAGGATACTGGAGCAGGTTGCCATTTCCTACTCCACGGGATCTTCCTGACCCAGGGATCGAATCTGCGACTCTTGAGTCCGCTGCACTGACAGGCAGATTCTTTACCACTGAGCCTCTAGGGAAGCCCCTATATCAAGGTACAGGTTATATTACAGGTCACCAGGCTGACTGTAACCTCTTACATCTGCATCCCATCTCCCCATCAAACAGTCTCCCCATCAAAACCTGAACTTGGAGAGAAACTTCCAGATTAAAGTCCTCACTTCATCCCGTAATAGCTGTGCATTTAACTTTGTTGTCTCAATTTTCTCATCTGAAAAATGGAGTGGATGGAGTTGATAACAGCTTGCCAATATTCAATCCAGAATATTATAAGGAGCAAATCAAGGCCCTGGGGTATGTAAATGACCACACCACTCTTGCTTTTCAGGTTTATTGTCCTCTGATGAGAGAAAAAACTTCTTTGTCACTTGCAGGCACTATGAGTGGATCACAAATATGTTCCCTTTGTGTTCCACATGTTTTGTGAAACAATGAGGAACAGAGGGAACAGAGTTGCATAGCTCTGTGTTGGAATTTCTGGGGAGCATTATGGGAGAATCTAAAGCCAACTCCTAATGCCAGTACTATTTCATTTCTTTGTTTCTCCCATATTATATTCTGACTAACCAGAGGATTGAGAAAAATGAAAAAAAATTTAAAAATTTTGAGATGTAGGCCAAGTCTATACTTACCCACCCATTCAACAACACAATATTCCTCTTTAGTCCTCACAGAGCATGCTGGGGATTTTTACATAACCTCTTAAGTGTCAGTCTGATCTTGAGTTTGGTTCTTTGAGAATATGCCATGCATCTGCCGAAACTGGTCTACTGTTAGTCATTAATGGTTTCCAAGCTCCTAAACCCAATCGACACTTTTATCTGATAATTCCACAGCATCCAGCAGAGCTAATGTCCTCTTCCTTGATATAGTTCTTCCTAAGCTTCTGAGATTCCACATTCTCCTGGTTATCTCTTCTTTCTCCAGATACACTTCTTTTTTCCTACCAAGTACTCCTCCAGTTTTGACCTCCAAAATTGGAATACTTCAAGTCTCGGTCTCAAGCCTGCTTCTCCTCTCAGTCTACACATTCCCTCAAAATAATTTATTGCCCTCTCTTGTTTCAAATTCCATCTCTGTGACAAGGATTCAGAATTAATATCTCCCCCTCTACATTTTCCCAGCTCAGTAAATGTCATCTTCACACACAGTTCCTTAAGAAAGAAAACAGAACATTTTTCCTACCACTTTCTCTCCCTTCCCATTTTCAATTTACCACCATATCTTACTGATTTTTGCCTTATGTATCTCTCTGAATCATCCCTTTCAATTTACTTCTACCATTTTCATCCAAACCTAAACCATAGTCACCATCATCTGGATTCCAGCTCCTATCTTTGCTTCCCCTCCTTGTCCTCCCAATCTTGTCTCCATTCTCCATGGAGCAGATAAAAGAAATGTCTATGGTTTTAAATCATATCTCTCCTATTTAAAAGGCTCAATTTAAAGGTTTTTTAACACTTAAAGTGCTTTTTTTTTTTTTCAGTTTTACTGAGCTGTAATTGAAAAAATTAAGAGCTATTGAAAGTGTACGTCTTGATGATTTGGTAGATATATACATTTTGAAAAGATTCTTCCCATCTAGTTAATTAGTACATCCATCACTGTATATATGAACATTCAGGTTCTACTCTGAGGAATTTCACTGATATAATACACTATTATCAACTAGAGTCACCATGTTGTATATTGAATCTTCATTTATTCATCTTATAGATGAAATTCTATGGTCCTTTACCACATTATCCCTCCCTCCACACACACACCATCCAGACCCTGGAAACCACTGTTCTAGTATCTGTTACTGAGTTTGATGATACTTTTAGATCTCATGTATAAAATCCATAATAGAGGCTTCAAAACCTTCACACATCTTGCTCCTTCCTGCCTCCAGACTCCCTCGCACCACTTCCCACACCTCCTGGTGCTGAAGTCACTCCAGCCTTCCCACAATGCCAGAAATTCACCAAGACCTTTCCTCTAATCTGCCGTTCCCCACTGGGGCTTCTTCCCAGATGGCTCAAGTGGTAAAGAATCCATTTGCTATTGAACAGTCTTTTGGACTCTGTGGGAGAGGGCAACGGCGGGATGATATGGGAGAATGGCATTGAAACATGCAAATTATCATATGTGAAACGAATCGCCAGTCCAGATTCGATGCATGATACAGAATGCTTGGGGCTGGTGCACTGGGATGACCTAGAGGGATGGGATGGGGAGGGAGTTGGGAGGGGGCTTCAGGATGGGGAACACATGTACACCCATGGCAGATTCAAGTCAATGTATGGCAAAACCAATACAATGTTGTAAAGTATAATAAATAAATAATTTAAATTAAAAAAAAAAAAAAAAGAATCCATTTGCTAAGCAGAAGATGCAGGATCCATCCCTGAGTTGGGAAGATCCCCTGGAAAAGGAAATAGAAACCCACTTCTGTATTCTTGCCTGGGAAATCCCATGGACAGAGGAGTCTGGCGGGCTACAGTCCGTGGGGTCGCAAAGAGTCGGACACAACTGAGCAACTGAGTTTGCAGACACACATGTCATTCCCTCTGTCTAGAGTACTTTTCCCCGTCTCTGGAGTTAATCTGTACTCGTTCTTCAGTCTCCTATGATACTTCGTTCTCAGAGAAGCCTCCCCCACTCCAAAACTGTACTCTCCTCTTAACATGTATCCAACACTCCCACACTCATGTCTTTATTTATACGGTTACTTATTAACAATAATATGTACCTCTCCCACCTGACTGTGGACTCCACGAAAGCATGGGACATGCATGTTTGCTTACCACTGTTTAGGAAAAAAAGCAACCTGGCACCTACTAAGTATTCGGTGAATATGAATGAACACAAATAAACAAACTCATGAACTGAACGGAGAAAGGTAGAGTCAGCCCCCACTTGTGACTCTTTCTCACGATGTTGTACATTTGACTTGCATTTTGAGACGGCCCTATGCCAGGACCAAGCATACCTGAGCTCCCCAGCTTCTTTTGCGGCTCTGGCCTAGTCACTAGGTTTTCCTGGATGTTAATCAAGCCATCTGGAAAACAGGGCATGAAATCGTACGTCCCTGACTAGCAGCAGATGTGGCAAGTGAACTGAGCTACATTTCCTGTCAGTAACTAATTGCACACACGGTACAATATGGAGAAAAACATTATAAATCAATTAGGCTATTAGAGCCACACTGTGCTCTGCAAATACAGAGCTAGACCTGGGGTTGGGGAGTGGAAGATAGGGGTATCTGATTCTCCTTGCAGCGGCCTTGGATGACCATTTATGTCCTTACATTTCATTTGTCTCACCCTCCTATCCAGGTTTCCAGGAAGATTAGTTTACTGATATGTGTTAAGGGTTTTGACTTCCTAGGTTGGAAGGTAGGCTGTTACTGGAGGAGGATGGTGGTTTAAAGGTCTTACTGATGTCAAACACTCCTGTAAGTATTTGATGTTCACACCATCATCCACATCCAAGGTCAGAGCTGGTTGGTGCTTTGGGCTAGGGAGATGGGAGGAAGAGGAGGTGAAGGGATGAAGTAGCTGCTGTAGAGATGGCAATGTTCCCAAGTATCCAAGGCTTGGGAGACATGAATGGGGGCACAAAGGGAATCCAGTGAGCCTGGGCTTGGGGGAAGGGTGGAAAAGAAGAGAGAAGAGGGAGGAGAGATTGTAAGAAGCACTTAATACTCTTTCTCTCTTCTTGCTCTCTTTGTTTTGGCTTTCATGGGAATTGAGCTTACAGAGAAAACATCTGACTATGCTTCTAGACATGAAAGTCTCAAGTTTTTTTTTAGCCCACAGAGAAGGGGATACACATAAAAAACCAGGACTTTTACTGGAGAGAAGGGACATCTTTTAAAAGTAGGTAAATACAGATTCTAGAAGCAGCCTCTGGAAACCATTATGAAATATTCAGTGAGTCTATAGGAAATTTGCAAAATTCATCTGGATAATTTAGATGAGAATATTGCCATCAGGGCTGAAGTCACTTGAAAGTCACTGCAAGTATTTGGCAACACACTTTTCTCTAGATCTGCCTGTGTTGATTTGGTTTTGTCAGAGCTGTCCTCAATCCTGGCTGTGTCTTAAAATGACACAAGAAATTTTTACACCTTAGCAGTGTCCTCAGGATCTCTGAAGGTAAGACCTGGGTATTAGCACTTTTAAAAAGTTCCCCAGGTAATTATTAGACAACAAAGAAAGAGCAGAGAACTGCTAAAGAAGCTCTTAAAGGCAGAGTCAGTGTCTTACACTTAAATATATGTGTATATTACACTATTGAACCCCGAGGTGTTAATATCCATTGTGTGTGTGGGGGGGGGGGGTGTGTGTTAATTGATCAGTTGTCTCTGACTCTTTGCAACCCCATGGACTATAGCCCACCAGGCTCCTCTGTCCATGGGATTTCTCAGGCAAGAAAACTGGAGTGGGTTGCCATTCTCTTCTCCAGGGGATCTTCCCAACCCAGGGATCGAACCCAGGGTCTCCCCCATTGCAGGCAGATTCTTTACCATCTGAGTCACCAGGGAAGCCCTAATATCCACTATCTCAGTATAATACTCCTAACATTTCTCCTCCATGAGGTTGGACAAGCTGTCTGAGGTTGATCAGAGGATGAGGGGCAGACCAGGAACTGAAGCAGACTCACCTGGCTTGGGGGCTTGGGTACTAACATTATCTCTTGTCTGCCTTAGCCCCTAAGCCCAGCACACGGCATAGTGAGGACCCTCAGTAAGTACCATGTTGCTGATTAAGTAACGGAGGGTAGGTGTGTGTGCATGCTCAGTCGTGTCTGACTCTCTGTGACCCCATGGACTGCAGCCCACCAGACTCCTCTGTCCATGGCATTTCCTAGCCAAGAATACTGGAATGGGTGGCCATTTCCTCCTCCAGAGGATCTTCCTGAACCAGGGATGGAACCTGCGTCCCCTGTGTCTCCTGCGTTGGCAGGCGGAGGCTTTACCACTGTGCCACATGTACAAGTCATGTCCAGATTCCACCAGGAATCTTACCTCACCCACACTGTTTAGGTAACACAACCCCAGACAGAAACGGAGCCCCAGGGATCTCAGTCACCACCAAGACAACATAGCATCTTGCTTCCTTCTAATACATTGTCCTTCATTCGGTGTTTATCTGGGTGTCAGGACCACAGCTGCTGTCTCTTTACAGACCCAGGTCTGGGTCACAGGGCGGGGAGAAAACAATGACTGTTTTGCTTGTCTGGTGACAGATATCCTGTGCCACTTTGCACTGCTCGTTGAAAATGTGATCCCATATCCTGTGACCGTCCCCTGGGCTTGCATCTCCAGCACTGCACGGGGTCTTCGGGGATGCCTGCCAAACAATCTGTGTTCTGACCTCAGCCTCCCTGGGCCCATAAATCATATAAAGCAGCTCACACTTCAAGCCGTGGCCTGGGGACATGGTGGGATCAGAGGGCAGAGACTAGAGAACAGTAGGAGCAGAGGCCAGGGGCCGGGAGAGGAAGGTTATGAAGAGAAACAATGAGAGAGGAGAGCGACGGAGAGCTTTTTATTCCCTAGAGAAACGGGCTGTTTCCTAGATGTCATAATCATATCATGAGGCGGAGACTGCTGGAGAACAGTTTGCAGGGGGGAGGATGCAAGTCAATATTTTATCATGAGTGAAGTTTCTCATCAGCATCCTTACCTGTAAACAACTTTTGAAGAAGGGGCTCCGGTCCAGACAACAGATTAACCAGCTAACACATGAGAAATGGAAAAAGCTCAAGTAGCACTGAACTTTCTAAGCTTGGTATACTTCTGTTTGCCTATTTTTGCTTTTGTTGCTTGTGTTTTTGGTGCTGTATCCAAAAATCACTGCCAAATTCAATGTCATGAAACTTTTCCTCCAAGATGAGCTGTTTACAGCTCATCTTCCTAACAGGAAAGGGGTTCTTCTTAGACATACTCTTGGCAATTTGAAGCCAGAGTCACTGGAATTTTGCACCCTGATATAATGAAGGGAATTGTGTCTATTTTAAAAGTTATTATCTATTAATTGTCCCATAAAGATTATGTCCTTCCTCTCCTCACCACTTTAGGTGACTATCCTTGTTCCTGTTTCAGGTGGGGTTATGCGATGTATTTACTTAACCCTACACCTAATTTTTCCTATTTACATTTCATGTTAAAAAGAACTAAATTTCCTTTTTTATCCTTACAAAAGTCATGGTTTGTATCTATTCAAGGTCCTAGATGAGATGGTATTCAGCTGGCATTCCTGGAAAAAATGACCTCGCATTAGCTTGTGGTTATGGCTTTCAAACTTCTTAAAGTGATGGAATATTTCCTTCAAAAGAAATCTGACACAGAAATACCATTACACTGAACCAAGGATATCTATGTGGAGGATCTCTGGTTGAGGTGGAAGTAGAGGTATCGGATTCAACTCTGCCATCACCCCCAGAGAATGCTGGGATCCCACAGACTATGCTTTGTAAACCTTTACCCTAAATGAGGAGCAAGACAGAACAGATTGAAACTGGAAGGCAGAAGGGAGAAAGGAATGAATATTGCACACTGGAACTTGGTATATCTATGTTTTAGTCCCAGCTCTAACAGCCACAGAGTCTTGGATAAGTGGTTTAAATGATCTGAATCTCAATTTCCTCATCCATATCTGTGTGATAGACTTTTGTAGCAATTAAATTCCACAAGATGTGTTAAACTTACATATTGAATGCTTGGTGTACAGGATACATTAGATACCTGCTGATCTCTTTACTACTCACCTCTGTCATCCTACCCAAATCTATGCATCCTGTATGCCTTATATTTGGAGGATCTGTGTGCACCTTTACAGATGGAATCCTGCTCCTCTACTGACAATTATCTTTCCAGATGTGTCTTGCTTTCATTTTATTTATTCTTCAATTGAAGGCAACCATTAGACTTCAACTTTTAGCACTTCTGTATCTTTCTGGTTAAGTATCTAGTGCCCTCAGAAATAGTTCTGGAAGAATCTTTTTGTAATTCAATTCTTCAAATTTTCCTAACTTAGAACATAGTAGTATAACTTAAAAATAGCCTACTTGTTTTCTTTCAGGACAGCAAATGGTAGCTACTTGAAGAATGCAAATTTGACTTCAGGAGACAAAATGATGGACATAGTAGACATATTTGTCAAGTTCCAAAATGATACTAACAGACTCACCCTCTTATCAGGTGGGAGTGCCCAGAGACAGACACTGGGGTGGAGGCAAAATCTAAAAAAAGACTGAATGATTTGAATCCTTGGTTGCACACTAGCAGAAATATATTCTAATGAAACCAAAAGGGTGTCCCACAAAATCCAGGAGCAGGGCTGCAACTGAGTTTTGGGAACAAACTTAAAGAATTTGCTTAAATGCTTTCAAGAGACTTTTTCTTTGACTCCATTTTCCTCCTCCTTCTGTTTTATTTCTCTCTCTTCCCTCCCTCCCCCTCTTCTCCTTTCCCTCTCCCCGCCTCCCACCCCTCTTCCTCTCTCTTATTTCCATCTCTGTCTGAATCTCTCTCTCTCCCCTTTTATTCCCCACCCTGCACTTCTCTGCTAATTTCCTTTGATTCTTCAAACCCAAGTGTTGAAAACCTGACCTCTCCCAAGTTTGTAAAATTTTCATCTTACAAATCCATATTTCTGGAACAACAACAATAACAACAGCAACAACCATGAATCCTCTCCAGTTCATCATTTAAACTGAGGAGATCAAAGATGTCATTTGTCTCTGCTGAGCTGAGTTTTACCTCCTGGAACAAATGACAGTGTCCCGAAGGGCATGGTCATCTTGCACACACATGGTTCCTGGGTTCCAGAGCTACAACAAATGTGTAGTGGAAGGGGGAGCAGGCCAGGACATTTCCTGGACTGACTGGAGAAACATAAATATATTAAAGGATAAGTATTCTCATTAAGTATCCCCAAATACTCCCCTGCTCTGAATTATTTGCTCTTGGGTCTTTGGGTGTGCAGACCTGAGTGATGGGTACAGGTCCACAATTGTGGGGAAAAGGAAATAAGTTCATATTTTGGAGGCAGAGAGTAGTGTTTTGGGAATGGAACCATAGCTACAGAAATAATTGGTGACTGTGTGAAGGATCAACAGAACAGATGACCAATGGTCTGTGTGGGCACTAATGAGTTGCCATTGGCAGAGGGTGACCAGAAAGAAAGGATGGCTGAGAGAAAGTTTATTTTTTTAATTTTAATTGGAGGCTAATTACTTTACAGTATTGTAGTGTTTTTTTGCCATACATTGACATGAATCAGCCATGGGTGTGCATGTGTTCCCCATCCTAAACTCCCCTCCCACTTCCCTCCCCATCCCATCCCTCAGAGTCATCCCAGTGCACCAGCCCTGAGCACCCTGCCTCATGCATCAAACCTGACTGGCGATCTGTTTCACATATGATAGTATACATGTTTCAATGCTATTCTCTCAAATCATCCCACCCTCGCCTTCTCCCACTGAGAGAAAGTTTAGACCAAAACTGGCAAACTATGTATGAAGTCAAGGACAAAAACAAAAAAAGATATTTGTTTTGATACTGTTTGATTTTGTGATAATGAAGATGGAAATGGTCATCGTTGCTGATATTTCTCCTTATTTTATGATCTCTGTGCTATGCTCTATTAAAATACGATTCTTCTCCTTGCTCTAAATTTGCCTCATGGTTTTGACTCTACTCTTTGTCTAAATTAATTCCTTTCTTCCTGTTGGCCCTCACTGCTGAATTAAATAAGGGTTCAAGGGCTCTGAATTCTGAAATCCTCAAACCTGCCAAGCATGCTCCTGGCCCAGGACATTCGCACCTGCTCTTTGCTCTGCAATGAAAGGCCCTTTTCTCAGATACCAGTATGATTCTTAGCCAGCTGCCTTGGAACTCTGTCTTTCCTTCTCTGAGCAGCGAAACTTATCATCCCCAGTAGCTTTCTATCCCTTTACCTGGTTTTGATTTTTTTTTTACTACCTGACATTTTATTATGAGGGATTAAATGTAAACAAGTATAAATATAAATGAATGAAATTAGGTTTGCTTCTTGGCTGACTGTCTCTGCATACTGTATTGTAAGCTCCATGGGAGTAGGGATCTGTCTTGTTCACTTCAGAGCTTTTTACCTCCTAGAATCCTGTAAGCCCATCATGGTCTCAATAAATATTTGTAGAATAAAAGTGTGAAATAGGTTTTGACTAGCATCAGTAGTACTCATCTTAGTTTGAAATAAAATTTCATTTAGTAACAAACCAGTAAGAGAGAAACATTTAGCAATGGATGCATGTGTGCGTGCATGCTGAGTCACTTCAGTTGTGTCTGATTCTTTGTGGCCCTATGGACTGTAGCCCACCACGCTCTTCTGTCCATGGAATTCTCCAGGCAGTTACACTTGGAGTGGATTGCCATGCCCTCCTCCAGGGGATCTTCCTGACCCAGGGATCAAACCCATGCCTCTTACTTCTTCTGCACTGGCAGGGGAGTTCTTCACCACTAGTGCCACCTGGGAAGCCCCTTAGCAATGGATAGCAATGGGTAATAACTTTTCCCACTTTCATCTGTCTTTAGTTGGACTTTGCCATTTTTGACAATTGTCTTTGCAGAATACTTCCCTCTCTCAGTCTCTCTTTCTTAAATCATGAAATAATGGAAAAGGGAGAAGATTTTTACCTTAACATGGCCTTAAACCATTTACTGTACAATATGGATTGAATTGTGTCCCTCAGAAAGATATTGCAATCCTAGCGCTAGTATCTGTGAATGTGACCTGATTTGAAAATAGTCTTTGCAGATAATCAAGGTGAGTTGAGGTCATTCGGAAGAGTCTGGGTCCATAGTGACTGTGTCCTTATAAATAGAGGACACTTGGACACAGAGGCAAATACATACAGAGGGAAAACAATTTGAAGACATTGGGAGAAGAGGACCCTCTACAAGCCAATGAATGCCTGCAACTACAGAACATAGGCAAGAACCCTGGAATGGATTCTCCATCAAAGTTCACAGAAGGAACCAATCTGCCAACACCTTGATTTTGGACTTCTGGCCTCTAGAGCAGTGAGACAGTAGATGTCTGTTGTTTAAGTCTCTTAGTTTGCAGCGCTTTGTTATGGCAGCCCT
The DNA here is from genome assembly GCF_033118175.1 of Dama dama. Classification (NCBI taxonomy): domain Eukaryota; kingdom Metazoa; phylum Chordata; class Mammalia; order Artiodactyla; family Cervidae; genus Dama; species Dama dama. Next base: position 19,415,423 of record NC_083682.1, on the reverse strand, counting down.
AACAAATTAATACAGGGACACACACACACACACATACACACACACAAAGGCCCTGTGCCTAACACATATAGTATTATGTGTGTTTATTATTTTATTTATTTATTTATTTTTGGCTTTTGGCCACAACACAGTTTATGGGCTCTTAGTTCCCCAACCAAAGATGGAACCGGCGCCCTCTCAGTGAAAGCTCAGGGTCCTAACCACCAGGCCACCAGGGAATTCCCAGCTATAATGTTAACAATGGTGCTCATCTGTCCATCTTTTCTCCTTTCTCTTTCCTTCCAGAAGCCACAATGAGGAGACGGATTGGGTCCAGTTTAAAGGATATATAGAGTTAGGGTTATTGAGAAGATCATTCTGATTTTCTCAAGGCTGATAAGAGAAGAGCAAGAAAAACAATTTTGTGAATGACGAGGCGCAGGCCACGGAGCCTTTCCAACATCTGTCGGAGTCTCCCACTTACTCGGGGCCAGATGCTAATGGTGTGTGTGCCTCTGCACGTGGAGGAAAGTTTCACTGATACTAATGAGCCATTCACTGTCCTGCATTCCAGGACTCCTCCCACACAGGCCGGTTCTCAGATGTTCTGCGTTAAGTGAAACGCAGCACCATTTCCATAGCAACCGGAAGCAAGGGCTCCCAGAAGGCCTCGCGTTCTAACGCAGGCCGAGCTCTGGAAGACACGCAGCGCTCTGATCCATCTGATAGCGAACCAGCATCATGGAGGGTGTCATATTGCCAGGCGCTGTGCGCAGCATCAAAAACACAATCCAAAAGCAGCCCTCAGAGGAACTAATTCAGAGGTTGAGGCAGACAAGCGAAAAATACGCAGTGTGGAAAATACTACACAGTCCAGGCGCAGTCCTGTTTTGAGTCCCTAGGCTGGGAATCTAACTAGGCTCTAGAGTCATGAAAAAACATTTTCTAAAGAAGGTGACCTCTGAGACTCCAAGGGCAAGATGGCAAGCCAGGCAGGAGGGCGCAGGGAGGGTGAGAGGGCTGCTGATCCAGACAGAAGGTGGCTGCTCGGTGTCTCTATGGCTGCAGATGAAGCAGATCTGATTTAGAAGTTATGACTTCAAAACTCCGCTGCACTCTCAACGGTGCTGTGTGACTTGAGGCTTTGGTAAATCCTAGAACTCCCCTGGCCAGGACGTCCCAAACTGTTTCGAAACCTCACCTTTCCCTCGGAACTGTGAGACTTGTGGGTTGAACTTCCAACTCTGGAGAAAAGGAGGGCTTGTACTGTAACAAGAGCCCTGTCTTTCAGCAGCCTCATCTGTCATTTTCTTGCCCTAAACGTCATGTCACACATTCCTGACTCCTCGCACCATCCTAAAAAAATGTGTGTTATCAAGGATTGATGTTCCCTATCTTTGAACTCAGCCCAGTCTTCTTTATGTATCATTACAGACAGGCAGAGAGCCCGGGTCCTGCTGTGAAAGTCATTCCCCTTGTCTGCATGGCCCATTTTCCCAGCAGAGTCACGCTGGTCCCTACAGAAGACAAATGCCTGGGAACAGACTCTCAAGCAATTATTGCAAAAGTATTTGGCTGAGCCATTTCACCTGACTTTTAAAATTTCCATTGTCCCTGCCCATGTTTCAAAATGACAAACCAGCTCAATGATGACTCTGCAGAATGCCTATTACATAATAGGTACTAAATGTATATTTGTTGTTGCCTAGTTGCTAAGTTGTATCAGACTCTGCAACCTCGTGGACTGCAGCATGCTAGGCTTCCCTGTCCTTCACCGTCTCCCAGAGTTTGCTCAAACTCATGCCCATTGAGTTGGTGATACCATCCAGCCACCTCATCCTCTGTCACCCCCTTCTCCTCCTGCCCTCAATCTTTTTCAGCAACAAGGTATTTTCCAATGAGTCAATGCTTCGCATCAGGTGGCCAAAGTATTGGAGCTTCAGTTTAGTATCCGTCCTTTTAATGAATATTCAGGACTGATTTCCTTTAGGACTGACTGGTCTGATCTCCTTGCTGTCCAAGGGACTTTCAAGAGTTTTCTCTAACATCACAATCTGAAAGCATCAATTCTTCGGACTCAGCCTTCTTTATGGTCCAATTCTCACATCCATACATGACTATGGGAAAACCATAGCTTTACCTATATGGACCTTTGTCAGCAAAGTGATGTCTCTGCTTTTCAATATTCTGTCTAGCTTTGTCATAGCTTTTCTTCCAAAGAGTAAGTGTCTTTTAATTCCGTGGCTGTAATCACTGTCCACAGTGATTTTGGAGACTGAGAAAATAAAATATGCCACTGTTTCTACGTTTTCCCCATCTATTTGCCGTGAAATGATGGGACCGAATGCCATGATCTTAGTTTTTTGAATGTTGAGTGTTAAGCCAGCTTTTTCACTCCCTTTTTTTATCCTCATCAAGAGGCTCTTTAGTTCTTCTTCACTTTCTGTGTTAGAGTGGTATCATCTGCATATCTGAGGTTGTTGATATTTCTCCTGGCAATCTTGATTCCAGTTTGTGATTCATCCAGCCTGGCATTTCACATGATGTATTCTGCATGTAAGTTAAATAAGGAGAATGACAATATACAGCCTTGATGTACTCCTTTCTCGATTTTGAACCAGTCTGTTGTTCCATGTCAGATTCTAAGTGTTGCTTCTTGACCTGAATACAGGTTTCTCAGGAGAGAGGGAAGGTTGGTTTACTATTACCATCTCTTTAAGAATTTCCCACAGTTTGTTGTGATCCAAAGAGTCAAAGGCTTTACTGTAGTTAATGAAGCAGTATTAGATGTTTTTCTGGATGGCTACATATACATAATTACAACATATAAGTATATACCACACATGATATATAATTATATATATGAAAACATGGACTTCCTTGGTGGCTTTGACAGTAAAGAATCTGCCTGCAATGCAGGAAACCTGGGTTCGATCACTGGGTTGGGGAGATCGCTTGCAGAAGAAAACATCTACCCACTCCAGTATTCTTGCCTGGAGAATTCCATGGAGAGAGGAGCCTGAAGGGCTACAGTCCATTGGGTCACAAAGAATCAGAAATGACTGGGTTATTAACACTTTCACTTTTCCACGTTGATATGACTACATATTCTGTGTGTGTGTGTGTGTGTGTGTATAGGCTAAATTGACCTTCCTCGTCTTCAAACTACCTAACAGATTGCCTTTACATATAATAGGATCTTCATAAACATTTATTGGTTGGCTGGCTAACTGATTGGTGGGCAAAAGGAAACAATGGATTTTCGTATCACGAAGCCAAAAGTATTAATATATAAGAAAATATTGAGGCAAATTCAACCAAACTTCCTAAACCAAAAAAGAAAAACTATGAAATTTAGGATTGAGGCAAAAGGAAAAAAAACACACAGCAATAACTTCTAGGCTCCAAATCTGTTTTCTTCTTCTTAGACTCATGTTTTATTTCTTTGGTTCCAAGCCTGTGGATCAAAATTGTTTGCATGACTGGCTGGGGGGAATAATAAAAAAACATTTTATGACATTTGGGGAAAATATACACAAATAGGAAACTAGTATTTGATCCCCTGCCTTTGTGACATTGTGATTTTTATGTCCAACTTGAAAAATGGGCTTCACAATAAGGAGATATGAGTTGAGGGAGGGTCTGAAGTTCAGGACAACAAGTTAGGTCTACACTTGGGGCAGCTAGAGCAGAAGCTCATAACCTATCCTTGGATGGACACCAGAAGTCTCTCAAGACAGGTGGTTTTAAAGATAGTTTCCTATAGTTCTCTTACACACAGGTACACACGTATGCAGGTGCACACACATACCCATGATCACTCTGTTACGGAGAATGTCAGGAAATGGCGGACTATGCAAAGCTTTTCCCATCTTGCAGTGAGAAGAGATCATGCCCATAGCAACGTACATTATCATGAGGTCTGTCCATAGAAGCTTCTGAGAAAAGGCAAGCTGTGGTTTTCTCACTAACACAGAGCTCAGTGAACTGAACTGAGGTTCAGCCTCTGAACCACAGTCCCTCCCACCACCTGCCACCAACAAAGGGCCAGTGCAACTCTAGGAGCCGGTCCCAGCTGAGACGGCTCCAGGCCTTCCCGAGAACCAGCATCTGGACTACAGAGGGACAGGGTGAGACCATGCCCTCCGAACTATAAAAACCACGATGAATCTTTTTTCTCCTCACTCCACTCCATTCACTGCAGCTGTGACAATTAAAACATCCACATCCTGATCTTGTCTATCCTCAGATTCTATCTCCAATCTTGTTCCAAAACAGGAAGAACAGAAAGACCTCTAAGCTTTTCTCATGGCTTGGCTCTGACTCACGTGTATCATTAGGACTCCCTGAAGGTGGGATCCAGCCCTGGACCTCACTCACCATGAGTCCATCCCAGGCAGCTGATACTCATTATCTCATATACCAATGACTCTATTTCTAAAGCTCAAATGTGATCATTGATCAGATCATGTTGAAAGATATCTGTGATATCCTGGGTATACTCCGCAGAGTTCAGTCTGTAATTTTGAAAATAATTTTGAAATAGCTTTTCATGCAAAGGTTACTTTTAATGGCACATCCCCAGGCTCCCCAGGCTCCTTGGGCAGGTAATTCTACCCGTTTTCCTCCTTTTGCTCTCAGATGGGACCACAGGACTGAGTTCTGGCCGAGGCAGTGAGGGTAAGTTTCTGGACTGGCCGCTAGAATTTGGCACGTTTCTCTACTGTCTCTTTTTGAGCTTTGTTCAGGGATGAATCTTATAGAGAATGCCAACACCCTGGAGTCCAGAGAGCCACCAACTGGAGGAACCCTGGGTCCCCACATGCCTAAGTGTGCGGCAGAGGACAGGACAGCCCACTCCACCACCATGGACCCATACTGTCCACTAACAAGACAAGAAGCAGACCTCTGCTCCATTAAGCTTCTGTAGTGCTGGCTTCGCCTGTTACTGCAGTTGGTCCCTATTGAGTAACCCCTACCTATCTGTAGAATATTCCTTCCTCCTGCTGATTCCCTGTGTGAGGCTCACCATTCTGCCTGTCTCAAAGGCTATTTCTAGCCTTCTGGTCCTGACCTTCCCCCGCCGCCCTCAGCTATTGCCTGAGCCCAGTTTTAACAAGAAACTACTGCAAAGTCTTTGTAAACAGCCTGGGCCGTCTCAGAGGGGGAGCGGTGAGAAAATGAGAAATGCCCCACCCATAAGAATCCCTTTTCTGCCAATACATCACTTATTTAAAACATCTCCATTTGCGAGAGCCAAAAGTGCTGCATCTCTCTCTACAGAAACCTGATTATTTGTTTATTTTTCAGTATTTCTTTTGTTTCATAAACATTTGAGTTGGTCCACGTAGTTGTTTAGCTGTTAATTAAGAATTATTAGCAGAGTTTGCCAGTACTATATTTTTAATTTACTTTTTAAAATTATACACTTCAAAGTAGATAAACACACAGTTTTGGGAGTTTTCTTCTCTTGCCCACAACTTGCAGCATGCTGAAGTTCCTCGACCAGGAATCAAATCTGCCTCTCACCCCACCCCTGTAGAGGAAGGCGGAAACTTAACCACTGGACCACCAGGCAAGTCCACACACGTTTTTTCTTTTTTTTTTTGAAGAGGGCAAGGAAATCTGGGCAGAAGAAGAAGCCGAGATATAATTTAAAAGCTCTTGGTAATTTTTATGTGTATTTAGGATTGAGAGTCATTTGTTTTCTTTGATATCTCCAATTACTATACCAGTTGTCATAAAAGTCTCAAATATATTCATATTATATTAATTAAAACTTATTTCAAAACGACTAAATTTATTCAAGTCAAGTATGCCCCCCACATATGTGTTGGGTCAACTGCTATAAAAATTACATAAACCCTCAACCACAAATTACAAAAAAGGGCATAATGATGACAGCCATCACATAAGTTGTGAAAATTAATGCAATAATGAATATAAAGTAAGTACCAGAGTCTAAGAAAAGTCTATTGTTATGATGTGGAATCATTATTAGCTACTAAGCCTTAATAGGCCTTATTTTGACCCCTGCTTTTCTATAGGGAGCACAGTTTTATAATAGCAACCAGAGTGACTCTTTAAAATGTAAACAAGATAATGTCGTTCTGCGAAAAACCATCCGACAGTTTTTCATCTCACTCAAAACAAAAATCAGAGTTTTCCCAATGACTTACAAGAGACAATAGAACCTTCTGTTACCACTTTCTGACAGCATCATTTACCATTCTTTCCCTCATATACTTTGCCCCTGTTGGATTAGCTCTCATGTTTCCCTGAACACACTGGACAACCAACCTCAGAGCCTTTGCAGTGGATTACCCAGTGTGCTTATTCCATGGAATTCACCCAGCTCACTCCCTCACCTTCTTTAAGTCTTGGTCTACATGTCACCTGCAGAAAGAATTTCCCTCCTCATTCCAACCCTATCTAACCACCCTTCCTGCTTTGTGTTTTTCTTAGCACACAGAATGGTCTGATAAACTACAAATGTATTTATTTCTTAATTTGTAGTTCTATCCCCCCTTTATTGCTCTATTTGTTCTACAGTACCTGTAACTTTCTGATAAAATACACATCGTATGTATTGGGTTGGCCAAAGAATTTGTTCGGGTTTTTTCAGTAACAACTTGGGGAAAAACCCAAACAAACTTTTTGGCCAACCTGATATTTATTTTATTTAGTATGTGAGCCCTGTCAGAGCAGGATGCTTGCCTACTCCATTTACCACAGTGTCTCCAGCACTAAAAGATTGCCAGGAACATACTAGGTCCTAATTAAATACTGAATTTACGAATTAGCTGGCTGTCACAGAAGTAAACTTTCTCCATGAAGAATCAAGCTGGTCCAGTGGCAATTAAGCATTTGTACTTTGAGGTGTAGCCTTACTTTGAGGTGTCACACAATGAAACTGTCATGGAACTCCAAATCCATCCCATAGTGACAAACTGTGATTTCAGCAGTGAAAACTTGTGAGAACTTGGGCAAGTTAATTCGTTCTCTAAGCTTATTTTCCTCATTGTGAAATGGTGACAAGTTGTCTTATAAGGCTCTGAGAACTGAATGAGGTAGACTGAGTTTCCAGAATCCCTGATCTGTGAGTGGATGCTCAAAGAATCTGAGTTTTGTGATTGCTGGGGTCCCTCCAGGGCAGCGAGGAGATGTCATACAATCTCATGGAAGATGGGAATTATGCTGTTGCCTCTGCAAAACAGCTTAATGTTTCATGGAGTTTATCTTGTTCTATCTCTGTGTATCTCTTACTAGAGAAGGCTGAAGGATAGATAACTTGAGAGAAGTATTTCGATGTCTCAGCAGTATACAGAGAAGTCAGTACAGTTCAGTTCAGTTGCTCAGTCGTGTCCGACGCTTTGCAACCCCATGGACTGCAGCATGCCAGGCTTCCCTATCCATCACCAACTCCCAGAGCCTGCTCAAACTCATATCCATCGAGTTGGGGATGCCATCAAACCATCTCATCCTCTGTCGTCTCCTTTTCCTCTTGCCCTCAATCTTTCCCAGCATCAGGGCCTTGTCTAATGAGTCAATTATTCACATCAGGTGCCGGAGCATTGGAGCTTCAGCATCAGCATCAGTCCTTCCAATGAGAGTATTCAGGACTGATCTCCTTTAGGAAGGACTGGTTGGATCTCCTTGCAGTCCAAGGGACTCTCAAGAGTCTTCTCTAATACCATAGGTCAGAAGCATCAATTCTTCAGCAGTCAGCTTTCTTCACCATCCAACTCTCACATCCATACTACTGGAAAAGTAGTCCAGACGATAATGAAAGAAGTTTTCCTCTTAATCAGAAAGCCTGTGGCTCTTCCATTCTCACGCTAGTTTCATTCATACACAAAATTCGATGAGAACTTTGGTGGACACCTCAGTTGACAGAAGCATTTGGAATTGACAAATAAATGTGTATATAAAAGCTAAATTTCCTTTTAACATGTCCATGTTCCCAAGACTTTTGGATTTCTGATTTATGAATAGAGCTTAACAACCTCCAGGAATGTCCAACTTAATAACTCTTTTGTGTTCTCTTGGCCACAGGATGAATAAAGAGCGTTAAATGACAACCATCTTCTAGTACTTGAAGGCCATAAAATCCCAGGTATAAAAATGAGGCAGAGTGAAATAGTGTAAATAATGCAGTAACATTTAGAAAAAAAGGAACCTAGGGAATAATAACTGGGAAAACTTCCTTATGTCTAAGATCAGCTGGATGATGAAATAGTCTCTGAGGGAAATGGTGGGAGCCTTCAAGCTTGGACTGTTCTGAAATGTGAAGAGATTAAACCCCAGAGGCCAATACTATGGGCTCACTTATTTTTATTTTTTTTTAACAACAAAGCAACAACATGACTTAATGGATCTTTTCCACCCTAACACCAATTCACTGAATCAGAACTTGATTCTGTGCCTCGTACTCAGATAGCATATTCATTTTGGAACCAAGGGGCAACAGCCTCAAGGTTCAGGCAGTCACATAAGGTAGCTATTTCTGGACGCTTCCTCCTTAAGTAATTGTAGTCAACAAATAGTTGTACTGATGCTTTTTCCTTCCACTTTTCCTTCCATCCATACTCTCCCCTTCTGTCTTTGTTTTCTTCCTCCTTCCTTTTTATCCTCTCTTCCTTCTTTTTCTTCCTTTTTCCTTTTCTTCCCTCCTTCTTACAGTTTCATCTTTTTTTTTTTTTTTTCAGAAATACATGACATCTTGAACAAACATCTTTTCCCTCTTCCATCATCAATTTTTAAGGCAGATCTTAGCCAGAGTCTCAACTCTAAGTGACTACATTCTGGAGTGCTTGAGAATGGCCTAGATGGTTAAAAAAAGTACACAGAAAGTGGGACAGACAGCTAATAAAAATGGGATGTAAACCCAATGAATGGGATGTAAATCTAATGAATTTGCTGCTAGATAAATCATTTAAAAAAATATCAGAGATGTCTAAGAAACACTTGAATGGGGGTGAGATCAGGGTATCTTTCATGTAAACAAATAGTTTTCCTTAGTCCAGTATTAGCCACATCTCAACATATTCAAATTCATCGTATAATTTCTGAACTTTCCACTCGGTTTTGCTGGACAACTGTTCACAGAGCCATGTCTTCCTGCCTCTATTGTATACGACTTGGCTCTGAAATACATTTAGGGGCAACTGAACCACAACGGTTCCTCCAGTAAGGGAGTGAGCAAGGCGAGTGTGATCTTATGTAACAGTCACATCGGAAGCAGCTGGGGGAAACGAGAGCTTGGTATAACCCAGACCAGCCACAGGAAAGATCGACCCAAGCATCAATCATCATGCTTACAGAGTGACAGTATTTAAGTTTGTCGCCTGACAGAGAGGAAGGAAGAGAGGGAGAGACAGAAAAGTAGGGGAGAATGGGCAAGCTCCTGCCCCTGCTGTTAGAGAAACATATACACTGGACTTATTTTGAATTTGAATGAATAATCTCTGTGTCCTCAGCAGGAATGTTGTTCTGGGAAGTTTGCATTTCTGTTTACATGCCTGCCCTGGCTCTCAAAGGGTGGAAGCAGGCAAATGTTAAGTGGCTGGTTTAACGTTTACACTGGAAAGCACTTTATCAAGAAAGTGTATACACCCGGCCACCCAAAAATGCAACTTATACATTTCCCTGGATTTTTCATCTCTGGTACCCTTTAGAAAAAAGTGGAAAGATTTTATTTTCTTGGGCTACAGAATCACTGCAGATGGTGACTGCAGCCAGGAAATTAAAAGATGCTTGCTTCTTGGAAGAAAAGCTATGACAAACCTAGACTGCATATTAAAAAGCAGAGACATCACTCTCCCAACAAAGGTCTGAAGAGTCAAAACTATGTTTTTTCCAGTAGTCATATATGGATGTGAAAGTTGGACTATAAAAAAGGCTGAGTGCCAAAGAATTGATTCTTTTAAACTGTGGTGCTGGAGAAGACTCTTGAGAGTCCCTTGGACAGCAAGGAGATTAAACCAGTCAATTCTAAAGGAAATCAGTCCTGAATATTCATTGGAAGGACTGATGCTAAAGCTAAAGCTCCAATACTTTGGCCACTTGATGTGAAGAGCTTAACCCTAGGAAAGATTGAGTTCAGGAGGAGAAGGGAGTGACAGAGGATGAGCTGGTCGGATGCCATCACCAACTCAGTGGGCATGAGTTTGAGCAAACTCTGGGAGATAGTGAAGGACAGGGAAGCCTGACGTGCTGCAGTCCATGGGGTCACAAAGAGTCAGACACAACTAAGGGACTGAACTGAAGTGAACTGATAGATAGATTTTGCCTTATCCAAGTTTTTAACTTCTTTCATTAACTTTGGGGCTTACTCACATGATGCTGGATATAATTCCTATTTAATTGCATATGACTCAGCAAGAAACTGACACACAGAAATTGTCCTTACTCTCTGAACCTGAAATCACAGTGGGGGAAATAGGTTGAAAACTCTTCACATGAGACAGATTAATAGATTACTATGTTTTTTCCCATTTTAAATTTTATTGCAACTATTGTAGCCCAATTGGACAAGAACATTACTCTTTACCTTCAAGATTTGAAACATTTAATTAGATCAGAGATTTTTCTTCTTCACTGAAACCTCTCTCTTGTCTTCATCTTTATTACTTTTGGGGGGAAAAGGAAAGAATTGCAGCCTCTTTGGGCTTGCAGTTGAAGCTATATTTTCTCAGGCTATTATAGAGAGACTCCCATTATGAAATCCATTCTCTAACACCTGCAGGACCTGTCTTTCACTGAAAGAATGGTGGTTCTAGTAACTGAGTAATAGAGAGGAGATATGTCTTAGCATTCAGCACATTTTATTAATTACCAAGTGGTAAATAGCATGCCTCTGTGTTCTATTTATAGTATAATTGAATTCATGACACTGGCTGCACATCTGGTCAAACTGGAAAGCACATTTGCAGTCACCTTTCCTGTTTGAACTCCTAATGTATTACAGACTCCAGAAAGATTCTGCAGATAACAGAAACAAAAGACAGCTTAAAAAAAAACCCTCATGAAGGGTGCTTCTACAGATTTCCAATGCAAGTGTCAATCTGTGGGAGAGTTGTGGTTGCAGAGACCCTCTTGAATTGGGTAACATAATAAATGACATTACTAGTAATGTAAATAAAGAATGCAATGCTAGGGCCTTTGCCAGGTTGGTGACCAGTGCCAATTAGACGGTGCTGGCAATGGTTTCTACTCTTTGCACAACCATTCATTCACATACATCTGTATACAAAGTCCTGAGTTCCCACATGTGGGCTTACAATTTGTAGAAGACTGTTTTTCATCAGTCTGGGAAGGAATTTGTTCCACATTTTTTTAAGGATTTGAATTCTAGGGAGAAAGTGAAAAAAGGAATCTAACTGAACAGTAGACTTAAAATACATAACAGTCACATAGAGAGTTTTGCAATTCAGAGAACTAACTAGTCACAAATTCCATTACCCAAAGACTTTGAGAAATGTGATAGAATGTAATTATGCTCACTTTTCCCAGGATATGAGTTTTCTGAAAAGTATTTTGTAACTGGAGGTAATAGTAATAATGTAATTCTTACTTTTCTACTGGATATTTTAGTTAGCTATGGGCAGCCTCACGGTGTTTTTATTTATGAATCAATGCTAATGGTCCCAAGAAGCACTTCTCAGGGTTCATATGAAAAAGCCTATAGCTTAGGAATCTTGGTATCCATACACTTTCTCCGGTTCCTCTAACTCCCTGACTTTCTAGGTCAAGAATTCTCAAACATTAATGTGCCAGAGGGTTACCTATTGGCCTATTAAGCTAACTAGCCACCCCCAAAGATTGAGTCCAGATCTAGGATGGGCCCTGAATTCTGCATTTTTAACAAACACCCTACACGTAGTTCAGATACAATGATTTTAGAAGTTCTTTTACAAACACTATTGTAGGAATATTTCTCTAGTTCAGCTTTTCTTTTCTCTCAGCTTACACACATTTTGGAGGATGGGGACTTCTGGAGTTACTGTGCATATTCTTGGTTACTGAGGGGTAACTTATTGCTTCTAGACTCTAAAGCATGAGTTCCCTCATGTTCAGGGGCCTTAAAGAATGAATGATCTTCCAATGATCCTCCAATGATCATACACCTGATCAATGACTCTATCCCAAGGATGGCTTGGTGATTCGCATTCATTCTTTTCTAATACATAAATCAGATCGGAAAGGAAAGTCATCAGTGAAATAGATACTACCACAAGGCTATTATTGAAATAAATACAATAATATATTTACATTATTATATGACTATAGTGTTACATAATAATTTATAAAAATGCTACATTCTTATAATAATATGATGCGTCTGCATGACTGCATCAATTAACTATTAGATGAAAATTATGAGTTATGCATCTTCTAAGAGCCGGCTCACTGGAAAAGACTCTGTTGCTGCAAAAGATTGAAAGCAATAGGAAAAAAGGGCAACAGAGGATGAGAGGGTAGATAGAATCACCAACTCAACGGTCATGAATTTGAGCAAACTCTGGGAACGGTGGAGAACAGAGGACCCTGGTGTGCTGCAGTCCACAGGGTCACAAAGAGTCAGACACGACTCAGCGACTCAACAGCAGCAACAATTACTAATCAATAGCTTTACTCTCAGTAATGTGTAGAACTGGGAGGTTTTACTGGGAGCTGTAGCAAAAACACTGGGTGATATCTACATGTTAAAAACTGATTTGATTTCATAATGTTCTTTTCTCTCTGATTACCTGAACATTTTATGTAATTTTAGTTTTTGTCCTAGTTATTCAATAGTCCCCTTGTTTCTATATTTTGTTCTGTATCTTATTATTCCACACCATCTGTAGCTGTAACTGTCTCTTTCCCAAGCCCACTTTTGTTCAATGTGTGCAATCACCGACAGAAGAGAGAAAAAGTTTAACAGGGAAAAAAAAATGATGCAAAGCAAGATTTAGGGTCCTGCAGATGTTTCCAGCTGAAATACCAGCTGGCATTGTCGTTGTTTGTGTGGAGTGGAATCCCAGAAGCCAATGAAAGGAGACAATCAATTTTAGCTGACTCAATTTTTTTTATTTCCACTTTCCTAACACAGATGAATCTGATGCAAATTGTTTGAAAATAAGAGCCTTACAGCTAAGTGCATTACCATATTCTACTGCAGAAAACTAAATTTCCCGGTGACGTGATAATTTCTGGAAATACTGCCTTCTAAAGGTTGTTAAAATCCTTGGAGGAATCCCTAGTTATTTTGACTGTTGGTGCAGTTGTTGGTGACACAGATAATTAGAATTCTTATTTTTCAGCTTTATAATGCACCTTCTCCAAAGAATTCAAGGGCCTTGGGACTTCCCTGGTGATTCAGTGGTTAAGACTCTGCACTTCCCAACCTAGATGTCCATCGACAGATGAATGGATAAAGAAACAATGGTACCTATATACAGTGGAATATTACTCAGCTATAAAAAAGGAACACATTTGAGTTAGTTCTAATGAGGTGGATGAAACTAAAGCCTATGGTACAGAGTGAAGTAAGCAGAAAGAGAAAAACAAATATCGTATATTAATGCATATATATGAAATCTAGAAAGATAGTACCGATGAACCTACTTGCAGTACAGCAATGGAAATGCAGACAGAGATCAGACTTGTGGACACACCAGGGGAAGGAGAGGGTGGGATGAATGGAGAGAGAAGCATTGAAACATGTATATTACCATATGTAAAACAGATAACCTGTGGGAATTTGCTGTATGACATCCTAGAGAGGTGGGTTGGGGAGGGAGGTGGGAGGGAGACTCAAGAATGAGGGGACATATGTATACCTATGGCTTATTCATGTTGATGGATGGCAGAAACCAACACAATATTGTAAAGCAATTATCGTCCAATTAAAAATAAATAAATTTTAAAAATTAGACCCTTACTCTAAAACAGAAAGATTCCACACTGCCAATGCAAGTGGCACGAATTTGATCCCTATCGGGGAACTAAGATCCTGCATGGTATGTGGTGTGGCCAAGAAAATATGAGAAAAAAAAAAAAAAAGAGTTCAAGCATCTTTAAAAACAAAAGAGCAATTGGAGAAAGGCTGTATCACATCTTACTCACACTCAGTAATAGTTACAAGGGACAACTGGTAAAATGTTATGGGGTGAGTGTGGGGGTGTGTGTGTGTGTGAGTCACTTAGTCATGTCCAACTCTTTGAGACCCCGTGGACTGTAGCCCACCAGGCCCCTCTGTCCATGGAATTCTCCAGGCGAGAATACTGGAGTGCATTGCCATTTCCTTCTCCAGGGGATCTTCACAACCCAGAGATTGAACCCAAGTCTGTTGCATTGCAGGCAGATTCTTTACCATCTGAGACATCAGGGAAGCCCTAAGAAATGTTATGGTAGCCCTTTAAAATATCAACCTTAAAATGACAACAGTATGGTATCCTATACTTGAAGATAATGGAATTAATTGGTATAATGGTAATAATAGTAATAGCTCAATGTTTATGATATATCAGGCACTTTATTTGATTCTCACAAAACTATGATTTGGGTAATATTACTAAACTAATTTACAAATAAAAAACTGCAGGTATAGAAATTTTAAATAATCTGCCTAAAATTGCATAGTCAATATTTTGCCTGAGATTCACACCAAGATCTAATTCCAGAACCTCTGGACTCTTAATTAGTTTGCAATATTAAGTCATTTGATTCTTACATTTTATTGGTTTGCATTTTGGAGGTACTGGAAGTGACAAGAAAGTTTAAATAGCAGACAGAAGGGTCCCTCCATTGACCCGTGTCAATATCGATATTGAATAGGCCAACAAATATTGTGAAGCATTTTCTGTGTCGATCTTCCTTTGAGGAGTTGAAGATACTGGTCTCTGTAAAGTTGTTCAGAAAACTGTGTGAGAGACAACTCTTTAAACAAACAATGCACTGTTACATGGTAACTTACTTAGTTGCTAAGGAAACTCAGCCAAGTGGTGCTAATTCTCCTTGGGACTGGAGACCACAATGAGGTCAAGAGCTGGTCTGTACGTGAAACAAACCACTCAGTGCAGAGAATCTAACTGCTGTCATGCAGTTCCCCATGATACTGCTGAAGAGAAAGCCTCATGGTAACACTTGAGAAATTTTCACTGAGGACTTCGAAATCCTCTACCCCTTCAAAGTGAGTTGAAGGTGGTGGGAATGGAGGCAATTTGCAGGGAGCTTCCTCTGTCCTCTGTCACTACCCACAACTCTTCTTTAAATTAAGCAGCTGCAGCCTTGAATGCATACAGTGTGCTGCGATTCCATCAAAATGGAATCAGGCAAAGATAGCAGCGGCCTTCCTTTCATTGTTTCCCAGGTGGCACTAGTGGTTAAGAAAGTGAGTGAAGTCGCTCGGTTGTGTCTGACTCTTTGCGACCCCATGGACTGTAGCCTACCAGGCTCCTCAATCCATGGAACTTTCCAGGCAAGAATACTGGAGTGGGTTGCCATTTCCTTCTCAAGGGGATCTTCCCAACCCAGGGATCAAACCCGGGTCTCCCGCATTGTAAGCAGATGCTTTACCATCTGAACTACCAGGGAATCACCTGCTTGCAACTGCAGAAGGCATGAGACGTGGGTTCGATCCCTGGGTTGGGAAGATCCCCTGGAGGAGGGAATGGCAACCCACTCCAGTATTCTTGCCTGGTGAGTCCCATGGACAGAGGAGCCTGGCGGACTATAGATCACAGGGTCGCAAAGAGTCGGACATGACTGAAGAGACTTAACACGCAGAAAGGAGCACTTGGGAAAGCCCAAGATCTCTGCCTGGGCTATTTTGCTTCCTGCAGCATCTTCTTAATTAGGCAGAGGAAAACTTGTCTTTGGGCTTCTGGCAATACTGTGCTCCTAGCCTGGAAAAGCAGCCAAAGGGTTCTCTGCCAACAGCCACTGAGGGGCTCTGCCTTCCTCTCAGATGTTGTCTACCCACTGCACTTGTTAAGGATGTCTATGGACAGGGTGGGACTTTCTAATCCAACTCCTATTGGCCAGAGCTGTCCCTGAAACCCCGGAGAAGGCAATGGCTCCCCACTCCAGTACTCTTGCCTGGAAAATCCCATGGACGGAGGAGCTTGGTAGGCTGCAGTCCATGGGGTCGCTAAGAGTCGGACACGACTGAGCAACTTCACTTTCACTTTTCACTTTCATGCATTGGAGGAGGAAATGGCGACCCACTCCAGTGTTCTTGCCTGGAGAATCCCAGGGATGGGGGAGTCTGGTGGGCTGCCTTCTATGGGGTCGCACAGAGTCAGACACGACTGAAGCGACTTAGCAGCAGCAGCAGCCCCTGGAACCCAGCACGCCAAGAGCTGGGACCAATCACCACATTGTCTACTCATGAAATTATTAAGGATGACTCTCTATGGTTTGTGCTTGGCAGGGAAATACTCCTTCACATGTGGCCAGCATATATTTGGCCAGCAGACTGAGAGTCTGCAGGCAGATAAGACAAGCAATCCCAATTATCCACTGGTTGAGAGCAAAACACATCTTAGAGTCTCTATCCCAGCCCGGGATGGCTTGATTCATTGAGGAGGAATTTTTCTAAAGAAAAAAAAACAAAATAGATGTCCAGTCTGGGCAATAGTCCAAACTAGGCTTTAAGTGGCAAAGCTTTCTATGACATTACAGGTCTGTCTAGCAAAGGATGATTTAATAAGTTTGTGAAAGGTTTACATGCCTCAGTTAGATCAAGGACATAAAGAAAGCTGCAAGCAAGTTAGGAGCATTTTGTTGTTTTTAAGCATTTTTATTTCATTTTACATTATTTGGCTGCACCAGGTCTTAGTTGTGGCACGCAGGATCTAATTTCTGACCAAGGATTGAACCCAGGTCCCCTGCATTGGGAGTGTGTAGTCTTAGCCACTGGACCACCAGGGAAGTCCCAAATTAGAAACATTTTTAACCTGAAAGTAAAGTGAACAGAAATATTTTCTCCCAAGACCTCACCTAGGTACCATAAAGCTTACCAGTATTTCTTGTCTCAAAGTTGAAAAACTCATTGGTACTAACAGTCTTTCCAGAGATAATTTGCAGGAGCTGGTAGAGTTGAGGGCACTCAGAAATATTCAATGCCTTTGTGATTTACAGAAAACATTGCAAAAAAATAAACTTTTGTTTCATTTTGCCAGAAAAAGAAAGTCTGTGAAAGGCTATGTTAGGTTTGGAATATTTATGAATCCAGTCTTCAGTGTGGCTTTTAGTCTTTCAAACTCTCTCAACATTTCTCTCTCAACATCTTGTTAAACTCTATTCAGGGCCCATTTTTAAAATCCAATGAAAAAAAAAAAACAAACTAAAAGCCATTGATATTTCCTCCAAATACGTTAAAAACCACCAGGCCCTGCATTTCAAGGATCTCTTTTTCATGTTTCCAAGTCTATCGTCTCTGGTCATTCCACCCTCATCCTGAAAACACATAGAGGTGACCTCTCCATTTCTGGCCTTGTTTGATCTTTCAAGATTAATCAACTTAAACATCTCGAGAGCCCTTCACCACTATGATGAGGTTTTCAAAAATAGCAGATTGCAGATATAAAGATTATCTAATACTCATAATAAGTAAATTGAGAGGAGCTGGTCCCCTGTAAAACAGCCTGCTGCTCTTGGTAAGGGTTAGCATGAAATTTCTATCTTCACCCACCACATGATTCCCAAGTCTATATATACTTAATTTCACCCTATTTTTAAAGACTTTTTTTTTAATATGGACCATTTTTTAAGTCTTTGTTGAATTTGTTACAATTTTGCTTCTGTTTTTTATTTGCTTGTTTTTTTTGGCTGCCAGGCATGCGGTATCTTAGCTCCCCGACCAGGGACTGAACCTACATCCCCTACTTTGGAAAGCGAAGTCTTAACCACTGGACCACCAGGGAAGTCCTGCAACCTATTTTTTAAGAATGGCAACTCTAACTACCTCACTAAGCTGCCTTTATTTATCTAACAGATTCTTATTCAGTGACTTCCACAGGCTACATAGGCCTGAAACTTGTTATAAAAATGATCCCTGGTTACCCAACATCTAGAGAACATGTTGTAAATCACTCATCATTCTCATAATCCTTTAACTATATGCCAACCTATCATCCTAGACTCACTTCCGTCCCTCCTTTCACTGTTATTCCCCTTCAGGTCACTCCCTACCCTTGGCAGCTATGATGCATTCTGTATTCATCCATATATGTTTACTTGTAATTTCACAAATATTGCACCATGCTTTTGCTCATGTTCATCTTAATCATTGCATTTGGAATGCTTCCTCTGTCTTTTCTGGAATATCTTCTGCCCCAACACACACACACACACGCACACCTGAATAGGAAACTAATATAAATCATTTAAGACTCAGTTTTAGAAGGCCTTCCTTTGACATATTCCCTAACTAAATGCCGTGGTTAAAATGGCTACAATTTCTTTTTTTTTTAATCCATACGATGTTTTATTACAATGTATGATAAAAGTTAAGTTTTGTTATAGGCCAGGGGTTTTGCTTCCACTTTTAATAAAAACAATTTTTAAATGGATAACCAACAAAGACCCACTGAAAGTACAGGGAACTCTGCTCAGTATTCTGTAACAATCTAATTGGCGAAAGAACTTCAAAAAGAACAGATATGTGTATATTTATAACCGAATCATTTTGATGTACATCTGAAACTAACACAACACTGTTAATCAACTCTGTGTGTGTGTGTGTGTGTGTGCGTGTGCGTGTGTGTGCTAAGTCACTTCAGTCTTGTCCAACTCTTTGCCACCCTGCTTCCCTGGTAGCTCAGCTGGTAAAGAATCCACCTGGGTTTGATCCCTGGGTTGCAACGCTATGGACTATAGCCCATTAGGCTCATCTGTCCATGGGATTCCCTAGGCAAGAATACTGAAGTGGGTTACCCTCCCCTTCTACAGGGGATCTTCCCAACGTAGGGATCAAACCCGTGTCTTTTCTGTCTCCTGCATTGGCAGGCGGGTTCTTTACCACTAGTGGTACCTGAGAAGTCTCACTGATCAACTATAGTCCAGCGTAAAATAAAAAGTTAAGAAAAAAGACAGAAAGTACACACTGAGGAGCAAAGAACAGTCATTTTTAGAACTAGTGAAAAAGCAGCGACGTATTTCTTTAGAGGAAAATCCTGCCCCAGACTTCGAGTGTCAGGAGGAGGAATACCTTATAACTTTAATACTGTTAAAATGGCTACAGTCTCTTTTCAGCTCCTCCCATCACGAGGTGGGGATGGTTTCCACCATTGTTGATTCTGGAATAGACCAGTTCCTTGTTGTCTCCAATAACATGCAGTGGATGTGACATCATACGGCTGCCAAGCCTCAGCTCAAGAGGCCTTGTGGTTTTTGCTCTCACTCTCTTGGAAAGTTGCAGCCACCCTGTCAAACACCTGGGCTGGTCTGCTGGATGGGCCACACAGAGGAGAACCAAGATGCTCAGCTGGTAACCTGACATCCGACCTAATGACCAGGGATGTGAGCACCTTTCTTTGTCTGTCTGGCCTGGTTGAATCACCCTGAGTAATTCCAGGAAATACCAACGGAAGAAATGTGTGCCTCAGCTCAGATTTCAGAGAAAAAACATGAGCAAATAAACTCCAATTGCTTAAACCCACTTAGTTCTGGAAAGGTGTGTTACATAGCAGTAGGTAGGTGGTATAACCCCACCCCAGTTCCAACCGCAGATAGCTAGTCATTTTGAATTCTGAAACACCATAGCACCCTGTGTCTACTTGTAATATAGTAAGAGTCACATTTTAACATGATCATGTGTTTATGCATTTCTTCCCACTACTAGACTCCGGGTTCCCTAGAAGCAGAAATAGCCCCAGGACCTCACAACGAGCCTGAATACACAGCAGGCACTAAAGAAATAACTGTTAACAAACATCTGAAGGCTCACCCTTCATAAGGACAGATTCTATCTTGTTGATTCTGTTTGAGTGTGTTAACCAAACCATGGGCAGAAGACACTTTCACTTTCCATCCTGGGACAATGGTGAACCTCATGCCCCGCAGCATGGCTCACAGGAGGTTAAATTTAGCAGCAGTAATAGATTGGATCTTTTCAGAGTCCTAAGATTAAATAGCCTCAGATGAGCAGTATTTCACTTGCTCTGCCAATCTAACAGCCAAGGGAACTCTTTGCTTGCAAATAACAGAATGTAATTCCAAGCAAAATCCTGTAAGTCTTGGCTTTGGGACAAAATGCATTACAAAAATAAAAACATTTGTTTTATCCTATTCCTCTCCAGAGTTTTGGCCAGCATTATCCTGAACAAGTCAAATTATTCTCTATAGTCTGTAGTTGTATATTAGTGGTAACATGGCTGGGAAAATGATGATCATATTAGTCGTCTTTAGATCACAATTCTTCCAGTTTAGAAACTATTTTTGCATATATTTTAGCTGGATGAATCCCATTGCTGAATAATTAAATAACCCATTTCCAAACATAGATGTAAAGTTACATTTTTATATTTCACTCAGGTTGCATTAGCACGTTTAATACTATTTTCATCACGTATGTCATTATTAAAATCACATGTCATTATTAAAACTACCATTAGTATAAGAATGTGTGTGTGTATGTTACATCACTTCTGTCATGTCTGAATCTTTGTGACTCTATGGACTGTAGCTCTCCAGGCTCCTCTGTCCATGGGATTTTCCAGGCAAGAATACTGGAGTGGGTTGCCGTACTCTCCTCGAGGGAATTTTCCCAACCCAGGGATCGAACCCACGTTTCTTGTGTCTATGTCTCCAGCATTGGCAGCCAGGTTCTTTATCACTAGCGCCTCCTGGGGAACTCCAATATAGAAGCCCAAAAAAATTGACTAGAGGACTCAGAAGACACTGTCATTCCCTGCTTTGCTTTGTCAATGACTTGCTCTTTGTATCTTTGAACCTTAAATGTGTGTCCCTAGGTTTGTTGCTTTGTGTGTGTGTGTGTCAATTCCTTTCATTAAGAAATAAAAGATTAACAACATGAATTATGGTTGAAGATTTCATAGTAAGTGAATAGTTAATAAATAGGCCATGCTTCAGCTAAATAGTGTGTAACCACTTCTATTTTAGAAAATAATGAGACTTTTAACTACATCAGTAGGGTTTTCTGCTAACTATGTTACAAATATTTTTATTAGAAATAAACTTAATAAATATTATATCTTTTGTTTTATTCTTTCTCCAGTTTTATTGAAATATAATTAACACCCAGCATTGTATAATTTTAAGATCTACAGCACAATGATTTGACTTACACACATGGTGAAATGTCTACCATAGAAATTTAGTGAATATCTATCATCTCATATAGATACAAAAAAAAGAGGAAAAAAATATTTCTCCCAGTGATAAGAACTCTGAGGATTTACTCTCTTAACGGCTTTCAAATACACCAAACAGCAACATTAACTATTGTCATAATGTTGTACGCTATACCCCTGGTGTCCATCTATCTTATAACTGGACGTTGAGGCTGTTGACCTCCTTCTGATTCACCCTCTCTTTAGCCCTTCCCTCTGGTAACCACACATCTGATCTCTTTTTCTGACTTTGGTTTCTCGCTTTTTTAGATTCCACGTACATGTGAGATCATATGGTATTTGGCTTTCTCCGCCCGACCTATTTCACTTAGCATAATGCCCTCAAGAGGCCCATCCATGTTGTCAAAAATAGAAAACAGCAGGAGTTTTTTTATTTTTCATGGCTGAGTAACATATATGTGTATGCATATATATCACAACTTCTATATCCCTTTATCCATCTATGGACATGGGTTGTTGCCATGTCTTGGCTATTGTAAATAACGCTGCTATGAACATGGGGGTGCAGAGATCTCTTCCACATTGTGTTTTCATTTTTCTTCAGGTATATTCCCAGAAGTAGAATTGCTGGATCATATGGTACTTCTGTTTTTAATTTTTTGAGGAAACTCAATACAGTTTTCCTTATTGCCTGCCCCTATTTATAACCCCACTAACAGTGCCCAAGAGTTCTCTTTTCTCCACATCCTTGCCAGCATTTGTTATCTCTTATCTTTTTGATTACAGTCATTCTAAACAGGCATGAAAATGATATCACATTGTGGTCTTTATTTGCATTTCCCTAATGATCACTGATGTTGAGCACATTTTTATGTACCTATTGGCAAGAATTTTTTATTAATTGCACAGTATTTGTTAATATCAATTTAAAATTACTACATGTGTTCATTTTTAACTGTAACCAAAATTGATAACAGGTCAGTTTTGAAAATGATTTCAGAATGCCCAGTGAAGATATATAGGAGCATTTTTTTTATGATCTATTTTACTTTTTGCTATGGAACAGCAGTCCATCTGGCTCAAGAAAGACTACACATCTTTACTAAATTGCTGTAGTTTTGGCAAAATGCAAACTCAGCTCCTCATTAGTGAGTCCTTATTTATTTGCAAGGAAATTTAATCCACATGATTTTGATTCATTGACACTTACAGTAATATAAGCAAATAGTGTTTCATAAGTGCTACTTGATTTCTGAGAAGTCTTCGAGCCATATTTTGCTGTGATCTTTTTTCTTGGGATAAGAAAGTTTATTTTTACAGGTTGAAAAAGGGGAAAGGGCTCAAATTTGAGCAGAAAATGTAGACCTTTATCATGGTAGGAGGGGATGAAAAGAAAACATCTTTGAGACTCATGACAACATAAGTACTGAGGGGTATCTTAGACAGGTGGATTGACCTTGACTTCCAGGTATGCACTTTTTGGGTAAAGACTAACCTTTCAGCCAGCTTAAGCCAATAGTGATAAGCAAGCTGATTTGCCTTCCCAATACTATCCTTCAGAAGTCCCACATAGATGATCAGTGAGTCAATTAGAGATACAAGTCAAACTTATATAAATGGAAAGTTTGCTGATTTTGTGACAATCATGTAGGTAGGTGAGCTAGAGAGTGAGTCACTTTTGTGTTCTCTGTTGACCTGGGTGCCAAAGAGACTCCACCTAAACTGAATGGCTATCAAGCTTCATCCCAGAGCGGTGACTCACTCACCCTCAAGGCTCACTCAGGGAACAATTTTGGCTCTGAAGACCACTAACCCTGGGAACTCCCCAACTGAGAGGTGGGACTGGTGAGATTTAGAACTGCTGACTTGGAGTTGTGAGTCATGGGTGAGTGCCAACGAGCCAGCATAAATCATGTAAGCACTTGAATTTCATGGCCATTATTTATAATAGTGGGGTAATAGCCTAACTTTTATGGTAGACATTTATTCACAGATATAAAAATAAAACATTATTAGAATTCTTTATCCTAAATTTAGACATTGAGAATTAAAAATTCAGGATAGCTGATCTCCCCCAGACCATAAATAAAGAGAAGAGTGATACAGCTGCTTAATCTAATATTTTGTTTCATATTTATGTGACCAAGAATCTGCAGTGGAAAGACATAAAATTTTAAATCAGTAAACCTAGATTAAGACCCAAATCTGCTGATTACAAGTGTTTTGATGCTGGGAAGTGACAAAGCTTTCCATAGCCTCAGTTTTCCCAGTTGCTACACAACAAGTTTCGTAGAATTAATATCACAGTTCATTGATGTGCTTGAAAATCTTTAATTAACCATGAAACACTATACTCATTTATTCTAAGAAATGTGTGTGCCCATTTTGGAGTCAAGACCTAGGCTTGAAGCTTAGTGTGATTAAAACTCAAGCATCTCAAGTTTTTCTTTTTTTATCTGTATAGAAATATTTTTTAAGATGTACAGTATTGCATTTCTATCTCTTTTTAGGCATTAACACTACTGTATATTTGCTTCACACCCCAAATTCACTATTCTCAATACAAAACACTCCCCCCCTCCAAACACCAAGATATCCAATGGCAGTTAGAAGAATAAAACTGCCCACAATGAAGGTTCACATTTCCCAGAAGAAAGTCAATTCACTTTCTCTGTGCCAGGTCTCATAAGCTGTGCATTAATCTCTGCAGACTTGATTTCAAAAATGAAACTGCATTTAGAAAGGAAACAAATTCTACCAGCCATTTTTTGGATGCTAAAGTCATTCTGTGTCTTGAATGTTTTAAATTTATTTATTTATTTGGACAGGGAATGTTGCATATTTGAACCACATGTGAATCCAACTGAAATATGTTAGTTTTGAATGTGCCAGAGATCCTAGAGGGCTTCAAAAATCCAAAGATGTAGTCAGTCACCCTAGCTTTAGGTGATCTGGATGTCTTGGCTCATGGTAAGTGTACAAAACAGAATGTAGCTAGTTCTTCCACCCTACCCACAGTCGTCTATCCTCATCCCAGGAGCTAGTTTGGCTTACTCTATGGTGCCTGAGTAAGACCACCAGGGGCTGGGAGAAGGTTGGAAACTGCTGGCTTGAGGAAGGGAATGGAAGAATGAGTTGAGCACTCAGTGAGTTGAGTGCTTGAGAAAACATGGCTGCTCAGCTCAGTTCCAAGATCAGCAATCAATATTTTCCTCCTCTGTTAAGAGGGAATTTGGACTAGATGATTTCAAAGATCTTTTCTACGTCTAACATTCAATGAGCTATAAAATTCTTGAACTAGGTTGCCATGAATGACTATAATCATTTGGCCCAGAGGAAGACAAATAAATGTAAAATATTTCAATATTTGGAAGTTTGGACAAGAGAAACAAAAACACAAGAAGGAAAAACTCTACCATTTCAAAGCAGTAGTGAATTTGACCTAAAATGGGCTCTGAAGCTGACCAAATTAGCAACATCATCTCCCTAAGGCAGACATTTCAGTAGTAAATATGGGAAAATTAGTGTATCAGTCAGGGTTCTCCAGGGAAAAAAAACAAGAAAATACATGTACACACACATGTTCACACACACATTCACAAACACACACACACACACATATACACAATGTTCATTTATTTATTTACTAGCTTTTTCCTTTTGTATTTTTTTATTTTAAAGAATTGGCTCATCACACAATTGTGGGGGCTGGCAAGTCTGTTTAAGGCAGCTTTATTCATAACGGCCAAATACTGGAACACCCCAACTGTCTTCAGGGGATAAACAGTTAAACACACCAGTGTGTCTGTCCGTGTGGTGGAGTACCACTCAGCAACTCAAAAACAACTACTGATACACGGGACATCTTGTATCCAAGTAAGCATGCTGAGTGAAGAGAACCAGTTTCAAATCACATACTGTGTGATTCTGTTTACACATGTAACATTCTCTAGGTCTGTATACAGCGTTCTTTTGGCTGGGGGCAGGGGGAGGGGAATGTGGCTATAAAGGAGCAACACAGGATCTTTGTGGCCACAGAACACTTCTGGGTGTGATATTAAACCATGGTTTTATAAGACGTTACCACCGAAGGAAACTAGGTAAAGGGGGCGTGGGATCTCCCTGAATGATTTCTCAACAGCTGCTTGTCATCTGTATTTATCAGAATAGAAAGTTTAACTTAAAATTTTAAGTTAACACAGCAAAGAAAATCATAAGCAACTTAAAAATTTAAGTTGACACAGCAAAGAAAATCATAAGCAAAACAAAAAGATAGCCTACAGACCGGGAGAAAATATTTGTAAATGATGTAACTGACAAGGGCTTAGTGTCCAAAATATACAAACAACTCTTACAATTCTATAGCAACAACAACAACAAAAACAAAATAATCAAAAAATGGGCAGAAGACCTAGAGGTTTCTACAAATGGCCAATAGGCACATGAGAAGATGCTCAACATGACTAGTTATTAGAGAACTGCAAATAAAAACAATAATGAGGTACCACCGCATATGACTCAGAATGGCCATCATTAAAATGTCTACAAATAATAAATGCTGGAAAGAGCATGGAGAAAAAGGAACTTTCTTACACTGTTGAAAGGAGCAGCCAACGGAATACTACTCAGCCATAAAAAAGAATGAAATAATGCCATTTGCAGCAACATAGATGAGCCTAAAGATTATCATACTAAGTGAACTAAGTCAGAAAGACAAATACCGTATGATATCACTTGTATGTGGAACCTAAAATTCAACCACAAATGACTCTATTTACAAAACAAAAAGAGACTCACAAATAAAAAGAACAGACTTATGGTTGGCAAGGGGTAGAGGGATGGGGGCAGGGAAGGACTGGAAGTTGGGGATTAGCAGGTACAAACTATTATGTACAGGATGCATAAACAACAAGGACCTACTTATAACACAGTGAACTGTATTCAATATCTTGTGATAAACTATAATGGAAGTGTTAGTCACTCAGTCTTGTCCAACTCTTTGTGATACCATGGACTGTAGTTTTCAGGCTCCTCTACCCATGGGGGTTCTCCAGGCACGAATACTGGAATGGGTTGCCATTCCCTTTTCCAGGAGACCTTCCTGACCCAGGAATTGAACCCAGGTCTCCTGCATTGCAGGTGGGTTCTTTACCAGCTGAGTCACCAGGGAAACCCCCAAAATATTTGAAGTGTTTATTTAATGCTGGAAATTCACCCTAGGGGACAGAAGGATGTGAAAGGAAAAGGCACCATAATTAAGCTGTACTTGGAAATGATGAGGGTTTTGGGAGTTTTTTTTTTTCTCTCTCTCAAACACCTGTAATGTAATGTAATGACTTTACATTAAAGTCACTTTAATGTAACTTCAAGCCCAAACATTCTGGGAGGTAAACAGTGGTAGCTATGAGGGACGAGAGGCAGGATGCACCCCAGGACGAGTGGAGGAGCACTGGGGTCTGGCCACTCCACTGACTCTATAGCAGGGTCTCAGACACAAGAGCCCTGAGCAGCTGGAAGACAAATGACTCCTCGGGTTTCCGCATGAAGGCACCATGCATGTCATGAAAGGGCGCCCCTGAGAGCATCTCTGAACAGGGCCGGGCAAAACCACTCCACAGTCTGGCTCAAGACAGTGGCCCAGAGAAGCAGTGCCCAGGTCTCGAGGCCACAGAGGTCTCTCTTGCCTAGCGCAGCGCCTGACACCACGCAAGGAAGACACGTGGCCAGTCTCAGAGAAAGAGGGACTTGGCAGTGGGGTGAAAACCCTGGAAGGAGCCGATGCCAGAACCCAGAACTCTCAACCCTCAGTGAACTTCATTTAAAATAAAAAAGAACGTACATGTATAACTGAGTCACTTTGTTGTATCACAGAAATAAAACACAACCCTGTAGATCAAGTATACTCCAATAAAGTTAAAAAAAAATAGTTGGGTATATTCGTGTGGATCTACTTATGGATTATCTGTTCTGTTCTCTGCTGAATTGTCTGTTGTCGCTCAGTTCACTAAGTCATGTCTGACTCTTTGTGCCCCATGGACTGCAGCATGCCAGGCTTCCCTGTCTTTCACTATCTCCTGGAAATTGCTCAAACTCATGGCCATTAAGTCGGTGATGAACTGTCTACCACTGCACCAGTTTCATGTGGTCTTAATGACTTTAGCTACAGTAGTAAGCCTTAATACCTGGTAGAGTGATTCCCTTTCACTGTATTCTTTACTTTCAAGATGGTTTTAACTAGTCGAAGCTAGAGCCTTTCCATATAAATTTTCTAATAAGCTTGTTATGTCCATAAATATGCAGACATAGCTATGAGCAAAATGGATAACTAATGGAGACCTACTGTATAGCACAGGGAACTCTTTTCAATGTTATGTGGCAGCCTGGATGGGAGGGGAATTTGAGGGAGACTACATACATGTATATGTATGGCTGAGCCCCTTTGCCATCCACCTGAAACTATCACGACATTGTTAATCGGCTATACCCCAAAACAAAATAAAATTTTGAAAAAAGATTGTTTTAACTAGTCTAGGCTAGTGCCTTTCCATGCAAATTTTTATAAGCTTGTATATGTCTATAAATACCTTACTTGGATTTAGACAGCAATTATTATAATAATTAAGTTTTCTATAATAACACAATTATTAAATTATATTAAACCTATAGATCAATATGAGGAGAATTATTGTCATTATTTATTTTGAAGAGGATTTTGTAAATTATTATTTTGTACATTCTTTGGAATTTTCTGTGTACATAATTGTGCCATCTGAAAATAGAGTTTTATCTCTGCCTTTCAAAATTGCCTTTTTTAAATTTTTTTTTTTTTTGGCCTTACTATAATGGCTAGAACATCCAGTAATAAACTGATTAGGAGCAGTAGGCAGACATTCTTGTTTTGTTCCTAATCTTAACTTCCTTACCAGTTTAGCAGGAAATTTATTTATCAATAAGTATGATGCTAGCTGAAGGATATTTAAAATTTTTTCCTTTTATACTTATGATGTGTTAATACTTATTTTTTTTACTTTACTTTTTATTGACGGATAATTGGTTTACAGAATTTTGTTTTCTGTCAAACCTCAACATGAATCAGACATAGGTCTACATCTATCCCCTCCCTTTTGAACCTCCCTCCCGTCTCCCTCCCCATCCCACCCCTCTGGGTTGATACCGAGCCCCTGTTTGAGTTTCCTGAGCCAGACAGCAAATTCCCATTGGCTGTCTATTTTACATATGGTAATGTCAGTTTCCATGCTACTCTTTCCATACATTTCACTCTCTTCCCCTCTCCCCATGTCCATAAGTCTGTTTTCTATGTCTGTTTCTCCACTGCTGCCCTGTAAATAAATGCTTCAGAACCATTTTTCTAGACTCCATATATGTGTGTTAGAATATATTTATTTTTCTCCTTCTGACTCACTTCACTCTGTATAACAGGTACTAGGTTCATCCATCTCAATAGAACTAACTCAAATGCATTCCCTTTTATGGCTGAGTAATAGTCCATTGTATATAATGTACCACAACTTCTTTATCCATTCATCTGTCGATGGACTTCTAGGTTGCCTCCATGTTTTAGCTATTGTAAATAGTGCTGCAATGAGCAATGGGATATACATGTCTTTTTCAACCTTGGTTTCCTCAGGGTATATGCCTAGGAGTGGGATTGCTGGGTCATAGGGTGGTTTTTTCCTAGTTTGTTAAGGAATCTCCATACTGTCTTCCATAGTGGCTGTATCAATTTATATTCCCACCAACAGTGCAAGAACATTCCCTTTTCTCCACACCCTCTCCAGCATTTATTGTTTATACACTTTTTGATGATAGTCATTCTGACCGGTGTGAGGTGATTCTCCTTGTGGTTTTGATTTGCATTTCTCTAATAATGAACTAAATAATGAGCAATGCTGAGCATCTTTTCACGTGTTTGTTAGCCATCTATATGTCTTCCTTGGAGAAATATCTGTTTAGGTCTTTTTCCCACTTTTTGATTGGGTTGTTTGTTTTTCTGGCATTGAGTTGTATGAGCTGCTTGTATGTTTTGGAAATTAATCCTTTGTCAGTTGTTTCATTTGCTATTATTCTCTCCCATTCTCAGGGTTGTCTTTTCACCTTGCTTATAGTTTCCTTTGCTATGCAAAAGCTTTTAAGTTTAATAAGGTCCCACTTGTTTACTATTGTTTTTATTTCCATTACTCTAGGAGGTAGATCATAGAGGATCTTGCTTTGATTTATGTCATCAAGTGCTGCCTATGTTTTCCTCCAAGAGTTTTATACTTTCTGGTCTTACATTTAGGTCTTTAATCCATTTTGAGTTTATCTTTATGTATGGTGTTAAGAAGAGTTCTAATTTCATTCTTTTATGTGTAGCTGTCCAGTTTTCCTAGTACCATTTATTGAAGGGGCTGTCTTTGCCCCATTGTATATTCTTGCCTCCTTTGTCAAAAATAAGGTACCCATAGGTGCATGGGTTTATTTCTGGGGTTTCTATCTTGTTCCATTGGTCTATATTTTTGTTTTTGTGCCAGTACCATACTGTCTTGATGACTGTAGCTTTGTAGTATAATCTGAAGTCAGGAAGGTTGATTCCTCCAGCTCCATTCTTCTTTCTCAAGACTGCTTTGGCTATTTGGGATCTCTTGCGTTTCCAAACGAATTGTGAAATTTTTTGTTCTAGTTCTGTGAAAAATGTCATTGGTAATTTGAATGGGATAGCATTGAATCTGTAGATTACATTTGGTGTTACAGTCATTTTCACAATATCAATTCTTCCTACCCAGAAACATGGAATATCTCTCCATCTGTTTATGTCATCTTTGATTTCTTTCATCAGTGTCATATAATTTTCTGTGTACAATTCTTTTCTCTCCTTAAGTAAGTTTATTCCTAGATATTTAATTCTTTTTGTTGCAATGGTAAATGGGATTGATTCCTTAATTTCTCTTTCTGATTTTTCATTGTTAGTATATATAAGTGATTTCTGGGTATTGGTTTTGTATCTTGCAACTTTGCTAAATTCACTGATTAGCTCTAGCAATTTTCTGATACTATTTTTAGGGTTTTCTATGTACGGTATCTTGTCACCTGCAAATAGTGAGAGCTTTACTTCTTATTTTCTGATCTAGATTCCTTTTATTTCTTTTCTCTGATTTCTGTAGCTAGGACTTCCAGAACTATGTTGAATAATAGTGGTGAAAGTGGACACTCTTGTCTTGTTCCTGATCTTAAGGGGAATGCTTTCAGTTTTTCACCATTAAGGATAATGTTTGCTGTAGGCTTATTATGTATGGCCTTTACTATGTTGAGGTAGTAGCCTTCTATGCCCATTTTTTGAAAATTTTTAATAGTCAATTGTGCTGGATTTTGTCAAAGGCTTTTTCTGCATTGATAGAGATTATCATATGGTTTTCATCTTTCAATTTGTTAATATGGTGTATCACATTGATCAATTTGCGTATATTGAAGAATCCTTGAATTACTGGAATAAACCCAACTTCATCATGGTGTATAAGATTTTTGATGTGTTGCTGAATTTTGTTTGCTAAATTTTGTTGAGGATTCTTGCATCTATGTTCATCAGTGATATCAGCCTATAGTTTTCTTTTTTTGTGCTGTCTGTCTGGTTTTGGGATCAGGGTGATGGCAGCCTCATAGAATGAGTTTGGAAGTGTTCCTTCCTCTATAATTTTTTGAAAGAGTTTTAGAAGGCTAGGCATTAGCTCTTCTCTAAATGTTTGATAGAATTCTCCTGTGAAGCCATCTGGTTCTGGGCTTTTGTTTTTTGGGAGATTTTTTATCACAGCTTCAATTTCAGTGCATGTAACTAGGTTGTTCATAATTTCTATTTCTTCCTGGTTCAGTCTTGGAAGATTGAACTTTTCTAAGAATCTGTCCATTTCTTCAAGGTTATCCATTTTATTGCCATATAGTTGTTCATAATAGTCTCTTATAATCCTTTGTATTTCTGCATTGTCTGTTGTAATCTCTCCCTTTTCACTTCTGATTTTGTTGATTTGGTTCTTCTCTCTTTTTTTCTTGATGAGTCTGGTTTGTCGATTTTGTTTATCTTCTCAAAGAACCAGGTTTTAGTTTTATTAATCTTTACTATTTTTTCTTTCATCTCTTTTTCTTTTATTTCTGCTTGGATCTTTATGATTTATTTCCTTCTACTAATTATGGGATTTTTTTGTTCTTCTTTTTCCAATTGTTTTAGGTGTAATGTTAGGCTGTCTATTCAATGTTTTTCTTGTTTCTTGAGGTAGAATTTTATTGCTATAAACTTCCCTCTTAGGACTGCTTTTGCTGCATCCCATAGGTTTTGAGTTGTCATGTTTTCATTGTCACTTGTTTCTAGAAATTTTTTTATTTCCCTTTTGATTTCTTCAGTAACCTGTTGGTTATTTAGAAACATGTTGTTTAATCTCCATGTGCTAGTGTTACTTACAATTTTTTTCTTGTAATTGATATCTGGTCTCATAGTGTTGTGGTTGGAGAAGATGCTTGATATAATTTCAATTTTCTTAATTTTGCTGAGGCTTGATTTGTAACCTAAGATGTGGTGTATCCTGGAGAATGTTCCATGTGCATTTGAGAAGAAGGTGTATTCTTCTTCATTTGCAAGGAATGTCCTGAAGATATCAATGAGATCCATCTCATCTAACATATCATTTAAGACTTGTGTTTCCTTATTAATTTTCTGTTTTGATGATACGTCTTTTGGTGTGAGTGGAGTGTTAAAGTCTCTTACTATTATTGTGTTACTGTCAATTTCTCCTTTTATGCCTGTTAGTGTTTGTCTTATGTGCTGAGGTGCTGCTATGTTGACTGCATAGATATTTACAATTGTTATGTCTTCCTCTTGGATTGATCATTATGTAGTGTCCTTCCTTATCTCTTGTAATCTTCTTTATTTTAAGGTCTATTTTGTCTGATATGAGGATTGCTACTCCAGCTTTCTTTTGTTTCCCATTTGCATGGAATTTATTTTTCCATCCTCTCACTTTCAATCTATATGTGTCTTGAGGGCTGAAGTGGGTTTTTGTAGACAGCATGTATATGGGCCTTGTTTTTGTATCCATTCAGCCAGTCTGTGTCTTTTGGTTGAAGCATTTAACCCATTTACATTTAAAGTAATTCTTGATATATATATTTCTATTGTCATTTTCTTAATTGTTCGGGGTTGATTTTGTAGATTTTTTTTCTTCTGTTGTATTTCTTGACTATATAAATCCATTTAACATTTGTTGTAAAACTGGTTTGGTGGTACTGAATTCTGTTAACTTTTGCTTGTCTGAAAAGCTTTTTGTTTCTTCATCAATTTTGAATGAGACCCTTACCGGGTACAGTAATCTTGGTTGTAGATTTTCCCCTTTCAGTACTTTAAATATATCCTGCCATTCCCTTCTGGCCTGCAGAGTTTCTGCTGAAAGATCAGCTGTTAAACATATGGGGTGTCCCTCGTATGTTAGTTGTTGCTTCTCCCTTGCTGCTTTTAATATTCTTTCTTTGTATTTAGTCTTTGTTAGTTTGATTAGTGTGTGTCTTAGAGTGTTTCTGTATGGGACTCTTTGTGCCTCTTGGACTTGAATGACTACTTCCTTTTCCATGTTGGGGAAGTTTTTAATTATACTCTCTTCAAAAATTTTCTTATACCCTTTCTTTTTCTCTTTTTCTTCTGGGACCCCTATAATTCAAATGTTGGTGTGTTTGATATTGTTCCAGAGGTCTCTGAGACGATCCTCAGTTCTTTTCATTCTTTTTATTTTATTCTGTTCTTCAGAAGTTATTTCCACCATTTTTTCTTCCAGCTCACTGATTTGTTCTTCTGCTTCATATATTCTGCTATTGATTCCTTCTAGAGTACTTTTAATTTCAGTAATTGGGTTGTTTGTCTCTGCATGTTTATTCTTTAATTCTTCTAGGTCTTTGCTAATGGAGCCTTACATTTTCTCCATTTTGCTTTCAAGGTTTTTGCTCATCTTTACTATCATTATTCTGAATTCCTTTTCAGGTAGTTTGCCTATTTCCTCTCCATTTATTTGGATCTCTGTGTTTGTAGTTTGTTCCTTCATTTTTGTAGTATTTATCTGCCTTTTCTCTGCCTATTTTTCTTTTAACTTACCATGTTTGGGCTTCCCCAGTGGCTCAGATGGTAAAGTGTCTGTCTGCAACGCAGGAGACCCAGGTTCGATCCCTGGGTCAGAAGATCCCTTGGAGAAGGAAATGGCAGCCCACTCCAGAACTCTTGCCTGGAAAATCCCATGGATGGAGGAGCCTGGTAGGCTACAGTCCATGGGGTTGCAAAGAGTTGGACACGACTGAGCAACATCACTTTTCACTTTCCCAGGCTTCAAGGTTGAATTCTTTCTTCCTTTTGGTTTTTTCCCTCTAAGGTTGGTCCAGTGGTTTGTGTAAGCTTCTTATAAGGAATGTATAAGGTTTGAGCTTTCTGATAAGGTGAGATTTGTGCTGAGTTTTTGTTTGTTTGTTTTTCCTCTGATGGGAAAGGCTGAGTGAGGTGGTAATCCTGTCTGCTGATGTTTGGGTTTGTATTTTTGTTTTGTTTGTTGTTTAGATGAGGCATCCCTGCACTGGGTGCTATTGGTGGTTGGGTGATGCTGGGTCTTGTATTACAGTGGTTTCCTTCATGTGAGTTCTCACTATCTGATATCCCTACAAGCTTCCCTGGTGGCTCAGAGGTTAAAGTGTCTGCCTGCAATGTGGGAGACCTGGGTTCGATCCCTGGGTCAGGAAGATCCCCTGGAGAAAGAAATGGCAACCAACTCCAGTATTCTTGGCTGGAGAGTTCCATGGACGGAGGAGCCTGGTGGGCTACAGTCCATGGGGTCGCAAAGAGTCAGACATGACTAAGCGACTTCACTTTCACTTTCAGGGTTAGTTCTCTGATAGCCTAGGGTCTTGGAATCAGTGCTCCCACTCCAGAGGCTCAGGGCTTTATCTCTGGTCAGGAACAAAGAGTCCACAAGTGGTTTGTTATGGCATTAAGTGAGATTAAAACAAATATCCAAAAATGAGAAACCAAAGATGAACTCCAGACAAATGGCAATTACAAAACCAGGCAAATAATAATTAAAATAATGGAATATACACATATACATATATACCCATGAGAAAAGTCAAAACAGTCCAACAAAAATAAAGTACAATAGATTGACCTGGAGAGCAAAGGAAATAAAAAATTATATTTACCAGTTAAGAACAAAACTAAGGCACAAACTGGAAAATAAAACTAAAGCAAGGGGCCAAGTGGGGAATAAAGCAATGAAAGCAAAACTACAATATACTGAGAGGAAAGAAAAGAAAGAAAGAATAGATATGCAAAGTTAAATAGAGGTAGATGAAGAAGGTTTATATATATTAAGATTAACTGCAAGAGGAAATGAGCAGTAGGAAAGGCAAACAAAGGAATAAATGTAGAAAAAATATAATAGGTTTTAAAAGATTAAAATTATAAAAAAGAGAAAAGACTAAAAAATGGAAGAAGAAAAAAAAAAAGAAGAAAAAGGAAAACTCCACAGAACTGCAAAAGTGCAAGTAGATGCAGAGGCTTATAACAACAATAAAAAGTGTGACTGAATATACATATATACATATACACCACCCATAGGCAAAGTCTAAACAGTCCAACAAAAATAAAGTACAAAAGATTGACCTGGTGAACAAAGGAGACCCAAAATTATACCCACCAGAATGAAACTAACTAAAAGCACAAACTGGAAAACAAAACTAAAGCAAGGTGCCAATTTGGAATAAAGCAATGAAAATAAAACTAACAAATATGTTGAGACTAAAGGAAAGCAAGAAAAGAAAGAATAGATATGCAAAGTTAAATAGAGGTAGATAAAGAAGATTTGTATATATTAAAGATTAACTGCAAGGGGAAAAGAACAGTAAGAAAAGCAAACAAAGGAATAAATGTAGAAAAAATAATAATAGGTTTAAAAAATTAAAATTAAAAAAAGAGAGAGGAAAAAAAAAATCTTCCCCAGAATGGCAAAAGCCCAACATAGAAGCAGAGGTTTATAACAACAATAAAAAAATGTGACTGAGAAAAAAAAAAAAAAAAGCTCTAACACTTAGATTTCATAGTGCCAATAAAATCAACAACTACAACAGAGATGGTGGCCAGGATGGTGGGCGGGGGAGAAAAAAAAGAAAAAAAAAATCCAAAGAGTCAAAACATAAGAATAACAAATGTTTTTCTTGAGTCACTGCTGTCAGAGTCCTTTCCCTCGCTGGGAGTCACAGTCCACCTCACCTCCCTAGGATGCCCTCCAACACTGTGCTGATCTCTGGACTGGCTGTGGGGGCAACTCTGATTCTAATCTGGTCCCACTCCTCTGTGTTCTTGCCTCCAATGTGCACAGCTCTCAGAACTGGTGGGTTTTCTTTTGAGGGAGCTCTCAGTGACCTTTTATATATTCCACAGACACAAAGTCTGCCTAGCTGATCGTGTATATTTAATCTGCAGCTTGTACAACTGGTGGGAAAGTTTTGGGTCTTGTTCCTTAGTCACACTGCCCCTGGGTTCCAATTGTGGCTTTATTTCCACCTTTGGACATGGGTCGTCCACTGGGGTTTGCTTCTGAGGCTGCCCTGGAGGACCTGGGTTTGCCCCTGTGAGGGCCAGGTGTGGAGGTGCAGCTGCTTGAGTCACGGGGGTTCTGGAAGCACCAGGTACTCGGGGGAGTTGGCAGCTAGGGCAGCAGGAAATATAATGCTCTAGAAGGGTAGGGCAACCTGTATTGGCCAATACACTCCGGTATTCTTGCCTGGAGAACCCCCATCCCTGACAGGTCACAATCCACAGGGTTGCAGAGTCGGACACTACATGAGACCCTGCACTCATAGGTGCAAGACTTTTTTTGCCTGTGGCAGCTTGCCCCAGTGAGAGTTGAGTGTGAAGGTAACACAGTTGCTTAGCTTATAAAGACCCTGGCAGCGCCAAGTGTGCAGGGACCCGGACTGCCTCTGTCACAGGAGTTATGGCCGTATCAGTCTTTTTTTTGAGCCTCTTGTAGCTGGCAATCAGAAGGCCTCTTTGGAAAGTCTTTCTCCATAGTTCCACCCATTCAGGCACCTAGAGGGCTCCCTTGCCTGGGGTTCTTCTCTGTTGTTCGCTGCCTTAGGCACATAGAGGGGCCCCCCTGGCTGGGGTCCTACTCTGTGGATCGGTGCATCAGTCACTTAAAGGGGCACCCTGGGTGGTCCTGCTCTGTAGTTCAGTGGGCCAGGCATTTGATGGGCCAGCCTGTCTATTGTCCAGCTGCCAATGCTGACATGTTGGGGGAGAGAGGCTATGGTGATGGCTCCACCCCCTACGCATGACTCAGCAGTATCTCCTTGCTTCCGTGGCTGCCCAGCTTTCTTCCACAGGCATTTCCCACCACAGTCTCCTCCCTTCCATCCCCTCGATCCGTCTCTCCACAGTCAACAGCAGCCCTCACCCTGGTATTGCTCCACAATCCCTAAACTCCAGCTCCCAGCCACTGCACCATCTGGGGTATGTATGGCTGCGGCAAGGACCGTCTGATTCTCATTCCATTTAGGCTGCCACAGATCAGCTGTTTCCCTCTCAGCCTTAAACGTTTCTCTTTTGACTCAGACAATTGCTCCGATGTGGGGATCGGACCCTTGCTTCAGTTCCCCCACCCAAGAAGGGCAGGTCCAGTCCTACTAGCACTCCAGTTTTTCCCCCTAGTTCCTTTGTCCCCCCGAGTTTTTCATGGCTCTATATATTCTTTCCCGCTGGTAAGGTACTCCTGTCTGCTCTCAGCTGGCGTTCTGCATGCACTTCTGTGTCTGAAGATGTATTCCTGGTGTATCCACGGAGAGAGATGTATTCCATGTCCACCTACTCCTCCGCCATCTTGTTCCTCCGTGTTAATACTCATGATGTGTTAATATTTCATTGACTGTTTTTGCTCTAAGTTAATGAGGGATTTATGTATGTAGGTTTTCTCTGTATTTTCTCTCCTGTTTTTGCTATCTGGGTAATTCTAGTCTTACAAAGATTGTGTAAAAATGCTGTGAATTCTTCTTTAAATGTTTGGTAGACTTCTTCAATGAAACATGGGCCTGGATATTTCTTTTTTTTTAATTTTCATTGAAGCCTATGTATATTTTTTTACAATGTTGTGTTACTTTCTGCTGTACAGCAAAGTGAATCAGCTATATGTATACATATACCCCTCCTTTTTTGGATTTCCTTCCCATTTAGGTTGCCACAGAGCATTGCATAGAGTTCCCTGTGCTATACTGTAAGTTCTCATTAGTTGTCCATTTTATAGAGTAGTGTAACTATGTCAATCCCAATCTCCCAATTCATTCTTGTTTCTTTTCTCAGGAGATTAGACTATCAATTCAATTACTTGAATGGTCTTAGAACTTTTCAAGCTGATTGTTTCACCCTGTTTGAATTTTGGCAGTTTGCAGTTTTCAAGGAATTGGTCTATTTCTCCTCAGGTGTTGAATGTATGCTCATTCAAAGAGTTAAGACACATGAGTCGAGTGCTGTGGAGCATGCTCCAAGAGGCGCCTCGGTGGGCCCTGCTTCCTGTTATTCACACCCTTGTGCTCTTTCCTCACACATTACACCAGAGTTGGTTGGTCTGTGTGACAGAAAATGCCAGAAGTGAGAATCATGTCTTGTCTGACAGTAGGTTCTAGAAGACACTACAACATTTGATATGATCCCTTCCCCCAACCCCCACAACCCTCTCTGATTTATGACTCTGAGGAAAACCAGCTGCCATGTTGTGAGCAGCTCTATGAGCAAGCCCATGTGGTGAAGGACTAAAGAGGACACTTGCCCACAGGGTGTGGCAGCCCTCTCTGATTATGGCTCTGAGGAAACCCAGCTGCCATGTTGTGAGCAGCTCTATGGACAAACCCATGTGGTGAAGGACTAAAGAAGACACTTGCCCACAGGGTGTGGCAGCCCTCTCTGATTATGGCTCTGAGGAAACCCAGCTGCCATGTTGTGAGCAACTCTATGGACAAGCCCATGTGATGAAGAACTGAAAAAGACACTTGCCCATAGGGCATGGGGCTGCCATCTTGGACAGAGATCCCCCAGCCCAGTCAGGCAGTCAGATGCCTGCAGCCTTGGCCAACATCTTTATTGCAATCTCATGAGAAATCCTGAGCCAGAACCACCTACCTCATCTGCTGCTCAAATCCCGACTTTCAGAAACAGTGTCAGATAAGAATTGCTATTTCAAGCTGTTAAATTTTGGGGTAATTTATTATGCAACAATAGATATCTAATGGAATTGCCATTAATACTCTATTATAGGTATTTCCCTGGTGGTCCAGTGGTTAAGACTTCACCTTCTAATGTATGGGATGTGGGTTTGAGTTCAATCCCTGACAAGGGAGCTAAAATCCCACATACCTTGTGGCCAAAACATAAAACAGAAGCAGTATTGTAACAAATTTAATAAAGACTTGAAAAATGATCCATATCAAAAAAATCTTTTAAAAATTTGTAAAAATACTCTATTATATTCAGACCTCTGTTCCAAAATAATTTTCCTTTTCCTCTTCTTTCACTAACTTAACCACTAACTTAATTCATCTGTCCAGACATTTAATAAACTCCTGCTCTGTTGGGTCTGAGAATACAAACAATGTCAAAAAGAATATCAGAAGTGGAAATGTTATTCACTTAGTCATGTCTGACTCTTTTGCAACCCCATGGACTATAGCCCACCAGGCTCCTCTGTCCATGGGATTCTCCAGGCAAGAATACTGGAGTGGGTTGCCATTTCCTTCTTCAGGGGATCTTCCCAACCCTGGGATTGAACCCTGGTCTTCTGCATTACGGGCGGATTCTTTACCAACTGAGCCATCAAACAGAATATTAGCAGGATGTTAAATGGGACTAAACGGGATTTTCCTCCTCCCTCAGTCTCAAACTTAGGAACAATGCATGAAGAGACCCCTACATTTTAAGGATGATTTCTGAAAGTTACACTATCTGCCTTCCAGAGCACAATAAAGAGTTGAATCAGTCATGTACCTCTCCAGCCAGTTAGCTTCTATGGAAGCAACCAGCTTCTGTAAAAGAAAGGCCAGAAAGAGGAATTAATAAGCTGGAAAGAGTCGTTAGAACAGAAGACCATGGAAGAAAATGTTCTGACTTTTCCCTTTTCCTTCCTGTGGGAAGGATTTATTCCTTCATGTTAACTCTACTTGAAGAGATGGTGATGAAGTGGCCCAGTGAGATGGAGAACATATCCATTGCCTTGATTAAGCCAAGATGCAGGTATCACACGATATGATACCATATGAGAACTGCTGCTGAGCTGAGGGAACTCTGCCAGGTGTGATATGCATGCACTGGGGTTTGGTGGATATAGACCAGTATAGAAATCAACATCTGCTTCTTTTCTGGATTTTTCCTAAGGTAGAAAGTTGTCCAGTAGGGCAGCTACTGCAGAAAAGAAAAACGTCCAGCAGTGGCCAGATGGCCTTTACACTTGTCCACAACCTTTTGCCCCTTTCTCTTAAAGCTTCCCTCTCTGTCTCTGGAAAGCCAGAAGTAGCAGAGAGAGGGAGAGAGGGAGTAAAGGAAACAAGGAAAATTAAATTCCCCCCTTCACACACACATAATAGTTTTCCAAACAATAAGTTAAGCCTGAATTTGTAGAGAAGGAAAAAGTAAAATTGAATATGAAATTCAAGTTTTGAATGGACTTTGTAATGCCTTAAAGTTACTACAAATCTATGGAATATGCCTGAGATGTAATGAGAGGCCAGAAAGGGAGCTACCAGCAGGGGCATGTCTGAAAACAGTTGTTAGAGAAAATGTGAAGTGTTTTTCTTGCTGTCATTGCCCTTCAATAAGCAAGTTAATGAAAGATGAATCAAAACAAGAAATACTTTCTTCCCAGGGTCTGAAATCTTTTTATGTTGGCCCTGCACTCCTTGAAATCCCCCATAGGAAGAAAATGACTTAGACGGTCCTTTCTTGGCAGTTGACTTGATCCAGGAATAGACCAACGTGCAAACAGCAGAACATCAGAAGAGGTTGGAG
The DNA here is from genome assembly GCF_033118175.1 of Dama dama. NCBI lineage: Eukaryota > Metazoa > Chordata > Mammalia > Artiodactyla > Cervidae > Dama > Dama dama. The sequence goes on along the minus strand of NC_083682.1, from coordinate 19,375,076 downwards.
AAGGAAGTCATTTAGTTAAGAGAAAGAAAGGCCAAGAAGAAGATAAAAATGTGGAGATACTGAAAGTCAGAAAGCAAAAACTCCCCTAAGGGCCCAGGGAACCCACCACTCAGGAGCTAAGTAGTTTTGTTTCTGTTATTTAGTCCACAGCTGCCTCCAGGAGAAAAGAATTTTGTCCCTGCCTTGGCATAAAGATGCATACCTGTCACCATGATGCTTGCCTGTCACCAAAGCATATGGGCCTCGAGTTGTATCTATATGTCCCTAATGGTGGGTGCAATGTAGAGCAAGAGGAAGAGGAAGAGGAATTATTAAAAAAAAAAAAGTCTTGCAACAGTCAGCCACAGAAGGAGAAATACTGTTTGACATCCCTTATATATGGAATCTAAAAAGAAATGATACAAATGAACTTATTTACAAACAGGAAGAAACTCACAGACTTAGAGAACTTATGGTTGCCAGGACATGGGATAGTTAGGGAGTTTGAGGTGGACATGTACACACCACTGTATTTAAAATGGATAACCAACAAGGACTTACTATATAGCACAAGGAAGGAACTCTGCTCAATGTTATGTGGCAGCCTCGATAGCAGGGAGGTTTTGTGGGGAGAATGGACACATATCTATGTATGGCTGAGACCCTTTGCTATTCACCTGTCACTATCACAACTTTGTTAATTGGCTATGCTCCAATACAAAAAAAAAGTTTTAAAAAAGAGAGTCTTAAAACAAAGAAGCCTGGGAAGAAGCAATTTAGAACAACTCTGGATGGTACTCCTGAGAGTCCAGAGATAACTCAGGGTCGACATAAACCAAAAGTCTCTAGGTTAGAAGTCTTGTTTTCATGAGGGGAACCCCAGAGTCATTAGCATCATTCACGAGGTTCTATTTCATAGAGCCTGGTGAGGGTATCAGTTGCCAGTGTCCAGTGATGACAGGGCGGCCCACTTTTCCTCACAAGAAAGGATGCAACTCTGATCCCATGAACACAGAAGTGTTATAATCATTGTTCAACCAACCCCTCTGGTCCTGAAAGAAATAAGTTGCCCTCATAAATTACTCACATACTAGAAAGGAGGAAAGCTAGCATTGAGTGGGTGTGGCTGCATTTTCACGAGGCTTCAAATAGCATCTGTTCATCTTGAGAGACTGACGTGTACAGGAATGTTTAAGATGTGGTGTTCAGAACATCAGTAGATGTTTCCCCTCCTTTTTAAGTCTCTGCAAAGGGATCTTCCATAATCCTGCCCACCCACCCCTGCCTCTGTGGATCAAGATAAGAGCCACTCTTTTTCTCAAATAAATGCTACAGTTTACAGAAAATTTTAGAGTATGTCTGATTTTGGCTTTTTGGAGCAGTGTGGATTTTTTAATGTTTAGAGACCCCCCAAAATGAAGAAGCTTGGGGGTCAGTAAGAGCTTGTCCTTTACCTGATGTGTAATAATGCCTATGGCCCTCAGTGTAACCATCTGTAAAACCAGACAATGATCATCATGTCCTCCCTGTTTACTGTAAGTGCTGTTGTGCAGGTTAATCAGTTAATATGTGTATAAAACTTATTACCACTTGTGGTGTCAGACTGGTGTCCTATTTCTGGTTTCTTGGTCATTTCTCCAGATTAATCATAAATTCTCCTTTCATTATACGATCAAAAAGGATTCACTTTGGGCAAGACAGTAGAAAATATCTGGTCCTCAGAACTATGTCAGTTAAGAAGCCCCTTCAAGAAGTCCCTTGAAACCGATAATTGCTCATCAGAGAAGAGAAATTACTTACAGTAAGTCCCCTACATAGAAACCTTCAAGTTGCAAACTTTCAAAGTTGCAAATGTCATTCCAATGTCCAACACATAGGATAGTTCATGTGTCTGATGTATATTGTCACATACATGCAACCTAGTTGTGTTTTTGTGTACTTCACTGTATCATATTGTATAGAGTACAGTAATACAATAGCTTTATTTCAAGCCTGGGATGTCCAGAAGTAAGCATTAAAGTATCAGTGGTGTAGCTGGTAACACTGTACTTTTCAAGGTCCTGTACTGCAAGATTAAAAGTGTTTTCTTCATTTTTGTGTTTGTTTTTTATGTATCATTTGCATGAAAAGTATTGCAAACTTATTATAGTACAGTACTATATAGCTGAGTGTTATTTTGGTACCTAGGCTCCCTTGGGGGTTTCCTTGGTGGCTCAGATGGTAAAGAATCTGCCTGCAATGCCAGAGACCCCGGTTTGATCCCTAGGACAGGAAGATCCCCTGGAGCAGGGAATGGCAACCCACTCCAGCATTCTTGCCTGGACAGAGGAGCCTGGTGGACTACAGTCCATGGGGTTGCAAAGAGTTGGACATGACTGAATGACTGATACTTTCACTTTCAGGCTAACTTTTTGTACTTGACGAACAAATTGGACTTACACACCGTGCTCTTGGAACGGAGCCCGTCCATATGTACGGAACTGCTTGTACTCTACATTCAAAGCATTCCACAGTACAGCCTCCATCTACCTTTTCCACCTTAATTCTCAGTTCTCAACTTTCTTCCATGTGAGTGCCCTGGCCTCCAGCTGACTATCACTCTGGTTATCTCAGCCTTCATGCCTCTATTTAACGAGGGGGTAAATAAAGTGTGTATTTTGCACATGGATGTTCAGATTTTCTTCATACTCTTGAGCATCTCCTCCAAGAATTCACACAGTAATGTCTGTGTCATTTACCTGAGATGAACATCATTCATCTTTTTCTTTTTAAATTCCCTCTCTTATATGGTCCCCTTGAGGAAAGACACAGTGTATCATAATTGGTTGGTTTTTTGTTGGTTTTGTTTGTTGCACTTCTCATAGCATAAAGAACAGTGTTCTGCATATGTCAGCTGCTTAAGAAGTACTTTTCAAACAGTGAATGAATGAATGATCATGTGTTGTTTCTACAGATCAGTATAAATGCAGGCCTTGCTCCATGCCCTCCATTTTTCAGAAAAGCGGATACGGAGAAAGGTTCTTTATCTACCCAAAAGCTTATTGAAAAGGCTTGTGGTAAGAAAGGAAGAAAGAAAAAAAAGAAAGAAAGTAAGAAAATAAGGAAGAAAGGAAAGAAAGAGAAAGAAAGGAAGACATGTGATCCAGAAGAAACAACAGTGCTGAGAGTTTCTTGGGAGAATTCAGAGGCTTATTCTTTGGCCCCTAGTAATAAACCCCTCAAATCTTGCATTCTTTTCTATTATAAACAAGAAGCCATCCTCTTAGCATTTAAAAAGTCTTCAGATATCTGTAGGTCATGGGAAGCCAAGCAAAGGCTGCTCAGTACAGGGATCTGACTCTGGATATTTCCCTGAGAAACCAACCTCCTGACCTCAGGAGATGCTCACCTCTGATTTCCTTTAAATAACCACAAAGGAACCCTAAGTCAGGAGATTTAACCTCAGGAGACTTGTGTTCAAGGAAGCCCTTAGCTGCAAGTGGAATTCAGAGTATTGCTACTTCAGCATACAATACACAGCACTGAAAAATGAAAATATCTTTGCAAATATGGACCTGAAATTTCTACATGGGAGCCCTGGGCTTTGTGGACATCACAGCCACGAAAGGCAGCTCACAGTTGTGTGTGAGAAAATATTGACCTGACCAAAAATGACATTTTCTTTGTAAAACTTATACTAGAAAGAATTTATCCAGATGAAAATAATTTTGGTAAAGTAAGATAATGTTGTTGTTTTTTAATTTGAAGTGGTTTAGTTCTGAATAGCAAGGAATGCTATTCCTGATGAAGGAATTTAAGTATCCTAAAGTGATTTACTCAGGAAGACATTTTTCCAGTTAAAAAAAAATTATGTGTTAATATATGCAAGTATAGTGTGAACTTATGGTCTAGAAACAGGTCAAATGCTCCCCCCATGTAAGTGTAAATCTAACTCACTGTGGAAAGCTGGTTAAAACAGCCTCTACCCGCCATTTTCTCCTCTCTGTCTGAGACTCCTATTATGTCCTCCTATAGGTTGTCACCCCAGCAGCTGCTGGGTCATTCTGTTACCTTGGATCCCATTCCCAGAGAAGATCCTTAATCTAAGCACACACAAACACATATATGGTGGTTAAAGCGGCTGAACAAAGTCGTCTTCTGAGATGTAGTGGAGACCACGAGTGACTGGATATGGAATGTTATTGAGTGAGTCTTACAGCCCCATGACTGCAATTGGCTCCAGGACAAAGTATGACAAGATAGCTATTCATCCGGCTCCCTTCATGCAAGAGGAAAAATGAAGCCCAGGAAAAGACCAGGTGACTTGTAAACACTGGCTTGGCAAGTTGAGACAAAGTGAGATAGAAACATTCAGTGTCCTCTGCTAGAGCATTTAAGAAAAAAACAAATTATGACACCGAGTTACTCAGAGTCAGCCCTGGGTATGATTTGAAAGACAAGAGATATTTTTCTTTACTGCCTTTCTATCTCCCATCTCAGGGATTTTTGTTGCTTCTGGTTCTAAGTTACCAGAGTCTCACACAGCATATAGCCCTCAGTCCCCTGTCCTGCCAAGACCTGCCTCTCCAGCAGTGCTCCAAAGCTGGGTCTCCCTCACGACTCCCCGACTTCTCAGAACTATTTCTCACGGAAGTCTTACAGAGCTGTTAAAAGCAACTTGCTTTCTGCTGTATGCACCGTCACTAGAGTTAAGACGTCTTACACCGTTTGAGAGCACTACCTCTCCAAATGAACTGCTTTGCTTTTAAATTAACTGCATTACTGTTTTGTATTAACATTAAGGGCACACACCATATATAACCTTAAACAGTTCTCTACAAGATAAATGTCTTTTTAAAAAAAATGACAAACTGAACCATATAAAAACTAAGAAATTCTGAAGTTAAGATTGAACTAAGTCCATTCTGGACTTTGTCCCAGATGTAAAATGAAAAAGCTGTATTATACAGTCCCTGAGAAACTGTTACATCCTGAAATTATATGTTACATTCTGAAATTAATTAAAAATGAAGAAATTCTGGAAATTACGACACAAACAAAAATGTAACTCACAGAGTGGGAGAAATTACTCATAATAAATGTATTTTAAAGAATTTATATCTAGACTGTATGAAGAACTCTAACAAATTGATAAGGAAAAGACAACCTACCAAATAGGAAAATGCACAGACATGAATAGGCATTTCAAAAAAGAAGACATGAAAATCATCAATAACCATGACAGAAACATACTTAACTTCATTAATCACCGATGAGGACTACTTAGAATGACAATATGATATCACACATGCCACAATAATTACAATGAAAAATATAAAAAATACCAAGTATGGCAAGAAGATGGAGCAATTGGAACACATATATACTCCTAGTGTGAGGTTAAGTTGACACAGTAACATTGGAAAATCATGCGGCAAAATTTATTGAAGCTAAGCATATATATAACCTGTTATAAACTGTGGTGTATTTTATACCACGGAATACTATGCAACAATGAGAATTAATTATCTATAACTCCACAAATATATATGAATGTCATAAACATAATATTGAGCAAAAGAACCCTGATCAAATGAGAACATATTTGTGACCCCATAGATAAGTTCCGAAAAAGAGCAAAATCAATGTGTTAGAAGTCATAATAATGAGATTACCGAAGGGAAAGTAGGTGTTAACTGGAATGGAATATAAAGGTGGTCTCTGGGGCCTGAAAATAATTCTGTTCTCTGATCTAGGTGCTGGATCCACAGGGGTAATTGTTAGAAATTTATCAAACTGCACACTTGGGATATTTTTATTCATCTTTCTGTATATTGTAGTTCAATAAAAATGTTCACCAAGATGAAAATAAATTTAAGCAATAAAAATACAGAGATCTTTACTTAGATGCAAAAAATTATTTGCAAACTGGAGAGATGTTGCCTTTTTGGTGACACACACACAAAAATGTCTATGGGTTTTTATTGATGTAATCTCAGTCCAAGACAAGAGTGAGATGTGGATGTCAAAATTACAAAAATAATTTAGGCTTTATTTTCAGTTTATTTAAAAATAATTTAGTTTTCTATTACTAGAATGAAATATATTAAAAATGTAAAAGTCTATTAGGAACTGTACAGTTCCACATTTTGATTTAACACTTGGGAGAATCAAAGTCGAGAGAGGCCTTGCTCGTATTTGTGCTTAATCATTCAGTCATGTCCAACTCTCCATGATACCAATTTCATAACATATTGTGAGTAGTGGGGAAAAAAAGAGCTCCACTATATTAAATATACACATAGATTCATGCTTACGTGCATGCCCAGTAGCTCAGTCATGTTCAACTCTGCAACCCCATGGACTGTAGCCCGCCAGGCTCCTCTGTCCATGGGATTCTCCAGGCAAGAATACTGGAGGGGGTTGCCATTTCCTACTGCAGAGGATCTTCCCAACCCAGGGACTGAACCTGGGTCTCCTGCATTGCTGTCAGATTCTTTACCATTTGAGGTACCAGGGAAGCCCAGAGAGCCTAAGTGTAATCCAATTTAGATGTATTTCCCTGATGGCACATCAATCATTCATTGACTCAATGATTAGTTGGGAATAATCACTATCTTCACAACATTGAGTTCACCTCTGTTTCTTTTTCATTCAATAAATAATTTTTTGTTTCCTGATTAGTGGCCGTGCACGTATTTTGTAAGTGTGTTCAAGATATTTAATGTTTTGTGCTGTTTTGTGATGCTGTTCTAAATTCTGTTTGTTTCTGGCTCACAACAATAAATTTAAGTTGTTTTTTTTTTTTTTTTTTATTTAGATGGATTTTTAAGAAAAAGATTTGGAAGTAATTATCATGCTTTCTGACTCCTTCACCCAGAGCACATTCCTTTAGATCCATGGTTCCCAAACTTCATTGAGCACGAGGATTATCTTTGGAAAGTTTAAGGGGAAAAAAATCAGAAGCTGTAAAACCAAATGATCTATTATTTTTTAATCATTATTTATGGCTGCCCTGGGTCTTGGTAGTGGGGAGCAGGGGCTACTCTCTAGTTGTGATGTGCGGGCTTCTCTTTGTGGACGCTTCTCTCGTTGCAGGGCACAGGCTCTAGCATGAGTGGGCTTCAGTAGCTGCAGCACGTGAGCTCAGTAGTTGCTTTCCTGGCTCTAGAGCATGGGCACAATAATTGCGGCACAGGGGCTCAGTTGCTCCACAGCATGAGGGATCTCCCTGGATCAGGGATCGAACCCATATCTCCTGCATTGGCTGGTGGATTCTCTCCCACTGAGCCACCAAGGAAGCCCAATGATGGTGATTTGATGACTTTATTAAGGAGGCATTATGCTCAGCCCTTGAGGCACTGCCTCCTTTAATTCTTAAAATAACCCTAGAGGCTAGTACTACTTTATTTTTCCTTTTAACATTTTCATTTATTGTTACTTTATTTATTTACAAATGAAGGTAAGGATCGCATGGATGGTAAGAATTTGAATCTGGACTCACTCATCTAAGGCCTAAATACTTCCTAGTGACCTCACTGTCACTAGGCCAAGATTTATGAAATCAAATAAATGGATTTCTAGTTGTGCAATCTAAAGCAAACTGAGGAAAGATGTTTGACGCCATCTGGGTCTCTCCAGTGCCTGAAGGCAAAGCACTTCAAATAATAACACCTGGTCTTCTAAGTACCTTATTCAGTGCTGTTAATGTGACTAAGTCTACAATGTCATATAAAGCTGTAGGAAAAACTGACAAAACGATGGAGGAGTAGTTTCAAAAGAAGAGAGAAGTACAAGAAACTAAAAAGAAAGAAAAGAGAAGAAAGAAAGAAAAAACGTAACTCTTGATGCTTCCACTGTGTGTGTGTGTTTGTGTGTGTGTGTGGATTTCACCAACCAATGACCCAATGACCATTCACAGTCCAAATTTCCACAAGGGCCCCCATTCTAGTCTCATCATAGCCTCCTTCCTTATCACTTGCAACATCTGTTACACATTCTCCTAGCCTCAACCAACCCTTCCCACACACCTAATTGCCAGGCATTCATTTTATCTATATCTGAAGAAAAGAGTAGATGAGTCAAATATGCCAGAATATTAATATGTGGTGTGAAAGAAGTGTGGGTGTTGGCAAAGCTGGGTTTTGCTCCCTCCCCCAATGCTAGAGAGTCTTTGGGGATGACATGCAATTTGTCCACTTAGCCTTAATGTCTGTGCTGGTTAAGAGGGGCACTTCCCCAAAGACACTACGTCAAAGCAGAGGAGATGAATTACAAGGGAATTAAGCCCAGACCAGAGAGTATTTGTCATCGGATCCTCTTGGCTCTGTTGATTCCTCAAAGAGAACATGGGGGATTAACTGGGGTCTGGCTCAGAGTTTGGGGTCGAGGGTCATACCCACAACTAAATGTGAAGTGTTTTGTGGGGGAAGAGATAAAACGGTAGGAAGGGAGGGATGACAGGATGTTGATGTGTGTGTTGTTGTGTCTCAAACACATGTGGGGCAGGGGGAGTCCATCATTAGTTTTCTGGGAGCATCTGAAGGAGGGCAAGATGGGGAGCAAAAGGAACTCTCTGAGTGCCGAGGCACTTGACCTTCCTTCAAACAGGAAGTCCTATCTGGCACTGAGCTTCTGACCTTCTCTCCTCCTTATCTCTCTCCTATCCATCAGGATCAAGATGCTGACAATGGAGGAGACCTTTCAGATGACTTCTCTAATGAAGCCTTAACCAAAACATCTCTATATTTTGTCAGTGCCAAGTATGGACACCCATGCACATGTAAATATCATCAGGATGAGTACTGGATCCCAGACTTTTAGTCTCAAAAAGTACATCTCCATATACCCATCCAAAGAGCCCACTTAACCAGAACCCAGAGACACAGCCACGAAGAAGATTCAGGGCAATTGGCACGTTTGTGCTCCTTCTCTCCAGGATCAAGCTTGACTCCTCTGAGGTTTTGAAAGAGCCAGTCAGTGGGGATTTCTGCTGAGAAGAGAGAGTAACCAGAGCTCAAGAAACTAAGAGATTTCACGCATCTGAGTAGGCAAGAGCGAGAGAGAAAAGGATTCCTGGAGCTTATATTTTGGAGCCTGAAAGGGGGCTCTTCTCAAGTTTATGAAAACTAGAGAGTCATGAATAGAGAGTTCTATTTAAATTTTGGTCCCAGATTTTTATTACAACTAATCTCTTAATTTAGTGCCCCAATGACTTTCATTTGAAACTGGCAATGGGGCATTTTTATAAATAAAAAGTTCTGAGTCTGGAAGCATACTTGTGGCTACATGGAAAGAATTTAGCTAAGACTGTCTAAAGTCTTATTAGAAAAGCTCTCGTGTAGAATTCATCATCTACACAGGCGTAGAATTGAATCATGAAGGAAGAACATTGGGCTAGAAGCCACATTCAAAGACACTTACAGACACTTGTAAGCCTCCCAGAGCAAGTAAACCTCTGAGCTTTAATGCCATCTGATAAACTCAAATAGTAGTAGCTCTTCTGTCCATTTCAGTCCTGAGATGAATTGTGAGAATCAAATAAGGTAAGCGTCTTAGTCTGCTCAGGCAGTTCTAACAAGGTACCACAGACTCAATGGATTAAATAACAGATGTTTAATTCTCATAGTTCTGAAGCTGGGAAGTCCAAGTTCAAGGTGCCTGGTGAGATCTCTCCCCCTGGCTTGCAGACAATCATTTTCTTGCTGAATACTCACAAGGAAGAGAAAGGAGAGGGGAAGAGGAGAGAGAGAGAGAGCACACTGGGGTCTTCCTCTTCCTAAAAGGGAACTAGTCTCACCATGAGGGCTCCACTCTCATGGCTTTCTCTAAATATAATTACCTCCCAAGGCCAAATACTTTCACATTGGAGATAAGACCTTCAACATATGAATATTGGGAGACACAAACATTCAGTTCATAGCAATAATGAAATCAAAGGGTTTGGTAAATGACATAGAACTCTATAAATTCGTTACGGTATCATTTTCATCACTTCTGGGCTTTCCTGGTGGCTTAGTGGTAAGGAATCTGCTTGCCAGTATAAGAGATGCAGTTTTGATTCCTGGGTCAGGAAGATCCTCTGGAGAAAGAAATAGCAAGCACTCCAGTATTCTTTCCTGGAAAAAATCCACGGACAGAGGAGGCCTGGTGAGCTACAGTCCATGGGGTCACAAAGAGTCAGATATGACTGAGCAACTAAACAACAACATGTTCACTTCTAACATAAGCTTCATGTAACAGGTTAGAGTGGGACACTGTGTCCTGTCTTTTTCCCGTAAGGATCTTGGCATTATAAAGAAACTCGCAAACATACCCTGCAGCCCCACTCCCATCCCTACTTTACAGCTGAGGAAAATGAGCTGATGTCATGTCCAAGGTTATACAGTAATTGTTAAGAAGACTGGTTCAGAGGATAAGAACTCTGGAACTAGATAAGCCTGGTAATAAATTTGACCTGCACTATTTAATAAGTATTGCCCTTGGACAACTTATTTCATCTCTTTAAAGCTCAATTTCCTCATTGTAAAAGAGGGATGAGAAGAATAATACCTGTTTTATCAGAGTTGAGGTGAAGTTTAAATCAGATTGCACACATTATTCCACATTAGCACAGAGTAAGAGCTTGATGAATATTGTTAGTATTAAATGCTACTGAATGTTAAATGCTGCTGTCATATTTTATTATTGTTAGTATTATTATTAATCACAGAGTTGGAATAAGCACCCTAGTCTCCTGACATCCGGTGTTGCTCACAAAAAGTAATTGTTCAAATGTAGCAAAGCCAATTAAAGGCAGGAACAATTTCTTTCTTAATGATAAATCTTATTAGAGTTCCCAGCTGTTTGCTGCATCTAAACAGTAAAGTTGAGTGCGAGGAAAAACCAGTTCCTGGAAACATTCATCAAAAGTCCAGTAATTAGAATAGAACCCAATTATAAAACTCAGATGGTTTTAGCTGAGCTTTGGTGCTAGGGTACCTTTTTTTTTTCCCCTGAAAATCAAGGACAATATAAAGTCTGGTTTGAAGCCACAGGTAAGATTTTCCTGTGCAAAAGCATTACTGGGCTTACTCTTTTGCAGATAACCTAACCGTGAAGATAGCTTAAGTGTGAAGGGCAACTTGTTCTCACATAGCATTTGCTTTTTTTCATACTATTTCGTAATATTTGGAATTGCTCTTCTACTTTCCTACATCAAGGACAAAAAATGACAAAAGCAAATCAAAGCCTGAGTGCCCAGTCAGAACTAGCAGTGTTACTCAGTATTCAAGGACCAAGTTCTCTGCCAGAAAGCTGGATGTTTGCCTCATATCCTAGCTCTGGGCTTAAGTAGAAAAAAGTTAATGGATTAACCCTGACAGATGACTGATGCTCTCAGCAAGCATGGGCCTGGAGCCAGAAATCAGCCCTGCGTACAGACGGCAGCCATGTCTGGGGGTGCAGGACGGGGCTGATAACAGGACCGGAAACCCATCAGAGACACCCACCCTCTTACCTCTGGGCCTCATCAAAATTACCTGCCAAAGAGACACCGCGCCAGACCAGCACCTTGTCAGACTATCGTGTAATAGAAAACAGCTGTTCCTGTTGGGAGGCAGAGGTGGGAGGAGTGAAAAGAATGGAGAACAGAACCATTCATAACTTTTCTGCTTGTGCAGAACTGTAAGTTGCAATCGCAAGGCAAGTAAGAAGGGGAAATTCTAGGGACCCTTTGGGAATGACATTATCCTCCTCTAAGGAACTGATAGGAAATCGGAGCTACTGAATTTAAATCATTGATGACTGTTAATCCTTAGCAATGGGTTTAGAATACCGTCTGGGCTTACCCAGAGCATCCCAGGGGTCCCAAAGGTACAGAGATCTGATCAGGTGACTGGGGCAGGGGGAGGGTCTCCATCACCTAGAGCAGTGCCTATCACGTAGTTTGTGATCAGTGAATGCTTGTTGAACACATGATTATGGAAGTTCATGACAGGCATTTTTCTAAGGCTGGATGGAGAGGACTTGTAATTAAATGGATTAGAGTTTGACTCAATGTTTTACCACTTATCAAATGTGGGGTCTTTGGAAAATTTCTTAATATATCCATACCTTAGATGCTCTATCCATAGAATGGGATGTGGACAGCTACCTCATGTGATGTTGGGTACTATTAAGTAAATAATCTAATATTGTATTGTTTACTGTACTCTTAAGTTTCTGGCATGAAATAGTAGGTTGATGGAAAAGTAATTGCGGTTTTAGACTGTGAATTTTAAATCATTGTAACTAGGCCGAAACACATCTTTATTAATCAAAACTAGGAACCATTACAATCAACCCACTTTTGCCAAAAAGAAATAAGTTGGTTTATTCCTGCAGTGGAAAAATCCATGCTTTGGGATTCAAGGAACTCTTGAAAAGCATCTTCTGCCTCCTGCTGGTTGTGGAAGCATTTTTCCTGCAAAAAGTTTAGCTGAGATGACTGAAGAGGTGGTAGTTGGTTGGTGAGAGATCTGGTGAATATGGCAGAGGAGGCAAAATTTCATAACCCAAATTGGTTCAACTTTTGAAGCATTGACTGTGGGACATGAGGTCGGGCATTGTTGTGGAGAAGAATTGGGCCCTTTCTGATGACTCATGCCAGCTACAGGCATTGCAGTTTTCCTGAAAACTGAGGATACTTCTCAGATGCAATGGTTTCACCAGGATTCAGAAAATTATAGTGGATAAGATGGGTAGCAAACCACCAAACAGTGACTGTGACTTTTTTTTATGCAAATTCAGCTTTGGGAAGTGCTTTGGAGCTTCTTCTCAGTCCAAGCACTGAGCTGGTCGTCGCCAGCTGTCATATAAAATTCCCTTTTTTGTCACACGTCACAATGCGATCAAGAAATGGTTCATTGTTGTTGCATAAAATAAGAGAAGACAACACTTCAAAATGACAATATTTTGATTTGTGGTCAGCCCATGAGGCACCCTCTTATCGAGCTTTTTCACCTTTCCAATTTGCTTCAAGTGCCAAGTGACTGTAGAATGGTCGACAGTGAGCTCTTTGGCAACTTCTTGTGTAGATGTAAGAGGATCAGCTTTGATGATGGCTCTCAGTTGGTTATTGTCAAATTCCTGACCATGGCACTCCTCATCTCCAAACCTCTCGAATGCTTTGCAAAACTTCCTGAACCACCACTACATTGTACATCTGTTAGCAGTTCCTGGGCCAAACGCATTGTTGATGTTGTGAGTTGTGTGCTGCTTTATGACCCAGTTTGAATTCAAATAAGGAAGTCACTCAAATTTGCTTTTTGTCTAATGCAATTTCCCTAGTCTAAAATGCAAATAAAATACACAGCAAGTAATAAGTCATTAGCAAAAAAACAAAGGGGGAAATGTGCATTAAAATGGCATATAACATAACCACATTTATTTAAGAACGTATCCCAATATCAAACACAAATTTCAACAATGCAAAGCATCAATTACTTTAGCACCAACATAAATGGAAGCTCAGTAAATGATATGAGGCATCATAGATCACGCAGTCATTAGATCACACGTACCAATGATGATTCATGTGTATAAGTGACCTCCAGATATAACAGGAAAGGGTGGAAAGGGTAGCACTACTACCAAGAAATGCTCATCACAGACTATTCACTTGCTAACAGTAGCCAGAGGGGAGAACCCTAGTGAGTTCCCTAGTCATGTTCATACACTCATCACACAGAAGAACTCAGCAGGAACATTGGGTTTAACGGCTTGGGTGGCCAGCTAAAGCAGGGAACAAAGAGCAGGCGACAAAGCAGAGGCCAGATAGAGAGACAGGAGCTTTCATGTCTGCCGTCAACATCATTGTTCACAGGCAATTTAGTTTTAATGTTTGATCTACCTTTCTTTGAGTAAGAAATTGATCTCTCTGGGCAAACACATAGACACATACACACATGCAGGTACACATATACACACGATGGAAAAAAGTGAATTGAATAATTTGTTGTCATTCAAATCAATGTCCTCAAAATTCAAGTGTAGGTGTCAACTTATAAGAGGAATAGGAAGCTCTGTATATAATGAGCAATCAGAAAACAAGAAAGAAGTCTTGGAAATTAAGAACATTATTGCCATATACACACAATCTCTCTAATCTCTCGTGGGCAAGCATATACATTCAGACACAAACATAAAAATACAACCACCAACAGTCCTGTATAAGTGCTTTTTGATGTAAGATATTTAATTTCAGAAGATGCAGGGCTATTGAGTTAGGATTCTAGCCTTCTCTGCTGTTTCATATCACCTGTCACATCTCCTTGAATCCTTCTGAGTCTATACTGCAGTTCCATGGGGCTTCCTCAGCGGGTGGATATGCTCCCCACTTTTTTGATGGAGTCTCAAGCTTGAAAAGAATGATCTTCCAGAGGCCTTAAGTGATGAAGTTACTAAGGAAATGTTTCAGTGTTGAGAGGCTCACCCTGGGTAAATCCAGAGTCATGAAAGAAGACACTTAGAAGTGGATGAGGGAAGAGGTGTCCTGACCATGTGGCCTCGGGGTCCTCTGAAGCCCCTCTGAAATAATACCATGGTCACCTCCGTCTTTCTCTCAGAGCCCTGACATTGCCTTATCACCTGAGAGGACTGTGCTGTATGGTATGAGGAAGTTTCCAAAGGTGATTCATGATGCCCCCACCCCACCAGCGCTGGTTGATGACTACAGGTCACAAGTCACTGCGGACACAGCTCTTCCCATCTCTCACTTGACAACCCCTACAGAAAAGCAAGTTTGGAAACAATGAGTCCAGGATGAAAATTTAAGTCTATGTAAAATCTTCATCATCCACAAAGAAACGACTCTTTCCTCTGCCAGGGTTGTTGAAGAGTCATGTGTCCTTATTATGGCTGCCTGGGTCTTTATAGGGGCTTCCCTGATAGATCAGTTGGTAAAGAATCTGCCTGAAATTCAGGAGACCCCAGTTTGATTTCTACATCGGGATTTTTATAGACAGTTTCACCTCCCAAACATTTTAACATGCTGTGATTTTATCAAGTACAGGGCAACACTGAGACCTTTATTTAATTTTATTCTTAGCAAAGCCCCCATCCTACAATGGCAAAGGTAGTAATGCTGTCAATCCTTGATGACTTTATGAAGATTAATTTAGTTATATTACATAAAGTTTCTAAACCAATAGGGAGTGCTTCATATATGACATCTATTATTATCATTAACTTATTTTTGAGGATCACGTCAGGACTACATCATATGGTCAACACTGTATAATCTATGTTACATAGTCAAGTGAAATTTCAAGTTCATAAGATATGTCTAAGTGTCTGGGAGGCATTCTGTAATTTTCTTCATATTGACATTGGGACTTGCCTGGTGGTCCAGTGGTTAAGAATCTGCCTGCCAATGCAGGGAACATAGGTTCCATCCCTGGTTCAGAAAGATGGCACATGCCAAGGGGCAACTAAGCCCATGCTGCACAACTACTGAGCCCACATATCCTGGTAGCCCATGCTCCAAAACAAGAGAAGTCATTGCAATGAAAACCCTGCACACTGCAAGCAGAGAATAGCCCCTTGCTGACTGCAGCTAGAGAAAGTCCATGTGCAGCAACAAAGGCCCAGTGCAGCCATAAATAAATAAACAAAAAATACTGACATAATTCTTGATTTTGTTTTAAAAGGATTTAGAAGAGATTCATACTGTATTCAGTCTCTCTCTGTTTTTTTTTTCTCCAGTTCATACTTGCCCATGGTCTTCACCTAAGGTAAATCTGATTGCCAGGAAACAGCCAGTTGTGAAATATGTCTCAATATTACTTGTATTTGCAGGATAGTCAATTTTACCCCAGGATATGGCATTGCTCTTTCTGATGAGGTCAATGTAATGCCAAACTGAATCACTGGCTCCCTCCCTTTTTCCAAAGAAAACAGAACAATTCCAAGGAAGCTTGTTTGTTGTTGTTCTCATTTCTGTCTCCAATTTCATTTCTATCATAAATAGCATCAATTATCTGATGTGTAGCTGACAGAGCAGTTAGTTTGCCTCCAAAGCATCATTTGGTTCCACTGATTCAGCAAAACATTTGAGTATGAATGTGCCTCTGTGTTTATGGACTTCAATGCTTGAGTTTTCACATTAGCTCGAAAAGGTTATTTGTCTTTAGATTAATGATAAACAAGGTTAAGGGCACAGTTCCTAAGTTGTGTTTCATTTGGAGCTTCTCAAGCTGGATTTAGCACATACTAAGTTACAAGAATTTGGGAAAACTTACACATTTATAGAAGTCCAGGTTACTAGTTAGCTCTTCTTTATAAAAAAGGGGGGAAAAAAGGAGCTAAAAAGCATACAGTTATAGAAAAATCAGGAATCAGAACTTTGCACAGTAAGTGACATATGGTGAAGGAATAAATAAAAGAATGAATGAATGATTTTCTGTTTATAATGTCATCAAAGGAAATCATATGCCTTATGTTTAAATTCCTACCATGCTTGCATTTCAGATACTATCCTTGATTTTTTCCCCTTCACTTTCCTTAGAACTGCCTAAACTCAGAGTCTCTCCAACCAAATCAGCTAAGTCAAGCAAAATACTTTTCAAGAAAATGATTGAAAGGTGACATACAGTTAATTTCAATAAAGAAATTCAAACTGGTTGATGGGGTTTGGTGTTTTTTCCTGATGTAAATATTAAGAGAAAAAAAACAACCTCGTTAAATGTTAAAATAGTAACAAGAAAAATAACTTATAAAACTTCACCATACTTTTTTCTTTTTATAATTTTTTTAGCAAAATTAGTAATTGGTGAAATTAAAAAAAAAAACCAAAGAGCTAATCCATGATATTTTTATATTATAATCTAACATATACAGGTTATTTCTTAATTTATTCATATAAAATCTAAGGGGAAAATAGATATTGACATTGACAAGCTAAACTCCTCTCAATGTGAGTGCCAGTGTTCTTGTTTTGATGTAAATTACATGGGTCTCTAAGTAGAGATGTGAAATGCTTTCATCCATGAATCAAGAAATCACAAAACTATATTTGTTGCATACATGTTTATGTAAATAATAGTTTTTAAATGCCCATTTCTAGTTTCCCAACACTATGAAACCCTACACCAAATAAATCTAGTAACTCACAATTATGTGTCTTGGCTGGCCAAGCATTTTATCATTTTAAAATAGAATATATTATTGCAAAAGTAATTGTAGTATTTTTGGCAATTGTGTTTTAGTAATTGCAGTTTGTTGGTATCAACAGAGACTGGACAGATTTCAGCATAGCTCTTCTTAATATTTAAGGACAAAACTAACTATTCATTTTTCTTGTGTCCACAATGTAATAAGCACCGTGTATTGATTTATTGAGCATTTGCTATGGGCTGGTCAATTTACATTTCTGTTCTGTTATAGACATGAGTTTGATGTCCAAACTCTGGGAGATGGTGAAGGACAGAGAAGCCTAGTGTGCTGCTGTCCATAGGATCCCAAAGAGTAGGACACAACTTAGTGACTGAATAAAAACAATCTTTTAACATCCCCGTAGAGTAGATAGATGACTTTTATTTAAATGTATAAATGAAGAAAGTGAAGTTTAGAGAGGTCATGGAAATGTACCCAAGTTAAAAAATAATAATAATAGATAGGTAGTGGAAATTAAACCCAGTTATGTATGACTCCATAAGCTATGGGCAATGATAACTTCTTTGCTCTTTTGACTTAAGTTGGCCAAAATAATAATAATAACAACAATAATAGTAATAAGTAAGATGTACACACAAACCCTATATTTAAAGAATAATTGTATGTCAAACGGCTTATATATTTCTATGTATTTTTCTTGAAAAGTTGAAGATAATGTGTTCTTTGAACAGTGTAAGATGCTTCCACCCCCTCTACTGCTCCAGGGTCCTGTGCGTAAGGAGTGCGTATTGAGTTATACCTCTTAGTCATGGGTCTGAGAGGTAAGATGCATACTTACATCATGCCTCCTAAGGAAGGTGAATGCCAATTTATTCATCATTTCATGTGCTAGATCAAAGGCTGTGAATACAGTTCCTCAAGATAAATGTGATTTTCTTAGCAATGTTGAAGTTTAACAATGTAGATTAGATGAAATTTTCTTAGAATTGCCTTTCCTTGACCATTTCCCATGGGGTTTTAAAACAGAAGCAAAGGCCAAACAATTTCACTGAAGTTTACGTCCAGGACAAAAACCCCAAATGTCCCAAACATATGTATTCAGTTGGCCAAAAAGTTCATTCAGGGTTTTGGGTAGCATGTCACAGAAACACCCAAATGAACTTCTTGTCCAGTTCAACAACACTTGAGAATTATTTCACCTCAACTTTTTACCCTCATGTATTTTAGAGGAAAGCATTTCTAGGTCATTTTCACTTATTTCATCAAAATACTACTGAGTAATTCTCTTGGGCTCTATAAGTGGCTTCAGTATGTCTGATTATAAGCCAAGATGCTACAAATTAATAAATCTTATAAAAATGCAGCTTTCCAAAGATATCAACTTTATTGGATGTGTTAAAAATCACGGGGACTTCCCTAAATAATATTTCACTTCGCAAAAGACATTAACTGAAAGCCTAACAGAATGGCCAGCACAGATGCCCTGCCGGCAGAGGAGAGGAGAAGGAGACAGCTTTTAAAGACATGGGGAAGTTTAATCTGAGATAACACATGTAAAAGGAGATCGTATATAGATGTGTATGGTACATATACAGCATGGTGGGCTACAGTCTATAGGGTCACAAAGAGTTGGACACAACGGAAGCAACTTGGCACACATGATACATGTATGTGTATATATAAATAAAATCACAGAGATCAATAAGCAAAATCCACAGTTATTGCCCACTAGAGTCATAGGCCACCAGAAAGTATAATATTAAAACATACAAATTGGTGTGCGCCACATAAAAGATCAGTTTCTCCCTTAGTTTTGAGCACGCAGCCCAGGAAGAGCCCTTCAGGACACCCACAGATATCAACAATTGCCATGTGAAGGAAAAAGACCCACCCTCACCCCTCCAACAGACTGGTAACATTTGTACCCTCACAAGCATCTTGCCACAAATGAAGATATTCCTCTGAAAGACTGGCTCATTTTTACCACATTGTATCCTACAGTAGCAATGGGTATCCTAGTAGACAAGAACATACATTTCAGGTCTACACTGCCAGGATTTGAATCCTGAATCTGTCATTCAGAGTCAGCTGCATAATTTGCAGGACCCAGCTCAAACTAAAAATGCAGGGTCCCTTGTCCACATATCAGGGAGAAAGTGCCATTAAAGACACAAAAAGATGAGGCTTTTCCTTTCTTCCACAGTTTCTCTTTTGTGTCATGGTGTTTTATTTGCAATTTAATGTCAAATTGTCAGCACAAATTTTACCATCCAGCTTTACATTGTGCAATACCAGTTTCAATGCAAATATAAGAGCATTTGAAGTGTAGGCAGAATCATTGAAATTGCACAATTCATATTCCATAGCTCCTATATGCATAGCTATTTTGTTCTCAGCAAAGCAGTGAAAACATGGCACAAAGCTGAGTCAACTGCTTTTTTAATTCACATTTTGATGTGAGACCCTCCTAGCAACACTCTGTACTACTGATATGTAAGGGAGGATGAAAGGAAGAGAAATTATGGGCATTCCTACCTTTCCCTTTCCTTCTATGTCGTCATTTCAAGCACCAGTTGTTGGCTAATACAGGGAAATAATGTGAGTAAGAAGGGACAGACTAGGATGCCTGGACATAGGCATTTTTTAGAATGCTCCTGCCTTCTTTGTGTGTTCAATGCCAATTCTGGGTGAAAAGACAGTGTTAGGAACTGGGCTCCCAATGACCGTGCTTAGTCATATCTATAACATGCTTATACTGTACCTGCTTTAAGTCTCTCTGGACCCCCATACATGGTGGATCCACTGGAATTCTGTGTTCATGGAAAACCATGAACACTGCATGTGAGCTGAGTCAACAAGCAACTCCTGTAAGACCCATTCCTCCTCTGCTCATGTGCGTGATCTATTGCCCGTTGACCCTCATTTATAAACACATGTTCAATGATAAAATTATGAAGAACTTAAGGCAGTGACAACAGAATGTTAAACCAAGCACGGCCCCCCTGAGCACAGACACCATGTGACTACACACAGGCTAAACATGCATGAAGCCACTCAGTAGCTTTATGACCTCAGACATATTACTGAAGCTCTCAGTTTTTTCTCTTGTAAATTAGGAAAATAATTGTATCTAGCTCACAAAACTGTTGTGAAAAACAAGTGTGTTATTATGTAAAATGCTTGACACAGTGCCTTGGCATGCAGTGAAATATAGCTAGTAGTCCTTATTGCTATTCTGTCAGCATCATCAGTTTGTTTGGGGAGCATCGGGTTTTAAAGATATGACCTTAGGACTTCCCAGGTGGTCCAGTGGCTAAGACTGCACTCCCAATACAGGGAGTGGGGATCGATCCCTAGTCAGAAAACTAGATCCCACGTGCCACAACTAAGACCTGGCACCGCTAGATAAATTTTATTTTAAAGAAAAAGATATGACCTTAAAATGAGATTTAAGGATGATCCTTGAATTTTGTATATCCATATCATCCTTCTCCTCAAATTGTCACAAGGATCCTATAAACATTATAAATAGATTTTCTCTGTGTTAGCATGATGACATTTTAGGCCAGATAATTCATTGCTGTCGGGTGCTGTCCTGTGAATTGTAGGATATTAGCAGCATTCCTGGCTTCCACTCATGAAGATAGTAACCACCACTCCAGAGGCAACCAAAAGTGACTTTGCTGTTGTTGTTTAGTGGCTAAGTGATGTCCAACTCTTTGTGATCCCACGGACTGCAGCACGCCAGGCTTCCCTATCCTTCGATATTTCCCAGAGTTTGCTCAGACTCGTGTCGACTGAGTCAGTGAGGCCATCTAACCATCTCTTTCTCTGTCATCCCTTTGTCCTCTTGCCCTCAATCTTTCCCAGCATCCGTGTCTTTTCCCATAAGTTGGCCCTTGGCATCAGGTGGCCAGAGTTGTATTGGAGATTCAGCTTCAGCTTCAGCACCAGTCTTTGTGCGTTGCCAAAATCTCCTAGGAGGCAAAAACCCCTTCCCCAACACCCCCTCCCACTGAGAGTCACTACTTTGTGATTATATGTTATGTATGAGAACCTTTACAGCTATTTTGCCAAACAAGTACATCCAGGGCCAAATAATCCCCCAAGCATGTAGTGCAAGCTCAGCATCCTTAATATACAACATAACAAACCCCCAAATGACATACTACTTAGATTCACTCTAGCCCTATAGCTCTCTACTTCTTCTGTTTACTGAAGAGAAGAATCAAGCTGTTTAAAAAAAGAAAGAAAGAAAGAAGAAGAAAAAAAAAGTGGAAAAAGTCTCATTTAAATCTGGAAACTGTCAAATCTCTGATAAGTTGGTCCAAGAAAACAGAAGTGAATCAACTCTGGTTCCCAGGATGGAAAGACCTAGGAGGTATTATTGTCCAGACTATGCACTCCACCGGCTGCCTCCTCCCCCACATCAGACACCCCTTGGCATGCCTCCGCTCAGACAAAGCCCTGATGGAAAGTAACATGAGGACTGTGCTGACTCCAGCGAGTTTGATTTATCAGGACTACTGGCATTTGCAAAAAGCAAGTGGTCTGTTTGGATGAGATGTTTCCCAGGCAAAAAAAAAAAAAAAGAAAGAAAAAAAAAAAAAAATCTGGCTTGATGATCCCTCCTCTTGCAGCGTCTTAATGTCACTGGTTCTTCTTCTCAGCGGGGCAACAACCAGGGGGATTCTGTCTGCAGGCGGCGCTAGGTGTTCTAGGCAAGTCTCAGTCCCATCACCTCCCCTTGCGCTTTTATTTCCTTAGGCGGGAATGCGAATACACCCTCTCTGCCTTTCCTGCCCTCACCTTCCTTACCACACTTTCCCCGCGGCGCCTCCCTCTGTCCCCCCTCCCCCACCTCGAGGGCCACCCCATCTGTTTTCTGTTAGGAGTTCATTTTCAGAGTGCAGGCTGGTGGAATTCCGAGTTCAGACCCCCTCGAGTGATGAGAGTCCTGGGGCTGCTGAAGGTCCCTTGGCGCGGTCCCTGCCACCTCCCCCCACTCCCCTCCATGTGCCCCACTTGCCCTGGTGCAATAACACGCTGAAGCCCACATCTGTTTTCAATTCCATGTTCATTTGAACTGCTCTGGGAAAATGGAAGCTCTCACTAAAGACCGGGGTCTTAAAGCAACAGCATGAATACAAACAACTTTATTTGACCAACAAAGGAGTATGTACATGTATATAAAGAGAGAGATCCTTCGATATCCAAGCTAGAGGTATTTCACTGAAGATCTGTCTGTCTACTCTTGGTTCAGGATGAGGCAATATATATAATCAAAGACTCTTAACTCATTTATTCTTGGCTCTAATGGTCATCTTTTGCCCAATTTCCAACCTGGGAATGTTGCCGAAATTCCACAATTTGAATCAGTCAATCTGAGTGGATATTCCCAAATTTCTCTCTTAGTCTGCAGTTTGCTGTTTGATCAAAATTGTAGTTTTTTTTTTTTCCTCATTAAAAAATTAATGTAGGGGACTTGGTTATCACTTTTTCTCTCTCATTTAATTGCCAATTACAAGGTGTATCTTTTAGCAGGGAAAGCTAGGAGTGTGCTCATCCTTCAGACAAAGGAAATGAATGATCATCTGTAAGAGATGATTCTGTCCTCAGTCAATATTCTGCTTCTTCTTAAGAAAAGTGTGTGTTGTCAGTTGCTCAGTTGTGTCCAACTCTTTGCGATCCCATGAACTGTAGCCCGCCAGGCTCCTCTGTCCATGGGATTTTCCAGGCAAGAATGCCGGAGTGGGTTGCCATTTCCTTCTCCAGGGGATCTTCCCAACTCAGGGACTGAACTTAGGCCTCCGGCGTTGCAGGCAGATTCTTTACCATCTGAGGCACCAGGGAAACCCTGAGAAAAGTGTATTTGGCCACACTTAGGATGCTCTTAACTATGACTTATACATCGATAGGAAGTTGTAGGGAGAACGAAATCAAAAAAAGCCTTGGGTACAAAAAGGTCCTAGAAAAACGAGTTTTGCTTTGCATCACTAAAAAACAAAAAGTGATGGAAAGTTACCACAGTAAAGAGCATTTGTTCTTTCAGGAACTGGGGAACCAAAAGTAATAACTGAGAGCATACAGGCTTCCATCTGTATATACACTTCTGTATATACGGCCTGAATGCATACTCCCTGAATCACTGATTGCCACCAGAGTCGCAGGGACAGAGCAAGAAGGAATGTGAAAGGACGCACCGGGCTAAGCTGACCACAGGGAATATGTTTGTTTATTCATGAAATAAACATTAGTATTAATTCTCTACTCATGCTTTATAAATCATATATCGAGTTCAATATTAATTTATTATATATATTATATGTAATAATGTATAATATATTACCCTGACAAGTGTTTGTGGAATGATGATAAAGTCAGGTACCATATGGGCTTCCCTGGTAGCTCAGCTGGTAAAGAATCCGCCTGCAGTGTGGGAGACCTGGGTTTGATCCCTGGGCTGGGAAGATCCCCTGGAGAAGAGAAAGCTACCCACTGCAGTATCCCGGCCTGGAGAATTCTGTGGACTGTATAGTCCATGGGTCACCAAGAGTCAGACACGACTGAACGACTTTCACTTTCACTTTACACTTTCAGGTACCATATATGTCACATATTGTTGTTTAGTCACTCAGTCGTGTCCGACTCTTTTGTGACCTCATGGACTGTAGCCCACCAGAATCCTCAGTCCGTGGGATATCCCAGGGAAGATTATTGGAGTGATTTGCCATTTCCTTCTCCGGCGGATCTTTCTGACTCAGGGATCGGACCCATGTCTCCAGCATTGGCAGGTAGATTCCTTACCAGTGAGCAACTTGGAAAGTCCTATGTTACACATGGGTGTGTCTTTGCTAGATAAATACTGGGAGGATACATAATATGCTAACAGCTTTAATACAAAATAAATCAATACAGTACATATATACTGTATGCTTAACATAAATATAAACAAATATGCTGAATATATAGAATATGTCCATATGTAATTATTAATACAGACTAAAGACATTCATTCCACAGGCATTTATTTTGGCAGTATATCTTGATAGTTTAGAGTTTGGACTCTGGCAACAGAATTCTCAAGTTCAAATCTTGTTTATCCACTTAGTAGTTGTGTGGCCTTGCAAGTTACTTAACTTGTATGGGTCTTGATTTCCTCACATGTAAAATAGTATAATGAAACTAGCTACCTGATGAGGGTATGAAGAAATTTTAATAAACTAATCCTTGAAAAATGCTAGACCACTCGCATGTGAGGAGAGTTTGATAAGTCATACCTCCCATCTGGATGATGCTGGAGTTATGATCTAGTGAGACTGACAAGCAGTAAAAAAGGGGTCAAGAAGGTAAAATTGGGGTAAAGATATAGGTGACACTGGTGGGAGAATTAGGTGAGATTCCTTCATTCCAGTCCTGGATTTATTTTACAAAAGAGTTCAAGAAAGGATCCTCATTAACTAAGAAAGAGAACCACCACTGACTTGACAAGAGTAAACACCGCTATTATCAACTTCTATTTTTCATTTGGTGTCTTATCAATCTAAGGGTATAACTAGTTTGCTTCTCACCCAAAGTTAATAGATTTTGAGAAAAGAGGGATTTGGGCACTTAAAATATTACCTAATATATTTACAACTTCCACAACAAACTTTATACGCTGCAAAAAAGAATTTTATGCAGCATCAACTCTGAAGCTGTTAACCTCATGTTAGATTAATAGCAAATTCGAATCCTAAGCATTATTGAGGCCCTCTACAACCCTGAGCCAGCCTTTGGTTAGAACTTAGGTTGGATTCGCAGAAGTCTCTTTCTCACTAATAAGAAGTTTATAGGAAGATTTATAGAAATAATGTTATTTCATCATTATCCACCTATTTTTCATCTAACTCTGATATAATTTCTGATATAACCTGACTTACTAGTAAACTTAATCCTTCTCTCAGGCCCAGCTCACACTAGCCAAAAGAGTACAAAGGTTTTCAGATGAGAAACAAAATATTTGTCTCGTCCTAGAAGGAAATGGCAACCCACTCCAGTGTTCTTGCCTGGAGAATCCCAGGGACGGGGGAGCCTTGTGGGCTGCCATCTATGGGGTCACACAGAGTCAGACACGACTGAAGCGACTTAGCAGAAGCAGTGATGGGACCATGAATAATATGATGAATAAAATGAACTTAACTTCTCTACATGATCTGTGCCTCCCCAGATGGCTCCTTATAATAATTGACAAGTGTGCTCATTAATCTCTCTGTTCCATACCCAGCACATGAGCCTCGTGACGTGCATATCACCTATCCTTACAGGGCACAGCATGTTGTAGTAGAAAGACAATAGCCTGGGAATAAAGTAAGTGACCTTTCAGAGACATACCATCCACTGACCAGCTATGTCATCTTGAGTCCCGTTCTCTCAGTTTAAAGAAGGGTTAATAATACCCACCAAGCATTACATTAAAATGGATTAAATCAAATTATACAGTCTCTTGCCTATAATATGTGCTTAGTAGAGGTGGATTTTGCTTTATCCCCAGGGTTTGTAACACAAAGAAGTTCTAGTATGAGCTCTATTACTGCTTAATTTGTCTCCATCTCATCTCTCCCCCCAATCACCCTTCCACCTAGATCAACCATCAGTGCTAAAATACTCCAGGAATAGGAAACCTCAGTTAGGTGGAAAGGTAGGAGGACTTCGCAGAGAGGGAAACAAAAAATGCTAGGACACTTCACCAGAGTGGCAGATACACAGATACCTTATTCCTCAAAATCTCTCTAGGATTGGAGCCCCAGAAAAACTGGGGGCTCACTCAGCTTTCTTAGAAAAGACCCTCATGCTGCGAAAGATTGAAGGCAGGAGAAGGGGATGACAGAGGATGAGATGGTTGGATGGCATCACCGACCCAATGGACATGAGTTTGAGCAAGCTCCATGAGATACTGAAGGACAGGGCAGCCTGGAGTGCTGCAGTCCATGGTGTCAAAAAGTCAGACACAACCAAGCGACTGAATAACACCCCTACAACAACTCATGGCAAACAAAGGGCTGCCATGGACTGAGGAGTGAGGGGAACATGTTTGTCTTCCAGGGATCCTTATAAAATAATTGGTGAGGGTAGTCTAGGGTTACGTTAAATGTATAAACTGTTTATTTTTGCAGAGCTGATTGGAAAGGCATGGAGAAGGCTAATGCACTTGGGTTCAGTGTTTATTTCTTCCAAGAGGCTGAACCCAGGGTTCATGACTCTGCAGGCATCCTCTTTCTGGAACACATATTCTTCCCCCAGTGACAAAAGGCCATGCCATGTCATCCCACTTCCCCTCTTTCAAACCTAATGGGTACAAGTAGTAACCATCATTCTTGAAGCCCATGCCTGGAAGGAATTTGGGGAGTATCCACATGTGGGTAGCCCAAAAGAGTCTCTTGTGTTCATTCTCACTAATTGGTTGGGGGAGGAAGTGACTGTTTTCAATCAACTTTGTGTTACATTGAACTTGTCCCTACATCAAGACTTAATGAGGAAGATTTTTTTTATGAAGAAATTCATCAGAACTAATTAATAGCTTTCAGTCAGATTTCAGTTCAGTCTCTCAGTCACATCCAACTCTTTGCAATCCCATGGACTGCAGCACGTCAGGCTTCCTTATGCATCACCAACTTCCAGAGCTTATTCAAACTCATGTCCATGGAGTTGGTGATGCCATCCAACCATCTCATCCTCTGTAGTCCCCTTTCCCTCCCTCCTTCAATCTTTCCCAGCATCAGGGTCTTTTCCAATGAGTCAGTTCTTCACATCAGGTGGCCAAAGTATTGGAGTTTCAGCTTCAACATCAGTCCTTCCAATGAATATTCAGGAGTGATTTCCTTTAGGATGGACTGGTTGGATCTCCTTGCAGTCCAAGGGACTCTCAAGAGTCTTCTCCAACACCACAGTTCAAAAGCATCAATTCTTCAGCACTCAGCTTTTTTTATAGCCCAGCTCTCACATCCATACATGACTACTGGAAAAACCATAGCTTTAACTAGATGGACCTTTATTGGCAAAGTAATGTCTCTGTTTTTTAATATGCTGTCTAGGTTAGTCATAGCTTTTCTGCCAAGGAGCAAGCATCTTTTAATTTCATAGTTGCAGTCACCATCTGCAGTGATTTGGAACCCAGAAAAAGAAAGCCTCTTATTGTTTCCATTGTTTCCCCGTCTATTTGCCATGAACTGATGGGACAGGATGCCATGATCTTAGTTTTCTGAATGCTGAGTTTTAAGCTAACTTTTTCACTCTCCTCTTTCACTTTCACCAAGAAGCTCTTTAGTTCTTCTTCACTTTCTGCCATAAGGATGGTGTCATCTGCGTATCTGAGGTTATTGCTGCTTCTCCTGGCAATCTTGATTCCAACTTGTGCTTCATCCAGCCAGGCATTTCACATGATGTACTCTGCAGAGAAGTTAAATAAGTAGGGTGACAATATACAGCCTTGATGTACTCCTTTCCCCATTTGGAACCAGTCTGTTGTTCCATGTCCAGTTCTAACTGTTGCTTCTTGACCTGCCTAATTAATAGTAAGGACCATAAAAAAATCAGTTCACTTTTGTGAAATGCAAAAATGAAATTAAATCTGTCAAATTATTATCATTATAATAACAATATTTAACACATGCTTGGGCTTCCCAGGTGGCTCAGCAGTAAAGAATCCCTCTGCAGTGTAGAAGATGCAGGAGATGTGAGTTCATTCCCTGTGTCAGGAAGAGTCCTTTGAAGGAGGGCGTGTCAACACACTCCAGTATTCTTGACGGGAAAATCCCGTGGACAGAGGAGCATGGCTGGCTACAGTCCATGGGGTCTCAAGGAGTTGGACACAACTGAAGCAACTTAGCACACATGCTTATTAGGTGCCTGATATTGTTCTGACTATTTATAGGGATTAATTTATTCATTCTCACAGTGATTATCCTATGTGACTAAATATTATTATTCCTATTTACAAATAAAGTAACAGAAGCACATAGAGGTTAAGTGTCTTTGGCAAGATACTTAAGTGGTGCGACTAGGGAACATTTGACATTGCAATTTACAAGCCAGCAACTCTGATTCAGTCTGTCCTTTAGACTCTGCTGTAGGAGGCCATCCTTTTATTTTTGCCAAAGAAGTTTATTAAACAGAAAAGCATTCTAGAAACAGTAGAAACACAGCAAACCAATGAGGTCTAGAGATCAGCACTGGGAAGAAGGAAAAGGAGCAAATGCTGTTTGTCATTAAGCCACCAAGTTTTCACTCAGTAAATAAAATCCCAAACTTGGCTGTGATTTCTTGGCCCTGAGCAATTTCTAAGTCCTTAAACTCATATCAAGGTGAACTCTTAAAACAGTAAGACTGCATCCCTCCTGTTGTCCCTTTCAATTGTGATGAAGATGGAGATTGGACAAGAAATATCCTTCCAGAGATCAGAAAGGGGACAATATGATTAACTGACCAAGGAACTCCTTACAATATAAGAGCAGGAAACCCTTTTTATTTAGCAAATATTTGAGTCATATTTTATGTCACAATTAAAAGCATCTTAACTTTGTATAACTGACTCTTGAACAATGCAGGGATTGGAGTACCAATCCTCTTCACAGTTGAAAACCCACAAATCATTTATAATCATATAAATCCTCCGTATACTCAGATCCTCCATATACTTGGTTCGTTATATCTCTCTGGTTCTGTATCTGTGGATTCAACCAACCCCAGATAATGTAACACTTCAGTACCTACTATTGAAAAAAGATGCATATAAGTGGACCAGCACAGTTCAGACCTGTGGTGTTCAACAATCAACTGAAAATGGTCCCATATACTCATATGCATGTGTGAATTGTAGCGACTGTAGTAAAGAAGAAATATAAGGCAATATGAAGACATATCTGAGGTATGCTTAGAATTTCACATTGTAAAGTAG
This sequence comes from Dama dama, assembly GCF_033118175.1. Taxonomy (NCBI): domain Eukaryota; kingdom Metazoa; phylum Chordata; class Mammalia; order Artiodactyla; family Cervidae; genus Dama; species Dama dama. Next base: position 19,346,050 of record NC_083682.1, on the reverse strand, counting down.
ATATAGGCAGAATGTTTCATGGACCACTGAACCCAAATGAAAGAGAGTGCAGCTTCAAGACAGGGAGTAACACTTTTGGAGGGGAATATAAAGTAAGACCACAGATGTAGAGAGGAGTCAAAATGTGTTCTTTGTTACAAAAGAAAGGTATGCCTGGAGGAAGTAAATAGAACAGTCAGAATTCGTGTGTGTGTGTGTGTGTGTGTGTGTGTGTGTGTGTGTATGCTCAGTTGTGTCCAACTCTTTTTGACCCCATGGACTGTAGCCTGCCAGATTCCTCTGTCCATGGGATTTTCCAGGCAAGAATACTGGAGTGGGTTGCCATTTCCTATTCTACGGGATCTTCCCCACCCAGGGATCAAACACACATCTCTTCCATCTCCGGTATTGGTAGGCAGATTCCTTACAACTAGTGCTAGCTGGGAAGTCCCAGTCAGGATTCTCTAATGACAATTAAATGCTTAATTGATAATGAGTGAACCCACATGATGAAATAATCATGTCTAATTTCGTAAATAACTAACTTATGCAAAATAAACAGTTTTAGAAGTTAAGAGAGTAGTTGCCTTTCCTGCTCTGATCACTGTCATATCCTAGCAGATCTGGATCCAGTGTAGCAGAACAGCTGGAACGTAGCAGGAACTCAACACTCTTAACCAACTGGGTAACTGAGTGAACATGCCTCATGACCATGACGGTAGTGCAGAACCCACCAAATTTGGATCCATTGCTAGGGAAAATGTCCTTTTGCTAGGAGCTTCTGAATCCTCTATTTTGTCTTCTTTGACTTAGGATAATTGTTCTTTCATATTAAATTTTTTATTCCAACTACAAGATTTTATTATTTTGTTTCCATATGCAAATTCTCCAAATCCAGGACTTGAAAAGAGGATTTCAATTAATGTTTTTATGACTCTAGACTAGGAACCTCCAAAATTAATTACACATAATTTAATTCTCCTTCAAAACATGCTCTGTAAGTGATGAATGTAGTTGTTGGCAACTTGTTTGTACTGTTGCAGCTGTTTATGTTTTTGAGTAGCAGAGCAAAGGGACTCTATATTTTTAGCAAGAAGGAAACAAAGGACTTAATTTAAAAATAAAATAAGATCTCCTAAATCTCTAGGGTGAATAGTAGCTCCAGGTGAATTTTCTGAATCATCCTTTATTTACTTCTATTTTTTCCACCATGCTAATTCCAAATAGATGGTGCCAAATAGATTACACCTCTCCATTTTCACTTCTTCCTATTAGAAGCAATGTAAAACTATTATGTAGGAATATCTGGAAAACTCTGGCCACAAAGTATTCCAATTTTTTTAAGAAGCAGGACAAATCTTATTTAATATAAAATAATAACAAAAAGTTTATTAATGTAGTTTGGAGGCTTTTAGCATTAAAGTCTAAAAAGCACAAGAATATATTATGAAAGTTAAAAAAGAAGCTTGGCAAGTTTGACAAAGAAGCAATTAGAAGTTCTAGATATTAAAATAGTAATTTAAAAAATCCAATAATGGCTAAAAAAACAGGTTCAACTAAAAGAAATATGGAACTAATCAATTTTATAATATATAATAAGTATTAAAAGAAAACAAATAGAAGATTAAAATGCAGAGTGCTAAGTAATGTGATAATAAATCCAACTGTATCATTTATGAAAATAAATTGATTACACTTTCAAATTTAAAGGCAAAGATACTTAGACAAGATTTAATAATCAAGTTATATATTTTGCTTCTATTATGATCAAACAGACCTATTTCCTTGCTTATAATAGTTAAAATATGGGGGGAGGGGAACACATAAAGCAAATACCTCAAGGCAGAATTTGAAAGGAGTCAAACCTGAAAGAATAGACCAAAATGGTATATAGATTTACTGTTTATGTTGGTTAATGTTGAGAGTGACTGGAGTCTTCACAACGTGTTAGGAAACTTAGAAACTTACAGAAAATTTGATATTTATCTGGCCTGAAGAAAAAGAAAAGAAAGTTATAGATAACTAGAGCCACTATGGAAGATTTATAGAAAAGAAAGAGTGAGATAAATCCCAAATTCTATGTGTTAACTCTGCTAAGTTTACCCTTTGAGTATGTATATACAGAGCAAAAAGCAAGCAATTCAGTTTATGATAAAATAACTGACCTGCTATATGAACTACCAAGAGACAAATTTTACAGTCTAGATCCACAGAGTTAATTGCTTGATAAATGATTTTTTTTTAATTTGTAAGGTACATGCTACTGCTGCTGCTAAGTCAATTCAGTTGTGTCCAACTCTGGGCGACCCCATAGACCCCATGCAGCCCAGCAGGCTCCCCTGTCCCCGGGGTTCTCCAGGCAAGAATACTGGAGTGGGTTGCCATTTCCTTCTCCAATGCATGCATGCATGCTAAATCACTTCAGTCGTGTCCAACTGTATGCGACCCCATAGACGGCAGCCCACCAGGCTCCTCTGTCCACAGGATTCTCTAGGCAAGAATACTGGAGTGGGTTGCCATTTCCTTCTCCATGTAAGGTACCTAGCATAATTAAAATTAACTATCATAATTAAAAGATACTTGCTCCTTGGAAGGAAAGCTATGACAAACCTAGACAGCATATTAAAAAGCAGAGACACCACTTTGCTGAAAAAGGTCCATCTGAACAAAGCTATGATTTTCTCAATAGTCATTATGGATGTGAGAGTTGGACCACAAAGAAGGCTGAGTGCCAAAGAATCGATGCCTTTGAATTGTGGTGCTGGAGAAGACTCTTGAGAGTCCCTCAGACAGCAGGGAGATCAAACCAGTCACTCCTAAAGGAAATCAACCCTGAATATTAATTGGAAGGACTGATGCTGAAGCTGAAGCCCCAATATTTTGTCCAGCTGATGAAAACAGCTGACTCACTGGAAAAGACCCTGATGCTAGGGAAGACTAGAGGCAAAAGGAGAAGGGGGATGAGATGGTTAGATAGTGTTACTGACTCAAAGGATATGAATCTGAGCAAACTACAGGAGATAGTGAAGGACAGGGAAACCTGGAGTGTTGCAGTCCATGGCGTCGCAGAGTTGGACACAGCTTATCAACTGAACAACATCAACTACATATCATAATCCAGAGATTCAACCATATAACTTTCATCATAGTCAGGATACAGTACAAATTGCTCAATACATAAAGAATAAGAGAAATGAAACCCACTCAAATAGTATTATTTAAAGCCAGACCCAAGGTAACAGATATTTGAATAATCAGACCAACAGGTAAAGTCAGTGTACAAGTATGCTTTATGAAATTAAAAAAAAAAAATGCCACTGATAAATTTAAAAAAACACAAAACATCTGGAGAAAGAGAGCTAAATGGATATTTTTAATTAAAAAATGCAACATCCGGGTTGACATGCACACTCTACCATATGTAAAATAGATAACTAACAAGGAACTACTGTATAGTACAGGGAACTCTGCTCAATGTTATGAGACAACTCGAATGGGAAAAGAATTTGAAAGAGAATATATACACGGATACATGAGTCACTTTGCTCTACACCTGAAACGAACACAACATTGTTAATCAACTATAGTATGCATGTGCTGTCCCCCACAGCAGGAGACGCCACTGCAACAAGAATCCTGAGCACTGCAACTAGAGAGTAGCCCTCAATCTCCGCAACTAGAGAGAAGCTCCCATGCAGCAACGAAGACCCAACACAGCCAAAAGCAAGTAAATAAATAGAATTCTTTTTAAATGTCAACCAACACTGTAAATCAGCTACACCCCAATACAATTTTTTAAAATTAAATCTTAATAAGATGAAAACTAAAAAATAAGTATGATACCCAGAATAAACAAGTTTTTGGGTGATCTTTACCAAACAATGGAGAAAACAGAGGATCATGAGGATAAATCACAATTATCTGATCTGAAGAACACAGAGGAAAAGGATAGAGGGAAAGAAATCTTAAGAGACAATATAAGGGGGGACAACACTAGAGGTCCTAACGTTGTTACAGTCACAAACAAACAAACAAACAGTATGGAGTTTCGGTAAAAATTAAGGATATAACTAACATAGGACCCAACAACTCAATTCCACTACAGGGTGTGAAATCAGCATCTCAAAGAACATATTCACTGAAGCATTATTCATAGTAGCTAAGATACGAAAACAGCATAAGTAAACAGAATAATAGGTAAAGAAAATGTGAAAAAAATCATTCTTTTCATATATATAAATATAATTAATATAAATATATATGGATTATTATTCAGCCTCTAAAAAGGAGGAAATCTTGATATCTGTGAAAACATGGATGAACTCTGGAAGCGTTATGCTAAGTGAAATAAGTCAGGCACAGAAAAAGAAATATTGTATGATCTCACCTCTGGTGGAATAAAAAAAAATAAGTCAAATTTGAACTTTTCAGGTAGTCCCGTGGTTAAGACCACACACTTCCACTGCAGGGAGCGCAGATTCAGTCCCTGGTCAGTGAAGTTGTGCCTGCTGCAGGCTGTGGCGCAAAACAAAACAAAACAAACAAAAAATGTCAAACTCATAGTGAGTTTTAGAGATTATGGATACTTTCACAATCTTGATCATGATGATAGCATCATGGATATACACATAAGTCAAAACATATCAAATGGTACATTGAAAAATAAAAATCTAGAAGCCACATCTCTGTGCTCAGGCTTTATGGCAAGTTCAGCTAACTATCAGATAATAAATAGTCTCTATGTTAGAAATCATTTCAGGAAGCAGAAGACATAATCCTCAAATCATTTAACAAGGCTAATATTATCTTGAAAAAATACTTGGATGAGACAGTATGAGAACAGAGAAAGGTAAGTTATACCAGGATTTAGAGCAGATAGATACATTGCTATGGGTCCTCAGCTGAGTAAACGGCACTAAAAGACGTTGAGCAGCGTGTCCTGAGCAGTGAGATTTACGAGGGTCTCTGAAATGCACTGTGGTCCCAGCAACAGAGCAGACCTCGGCTCCTCCCACTGCATGCGCTCCAGCTGTTCCTCTCTGGAGGTTCACCAAGGAGCCGGCGGTTTGGAGACAATTTAAGTGTAACGAGCCCTCATGGCTAAGTGGTCTTTTATTCGCCTAAATGGAGTCCCCTGCATCAGAGGGGACACCCTCCTCCGAGTCCTTCCCTATTAAAGTGAAATATGGTTTTAATATAGTCACACCTGGGGGAAGTACTCTCCAAGTCAGTGGTCCTGGATGCCCATTCTCCCCCATTTAGGACTGCCTCCTATTTCTTTATTCCTTGGGGCTGGGTTTGGCAGGTTTTTGAATCATTACATTAGTTTTAAAGTCAATAGAAACATCGCAGATGAAAAGCAAAATCACTGGAACTTATCTGCTTTGAAACTGAATTCAGTCATAATTGAAAAATAAAAAAAAAGAGAGAGGGGAGTCGGAAAAGAAACAACAAACAGCCCATAAAAACAAGTTTTAGGACTTCTTTATTCAGTATAAATAATAAATTAAATTATAAAAAGTACATTGGGGAAACAGAAGGATAAATAATTCCATCAGATACTTGTTTTAAAGTCTCCCTGGCACCAAGAGGCATAGAAAGCCTACAGTGGGTGAGAGAGTGTTGGTCTTAGTAGCCGAGCTTGGATGGGGGTTTTAGGACTGTTAGTAAGGAAAAAACTTCCAAAGCTCCACTTTGATTCCTGAGGTAAATTAGGCAACCAGAGATAGAAAGTAGAACTCATTCAATGCACATATCGCAGATAAAATAGTTCATCAACTCTGTAAAGAACTTCTCAACACTCATACTTGGACCTATCTAGTTGCCCTGTGGGGGATCGAAACAATATATTCAATCAATAAATTATTTTCTCCATTCTCAATCATGTCACAAAGGCTCAGAGCAGTAAATTAGAAAGGTCACACAGGTCTTGGACTCCAAAGTCTGTGCTCTGCATGTTTACTCTGTGATAATCAGTGAGTGAGGTTACATCCCCATTTCTTTAGAATTTTTGACCTGTCTTTAATCCAGAGCTGTCTTTGACATTTCCAGTCTCCTCCTGTATTTGAAAGTAGTCAAGGGTATGGTCAAAATGAGTCACTTAGTACCTCCCCCTTACTCTACCTCTTCTACAATCAAATGTCCTTTGACATATTTAAATTTCAGAGGAAGTTGTAGCTACTGACCCATATCTGCAGTTCTATATAATTTTATGGTTGCAAAGTTCAAAATATCACTCACTATCACCTTAAAATACACAGTGCTACATGGAGATCTGACCCTATAGGGACAAGTAAGTATCTTTGAGCTGTGCCTTGGGGAATACCCTATAGTTTTCATTTCCTCCTACATAGCTCGGGAGTTCTCCCTGCAGAGAAAAAAACCACAGGCAAATCAAAAAAAAAAAAAAAAAAACTGGTGAAATCCAAATACCTAATTCCACCAGAAAAAAGAGACAGAGACAGACAGACAGACACACAGAGAGTGAGAGAAGTTCTTTAATTCTTTTGATTTACTATCTGAACTTTCAGGTCAAATTCCACACTCCTTTTTCTGCAATTCATTGCAATCTTTTCCTTTTTGTGTTGTCATTTCAAAAGTTTTTTTTCCCTTTTTTTCCCCCCAGTTTTACTAAGGTATAATTGACAAATTAATATTGCGTATAATGGCTTCCCAGGTGGCTCAGTGGATAAAAAACTTGCCTACAAGGGTTCCATTCCTGGGTCGGGAAGATCCCCCAGAGGATGGCACGGTAACCCACTTCAGCACTCCTCAATGAAGAATCCCATGGACAGAGGAGCCTGGTGGGCTACAGTCCATGGGGTCACAAAGAGTCAGACACAACTGAGTGACTGGGCTCAGCACGTGTGATTATTTGATATATGCATATTTTGTGAAAAGATCACCTCAATAAAGTTAATTAACACATCTATCATCTAAGAGTTTCCTTCTTTTTTTTCTTCTCCTAGTGTAATGAGAGCATTGAAGATTGACTCTCTTAGCAAATTTCAAGTATACACTGTACTATTAACTATAGTCACTGCAGTGCATATCAATTTCCTAGAATTTATCCGTTCTCTGTCCAACAGTGTATATCCTTTGCCCAAGCTCTTCCCATTTTCCCCACCCGTCAGCCGTGGGAACAACTGTTCTACTCTCTGTTTTTGTGAGTTCAACTCTTCTATATTTCGTATATAAATAAGATTTTACAGTATTTCTCTTTCCCTGTCCAGCTAATTTTACTTAGTATAATATACTTGTTTCATCCATGTTGTTGCAAATGACAGGGTTCCTTTCTTTTTACAGCTAAATAATATTCATACATATATGAAAAATGAAATAGATACATATTTTACATTTTCTTTATATATTCGCTTATTGACAGACATTAAGGCTGTTTCTGTGCGTACCTGCTAAATTGTTTCAATCACATCCGACTCTGTGTGACCTTATGGACTGTAGCCCACCAGGATCCTCTGCCCATGGAATTCTCCAGGTGAGAATACTGGAGTGGGTTGCCATTTCCTCCTCCAGGGAATCTTCCCAACCTGGGGACTGAACCCAGGTCTCCTGCATTTCAGACAGTTTCTTTACTGTCTGAATATAGAAGCCCAAGCTTGTTTCTATACCTTGGCTATTTTGAATAATGCTACAATGAACACAAGAAATCCAGATATCCCAATATTGTGATTTTATTTCCTTTGACTATATACCCAGTAGTGGGAATGTTGGATCAAATGGTAGTTATATTTTCAATTTCTTGAGGAAAACCTATTCTATCAAAAAATACAATTAAATAAGTTTTAACATATTCACAAGTATGTGTAGCCATCATTACAGTCAATTTTGAACATTACATTACCTCAAAAAGAAACTCTGTACCCTTTAAATATCACCTTTGTTAACTGCCTCCTAGCCTTAGCCCTAGGTAACCGTGAATCTATTAATACTTTCTGTCTATAGATTTTTCTGTTTTGGACTTTCATAAGAATGAGATCATGTAAGATGTGGTCTTTTGTGACTGGCTTTTTTTCACGTAGCATAATGAATTCAAGTTTCATTTTTATTCCAGCCATCCTAGTGGGTGTGAAGTGGTAACTGCTTGTGGTTTTCATTTGCATTTTCCCAATAACTAATAATGTTGAGTTCTTTGCATGTGCTTATTGCATGTACTTACTGGTTATTTAAATATCTTCTTAGGAGAAATGTCTATTCAGATTCTTTACCCCTTGTTTAAAAAAAAAATTGGGTTGATTATATTTTTGTTATTAAATCTTTAGAGATTTATATATATTCTAGATACAACTAATCAGATGTCTGATCTGGAAATATTTTCTCCCACTCTGTGGGTTGTCTTTTCACTTTCTTGTCCCTATGAGGCACAAGTTTTGCTTTGATCTAGTTAATTATTTTTCCTTTGGCTTTTTATGCTTTTTTTTAATTATTATCTTATTTTTTTTTTATTAGTTGGAGGCTAATTACTTCACAACATTTCAGTGGGTTTTGTCATACATTGATATGAATCAGCCATAGATTTACACGTATTCCCCATCCCGATCCCGCCTCCCACCTCCCTCTCCACCCGATTCCTCTGGGTCTTCCCAGTGCACCAGGCCCGAGCACTTGTCTCATGCATCCCACCTGGGCTGGTGATCTGTTTCACCACAGATAGTATACAAGCTGTTCTTTTGAAATATCCCACCCTCACATTCTCCCACAGAGTTCAAAAGTCTGTTCTGTATTTCTGTGTCTCTTTTTCTGTTTTGCATATAGGGTTATCGTTACAATCTTTCTAAATTCCATATATATGTGTTAGTATGCTGTAATGTTCTTTATCTTTCTGGCTTACTTCACTCTGTATAAGGGGCTCCAGTTTCATCCATCTCATTAGGACTGGTTCAAATGAATTCTTTTTAATGGCTGAGTAATATTCCATGGTGTATATGTACCACAGCTTCCTTATCCATTCGTCTGCTGATGGGCATCTAGGTTGCTTCCATGTCCTGGCTATTATAAACAGTGCTACGATGAACATTGGGGTGCACGTGTCTCTTTCAGATCTGGTTTCCTCAGTGTGTATGCCCAGAAGTGGGATTGCTGGGTCATATGGCAGTTCTATTTCCAGTTTTTTAAGAAATCTCCACACTGTTTTCCATAGCGGCTGTACTAGTTTGCATTCCCACCAACAGTGTAAGAGGGTTCCCTTTTCTCCACACCCTCTCCAGCATTTATTGCTTGTAGACTTTTGGATGGCAGCCATCCTGACTGGCGTGTAATGGTACCTCATTGTGGTTTTGATTTGCATTTCTCTAATAATGAGTGATGTTGAGCATCCTTTCATGTGTTTGTTAGCCATCTGTATGTCTTCTTTGGAGAAATGTCTGTTTAGTTCTTTGGCCCATTTTTTGATTGGGTCATTTATTTTTCTGGAATTGAGCTGCAGGAGTTGCTTGTATATTTTTGAGATTAATCCTTTGTCTGTTGCTTCATTTGCTATTATTTTCTCCCAATCTGAGGGCTGTCTTTTCACCTTACTTATAGTTTCCTTTGTAGTGCAAAAGCTTTTAAGTTTCATTAGGTCCCATTTGTTTAGTTTTGCTTTTATTTCCAATATTCTGGGAGGTGGGTCATAGAGGACCTTGCTGTGATTTATGTCGGAGAGTGTTTTGCCTATGTTCTCCTCTAGGAGTTTTATAGTTTCTGGTCTTACATTTAGATCTTTAATCCACTTTGAGTTTATTTTTGTGTATGGTGTTAGAAAGTGTTCTAGTTTCATTCTTTTACAAGTGGTTGACCAGTTTTCCCAGCACCACTTGTTAAAGAGGTTGTCTTTTTTCCATTGTATATCCTTGCCTCCTTTGTCAAAGATAAGGTGTCCATAGGTTCGTGGATTTATCTCTGGGCTTTCTATTCTGTTCCATTGATCTATATTTCTGTCTTTGTGCCAGTACCATACTGTCTTGATGACTGTGGCTTTGTAGTAGAGTCTGAAGTCAGGCAGGTTGATTCCTCCAGTTCCATTCTTCTTTCTCAAGATTACTTTGGCTATTCGAGGTTTTTTGTATTTCCATACAAATTGTGAAATTCTTTGGTCTAGTTCTGTGAAAAATACCATTGGTAGCTTGATAGGGATTGCATTGAATCTATAGACTGCTTTGGGTAGAATAGCCATTTTGACAATATTGATTCTTCCAATCCATGAACACGGTATGTTTCTCCATCTGTTTGTGTCCTCTTTGATTTCTTTCATCAGTGTTTTATAGTTTTCTATGTATAGGTCTTTTGTTTCTTTAGGTAGATATACTCCTAAGTATTTTATTCTTTTTGTTGCAATGGTGAATGGTATTGTTTCCTTAATTTCTCTTTCTGTTTTTTCATTGTTAGTATATAGGAATGCAAGGGATTTCTGTGTGTTAATTTTATATCCTGCAACTTTACTATATTCATTGATTAGCTCTAGTAATTTTCTGGAAGAGTCTTTAGGGTTTTCTATGTAGAGGATCATGTCATCTGCAAACAGTGAGAGTTTTACTTCTTCTTTTCCTATCTGGATTCCTTTTACTTCTTTTTCTGCTCTGATTGCTGTGGCCAAAATTTCCAACACTATGTTGAATAGTAGTGGTGGTGAGAGTGGGCACCCTTGTCTTGTTCCTGATTTCAGGGGAAATGCTTTCAATTTTTCACCATTGAGGGTGATGCTTGCTGTGGGTTTGTCATATATAGCTTTTATTATGTTGAGGTATGTTCCTTCTATTCCTGCTTTTTGGAGAGTTTTAATCATAAATGAGTGTTGAATTTTGTCAAAGGCTTTCTCTGCATCTATTGAGATAATCATATGGTTTTTATCTTTCAATTTGTTAATGTGGTGTATTACATTGATTGATTTGCAGATATTAAAGAATCCTTGCATTCCTGGGATAAAGCCCACTTGGTCATGGTGTATGATTTTTTTAATATGTTGTTGGATTCTGTTTGCTAGAATTTTGTTAAGGATTTTTGCATCTATGTTCATCAGTGATATTGGCCTGTAGTTTTCTTTTTTTGTGGCATCTTTGTCTGGTTTTGGAATTAGGGTGATGGTGGCCTCATAGAATGAGTTTGGAAGCTTACTTTCTTCTGCAATTTTCTGGAAGAGTTTGAGTAAGATAGGTGTTAGCTCTTCTCTAAATTTTTGGTAGAATTCAGCTGTGAAGCCATCTGGTCCCGGGCTTTTGTTTGCTGGAAGATTTTTGATGACAGTTTCGATTTCCTTGCTTGTGATGGGTCTGTTAAGATCTTCTATTTCTTCCTGGTTCAGTTTTGGAAAGTTATACTTTTCTAAGAATTTGTCCATTTCATCCAAGTTGTCCATTTTATTGGCATAGAGCTGCTGGTAGTAGTCTCTTATGATCCTTTGTATTTCAGTGTTGTCTGTTGTGATCTCTCCATTTTCATTTCTAATTTTGTTAATTTGGTTCTTCTCTCTTTGTTTCTTAATGTGTTTCTTAATTGCTAATGGTTTGTCAATTTTGTTTATTTTTTCAAAAAACCAGCTTTTAGCTTTGTTGATTTTTGCTATGGTCTCTTTAGTTTCTTTTGCATTTATTTCTGCCCTGATTTTTAAGATTTCTTTCCTTCTGCTAACCCTGGGGTTCTTCATTTCTTCCTTCTCTAATTGCTTTAGGTGTAGAGTTAGGTTATTTATTTGGTTTTTTTCTTGTTTCTTGATGTAAGCCTGTAATGCTATGAACCTTCCCCTTAGCACTGCTTTTACAGTGTCCCATAGGTTTTGGGTTGTTGTGTTTTCATTTTCATTCATTTCTATACATATTTTGATTTCTTTTTTGATTTCTTCTATGATTTGTTGGTTATTCAGAAGCGTGTTGTTTAGCCTCTGTATGTTTGAATTTTTAACATATTTTTTTCCTGTAATTGAGATCTAATCTTACTGCACTGTAGTAAGAAAAGATGACTGGAATGATTTCAATTTTTTTTGAATTTTCCAAGACCAGATTTATGGCCCAGGATGTGATCTATTCTGGAGAAGGTTCCGTGTGCACTTGAGAAAAAGGTGAAGTTGATTGTTTTGGGGTGAAATGTCCTATAGATATCAATTAGGTCTAGCTGGTCCATTGTGTCATTTAAGGTTTGTGTTTCCTTGTTAATTTTCTGTTTAGTTGATCTATCCATAGTTGTGAGTGGGGTATTAAAGTCTCCCACTATTATTGTGTTACTATTAATTTCCTCTTTCATACTCGTTAGTGTTTGCCGTACATATTGCGGTGCTGCTATGTTGGGTGCATATATATTTATAATTGTTATATCTTCTTCTTGGATTGATCCTTTGATCATTATGTAGTGTCCTTCTTTGTCTCTTTTCACATCCTTTATTTGAAAGTCTATTTTATCTGATATGAGTATTGCGACTCCTGCTTTCTTTTGGTCTCCGTTTGCATGAAATATTTTTTTCCAGCCCTTCACTTTTAGTCTGTATGTGTCTCTTGTTTTGAGGTGGGTCTCTTGTAGACAGCATATATAGGGGTCTTGTTTTTGTATCCATTCAGCCAATCTTTGTCTTTTGGTTGGGGCATTCAACCCATTTACATTTAGGGTAATTATTGATAGGTGTGGTCCCGTTGCCATTTACTTTGTTGTTTTGGGTTCATCTTTATACAACCTTTCTGCATTTCCTGTCTAGAGAAGATCCTTTAGCATTTGTTGAAGAGCTGGTTTGGTGGTGCTGAATTCTCTCAGCTTTTGCTTATCTGTAAAGCTTTTGAATTCTCCTTCATATCTGAATGAGATCCTTGCTGGATACAGTAATCTAGGTTGTAGGTTATTCTCTTTCATTACTTTCAGTACGTCCTGCCATTCCCTTCTGGCCTGGAGGGTTTCTATTGATAGATCAGCTGTTATCCTTATGGGAATCCCTTTGTGTGTTATTTGTTGTTTTTCCCTTGCTGCTTTTAATATTTGTTCTTTGTGTTTGATCTTTGTTAATTTGATTAATATGTGTCTTGGGGTGTTTCGCCTTGGGTTTATCCTGTTTGGGACTCTCTGGGTTTCTTGGACTTGGGTGGCTATTTCCTTCCCCATTTTAGGGAAGTTTTCAGCTATTATCTCCTCGAGTATTTTTTCATGGCCTTTATTTTTGTCTTCTTCTGGAACTCCTATGATTCGAATGTTGAGGCGTTTCACATTGTCCCAGAGGTCCCTGAGGTTGTCCTCATTTCTTTTGATCCTTTTTTCTTTTTTCCTCTCTGCTTCATTTATTTCCACCATTTTATCTTCTACCTCACTTATCCTATCTTCTGCCTCTGTTATTCTACTCTTGGTTCCCGCCAAAGTGTTTTTGATCTCATTCATTGCATTATTCATTTTTAATTGACTCTTTTTTATTTCTTCTAGGTCTTTATTAAACATTTCTTGTATCTTTTCAATCTTTGTTTCCAGGCTATTTATCTGTAACTCCATTTTGTTTTCAAGATTTTGGATCATATTCATTATCATTTTTCTAAATTCTTTTTCAGGTAGATTCCCTATCTCCTTCTCTTTTGTTTGACTTGGTGGGCATTTTTCATGTTCCTTTACCTGTTGGGTATTTCTTTGCCTTTTCGTCTTGTTTAGATTGCTGTGTCTGGAGTGGGCTTTCTGTATCTGGAGGTCTGTGGTTCCTTCTTTTTATTGTGGAGGATTTACCCAGTGGGTGGGGTTAGACGATTGGCTTGTCAAGGTTTCCTGGTTAGGGAAGCTTGCGTCAGTGTTCTGGTGCGTGGAACTTGATTTCTTCTCTTTGGAGAGCAATGGAGTGCCCAGTAATGAGTTTTGAGATGGGTCTATGTGTTAGGTGTGACCTTGGGCAGCCTGTATGTTGACGTTCAGGGCTATGTTCCTGCGTTGCTGGAGAATTTGCATGGTATGTCTTGCTCTAAAACTTATTGGCTCTTGGGTGGTGGTTGGTTTCAGTGTAGGTATGGAGGCTTTTGGACGGTCACTTATTACTTAAAGTTCCGTGTAGTCAGGAGTTTTCTGGTGTTCTCAGGTTTTGGGCTTAAGTCTCCTGCCTCTGGATTTCAGTCTTATTCTTCCTGTAGTCTCAGGACTTCTCCAACTATACATCACTGATAAGAAAACTTCTAGGTTAATGGCAAAAAGATTCTCCCCCATTAGGGACACCCAGAGAGGTTCACAGAGTTACATGAAGAAGAGGAGAGGGAGGAGGGAGATAGAGATGAGCAGGAGGAGAAAGAAGGGGGACTCAAGAGGAGAGAGACAGATCTACGCAGCTGTCTGTTCCCAGAGTGTTCTCCGTAGCCCAGTCACCTACAAAGATTCACAGAATTGGATTGGGAAGAGAAGGGGAAAGAAGGAAATAGAGGTGTTCTGAGGTAGAAAACAGAGAGTCAAGATTGGGAGAGAATAATCTTCGGTTTAAAAATAGGGCTTCTCTTCTTTTTTTTTTTTTTGTAAGGTTATAGTGTATTGAAAATGAAAATTAAGGAGTAGTAGAGGAGTACTAGAGGACTTTAAAAGAAATAAGAGAAAAAGAAAAATAGAAAATAGAAGAGAAAAAGGAAAGAAAAAAAAAAAAAGAAAGAAAGAAAAAAACTTTTTTTTCCCTAATTAAAAAAATCATAAAAATCTATGGAAATGAAAGTTAAGGAGTAATGGGGGAGTAATAGGGAATTTTAACGGAAAATAAAAGAGAAAAAATAAAAAAGAAAATAAAAGAGAAAAAAGTAAAATTATATCTAGGAGTTTCTCTGGAGCTGTTGCGGTCAGTGTGGGTTGGGCTCAGTTTCAGATAGCTCCTCGTTCCAGCTTACGCTTCTCGATATCTACAGGCCCCTTCCGGTGTAGCCGGTGTTTTCTAGAGGGATTTTAATCTGTTGCACCAGTCCCTTCTGAAGCGGTTCCCTTTGTTTATTTGGCTTCTGTTTGCCGGTCTCTTCAGAGCCTCATTTCCGGCCTGACACAGGCGGGCGGAGGTGGACTCTTATTCAGGTAGCTAGTTCCGTCGCTCTGCGGGGAGGGGCTGGCGCTCCTTTCGAAGACAATGGGCTGCTTTTCTGGGCGCCTGATGACCTCAGCTAGCGATCAGAAGTTGTTTTGCGAAGTTTGCTCTGCGTTCAGTTATTCTTTTGATGAATTTGTAGGAGAGAAAGTGGTCTCCCCGTCCTACTCCTCCACCATCTTGGCTCCTCCCCCGCTTTTTATGCTTTTGATGTTATACTTCTGAATCCTTTGCAAATCCAAGGTTGTGAAGATTTATCCCTATGTTTTCATCAAAGAGTTTCATAGTTCTTTTTCTTACATTGAAGCTTTTTTATTTATTTTGAGTTAATTTTTGTATATGGTCTGAACAAGGGTTTAACTTTATTCAGTACAAACAGTTTGAGGCATCCTTGTTGAAAGTCAGTTGGCAATATATATATAGTGCCAGTATACACTGTCTTGATTCCTGATGCTCTGTGCAAGTTTTGAAACCAGGAAACATAAATATGAGCCTTCTTATTTTCTTCTTTTTAGAATTGTTCTAGCTTTCCCACAACTTTTGCAATTTCATATGAATTCTGTAATTATTTTGTCAATTTCTACAAAGAAGTCAGATTGGATTATGCCTTGGATTAGAAACAGTCTTGAATCTGTAGCTCAGTTTGAAGAGAATTATCATTATAATAATGTTAAATCTTTCAATCTGTGAAAATGTTTTCCATTTAGATTTCTAATTTCTTTAAACAATTTTTACTATAGTTTTCAAAATATGAGTTCTCTACTTGTTTAGTTGGGGGCTTCCCTGGTAGCTCAGTGGTAAAAATCTGCCTGCCAATGCAAGAGATGGGTTCAATTCCTGGGTTGGGAAGGTCCCCTGGAAAAGGAAATAGCAACCCACTCCAGTATTCTTGCCTGGAGAATCCCATGAACAGAGGGATTCTGTAACCTGGCAGGCACAGTCCATGAGGTTGCAAAGAGTCCAATATGACTTAGTGACTAAACAACAATAACTTGTTTAGTTAAATGTCCTATTACTTTTGATACTATTGTTAATGGAATTGACTTATTTTACTTTAGTTATTGTTCAAAGCAAGTGTACTGAAAAAGAATTACATATTGTATATTGGCCTTGTATCCTGCAACCTTGCTGAAGTCATTTATTAGTTCTCATGGTTTTTAGTAGATTTATAAGGATTTTCTATATATGCAATCAAGCCATCCATGAACACAACTAGTTTTAATTCTTCTTTCCAAATTTGACTGTTTTTTTTTCTCCCTTGCCTAATTATCTGGGTAGAACTTTCTATATAATATTGAACAGAGGTGGTGAAAGCAAACATTCTTGCCTTTTTCCCAAGCTTAGAAATAAACTGTCCAGTGTTTCACCATTAAGTACAACATCAGATGTATATTTTTCAAAGAAGCTCTTTATCAGGGTGAGGCAGTTTCCTTATATTCTTAATTTGCTTATTGTCATTTATCACAAGAGTTTCTTTTTTCTGCATATATTGGGATAATCATGCAACTTCTGGTTTTTTTATTTTATTAATAAGATGTATTAACTGAATAGATTTTTCAGAGTATAAGTCAACCTTACATCTCTAAGATAAATCCCACTTGATCATGCTGAATAATTCCTTTTATATGATGTTAGATTTGGTTTGCAAATGTTTAGTTTATGTCGTTGCCTTCATATTCATAAGAGATATTGCTCTGTTGTTTTCTTGTGATGTATTTGACTGATTTTGGCATGAAGGTAATAGAATGAGTCGGAAAATCTTTCCTTCTCTTACATTTCTGGGAGCAGTTCGTGAATAATTGAAATTAATTATTCTTTTAATGTTTGGTAGAATTCAATGGTAATGCTATCTGGTCCAGGGATTTTCTTTGTAGGTAGTTTTGTTGTTTCTAATACTCTAGTATCTTTGCTTATTGTAGGTCTATTAGGATTGTCTGTTTCTTCCTGAGTCAATTTTGGTAGTTTCTGTCTTTCTAGGCATTTGTCCATTTCATCTAATTCATCTTATATATTAGTGTAAAATTCTTCATAGTATTTATTTTTCTAAGGCCAGTAGTTATGTCCTCTTTCATTTCAGGTTATTTCAGTTTGAGTCTCTTTTATTCTCTGTTTTTTTCTCTTGGTCAAGTTGGATGAAAGTTTGTCAATTTTGTAGAACTTTAAAAAAAAATCAGCTTTTGATTTTGTTGATTTGTTTCTATTATTTTCTATTCTTTTTTATTAATTCTGATCCAATCTTTATTATGTCCTTCATTATCTGGATTTATATTTAGTTTGGTATTCTGTGCCCAGTGAATTCGTGTGGAAGTTTTCTTTTTTAATCTTTTTAAATATTTGTTAATTTATTGGCTACACTGGGTCTGAGCTGTGGCATGAGAACTCTTAGTTACCACATGTGGGATCTATTTCCCAGAGGCAAGGATCAAACCCAGGCTCCTTGCATTGGGAGAACAGAGTCTTAGCCACTGGACCACCAAGGAAGTCCTCATGTAGAAGTTTTGATTATTGATTTGAGACCTTTTTTTCTTACTAAAAGTCTTCATAGCAATAACTTTCCCTAAGCACTGCTTTAGCTGTATCCCATAAGTTTTGGTACACTGTATCTTTATTTCTAATCATCACAAAGTATTTTTTAAATTTCTCTACTGATTGCTTCTTTATCCATTAAGTATTTCAGTGAGTTCAGTTCAGTTCAGTCTTTCAGTCGTGTCCGACTCTTTGCGACCCCATGAATTGCAGCATGCCAGGCCTCCCTGTCCGTCACAGACTCCCAGAGTTTACTCAAACTCATGCCCATCGAGTCGGTGGTGCCATCCAGTCACCTTACCCTCTGTCGTCCCCTTCTCCTCCTGCCCCCAATCCCTCCCAGCATCAGGGTCTTTTTCAACGAGTCAACTCTTTGCATGAGGTGGCCAAAGTATTGGAGTTTCAGCTTCAATGTCAGTCCTTCCAATGAACACCCAGGACTTATCTCCTTCAGGATGGACTGGTTGGGTCTCCTTGCAGTTCAAGGGACTCTCAAGAGTCTTCTCCAACACCACAGTTCAAAAGCATCAGTTTTTCGGCGCTCAGCTTTCTTCACTGTCCAACTCTCACATCCATACATGACCACTGGAAAAACCCTAGCCTTGACCAGACGGACCTTTGTTGGCAAAGTAATGTCTGTGCTTTTTAATATTCTATCTAGGTTGGTCATAACTTTCCTTCCAAGGAGTAAGTGTCTTTTAATTTCATGGCTGCAGTCACAATCTGCAGTGATTTTGAAGCCCCAAAAAATAAAGTCTGACACTGTTTCCACTGTCTTCCCGTCTATTTCCCATGGGATGACGGGACCAGATGCCATGATCTTAGTTTTCTGAATGTTGAGCTTTAAGCCAAATTTTTCACTCTCCTCTTTCACTTTCATCAAGAGGCTTTTTAGTTCCTCTTCACTTTCTGCCATAAGGGTGATGTCATCTGCATATCTGAGGTTATTGATATTTCTCCCTGCAATCTTAATTCCAGCTTATGCTTCTTCCAGCCCAGCGTTTCTCATTATGTACTCTGCATATAAGTTAAATAAGCAGGGTGACAATATACAGCCTTGATGTACTCCTTTTCCTATTTGGAACCAGTCTGTTGTTCCATGTCCAGTTCTAGCTGTTGCTTCCTGACCTGCATACAGGTTTCTCAAGAGGCAGGTGAGGTGGTCTGGTATTCCCATCTCCTTCAGAATTTTCCACAGTTTATTGTGATCCACACAGTCAAAGGCTTTGGCATAGTCAATAAAGCAGAAATAGATGTTTTTCTGGAACTCTCTTGCTTTTTTGATGATCCAGCGGGTATTGGCATTTTGATCTCTAGTTCCTCTGCCTTTTCTAAAACCAGCTTGAACATCTGGAAGTTCACAGTTCACGTATTGCTGAAGCCTGGCTTGGAGAATTTTGAGCATTACTTTACTAGCATGTGAGATGAGTGCAATTGTGTGGTAGTTTGAGCATTCTTTGGGATTGCCTTTCTTAGGGATTGGAATGAAAACTGACCTTTTCCAGTCCTGTGGCCACTGCTGATTTTTCCAAATTTGCTGGCATATTGCATGCAGCACTTTCACAGTATCATCTTTTAGGATTTGAAATAGCTCAACTGGAATTCCATCACATCCACTAGCTTTGTTCGTAGTGATGCTTTCTAAGGCCCACTTGACTTCACATTCCA
The DNA here is from genome assembly GCF_033118175.1 of Dama dama. Taxonomy (NCBI): domain Eukaryota; kingdom Metazoa; phylum Chordata; class Mammalia; order Artiodactyla; family Cervidae; genus Dama; species Dama dama. The sequence continues at coordinate 19,326,885 of NC_083682.1, read as the reverse complement.
GGATGTCTGGCTCTGGGTGAGTGATCACACCATCGTGATTATCTGGGTCATGAAGATCTTTTTTGTACAGTTCTTCTGTGTATTCTTGCCACCTCTTCTTAATATCTTCTGCTTCTGTTAGGTCCATACCATTTCTGTCCTTTACTGAACCCATCTTTGCGTGAAATATTCCCTTGGTATCTCTAATTTTCCTGAAGTATTTAGAAATATATTATTCAATTTTCACGTGATTGCAGATTACCCACATTTTCCCCTGTTACTGATTTATAATCTCATTCAGGGGTTGCCAGAGATTTGTATTATTTCTATTCTTTTTTAAACATATAGAGGGCTTCCCTTGTGTGATCATCTTCTCCTGAGAGAACTCCAAAACTACAACTGGCTGCTGAACAATCATTGACTGGAGAATGTTGGATCCCACCAAAAAAAAAAAAAAAAAGATAATTCACATCCAAGGGCAAAGGAGAAGCCCCAGCAAGATGATAGGAGGGGCAAAATCATGTTTAGAATCAAATGCCTTAGCTGCCAGAGATGCTCAGAGGACTCAAACAAACCTTGTATGCACCAGGACCCAGAGACCCCACAGAGACTGAGACAGAACTGTGTTTGGGTGTCTCCCGAGGAGGTCCAGGTCAGCAGTGGACTGCTGCAGGGGCAGGGGCTCTGGGTGCACCAGACCTGGGTATGGCACAAGCCCTCTTGGAGGAGGTCAGCATTAACCCTACCATAGAGCTACCAGAACTTACACAGGACTGGGGAAACAAACTCTTGGAGGGCACAAACAGAACCTTGAGCACACCTAAACCCAGGAGAAAGGAGCAGTGACCCCACAAGAGACCAACCCAGACTTGCCCATGAGTGTCCAGGAGTCTCCAGCAGAGGTGTGGGTCGAGAGTGGCCTGCTTCTGGGTCGCAGGCAATGAGTGCGGCAGTGCATGCACAGGACATTTTGAAGGAGCTCACCATTATCTTCATTACCTCCACCATAGTTTGGCCTCAGGTCAAACAACAGGGACAGAACACAGCCACACCCATCAACAGAAAATTGGATTAAAGATTTACTGAGCATGGCCCCGCCCATCAGAACAAGACCCAGTTTCCCCCTCAGTCAGTTTCTCCCATCAGGAAGCTTCCATAAGCCTCTTATCCTTCTCCATCAGAGGGCAGACTGAATGAAAACCACAATCAGAAAACTAACCAAACTGATCACATGGACCACAGCCTTGTTTAACTCAATGAAACTATGAGCCATGCTGTGTAGGGCCACCCAAGATGGATGGGTCATAGTGGAGAGTTCTGACAAAACATGGTCCACTGGAGAAGGGAATGGCAAACCACTTCAGAATTCTTGCCTTGAGAACCCCATGAACAGCATGAAAAGGCAAAAATATAGGACACTGAAAGATGAATTCCCCAGGTCGGTAGGTGCCCAATATGCTACTGGAGATCAGCTGAGAAATAACTCCAAAAAGAATGAAGAGACGGAGCCAAAGCAAAAACAACACCCAGTTGTGGATGTGACTGGTGATAGAAGCAAGGTCTGATGCTACAAAGAGCAATACTGCATAGGAACCTGGAATGTTAGGTCCATGAATCAAGGTGAATTGGAAATGGCCAAACAGGAGATGGCAAGAGTGAACGTCAACATTTTAGGAATCAGCAAACTAAAATGGACTGGAATGGGTGAATTTAACTCAGATGACCATTATATCTACTACTGTGGGCAAGAATAGCTTAGAAGAAATGGAGTAGCCATCGTAGTCAACAAAAGAGTCCAAAATGCAGTACTTGGATGCAATCTCAAAAACAACAGAATGATCTATGTTCCTTTCCAAGGCAAACCATTCAATATCAATCACAATAATCCAAGTCTATGCCCCAACCAGTAATGCTGAAGAAGCTGAAGTTGAACGGTTCTGTGAAGACCTACAAGACCTTCTAGACCTAACACCCCAAAAAGATGTCCTTTTCATTATAGTGGACTGGAATGCAAAAGTAGGAAGTCAAGAGATACTTGGAGTAACAGGCAAATTCGGCCTCGGAGTACAAAACGAAGCAGGTCAAAGGCTAACAGAGTTTTTCCAGTTTTGGACTGGTCACAGCAAACACCCTCTTTCAACAACACAAGAGAAGACTGTACACATCGACTTCATCAGATGTTCAAGCTGGACTTAGAAAAGGCAGAGGAACCAGAGATCAAATTGCCAACATCCACTGGATCATCAAAAAAGTAAGAGAGCTCCAGAAAAATATCTACTTCTACTTTACTGACTATGCCAAAGCCTTTGGTGGTGTGGGTCACAACAAACTGTGGAAAAGTCTCAAGAAGATGGGAATACCAGACCACCTGACCTGCCTCTTGAGAAATCTGTATGCAGGTCAAGAAGTAACCGTTAGAAGTGGATGGACATGGAACAACAGACTGGTTCCAAATAGGGAAAGGAGTATGTCAAGGCTGTATACTGTCACCCTGTTTATTTAACTTATATGCTAAGTACATCATGTGAAATGCCAGGCTGGATGAAGCACAAGTTGGAATCAAGATTGCTGGGAGAAATATCAATAACCTCAGATATGCAGATGATACCACCCTTATGGCAGAAAGCGAAGAAGAACTAGAGAGCCTCTTGATGAAAGTGAAAGCAGAGAGTGAAAAAGTTGGTTTAAAGCTCAACATTCAGTAAACTAAGATCATGGCATCTCGTCCCATCACTTCATGGCAAATAGATGGGTAAACAATGAAAACAGTGACAGACTTTATTTTCTTGGGCTCCAAAATCACTGCAGATGGTGACTGCAGCCATGAAATTAAAAGATGCTTACTCCTTGGAAGGAAAGCTAGGACTAAACTGGACGGCATATTGAAAAGCAGAGACATTACTTTGCTAACAAAGGTCCACCTACTTAAAGCTATGGTTTTTCCAGTAGTCATATATAGATGTGAGAGTTGGACCATAAAGAAAGCTGGGCACTGAAGAATTGATGCTTTTGAACTGTGGTGTTGGAAAAGACTCTTGAGAGTCTCTTGGACTGCAAGGAGATCCAACCAGTCAATCCTAAAGGAAATCAGTCCTGAATATTCATTGGAAGGACTGATGTCGAAGTTGAAACTCCAATACTTTGGCCACCTGATGCAAAGAACTGACTCATTGGAAAAGACCCTGAAGCTGAGAAAGATTGAAGGCAGGAGGAGAAGGGGACAACAGAGGATGAGATGGTTGGATGGCATCACCAAGTCAATGGACATGAGTTTGAGCAAGCTCTAGAAGTTGGTGATGGACAGGGAAGCCTGGTGTGCTGCACTCCATGGGGTTGCAAAGAGTTGGACACAACTGAGCAATTGAACTGAACAGAACTGAAATATATTGAGGTTAGGTTTGTGATGTATCGTATAATCTATCCTGTAGATTAACCCACATTCACTTAAGAAAAAGTACATTCTATTGTTGGGTAGAGTTTTCTGTAGATATCTGATAGGTTCAGTTAGTTTGTAGTGTTGTTAAGTCTTCTATTCATTAGCTGTTTTCCGTCCATTTGTTCTATCTGTTGTTGAAAGTGGAGTACTGAAGTTTCTATTATTCTTGAATCATTCATGTTTCCTTTCATTTCTGTCTGGTTTTGCTTCACGTATTTTGGTGCTCTGTTACAAAGCGCAGATGTATTTATAATTGTCATATCTTGCTGATGAATTGACATCTTTTTATAATAAAATACTAGTCTGGTGATATTTTTCATTTTAAAGTATATTTGTCTGATATCAGTGTGGACACTTCAGCTTTCCCGTGATTGCTGTTTGAATTATATGTCTTTTTCTATCCTTTTACATTAAATTTACTGTGTCTTTGAATCTAAAGTGTGTATCCTGGAGACAACATAGAGTTGAATTAATTTTTCATTAGGTTTAACAGTCTCTGCCTCCTGATTAAGTTGTTTATTCAAATTCCTGTTATTATGGATACACTTGGGCTTGTCATTTTACTTTTTGTTTTCTAAATGTTGCATACATTTTTTGTTTCATGTTTCTGATTTCCTGGTTTGTGTTCAGTGAATATTTTCCAGCGTGGCATTTTAAGTCCATTAATAATTTTTTCAACATATTTTGGGTTTTCTTAGTGGTTGCTCTCAAGTTTACTATAGAAAGTAAAAGTGAAAGTGAAGTCGCTCAGTCATGTCTGACTCTTCGCGACCCCATGGACTGCAGCCCACCAGGCTCCTCTGTCCATGGGATTTGCCAGGCAAGAGTACTGGAGTGGCCCAAGTTTACTACACATGTATGAAATTATGATAATCACCTACACATTTATATCAGCTTAATTCTAGTGATATGTTGGCTCATTAGTCCTATATATCTCTACTTCCTCTTCCTCCTTTTTGTTATATTATATATAATAACATATTGTAGATTCTAAATATATAATTGTAAATAAAATGTATATATATATAAATGTTACAAAGTACAAAAAATATTTTTATTAGTTTACCATCTGTCACTGTTTCCTTCGTTCATTAAAACTTTGTTCACATCCACTTCCTTTGTATTATTATTGGCAAAACTCACAGATTTGTTATAATTCTATATGCTGTAGGCCTAAGAGTACACTATATACACACACAATAAAGTTACTCTTCATCCCCATAGTGCGAGGGCCCTGATTTGTTTCTCGGGGAGGTACAGTTGTGGATATGCCCAGTCACCCTGGGATGGCCGTGGTACTGGGAAGACTCTCTTAAACTCTTTCCCTGACCACACCCTGCTGTTAAACTTCACCATTTGCCAACTGATGGTTTTATTATCTTCGATAACATTCTGGAGTACATATTTGTCTAATTAACCCAATCTAAGTGTGGCTCTTTTGGAAGAATTGTTTCTGAGGCCAGTGTTTGATATTCATTCCAGGGCCAAGAGGGCTCCTCCCAGCTGTTTCATTCCCAGTTTCTCTACTGCAAACTAGCCAGCCTACAGACTGGGCTGTATTTTCATCAGACACAGGAATCTCCTTCCAATTGCCTTTCAGCACACCACCACTGTTGCTGAGTGCCTTTAGGATTAAACTGTTTTATCCTCTTTTGCAAATGAAATCAGTTCCTTTGGAGAAAGATCAAGAGCTATCTTTTAGGATCTGCTTCCTCCAGGGCACTAGAGCCAGGGGTAGAAAATCTGCCGTCTTCTCTGCATGACAGTTTCTCTAGGAGCTGAACAAATCAGTGGAGGAAAAGGCAGCAGCCTGAGGTCTTCTCAGATTGCCTCTCCTGGCATGAATCCACTGCCTCAAAAATGAGGGGAAGGACTGATGAGGCCCCAGGATGATCAGTATGTCATTCGTAAAGCCTTCTTGTCATAATTAGGAATTGGATAAAAGAAGGGAGCCTGAGCCTCTCAACCACACTCACCCAGCCCACAGCCTCAGTAATAGGCCATGAATATCAGGTTGAGAAATTCCAAAGTCCTACTGCTCTGGGCGTAAAGCCTTCCGGCTGGGAGGTGGGTCAAGAAAGAAGTCTGTATTCTTGGTTTCAGAAGTCTGCAGTGGAATCTCCACCTCACCAAGCAAGATGGTGGGAGAGAAGGAGCATCCTGGTTCCAAAAAAGAATCTAAAAAAGGATACATGTGTGTATGTATCACTGACTCACTTTGCCTTACGTGGTACACCTAAAACTAACAACACTGTTAGTCAACTATGCCCAACATAAAATAACATTTGAAAAGAGAAAACAAAGAGTCTTGCCTTTCTACAGAATGCTCGTACATTTTCTGAAATAGATGTTTTTCCTTCATTCTTTCTTTTCTTTCAGGGCAAACATCATAAGTCTTTTATAATTTTATAATTTTCACAACTTTCACTGAGGTATGGGTTGATGGAACTCTGCATTATTATAATGGAGGCCAATTTTTCATCTTATCTCATTAATTTTATAGCACTTTTCACTATTATACTTGTTGTTGTGTTGTTCAGTAGCCAGGTCATGTCCCCAACTCTTCGCAACCCCAGGGACTGCAGCACTCCAGGCTTCCCTTTCCCCCCCACATATAATATATGATAGTATATATATTATATCATATTATATATAATAGTATAACCATTATACTAGTTATAATATATAAAGTTAGCACCTAGATATATGTTCTCATATTGAATATTTTTATGTATTTTGTTTATTGTCTGTCTGCCCCTATACACACTAAAATATAAATGCCCTAAAACTCAAGCCAAAAATCTAGCCTCAGAAAATTTTCCTGGCACCTATGAAACAAAAATAGAATATGATGAAAAAAGAACTATCTGAGAATAAGAAAGAATTCTTGAAAATTCAACATAAAAAACAAAAATAAAAAATATCCTTAAAAACTGTTAAATATGAGTTTGAGATCACACGATTAGGCAAATTCATTACTAGGAAAATGGGATAGGAAAGACGGAAAAAAATGGAGTATCAATTCACAATATCCTATTGAGAACCAATAGCATTTTCAGGGATAAATGAATAAACTATCAAAGAAATTCTACAAAACTTCTTTTCTATTATTTGAGAACATTTGTCCCTTGATTGAAAGGTGACATCAAACACCCAGCAAATTATTTTCAAAAAATCCAAACTAATGTATGTTCTTATACTAGGGATACGGAGAAGTTCTAAAATCTTACCAAGAAAGAAAACAAGTGAAGAAAAAAGAACCACAATCAATCTGAGAATCACGAATGATCTTCAGATTTCTAAACAGTACTACTAGGGGCTAAAAGGCATTAGAACAAGGCCCTTAAGATTTTCAGTAAAATTGATTTTTAGGCTAACATTTTATAATCACTAACCTAACACATCTGAGAGCTTAAAAACAATGTTTTCACATATGAAATGTCTGAAAGAAAAACAAAGTTTAAAAAGCAAAAGCCTAATTCCCACCCTTGCTTTTCAGAAAATGTTGCTGAAAATATGACCCATCTGGCAAAAACCACCACAATATTGTAAGGTAACTAGCCTCCAATTGAAATTAATAAATTAATTTAAAAATTTATAAAAGAACAATACTCTGAATGGAGGAATAAAGTGAGAAACTATGAATGTTAAAAAAAAGAAAAGCACCAGGTTATACTGATTCAAGACCTAACTAAAAGTTATCAGTCATGAGCTCTAATTACAAATTAAATACCCATTGTTTTAATCTTAAAAAAAAAACAAGAGACTATGTCAACAAAGTGAACAAAGGTGTCCATCCAACATAGATGAGCAGTAAGAGAGAGTCTAAAATTGGCAAAATCATATCTAAGGAAAGTGCCAGGATGTGAAATAGGTCTTTTTTTCCCTTTGCTGCAATAGGCCTTTTAAAAAGGCCAGTCTAAGTTAAAACCAAAGGATTGTGATTTCTACAAGGAGGATATGAGGAGGGAAGGACTGATGCTGAAGCTGAAACTCCAATACTTCGGCCACGTGATGCGAAGAACTGACTCATTGGAAAAGACCCTGATGCTGGGAAGGATTGAAGGCAAGGGGAGTAGGGGACAACAGAGGATGAGATGATTGGATGGCATCACCAACTCAATGGACATAAGTCTGAGCAAGCTCCAGGAGTTGGTGTTGGACAGGGAGGCCTGGCGTGCTGCGGTTCATGGGGTCACAAAGAGTCGGACACGACTGTGCAAATTTCACTTTTACTTTGGCAGCCCAGTGGTTAAGACTTTGCCTTCCAATTTAGGGAGTACAAGTTTGATCCCTAGTCAGAGAGCTAAGATCCCATGTGCCTCAAGACCAAAAAAACAAAACATAAAAACACAGAAACGGTGTTGTAACAAATTCAATAAAAAACTTTTTTAAAAATGGCCCACAAGCAAAAAAAACTTCAAAATAATCAAGTATATACAATAAAGTATTTATACAATTGACCCTTGAACAATGTAAGATTTAGGGGCACCCAACCTCCAGCTGTTGAAAATCCTGTGTAACTTATAGTCAGCCCTCGTGGTGCTGAGTTCCTCTGTATCCATGGTTCCCCTATGCCTATGGTTCCACATACACAGACTCAACCAACTGTGACTTGTAGAGCACTTCAGTATTTACTATGGAAACAAACAAAACTCTCCCCCCAAAACCTTGAGTAAGTGAACATGTGCAGTTCAAACACATATTATTCAAGGGTCAACTGTACTTCAATCTAGCTACAATTGTTCTATCTCTGGATTTGTGAATCAACAAATGCACTTTATTTTAACATAAAAACTAAGTATGGTTGAAACTTAGAGGAGCACCTAATGCTATTTTCAAAGAAGTGACTTATAAAGCATTCAATAACCTGGTCTACCTCCCCTCCCCACACTCTGCTCTAAGCTCTAGCCATGCTTACCATCCTCAATTTTGTCATGCTCTCTCTTTCTTTGGACTTTGCACACACCATTTAAACTTGCCGCGTAGAATTTTTGCCACTATTCCACTATCAGCTCCCGTCCCGTTTGCTTAAACAACTCCAACTCATCCTTGCCATCTTGGCTTCTGTAACTCTTTCTTTCTGAAATGTTTACTGTATGTTTCTGTTGTACCTTGTCACGAACACTCATTCATGTTTAATGATTATTTGCTTATCTGTCCTCCCAATGAAATCCTACCATCATGGGCAAGCAACTCCTCACATGTTATGTGTACATAGTAGGTGGTCAGTAAGTAGTTACTGAGTATATGAATATACCTATGAATGAGACAGAGTGCATTCAGTGTACTAGGTTAGTCAAGAATCTGATGATTTAGCTAATAAACATTTATCATATACCAATTATTTGGAAAGTATGGCAATATAACAGATTAAGATAATTTTTTAGAGGTTGTCTTTCTTTCCATCAAGAAGTGGTGGGTGGAGAACAGAAGTACTGTTAAAGATAAAACAGTGCAGGTGTGAATTTAGTCAGGACCAGCTAACCTCAAGGTTTCACACTGGTACATGAATGGATGTTATGATGCATAAATGTTTTTGTAATGTTTTTTATCAGTAGCAACAGCATCCTAAATACTGGAGTCCTAAGTGGATGTCTTAGATCAAGAGTAGATCTATTCTGAAATTAATATGTAAATTAATTTAGGATAAATTACTTAGCCTCTGTGAATTCCCCTGGAAGGTAAAAAGAATATAACAATATAGTATAAAGACCAACATCACAGTGTAAATATTTAACGCTCCAATGTTCCTTAGATTTGGGGAGTAAATAAGTGTCTGAAACACCATAAACTTGGCCTTCTTGTTAAGATCCTTTGTAAAGATAAGCTGATACAAAAACACCTTTTTGTTCCTTGTCTTTGTCAAGATAAACTTCATTTTCAGACATTTAGACAAATTGCTGAACATCAGGTTAGCTTTGGAGCAGGCTAATTCACATAATGTCAACATAAATAGCTGTTGACTTGTAGAAAATCAAACTGGTCCAAAACAAATGCCAAATATTTTATTATAGGCATTTTTGTTTTCAGATCATATTTCCTGTGTTATTCATGCACTGTTTCTTTTTTGTTATTACTACCAATATTTGCATGTAAACAGGATCTCTGTTGCTTAGCAATTCAGTAATTTTTGTTGTTTCCTCTGTGCTGAAATTGCTTTAGTTTTCTAGTAGGAAACAGAGCTATCTGAGTTCTCTCTCATCTATGAAATATATTTCATTTTCAAATCTGATAATAAGTTTGTTTTGGGAACAATTCACTTAAACATTCTTCAGACTTAAATTTCTATTCCAATTGTCACCAGAAATGAGTTGAGAAGACCCGTGCATTTGGTCATTGTTGCTTCCTGCCTCATGTTACTTGAAATTACTCTATACCTACTTTAATCACTGAAGGTCCCTGTTAGTTGTGTTTTCTTCCTTACAATTAACATCACTTTTATCATTTAAAAAATATTTAATATAATCAAGAACAGGTACTTATTTTCTCATTTTCTAGTTTTTCTCACAGCTTTCATGATAACTATAGCAGTATCAAGCAGTGAAATTACAAGAAGGCATTCTTAGCACCCTACAAAGTGACAGGGTTCAAGAGGACCTCTTGTTTCTCAACAATTCTCACAGACAGACTCTGTAAGATCTCCAGGAAATGAGAACCCAGTGATTTGGGTTTAAATGATAACATCTTACATTACGGAATATATGCCCCATGGGTAGTGATTACTGGCTTTGGTGCCAGTGATAGGAAATGCAAGAATAAAGGATCTGTACTTCACATCATTCTTTTTTTTTTTTTTTTTCTTGTTCAAAGCAAATAATATTTTTAGGCACCTTAGATAACACATGCCTGTCAGCTCTTCAGCCACCCCAATAATGTCCCATTCCCCCCAAAAAGAATCAAAGCACCTATTCAAGCAGAAAAATTTCTAGTCCATGAGAATGAAGTAAGCTCAAATCCAATCTAAATCTTTATCTACCAAACTGACTCAAGAGGCAAACTTCCCACTGCTCCCTTCCCCTATGTGGGTCACTCTGAGTTCTAAGATGATTTAAGTTGATTAGAGACGTAAAGAACACCAAGACTGGGACTTCCCTGGTGGTCCAGTGGGTAAGACTCTGTCTTCCAATGCAAGGGGGTGTGGGTTCGATCCCTGGTCAGGGAACTAAGATCCCACATGCTATGGGGTGTCGCCAAAAACTAATTTAAAAAAAAATAAAAACACCATGACCACTGTACAATTCTCTGTCAGTCTCTGAATTCTGACCAAAGAGGAAAATAGCAACTGTGATTATTGCTTAAAAAAAATAACTATGGTTATTGCTCACAGTAACCAAACAATGTTTTTGAGATCCACAGAATAAGATTTAGATCATTGGGCATCCTCCCCCAGAGAGAAGGAAGGCAGTGAGGCGTTGTATAGAGAAATCTGGACAGAGTGTCAGGACAAGTAAGTTCTAGTCCTGACCTTGTCAACCTGAGTGATCATAAGCAAGACATTATTTTTCTCAGCCTTCATTATTTTTCATTTAAAATCTGTGGAGCTAGGGCAGAGGTGTTTTATGCTCCTTCCAATTCTATGTACACTTAGTTCATGGTGACTTCACATGCTTTTAGTTGGCTGCCCCTAACCCCCTGTAGGTTGTACCACACTCAGGTTGGGTCTCCTGGGCAGAGTATTAGGCTACACAGTGAAACCTACCCTGTTACTGTCCGCCCTTCTTGCTGTTAAGCTCACCTACTCAGTTGGATGGCATCACTGACTTGATGGACATGAGTGTGAGCAAGCTGCAAGAGCTGGTGATGAACAGGGAAGCCTGGCATGCTGCAATCCATGGGGTCACAAAGTCTGACACAACTGAGCGACTGAAATGAACTCAGTTAGACTTGGTCCATTATCTTGCAGCTTAGATCTGCTAAACTAGGTCATGATAAGTTGCTTGTCAGGTTGGGCCAGGGTCCTCTCACCTCTAAAAAGACTGAATAGAACTCGATCAGTTCTATTAGTATAGTATGCATCTAAGGATTTCCATGCTGGTCCAGTGGCTGAGAATCCGCCTTCCAATGTAGGGGGCATGGGTTTGTTCCCTCGTCTGGGAACTAAGATCTCACATGCTGCAGGGCAACTAAGCCTGGGGGACTTAACTACTAAGTCTTTGAGCTCAAGAGCCAGTGAGCTGCAAGGAAGACCCAGGGCAGCCAAAAAAAAAAAAATAGTATGCATCTATTTAAGAACTCTCCATGCCTCAAACCAAAAGAATGACTAAAAATTAATAGTAGACATTTGATGAAGCAACAGAAAACCGAGGCATTGTCAGGTCTGCATCATGAGACACGAAGCCAGCTTTAGAGGTTAGGAGCCTTAGAGGAATTAAGACATGTTATAGGAAAATCCATCACCTAGAAGCAATGGTTGCCTCACATTGGGGATCACCCCTGTGAGTCAGTCTAATGATTCATTGTGAGGCCAGCCTGTTGCCAATGAGACCATAAACAGATCATTCAACACAGTAACAGGAAGGTTATTTGATGTGTACTAAGTTTAGTGAAGAAAGCTGAGCGCTGAAAAATTGATGCTTTTGAACTGTGGTGTTGGAGAAGCCTCTTGAGAGTCCCTTGGACTGCAAGGAGATCCAACCAGTCCATCCTAAAGGAGGTCAGTCCTGGGTGTTCATTGGAAGGACTGATGCTGAAGCTGAAACTCCATACTTTGGCCACCTCATGCGAAGAGTTGACTCATTGGAAAAGACCCTGATGCTGGGAGGGATTGGGGGCAGGAGGAGAAGGGGACAACAGAGGATGAGATGGTTGGATGGTATCACTGACTTGATGGACATGGGTGTGAGTAAACTCCGGGAATTGGTGATGGACAGGGAGGCCTGGTGTGCTGCAATTCATGGGGTCGCAAAGAGTCGGACATGACTTAAGCGACTGAACAGAAGTTTAGTGAGGGAAGGGGTTCGCTCCTTGTCTCTGATTGCCCTTGTTCTCTCTGTATTTCAGCAGTCTCATAAGACTTTCTTCACTCAGTAAACCTCCAAAAGCGCCCCACCAGGGAGGTGGGGGTGACCTCAACTTCCTCTCCCTCTCTCCTTCCATCTCTTGCTTCCTTTAACAGGCATGATGCTCCTCCCTCTGTTCTCTTACCTCCTAGGGTTATGGGAGAAAGGTGGTGGTTCTTGAATGCTTTTCAATGACACCTAAAAAGAAAAGAAATAAAGAAAGAAAGTGAAGTTGCTTAGTCATGTCCAACTCTTTGTGACCCCAAGGACTGTAGCCTACCAGGCTCCTCCGTCAATGGAACTTTCCAGGCAAAAGTACTGGAGTGGATTGCCATTTTCTTCTCCAGGGAATCTTCCTGACCCAGGGATCGAACCCAGGTCTCCTGCATTGCAAGCAGGCACTTTACCTTCTGAGCCACCAGGGAAGCCCATGATACCTAAAAGCCAGGTAATAATTTGACAAAGAGCAAACAATTTTTACCCCTTTCTTCCATGGACCACCCGAATAGCACTCTGTTAGTGTTCTCAGGCGGCTCACATATTCTTAGAGATGACTGTTCCTCAGTTGCCTAACTCTACTCAAAGTTCTGTGGCGATCCAGATGGGAGGGAAATCCAAAAAAGAGGACATATATGCATACGCATGGCTGATTCACTTTGCTGCACAGCAGAATCTAACCCAACATTGCAAAACAACTATACTCCAATAGAGTATATATAAAAATACTTATATTTTTATAATTATAATATATAAAAATATTTATATTTTTATAATATAGCCATAAAAAAATATATATAGCTATAGGAGTTACCCAGGTGATTCAGTGGTAAAGAATCCGCCTCCCAATGCAGGAGACTCAGGTTCAATCCCTGGGTTGGGAAGACCCCTGGAGAAGGAAATGACAACCCACTCCAGTATTCTTGCCTGGAGCATCCCATGGTCAGAGGAGCCTGGCAGGCTATAGTCCATGGGGTCACAAAGAGTAGGACACGACTTAGTGACTAAACAACAACAAATTATAGCTATATAACTACCCATAGATGTATGTGTGTATTCAATATGTATATTTGTATATGTGTGTCATCTCTTTATCTATGAGGTCCATTGACTTTTACTTTCACATAAACACCTCAATGCTCTCTGAGTTAGTAATACAGTGTAACCCAGATACTCCCCTCCTTTCCATGAGCTTAAGAGGGGAATGATATACCTGATCATGAAAGAAATTTAATTTAGGTTGGAATCTTGGCAGAGGGGTGGAAATTATTTCATGAGTTTTCCCTAGAAAACATAGCATTAACCTACTAAATTCTACTTAAAGTTTTATGTTGAATTCATGTGACACTGAAATTTTGGATGCTATGACAAATTCAATGTCCTAAAGGATGATCAAACGTATCATGAAATCCTCCAATATTCAGAAAAGCACATTACTACATGTGTTAATGAGTTTATATTAGAAGCAGAAAATGTCAGAAAATATTCCTTAGGAATAAGCTCTCTAAACATTAACATCAAAATAAATTTATTATACTCAGAGAAGTCTATTGTTTTAAACTGAGCTCTTATTGAAGGAAGACAAAGATGTTGGAAGCACAGAGAAAAAAAAATTATTCATCCACTGCTCTTTGAATAGCCTGAGACAATGGACATTCCCAGTAATCAAATCTTTATTTTATTTGTTTAGAATACTGAATATTTCTAAACAAAATAGTCACTATATCATTATTTTGCTTTTAATCAAACTGATTTGTGGACACATGCTTGAGGAGAGGTTGACAAGCATCCTCAAAATAAACAGTTTTCCCTGCATTAGAAAACTAGGAGTCAGAAGACAATCCACTTGCCAATGCAATCAGAAATAAGCGACCTGAAAAAAGATCATACAATTCGGTAGTGTCATTATTCCCTGACAGTGTTTTTTATCACCCAACTGTGCATCTGTGCAGAGCTGTGTCCCAGATGAATAAAAACCAGTTGGAAATGGGTATCCCTGGTAACTTCGTGGTGCAAAGTCCACCTGCCAGTGCAGGAGACACAGGTTCCATCCCTGATCTGGGAGGATTCCCACATGTCTCGGAGAAACTAAGCCCATAGAGTCTTTCTTCTTTCAGTGATTGTTGTTATACAAAGACAGACATATTTTTGTACTGCTCACTGGCATGTCTTTAAGGAAACTGTTTTGAATTGAAAATGATCATATTTCCCATTTTCTTCTTTCTCAACTGGATTTTCTTCCAAAAGCTCTAGCAATCAGATGTGATATCACTGCCTGAAGTTTTATTTTTAGAAAAAGATCACAAATCTCAGGAAGCTCCCTTTAGGGGAATGAGCTGGGGATAATTAACAAGAGGAGAGATATTGAACAAACTCAGCATGCCTGTGTACATCACTTTATGAGAAATCTACATTTGCATGCATACCAACAATGAAAGAGGGGGTACAAAATCATGGATGGTAGAATGTCAGAGACCATAGCCTGACAACAATAGAATCAGGAAGGTTAAGGCCAAAGGAAACCAAAAGGGCCTTTCAAGCTATATTTGGAACAGGAAGATGAAAGTAGGAGGTAACTAGCTGGGAGTAATGATACAATGTTATCAGATGGCAGAGAAAAGGGAAGACTTCACAAGTAACATTTTGCTTCCGGATAAATGGTGCTCTAACTGAAAAAGACACTTAAAAATCAGAAAAAAAAGGATAAGAAATTTAAATGAGAGAGAAAAGGATGGAGGAATCTATAACTACATTTAGTAGATTCATGCCTAGAATAATCCCTTCCCAGAAAATAGAAAGCCTTTGAAAGAGTGAATGTCAAAATGCAACCTGTAATCTTGTAAATGCTATAGGAAACTAGAAAGTTCATGGAAGGTTAGAGATTCAGACATAGTCTGTTTTTCAAAGCGGGGAGGGGATTGAAGTCTGCAAAAGCAGAGTTAACATCAGTCTCACAACACAAAAGCTACACATGAGTTCCTGTTCCCCTGTAAGGATGATGGGGGCTTCCCAGGTGGCTCAACTGTAAAGAATCCGCCTGCCAATGCAGGAGACTCAGGTTCGATCCCTGGGTCAGGAAGATCCCCTGCAGGAGGGCATGGGGTCTTGTCTGGAGAATCCCATGGACAGAGGAGCCTGGCGGGCTACAGTCCATGGGGTCGCAAAGAGTTTGACACAACTGATAGAGTAACACACACATAAAAATGAACATTTAACATATATAGTTTTTCCTCTTAACTTCTCGGAAGATTTTATTTAAACACATTCCCCAATGAGTTTAGAAGATCAAAACTTATAAAGACTATATGAACCTAGACATATGCTACAAAATTATATTGTAAAGTGGTAGTGATTTATTTTGACATCAGCATTAATTTGTGATCATCTTGACAGCACTGATAATCATTTTCTGTATTTTTCACAAATTTTCCATTTCTTTGTTTTGGGTTTCCCTGTTGGCTCAGCAGTCAAGAATCTGCCTGCGATGCAGGAGACTTGGGTTTGATCCCTGGGTTGGGAAGATCCCCTGTAGAAAGAAATGACAACCCACTCCAGTATTCTTGCCTGGGAAATTCCATGGAGAGAGGAACATGGCAGTCCATGGTGTTGCAAAAGAGTCAGACCCGACTTAGCAACTAAACAACAACAACATGTTATATATTTAATGCTTAAAAGTGTATCTAGAAGTCTTAGGACTTTGAAAGGAAGTCAGAGGGATTCCTACTTCTGCTCAGCCTAAAATCTTTAACAAAAGTTCTGTTAAGGTATTTCAAATTCCACAACTGCAGATCAGTTTTCTGTGACAATACCCTCCAAAGGTATCTGTTAAGGTTTTTGGTCCACTTTCTAAATTTTTTTCTAATATTTTTTTATTATTGAGTTTTAAATGATCTTCTTATATTTTGGATAACAGTGCTTTGTCAGATATATCTTTTGCAAAATTTTGCATTCATTTTTGCTCCATCTATAAGACCTGTGGATTTGGACAAATTAAAATCCTGAGGATCAGTTTCCTCATCTCCAGCACAAGGCAATCTGACTCAGTGTATGTGAGTCGTTCTTACTGTTGTTCTTTAGTCAATGAATCGTGTCCCACTCTTTGTGACCCCATGGACTGCAGCACGCCAAGCTCCCCTGTCCTCCACTATCTCCCAGAGTTTGCTCAGCTTCATACTCACTGATTCAGTGATGCTATCTGTGTGTGGTTGGCCACCAGATGGTCCCCAATAGCCCTGACCTTTTCATATCCACATCTTTGTGCATTCCCTTTATTTTCAGCGTTGGATGCAGTCACTGACTTGCTTTTAATGAATGGAAAACTAGCCATGATGGAATATCACTTCCATGCTTGGGTTATAAGCAGAACTGGACTTCCCTCTCAGGTTCTCCCTCTCATCTCTTCAGGATCATTTCCCTCTGGGAGAAGTCAGCTACTATGGAGAGGCAGCCCTGTGGACAAGGAACTGGGGGTTACCAGCAGCCGTGCGTGCAATCCTGGAGCTGGGTCCTCAGAGGTGAACCCTGAGATGCTGCAGGCCCTGCCAACACCTGACTGTGGCCTCCTGACAGATCCTATGTCATAAACCATGTAGATAATACACTTAGAGATTCCTGCCCCACAGAAATGTATAGAAAATAAGTGTTTACTCTTTGTAGCAGCTAGATTTGGGGGTTACTTTGTTATAGAGATCAATAACCAATGCACTTCACCAGTGGTGAAAGTTAAAGTTGTTCAGTTCTGGCTGACTCTTTGCAACCCCACGAACTCTACAGCCCATGGAATTCTCCAGGCCAGAATAGTGGAGTGGGTAGCTGTTCCCTTCTCCAGGGGATCTTCCCAATCCAGGGATCAAACCCAGGTCTCCCACATTGCAGATGGATTCTTTACCAGCTGAGTCACCAGGGAAGCCCAAAAATAGTGGAGTGGGTAGCCTGTCCCTTCTCCAGGGGATCTTCTCAGCCCAGGAATTGAACCAGGGCCTCCTGCATTGCAGGTGGATTCTTCACCAGTTGAGCTACCAGGGTACTCTCATTTAAAACCTATATGCTGAGCCTTTGAGAGAGATGAATGAAAAAACAAAACAGGAAGAAGACCTTGGGAAACTTACAAAATTATGACAAACACAAGCTTTTGAGAATTTTGAGGCATGCTTATTATAATTCGCTTGTAGTTTCCTAGTCCACCCAGTGTGTGGTTTAAAGAAGAAATCTCAGGTGTTTCCATCAAGATTTCCAGGAGAAACTGAGTTAGGAAGACTGCCTGCTCGCATAGGTCTCACTGCAAGGACTGATTACCTCCAAGGGTTACCCGTTGGGTCATCTGAGGTCCCTGTTGAATCTCTCTTAATTTTATTTCCACTTTTAAACTTGCATGAATAGTTCTGATGATAATTACCAAATGTTGATATGTATGGAAAATCAGCATTCCACAAATATCCAACTTGGGCAGCTTTCATACACGTGTGGCTGCTTGAAATTCAGCAAATTTCATTAGAATCACATGTTTGCTTTGAGAAATAGTAGCCAAAATCTGTGCTGAGAACACACACAAAAACACACACAGAAAAGTAGATGCAGAAAAGAAGAATTCTTAGATTGAATTTGTTAAGAAATGCTCCAAGTCAGACTGGATCTTTACTGCTATTATTATTGGTAATATAATTTGAATATCTCTCTTAATACTCTGTCTCAAGAAACTGGTCTACTTAATGAGATAAGGATATTACTATATATTTCAGGGTCATTCACTTCTTACATTTTATTCTTTGATGCAGTCTGTGCTAAAGAGCATCTTTGCTCAATTGCTAAAATATGATTGTAATTATTATCAAAAATATACACTGTCATCATGAATTACCGTCTTAAACTACTTTTCGGGTATATTTTTACTTCATCCTCACCATCCCCATCGTCCACTAACTTCTAGGAATCTATCAAGAAAACTTGCCCTTAGTCCTTATCATTTCAGTTCCTTCTCTAAGTTTTTCTTCTACAGCCCAAATCCTGCCCTTCTGGGTAATAACCTCAAGGATCCTGCACAAGGAGGATATTTTTAAGTTGAACATTTGTTTTATTTTTCTATGAACTTATTTTATTTTCAACTGCCCTGGTTCTTTGTTGCTGCACAGACTTTCTCCATGTGGGGCAAGTGGGGGCTACTCTCTAGGGATGGCTTCTCCTGCTACAGAGCGTGGGTTTCAGAGTGTGCAGACTTCAGTAGCTGTGACACATGGGCTCGGCAGTGCACGTTCAGTGGTTGTGGCACATGAGCTTAGTTGCATGTGGAATCTTCCCAGACTAGGGATCGAATCTGGGTCTCCTGCACAGGCAGGCAGATTCTCAACCACTGGAGCATCAGGAGAGTCCCAGGAGGGTGTCTATGACCCATTACAACCTGCAGGACTTTGTCCTTTGGTACTCTTTAAACGTCATCACCTATAGCCTCCCCTCGTGCTCTCTTCACACTTAGAATTTCTTCGTTTTCATGGCCACCCCTGGACAGCTTAAACTTCCTGTGGCAAAAGGGAATTCTTGATTTTCTGCCACTGTTCACCCCCTTTAAAATCTACCCCTCTATAGTTTTCCCCATCTTAATACAAATGACAACCTGTGGCTTGAGCCAAGCATATAGGAGTCAGCCCTGAGGCCTCTCTTCCTTGGATTCCCCATGCCCTTGTGACCACTTCTCCCTTGCCTGCCTCCACCCAGTTATTCAGATCTTGGCTTAATGTTCTTTCCTCAGAGACCCTCCTTTCCCCTTCAGGGTGTGGTTATGACTTGCCATCATGTCACTCTAATTCAGTCATTATCACCTCCTAACGTGTTCCCCATTTCTGTTCTTTGTCTCTCCCTGCCTTCTGTTCCCACTATTAGAATATGACTCCATGAGGGCAGGGATCTTGCCTGTCTTGTTAATCGTTATGCTCAGGCACATGGTTAATGAGCAAAACATGTCTGTGAAATTCATCTTAACCCCAAGTCTAGTCCCTCCTGCCTGCAGGGAAGCAACAAGTCCCCATGATGAAAGCCCTCTCTCCGTGGGTATACATAGGCAAACCAGCGGTACATGCTCTTTGTGATTGTCACTTTAGGGAACAAATGGTGTCAGCTGGTGCTCCTGGCCGTGGGGGGAAGGACACACTGGTCTCTCCACCAGGAGTTGCTAGAAGTTAGGTAAGTTCTGAGTGAAAACAGTGAACGTGAACAGGGAGCAAAGGGCAGTCAAAGAGTAGGCTGTTACTCTGGAAAACTGTCAGCCCTCGAGCAAAAGAACTCAATGCTTCGATTGTCAGTTCAGCTGAACTATTTGTGAATGGAGAGCTTTCTGCAGAATGAATGAACGCAGTTCCATAATTCACAAAGTCTGACTCAAAATGGGCTGAGAGATGGAGCCTGATCTGACTGATCGATTACAGCATGTTTTCCCTCCTGTCAACCACAGCCATTTGGTTTTCCTCCATCACCCTGATACCAGCAAGCCACAGCCAGTGGTAGGAGAAACCCTGTCACTGACAATGTGACTAGATAATTGTCCACCAGCTATTTTCCACACTGAGAGGCGTTTTTGATCTGAGCACTAAAGTCTTCAGGCCAGTGAAAACCTTTCACTTACAGCTCTCTTCCAGTTAGAAGACTCTTAAGGCTGTACATTGTAGAGTTCTAGAATTCAGAAGGTCTGCAAAAGTCTTCCAGTTTCTTTTTAATGCCTTTTTGCAGGCTGCACCAAATTCACTAAGAAATATGCTTGAAACTTTCTGAAAGGGACACTCTTGGTGCTTTCAGGTAATAGTTCTAGTCTCTGCTTTTACAATCAGAAATCTTTGTTGTTGTTTTGTTCTGTTTTCTTTTCAACATCAGACCAAAAAACGCACCTTCCAACCTGTCCCTTTTTTATCTCATCTTCTATGGAACTGGCGGAATGACTGACCCTTGCTTAGGGAAGAGGCATATAGCGCAGCATTTGCCTTAATAGTTTCCTGTTACAGGTAGATTCTGTTCAGGGAAAACATTTTATTTAACCAAAGGTCTCCAGCAGTTATACCATAGCCTCATTTTCAAAATACAGTCTTATACAGTGATCAGTCTTTCTTGAAATAAGGAAAAGATGCAGAGAAACTGTCCTAATATAATTTTGTACACTTAAAATTAGGATACCATCTAACCAAATTTTCATTAAACTAGAAGCCTGAATGTCAAGTAAAACTGAGTTTTGTGTCCTTAAAATTGGACTTCCCAGGTGGATCTAGTGGTAAAGAACCCACCTGCCAATGCAGGAGATGCTAGTTAGATCCCTGGGTCAGGAAGATCCCCTAAAGGAGGAAATGGCAACCCTTTCCAGTATTCTTTCCTGGAGAATCCCATGGACAGAGAACATAGGGTCGCAAAGAGTTGGACACGGCTGAAGCGACTTTACACCCATGCACACACCCTTAAAATTAGGATGCCATCTATCCTTTGTCATCCATCACATGCTCAGCCATCCTCACTTTTATTAAACTTTTATTAAAAGTTTATTGAAACTTTTATTAAACAATTTTATGTCAAATTGAGTTCATGTAAAAATACAGTCCATAATAAAATTCTTGCTAGCCTGAGTCAAGGTGGCTTCACTGCCATCTAAGATCCCGTCACTAGAGGGAGTAAAGCCCAGCCATCTGCAGCCCGTGGCCCTGCCGGCAGAGCAAGGTCGGCTGTTTTACCTTTCTCTTTAAACAAATGATTCTCAGCTCAGTTGCCCCAGAAAAACACCAGCATCTGGTGTGCTGTGTTTATTCTGAGGTTACTATTTCTAAAAATAGTTTTCTGAAAAATTGCCCTCGCAGGCTGGGAAGCACACAGGCAGAGCGGTGAGCAAGTGGGAAGTACTCCTGCCCCGCAGGAACCCTGGAGGCTGGGGGTGCGGGATGAGAAGGCAGTAAAAAAAAAAAAAAAAAGCACGAAACTAGTTGACCTGCGAGGAGGGCTGCAGGTGCCCACGAGGAGGGTGGCAAGCCAGAGCCACCAAGCCTGCTAGAAGGAGAAGGTCAGCCACCAAGCCTGCTAGAAGGGAGGTGTGAACAGCCCTGCTGAGCCCCCAGAGAGGAGGAAACAATTTGAGGCTGGGGTGCCCGTCACAGGTGGCAACGGGGGCGGGTCTTGGTGGGAGGTTTGCTTCAGCCAGACGGTGGCAGAGGAAGGGAGCTTTGCCAACCTGTGCTGGGGGGGAGTGTGCGTGTGCGTGTGTGTGTGTGTGTGTGTGTGTGTGTCCACGCACATGCTAGGAGGTGGCAAGAGGAGAAAGTCAAGATTTTACAGGTTCTTTGCATTTTCCTCGCCCAGCTTTTCTCTCTATTCAACCTTCCAATTCCTACTAAAGTCTTACCATTTTTAAGAAAGAAGAAAGAAAGTGAAGTCGCTCAGTCGTGTCCGACTCGTTGCGACCCTACCAGGCTCCTCCGTCCAGGTTATTTTCCAGGCAAGAGTACTGGAGTGGCTGGCCATTTCCGTCGCCAGGGGATCTTCCCGACCCAGGGATCGAACCCGGGTCTCCCGCATTGCAGGCAGACGCTTAACTCTCTGAGCCACCAGGGACGTCCCGCTACCATTTTGAAAAGCATTTGTCATTTTCTATGGATTCCATTCTAAAACCCCCTGAAGACCTAAAGTTAAGGAACCTCACGAGTGGAGTTTCTCTTCCTCTGACGCGTGCAGGGGGCGATATTCCAGGCATCCCATGGGGATCTGTTTCTCCTCAGACGCCCAGCCCTCTGCCTCAGCAGTCCTCCTTCCCTTCCTGTCTGCCGCCGCCATGTTTGCTTCGCCTGGAGGATCAACTGTGACGGCCCTACTGTGGGTTGGGGACGGGGGATGGCCCCAGTCTCGGTTCTGGGTGGTTCTGCGGAGCGCGGGGGAGGATCCAGTGGATCCACAGACCACCTTCTACCAGCTGCTTCCCTCTCCCACGGACCTCAAGGCACGTAGGCAGCTGGGTCTCCGGGTCTCCTCGCGGGCAGGGAGCCAAGGACAGGCCTTCTCTTCACCCTGAGGAACCCCCAGGAGGATTTAGTCCACCAGGAGACTGGAGAAGCCCACTCTCTGAGCTTCGAGTGTTAACTGCTGACACGTGCGGGTCGGGGTCTCTGTGTTCAGGCAGAAGAAGACCAGCCTGGGTCATAAAAGCATTCTGGCTCCCAGGACCTGCTCTGTTGGTATCTAACTCTGATTTCAGACAATTCGATGAACTCCTCCCAGCCTCCACTCCGCCATCTATAAAGTGAGAGTGTTCAGATGAGACTCTGTGTGGGATCTTTTTCTGGTTCAAAAAACTCCACGATTTCTGCCTGGTGAATGAAGAGTCTCCAACCACATCCAGCCCACCGCCTCCACCCAGAAGTCAGGAGGGAAAAGTCTCGGGTAGAGTGCCTGCCAGCCCCAGGGTACACAGTCGAACCGTGTGTGGGAGGAAGCAAATTTAGAAGGAAACAGGCTTCATTTATTCTGCCCGATATGGTTATCTCTGTGAGACTGTGCCCATGCAAGCGAGCCGAGGGTGAGGAGGAAGGGGAGGGAGACACTGTCAAATGTCAAATGTTTAGCTGAGACTTTGAAGTCTGACAATTGAGACTTCCGGTAACTTTTGTCTCCACTTTTACAAAAAGGGAGGTAGGGAGCGGGGCAAAAGGGGTGGGGGAGACAGAGGAAGAAAGAGAGTGAGCGAGAGTGACCGAAAGAAGATAAACACTGATGCACATAAGAGACAATCATCGTGTAGGTTTCATGCAAAAGATTAGGCAAATATTATCTAAATGACATGTCATCTGGGACTTTCTTCTTTGACTGTCTTGTAGACAATCCCTGGCTATGGTTCTGAACTAACACAGGACTTCAAGTCATCACGACACTCCATGTGAACATGGGGCTTGTCTGCGTGATGAGAAGCACGAATGGGTCAGCCAGCTGGGAATGATGCCAGGATGAGATGTGTACGTTCCTAAAGCCTCTGCCCGCCGGGAGGGAAGTAGAAAGTGCACATGAAATAGTGGACAGTGGTCAATGCCACCGTGCAAAGGGTGACACAGGGGCTAGATTTTATACAGGTTGGATAGGCAGAGATGGAACCACAGTGGTCTCGAAGACGTTCACAAGCGAGATGGAAATTGAGTGCTGAAGTAGGTGTGAGTTGATGTAGGCAGACAGCTGTGTTTTGAAAAAGAAATCATGAAAAATATCACATTTGGTCAACCGGCTCCTCCTCTCACGTTTAGCCAATCAAAGACATATAATGTATCACTTTGTGGCCCAAATCTCTACATAGTAACCTGGAAAGGGCCCGGAGAAGTCTCTTCCAGTTCAGGTTATAATTATTGAATGTGGAAAACTGGTGAGAGGACAAAATGACTTGAGCATGAAGCCCCTTCGTCTTGTCTGTGAAGCTTGCCTGTGCCTAGTTGGGTGATAACGGGTCAGGTCACTATTACCACCTCTCCATGTAACATGATGCTATGTGTATAGGCAATTCCAGGGATACCCTTTCTGAGTTTCCTTTTTTTTTTTTTTTTTTTAATATTTCAAACATAGCACTGAGTTAGTTGGCATCTCCATCAAAAGGACAAGAGTATGTGGTAGAAGGAGGGTTGCCGTGACACCTGGGACACCAGGCTTGGTTAAACAACCTCAGAAAAGGAGACCAGTTGGAAACTTGAGCTCCTGGAGGATTTCAGGAAGGGAGGGCCTCGTCTGAGACCACAGAGGTGCTGCCAACGAGGACCGTGATGCCTCAGTTCAAGGAAATGGACAATCCCAGAGCACATGATGAAGAAAAGAGTTCTTAACTGTTTCCTCTGGAAATCACCCCTGAAGGGATGCCAGGCTCTTCTAGAATCTCCACTCACTGGTGCTTCTGGCCCGCTGGGTGGCTGAGAGGTAAAGCACAGCCCTGACGGAAAAAAATAGCCGAGTCCAGGGCTAGTCATCGGCTAACGGGAAAATCCTCCTGGGTCAGGTCCCACGCGGGCACACGGATTTCTCATCTCACATGAACCAGAGGAGAAGCCGTTGATGAAACACTGGAAGAGGGGGTTTCCAATATGGTGGGATTTCAGAGAACCCTTATGTCATATCCCATCAAAAATATGTCACAGCCTCCCACCCCAAGTCCTTCCCTTAACAAGCAAGGACAGAAATTGTAGAAAATATCTATTCCAGTTCTGTCCAGGTTGCCTGTGGACCAAAAAAAAAAAAAAGAAAGAAAGAAATGCACGAGAATGTCTTGGGACTTCATGTTTGCCCTCTTCCTGCCCTGCCCTGCCCCACTCCCTCCCCAACCCCTGAGACACAAAATACATCTACAAACAAAGGATGAGGAGCCAGAGGGAGGTGGCCCCGTGAGCAGGCCTGTTTGGTGAGAGGGTGGCTGGAAGCCAGGTGAGAGGGCGCAGAGCCAGCAGCGCGTCCCCGGATGCTGGAGGAGATGGGCCCACAGAGGCTCTTGAGCAGGGGGCAAGCTCTCCAACCGCAGGGATCCCAAAACCCCACTGGACTCCTGGCCCCAGGACCTCCAGCCACAGCGACTCCATCTCTGCTCCTCTGTCTGCTGCCCACTTGCCCGCCCGTCTGCTCCATCCTCCTCCTGAACCAGCTGCAGCGTGTAGGAGAGACGGGCCCTGTCACGGCTGTCTCTAGTGTGTTATTGTTAGTGTTACGTTACAAATCCCGTTTCCATGCCGGGGTCCCTCGGGGGTCATAACCAGGAGAGGCCATGACCTCGTCAATAAACAGAACCCCAATCCTTAATGTAACTACTTTGCGTCCACTAGGCCTGCCCCAAGGGTTTATGTATCAGATTCCTCTCCAGGGTGGGAGCATCTCGCAGTGGGGTGGGGGGGTGGATGCTCCCCTGGAAGTGCCAGAGACAGGATCAATGCTGATCCTGGAGGCAGGTGGAAGTCAGCATGGGCTGAGCCTATGTGCCCCCAAACCACCCCCCCACTTGTTACAGAAGGGTGTGTTGTTAAGTCGCTTTAGTCATGTCCGATTCTTTACGACCCTAGGGACTGTAGTTCCTCAGACTCCTCTGTCCATGGGATTCTCCAGGCAGGAGTACTGGAGTGGGTTGCCATGCCCTTCTCCAGCAGATCTTCCTGAACCAGGGATCAAACCTGCGTATCTTATGTCTCCTGCAATGGCAGGCGGACTCTTTACCACTAGCGCTGCCTGGGAAGCCCTCTGAATCCACAGAGCTGTCTACAAAAGCAGGCTCCTGGTCAGGATGCTCTTGGCTGCAGAAGTAGACACACACCCAGGCACATCAGCTCTGCACACAGTTGCAAGACCACATGTGTGCGGGCACTGCTCCTGGGGGACCAGCCTGACCAGCTCTCATGGGCGGACCTGGAGGGTGTATTACCATCCATCTGAAGGTTTGCCACTTAATTCCCACAAGGATGAGGCCAGGACGTTAGCCCTCGATAAAGTTCTAGTCCCCTTAGAGAACCCTTGGCTGAATTCTCTGATGCCGAACAGGGCGTGTGTAAGAACACAGCGCAAAAAGGAAGCAGAACGTGGAGTGACCGGCTGGCTTCAGCCACCCTCCATCTTTTTTGCAGATGAATTTGCCTAATAGTGTGTGTTTTCCCTCCCAAAGAAGAGCCAGCTGATGAAGGGTGGGGAAAAGCAAGTGGAAAAAATGAACCAGGTTAGAATCTGCTCATTCATTCAACAAATATTCCCAACTGGGCATCTACCACATGCTAGAAACCTAATCCACACAGGCACATGGATGCCATACTAGTGAAAAAAATTAAGGACAGTGTGATTGGGACTGGGAGTTGGGGAGCACTTCCCCACCCCCCACCCCTGTTTTGCATCTAATATGCAACTACCTCAGAAACTCTTGATGTCGAGACCTTGGCCTCAGTCCCCATCAGTCCCCTGGCTGAGCCTAAGAAAAAAAAAATGTTCTTGAGTATTTATTGTCAGGACTGAGAGACTGACATTTAGAGAGAGAAGTAATCCTAAACTCTGCGAACAAACATAGCTTCAGAGTTATACCAACACTGAGAATTCCCTGATTAGGACTTGGCACTTTCACTGCCATGACCTGGGTTCGATCCCTGGCTGGGGAACTAAGATTCTAAGATGTGGCAAAAAAACAAAAAAATTATATCAATATCGTTGGCTTGTTTCGAGGGTACCACAAAGTGTTTATTGGGGCAAATGGGGAGAGGGTGACAAGACAGTTGAGGTAAATGGGGTGTTTTGTTTTTGCTGAGTGAATCAGACTCAATTACAGAGCTAGAGGGGAGCTTGGCATCTGAGAAGCCAACCTCTGTTCTTATAAATGAGGAAACTAAAGTTTGGAGAGAGAAAGATCTGTGTCTAGTCACTATCAAAGCTCCTGATTTGTTTAAAAAAAAAAAAAAAGAGTAAGGTAGAGAAAGAAGTAACTGAAAAGGGTGGAGGGGGAAAAAGGACAGAGCAAGTGGCCTGAGCAAGCCTCACTTCTTCCCCCTGGGTCCTCCCAGGCATCCCAGCCTCAGAGACCTGGGACCCCTTGTGAGAGACTAGAGAGGTGTGCATTCACTAGGAAGGGTGACGCTTGTGTCCCTGACAGGCCCCAAGCTTCTAGAACTGCACCTCCCTACACTAGGTGCTCAGAAATGATTTATTGAGTAAACAGAGGCACCTGACAAATCTTTCCTGGCTGAAAATCAGAAGTGAGGGGGAGAAACAGTGAAGGAGCTCCCAGGGAATCCGTTTCACAATTTGGGCTTTCAGATCCCATTACTTAACCAAGAGCGATCTAGTAAAAAGCAACCTTCCCTGGTGGTCCAGTGGCTGAGACTCCATGCTGCCAGTGCAGGGGGGCACGAGTTCAGTCTCTGATCTGGGAACTAAGATCCCATGTGCCATGTGGTGTGGCTGAAAGATTTTAAAAAACAATCATTGCACCCGGTGACCCCCACTTGAAACAATCATAACTACTGGGTGTCATTAATGACTGGTCAAACATTGTTGTCTGATCAATAACATCTGTCATGCAAAACAAGCCTCTTTCCCAAATTAATGTAAATAGGGTTGAGGTGAGTAAGTATTAATATAAAAATTTAAAATTACAGAATATGTAAAAACCTTTTGTCACTATGTGTCAATGAACACAAGAGCATGAACACCAGCAGATACTCTGTTACTTTCTTCACATCTAAAGGCATCTCCTGCTTAGGTCGTTTGTACACCACTGCTGTGGACCAGCCCACTCATGTCACAGGTAATATTTCATAGAGTCTCCCAGAGAAGGACAGGGACCAGCCCCTAGTCACTGTCCTTTGGTGGCAGGGTCAGGTATCAGCACAGGCTCTCTGCCCTTTTCTTTACACTGCGTTCTCTCAGGGGGCATCTTCCCACATGCCTTGACCTGAAAGGCATGCGCAACCTATTTCTGAAGCAGAACAGCTCATGGCAGGGGCTTTGTGCCAAACACTCATGATGGCCTCTACTCTCCCATCAACTTGATGGGACAGGTGGTATCATTATCCTCATTTTACAAGTTAAAAAAAAAAAAATATGGTGTCTGGAGGGGCTCCATCATTGCAAAGGCCATGTGGTTAGTAAGTTGCAGATACAGATACAAACTGACTCCAAATCCAGATTCTCAGCCACTTGGCTGTTCTTAAAAGAGTTCGCGTTAATGGAAATTGCTGGTATCTCTTGAAACAAAATTCAAGGGCATCAAAAAGCAGCCCTCAGGACAGTTGAGAAGGCAATGGCACCCCACCCTTGGCACTCCAGTACTCTTGCCTGGAAAATCCCATGGACAGAGGAGCCTGGTGGGTTGTAGTCCATGGGGTCGCTAAGAGTCGGACACTACTGAGCAACTTCACTTTCACTTTTCACTTTCATGAAATGGAGAAGGAAATGGTAACCCACTCGTGTTCTTGCCTGGAGAGTCCCAGGGTGGGGGGAGACTGGTGGGCTGCCATCTATGGGTAGCACAGAGTCGGACACAACTGAAGCGACTTAGCAGCAGCAGCAGCAGCAGCAGGACAGTTAGGGAGTTTGGGAGGGACATGGACGTACTGCTGTATTTTAAATGGATAGCCAACAAGGACCTACTGTAAAGCATGGGGAACTCTGCTCAATGTTATATGGCAGCCTGGATGAGAGGGGAGTTTGGGGGAGAATGGATACATGTATATGTATGGCTGAGTCCCTTTGCTGTTCTCCTGAAACTATCACAACATTGTTAATACCCCAATACAAAATAAAAAGCTAACCAAAAAAATAAAGCAGACCTCAAGTTCATCAATATGATGTTCCATTTTCTGCATCATTTCATTGTTAAGAATCAATGAATCTGAGTATTTGGGATATGCAACAAAAGTGAAAATGTACTCACTAGTTTGGTTGATACTAGTTTGTTCCAAAACTAATAAAACTGATCTTTAAAAAAAAAAAGACAAACGCAGCCCCCAGGAGCCTGGGCTCTGAGCTCCCTAGCATCTACTATAGGCAAGGAGGAGCAGCAGGCAGGGGCCCGCTCTCACAGCCCAGAGGACAGGACCCTTTTTCAAGTGAAGAAAACAGACTCTCAAAACCAGAACCACCAGAGGGTTTCCCAGGCCCCGCTTATCACAATTCAAAGGGGCTCTCGGGTGTGCAGTGGAAACTGCAATTGCAACAGTTACCCCTGCTGCTTTTGAGCACACCCAGGTTTGAGAACCCGAGGCCTGGGTGGCCCCTGGCAGGACGTCAGCACCAGGAGAAAAGAAAGGAGCCCAGAAAGCATGGGCCAGCCTCAGCCTCTGTGGAACCTTGTTGAGCCTCAGAAACACGCCTGCTATTTCACAAGCGGCCACACCCCAGGGCCCCCGCTGGCCAAGGGGGGATGGGCTGTCTTTCATGTCCCTGGGTGTGCGGAAGGTTTGCGTGTGTTTGTTTAGCACAAAGCCTGTACTTAACTGGCACAAGAGAAACAGATTTTATAAATAGATGTGAGCATGAATGGTTTTTATGATTAGCTTGTTTTCAATCACCATGCCTGACCGGTGTCTGTGTTCCACTAAGTAAATATTTCTATGGTGATAGTATACACAACACAATGGTCATTATTTAATGTTAATACAAGTACCATATGGGAGGTCTTATCGTGCTACAGCCCCAAAGCATAATAAAAGCAGATAGGAATAGATAGGCCAGGGCGGGCCTCATTGTACAGTAGGCTTGATAAAACATCTGCTGGCGCAAGTGTTGGCCATGCACGTATTTCTGCAGAGATGGTTCTCCCCAGGGAATCTTTAGGACCGGATCAGATCACCAGGGGCTCAGTTTTTTCCTCTGACTCACTCTCTGACCTTGGATAAGTCTCTGTGCTAATTGTTAAAACATGCATGCCTCTGTTTCCCCATTCTAGTATATGTTTCTGTTTTGTTTTGTTTTTCTGACCTCACTGCATAGCATGCGGAGTGTTCGTTCCCAGACCAGGGATCGAACCTGCACCCTCCTGCAGTGGAAACATGGAGCAAGGATCAAACCCACATCTCCTGCATCGGCAAGTGGATTCTTTACCTGCTGAGCCATCAGGGAAGCCCTTGAGATTGTCTCTGTGTGTGTGTGTGTTAGTTGCTCAGTCAACTAAGTTAACTAAGTGTGTCTGACTCTTTGTGACCCCATGGATGGTAGCCTGCTAGGCTCCTCTGTCTATGGAATTCTCCAGGCAAAAATACTGGGGTGGGTTGTCATTCCCTTCTCCAGGGGATCTTCCCTACTCAAACATCGAACCAGAGTCTCCTATATTGCAGGCAGATTCTTTACCATCTGAGCCACCATCTTTAAATTGGCATGCGGGATGTGTCTGTCTACTGGGCTTGTGAAGATGAGATACATATGAATGTGAAAGTTTTGTGTAGATGTCAAGTGTAAAACAAGTATTGAGTTCTTTTTTACTTTAATTTTTATTTTATATTGGAGTACAGTTGATTTACAATGTTGTGTTAGTTTCAGGCATACAGCAAAGTGGCTCAGTTTTACATATATATATATATATATATATATATATATATATATATATATATATATATACTCTTTTTCAGATTCTTTTCTTATATAGGTTATTACAGAGTATTGAGTAGAGTTCCTTGTGCTATACAGTAGGTCCTCACTGGTTATCTATTTTATACATAATAGCGTATATATGTAAATCCCAACCTCCTAATTTATCCCTCCCCACCACCTTTCCACTCAGTTAACCATAAGTTTGTTTTCAAAGTCTGTGAGCCTATTTCTGTTTTGTGAAGTTCATTTGTATCTTTTTTCCCTTTAGATTCGCGTAAGTGATATCATGTGATATTCATCTTTCTCTGACTTACTTTGTTTAGTAAAATAATCTCCAGGTCCATCCGTGTTGTCGCAAATGGCATTGTTTCATTGTTTTTTTTTATGGTTAAGTAGTATCCTATTGTATATATGTACCGTATCTCATTTATCCATTCTCTGTTGATGGTCATTTAGGTTGCCTCTATGTCTCGGCTATTGTGAATAGTGCTGCAATAAACACGGAGGTTAAGGGTTCTTAAAGCTGATAGTTTTTATGAGGATGTGCTAAGTCACTTCATTCATGTCCAGCTCTCTGCGATCTTATGGACTGTAGCTTGCCAGGTTCTTCTGTCCGTGGGATTCCTGGGCAAGAATACTGGAGTAGGTTGTCACACCCTCCTCCAGGGGATTTTCCCAATGCAGGGACTGAACCTGTGTCTCTTATGTCTCCTGCACTGGCAGAACGGTGGAGCTCTGATGAATTCTTAAGATTAGGCTTGAGGTTCTGTTGTTTCTATTTCTTCTGGAGAAGTCAGCTCCAGGTCAGTGCTGGCCTTTCACAAACATTCTATCATCTCCCTGGTCACTCTGGCCATTGATCTGGCTGAAAATTCAGTTACTCTGTCTCATTTAATATCAGAAAGGAAGTTGAACCTAGGTGAGAAGAGACACTGCCTGACAAACGTTGAAGGAAAGAGATTTGAATTCCCAACTGTGTTTTCTGATGTAATGGGATTCTTTCCAACTGATTGGCTGCACTCACCGTAAATCTAGGAACAATATGTTCTTAAGCCTATTTGGAATAGCCTCCAGGGACAGACATTGTCAGCACAATAGATGGCATGTGGCTTTGAAGGGAGTGATACACAGGGAGGTGGGGACACAACCAAGTTCACCGACTCTTCTCCTGCCCTGGCTTCCATGAGCTGGGGAGCCTGCGGGAGAAGAAGTGGGGGGCAGGTTACATGTTCCAGGCAAGACCTTGTTCTGGGCCCTGCCCTGAAGCCTCTCCCTTCACACCTCTCCTCAGAGCCTAGAACCAGGAAAATCATGGAATCACCTTGTCTGACCCAAACAACTGCTCCCCCAGATCAGGAACCAGGACTGCTCAAAGTGGCTGTGGGAATCGTGTGCACACACGTGTTCACAAGCTCGTGGCCTGCTCGTGTCATCACAGGAGGAAGGAGAAGGGGTGGGCACCCCAGGTATTCGCAGGCTGAGCAGCACGGGCCGGTCTGTGGCTGGGCTCCATTCCACTCCTCTCTGCTGCCCCAACTGCCGGGCGTGTTTCTTATTAGCCTGTGGATGTGTCTTGCGCTGATGGGTGGGAAAAGGCTGGTGAAACAGCAACCGTTTAAGTGAAAGCAATGACTTTCTGGTGCCCTGTTCACATTTCCCACAGCCTTCGCTCATGCCTTGGGGCCCTTCGGGGTTTAGAATTACAGCTCTCAGTAAATATTCCTAGACTCACATGAGCTGTGGTGAGACAACAGCAAGGCTGCCAGGGCAATCCTAGACAAAGCCATGTGTCCAGACACTGGTCAGAACAGGGGAGGGACAAACACGGGAGCCCCTAACATTTAGGGGGCAGTGAGCACGTGACAGGCGCTGGTCTAAGCGCTCTCTGTCCATTTGCTGATTTCATCTTCAGGACACTCCTAGGAGGTAAGTACTGTCATCACTCATTTTTGGTTAACCTGGAAGCTGAGGCCCAGAGAGGTTGAGAGACTCGCCAAGGCCACACAGAGGAAGAGCTAGGGCTCAGGAATCAGTGGAAGAGCTCGGACTCAGGTCTGTACGATCAGGTCTCAGCCCCTCTAAACTCTACCTATATTCTGGAAGTCAAGCATGGAGAAAGGTCAGAGTTAAGAGTTAATTCACACTAAGCCCAACATCGAGGCTTCCCTGGTGGCTCAGTGGTAAAGAATCGGTTTGCCCGGAGACGTGGGTTCAATCCTGGGATCAAGAAGATCCCCTGGAGAGGAAATGGCAACCCACTCCAGTCTTCTTACCTGGGAAATTCCATGGACAGAGGAGCTTGGTGGGCTATAGTCCATGGGGTCACAAAGAGTTGGACACAGTTCAGTGATTAAACAACAAGCCTAACATCGCTAGTAAAAGAAATGAAACAGTCTTCAAATTCAAGTAAGGGTTCTCCCCTTTACAAATGGGGGTATTTGACCATAAGAATTATGCTCTGTTTCTATCTCAATATAGTTGCCAGCTATAGGCTTTTGGCTGGTCATCATATTTCAAAGGATTTTCATGGGAAGACCTGCAGGAAAACTGTGGAGGGAGAAAGCTACTGTGTTCTGCATGTGATCACATTCATGACCCAGTGCAATCAGGCTTCAACAATAAGTACCTTTCCAAGCTGTTGTGACAAGTTGTCCTGAGCCATACAACAGCCATCTTTTCTTCCCTGTTGACCTGTTATGAGTGAGAGATAGATGGTCTGGGTCTATAGAGAAGTGTTTTATTTTGCCCTGCATGCAAGCATGCTAAGTCACTTCAGTCATGTCTGACTCTGTGTGACCCTATGGACTTTAGCCTGCTAGGCTCCTCTGCCCATGGGAATTCTCCAGGCAAGAGTACTGGAGTGGGTTGCCCTGC
Organism: Dama dama; assembly: GCF_033118175.1. Lineage (NCBI taxonomy): Eukaryota > Metazoa > Chordata > Mammalia > Artiodactyla > Cervidae > Dama > Dama dama. Next base: position 19,293,570 of record NC_083682.1, on the reverse strand, counting down.
CCTCCTCCAGGGATCTTCCCGACCCGGGGATCAAACCTGTATCTCTTATGTCTCCTGCTTTTATTTTGTCCTACTCAAAGCTAAATAGCCCAAATCAGGCAGCTTTGCACTTGCTAGTCCTGTGTTCTCACCAGCTAAACTGTCGCTCTGGCTTTCAGAGCAGAAGAGGAAAAGAGAAATTTTGTGATGGTAGCCAGTGAAGTCTCTGGGGCATGGACCACATGCAAGATGCTTATGGAAAGTATTTGGAGAAAAGACAGCAGTGGTAAGACCACAGGGGGAGTGCAACCACTGGGCAGAAATACTCTCTGAAGACTGTTTTATATTTCACTATTTTCACCTCAATTCTCTTTGATCACTTTTTAAATAAAAGAAAACATCTTTGAGAAAATTTTCTCTTATGGGTGATAATATTCATTGAACTCTTGATGATGTAAAAATATCCTGGGGTAATACTGTTTTGACCTGATTTTAAATCTTATGTTAAAAACCAATGTTGGAGTGTCCTAACCATCGACTTTGGGGATCTAATCAATGTAGATCAATCTGATGACTAAGTCACTTGCTCTAAATTCTTGTCATTTTTAATAGCAAGGGCCCTTTAATTATTAGGAAGATGTATGTCATGCCATTTAAAGCAATAGCCACACTTCCTCTTAAATTACAAGATAACAGGCCCTGTATATACGGCTAGAAGGAAAATAAAATGCATGAACTTTCCAGAAGACAGTATTTGCAGAAATTTTGACCAGATACAACCAAAAAGCAATGGGGGAAGAAAAACCTTGGAGTCAGTCTAAATGTCCATTAATATGTTATGTATGATACATAAATATAATGAAATAATACACAACTATGAAAGGTAGAGAATATTTAAATAACATGGAAATATGCCCTGCTATACTAAGCGACATAGTAATTACAAAACAAAATGTATGTATCAGTTTTACTTTTAAAGAGACAAAAAACAAAAAAGTGTGTATGAATGTGTGATATATATTGTGATATTTGCAGAGAGAGACAAACTAAAAAAATATGTAGGCCATCATAATACTAAAACAGCTATTTTATTTCTTGCTGGTAGGCCTTTGTGTGAATTTTGGTTTTGTCTCTTTGGTTGTTTGTATTTTGTAAGTTTTTGACAATAAACTATAAAATAAATACTGACAGGGTGAGATTTAGAATTTTATTTTGATGTCTCCACTGTACACCTTGGTGTTGATGTAAAGCTGGTTATATTACCATCATAATTAGTTCTATACATTTTGCCCCTCAGTCATCTTCACTTAACAATTCTTATCCCAACCAGCCAGGCCTTTTAAAGATGGTTGTCATTTGATCATTTAAGTTACTCCTTCTGCTGCTGTTTATAATTAGGCTTCCTAAACTAATACTTGTCATTGACATTTATGATTCTGATATTTTTTCAAAGTTCATTAAATTATTAATTATTCTGACTTTGCAGTGTGGTTTCCCATGTCCTGAGCCATGAGATTCCACTTCATCTGCATGATCTTCAAGCTGTATCTCCTCAAAGCAACACAGTGATTCAACTCAACGGTTGTATCTTGGGTACCAACTAGGTGAGAAACATACCAATCAAGAGAGTGGGAATCACACCAGTGGACAAGACATAGCAGCTTAAAGTCTAGGGACCAAGAAAAACAGGCATAAACAACCCCAGTACAGTGATTTCAAGACAATGCAGAAGCCCCCATTCCAGCTCCTGGATCCATCTTGGGTCTCTGCCAACTTCTTACAAACTGCTTCTTTCCTTTACTGCTTTTAAAATATCTCAAGTTGGAAATATCACAAAATGGGAAACCCTGGTATTATCCATCTTTAATAGACATAAATGCTCAGAAATCAGAGACATTGTTATATTTTAATGGTGATTTCCTATATCCAACCCGCTCATTAGGGAGCCAAATTCACTGGCTTACCACCAAGTGCAGACCCTCATGAATCCTAGCCACATAAACATCATTTTCATTGGAAGGACTGATGCTGAAGCTGAAGCTCCAATACTTGGCTACCTGATGTAACAAGCTGACTTATTGGGAAAGACCCTGATGCTGGGAAAGACTGAAGGCAAGAGGAAAAGGGGATGACAGAGGATGAGATGGTTGGATGGCATCACCAACTCAATAGACATGAGTCTGAGCAAACTCCGGGAGAGAGTGATGGACAGGGAAGCCTGGTGTGCCGCAGTCCATGGGGTCACAAAGAGTTGGACGTGACTGAGCAACTGAACAACAACAAAACATCATTTTGCAGGTGAGGAAATGGGAACCCAGAGAAGAGATGCATCATGTATTCTTTACCCAGAAGCTCATTTTCAGGTTCACATGAGTCACGGGATGATTGCTTAAGAAGTGGGGTCAGATCCTGCAGGTGTTTCTCTAACTGCGGGGTTCTCTCCATTACAACTAGAGTTTAGGATTTGAGACTGGACGTGGAATGAGCCCCTGGGGCAGAATTCACTCCAGCTGTTACTACACCATTGAGTAGTCTGAAGACTGGGCTCACTCTTTGTCACCAATGTCTCTTTCCATCTGGTCCGCGTGCAGGGGTGATCTGTATCTCGTTGCCTTAGAGACTGTCAGAGCTGGCATCTTTGTTTATCTGCAGAGCACTTGGTGGTTTCTGAAAACAGGTGTGGCCTGGTTGAGCAGAGCGTAGCCACAATCTTTTTTTTTTCTTTCTTTCTTTTTCAGAAGTTGCTTTGACTCTGGTGGCTTTTACCAACTTTCCAAATGTCACTCAGTCTCCCTCATAGGCTCTTTGTCAAGTCGTTGGTAAACTAGTCTCTTACCTGTTTTTTCTCTGTATTTTGAGAGATGCAGTACTAGATAAACAAAAAAGCCGGTTTTGCTTATGGAAGCAAAAACTGGTTCTAAGTGACAATTGTGTGTTAGTTGTGGCCTTCACATGACAATTCGTTCTGGTCCTCTCGCTGGTAGTGTGGCTTCTGAGGTAAATTACATGAAGAAAACCAATTCTCATTTGGTAATCTCTGGTGGGTTACAGAGCTGGGGAACAGATCCTATCACTGACCACCATATACATAGCCCCACTGGTGAGCTCATGACCAGTAAAGGTATTAAAAGTACAGTAATACTGGGACAAATTAAGCAGGAAAAACAGACCTTAATCAGCTATAGACATTTCACTTGAAAAAAAAAAATCCAAACAAGGGATCATCTGGAGAGAGTCAAGAGTCATGAAAATCAGCAAATACAGAGACAGTTGGAGAAGCTGAGTATGTTTTGCTGGAGAAGAGATGTTTTAAGAAAGCCAAGACAGCTAACTTCAAATATCCGGGAAAGAACATACAAATGGACAAGTAACCATATTCGTTAAAATGCCAGAGGGCAGAATGAGGTCAGAACATAGACTTACAGTGTAAGAGGGGTTTGAATTCAATTCCATGAAGGCAAGATATTCTCACAAGGGCCCAACTGACAATAGTGGAGATACAGGAAAATTCCTGTCCCAGCAGCAAATGTCTGATGGCTATTTGTCAGGCTTCTTGCACTAGGAGGGAGATTAGATTCAACCTCTAAGGTCCTTTCCAAAAGTAAGATGCTATCTGTCTAATTAATTGCCAGTCATAGTCTTAGGTACTGCCCTGGGTTCTCATCTCCCTGTCAGTGAAATTTAGATTCAGTTCTCCCTAACTCTTAGATAATCAAGGAGATTCGTACCTTTAAATCAGTCGTCAGCAAGAATACTGATGGAAGAGCGATAAATTCCCAGACCTTCAGTTGGAGCTGAGTGTTGTTGATACCCACCAGGCAGGTACCCATCTCTATCTGCCTCCTCTAAGGAAAAAGTCATTCCCATTTTTGGTTGTTCGAATTTGTTTGGGGATGTTTCAGCGTTCAGTGGGGAGATTTGTTTGTCTGCTTGTTGGCCTGGAGTTTAAAAATGCATCAAAATAAACCCTTGGGTGCCCAAGACATCTTTGCCTCTCTTGTTGGTGAAACTTGAAAGCACAGAACCTGCAGTTGAGTTTTGGTGTCAGCTCAATGCCTTCTGAGCTGTGTGGCCTTGTTTCTCACTGTTCCACTTCTCTGAGCCCCAGTCTCTCATATCTGAAATGGGGTAAGCACTCTTTCACAAGTTTAGAAGAATCAAATGAGGAAAATACACAGGAAAGCACTTACTTTATAGGCTTTGAAGCACCTTTCCACATTGAGCTAGAGTTATTCGAATTTTCTCAACTGTGTGTTGTGGTCAGTGTAAAACATAAAAAGCTCATTTTTCACTCCTTGCATTAGACATTTTTTTTTTTTTTTTTTTGGCCTTAGAAAAAATACTTCTTGGGCTTCCAATAAGTTCTAGAGAAAGATAAATGATTGATGAGAACCAGATGTTGGGAAAGACAGAGGGCAGGAGGAGAAGGGGGTGACAGAGGATGAGATGGTTGGATGGCATCACTGACTCAATGAATGTGAGTTTGAGCAAACTCCAGGAGATAGTGAAGGTCAGGGAAGCCTGGTGTGATGCAGTCCATGGGGTTGTAAAGAGCTGGAAATAACTTAGTGACTGAACAACAACAACAACAAATTGTTTTGAGTCTACACTTCTAAGTTAAAAAAAAAAAACCACATGGTGAGTATCTGGGAAATTAGGTCTTCCTCAAACTCCCAATTCCAGGTTGGCATAGATAAGCAAATAGACGATTAGCAGGAACTAGTGGGTTTTAAAGAGCAAGGCTGACAATTCAGGTAATAAACCTAGAAATTTATAGGGAATGGAGATCCTAAGTTTCCAGTCCCATGTTTCAATTATTTGTGGTTATTAATTACATTGGACATCTCATCAGTATCTTTGCTCTTAGGGGAAAATGCTTACACAGAATCCCTCCCATGTCACGCTGTAGAAAAGGTAAGGCATTTTATAGGACAGGATTTAGCAGAGCTCCTCTGCTTGGGCCAATGAAAGCTTATGACCCTGCCATGTTAATCACCTCTTCCAAAAAATATTTTGTTGCTTGATTCAGGCCTTTCCTGCATAACATTGAGCCTGTTTTTTGTTTTCTTTCAGCACAATCATAGGAGATAAGTGGCCACAAAGTTCCATTTTATTATCAAAGGTGCTGCTGCTGTCAAACGTCACACTTCTCAATTGTGGCAACCAGACACACCCTGGAAAGAGCGAGCTTTACACTTTTGCAAGAAAACAGAGAAACCAAGATGTCTTGTGATATCTCATACACATCATGAAAAACGTGTCCTAACCTTGAGAGCCCAACTTAGGGGCAAGCAGGAACATGCTGTGAAGACTCGGAGAAGCAGGTCCATCCAGATCCACTGTCCCCCTTTTTTTTCAAATGGACCCCTGAGCCTTTGAGCTACTGCACACAACTCAGCTTCACACCTGAGTCTCCCATCACCACCTGCTCTTGGTACTTCAGGCTCAAATTTCCCGACATCAAATTCTTCACCAAGAACCTTCTCATGGCCCATTCTCGGGGGCACCTTCTCTAAGGCGCGTTCTCTAGCGGTAGGAGCTGATTCTGCCAAGGCATCATGTTCATTAACCTTGAATGTGATATCCATCCTGGGCACCTGCTTTGTGTGTAACACGTGAATTTCGGAAGATACCATCTTATGTGAAAGGAACAATTTCAGTTGCAGAAATGTCATACTTAATGGCAAGCTGACAGACAAGATCAGCTGTTGACAACACTCTGAGGACCTGCGGAATCACACAGTACAGAGGGCTGCCCACCTTGCCTTGGCGTGGATTCTGTGCCGTGGGAGAGGATGTGCTTTTACTCTGTCACAAGTTCTTGGTGTGGTGGTTCTGTCAAAGGAAAATGGGCCACTGTACTGATACTTTCACCACATGTCTCGAGCCTGTGGAAGTGTGAGACTGACCTGAGGGTGAAGTATCCAGGACTTTACCCAGGACTTTACGAACAAAATTAGAAAATAATACCTTGGTACACAAATGCTCTCAATTTCATTTCCCTCTCTCTCTCTTTCCCCTCAAATCTATGAAACACTTTCAAAGTTACTGATGTATGACAATGACAAATGATAATTCAATGATAAATTGAGTGCTAAATTGATACATTTGGGCATTCAATCATTTGCTAATTAAACCTTAGCTACATAAGCATGTATTTAATCAGTGCTTCTTGAGCATCTACTATACTCTAGGCAGCATTCTGCTCATCGAGGATACAAGGATAACAAGGCAATGCCCTGCCCTCTGGAAGCTTACACTCTACTGAACAGATACAAAAAAACAACAACAACAACAACAAATGAAGATGCAGTCTCTATAAACTCTGGTTACAATGGAAACTTGTCTTCCCAGATGGCACAGTGGTTAAGAATTCACCTGCCAATGCAGGAGACCCAAACAAGAGACTTGGGTTTGATCCCTGGGTCGGGAAGATCCCCTGGAGGAGGGCATGGCAGCCCACTCCGGTATTCTCGCCTGGAGAATCCCATGGACAGAGGACTGTACAATCCAAAGGGTCACAAAGAGTTGGACATTACTGAAGCAACTTAGCACACACAAAAAGTTCTTATGAGTCTGGCTTAAGAGTCCCACAAGAATAAGAACAAGCAAAGGAAATGGGAATTATTTCTAGAAATTCGCCTGGGCTTCCAGCCCCCCATCTTTATCTCTTACAAATGACCCCTCTCCCCTTTGTTCTTGGTGACATAACCTCCACCCCTGCCCCCACCTCAGGTCTGAGAGCCACGGGATGGACCAAGCCATAGTTTGAAGAAAGAAGAGTCTGCAGACAGGGGAATTGACAGAGTGGAATGTGTTTGACTAAATAGCGGCTTCAAATGGAGTCCCAAAGCAAGTAACTGCCACCCTCTATAAGTAAACTTTTTGTAAACTTTTTTTTTCTTTCCTTCATTTTGCCTCAGCAGGTCTTTTATATCTTATACTATCCAGAACATGAAAGTGTTAGTCGCTCAATCATGTGGGACTCTTTTCGACCCTATGGACTATAGCCTACCAGGCTCCTCTGTCCATGGAATTCTCCAGGCAAGACTACTAGAGTTGGTTGCCATTCCCTTCTCCAGGGGATCTTCCTGACCCAGGGATCGAACCCAGATCTCCCTCATTGCAGGCAGATTCTTGACCATCTGAACCACCAGAGGAGCCCGGTACTGTCCAAAGACCCTTTGAAGATCACGCTCAGCATTTCTCAGTTTGGTCCCTTAGAACTGAAAATTCTTTTCAGCCATTGTCACAACGGACTGGGACTCTTAAGGTGGAATTTTTGTGAAGGAAATGGGCCTAAAGTTCCTGTGGATCCCAGCCTAAATCTCAGGTTCATTCTGTAGAATTGTCCCCTCCCTCTGGACAGACAAGCTACAGTTTTGATTCTTCAACTCACTGCCAAGAGCATTCCCACATCCAGTGCCTTCCTCCAGGAATGCCCTCTCCACTTCTCCCCTCAGTCTCAGGGAACTGGGGCATCTGTCCACTCTCGCTTAGGTCTGTTTTGGGTCTTTTCATGGTATGAGATCACAGTACCAACCCCAGTTTTAGTTACATATTTATTGGTACAAATATGTAATTAGTACATTAATACTCTCTCTCTCTAGGATACAAACCCCAGAAGAACAGAAACTGTTTTACTCACTATTGCATCCCCAACACTTTTTAGCATGTGGTTACCTTTCCCAAGCTATTTGTTGAATGAAAGAATTTTTGTCCCAATTCATTCAGTTTTATAGATACATAAGACTTTTTAATTAAAAAACTTTAATCAGATTAATTGCATCATCAATCTTCTTTACTAAAATAAAATGGAAAGTTACCCAAGACCATGATTTTCCTGAAATACTGCCAACGTGAAAGTCTTTAACCAAACACTACCTTCTGAGTGAGTCTTTGCCTGATAGCTGTTCCTAAAACTTAAATTCCTGCGTCACTACTCTCTACACCTCTTCAACCACTTTAAGCTTTTTCCTTACCATTTATTGATATTTAAACAAGTTTGTCTATTTTATTGTCTGTCTCCTACTGATAGAACACTAGCTCCATGAGGGAGGAAATTTTGACTTTTTTTTTTTCACAACAACATTCTCATTCTCAATGCCTAGAGCAAAGCTAAGAACACATTAAAAACTCAATAAATATTTGTTATCAGATACTGTATCTCAACTCAGCACAATTAGACTCACCAATTCAGGTACTAATATCTTCTCAACAAAACCATAGATACCATAAGAAAAGCAGAGATCTTTGCTCTGATGTGATGGGTTTTACAGACAGCTACTGTCCAAAATAGTAACCACCTGCACACGAGCTTCTGAACTCTGAAATGTGACCAGTCCAAATTGAGATGTGCTGTAAATATAAAGTATACACTAGATGTCAAAGAAGTCGTACAGAAATAAGATTGCAAAGTATCTCATGATAAAATTTGTATTGACCACATGTTAAAATAACATTTTGGATGTACTGAGTTAAACAAAATAAATTCTTGAAGCATTTTCTTGCTTTCTAAACAAGGCTACTAGATAATTAAAAATTACACATGTGGGTCAATTATATTTATACTGAACAGTGCTGTTCTTGAATATAATACCCTCATGCCTAAAAATATTTGGGGGGTGGGGGTGAATTTAAGGATGCAAGCAAAATGTAAAGAGCCTAATCTCTTGATTCTCTTCAAAAGAGTTCATATTATTTGCATGTAAGGAAGGAAGATTTTATAAAATAAATTCACTTTTACATGAAGTTTTCTTTAATTTGATGTGGACCATTTTTTTAAAGTCTCTATTGAATTTATTACAATATTGCTTTTGTTTTATGTTTTTTGGGTTTTTGGCCAGGAAGTGTGTGGGATCATAGCTCCCAGACCAGGGATTCAATGTGCACCCCCCGCATTAGAAGGTAAAGTCTTAATCACTGGACCACCAGGGCAGTTCCTACATGGACCTTTAATTCCATTCTTTACCAGATATGAAAGAAAGGAATTTTGCTAGAACACAGAGTGGACTTGGGAGTAAGATAATGATAAAAGGACTAATTTATTTTTCCATTATCTGGCACACATCATTCTGATTTTCTTGGATTTGACTGAATTCACCAACAAGACTGACTTAGTTTGTCTCAGTTTTTTTTTTATTATTCTTGTCATGTTTCAAATTTATAGTTCTCCTAAAAAGATACACTTTGGTTCTTTGGAGGTGTTACCTCATTTTGACAATCTGGACTAAAAGCTTATTTTCTCATTGACTACTCATCTAAAAAAGAGTGGATTACTTCAAAGAAGAAAACATCTGTCAAATCCACCAGTAAGTATGGCATAAATGATTGTCTATGGAACTTGTCTAGAAGTAAGATACTTAACACATTTGTAAGAACTTTTTCCACAGATTAGTACGGTTTTAAGATGATTATATTGAGCCTATCCTTGAAGAGGGCAACATTTTCTGTTTAGTGAACACATAAACAGTTCATTTCAACATCACATGGTAAGTTCTCTGATAAACAAAAACACAGGGTACCATGGGTACAAAAAAAAAAACAGACTGCTTGGTTAAAGTCTGTGTGTGTGCATGTGTGTGTTGTGTGGTAGGGGTGATGGGAGAGCTAGTCAAGGGGGAACTAGTAGTCTGTCTCCAAATACAGATCTATGTTATTGATTACTTAATAATTAGACCTTTCTTATTTATCACCATCTCAAGACAGATGTGCTAGATTAGTTTGAAAGTGATGACTTCCTGCTTATCAGGACTTTCACTCTAACTGTCCAAAATGGTTTGTGTTAATAAAGACAAGAGATCAAGGGGATAAGACAGCTGTGATGAAGATTCTCTACACTTCTTTACTTTCTAAGAAACTCTGCCATCCAAAAAGGGAAACTCTCTTCCTTAACTTCGATGCCATGGTACTATGGTTATTCAGCCAACCACCCTACTAGTCTGTTCACCCACTCAAGCATCTCTCTGAGCATCTGAGAAGATCTAAGAAGGCTCTGAAGAGAGTCACGGTCTTGCCTGCAGGATTCCCCACAGGTTCATCCTTGGAGGGGTTGCAAGGACTTTTATTTGGTGAAAGAAGAGGCCACCTTCCCAAATGCCTAATAGAATGTGCGAACATTGTCATCTGCATATCCTGTTGAAAAGGTGTGCAAATTACTCCTTCAATCAAAAAGGAGCTCTGGGTTGAGCTACCTGTGTCACACGCAAATTCCCACTTGCTATCTATTTTACATATGGTAATATTTATGTTTCCATGCTATCACCCCAGCCCCTCCCTCCCCTACAGTCCACAGGTCTGTTCTCTATGTCTGCATCTCCACTGCCGCCCTGAAAATAGGTTCATCAGTACCATCTTTCTAGATTCCATATGCGTGAGTTAATATACAGTATTTGTCTTTCTCTTTCTGACTTACTTCAGGGAGATGAGAGGGGGGGTTCAGGACACAGGGGACATATGTATACCTGTGGCTGATATATATATATATTCATGTTGATATATGGAAGAAACCAACTCAATATTATAAAGCAATTATTATTCAATTTTTTTAATGAAAACAATTACATTAAAAAAAAAACAGCTCTGAATCCAGCTACAAATTTGAAATGTAAATTGTTGAACTTCAATTCCTCTCCAAATCATAGGTAAATGAATGAGTGTTCAAGGTATTCTCAATTTAATCATTTTTATTATATAAGATTATCAGAAAGCAACAGGCCTACTCTCCTTCCCCCAGCACAAAATGTCTTTTCCTAAGTTAAGGTTTTAGGCCACATTCTTTATGCCCAACATTTAATATAGTTAAAATACATATAATAATAATGTTATTACTGTAATTAATAATATAATTATTATTATTCTACATTTTCCATTAAGCCATTGTTAACTAGGTAATTCATTTTGTAGTTCAATGACCTCCTTACATACAAAACTCCATTTCAGTGGAGTGTGTGAATAAGATAGGTTTCTATCTGATGAAAAAACTATGACCCATCATATTTCTTTTCATTGCCTTGCCTGCCAGACATCCCTGGCAGAGCTAACATCTAATAAGGCAGCTGCAACATAGCAGATCAGTGTTTCCCAGAAAGATGCCCTGTAGACCACCTCTGAAGATGTTTTTCACAAAACACATCTAACAGCAACAAGTGTGAAAAAAGAGATTTACAATTCCACTAGCATATTAACCATCTTAAGAGGCCCAGCAATCACAGCCTGAATTTGTTTTATCCAACCTCTCCTAAGGTTATTTGATTATAGAATTCTGCTTTTGCATAATTATCCTGAAGCACAGAAGAAAGTTGGGAAAGCCTGACCTCGGTCATGGAATGACTTTTTCTCTCCCTTTTCTAGAGGGATTATTTTTCTCCTTCTGAATCTACTTTTTACATATATACTAGAAAGCACAGATGCTAAATAAATTGTGAGTGTGGGTGTGTCTGCATGTGTATTGTCCTTGCTGTTTAGTCGTTAAGTAGTGTCTGACTGTGTAGCCTGTCAAGCTCCTCTGTCCCTGGGATTTCCCAGGCAAGAATACTGGAGTGGATTGCCATCTCCTTCTCCAGGAGATCTTCCTGACCCAGGGATTGAACCTGCATCTCCTGCATTGGCAGGTGGATTTCTTTACCGCTGAGCCACCTGGAAAGTCCCTGCATGTGTATATGTGTATACACATAAACACACAGGAAGGTACAACTTCTGTCTTTTATCTCCCTATCTCTAGAGCTATCTGCTTTATTTGTGTGTTGTGGCGTGTGTGTTTATTATATAGAAGGCCTCAGTTTCAAATTGGCCTGCCTACCTCTTGATCCCCGGTCTGTTCCTGGCAGGATCTGTGCGTGAACAGGACCTGTACACGCCTTCTAGGGAAAACCCAGAGCCCTCCAGGAAGTGGTCTAAGATGATGTGATGTAGTAGCTGGTGAGTTTCTTTCTGAGTCAGGACCCACAAGGGGGTCCCCAGGAATTGACACCGCTCCGAAAAGATGTACAGATGTTAGTGCTGAGGTCATGACCGCCCCTCCCTTTGCTAATGGCCCTCCAGGGCTTTTCCCAAGCCACTGAGATTAAGAGAGTCTAAACCAGATGTGGGTCCAGGTCCTCCTCTCTTGCTGAGCACTTTCCACTTCCCTGTTTTTAGTACTTCCTTGGAGTATCTTGGGTTGCCTGGTTTGGGCTTCATGCGCTTCCACCACGAAAGGCACATCCCTGTGCTACATTCAGGGCTGCATCCGCAAAAAGTACCCCCCAGGTTCAATTTACATTTTCTCCTACATCTTTTTCATGAAAAGTCTGAGTGAAAAGGACAATTGGAGAGTACCACGTGCCTGGGACAGTCCTAAGGAAGCTGGTTCACATGTTTCTAGACCTTTGCTCTTCTCCATCATACTTAGTCTCAGTGCTCATCTGCAAAGGCTCCATGTGGTAGGGCTATGTGGGGCTGGTTCCTATAGAAAAATACTCCCATGCTGTTTTGTAAGGACCCAGTGTATCTGTCAATGGACCCTAGAACTCTTGTGCATGCATCTTAAGGCGCTTCAGTCATGTCTGACTCCGCGACCTTATGGACCGTAATCTGCCAGGCTTCTCTGTTCATGGGATTCTCTAGTCTCGAATACTGGAGTGGGTTACCATGCCCTTCTCCAGGGGATCTTCCCAACCCAGGGGTGGAACCCACCTCTCTTAGATCTCCTGAATTGGCAGGCGAGAACTCTTGACATTTAGTCAAAACCATGCTTAATTCAAGCAAAAATCATTTGCAATTTGAAATAACCGCTGCTCTCCAGGGTTATGGACCCTGGAGACATGGTCCATAACATGGACCATTATTTTTTCCACCAACCTGCATGTGTTTTAAGGGCGGAGGTTCTATGAAGCAACCTCTGCATCCTCATCACCTAGGAAAGCTCTGGTATATACTTACTAATTAATAAATATGTGTTGTGTAAATTAAAAAATAGAATTAGCATTAGTCACTTGAGAAACTACAGAAGATTCATTCACTTGGGAATGCAAAATCAGGGCACGAAAGATTTGGGTCACCCACTCTCGCATCAGAAAGAGCTTCAAGGCTAATGTATATCTTAACCACTGCAGCCAAGTACATTTCTTCTGTCTCTGTCCTCTGTGGCAATGGAAGGCAGATGTCACATGTCTGAATCGACCCTGTGCTTAGACGATGCCAGACAAACAAGAAATACAGATAACCCCCAGTCATATTTCTTTCAAAGTTTTTTTCTGTTACTGAATTTGCTTCTGGGATTTTAGAAACACTGGCAAAATTTTCCTTTGCCAGCTGCTGTCTGGAAATTTCTACCTTGAGAACAACTTTATATCCCAGAACTTCTCTCTAGAACACTCCAGATAATTCCAACCCATCTAGTCTAGCATTCTTCTTTGAAAGTTGGTGAACATTACATCCAGTGAAAGGCACTGAAATGAAATAAGATCCAGAATACAAGCCCCCAGTGTAAGATTGACTTGCTGTCCAACAGTTTCCTGTTTTCTGGAGTAAATCTCACATTAAAAACATAAAAATAAAAATGAATGTTTCTAAAAGCCCAATAAACCAGAGTCATCTGGAGAGATCATTAAAAGATTATGTTTTATCAGAAAAGTCAGTGAAACTGAATAGTCTGTAGGTGAGTGAAGAGTGATGTGCCATGGTTATGTAACAAAATTAACATTAGGCTTCTGGGTAATATCCCAAAATAACTGAAAACAGGGATTCAAATGGGTATTTGTACACCATGTTTATAGACATACCATACCATTTACAGTTGCCAAAAGGTGGAAGCCATCCAAGTGTCCACTAGTAGAAGAAAGAATAAATGACGTGCGTGTGTGTGTGTGTGTGTCTGTGTGTGTGGATTATTACTCAGCCTTTAAAAGGAAGAAAATTCTAACACAGGCTACTGCATGGATGTATTTTGAAGACATTATGTGAAGTGAGATAAACCAGTCCCAAAACAGCACATATTGCATAGGAATTGCAACATATTGCCATAAGAAATTGCCTATGGAATTAACAGGCATAGGCAATTAACACGTTAATTAACACATTGTTAATTAACACATTAATTAACACATTAACAGGCAATCAGCCCATATTCCTGATTTCCACTGATATGAGGTCCCTAGACTAGTCGGATTCATGGACTAGAAAGCAGTGGGTGGGCCGAAAAGTTCATTTGGGTTTTTCTATAAGCTTTTAAGAATGGTGGTGTGTCAGGGGTCGCTCTGGGGCTGGAAGGCAGTGGTGGGTTGTTCTTTAACGGAGAGAATTTCAGATTGGGAAGATAATAGTGCTCTAGAGACGGATGGTGATGATATTAGTACAACCATGTGAATCTATTTAATGCAACTGAACTGCATGTTTTAAAATGGTTAAGTGGTAAACTGCATATCATGTGTATCTTACCAAAACTTTTTTAAAAAAGGAAATTAACATCAGGGGAAATGGGATGAATGATACACAGAATTCCTGATGCTGTATTTGCAACATTTGTGTAAATCTAAAATGATTCTCCCTAAAAAGGTTTATTTAAAAAATAACCATAAAAACACTATTAGGGGACATCCCTGGGGGCCCAGTGGATGAAACCTGGCCTTCCAATGCAAGAGGTGCAGGTTCAATCCCTGGTCAGGGAGCTAAGATCTCACATTCCTAGTGGTCAAAAAACCAAAACATAAAACAGAAGCAATATTGTAACAAATTCAGTCCAGACATTAAAATGGTCCACATTAAAAAAAAAAAAAAAAAAAACCTCTAAAAAAGAAAGAAAACAAACAAACAAAAAAAACCCACTATTGGGCAATTAGATGAAAAAACCAGCATCACCACCAACAAGAAAAAGACATTTCTGGCCTCTACTCTTAACTGTATCAGAATCTCTGGAGTGGGGGTACAGGGGTATAACAAGCCATATTTTTAATAACTCCTAAAATTTAAGAACAACTATTTTTAGGACTTTCCTAGCAACTGTTTTTCAGATTATCTTCTTTCTTCCTGCCTCTTTTAGTTAGTGACAGAATGAAATCTACACCGAAACTGCTGGACAATCAATTTCTTCTGTGGGTTTTGCTTTGTCACTGAGAGCTGAGCAGGGGCCATGGGGGTTTTGTGTGACCCCAGAACTAATGGTGTGGCCAGCTGTCCACCCCCTTCCCTGGATCCTTTGTCCACAGCCCCTGCCTTCCCTCCACTGCCATGTCTCGACCTTGTAAAAAGAGGCTCCAGTCCCAAGAAACTAAGTAACCATGGACTGATTTGGTCATGACCAAGCCTGTAGCTCTCTCTGCCCTTCCCTAGGTTCAATGACCCCTTTCAACAAGGGTCAGAGCCAGATTTGTAACTGAATACAATAATAATAGGCAGGAGAAGGTGACAAGAATGTCCAGCCCTGCCACGTTGCTGCAAAGCCTTCCTGTTCTGATGCTACACCCCATAAAAAGAAAGAAGGGTCCTGGGCATGTGAGGCTGGGGGTCTGAGGCCAGAGGGCCAGTCATTTCCTACGTGACAGCCCTGTCACTTTCATCTCTTGCCTCCGTTCACCATTTGTCAAGGGACTGAATTAGAAGGGAGAGACTCTAAGGGCTTCTCCAGCTTTGAAATTCTGTGATTTTATAAAGGGCTTCCGAGGTGGGTCAGTGGTAAAGAATCCGCCTGCCAATGCAGGAGATTCGGGTCCAATCCTTGGGTCAGGAAGATTCCCTGGAGAAGGAAGTGGCAACTTACTCCAGTATTCTTGCCTGGGAAATCCCACGGACAAGAGGAACTATAGCCCGTGAGGTTACAAAGAGTCGGACAAGATTTAGCAACTGAGCACTGCACTACTGAATAAAACACGACCATCCTGTCATAAAATATTTGAATGGCCACACTCCTTAGGTGTGTGCAATTTTTTGCAGCTCGAATTTTTCAAATAAAGGTCTGGCCCTAGGATGACTCAAAGTAAGCTTCTGAAAGCCAGAAAATGATATGACTTAATTTTTCCACTCCTCTGAAAAGGGGGAGTATTGAGAGGAAAGTGGTATCTGAGAGGCACTCAGAAGTGATTCTGTTCTTTCATGAGTGTGTGAATGGCCCCCCTCCTATCACTTATTATGCTTGAAGCAAAGGAAACTGTGACCAGAGCAAGCTGGGTGTTCAGAGGAGATGGGGGAGATGGGGTTGTTGATGCACCCCCCCCATGCTCTCTCCCGGCTTTTCTCCCGACCCGCCATTCCTGATCCTTTTTGCAAACAAAAACTCCTCTGGAGAAACTCATGACTTTGATTAAGCTGACACAGTCATTAGAACTTTGGAATCTGGGATTCTAACATTTGGAAGCAGCCCAGAAAGAGGGAAAGCGGCCGCCTGCCAGGTGACCCAGAGGCAATGGAGAAGGGACGAGAGAGCATGCACCACGCTCGGGACAGGAGGCCCCCTTTGCTAGAGCTGCCCTTCTCAAGATGAGCCCAGTGGTCAGAGCATAGCAAATTTCTTATGTGACCCAGACTAAGGTCACAGGTTCGAGGCCTTGTACCAAGGCCACAAACAAGGAGCCCAGAATCAAGTTCATCTCGGAACTGACTGAGCCCCAGAGCAAACACTGTCATGAGCCCATCTGATTTAAATGATCCAGCTCCTTGACGCCTTATTAGGTAAAAATGTCCACCCAGGTACTCACCCTACAGTGCCCTAAACAATCACCTAATGCCACCTTTCCAGCAGGAATTTTCTTTGTCTTGAGGCTATAAAACTTGGCTAATAACCCACAAAAAGCATCAGCTCTCTCTGATCTCTCAGGAGGTCAGCTGGCATTGTGCTTGTAATGCCCACATTATCTCTGCTCTCTGTTCTTAATGGGCTTCCTAGATGGCTCAGTGGTAAAGATCCCACCTGCCAAAGCAGGAGATGCAAGAGGTGTGGGTTTGATCCCTGGGTTAGGATGATCCCGTGGAGTAGGAAATGGTAGTCCACTCCAGTATTCTTTCCTGGAGAATCCCATGGACAAGGGAGCCTGGCGGGCTACAATCCACGGGGTTGCAGAGAGTCAGACACAACTACACATGCATGTCATCATTTGTTCTTAAAAAACTCACTTCTTTCTGAAATACTCTGTGTCTGGAAATCCTCTTCCAACCTGTATACAGACCATGACATGAAGTCTCTCCAAATTCCCCTTCCTGGGCTCTGGGGTAGAGTGGTACCCCCACGCCTTCTGAAATCCCGCCCATCACTCCTCCTGCTGCTCTTGTTCTCTTTTACAATCAAAGATGCTGCTACCCGGCTTGTGGGGGCTGGATTTCATCCTTGCTGCAACCGAGACTGCTGCGATGGCTCGTGGGTGTCTTTTGGACTTGGAGGAGGGGCAGCAGGTGTTCTTACACTTACTAACAGGCCACACTATTTCTCTGACTCTGGGGACCAAAGGCAAAAACATTGGGCCATCCATCTGTGAAGAAGAGGGGCTCGGCCTGGGAAGAAGCAGGTAGCTGAAGACAATGGATGAAAGGCTTCAGCATCCCCCTTGCAGGAATGGCTACAACTTCCCAGACACCAGAAGATGCCCAAGGAAGAGGGCCCAGCTCACAGACTGGGACACGGATGACCAGAGGCCCTACCATGGGCTGCGAGCTCTCAACAGGCCAAGTTAGAGCCAGTCTGTCTGTTTTGCATTTCAGGCGTGGGGAGGCAGCCCGAGTGACCGTCACACAAGGCAGTACCCTCATCAAGTCCCTTACTGTCTGGGCGACCTTGGGCAAGTTACTTACCCTCTTCAAGCTTCAAATTCTCCATCTATGAAACAAAGTTCAAAATACCTCAATTCAAAGTTTAGAAACACAGGACTTCCCTAACGCTGCAGTGGCTAAGACTCCACACTCCCAATGCAGGGGGCCCAGGTTTGATCCCTGGTCAAGGAACTAGACCCCACATGCTGCAACTAAGAATCCCCATGCCACAACTAAAGATCCTGCATGTCGCAACTAAGACCCCATGAAGCCAAATAAATAAAAACAAACATTAAAAAAGAGTTAAGGAATCTAGAACATCACAGATGTTCAAGAAAGGCATTTCTCTATGTTTCTGTGTGACCCTTGATAATTTTGTTTTTCGGCATCTTTCTGGAAAAGGAAATGAATAACTTCTTTTCATGAATAGCCATCTTTTGCAGTTAGGAGAAAAACAATTCCCTTGCCATGGTGACTTTCTTGATGACTGGTTCCATGGCTGACTCCCTGCGTATCCTGATCCAGTCTACTTTCTGCTCTTTGCCTCAACTTTCTCATCTGTGGGGGAAAAAAAAAAATCCCCACCACCTACCATCTTCAGTTCAACTGAACAAAATTCCCTAAGCTGTCCAGGACTCTCAGCCCTGGATCCTATGTCTTCTCCCAAGGACAAGTGATTCTCAGGGACTCCTGTGTCCAGGGTCATCAGATTCTTCATATTGAGTGTTGCACCATCAACAGTGTCAGTTAGAGTTTACTGAGTATGTCTTTGGTCATAAAGATTAGACCCGGATGATTTTTGCCCACAACATGATTATGATCTAACCCTGCCTCCATCACAGGTTGCTCGTCTCTTTCAAGTCAGACAGAATTCTTATTAGAAGAAAAATAAAAGCTTGAAAAGCCTATCAGAAATACCACTCAACTGCAGCAGCCCCTGAGTGGACTGAAAGGACAGCCAGCTCTCCTTACTCTGGTTTAGATGCTCGTGTGTGGGGGGCTCTGCCTGTGAGCTCAGAGGTAGAGAGGTGGCTGACAGCGAATGTTTATATACATACGTTTATAAATGCCCCAGCACAGAACCTGGTTCAGTATAAATGCTCACCATGTGAGAAATTTGTCTTCATTATTGTTATTAGCAGAGGAGGAGAAATAGCCAAAGATGGACATCAGCAGTCAGAGTGGGGACTTCCCTGGTGGTCCAGTGGTTAAGACTCCAGGTTTCCAATGGATCCCTGGTGGGGGGGGGAACGAAGATCCTTTGTGCCATGTGGCCAAAAAAAGGAAAAAACGAAGAAATTGTAAAATGTCTATATTAAAAAATAAACAACCAAAGTGACAAGATATGAGATTTTCTAGGCCCTTCTCTGTGTCTGAAAGGCACCCTCAAGCCCCCCTGGAAACTCAGGCGGGGCCCTCACCAGCTGGGGGACCAAAATGGGGGGCCGGGGAGCCTGGCAACACCAGCAGCCCTGAGAAGGCATACGGGGGGCTGAGCATCAGCTCTGCGCAGAATGCGCGGAGAATGCCAGACCGCTCACCGCCCTCATACTTGATCTTATCGGCCCCGCTGGGGAGGTGAAGTGCATGTGTCAAGGGGTTCGTGCCTGTTCATCATTGTGGTCGCCCCAAAGTGGAGCAGGCAAGGTAACACTTGAAGCCATTTTTTGCAGAGAACTGCACAAACAGCCGCGGCTGCTGATAGTTAGTGGTTCCAAGGCAGATGGAGAAAACACCCACAGATGGTAAGGGCTGCAGAGAAACACCACAAAACACAGAGCAACGTACACACGTACACACACACCCCAAGACAAAGTTTAACCCCAAAGTCTCAGCACGCCAGAAGGTCGGTTCGTGTGCCCATAAAAAAAGCCAAAAATGGAGACGGAGGGCTGGCTGGATGGCAGAGGAACTGGGGCACAGAGGTGTCCCCACAGAGGGATGAATGCTACAGAGCTTCCTTTGGGGAGGGTAGTTCTGGGAGGAAAATAAAACCGACAGTTCTCAGGACTTGAAACTGAGACTTTCTACTTCAGAGAATCGAAAACAATTTCTTTCTGAAGATGAAGTTCATGGAGAAAGAAGGGTCCAAATTCAGGTCTTCAAGGAGGCGATGGATGGATATTTTCAATCTGTTAAATAGATTAGGTATCTTTTTATAGAAAGATTGTATATACAGAAGGTTTGTTTTTTGGTTTTTTTGTTTGTTTTTTTTGTTTGTTTTTTTTTTGCTTCTCGAAGTAGAAAAGTGAATCATGACCTGATTAATTAGCCTTTGAAACGTCTGTCGGCTTGCTCCCCTTGTGCATTTATCTATTTGGCAAACATAACAGCAAAGTGAATGAGACATACCTTGTCTTATTCTCATATAATTTTTTTGCATCTAGTAGGGGGAGAAGACATTAAGAAACTAGATACTGAAATACATAGTTACAAATGTTGATTTTTATTTCCCAGAGACTATGTAGTGCAATGAGGGAGAATATCTTATTTTTACCTGAAGGTCTGAGACTATTAAACAAGCATTTTAAAACCAGCTATTATGTTTAAAATGTACAGATACATAGAAATATCTGAAATATGACCCTTACTTTCCAGGAGCTCAAAACTTTTTTAAGGGACTAAGGCATGTTGACACATAAAGAATTGTAATATTTAAAAGGAGGAAAGAGAGATTTAGTACTAAGTTATTTTAGAAGCTACACTTTTTTTTTTTTTTTTCCCTAGAAAAGAACACAAGTTGACTTTGTGCTACAGAGATGCTTGCTTGTTTCAGTTATCTAGGTCTGGGAGGGTCTTTATCACTGAGATTAAAAGACGTACAAAGCACCATCATTGGCCCTGTGGAAACCACCCAACTCACGGGCTCAGCATCTTAAAGCTGTGCTTCTCAAACTTCAATGTGCATATCCATCTCTTGAGGATTTGGCTAAAATGCAGATACTCATTCAGTTGGTTTGGAGTGAGCCCTGAGATTTGGCACTTTTGATAACAATTGCCCAGATAATGAGAATGCTGGACCACATTTCGAGTGGCACGGTCTTAAGGGAGCAATCAAATTCTGCAACATGAAGTTCAACTAGCTTCTTTCATTCCACCTAAATTTACTGAGTATCTACCATGAAGTTGGCTCATATTAAGCATTCACCAGCCCTTCCTTACTGAGAAAAAAAAAAAAAAAGTGTTCACAGACAACTAATTTCACAGATTACAATTGTTTGGAAGCTGGGTAACCATTTTGTATCTGGTATAAATACTCAGAGAATCTGTGAAAGGAAATCAGCCAAGATGGCAATGTCAGTATCCAGACTTCTGGATCTGTTGTCTCTGTCAATGGTTTCTCGGGGGTGGGGAACATATATTGATACGGACATAAATTTATATGACAGGGATTGGTCTGGAACTCTACACAGCTGTGTTTTGAGTCCCGAGATCTCTCAGTTACCATCTGATGAGACCCTTCTTCCAGAGCACGGCTGGCTATTTGCCATTCCTTCCAGCTCATAGCCTGCTCTCCCCGCCACATCCTTCCACTTGGCCATCTCACCGGCAGGCTGATGAGCGAGGCAGTGGGCTCACTGCTGTCCTTTCCCACCATGACATTTATCACCCACATGAGACTTGACACAAGGATTGTCATTCTTGTGAGAAGATGATGAAACTCATTTAACCTTTCTACTCCATAGGCCACAAGTTCCCTCGGGGCCTGATGAATCCTGGTGAGGCCTTCCAGAAGAGCAGACTCAAGTTATATGGGGTACGCTGATGCTGGTCTCTCCTTTTCATGTGAAGAGCTCACTTCTGCCCAGTCATTAGCAAACTTTGCACAAATGGAATTTCCAAACTCGGGTTGGAAGAAAGCACCTTGATTTCCTCCCACTCACATCGTGAAGAACATCAAAGGCCTTGATAAATGATGAAAGGAGGTAATATGCTAGGCACAGATGAAACCCTTCCTCCACTCCATTCAGACTGTCAGGAGAGTAATTGATGCATCTCCCAGGTCAGCAATAGCTTCTCATCACCAACGCCTGGTGTCCTGTTGGGAATTAACCCTGTCATTTCGTCTAATTCTCCATTGGTAAGAAGCAGTCACTGCCAGAGACTTGGTACTGGGGGCATCATTGTTGGCTTTTGGTGGCAATTGTAATATTTAATATTCCTCAAATGAGAGATAATCCTGAGAGTATAAGAAGAATGGAATATTTTTTTAAAAGGAACAATTGAGACTTTCTTGGTAATCCAGTGGTTAAAACTTCACCTTCCAAAGCAGGGCATACAGGTTTGACCCCCTGGTTGTGGACCTAAGATCCCTCAGCGCTTGTGACCCCAAATCCAAAAACATAAAGCAAATGCAATATTGTAACAAATCCTTATGAAAAAAAAAAATCCTTTAAAAAAAAAAAAAGAACAATTTTCCTTCATTTTCTAACTCTAAGTGAACTGTTGTTTACACTATATGAACTGACTCAAACCCAAACCAAAGAGGAAAGCCAGTCAGAGATTTGAGAAAACATTTGAATAAAATGCCTCCAGGTATGCTGTTGTTCATTCTTGTGACAAACATTTTATGAACACATCTCATGGCAAGGCACTATTACAAACCCCATCCACTGCTTTAGGGGTAAATACCCAGAAAAGGGGAGAGGAGAAGCTAAGAGAAGATATGAGAGATATAAAATGCAAAAAAGAATGTATGATGTAGTAGAAAAAGCCTTGGGTCAAGGGTGAGGAATGCCCATCCTAGTTCTGCACTTAGCTGACTGTTAGAATTTGAGCAAGACTGACTTGGCTTCTAACTTCTTCATTTGTAATTAAGAGAACTGGGTCTTTGGTAAGGCAAATGTTTTATGGCTTCGTGTGATTAAAACCTTCCCATCTTCTAAGGAAATTGTATATCACCCAATCCTTTATCTTGCAGGTGATTGCTGTCTTGATATCAAACCGCTCAACGTGCAAGATCTGGGCATGTGATGTGAGCTTCATCCCCAGTCTCTTTACAATATGTTCTGTCTGTCACTCCTTCACAAACAAAGCGATAATCTTACACAATCAAAAAACACCTGTCTAGATATCTCTGAAGATGTCTACAGAGGGCACACTCTTCCCACTTAAAGAAAACAAAACTTGTTAGTTGATGACCACGTCCTAAATAAAATTATACTCTCCCATCCATTTTATTCTGAAATAAACTTGCATCTTTGGGACAAAGTAGCTTGTGAAAAGCATCCTAATGGTACTCTGTGTCATTTTGGACTTCTGTGTTTAACAGGGTAGTCATGGAAAGAACCTAGACATAATATAAAACTAAATTCAAAATCTGTCTGCTTTATCTCATTTAACTTTCATAATAATCTCGTGAAGAAAGTTATATCCCCCAATTTGTGGATAAACTGAGCCTGGAGAGGTTAAATTACTTACCAAATACCACACTGCTTATGTAGAGTTGGAGAAGGAAATGGCTACCCACTCCAGTATTCTGGCCTGGAGAATTCCACGGACTGTATAGTCCATGGGTTTGCAAGGAGTCGGACATGACTGAGTGACTTCCACTTCCACTATGTAGAGTAGAGATAGGACTTGGACCCAGATCTAATTATTTCAGATCAACTCTGGATGTCTACCTCAGCTGACTTACCTATAAAGATGCATCAACAGCAGCTAAACTACAGTTTTGTAGAGAGAGTTCAATGACATGACGTATATAAAACGTGTAACTCAGATCCCATGGCATATCAGGCACTCAAGCTTCTTTGCCTTCCCCAATGCATGGCATGTAGATGCCTACAGAGGGCATGCATTATTTCTACAATAAAGATCTCACTGCAGCATGGAAAAGAGCACTGAAGAAGCAGTTGGGTGGGGCTTCTCTGGTGGTCCAGTGGTTAAGAGCCTGCCTTGCAATGCAAGAGACACAGGTTTGATCCCTGGTCAGGAAAGATCCCACATGCCTCAGAGCAACTAAGCCTGTGCACCACAACTCCTGAAGCCCGAGTATGTTCTAGAACCCACGCTGCACAAGAGGAGCCACCAGGATGAGAAGCCCACGTGCCGCAACTAGAGAAACCCACAGCGGCAACAAAGACCCAGCACGGCCAAAAAGAAAATAAATCGATAAATAAAAGTTAATAAAAAAAAAAAAAGAAAGAAAGAAACAGTCGAATGAACTCTCCTAAGACCTTTCTCCAAGTAAATTATCTTGCTAAGGTTCCTGTTATTACGTTCTGAAGGCTTTGTGCTTATGAAGCAGATATGGACTGACACGGGTGGGCCAGGCCAGGCCCTGTGGTCACTCCACAGCCTTGCATGTGTTGGGTCAGCAGGTTCACGCCTCCAAACAGTCTGAGCACCCTTTCTGGAATCTGGGCAGGAAATGCACGCCCCACCCCCACCCGGGCCACTCTCTCCAAGAGTCATGGGTGATGAAGGTGTTTCCTGCCATTCTGAACAGGACAGAGAGTCACTTAACCTTGCTTTCATTATCAGTGGAGGAGCCGGGGATTGGACCTCCACCCCCTAGGGCAAACGAACTGCCAGGACCAGCCCTTTGGCATCACCCCGTCTTGGTTGCAAGCAAGCAAACCTGTCACCTTCCTGTTTTATCTACACATGGTGTTTGCTTCCTTTGACGTGGATTCTTACACTCAGGGTAGGAGGGATTTCTCGAAAAACAATGTTTGTTGTCTGCCTCTGATTCCTTGTCTCCCCACCCCTTTCTCTTTCCTTTTCAAGGCTCCAGGAATTGCTAAATGGCACGTCCTGAACACCCAATGCTCTTGGCTAAAAATACCCAAGCATATGCTTATCTGCACTGGTACTTCCTCTCCAGGGGCCTTACAGACGTTATCTCATTTATCCTTAAAAACACCCCGAGAGGTAGGATGTGGTCTAACAGTGCTCTTCCCAAAAAGTGAGGAAGGCTTTAAGAGGAAAGTTCAGCATTTGAGTTTCTATACCGAGGCCCAGCAGACAAACTCAAGTCTTAACCTTCTCAGCTTACGATCCCATCACTCTGCATCCCACGCCCTTGGAATGGCAGGAGTCCATGTACAGAAATACAAACCCAAGGATCCTGGCACATGGGCAGTGGCCAGGTTAAGAGGGATCTGGAAGCTTCTGTTCCTCTTTGGAAGCTTTTTCTGGGTGCCTTTGCTTCTATCACTTCTTTAAAGATTGGAGATCCTCCAGCCCTTAGACATCACTCTGCATATTCTCTCCAACTACCTCCCAATGGCTTTAACTCTCACCTAGATAACTCATGGTGACTATCAGTTTCCACATTCCTCATCCTCTCTTCTTAGCTGAGTATATAATAACTATGTATTAGATATTTTACATGAATTTGTCACATGCACTTCAAAAATGCATTCCAAGCAGAACATACCACGTTCATCCTCACTCTGTACATCTTCCTATATTCCCTATTTTAGGACCTAGAAATAATGAAGCATCAGAGAAACCTGGGATTTGTGACAGATTCAACCCACACCATCACTTCTATCTATGAGTGCTTACTCATATACAATAGTATGCACTGAGCTTAGTTGCTCAGTCGTGTCTGACTCTTTGCGACCCCATGAGCTTGTAGCCCTCCAGGCTCCTCTGTCCATTAGGATTCTCCAAGCAAGAATACTGGAATGGGTTGCCATGCCCTCCTTCAGGGCATCTTCCCAACCCAGGGATTGAACTCAGGCCTCCTGCATTGCAGGCGGATTCTTTACTGTCTGAGCCACCAGGGAAGCCCATGAATTCTGGAGTGGGGAGCCTATCCCTTCTCCAGGGGATCTTCCCAACCCAGGAATCAAACTGGGGTCTCCTGCATTGCAGGCGGATTACCAATTGAGCTACCAGGGAAGCTCGTGCATAAGTGAGCCAGACACCTTCCAGATGCCCTCCATCCAGGGTCACTTCCCCCTCCCAAACACACCCCCAAGGAGATTGACTTATGTGACATCAACCATTGAGCTCCTTTGAACTCTGGCTGCCAGTTGCACTTGGCCTTTGGTAAGCACTGGCCAGAGACTGGAAGGAGAGAGGAGATAAAAGGTGTTTTATTTATTTCCCTTCTCCTTCCCTGTCAGGTTCCCGTGGACTGGTTACATTCTGGACATAAGGCCAGATCCCATCACAATTCCTTTCTACACGGCTTGTTCTGGGTTCTGATAACCATCCCTTTCTGCCGCCCATCGAACTTGGAGGAAGTAAAGCCTCTGGGTACTGCTCAATCCCCACTCTTAGACTCTGTAAATCATCCTATATATTTTTAAAAACTTTTTATTTTGTATTGGGGTAAAGCCGATTAACAATGTTGTGATAGTTTCAGATGAACAGTGAAGGGACTCAGCCATACATATATATATGTATCCATTCTCTCCCAAACTCCCCTCCCATCCAGGCTGCCACATAACATTGAGCAGAGTCCCCTGTGGTCTACAGTAGGTCCTTGTTGGCTATCTATTTTAAATATAGCAAAGTGTACACGTCCATCCCAAACTCTCTCATTATCCCTTCCCCCCATCCTTCCCCCCGGCAACCATTAAGTTCTTTTCCCCCCAGCAACCATTAAGTTCTTTCTCTAAGTCTGTGAGTCTCTGTTTTGTAAGCTCATTTGCATCATTTCTTTTTAGAGTCCACATATAAGGGATGTCATATGATATTTCTCCTTCTCTGTCTGACCTACTTCACTCAGTATGACAATTTCTAGGTGCATCCACATTGCTGCAAATGACATTATTTCATTTTTTAAATTCCATTCTTTTTGATGGCTGAGTAATATTCCACCATATATATGTACCATGGAGTCACAAAGAGTTGGATACAACTTAGCAACTGAACAACAACCACATTTTCTTTATCCATCCCTCTGTCGATGGACATTTAGGTTGCTTCCAAGTCTTGCCTACTCCAAACAGAGCTGCAATGAGCATTGGGGGTGCATATATCCTTTTGGATCATAAATTACCTCTATATTAAACTATAACAACCCCCAGATAGACTGTGCCATCTCTTTCCTGATGGTACCCCAATTACTACATAGTCACCAACTCTGTGTTTTCCATCCAACTCAGATGACTGCACTTCGAGCTCTCAGTACCTCTGACCTGATTGCTGTATCACTTCCTGATCTGTCTCCCTG
Organism: Dama dama; assembly: GCF_033118175.1. NCBI lineage: Eukaryota > Metazoa > Chordata > Mammalia > Artiodactyla > Cervidae > Dama > Dama dama. The sequence continues at coordinate 19,266,740 of NC_083682.1, read as the reverse complement.
TCAGCTCCCATCTGTACTGATTGTCAGTGTCTTCTCTAAAATATCCACATAATCACATCAATCTGTGTCAGTCCACCGAGGGCTCTCAGGGCCCTTCACCATTTACTTACTTGTCCGTCTGTCTTTCTAGAGTCTGTCTTTTATCACCCCTTCCAGGACATCCTGCCCTCTATAAATATTTATTAAACAGATAAGTATTGAATGGGACTTGAGGTCTTAAGGGAACACTAGCTATTTCCTTTTACGATACTATTTTCTATTTAAGTGCCACTTCTCGTCCTGACGAATGCATCCCGGGCCTATGAGAAAGCGAACACCTGGGACTCATGCCCTACCTTTCTGTTGTTCAGAGCTTTGATCAGTGAGGGATGAGATCACGATGAAAAAGCTAGGGCTCTCAGATAGATTTCCGGAATTCAATTCCTGATTTATCCACTCGTCCTGTGACCTTGGGCAAATTACTTGCACGTTATGCCTCCAGTTACTAATCTCTAAAATGAGGATAGTAATAGCACGCAGCTCATGGATTTGCCACCAAGATGAAAGGAATTGACATATACTAAATACTCAAAACAGTGCCCGGCATGTGGTGGGTACACAATCAATGTTAGCTTTTATTTCTTGACCTAACCTTGGTTCGTCAGCTTCATCCTATGGTGTCTGCCTGTTTACCTCACCCTTTCATCAAAACAGACTTCTACCCAAAAGCCTTCTCATGTCAAAGACCACAGCAACATCTAGAGCAGCTGAGACCATGCCTTCTTTACCTCAAGTTATCATGTGGCTGCACTTTCCACAGCTTCTGCTAAACACATTCTTCACTCACAGCTTAGCAGCAAGCAGGCAGGGACAAAGAGAGGGTGGATACTTAGAATGTCTTCCTATATTACAATTGTGATTCCCTCATGATCTTTCCCCAAATCAAAAGAATATTTCCTTCAACAACTAAGCCTCTCTCTTCCTCTATTGCTTTTTTTTTTTTGGAGAGACCCAGTCCTACTCTTCACTCCTTCCAGAGGCTCACAGAGAAAATTTGGAACTTAAAAAGTAAAGTTAACAAAGCAAAACCTACAAAAACCAATTACAAAATACATATTTATAAATACATTTTCACTTTTATAAAAAGCAGAAAAACATATCAAGAAAAAAATAGTAAACCACTATTCTGACATCTTGAAAGCATCACCACTAATAGCTTAAAACGTTGCTTACAGTCTTTCTTAGATTTGCATGTGTTTCTTCATAGTTGAGAATATAAGCTGTATATATTTCGCATCTACATGTTTTCATTTAGTCAAATAATCATCACTGACCCAAAGTACGTGTAAGTTTTCAAGATATCATTAATTTAATTAAGGGGCTGCCCAGGTGGCGCTAGTGGTAAAGAACCTGCCTGTCAGTGCAGGAGACACTGGGGACGTGGGTTAAATCCCTGGGTGGGGAAGATCCCCTGGAGGAAGAAATGGCAACCGTCTCCAGTATTCTTGCCTGGAGAATCCCCGTGGACAGAGGAGCCTGGTGGGCTACAGTCCACAGGATCGTAAAGAGTTGGACACGACTGAGCACAACACAGCACACCATTAATTTAATTAACTTAACTCAATGGCATCATAATATTCTACTCTTTTTTCACACTAGTTTTAATTTAATATCCCCTGTTATTAGAAAAAATTATTTCCTACTTTAAACATTATTACTATAAAGCTATGATAAACATCTTTGGTTACAATTTTTTGTCTGCATTTTCACAAAAGAGTCCCAGAATAAAACTGCTGGTTTAAAGAAGCTGAATATTTTCAGACTTTTGAGATACCTTACACAAAACGGCTTGCTAGGAAGCATATGGCTGTTTCTAGTTTCACCAGCAGAACGGGAAGGTTCAGGTTAGGGTTAAGCTACCTTTAGCAAGCTCTAAATTTGCATTTTGTTTAGTATTTTCTCACTAAAAGGCAAAGCCTATGTTTTTTTTTTTTTTTAATGTATGTTGTAAACAATTATTAAAATAGATAAAAAGTGGCTTAATCTCCGTCTGAATTTCTTATACCTTTTATTTTCACCCCAATTCAGACAACATTTTAATTAGTTATATATGCTACAAGATATTTAAGGAGGACCTCCTTTGCAGGCACAGCCAACTCCATTGTCCTGAGAGAGCACCCTGAGGACACACCCATGGTCAAGTCTTCCTAGATCTACATGACCTGTGCTAAGGCCGCTCTGATAAAGCCAGCCCAGGTCACAGGGTCCAGCTGGCTCCTTGTATAGGCTGTAGAGGGAAAGAACTCACCAGCAAAAAAGCATGCATCCTCTAGTTACTCAATGAATGTTAACTCTGGGTCAATTTCATGGGAGGAACTATGTTGAGCCCTGGGAAAAACCACATCAACAGGAGAGATCTAGCACCAGCCTTCAGAAAGCTCCCGTTTCAGAGATAAGGGATGACCATGGAATAACTCATTACCCAATTAAACATGTAATTATATTTACAACGAAGCGCTGGAAAACAGAATAATGGCGGATGGACAGAACCTTTGCTCTGCTTTTACAGTTTCGACTTGAGCCATCACCACACAGCCATCTCTGCGTGTGGTGGCCGCTGCTGTTGCTCAGTCACTAAGTCCTGTCTGACTCTTTGCGACCCCGTGGACTGTAGCTCGTCAGGCTCCTCTGTCCATGGGATTCTCCAGGCAAGAGTACTGGAGTGGGTAGCCATTTCCTTCTCCAGGGGATCTTCCCGATGCAGAGATCGAACCCGTGTCTCCTGCATTGGCAGACAGATTATTTATTGACTGAACCACCAGGGAAGTTCTACTTGGTAGCTGCATCTTCCTACATGGCAAATGAGGGTGACATTCTCATCTAGCCATCCCCATGTGTTAGGGGAAGCATGCTGATTGAAACCGCCCACCCTGGCCAGGCACCATAGTAACCATTTGCATGAGTTGTTTTATGACAGGAGATCCTGATAAGGAATACGGAACTAATAAGCCACCACGAGCCGGAAGAGTTCGGGAAAGGTCAAGAGGAGACACTACCTGTCCGTCCACTTCCCAGAATCCCTCTTGCTAGCATCCATCTTGGCTGAGCGATGCATGCACCACCAGGAAAGACTCTGGATTAGAATGATTGGCCAAAGACCACCCGGAAACTAATCCCATCACCATAAAACCCGAGACTTTGAGCCACGCAGCAGAGCAGTTCTCCTGGGTTCCCTTACCCTCCTGCTCTCTGCCCGGGTGCCCTTTCCCAATAAAGTCTCTTGCTTTGTCAGCACATGTGTCTCCTCGGACAATTCATTTCCAAGTGTTAGACAAGAGCCCAGTTTCAGGCCCTGGAAGGGGTCCACTTCCTGCAACACAAGGATCTATCCATCCATCTATCCATCCTAGTGAGTCGAGGGAGATTACATCAAAAAGCATGTCGGGGAGCACTGCCTGCTGCCCTCTGTCCCGTCCACACCAGGCTTCCCAAGCTGCCTCTGGTGCCTATTTGCTTAAAAGGATGAACTCAAGGCAGAAAGTGTGGCCAAACATCCCACACTGCTCACCGCTGGTGAGGAGCATCATCCTCTGAATCAGGGGCAGCTTCCGGTAAACAGAGCAAAACAGAGATCTCCGCCGTGTAGGGGCCGGGGAGAAGTTCTCGAAGGAACAATGGGACACTCTGCGGACTATTTACAGTATCCACTGCCCTTTGTTGTGGCTACAGGGTCGCCGGGCAATTTGTATTGTTTGGTCCCCAACCCCCAGCCTCTCCGTGCACTTCCACCCCCACCAACTGCCTGCTCAGCTATTGTCATTGATGGAGTCATCCTGGCCTTCCCTACACTCCACACCCACTGCCCTCCATCACCATTCCCCCTATTGTTTGCCGGGCTTGGCCCTGACCCCTGCGTATTTATAAAGGCCACTTCCCGCAGCATCATTGTATGCTCAGTGGCTCTCAGCTCCCCCCATTTCCTGACAATGAGCAGGGTAGCTGGGGGGAGGTGGGGGGGCTCGGTAACAGCCCAAGTCCAGCTCCTGATTTCCTCCATGTCCTGTTTACTGTGTTCTATGAGCATCGCTCTGGCCACTCCTCTGGCAGAGTCCACCAGCGCTGCTTCAGCCCTGCCTTCAGCCCAGCAGAGCAGCTACACTAAACCAGAAGGAAGAGCGAAGGGCCCCTGTGTCCTGAGCTGGAATCTCAAAAGGTGTTTCAGTCTCTGGGTTAAGTTGCTGATGTCCTGAATCAAAACCCAAATCAAAGAGGCTGGGCTTGCAGAGATAACACACACACAGCCTATTTCCTTCTGTTTCTTAGGATATAGAACTGGTGACCATTGCAATCTCTACTTTACTCTCAAGTGTAGAGAATCTCTGAGGGTGTGTCCTGCCAGAATGATCATTAACTCCCCCCCTCAAAATCTCTGCCCTTGTGGGCAAATATCAGGGAAGGCAAACATGTCCTTTACAAAAATATGGCATTTCTCTCTTTTCTAGTTCTTGTCTTTGCTCTCCATAGAAGAATGTCTGCAATGTGAGAAGAATGAACTCAGCCACATACACTGGTGAAGGAAAGAGCAGTACTTCTGTGTATCTGTGGCTATCATATCTGAAACATCTCAGTTCACCGTCTGTTTTCAAACTTAATTCAATAGGGATTTCCTTCCATTTCCCACAAGCAAGATGAGAACTGAAGCTCAGTCCATGTGACTAATGAACTTACTCAAGGTCACGAGCCAGTTGCAGAACCCAGGTCCAACCTGAAAGCATGGTGGTTTAGAGCTTTGGTCACTGACTCCTTGATGTTACTCAAACCTTTCTTCCCTCTGTGCCCGCAGCATCTTCCCATCACCTCCTCTCACCATTCATTAGTCTCTGGGAGCAGGATAGGGTACCTGGGGTAACATCTACCAAAGTGCATGACCTCCTCTTGGAAGGATTTATTGTTGAGCCCTCCAGACCCACAGCTGCTGGAGAACTTTCAAGGCTCCGTCCACTGGAATGAGCTTGCTCCTTGTTAAATGCGGCCCTAGCCCCGGCTGGCTTTTTGTAATGTTTGTTCTCTCTCCCACCACGGAGCCCGTCAGGAACTGAGATCTGGGCTGCTCCCTGTTGTTTGTTATTGCAGGCAGATCTCTGCATTAGAAGAGAAACACAGGCAGAGGTGACTGGAGCCACCAACCCATCAGCCAAGGCTGCCCCTCATGCTTGACTGTTTGGTTTGGCGCAGCTCTGATCTTTTCCTCCTGTCTGGGTACCAGCATCCAGACACTTTTCTCCCAGGGGCCCGTCTGGCCACGTCTCTGTCCCAGATCACGATGCAGTCACATTTCCTCAAGCCCTCAAGCTGAGCATGTATGTGTGTTTGGTCCAGTCTGCATCTTCCTCCAGTCCGTGGCTCTCCACCCCACCCCCTCTCCCAGCAAGCATCCTGTTTCATTCCTGGCCCAACTGCAGCTCCCGACAGGCAGTGGGCCAGTCTTGGGACTAGTGACAGGGTGAGTAATGCTCGGGGTCAGAGGGCAGCCGCTCCTGGGATCGAGTCTCCTCACATGAGGAGGCCGCCTCGCTGTGATCACCCAGTGGAATGTGTTCCCAGAGCTGATGGGCAAGATAAAGCACGTGAACAAAACGTGCCCTCTTTGATTTTATGCTACGAGGGCCAGCGCTTGCCTAGAGGACTTGAATCCATCACTGACCCCCTCCTAAGGCCACCGCCAGTAGGTGATCATCCTTATCAGCACCGTAGTCATCTCAGAGCTCTAGAAGGTCCAAGCTGGAGGGGCACAGTGACCTCTCCTTTAATAAATGAGGGATAGAAGGCCCAGAGGGCTCAAGTGGCCTGCTGGAATCTGCACCCGACCCTCCTGCCCACCCCAGTGACCTCTTCAACTACATTATGTCCCCGTGTCTGGAAAAGGCCCCCCCTGGGCAGCAGGGGGAGAAGTCGCAAGTATGAGCTACAGACACTGGGCTCTCCCTGTTTCTCAAAGTAGCTTCCAAAGAATAAGAGAGTGAAATGTCAGAAAAGAGCTCCCCACAGGAATAGACACATCCTTATTTGCAGGTGGGGAGAAAAGGTAGACCATAAGCACCAGGCCTGGGGACCAGTCTCCTCTCTCCCCCTCACCCTAATCTATACTACATAAAGCTAGAGTCACAGGGAGCTCAAACTGGTGCTTTGTGACAACCTAGAGGGGTAGGATAGGGTGGGAGGGAGGTTCAAGAGGGAGTGGACGTATGTATACCCATGGCTGATTCATGTTGATGTATGGCAGAAACCAAAAAAATATTGTAAAGCAATTATCCTTCAATTAAAAATAAATGTTTAAAAAGCTAGGGTCATACAGCCATAGCAATGAATACTAGAAAGAGAAAAGGAACAACACCATCACCAAAAAACTCTCATTAAACCCATAAGTATGTCCCTACCTGTGTAATCACACCAACAGCCCTCAACTCAAACTAGACTGTACCCACAGTCCTTGCCATATGGTAGCTGAGTCATTAAGTCATGTCTGACTCTTGCAACCACACGAATTTAGCCTGCCAGTCTCCTCTGTCCATGGGATTTTCCAAGCAAGATTACTGGGGTGGGTTGCCATTTCCTTGTCCAGGGGTTCTTCCTGACCCAGGGCTCAAATGTGGGTCTCCTGCAGGTGGTCTCCTGCCTTGCAGGCAGATTCTTTACAGACTAAGCCACCAGGGAAGCCTTTGCCATATAAGACTATTCATTGATTCATCTAATCAGTGAGTCAGTCATTCCCTCAACCCAATCCTTGACTCAATAAAGAGATGTAGCAAGATTAGATCTACACTTATTTATAATGCACTTTATGCCAGACACGCTACTAGTGTCAGGTAATTCTTCTGAGACTGACACATTGGAGCTTACAGTTTGCTGGGGATAACAGATACAGTGAAAACAGTACAGCCTGATGTGAAAATGCATATATGTTCACACACATACATAAAATAGTGATGTACACAAAGAACCTAAAACTGCTTGGGATGGACAAGGAGAATATCAAAAATACCTTCAGAGTGGAAATAGTATTAGAGTGAGTTTTTAATGATGACACACTCCAAGCTGTAGCCTGGGAGGTGGGAGACTCAGCAGACAGAAGGAGCAGAGGAAAGAGGGGTCTCACGTTGCCCAGAGACCAGAGAAGAGCAGCGTAAGTGGAGCAGGAGAGGAGCACGCCTCTCCAGGTGGGGCCCAGACCCCAGGAGGCTTGACGGCCACGCCCAAGAGCATGAACATTATCCTCAAGGTACTGGAGCTCCAAGAAATAATTGGCTAAAAGGAATCCTAGGATTAAGTCTGCAATGAACAAACATTCCAATCCTTGAGTGAAACATGAAGTGAGGTGAGACAGGCAACTAGGAGGCTGTGGAACAGTGCGGATGAACTTCCCTTCGCTGAATTTCTGATGGGTACCAGCACTGATGTCAACCAACACTAACAAGAAGATCTGCATTCCCAGGCCAGGTTCCAGGCCCCGTACACGAAGTGGTCAGCCGAGTGACACAGTCTTCCTGGCAGGGCGCTTCCTGGGAACTCTCTGTCCATTAGATGCGGTCATTAATGTCACATGGCACTCAGGCTCAGAAGAAACCACAGTGTTCATTACTATTATTTTTCCAGTTTTCCTGGTGGGAAAATTGAGGCTTAGAGAAATTAAATGACTCACCTAATTCATACAATTACTGACTAGTAGAAAACGGATTCAAACCCAGACAGTGTTGTCCCTCGTCTTACAGAGATATTCCCTACTCTATACTATTCTTCGTGAGAACTCTCAAGGGCTTGATTGTTGATAGCTTTGTCTTTTAAGATCTTCACATGCCTGGGAGGTTTTTATTTTCATAGACTCGTTCTTATGTTTCATATTAAAACACTCCTAAATCATACACTGAATATAGTACATACAGAGCTATGTGAATTAAGTTGCAACTGACTAGGTTTAAGTAATATCAATACAACACCTTGCAGGTATTTAATTGAACTTCCCAGGGAGCTCCAGGAAGGCTGTGATGTCTGTGTCACGAGAAAGTGATGAGACAATGTGGTGGATTTGTTAGACTTCAAGAGGACACTTAGACAATGGAAACAGCTGTTATTCCAAATATTTCCAAGAAACAATAAACATAGCTTGTTTATTATGTGGAATTTTGTTCTTTAAGCCAAAAGTGCTAGAATAAAGTGGCCAAGTGAGAGACTTCTGGTCTAAGAGACATGTTTCTAGGTATGTCATTCGGAGGTGCTCACATTACATAGGACAGTTGGAAATGATAATAGCATTGTCATCAAGATCTGAAGCTCATTGTTCTAAATCTTCTTACTACTGGTTCATTTTTTTTTTAATTTATTTTTACTTTTTTGGTCGAGCCTTGTGGTATGTGGATCTTAGTTCCTTGACCAGGGATCGAACCCATGCCTCCTGCATTGGGAGTGTAGCATCCTAATCACTGTGTCGCCAGGGAACTCCCACTACTGGTTCATTTGTTTTATTTTAGGTATGAATTTGATTTCTAGAGGCAGCCTAAATGACAATGAGAGCCCAGGGTAAAGAGTACTAATAGCAATCACCTGGGCAAACCATTATCGATCAACAGAAAAACGAGAATTGCAATTAAAAGCTTGCTGAGTGCTTTCTGTGTTCCAATTACTATACAAAAGGACTTTTCTCCTTCAAAAAATTCTATAAAAAAATACAATTACTTTGATTTCTACTTAATTAATGAGAAAAAGAAGCTTGAGAGGTAAAGAATTTGCCCTAGATCAGATAAAAATTCTGAATTTTAACTGGGTTTGAATCCAGGACCTGAGCTCTTTACTGTTATGCTGCTCTATTCCTCTGCAATTCAAAATTTTAAACTGATGTCTCATCACATAGGCCTGAAGCAGGGTCATCATACAAACTTCGTATAAATTAAACGTATTAAATATTGGAGGTGCTACATCATAATACATCAAGCATATTATAGTGTACCTACATTTTAAATAACTAGAGCTTATAGATCATCTCTGTGTTGAATTGCTGTAGATTATTTGGCATAATAAGTAATAAACTTATTATTTTTATTTACAGTCTTATTTTTTAATTGGAGAAACAGGAACTTTTTTCTAGTCTTAAATATTATCTTCTAGAGCCTTACAAAACTCTAGAACTTCAGGGACACCACAACTGTGATACCTTGTCTGTAGTTTTGTCCAAGCAGGGGCCCCAAAGGAGGGGCCCCAGAAAAGTTTAAATTTCCACAGTTGGAGTAAGTAGAAAGTCTCCGCTGCACCTTGAAAAACAACCTTTCTTTCTTTCTGACTTATTTCACTCTGTATGATGGGCTCTAAGTCCATTCACATCTCTGCATTAACATATATATGTTGAATCTAGAAAAATGGTACAGATGAACCTGTTTCCAGGGCAAAAACAGAGATGCACACATACACTGGTGGACCTGGAGGATGGAGGATGAAATAGGGAAGTTGGGACTGACACATACAGGACCATGTGTAAACTAGAGAGCTTGCGGGAAGCCACTGTATTGCATAGGGAGCTCCCCTCTGTAACGACCTGGAGGACTGGGATGGGGAAAGGGAGTGGCACGCCCAAGAGGGAGGGGACGTGAGTATACTTACAGCCGATCCACATTGTTGTAGAGCAAAACTAACACAACACTGCAAAGCAACAAAGAAAACAACCTTTAGCCCCATTATGCAAAAGCCTCCGAATTCAGATGTGACATCTCTCACTTGGAGGAAATGCTGCATAAGTCCCCGGTAACTGTCTTCTTGAGTTTCCTCACCCTGGCTCTGCTGCCCGATAGCCCAGCCAATGTGTTTTTTAAGTTCATCTAAAGCCATTCAGAAAGCAGAATCTCCTTATCGCTCTGAATTATTCACGGCAGAGCGTAGAGCACCCATCTCCCAAATCACACTTTAGGTTTAAGATTAAGACATGTTTACCCCCATCCCCATCTCCTGGGTATTTTTAAGAGTGGGGTAAGCCTGTTCTGTGGCTTCATTTATTTCCTTTTGAAAATGGGACGAGATCCCTAAGCACCAGAAAGAATGTGACCTGGGAAAGAGAACACCAAAAGAGAAACAAAACTTCAGACAAAGTGTGGAGGAAGGAAGTGGAAGTAGAGACCAGATGAATTCTGCTCTCCTACTTTCAACCTGAGCCTCCTCCTGGAGCTGTGAGTTCCTGGCCTCCAGCCTGGAGCCATGTGCGCATTTCCATTTCAAAGGGAAACACACACGGATCACAGGGGTCCCCAGTGAGAGAAGCGAGTGATGGGCTCCTGGGTACATGTTTACAAATAACTCCCATCTCAAGCACCTCAGACCTCATTTCTCTCATCCCCAGTTACAAATCATCTATTGACCAACCCATCATGCCATCCCACCCTGGCACTGCCATTCACACCCTTTAGGAAATGTATTTCAGGGCTGATTGGCATAGTCCATGAGCAGAGAGAAGGTAAAACATCTCAGAAGACAGAGCTCTGTTCTACCTTTCAAGTCTCAAAAGGAAAACTAGTGGTTTCCAGGGCCACTGGAAACAGAAAATTTTCCCTCTGCTGTTCACAGGCATGGGATGTTGGAGATGGAGAAGGAATTGGTTTTCTGAACACAAAAATCTTTCCTCATCTCCAGCTGTGGCTGAACCCATTCACAGTAAGAATGACAAAAGTTGGAAGAGAAGCAGAAAGCAGGCTGGATGCAGGAAACCAGGCCACTGAGAGTACCACCCAGACACTCTCTTCTAGATGAGGCTTCCTTGGGGAGAACCCACTGATGGAGAGGAGGGAGCACTGATGTGTGGGCTAGCACCGATGGAGTGGGGGGAATACTGGTGGAGTGGAGGGAACACTGATGGAATGGGGGAGCACTGATGGGGTGGAAGGAACATTGGTGGGGTAGGGGAGCATTAATGGAGTGGGGGGAGCACTGATGGAGTGGGAAGAGCATTGGCCCAGCGGCTGCGTGTTGAGGTGAAAGGTGAGTGAGCCATGAACAGCCTCCAAAGAAAATCTATCTCTATCAATTGGTTGTCCCTCTGGGAGTCAAAAAGAAAAAAGCTTCAAAATAGCCTCTGCAATCAAGATGCCTGGGTGGAGCATCCCCCACCCACTCCAGGAAGTTCCCTCCAGAGCTATTCATCAGGCCAGAGCTGTGCAAGTCATTAGTCTCCCACTTGCTCCTCACTGAGAGTCCAGGCAACCGCATCCAGGTGGGACCATCAGGCCTGTTTTGGGCAGGCGGCTCAGGCATCACCATAGAAATGGGAGGCTCTATTTATTTTACTAACAGGAACAGAGCATCAGACGGCTGCTCTTTAAACAATAGGATCACGTCATCGGAGCCCTCTGCGTCCAGGTGACAAGCCCGGCCTCCCAGTTCTCTTTCCTAGGCCTCCCCGCTGCGGTCCGGAGGAGGTGAGCCCAGCAGGCCGCCCTGGGCCAGTCTGGCTGATGCTGAGAATGTGTCACCGAGCAGCCGCCCTCGCAGATGTTTCCTGGGCTGATGGGCTGGAGCAAGGCTGAGAGTAGAGGTTTTGGCACCGGGAGGAAGCCCTGAACTCTGCGTCCTGATGGTCTTCACTGAAAATGTGGGCCAGGTGCAGGGGAGATAAAAATGCCCTAAAAAGTCCTTGTTTTGTTGAACAAAAGGACTTAGAGGCTGAAAAGCAACACCACTTCTGTGGCTGACGACCGACTGCACCATCTGCATGACAGGCTCTGCGATCTTGAAAACAAAGTGCAATGCACCTTCTCCTCCCGAACATCATTCAGGATCCCAACTCCTGCCCTACCTTCTGCAGGAAGCTTCTTCCAGTTATTCCAGTTTGCACAGAATTTGCTCTCCTCTGAATTCCAACAGCACTTGAAACAGCAGTAGTAGAAATGGCTAACTGGGGCTTCCTGAGTGTCCACCCTGCACCAGGCATTATTCTAAACACTCCACATAAATGAACATAGCTACTCCTCCTCCCAACAACCTCAATCTATTAACGCTATCCTCCTTGTGTGGGTCTTCATACTGCAGTATGGAGAGATTAAACAACATGTAAGAGGTGGGAGGGGGGATCGGGATGGGGAATACATGTAACTCCACGGCTGATTCATGTCAATGTATGACAAAATCCACTACAATATTGTAAAGTAATTAGCCTCCAACTAATAAAAATAAATGGAAAAAATAAATAAAAGGGAAAAAAAAAAAAACAACATGTAAGTACCTCCTTGGAAGAAAAGCTATGACACACCTAGACAGCATATTAAACTGATAAAGGTCCAGATAGTCAAAGCCATGGTTTTTCCAGTAGTCATGTATGGGTGTGAGAGCTGGACCATAAAGAGGGCTGAGTGCCGAAGAAACAATGCTTTTGAATTCTGGTGCTGCAGAAGACTCTTGAGAGTCCCTGGGACTGCAAGGAGATCAAACCATTCAATCCTGAAAGAAATCAACCCTGAATATTCATTGAAAGGTCTGATGCTAAAGCTGAAGCTCCAATACTTTGGCCACCTGATGCGAAGAGCCAACTCATTGGAAAAGACCCTGATGTTGGGAAAGATTGAGGGCAGGAGGACAAGGGTGTGACAGAGGATAAGATGATTGGATGGCATCAATGACTCAATGGACATGAGTTTGAACAAACTAAGGGAGAAAGTGAAGGACAAGGAAGCCTGGCATGCTGCAGTTCATGGGGTCGCAAAGAGTAGGACACGACTTGGCAACCAAACAACAAAGGTCACAAGGATAGTAGCATGTATTTGAAGCCTGACATCTGACTGCAGAGCCCTAATCTACCCCCTTCTCTTACTATCTCCCATTAATCAATTGACTAAGGAATTCTCTCTTTTTTTAACTCACCAAAAAGTCTAGAATATCTAACATGGCAAGATATTTGGCTAGACACTATGTGAGAAATTAAGATAGACATAAAGAAGAATAATACTTAGTTTAGGGTTTATTTGTGGCCAAAAGGAAGTCGATAGGAGCAAAATGATTATTCAACAAAATTAGATAGAATATTAAAAGCAGAGCCATCACTTAGTTGATAAAGGTCTGTATAGTCAAAGCTATGGTTCTTCCAGTAGTCATGTATGGATGTGAGAGCTGGACCATAAAGAAGGCTGAGTGCTGAAGAAACAATGCTTTGTTAAAAGCAATCGGCAGTGAGCATTATGTTTAAGATGAAAAAGAGAGGAGGAACCTCCTTGGTGGTCCAGTGGTTAAGAATCTGCCTTCCAAAGCTGGGGACATGAGTTCAATCCCTGGTGGGGGAACAAAGATCCCACATGCCTAGGGGCATCTAAGGCCATGTGAAGCATCTAGAGAAAGCCCGTGCAACAAAGACGCAGCACAGCCAAAACCAGAAAAGAGAGGGGGAAATGGGGGACAAGCTGAGGAACTGTCACAGAGCTGGCAGGAGATAATAAGTCAAACCAGAATGAGATGGTGATGGGAGTGAAGAAGTGATGGAGAACACATAGGGGAGGCTGAATTAAAGGACCATTTGACATGCTGCCATGTAAGGGCCCACAGAGGGGAACCCAGCGAGGCAGTTGGGGAATACTGTGCCTTTAAGAGAACAAGAAAAGTTATGAGAATGATCTGGTTGGCAGACGAGAAAGGAAGATATCTGTGCACAGTGTCAGTGAGTTTGAGCTTGAGATGAATGTAAGTACAAAAAGCAGAAAGTTGAAAATTTTAGACCCCAGCTTAGGAGAGATTTCAAAAGTCCTGAAAAAGACTTAAAAGTCACTCGCATAATGGTGGAGGTTATGATGGGAGACCAAGGTGAAACTTGGTCCATGAGACCAAGACACGGAAAAGGGTACAGAAATTGCAGTAGATTTTCTTTAGTATAGAAACAAAAATGATGCCAGCTTTAAGCTCCCTGGAATCATCACATTTCCTTGTATGTCCAATGCCTTAGATCACAACTTGGTACAGAACAGGCACAAAACAGGTATTTGTGGAAGGAATATGGGTTTGTAGACTCAGGGAAAATTAGAAAAATAATCTATTTGGACACTTGCGAAAACCTTAAATTCTTCTCCGGACAACATGCTAGTAGTAAAACTAAGCTGACGTGTGTTTCTTTGGGCTTTTTTGTTTGTTTGTTTCAGAAAAAGTTTGGGGAGCATTCATTCATATTAGATCTAGAATCTCCCTTTTGGGGATGGCATCAAAATTCACAGTTATGGGAGTTTCCAGGCCATGCAACCACAGAACTGAAAATCAGCAGGCTTCATGCATGTTTTTCTCCTCTGAGCCTTTGGTGATTTTCAGCTCTAAAATGTCAGCACTCCACATCCCATCTATTAAGTAGGGGCAGAATTCTAAGCCTCAACCCTGCAAAGGAACATCTTTTCAGACTCTTTGTTGGGAATTTTAGATTTTGTTCTCAACAGTAGAGTAATCATTAGATAATGTATTTGATATTTTGTATAATCCCTTTATTGTCAGGAACCATTTCTGTGAATTGCCTGACTTGGTTAGCAGAGTAAAGAGGGTGGATTCTGAATTAGGGCTCAGGCCAGCTTTCCCAAATCGAAGAAAATTCAGTAGGAAGGATGTGTGCACATCTGAGATGGGAGGGGTATTCAACAATGACCAAGACCACATTGTAAGCACTGCACTCTGGTCCAGTCACAGAATTTCCATCTTAATTTTCAGGTCAGCTCTCTAAGATCTATTTGGGGCAGTGGTTTTTCTCTGGTGGTTCTGTGTAGATCGAGGGATGTTTCAGGAGATAAACAAGGAGACAAACAGTGTTACCACAGATACCTGAATTTGTTTTTTTCTCATCAAAAGATATTCACCACAAGCAGGCTCTTTTTCTCTCAGGCGCATCCCTACCAAAGGCACTGACATGCATGCTCACCTAATTCTCAAATCAAACTGCTGAAAATTTAAAATTAAAGAAAGTTTTAATTCACTCTCTCATCTTTTTGTCTCTTTCTGTCCTTGTCTTTACATTTCCTGCTTCCCTGCCAAGTGGACGATAAAGTTGCCTCACCTCAGACTTATCTGTCAGGGGAAATGTTGAAATTTGCTACTTCGGGGGACCTAACACTTGAGATGTAGATTAACTTCATTGGTTTTTCTTTTTCAGATCCAAAGGGAGATCAAAAGCCTTAACTGAGATCACCCAGCAACTGAGGAGCAAAGGTAGGAAGTAAAATTCACAGCTCCTGGAGCCCAGGGACACAAAATATGGGAAAATAAAAGACCACCACCTTATTATCCTCAGCTCCACTAAGTCACTTGAGTAAAAGGTTAGAAATAATTATAAGGAGAAAAAAATTTTAAACAAAGTTAAAAAAGCGAAAATAGAATTGGATTTATTGTGTTTTCATAATATTTAGATGGAGAGCAGAAAAAGGGATTGTTCAATGATCTACCTTCAGTCCAATTTAACCAAAATGTCCACACGTCTTCAAATCCACTTCTCTTCTCTACCAGGCATAAGGAACACACAAACCTACCTTGCTCCTTTTCTGGTGCTTCATATCTCATCAATTTTTTCCACCCAATGGACCCATGTTCAGCTTTATGTTTACCTCCCCCAAACACACACACACACACACACACACACACACACACACACACACACACCCTATCCATCTATCATGTCAAACCCATCAACACCAAAGGGGAATTTTGACCCAAAGAAGGGGTATTTTATAGAAAGTACTGTTGTAATTATATAATCAAGAATAACTGTTTGTGATGTTTTCAACTTAAAACATGTTTTCATGAAAGACACCCACGCCTACGAGTAAATGAGAGTGAACCTGTTTTTCCACGAGGATGTTTGAAATTCTTTCAACTTGCATTCTGCATTGGAGACCCAGGTGCAATCCACACTTTAGGGTAAAGACCCTTGTGATCAAGTAATGGAATTTTATTGGAACAGACAACCTGGAACCCTATCCAAGGTAAAGAAAAACTTGAATTTTCCCCTCATTCTTCAGGACTGAAGGAAGTAAAGAACCCACAGAGCAGAACTTCTGTTTCCTAGGTAGCAAATACTCCAGAGCTACACTGAAATCCAGCATTGGGCTGCTTCCAATTTATAGTAATTACCCACTGATCGCAAGAAAGAGCACCATCCGATTCATAATCCATTTCCAGGCGTGGTGCAAATGATCTTGTGTCCACACCCACGTGTACTTTCACACTCTCAATTGAGAGTGGTGAGTCAGGAGCGGTAACTTCACAGCCTACTTGCCAGCAAGACTGATGCTGTCAGAAACAGCAACTTTTATGGGTACAGAAGTTTGAGCCCTACAGGCCATGGGGTGGTCTGAGACAGAAGCAAGCCCCACTGATGTCTCAGGACCCCTCGTGCAAGAGCGGTTCACCATGGAGAGTGCATTTATGATAGCCGTGTGACAGAAGGCAACATCACCCCTGCAGCTGAATCTCTGTCTATGCCTGGAAACACCAGACCACATGGACCAGGTTTTGTCAACATGTGATAGCATCTATTCATTTGAAGATGAACATGGGGACCTTGAGAGTGTAGGAGGAGCCTGAGAGAATGGTAAAATCTCCTCATCACCCTTGAATTCTCAGAATACAACCATAAACACCCTTGGGGCTTATTTGAGACAAAACGTGTGTGGGTTACGGATTGTGTTGTTTGTGGATCAAAGCGAAACACATGAATTGGATCTCATCTGCATGTGTGCTCACAAGGATCAGACACCTTCCCTGAGAATCTGCACAGTCTCAGGACTCAAGGGGACGTCATCAAGCCTGGAAGGATGCCAAGTGGTGGCATGAATCCAGCACTCATCTTACATTTAGAAGACAAAGGTTGGGACTCCCACTTTACCACTATCCACAAGCCACTTTCCCTTTGATGTGCTCCTGGATAAAGAGGATTGAATTTGTTGACTTTCAAAATTCTCTCCAGCGTGGAATTTTGTAGCTCCAAGTCACTAAGTTCAGCCATGTTGGTAGGACTTCAATATTCTAGGCTTGTGGACGTCTATGTTTGCTTCTCCATCCTCAGGGGAAACTGACTGTAATTTGAGTCTTTTCTATTTCTTTTGATTCAGTTTTTATTTATCCAACCTTCTCCATTCAGCAAATATTTAGTCAAATGCAAGGCGCTATGCTAGATAACAAATCATTCTTCAAAGCCTGGCACATGTGCTATTTCTTTGAATCTCCTAATAACCTTGTGAGTGTAGGCAAGTCAGACATGCCTGTTTCCACTTTTTAATAAAGAAAATAGTACTAGGAACTGATGAGAATACATGATTTAGCAATGATTACATGTCTAAAATTTGTGAGAGATGGGAGCAATCACATCTTTTGACTCTCAGACTAATTTCTAATCCAATATTCCAAATAGCCTCAATAAAAAATGGCATTTTGCATTTTTAATAGAACATTATTCATTATAGAATACTCTCCATAACCTCTCAATTGAGAGCAGTGAGTCAGTAGCTATAACTTGCCAACAAGAATGACGCTCTCAGAAAATCAGCAGTTTTAAATTAGCACACAAGTTTAAAACATCTATGTTATATTTCCAAGAACCCCACAAAGCTCCATGACATGGCCCAACCAACATAACCAAACATGAGGTAAAGACCTGTGATGATGTTACGGTAAACTCAGCTACCATCGGCCACAAACTCAGCAGAATTCTCACAAGCTGAAAATAAAGGTTTTCAATCATCTAGTTTCTAAAATATATCAGGCAACCACTGTGCTATTTTCTTTTTTCTTTTTTTTCAATTGAAGTCTATTGAATTTACAATACTGCCTGAGTTTCAGGTGTATAGCAAAGTGATTCAGTTATATATTTTTTTTCCAGATACTTTTCTCTTATAGGTTACAACAAAATATTGAGCATAGTTCCCTATACTATACAGTAGGACCTGCTGGTCATAAAATAGTGTGTCTATGTCAATCCCAAGCTCCTAATTTATCCCTCCCCCTCCCTTTCCCCTTTGGTAACCATAAGTCTGTTTTCTATGTCTTATCTTTTTAAATGCCTACAATAACCTTGCAAAGTAGATTTTACCCTACTTTGATAAAAGTGATAAAGCCTCATTTGACAGATGAGAAAAAGAAATTAAAGCTCAGTTAAATAATATACACAAGGTCACAGAGTTAATAAGTGACTGGAATGAAACTCAAACACAGGGAGGTCTGGCTGCAAAATCCAAGTTCTTCCCATAGTCGGTAGGGAGATTCTAGGATTTCAAATTATAATCTGTTTCTAGGTTATCATCAAGCAATGAATTTGACAGGTATATTTCAAGAGGCGGTGATTCTGCCGACATAGAGAATAGACGTGGTTCTAGTCCTCAAGGCAGAGGGGGCACTGGGAGTTTGGGATTAGCAGATGCAAACTATTATATACGGAACAGATAAACAATGAAGTCCTACTGGACAGCATAGGGAACTATATTCAATACTTTGCGAGAAATCATAATGGAAAAGGATGTGAGAAAGAGTATATATACATATGTAGCTGAATCACTTCACTGTACAGCAGAAATAAACACAACATTGTAAATCAACTATACTTTGATAAAATACATTTTAAACAAAGAAAATAGTAACCGTTAACCTCAAAAAAGGAGGTGGGGATTTCTGAAGCAGTACCTGACTTGCTTACATCTGGATGGGAAGTATGAGGAGGGGAAATTGGGGAAGAAGCTCATTCAGAAACAGGATAATCAAACAAACCGGGGGATAAGAACTCAAGGATCAGTAAACGCCTTTGGCAGTCTCATGGAAAGAAGTTATCCAGCTGGCAGTGGTCGGTCTTCTTTCTTAATGGGTCACACGGCCTCCTGTACTTGTAAAGTCTTCTTCAGTATATGGTACCAGTCAATTTCACTTTTGAGAGGTCAGTGTTTGAAGCCAGAAGTTTCCTAGCTGTGTCAGTCAGGATGATTAAGTTATTCTGCAGGAAGAAAGTAGCCCGCAGAATCTCAGTAGCCCACCCACAAAGTTTTATTTCTAACTATGCAAAGCCTGCTGCAGGTACAGCATCTCTCCCGGCTGACTCTCCTTCGGCAGGTAGTTCAGGCTCCAACCTGTTTCTCCAACATTCTTCTACAGCACACACAGCCTCCACATTGCAGAGCAAAGAGAGAGGAAGCCACAGGGTCCAGTGCTGTCCCTGATATGTTTCAGCCCAGAGGTAACATACACAAGTCCACTCACTCCATTTTTCAGAACTACCCACATGACCTCACCTGGCAAAAAGGGGTTGAGAAATTTGGGGAGCAAGTGTGTTTTCTGGAAACTGTAAATATCTCTGCCAAATGACTTTTCAAGGTCAGTACATCCCATCCCTGGCCAGGAATGAAGATGGATTTTTTTTTCCCCTTCATCTTCACCCCCTTCACCCTTTACCCTTCTCCACCCCACCTCGTGCCCTGGAAGGCTAAATGGTGCACACCACCGCCAACGCTCACCTCCCCTCAGACTTCCTCTCGTTTGATCATCAGGGAGCAGATACAGAAGAGAATGAGGTCAACGCAATAATTCTTTTTTTATTTTTAAGATTTTTCTTTTTTTGATGTGGACCATTTTTAAAGTCTTGACTGAATTTGTTACAACAATGCTTCTGTTTCTTGTTTTGGTTTTTTGGCTATGAGGCATGTGGGATCTTAGCTTCCTAACAAGGGATCGGACCCACACCCCCTGCATTGGAAGGCAAAGTCTTAACCACGGGACCACCGGGGAAATCCCGATAAAGATTCCTTTTTACTCCTGTGGCATCAACAGGAGCAGGGCTGAGGGTCTATCATTCTTCACTTCAGCTCTCTGTGCCTGGGTTCCAGAACCCACTACCACCCTCACCCCTCTGAGGAGGCCAACAACCTACTCTTCTGAAGCCCAAAGTATTGTGACATTTCTTATGCTTTTCCGACACTTCGTGCCCACCTTTATGAGCTGTCCTCTACTCCCCTTTAACCACCCAATTCAAGCACTCCTTTTGTTTCCTGCTGAGATCTGGGTACAAGAGAACTCTGAGAAAGGATTATACATGCTAACTGTTGAGAAGGGGCTTCCCAGGTAAGGAACCCGCCTGTCAATGCAGGAGACATAAGAGACACAGGTTCGACCCCAGGGTCGTGAAGATCCCCTGAAGGAGGAAATGGCAACCCACTCCAATATTCTTATCTGGAGAATCCCATGGATGGAGGAACCTAGTGGGCTACAGTGCATGGGGTTGCAAAAGAGTCAAACACAACTGAGTGAATGAACGACAACAGTATATCGAGGGGATGGGTTTCTATAGCAGAAGAAAGTATCCGTAGATCACATAATCAAAAGGTAAAATGGAGGGAAGAAGAAGATTGGAGGAAGGTGGCCAAAAGGCACAAACTTCCAGTTTTAAGATAAATGCTAAGATGTAATGTCCAGCATGGCAACAGCAGTTAACCCTGCTATGTGGTATGTATAAAGTTGTTTAAAGAGTAGACTCTGAGAGTTCTCAATATGAGGAGAATTATTTTTTTCATTTCTATATAAGTTGATGAATAACTAAACCTATTGTAATCACTTTACAATAAGCATAAATCAATCCACTTTACTGTATGCCTTAAATTTATACAATGATGCAGGTCAATTATTTCTCAGTAAAATTGGGAAAATGAAAGTAACATGCTCGTGAGTCCTACAGATGCATGAAGAAACTGATGTTGCTTGACGTTGCTTCAGGAGTCTGAAGGAGAGTCAGAGGGAAAAGCAGAAGTTCTATGAGTCTTCAACACAAGAGGTGGCCTGGGTGAAACCAATAAACAGCTCTTCCAGTCTACATCAAGGAGACAACAGAAGCCTGTATTTGCACAAAAGCAAGTGTCACGTAATGTTGTGAAATAACCCCAAGACACTGAGGAGAGGTGTGAGCTGAAATCCATCAGTGAGGGGACAGTAGGTGACACGGAGAGAAGTTCCAATATGTTTAAGCCTGCGTGTTTCTGTGATTAGCTTCATCAATAACAACCACACTAGTTTTCTTCCAAGGAAATGGTTCTCTAGGTCTTTTAACACATTTTCACACCCACCCATATCTTCCTTTAATTTATAAGCTTAAGTAAACTTTTTTTCTATTGTAGGGAAACAAATAGAAAATACCATAAAGATAAGGTCTCGACCATGTGCTCTCTGGCTTAAAACAGCTCATGTAATGGAAAAATGGGAAGTGGGTGTAATTAAGAACCCCTCACCTATTTCACTTTTATTTGTGACCATGAAAGGCATTCAAACTTCTGAACAAAAAAAAATATATATATATATATATATTGGGCAAATGAAACAGTGAAAAAGATTGCAAGCATCTCTTCTTTCCTTCAGTCAATTCAGCTGGAGCCAAAGAAATAAACGTTCCTGAGGGGAAAACCAAGCATACAATATGGACAGTGCAGAAGCTTAACAAAGTCACTTACCTGGTTCAGATTTGAATTTGTTTCAAACTTCCTTGTTTTCCCCACTGCAGATCCATATCCATCCACATATAAAGAACTGTTTTTCTCCTTTCTCCTTCTCAGTGACTATTTCTGAATTAAAAGGAATAAATAGGTAAGGGAAAGGTACTATCGATCATATAACAGGATAAAACTGAGCCATTACCTAGGGCTGTTCTCTTTTGTACTCATCACTCTCTGTCCTTTCTGTTTTATTACCATTCAGGCAGTCGTAATAATTATATGCACTTTCCTAAAGAGAGTGGGCTTCCCAGGTAGCACTAGAGGTAAAGAACCCTCCTGCCAGTGTAGGAGACATGAGATATGAGTTCAATTCCTATTTCAGAAAGATCCCCTGGACCAAGGCATGGCAACCCACTCCAGTATTCTTGCCTGGAGAATCCCATGAACAGAGGAGCCTGGTGGGCCACAAATTCATAGGTTCTCAAAGAGTTGTTCACGCCTGAAGTGACTTAGCACACTCGCAGAGACTAGTTGATTCAGGTCAAATCTAAGAGTCAAATTCAAGGCATTAAATTTGCAAATCTGCCCTTAAAAGCCTTGTCAGTGATAAGTGTATCAAAAGTCAAAACTTTTGAACACACAAACCAAAATTTCGAAAAGCAGCAGAAAACAATCAAAAAGAATACATCATAATCCAAAAATGTTTCAGAGAAAGGTGGCTGGAATTTAGGGTTTGTAGTTCTCTGAAAAGGACCTTCACCAACTCCATCAGCACCCAAGGAAAGAGGAAGAGACCTGAATCCCAAGGGAAAACTTCAAAACTGTCTGCTAGAGCTAATGAAGGGGCAATCCCAGAGCAGAGAGAATGACTGCCCAGTTTCCCAATGTTTTAGCCCTGGGAAGCTGCAAGACTGAAAAAGAAACCCAGTCTTGACAAGTGAGCTATAAAATAGCCATTACTGAATCAATGACAGCTCCATGTATGTGACCCCAAGTGTGAGTGAGTGAGTCCGACTCTCAGTCACGTCCAGCTCTTTGTGACCCCATGAACTGTAGCCCACCAGGCTCCCCTGTCTATGGGATTCTCTAGGCAAGTGGGTTGCCACTCCCTTCTCCAGATACATGGCCCAAAGAAAGCCTAAACCCAATGAACAGAAGTAAGGGTTTAGTTAGAGAATTTGCAAGGTCCCCACCCTATACTGAAGATTCCATCCATCCTCACCCTTGCCCAACAACTAGACTCCCCTGGCGGTTAGCTAGTTCAAAGCCCTCTCTCCACATGGACACATTTTATCAGAAAAACCCTGAAGCAACAGCTATCTTCAGCAGTGGGAACCCAGAAAACATCTGGGTTGCATCCCAAGCTGTCTGTCCTGTTAACTTATTAATAACAGAGGGGGATAACTGAAAAAAAAAAAAAAAAAACTGGATAAAAAGGTTATCAGCTCCTCTTCTTTCCTCCCTAGCATCTTTTCGATGGCCTTGATTGATGCCAGATTGCCTGGCAAGGAATGGAGGTGCTATTTTTAGCTGGCTCTGAATCTGAAGGACTTTTATTTCTGCTTGTGAACCTTTATAAATATTTAAGAGAAGGGAAAGCATGAATGAACATGTGGTCTCACGGATATCCATCAAAGCTGTCTTAGAATCAGAGATACGTGTGTGTGTGGAGCTGGAGAGCTGTCTGGGGGTACAGAGCTGCATGTGGATGAATAAAAGAAAACTCTCAAAGCCTTGGAGAGGACTTCAAAGTGAAGAGGAAATCAGAGCTAATAAGGTGCATATTCTGGGCTTCTTATTCAGCTACCTTCACCACATTTGGTCATAGACAGGCGTGCCCACCTTCTTCCTCCTAAGAAACGAGGAAGTCTGAGTCTAAGAGGCGGTCAGGGAGTTGGGTTCAAGTGTTGGGTGTGCAAATACAAACCAACACTGATGTGGTGCACAGACACACAAACATTATGTGTTTGTGTGGATGAGAGAATTTCACCCACTGGGTCTCAGGATCCCCACATGTATCAATGAAATGAGGTTGAGGCTAACTTCCAAATCTAAATTTGCACTAGTAAAAAAGTCCTCTTCCTTCTTATGACCTTTATCCAAATTGCTTCCTTCATTTCAGAAAAATCTCAAATGTCTTGCCTTTTGTTTTCTTGTATGGCACATTGAAAAGTCAAATCAACAGGCATTTCCTGAGCGTCTGCTACACAAAGAAAAAACCCCAGTCCTCATCTGTGGGAGCAGGAAGTTCAGGGGAGGATCATGTTCTCTGGTAGAACGATGAATGGGCAAGGTTCTCTTCAGGTCCCTCAGTGCCACTTCAAAAGGCAGCAGCTTCCTTTCCTTGGGAAAAGAGCTCCAATGGATCCAAGTTTTAATCAAGATTCCACCTCTCCTTCCCATCTCAACAAAACCACCAATTACATACCTGCAGGGCTAGTCGAGAGAGCCAAGCCAACCACCCACCCATCGCATGAATTGTTCAATAATACTGATTGAGCACCTATGGAACTCAATACCGAGAACATAACCTCAAAGGTGCAGCGGCCACAGTTCCTGCTGTTAGGGATACAGGCATTAAGAAATCACTATGTTTAAAATGGATAACCAACCAGGACCTTACATATAGCACAGGGAACTCTGCTCAATATTATGTAACAACTTACATGGGGAAAGAATTTGAAAAAGAATAGATACATTTATATACATATAGAACTGAATCACCTTGATATACACCTGAAACTAACCCAACATTGTTAATCAACTATACTCCGATACAAAAATCAAAGTTTAAAAAAAGAACTGATTACTAGCTTGATAGGCACTTACAGGGTACCGTAGCATAGAAGCTCACAAAAGTGGTTCTAACCATCCAGTGTACAAATTAATCCCTTTACTGGTCTCCTCCATCCCTGAAGGAGGTCTAGGCAATTCTTCAAAAGCATCACAAGTATCCAAAACCAGCCCAGGAAATTCCTCCAGACTTGTCATCCTCTCCAATGGCCTCTGCAAACTTCCCATAGGTCACTTAGTTTCCCATCTTGGATCCCTTCCTTTTCATCCACTTTATGGCCAGGTATTCTGGCTGCAGACCAGCCACTGTGGTTCTCACCTGTCTTTCCTGAAGATGCTGGTTCCAGCAGCCACTTGGCCCCCATTCAGGTGAGTGCTGGCCCAACCTTGTACCCTGCCCCTTCAGCAGCCCCAGCTCTGTGAGGCTCCCACTCGCTCTCCCAGCCCTTAGTCACTCCTGGAAGAAGGCAGCACCGAACAGAAGAACTCGTAGGTGGTGAAATGAAGGGTGTGAACTCGACCCTTGGGGCGGAGTGGGGACTGGCTTTTAATACCGGACTCAGACGTAGAACGAAAACTCTCTGCTCATGTGGACAGAACATCAATAATTTCCTGTGGATGTGAAGTGCTAAAAGGACAAATGAAAGAGATGAAAAAAGGACAAAAAATAAGAGACTCCTCTGATAGTGCAGAGAACTGATTCTGCATACCATGTGACGTGGCCAAAACAAAAAACAAAAAAAGGAAGAGATGAATCGTGTGACGATTCATGGGACTCCTCCGAAGGACAGAATAAACTTGCACTTTCTCTTATGGAGAACGTTAACGTGGTGACGGTTTGTCCCGGCATCTCTTGCTGCTTGGTAGGCGTTTAGCCCAATCTGCAGGTTCACACCATGGCGCTTTTCCACTCCAATTCCCACTCACTTCTCACCCAGCAAATTCCTACATTTCTACCAGCATTATGCATGTGTTGCTGCCCTTGGAAATTCTTCCCTGACCACCTGCCACAAAAGCAGTGCATTTCCCAGCAACATTTCTCCTATAGCACTTTATACTTTTATCGCCATGAATTCAACCCCTCAACAGAGATGTCCTGCGTCCCTACCACACTGCAAGTCCTGAGATGGGTTTTTGGATGGTGGATGGTCTCTTCCCCCAGGCTGAACAACATGGGAAAGAAAACATGTCTTTTCTCTTGGACTAGTGTTCACACCTCATACGTACTAGGCACTCAGTATATGACTGGTCGGGGCTTCCCCAGTGGCTCAGCAGTAAAGAATCCACCTGCAACACAGAAGACATGGGTTCGATCCCTTGGTCGGGAAGATCACCTGGAGGAGACCATGGCAACCCACTCCAGTATTCTTGCCTGGTGAATTCCATGGACAGAGGAGCCTGGCAGGCTACAGTCCGTAGAGTTGCAAAGAGTCGGACATGACTGAAGCAGTTTAGCATGCATGCATACACCTGGTCTTCAAATGGAATTATTTTTCAAAGGGGCTGATGGACAAGAATTGGCAGAAAGACCTGAACTGATGTCTGGGGAATTAGACTCTGTGAGTAAGACAGAACTAAATTTGATTAAATGAGTCTCTTGCAACATCGACATTCCACTGCATTGTGGAAGTCTCCACTTTAGCACAGCTAAGCTCTCATTTCTAAGCTTCCCTCGGGGACTCCAGAAAGGGATGTAATCTATTCTACAGGCCATGTCCTCTTTCCCCTTTTGGCCTCTGATTCTTAGCATTGCAGAAATATTACTCCCAGAAATAAACTGACCTTTTGAAAGCTAACTGAAATCATGCATTCCAACTGAGGACAATGAACTCGATGTTTAACAAAATATAAGTTTCTCTGCCAACATAATGAACTTGTTGGATATTACTGTGTTCTCTTGGTTTTGGAATAAACATAAATGTGATTCTTAAATCTTTGTTTAATAAAAGCACTTTTTTTTCCTACCTACCTTAGGCAAATGTTATTGAAGGTCCAGAGGAGTGCTGACCTCTCTTTTCTATCCCACTTTGAGAGTCATTAAGATGATGGAGTGCTCATTTCATAATTGTGATCACCTCCAGTGATTTGTGTCTTTTAAGTAGATTTGGAGGTGAGTGCACATGATGCAAATTTAATTTATTTACAATAAATGTAGACTTCACTTTGAGTCATTCTTTTCTTTTTTTTTTTCTTTTTTGTATTTTAAAGTCTTTATTGAATTTGTTACAATGCTGCTTCTGTTTTATGTTGTGATTTTTGGTCAAGAGGCATATGGGATCTTAGTTCCCCAATCAGGGATCAAACCCATATCCCCTGCATTGGAAGGTGAATTCTTAACCACTGGATCACCAGGGAAGTCCACAAATTGGTTCTTTAATCACAATGAATATTGACACAGTGCCTAACAGTTTAGCCAACTGGACTTACTGGTATCTTATATGTGAAAGTGAAAGTGTTAGTCACTCAGTCCTATCCAATTCTTTGCTACCCCACAGACTATAGCCCACCAGGCTCCTCCGTCCATGGAATTCTTCAGCCAAGAATACTGGAGTAGGTAGCCTTTCCCTTCTCCAGGGGATCTTTCCAACCCAGGAATTGAACCCAGGTCTCCCACATTGCAGACAGATTCTTTACCATCTGAGCCACCGGGGAAGCTGGGTGTCTTATATTATCCTCCCCAAAAGGAAGGAGGTGCTTTATTATTACTATCATCATCTGTATCTATGGATGCAGAAACTAAAATTTGGAAACACTAGATTATTTGCCAAAGGACAAACATAAAACAAGTTTGAAAATGTGTGTGGTGGCAGTAGGGATCTGGCTCCAGCCAGACAGAACTTAGTTTGATTCTTGGATCCTCTACGTACTAGTTTTGTGGTCTTTAACCATAGTATTACAACAATTATTTAGTGCTCACTCCGTGCCAGTCAATGTTCTAAGCACTTGGCAGGTCTTGTATTATTGAATCTTCATAAGACCTTACAGGACCTTCCCTGGTGGCTCAGTAGGAAAGAATCCACCTGCCAACGCAGGAAACCCAGGTTCAATCCCTGAGTCAGGAAGATCCCCTAGAAAAGGGAATGGCAACCGACTCCAGTATTCTTGCCTGGGAAATCTCATGGACAGAGGAGCCTGGTAGGCTATAGGCCATGGGGTCACAAAAGAGTTGGACACAACTTAGTGACTAAACACCAACAGTAAGAGTTTATGAAGTTACCCTCCATCATTGTGCTCCTGATGGCTGAGGAAACAAAAACACCAAGGGATGAGAAACTCACCCAGAATTTTCTAACTGATAAGTGGAGGGAAAACAAGATTTGAACCCAAGCAATCTGCCCGCAGAGTCTGGGCTCCTAAACACTAGGAAATACTCTTTCCTCCCAACTAAGTTTCTCTCCCTTAGACTCAACTTTCTCCTCTATAAAAGAGGGGTTAGTGGTAAAGAACCCACCTGCCAATGCAGGTTAGACATAAGAGACACAGTTTCGATCCCTGGGTCGGGAAGAAGAAGGGCACAGTAACCCACTCCAGTATTCTTGCCTAGAGAATCCCATGGACAGGGGAGCCTGGCGGGCTGCAGTCCATGGGGTCCCAAAGAGTCAGACTGACCACACATGGTCCCTACTGTTCAGTACGGTTACAAAAATTGGAAATAATGTCCATCAAGTGCCTAATCATAATATGCTATGCCAGGACTTTTATCCCAAGCCCATAAATTGGTCCATAAATAAGCTACAGAGAAAGAACAGTCCCTTTGAAATAGCATCCAAAGTTCTCTCTCCATCTACGTCTATGTGTGTATGTTTGTGTGTATGTAAGTATGAATGCATATGTCTGGGAAAAACTATCCATAGTTTTTCATCAGACTGTTGAGAATAGCCATGCCCCCCCCCCCAAAAAAAAAACAGTAACACCACTGTCAAATAACCTTGAAAGAATTCATACATTCTACATCGATTTTTCCATGTGAAAAATTATTTATTTTCTCCAGTTTACATCCTAAGTAGAAATGCATTTGCCACCTCAACTTGCTGTTATCCAACTTTCAAGCACAGGTTATAATAGGATCTGTTTCTTTAGATGGTGTAACGGAATTTGAGAATTGGAGAAAAGGAATTTTACTGTGTCTTTGGCTTCTGAACTCTCTGCTGGCTCAATTTGGAGCTGGAGACAAGTTTTCATTAAGCATGTATGAGCGTGTGTGTTTACACGGGCCCTGGGAGTAAGAGATGGCTGTGAGACAGGCTAAAAGCCTGGCCTCAGTTGACTGCCCTCCACTTATCCCAAAGCAACATGCATGTTTATCCTGTTCCCTAATTAGTCTTATCCTAGCAAACAGCAGACTACCACAAGCAGCTTTAGGTCTCACGACATTTGGACACCACATGGCGTGGTGAATCCTTGTGGCACTTGGCTTTGTTTATCACCAGATAGACTGGCGGCCTCGCCAACCTACTAGAGACTGGGCCCTGATGGGCTCTGCCAGGCTGATGGTGAGAGGAGTGTGTCAGTGGCCCTGAAGCCCAAGAGATTTGTAGGAACAGACAGAGTCCAAAACCTCACACAGTCAGAAGACAACAGAGGCATCTGATGCTAATTTGTATGAGATTTTCAGAAAGTTCAAACCGGTCCCATCCTATTTTTGGCGAAGAAGTCGGTGGTGTGATTGCAAAGTCCCTTATTTAATAAATCACCTACTTGGAGAATTCAAGAGTAAACAAATGATATAAACAGCGTGAACCTGTGATCACCCCTCTTGTTTTACACTTGCTTTCTCACCTTTTCTCGTCTTCTATTTCTGCCTTTCTGTCACCACTTCTGCCACTTCCTTCAGCTGGTGCTTTGAACAAACAGCTGGGTTTAATGAACTCTGAGTAGAACCAAATATTCCTGGACAAAATCAAACTATGACATCCCCTTGAGTAAATATTCAAGGGTTCTTATGAGAGCTCAGGGAAGTGAATACAGGCTCTTCTCCAAACCCTCTAGCTCACCCATGCTTAGCACCTTGCTGTTAGATGTTGTATGCATTTTAACATTAAAATTAGGATGGTTCAAATGTATACAGCTTGATTCACCAGCATCTCTGAGGTTCTGTAATCATCTGTAAGTTATACAAAAGAGGATAAAAAGAACTAAGAGGACAGCAAGTCTCCTACATTTGAGCTCCTACATTTGAATGAGTTTCGTTCCTTAGTCCAATTTGTTCAGAAGTCCAACAAAGTCAGCCTAGGTACCCAACTAACTCAGTTGGCTATACAGTACTGTGCTGTAATAGGTTTATCATATTTTTCACACAATACATAAAAAAAAACAAACACAAAAAATATAGAAAACATTTTTTTAATCTTACAGTGCAGAACCTTGTAAAGTACAGTAGTACCAGCTACATCACCGCCGTTTTTATGCCTGCTTCCAGACATCCTGGGCTTGAAATAAAGATACTGCACCTATACCCTATACTGTACCCCATGTTGTTGTTGTTGTTTAGTCACTAAGTCGTGTCTGACTCTTTTGTGACTCCATGGACTGTAACCCACCAGGCTCCTCTGTCCATGGGATTTCCCAGGCAAGAATACCTGGAGTGGGTTGCCATTTCCATCTCCAGGGGGATCACCCCGAACCAGGGATCGACCTTGTGTCTCCTGCACTAGCAGGCGGATTCTTTACCCCTGAACCACCAAGGAAGCCCACTCTATACAGTACAGTAAAGTGAACAAAAGCACATGTAGCGGATGTGCTTGTAGAGGACGCACCTACGTGACAATGCGCGTCAGCCACACGAACTAACTTAGAGATTGGACATATGAATGCATGCTCGCGCCTTTGAAAGTTTGCAACTTGAAGGTTCATATGTAGGGGACCTAACTGTGTTTTTAAACAGTATAAAGCATTACAAGTTTTAGATCTCTTTCGTATTTTCTAATCTATGCCCTTAGGTGTCCTCTTTTCACGCACGACACCAGAAACTTTTAATAATCATTTAAGATCCAATATCAACAAAGAAGTCAGTGAATCAACAAAGTTTTGCTTTATCCTGAAACTCTAGATAACACTTAGTGGTGGTGAGAATAAAACTTCCAATTTCTGGTCTCCCTTATCTTCAAGAAACTCTCCCCGAATCTGCTTCCCACACAAACTGCTATTTCACCTCTCACCTTCTCTTCTCAGCCACATTTCTCGCTGTCCTCCCACGCGTTCCCCAAACCTTTGTCACCGGGCTCTTCTTTCATCACCTATAGAAACTGGGCTTATTAAAAGTGACCAGAAATAGAGTCACAATGTACAAAACAAGTCTATGGTTACCACGGGGTAAGAGGGAGAGGGTTAAAGTGGAAGACTGGGATTGATAAATACACACTAACATATATAACAGAGATAACTGATAAGGACCTGCCGTATAGCACAGGGAACTCTGCTCAGGACTCTGTAGTGGTCTACATGGGCAGAGAATCTTTAAGAGATATGGATATGTATAACTGACTCACTTGTCTATGCTGCAGAAACATGACATTGTAAATCAACTAAACTCCAATAAATATTAAAAAAAAAAAAAAAAAACTGACCTAACCGTCTTCCAGTACTCCTCCAAATCTCAGATCACTTTCCTTGTTCACTGCATCCGAACACCCCCATGTCCTCCCCCTTCCTTTCCATCACTCAGCGACGCTGGTAACCCTGCCAGGTATTTTTACCTTTCTATCAGCCAGATATTTTCACTTAATCTTCCCATCAAATGTACTCATAACCCTCAGTTTCAATTTATTCATTTACCCTATGGTATTGATTACGTGCCCAATGTGCCAAGGCTGCTTCCAAATATTTGACCAACTGAGAATCTGAAAACCTCCCAGCTACAAAGACCCTAAAACATCGGATAAATATCAAAGAAATTGCTGGAGAAAACAGAGAAAAACACTCAAGAGACATACAGGTAGGAGGAAAATCAAAGTCAGGATGCAAGGTGTTATATCATCCTGAAGCTGTTTTCTCAAGCAACATCCAAATTCATACTCTGACCACCTGCTGCACAGTCTTCTTTGACGATGTAAAAACCTCAAACTCAATATGCTAAAAAACAAAACGCTAAACAGCTCTCTTCCCAAATATCCCCTCGCATTGGTTCTCAGACTAAGCAAATGGAATCACAAATCTTTCAGTGGGTCATTCTCATAATTTCTGAGCACACTTTCCCTTCCTCCTCCCTAGTTCTCTGCTGTAACCTGGTATTCAACAGACCTGAGAAGAGGCTTGGCATCCATACACCTATAGGGTAAATTCCTATTCATTCTTCCCATTTAATGAGTCCATGTAGCAGGGCTTCTGTCTTGGTTATTTTATGCACTCTCCAAACCTGCTGAGGCCAAAGTTCATCTGCGCTAAGCAGGGACTAGGACACTGTCTAATTTGTACCAAACTCCTCTCCCCTGGAGTCCTCTGTGCCAGTGTGACCTCAGTGATGCGGCCATGTCACTTTGAGCATCACACTTCTCTTAAGATCTCTACCAGTCACACTATGCCAACTTCAGAACCCCAGTCCCTAGGCCTTAGCCTGAACACTGCCCGAAAGATGACTGCTTATGCACCTTTTCTTCACTCTTAGAAAGGAATAAGATACAGATTTGGTACGAGTATTGCAACTTCAAGGAGTTTCTCACATCCCCGCTTTCCACCCAGTAGGCTTATGTCTCACTAAGATTCACCAGCAGCAGGTTCTCAATGCACCTTTCCCAGGCCCAAAGTAGGCTATCAGCAAGAAGCTGTGACAATTCGTGCTGGAGTACCAGGTTCTGCTGTGACAAGCTAACGCGGCCCATGCACACTCACCCACAACCCCCTTCAGCGTGGTCTGGTCAAGCAACTGAGGATTGCTTAATTACAATTAGCTCCCTTGTCTGTCTTAGAAGTCTTCCTTTTCCTATTTCCTTTATCTTCAGTTTTGTACCTTGGTCAAAGGTGTGTTTTCCCATCTCTGTCCCTTTCACTTCTTTAAGAGTATACACATTCTCACCTCTCCCAAGGTTACTCTTGAAAAATCAATGTTGCAAGTATGCCATGAAATCTACTGTGATATCTTGATGAGATGGTTGGATGGCATCACCAACTCAACGGACATGAGTTTGAGCAAGCTCCAGGAGTTGGTGATGGACATGGAAGCCTGGCATGCTGCAATCTGTGGGATCACAAAGAGTTGGATACAACTGAGGGACTGAACTGAAATGATCTTATTCTAAACAACCAATGGATGGAATGACTGGTCTGAAGGCCAGCAACTAATTAGAGACAGAACAAAGATGATTCTAAATATGAAATTTTTCCCTTAAGCAAAAGGAAATAGACTCATATTTAATTATATCCACCTGATATTGACAGAATAGTTTGCTATGTATTTAACATAGCAGAAATGCTGGATGAATAACAGATGGAGTCTTATTGTGGCTTCTGGTCATAATTCCAGAAAATGAATGGACCCAAGTGCTTCTAAGCACCCTGGACAGTTCCTTTGCTCTCATGGTTTCTACCCCTTGCGTCTTCCCATTTGGATAACTGGGTCATATTATCACTACCCAAGTTTTCAAATCACATGTCAGAAAGTAACTCAGTTGTCATATAACACAACTTCTTTTTTGGGAGGTGAAGACACTGAGATCCAGGGCTGAATTACTTTGTTCAGGGTCACTGCTATCTTGCCTGGGATAAAAAAAAAACCCTCAAGTCTCCTAAATCCAGTTCTGAAAGCCTTATCCACAACATACTGAGACTCCCTAATCCTTTCTTAATAATCACTTGAAAAATAAGAAAAGCCAAGAAATTTGAAAGACTCCAAACATATTTATTTGCCAAAGTTAGCTTTCTCTCCTTTCTCACTCATTTTCATAATCTGAAAGTGTGGTCTAGAAAAGACATGTGTTATTATTTCCATGTTTTCCATATCTAGATGAGGATAAAATTCATTCTCTCTCATTTATTTATACTTTGGTTTATTTTTTCCCCATGCTTTTGTAGATGGCTGAGAGATGAAGATATCAGAAAATCAGCATTCTCCAGGGAGAATGCCTTTTAAAATATTATCTTTTATGAACATAAGATATGGTTGATTCAAAATGCTTTTAACCTAATACTAAATCTTTGAATGCTAATTATGCCTTGATTGCCAGCATACATTGGTATCAGTAACCTCATTTTAAAATCACCAGGGTCTCTTACTATTGTTGTTTCATTGAAAGCCAATGCTGGAAGTAACATACCCATGGACCGTAGCCCACCCACCAGGCTCCTCTGTCCATGAGATTCTCCAGGTAAGAATACTAGAATGGGTAACCATTTCCTTCCCCAGGGCATCTTCCAGACCCAGGGATCGAACCCAGGTCTCCTGCATCGGCAGGCGGATTCTTTACTGTCTGAGCCACGGGAAGCCCCAACGTACCCACAGGAGACTCTTTAAAAAAAAATCATGTAGCATTACTTACACCTATCCATTCTTTCCTTTCTGCACTACTGTCCCATTGACAACTTTTCAATCAATTTCTATTTGTGAATGTTAACACTTCACATTTTAAGTGTACTAAGATACAATACTATCAAAATAAAAACAACTTTTCAACATCCATTTGAGCTTCTCTCCTATATTTTCCTGTTGCAATCAAAGTGTTCTTCCTTTTCTTTAATATCCTTGATTTTGATTCTTTCTTTTACCTACCATATTTTTATAAATTACCATTTTTTACCAATATGACTTGGAGAAGAAAATGGCAACCCACTCCGGTGTTCTTGCCTGGAGAATCCCATAGACAGAGGAGCCTGGCGGGGTGCAGTCTATGGGGTCACAGAGAGTTGGACAGGACTGACTAACACACCCACACCCCAATATGACTATCCTGCATGCATGGGTGCTAAGTTGCTTCAGTTGTGTCTGACTCATTGTGGCCCCATGGACTGTAGCCCGCCAGGCTCCTCCGTCCATGAGATTCTCCAGGCAAGATTACTGGAGTGGGTTGCATGGCCCTCCTCCAGGGGATCTTTCTGACCCAGGGATAGAATCCACGTCTCTTATGTCTCCTACATTGGCAGGTGGGTTCTTTACCACTAGCGCCACTTGAGAAGCTGAATGACTATCCTAGAATACATCTATTCTCAAAGTTGATAATATTATATATCTCCCTCCTAGCCTGATCTTTCATCCCTTTTCATCAACTAAAGTAAAAGCCGCTTTTGCTTTACCCACTTTCCCACCCTTACTCCCAATTGGCTTTTCCTGTCTTCTGTGAACCAGAATTATTGCAGTAGTTCTTTCTGCTGCTAGAAAGAAGACTATACCCAGAGTTGATTTGTTAATTTGACACACTCATAGATTTGTTTTTATATCCTGCCCACCCCCCACCTCATCTAGAATCCAGATTATCTAGCATCTCTGCCTTGACTATAGTATGGAATATAGTTCTCAAAAACACATTTTTTTGAGCATCAACCATTACGTAGGGACACAAAAGCTACAAGTCATGACATACATCACCTAAGAGCCACAGGCAGTATGAAAAGATAATTCAGTGCAAGGAAATGGAGTCAAAGGTGATTCAGGTAAAGAGTAATCTGTGATGAGTAACGACTCAGAGACACCTTTCTTGCCCAGTCCAGGCTTGAATTGGCCTTGAAAGAAGTACAGAGCCAGGAAAAAAAAAAAAAAAAAGAGGCAAAATATTCCACAGGCTAGTTATTGATTTTAAAAAATCAGTTTTATAATACTGAAAGATATATAAAATAGTTCTATTAAAAATACCTTCAAATTTTTCCCTGAAAGACAAAAAAATTCATGAATTTGTGTCCATTAAAGCAAAGATTTTAAACCTTGTTTTAATCAATTTTCTGAACATGAAAAAAACATATGCAGAGTTTGACTTATCTTATTCTTGGCTTACCTTGAAATACTTTAATCAGTTTCTTAGCTATAGCAGCCTCTAAAACTGTGTCACAAATATGTTTCTGGAGAATTTACTTTTCTTAAGGTGGTACTATTATATTTAATTTTGTTGTAAGCTTTCTGCAGTCACCTTAAAAGTTGAATTTTTATTAAATAAATTTGAAATCACTGGAACTGTCAATCGTCTCTTTTTACCATATTATTTTAAAAATATTGGTTACTCAGTTGAAGTCAGAGAAAATTCTCGTACACAGAGGATATTCTTTTTTTTTAATTTATTTGTATGAATTGAAAGCTAATTACTTTACAATATTGTGGTGGGTTTTGCCATACATTGACATGAATCAGCCATGGGTGTACATGTGTTCCCCATCCTGGACCCCCCTCCCACCTCCCTCCCCATCCCAACCTTCAGCATCATTCCAGTGCACCAGCCCTGGGCACCGTCTCATGCATCGAACCTGGACCGGCTATCTTTTTCACATACGGTAATATATATGTTTCAATGCTATTCTCTCAAATCTTCCTACCCTCGCCTTTTCCCACAGAGTCCAAAAGTCTATCCTTCACATCTGTGTCTCTTTTGCTGTCTCGCATATAGAGTCATCATTACCATCTTTCTAAATTCCATATATATGTGTTAGTATACTGTATTGGTGTTTTTCTTTCTGGCTTACTTCACTCTGTATAATAGGCTCCAGTTTCATCCACCTCATTAGAACTAACTCAAATGCATTCTTTTTAACGGCTGAGTAATATTCCATTGTGTGAAGTACCACAGCTTCCTTATCCATTCATCTGCTGATGGACATCTAGGTTGCTTCCATGTCCTGGTTATTATAAACAGTGCTGTGATGAACACTGGGGTGCACGTGTCTCTTTCAGATATGGTTTCCTCAGTGTGTACGCTCAGCAGTGGGATTGCTGGGTCATATGGCAGTTCTATTTCCAGTTTTTTAAGGAATCTCCACACTGTTCTCCATAGTGGCTATACGTTTGCGTTCCCACCAACAGTGTAAGAGGGTTCCCTTTTCTCCGTACCCTCTCCAGCATTTATTGTTTGTAGACTTTTTGATAGCAGCCATTCTGACCAGCATGGTCAGAGGTACCAGCGTTACCTCATTGTAGTTTTGATTTGCATTTCATAGAGGATAGTCTTAATTCTAACTCCTTGTAAGAAAATGTACAAATATTTCAGCTCAAATTATCTTCAAAGTTTCAGTCTTTTGGTTTCCATTTAAATTAACTTCATTGAGAAATATTTTATGGGACCAAATTCTTTTTTTTTTTTTCCAAATTCTTCAAATAAGATGTCTGTATTTATAACACTTAAGAATGATTCACATTAATTTTTATATTTACAAAAAAAGATTCACTAAGTGTAAATGCTGCAAAGCTTTAAGTCTTCTCAACTTCATTTCCATTCAGGTAGAAAGTATGAATGCATTTAATTAAAGATAAAAGTTCCATTAAAAGAATCTTCCCCCAAATTGAAATATTTCAAGGGCTCATTTAAGTTCAGAATTAAACCTTATACAGTTTGAGCTCTCACAATCCCACTGGATGAGATGAGCCCCTACATTTGTATTCAAGATCAATTCTTCTGCACTTGCATTAATGTTCAAGATCTTCCTGCCTGCAAATCTTGATTTTAGTAATTGCAATTTTCTAAACTTTAAAAAAGCTGAAGCTTTTGAGTTTTCAGAAGCTCAAGTTTTGTGGTCTGCCAATAATTGAAAACTTTAATAAAACATGTCCAAATGATTGAGAACAAAATGCAACTAAAATGAAAGAACTCATTTTAAAAAACATTCAATAATTTTATGGGACACATAAGTCAATTCACATGGTTTCTCTTTACCAGGGCTTCCCTGGTGGCTCAGATGGTAAAGAATCTGCCTGCAATGCAGGAGATCTGGGTTCAATCCCTGAGATAAGAAGATCTCCTGGAGAAGGGAATGGCAACCCACTCCAGCATTCTTGCCTGGAGAAGTCCATGGTCAGAGGAGCCTGGTGGGCTACAGTCCATGGGGTCACAATGAGGGGGATATGACTGAGCAGCTAACTACATGGGACACATAAGTCAATTACATTGGTTTAAACATTTGTGAGTTTTGATTTATGAGAGATAGCAAGCAAATATCTCTTTTTATTTATATTTTTATATTCAGCATCAGCTTCATAATGAAAAAATAAATTTAATTATTATAGCCATGCTTATAAAAAGTTGTAAATGTTGTCAGTAATAGCTTCTATTTTGACTGTAGAACACTGTGGCTTGTTTTTGGAAGGACACAATTTGAAGAATACGATACCCATTGATTCTACTTACATTTCTCTTTTATAGATTTCTCCATTCAGTGACAACACTGACTGTATTATGAGGGTATTCTTCACCAAACTTTGCAATTGTAATACCATCACAAAGCACATGATTTTGTCTCAATGTTGGAATTTTTAACTGAATTTATAGTAGTATCCAAAATAATGTCAGAAATTTCACCATTGAAAGATTGAACATCAAAAAGCTTTACTTGATTCTTTGACTAGGTGGAAGGTGATTCAGGGTATTGTTATCTTTATGGATTTTCAATTTGAAACATGTGACTTGGACTTTTTCAACTTGGACTTTAAGAGAATGGAGCGCTAGTGCTGCACGGTTATATGTACATCTGGTTATATGCACATCTGGCATGGAACTAGTTAGGTACCATTTTTGTAGAATTGAGAAAATAGTCTCTCAAATTTTCTATATTCTATGGCTCAAAAAAGAAACCAGTTGATCACAGTTAACAAAAAACTATCATCATTTAACAAATAGTATTTTCTTCTGTCAATGGAGCCAACACAGGAACAGTATTAATTCAATTTTTTATTACACACAGAAGAAAACTTGAAATGAAAAATAAGAGAAATTAATTCAGATGCACAATAATTTACAATGTGCACATAAAAAGCCAAGTTTCACATATTATATGTGGACACACTGTCTAGACTTCAATTATTAATATTAAATCATTGCATTCAGGAACAGTCTTCTTAAACTACTTGTTCTGTCCTAGGGGTTGATGCTTACTCAGCAGATTCATATTTTCTTGTTTCCATGTGGTCAGCAATGGCAACACAGCCTCTGGGGTAGATGGTAATTGTGGACAAACAGTTTGTGAATGTTACACATTCATCATCATCTTTCTTGAAAATGAAAAGTTAGTACTTAAAATTTTCATGACACAGGCACTTTTCTTCCTTTTAAACTTATTTCTGTCAAGAAGGCTTATCGCAAAAAAAATAATAATAATTTAAAAAGCATCACCAAACAAAGAGATACAAGGTGACAAAATCTCCATGGGAAGGCATTCACCCTACATCCTATGCAATCTATACAGGACCATCCAGCGTCCAGCTCACACATATTTCAGACACGCCTAATAGAATTTCCCATGTTTGCCATCAGTCCTGCCAACTGCTGGCCTGGCAGCTTCGAGCATCTCTCAGATCTTGACAGAGGTGGCTCAGACAATTAAGAATCTGTTTGCAATGCAGCAGGCCTGAGTTCAATCCCTGGGTTGGGAAGGTCCCCTGGAAAAGGGAATGGCAACCCTCTCCGTATTCTTGCCTGGAGAATTCCATGGACAGAGGAGCCTGGCAGACTACAGTTCATGGGATCACAAAGAGTCAGAAACGACTGAGCAACTAACACTTTCACTTTCTGGCAAGGCCAGGTCACAAGTGACTAGCAAACCAGGTGGCCACCTAGGCAGCAAATTCAAATGGCTCTCAATAGCATCATTCAACACCAGAAAGATATGAATCTGAACGCCTTTCATTTTATCGATGATCATCTGACATCCCTCCCTTGAAATGGACACATGTATTAGTTGTGTCTAAAAAGAGTGACTGACTGCAGATTAAGCTAAGACCTCGGTTCACTCTGCGTGTAGCTCACACCTACTAGAAAGGGTCAGAGCAGAGGTGTTAGGTACAAAGCGGAGGTCTACCAAAAACAAGCTAACAAGGTGACATTATTCTGTTTATGCAACAGTTAATACTAATACTTTGAGAAAAATTCAGAGCAAATGCTAAAACAGATAGAATGCGATTAAATAGTCAAAACAAGGAGGTTTGTGAGCAAACTGAGGCATAAGGTTACTTATAAGCAAGCAAGCAAAATCACTCAGGCAGAATTTTTTTAAAAATCTTTAAAGTTCCTATATTACCATTTTCAATAAAAATCATGGTTTTATTACACAGTTTCTCTACTTTAAGGGAAAAAAAATCTTTGTTTAAATATGTATATTCCAAATTGCTTTACAATGTATCAAGTTGAGCCAAATGAAGTTGCCATTTTTATGCTTCAAAAACAGTTGACTATCAGCATCTTTGTATTCATAATCTTAAGACATTGAGACCACTCATAGTTCAGAAGATGTGCTGTTAAAGAAGAACAGAAGAACACTAGAGAAAACATAAAGAATTAAGAAAATACCCACATTCCAGAAGAGAATTAGAAAATGGAAGATGAAGAGCCATAAAAATTATATGAAGGTCTTTGTTTTAATTATGTTCCTAAAATGTTATTAAATGTGTCTTCAGCGAGATTTACCTTGACATATTCTCAAGTGGGTATGAGTTCTGAAACCCACAAGAAACCAGAGGTTCAGAGAGGATACCAGTAATTTGTCTGGCACTTTGCAAAGTAAGAAAGAGAATTGAAAACTGACTGGGATTGATTAGAGGAGAAAAGAAAGAAAAGCAAGAACAGATTCTCAGGGAAGACTAGGCCTTGCCCGGAGGTGTACCAGTCACGCACTTAAACCCTTGAACATCAAAACCCTGTTTAACACATGCTAACGCCCAGCTGGATATGATTTTCAATTCCCCACTTAATTTTTCTCAGGTGCTGAACTTGTAAGGACCCAACTGCATGGAGCTCTTGTCATGGTTGAACCGTCTAACTCTATGCTGAATCACAGAGGCATTTATTGCAATGGTGAATTATGAAGGACACCGTCTTACCTTGATTAGGGACAGCAGGCAGCTTGCAGTATTGGGGGAAAAGGTACTGGAATGAGCTATGATCAGTCATACAGCGTTCACAAACTAGTTATGCCACCCAACAAGGCACCCCAATTCTCTAGACTTCATTGATAAAGAGGGAGCTTGGACCTGGTAAACTCTGAGGTGATGAGTCTGTGCTGTTTTCCCGAAATGAAGATATTGCAAAATTACCAGACAGCTTCTTTTCTATTTGGGTTCTTATGTGGTTCTCTGAGAAAGGGAGAAAGGAAAAAAAAAAAAAGCAAAATCCCAGAAATCTTTAATTGATATGGAAGAAGTTACAGAATCAGCAGGGAAACGCAAAAAGATGAATCTATTTTCAAATTACTTTTTACCAAACCTGCCTCTGGGAGCTGTGGAAAAGGAGCATCATTTTAAGAGTTTATTTTTACTTCTTGCTGAGATCTGTGTGACTGAAATTCAGCCTTGTTTTTTTTAATCCTCCTGCTGTTTTTCTGTTTATTCAGAACTAAGCATTTGAGAGATATTTCAACTCAAAAAAATAATAATAAACAAAATGCAGAGTAAAGTTCCATATCTGGACATTTTTCTTATAAATTCTTCTCTCTTCTTTTTTTTTGTGCATATTTGAGGAACTTCAAAGCATGTGTTATTAATCAGTCTATCAGCATTTCATTAATGTTTGTAATTCTGACTTATTAAATCTAAATGAAATCCTTATTGCAGACATTTAGGATATAGCTCAATATGCTATGAGTAGAGTAAGATTTCCGAAAGGATGGAGAAAATTAATTTCCATGAGTGTCTTTCAGAGTAACTTTCTTTTCCAGAAGATCCTCCAAGAGTAGAAAACACCATTATTAGTTGTTTGTTTTTGCACAACATAGATACTTCCCCTGTAATTAACTTGTTTGGAGATAAGGTTGTTTTGATTAGAGATACTGTTGTTGTTTAATCAAAATCTGACTCTTTTGCGACCCCGTGAACTGTAGCCTTCCAGGTTCCTCCGCCCATGGGATTTTCCAAACAAGAATACTGGAGTGGGTTGCCATTTCCTTCTCCAGGGGATCTTCCTGATCCAGGGATCAAGCCCAGGTCTCTTGCATTGGCAGGCAAGTTCTTTACCACTGAACCACCAGGGAAGCCTGATTAGAGATACTAAATGGACCATAAAAATGACTGCTCAATCCTCACTGTCTAGAAAGGAAAGCTGAACAATCAAGGGTATGTGATTGCCAAAGGTCACACAGGTGGTGAGTACCACACTTTCTGATTTCTGGCCCTTGGTTCATCCACTACATAAACTAAACAATAATGACTTTTGAAAGTTCCACCCTGGATTTTCAGTGTCGCCTTAGGTACCACAACCATTTGATCATCACTGTTTTTCTGTTTCGTGTCTTTACTTTCCAATAACTTGGAGCTTCCCAGGTGGCGCTAGTGGTAAAGAATCTGCCTGCCAATGCGGGAGAGGCAAGAGACACAGATTCGATCCCTAGATTGGGAAGATCCCCTGGAGCAGGAAAAGGCAAAAGTCTATTCTGCAAAAGTCTATTTTGGGTGATAGTCTCCATATATGTATGCAGAGAATAT
The DNA here is from genome assembly GCF_033118175.1 of Dama dama. NCBI lineage: Eukaryota > Metazoa > Chordata > Mammalia > Artiodactyla > Cervidae > Dama > Dama dama. The sequence goes on along the minus strand of NC_083682.1, from coordinate 19,224,998 downwards.
GTTTCTGTATCAGAAAAGAAGAAATCACATTGACTTTCTCAGAGGGCATTGCAGGGAAGTTTTTCCCAAGAACTGAAAGTCTTTTTGGAAGAAATTCTTTCCAAAAGTTTCATAGCCTAGATCCAGAAGTATTTCTGCACTTGGCGCACACACTTACAAAAATTCATAAACCAATGGTGAGTGAGTGAAGTCGCTCAGTCATGTCCAACTCTTTGTGACCCCGTGGACCTACCAGGCTCCTCCGTCCATGGGATTCTCCAAGCAAGAATACTGGAGTGGGTTGCCATTTCCTTCTCCAGGGGATGTTCCTGACCCAGGGATCAAACCCAGGTCTCCCTCACTGCAGGCAGATGCTTTAACCTCTGAGCCACCAGGGAAGCCCAAACCAATGGTACTCAGTACGTACAACAGAGTTAACAATTACACTAGTGAAAAATTTCCCAAATGTTGTTCCATGGAAAAAAAGTTCTGAGATGGAAAAGAAGACTGTGGCTGAAAATGCTTGAGAAGCCCCAAATCCTGTATCCTTCTTTTGGAAACTGGTTGTATATAAAAACCCATTAAATAATCTGGAGGGGCTTCCTCAGTGGCCCAGTAGTAAAGAATTCACTTGCAATGCAGGAGTCACAAGAGATGCATTGATTCCTGGGTCAGGAAGATCCCTGGAAAAGGAAATGGCAACCCACTCCAGTATTCTTGCCTGAATCCCATGGCCAGAGGAGACTAGTGAACTATAGTCCATGGGGCCACAAAGAGTTGGACACAAATGAAGCAACTTAGCATGCAAATACTCCAGAAAATCCTACAAAAGCAATAACAACGAGCAATAGCTGTTTAGTTCATTTGACCACAAAACTCTTCATTTCCAAAAATACCTTATAATGTCTTGAGGTACATTAATGTTTCCATAAAACAAACACTGAAAAAGTTACTCACTGCTTGTTGAACATTACCAGTAATTCTGAATTCTCTGGCATACCCAAACTGGATGACAGATGGAGAAGGTCAAATAAAAAACCAGGTTATGTAGGAAAGGTTATAGGCACTTGACTGGGCAGATTAGTCTGGAAAAGAGAAGACCTGGAATCTTTTGATCCCTCACTGATTGCTGTCTTCAAACGTTTCCATTAATATCACAAGAGCTAGTGGTGTCGAAAGAGTTCTTCAGGTAAAACTTTCTGATTGGCTTATTTCAGCTGAAACACATTTTTTAAAATTATGGTAAAAATTCACGTAATGTTTACCATCTTAACCATTTTTAAGTGAACAGTTGGAGGGCATCAAGTTCACTCACACTGCTATGCAGCCATCACCATCATCTATCACCAGAAATTTTTCATCTTCCCAAGTTGAAACGCCAAACCTGTTAAACAATAACTCCCCACCTGCTCCTTCCCCAGCCTCTGGAAACCACCTTTCTGCTTTTTGCCTCTATGAATTTGACTACACTAGGGTACTTCATGTACTGCAAATCATACAACATCTGCCTTTTGTGACTGGCTTATTTCACTCAGCATAATGTCCCTAATTTCATCTACACTGTTGTTCAGTCTCTAAGTCGTGTCCAACTCTTTGCAACCCCATGGACTGTAGCATGCCAAGCTTCCCTGTCCTTTACTACCTCCTGGAGTTTGATCAGACTCATGTCCATTGAGTCGGTGATGCCATCCAACCATCTTGTGCTCTGTTGCCCCTTTTTCCTGCCCTCAATCTTTCCCAGCATCAGGGTCCTTTCCAATGAGTCAGCTCTTTGCATCAGGTAGCCAAAGTATTGGAGCTTCTGCTTCAGCAGCAGTCCTTTCAATGAATATTCAGGGTTGACCTCCTTTAGGATTGACTGGTTTGACCCCCTTGCAGTCCAAGGGACTCTCAAGAGTCTTCTCCAACACCACAGTTCAAAAGCATCAATTGTTTGGCACTCAGCCTTCTTTATGGTCAAACTCTCACATCTGTACCTGACTACTGGAAAAACCACAGCTTTGACTAGAATGGGCCTTTGTCAGCAAAATGATGTCTCTGCTTTTTAATACAGTGTTTAACTTTGGACTCTACTGACTTAAGCTCCAGATGTAAACATCCAGCTGCCCTCTCGACACGCCATGGATGTCCCAGAGGATAACAGGTCAGAAGCTGACTTCCCTGACCACACCCCAGTCCCCACCTCCCCACCCCCATATTTATTGCCGATCCCACTTTCCCTGTCTTAACAAACAACACTATAATCCAAACCATCATGCAGCAGACCAGACAGAAAGTTGTTCAGAGAAAGACTCTTTTTTAAAAAAATTAAAGTGTAAGTGATTTACAACATCGTGTGAATTACTGCGGTACAGCAAAGTGATTCAGTTATACATATATATATATGTGTATATATATATACATTCTTTTTCATAATCTTTTCCATCATGGTTTATCACAGGGTATTGAATGTATTTCCCTATGCTATACAGTAGGATCTTGTTGTTTATCCATCCTATAAAAGCTTACATCTGCTAACCCCAACCTCCCACTCCATCCTTCCCCCATTCCCATCCCTCTTGGCAACCACCAGTGTGTGAGAGAAAGAATCTTGCAACAACTAAAACATTACTGTAAAAAAACAGAAAATCCATACCCATCAGATTCCCCAGACAGAGGTGTCAAACACACCTCTTTGAATAGAAGGCAAGGTAAGATAAGTTCTCCAAACAAAACTAGTCAAAAAAGATGCTCACAGAATGTCCTTCCAAAGAGGGATAGTTGCTTAATAGCTGTCTTTTTCTTTTTTTTTTTTTTTCCCTTAGTTTGGCTGGGATAAGATGGTTTGAAGCCAGAAGTGACCTGCTTAGGACAGAAGAGAAAATCATTCATGAGGTGCCCTACTTCTCTATTCCATGCAGAGCTGTGTAAATACATAACAGGTGTTGGTTGCTCAGTCAGTCTCTCCCATCAGGAAGCGTCCAAAAGTCTCTTATCATTCTCCATCAGAGGGCAGACAGACTGGAAACCACAATCACAGAAAACTAACCAATCAGCCTTGTCTAACTCAATGAAACTATGAGCCATGCCGTGTAGGGCCACCTAAGACAGACAGGTCATGGTGGAGAGTTCTGACAAAATGTGGTCCACTGGAGAAGGGACTGGCAAACGACTTCAGTATTTTTGCCTTGAGAACCCCATGGACAGTATGAAAAGACAAAAAGATAGGACACTGAAAGATGAACTCCCCAGGTCAGTAGTTGCCCAATATGTTACTGGAGATCAGCAGAGAAATAACTCCAGAAAGAATGAAGAGACAGACCCAAAGCAAAAACAACACCCAGTTGTGGATGTGACTGGTGATAGAAGCAAGGTCTGATGCTACAAAGAGCAATATTGCATAGGAACCCGGAATGTTAGGTCCATGAATCAAGGTGAATTGGAAGTGGCCAAACAGGAGATGGCAAGAGTGAACGTCAACATTTTAGGAATCAGCAAACTAAAATGGACTGGAATGGGTGAATTTAACTCAGATGACCATTGTATCTACTACAGGGGGCAAGAATCCCTTAGAAGAAATGGAGTAGCCATCATGGTCAACAAAAGAGTCCAAAATGCAGTACTTGGATGCAATCTCAGAAATGACAGAATGACCTATGTTCCTTTCCAAGGCAAACCATTCAATATCACAGTAATGCCAATCTATGCCCGAAACCAGTAATGCTGATGAAGCTGAAGTTGAATGGTTCTATGAAGACCTATAAGACCTTTTAGAACTAACACCCAAAAAAGATGTCCTTTTCATTATAGTGGATTGGAATGCAAAAGTAGGAAGTCAAGAAATACCTGGAGTAACAGGCAAATTTGGCCTTGGAGTACAGAATGAAGCAGGGCAAAGACTAACACAGTTTTGCCAAGAAAATGCACTGGTCATAGCAAACACCCTCTTCCAACAACACAAGAGAAGATTCTACACATAGACATCACCAGATGGTCAACACCAAAATCAGATTGTTTACATTCTTTGCAGGCAAAGATGGAGAAGCTCTACACGGTCAGCAAAAACAAGACTGGGAGCTAACTGTGGCTCAGATCATGAACTCCTTATAGCCAAGTTCGGACTTAAATTGAAGAAAGTAGGGAAAACCACTAGACCATTCAGGTATGACCTAAATCAAATCCCTTACGATTATATAGTGGAAGTGAGAAATAGATTTAAGGGACTAGATCTGATAGACAGAGTGCCTGATGAACTATGGGCCAGGGTTTGTGACATTGTACAGGAAACAGGGATCAAGACCATCCCCAAGAAAAAGAAATGCAAAGAAGCAAAATAGTTGTTTGAGGAGGCCTTACAAATAGCTGTGCAAAGAAGAGAAGTGAAAAGCAAAGGAGAAAAGGAACAATATACCCATTTGAATGCAGAGTTCCCAAGAATAGCAAGGAGCGATAAGAAAGCCTTCCTCGGTGATCAGTGCAAAGAAGTAGAGGAAAACAACAGAATGGGAAAGACTAGAGATCTCTTCAAGAAAATTAGAGATAGCAAGGGAACATTTCATGCAAAGATGGGTTCTATAAAGAACAGAAACGGTATGGACCTAACAGAAGCAGAAGATATTAAGAAGAGGTGGCAAGAATACACAGACGAACTGTACAAAAAAAGATCTTCATGACCCAGATAATCATGATGGTGTGATCACTCACCTAGAGCCAGACATCCTGGAATGTGAAGTCAAGTGGGCCTTAGGAAGCATCTCTATGAACAAAGCAAGTGGAGGTGATAGAATTCCAGCTGAGCTATTTCAAATGCTAAAAGATGATACCGTGAAAGTGCTGCATGCAATATGCCAGCAAATTTGGAAAACTCAGCAGTGACCACAGGTCTGGAAAAGGTCAGTTTTCATTCCAATCCCTAAGAAAGGCAATGCCTAAGAATGCTCAAACTACCTCACAATTGCATTCATCTCACATGCTAGTAAAGTAATGCTCAAAATTCTCCAAGCCAGTCTTCAGCAATACGTGAAGCATGAACTTCCAAATGTTCAAGCTGGTTTTAGAAAAGGCAGAGGAACCAGAGATCAAATCGCCAACATCTGCTGGATCATTGAAAAAGCAACAGAGTTCCAGAAAAACATCTATTTCTGCTTTATTGACTATGTTGAAGCCTTTGACTGTGTGGATCAAAATAAACTGTGAAAAATTCTGAAAGAGATGGGAATACCAGACCACCTGACCTTCCTCTTGAGAAATCTGTATGCAGGTCAGGAAGCAACAGTTAGAACTGGATATGGAACAACAGACTGGTTCCAAATAGGAAAAGGACTGCGTCAAGGCTGTATATTGTCACCCTGCTTAGCAGAGCACCTCACGAGAAATGCTGGGCTGGATGAAGCACAAGCTAGAATCAAGATTGCTGAAACATCAATAACCTCAGATATGCAGATGGCAGAACCCTTATGGCAGAAAGCAAAGAACTAAAGAACCTCTTGGTGAAAGTGAAAGAGGAGAGTAAAAATGTTGGCTTAAAGCTCAACATTCAGAAAACTAAGATCATGGCATCTGGTCCTATCACTTCATGGCAAATAGATGGGGAAACTGTGGAAACAGTGGCTGACTTTATTTTGCAAAATCACTGCAGATGGTGACTGCAGCCATGAAATTAAGAGACACTTACTCCTTGGAAGGAAAGTTATGATCAACCTAGACAGCATATTGAAAAGCAGAGACATTACTTTGCCCACAAAGGTCCATCTAGTCAAGGCTATGGTTTTCCCAGTAGTCATGTATGGATGTGAGAGTTGGACTATAAAGAAAGCTGAGCACCGAAGAATTGATGCTTTTGAACTGTGTTGTTGGAGAAGACTCTTGAGAGCCCCTTGGACTGCAAGGAGATCCAACCAGTCCATCCTAAAGGAGATCAGTCCTGGGTGTTCATTGGAAGGACTGATGTTGAAGCTGAAACTCCAATACTTTGGCTATCTGATGGGAAGAGCTGACTCATTCGAAAAGACCCTGATGCTGGGAAAGATTGAAGGTGGGAGGAAAAGGGGATGACAGAGGATGAGATGGTTGGATGGCATCACCAACTCAATGGACATGAGTTTGAGTAAACTCTGGGAGTTGGTGATGGACAGGGAGGCCTGACATGCTGCAGTCCATGGGGTCTCAAAGGGTCAGACATGACTGAGGGACTGAACTGACTGACTGAACTGAACTGTTGGTTGCTCAGGGGTGTCCGACTTTTTGCAAACCTATGAACTCTAGCTCGCCAGGCTCCTTTGTCTGAGGAATCATCCAGGCAAGAATACTGAAGTGGGTAGCCATTCCCTAAGTCTCCAGGGGATTGTCCCAACCCAGGCATTGAACCTGGGTCTCTTGTATTGCAGGCAGATTCTTTACAATCTGAGCCACCAGGGAAGCCCCCCAATAAATACTAAACAAATGTGTCTATTTGACAGGGTGCTACCTTATTCACCACTGGAGACATCCAGCTATAACAGTCTGGTTTCAGTTCAGTTCAGTTCAGTCACTCAGTTGTGTCTGACTCTTTGTGACCCCATGGACTGCAGCATGCCAGGCCTCCCTGTCCATCACCAACTCCCAGAGTTTACTCAAACTCATGTCCATTGAGTTTGTCTAGCCTTGACTAGACGGACCTTTGTTGGCAAGGTAATGTCTCTGCTCTTCAATATGCTGTCTAGGTTGATCATAATTTTCCTTCCAAGGAGTAAGTGTCTCTTAATTTCATGGCTGCAGTCACCATCTGCAGTGATTTTAGAGCCCCGCAAAATAAAGTCTGCCACTGTTCCCACTGTTTCCCAATTTATTTGCCATTTACCATTATCCAAACAGTCACCTAAATCATAAACCTGAGAATGATCTTTTGTCCCCAATCTGTCAGTCACAACTAAGTCCACCTTTTCAATCTCTTCTAATCTACCCATCAACTCTTCTACCCCCTTAACACAATTTTAGATCCTCTGTTTCCTGCTTATCTTTCCTACAGACCTTTCAGTAATTCCCTAATTAATTTTCTTTGCCATCAGTATTTTTCCAGTCTCATCTCCTTCCCATCCGTACTTCATATAGTAAATGCATCTGGGCATTCACCCATCCCTGCTGCCTTGAAATGCTGTTCTCACTTACACCTGCCCCACGTAACTCTTACCTGATCCAAGGGACCCACAAAACTGTCATGTCTAGAAAACCTTCCTTGCACCCCCAGCCTGTGGAAGCGGTTGCTCCTCTGTGCTTTCACAATCCCCTGTACCTATCACTATCGTATGAGCTTCCCAGGTGGCTCAGTGGTAAAGAATCTGCCTGCCAATACAGGAGACACAGGAGACGGGGGTCCAATCCCTGCGTTAGGAAGATCTCCTGGAGAAGGAAATGGCAACCCACTTCAGATATTGCTGCCTGGGGAATGCCATGAACACAGGCGCCTGGCAGGCTACACTCCATGGGGTTGCAAAGAGTCAGATTCAATTAAACCACCACCATCACAATCTTAAACCCTATCACGTGGTCTTGCAATCTTTTTGTTTGCTTGGTTTCTGTTTTCTCCACTAGACTAAGTTCCTTGAAAGCTAAGATCACTTCATATTCCTAGAGCCTTGTACAGAGCAATTAAATCGATTATAACACATCGAGAGGATCGTTGTTCTCACTTTGTGGTGTATGTAAAAAGTATTCAATATATTTCAACATTTTAATTTAGAAGATGAGCAAACTGAGTCCTGAAGGGTGATGATGGGCCCCAAGCTAAGAGTCAAAGTGAAAGACCAGAAATTGAGCCTTCTGATTCTCAGTACAGGAGCCAGATGTTCTTCAGTTGTGTCGAAAGCTAGGTTCTCGTTCGTTCGTTAATCAGTAAAGGACTCACTGAGACGTTGCTCTGTGTCAGGGGATGTTGTAGATGCTGACAGAAGAAAACCAACAAAATCTTCATTCTAGAGAACCTCAAGGTTTCTGTGCTTCTAAGATTTTGCACTGTGATACTCTTAACTCAGGGATGACACACCTCCAAATTGCAGCAAGAACAAAAGCAATATATCTTCTAGAGTTATGGAAATAGGAGAACCAAGAAAAAGCTTACTTTGTTTTGGAGAAGCAAAAGGACTTATGCTTCCTGAGTCTGCAGGTTTGTGTTGGTCAGCGAGCCACAGTTCAGAAGAATGAAACACGCACCCAGAAAAAAAGAGTCCCAAAGATATGTCTACCAGGACCCCCTGCTCCCTGCTCTCCTCTTGGAAGCTTGCCACATTTACGCTGGCATCAGGGCTTTTGTTTATGATTTCTACGTCTCTCTTTTATACCCAGCCTTCAAAGCTTAGCTCACACCACACCTTCTAGGCAATACCCAAGTCATTCTGAAGCTTCAATGATGAACACATTTTTTTCAAAATTCAACACCAAAAATTGCTTTAATGATCTGAGTCCATCATGAAAAGGACTTTCTTGCCAAATAACGCTGATGTGTTCTAAAGGAATAAATCATAGCTTCTGCTTCCTTAGGATCTACTACCACCTGGAAGTGTGTGTGGCACATGGAGATGACTATACATGCACTGAATGAATGAATGATTGATGGCTATATTGCCAGCCATTCCCCATCTTATGCTCTCCCAGGAGAGATGTATATGCCTCCCCAGGAAAGGGCCACTCTCAGGACCATGGGTGTGGAGAGCACTCAGCCCCAGAGCTGTTGGCCACAAATCAGTTCTTCTGAAGGGAACTTCAAAGCGGGAGGCAAGACAGGCCTGGCACACAGAAGCCAGCATCTCACTTGCTCCCAATTCCTTAAACAGCAAAGTACCAGAATGAGTCTCTCTGCTGAGCCATGAGGTTAATGTGGCCATTTACAGACAGAAGAGGGAGATTGGGTTTGTTGAAAGGGGAAGGTTTTATGCTTTGCTTTTGATCCTGTCTGGCATGCCCCAGAACTGCCATGTGCCCCACACCTGATAAATACTGGTTTATAACAGCAGAGAAGAGACCTAAAGCCATAAATCTATCCCCACCCCCCACCCCCAATTGTGTATGGAGCTAAAGGATAATTAAAGCCATGCCCTTGCTTTGTAAATGAAGCTTCGTCTTTCTGGCAGCCCCCATTACAAATGAACTTGAGGTAGTGTCAGGGCAAAGGGCAGCTGTGGGTTGACGTTGTCCAGTCTGCTAGGGAGCACCCTCTGGCCATGCAGGTCTCAGGGGTGTGCGTACTCCCCCAGGGCCACTGTTGTGAGTGAGGAGCACTGCACAGTTCTGCCCAGGCTTTGAACTTGGTTAATGCACCAGGGCTAATGGGGGTCAGTTTACATTTTAGTTCTTTTCAGAGGAGGAAAAAAAAACACAAACCTCTCTTCTTTGGATATCAGCTGCTTCCCCAGGTTTCAACTTCATTTGGTTCTTCATAGACATGGAGTGACTGAGAGAAGAATGAATGGATCTGGACTTACAAAGAAATCATGCAAAATATTATTATTATAGCCATTAATTGAGTCATTATAAAGGCTATGTAATATCAAAGAAAATGTTTAGCAGCAGTAAGTGGAAAACACGTAATACAAAATGTATCTAGATTATGGCAGGAAATTTAAAAACTCATTTCTATGATATATTTTCAGTGCAGCAATCACATGATAAGGGCTTCCCAGGTGGCTCAGTGGTAAAGAATTTGACTGCCAATGAAGGAAACACAGGAGACTCAGGTTCAATCCCTGGGTTGGGAAGATCCCCTGGAGGAAAAAATGGCAACCCACTCCAGTATTCTTGCCTGAAAAATTCCATGTACAGAGAATCCTGGTAGGCTAAGCACTGGGTCGCAAAGAGTCAGACATGACTGAGCACACACACTGAGCTGATCACATGATAATGTGTGCACAAGATTGAAACAAAGAAATGATAAAAAGGGGTTACAAGGAGAGGCGTCTCTTCCAAACACTAGCCCCCTTCTCTGTCCTGGAGCAAACGTTTTAACTCTTGGGCTGCTTTCTCTTGGGAGTTGGTGCTTTATCTCTAGATAATATGTTTTACCTCTACTTCTTATTCTATCTGTACACTATCTTTTGAATTCCAGATACAGTAAATTAGCATCTAGCTCACATAATCTCACCCTATCTTCCCCAGCATCCCAATATCTTAATAAATCATGGTATATCCTAAATTCTTTACCTTAAAAAAATCCTCTTTTTAAAAAATGTCATTTATTTACTTTTATTTTTGACTATGCTGGGTCTTCACTGTGGCGTGGGCTTATCTCTAGTTGCGAAGAGAGAGGGTTACTCTCTAGTTCTGGTGAGAGGGCTTCTCACTGCAGTGGCTCCTCTTGTTACAGAGCACGGGCTTCAGAAGTTGCAGAATATACACTCAGTAGTTGTGGTTCCTGGGCTCTAGAGAACAGGCTCAGTAGTTGTGAAGCCCGGGCTTAGTTGTTCCTCAGCAAGTGGATTCTCTCAGATCAAAAATTGAACCTGTGTCTCCTGCATTGGCAGACAGATTCTTTACCACTGATCCACTAGGGAAGCCCTATTTTTTTATCTATTTACAACTACTTGCTATTCTTCTCTTGTTTCTTGTTCCACTAACTAAAAGAGAGTATCTCTGGACTGCTTATCTGGTCCCTCTGTCAGTAAGAATATTAGCATCCCTGATATTTCCTTGAGCTCTCAGCTCTTCTACTCCATCTGCCTCTCCCAACTTCTCACACACACACTTCTTTTACACTGTCCAAAGTGATACTGTTACCTTTCTTCTACAACCGGCTCTCACCAATGGATTGATTCTGGAAGTGGAAAGCGACCAACAGTGTATCTGCTTTTATGACCATGCCAATACTGAACACAGCAGAACTAAATAGCGTTTTGTGGTTGTAGTCCATTCTTATAACACTTTTTCTAGAATTTCAAATGCCTATTTTTGCCTTTATCACAAGAATTTTTATCAAAAATGTATGCAGAATCTAGAAAAATGCTATGGTTGAACTTATCTGCAAAATAGAAACAGAGACACAGATGTAGAGAACAAACATCAGTATCAAGGGGAATTGAGGGGTGGGGTGAATTGGGAGATTGAGATTGGAATATGTATGCTGCTATGTATAAAATAGTGAGAACCAACTGTATAGCACAGGGAACTCTACTCAATGTTCTATGGTGACCTAAATGGGAAGGGAATCCAAGGAAGAGGGGATATATATATATATATGGATATATATATATGGATGACTGATTCACCTTGCTGTACAACAAAAACAAACCCGGTGTTGTAAAGCAACAATACTCCAGTAAAAAAATTAACTTCTCTTTTGATATGGCTCTCTCCTACCTAGCTCCCTTGGTACTTCTGATCCAATCAAACCCATATGCATTGTTCTTCCTAGGATTTCTCAATTCCTGGATCAGTTCCACCATACCTGTATCCTATCTTCTTTATTCTTTTAACCCCTGATTTGCTGCTGTTATAATGAACACACATCCCTCCATCTTTCTAATGAAATCTTATTTGTTATTCCCACCCTCCTCTTACTAATTCCTATACTTTGCTGAGTTAATCATGTTACTACTTCTCACCTTGCTAATAATCAGTTTAAGAGTGAGCATATACTCCATTTTGCACAATGCAACATGAGGGAAAACTTGCTGAGAGATTTCCAGTGACATTTTTGATTAAAAAACAAAAACAAAAAACCACAGGATAGAATGCTCTTTCTTCCTGTCCTGCATCCATTGTCATAGCCATATGTAATATCTGGAGGCAGAAGTTATCATCTAACAAGAAAGGAGCTATCTGAGGACTATGCAGCTCATTGAGCATAACAGAATAGAAAAACGTGAAGAACTTATAACTTTGGTGATATAACTGTGAAACAGATAAGGACCCTTTGGGCCCTTCCCAAGACAGAACCCCCTTCTACCCCATGTCCACAGCCTGCCTTTTACCCATAGAAAAAGTTTAGTTGAAGAATAAATTTAGGCAGAGAAATGAGAAAATACATAAATAAAAGCTGTCAAGCAGGAAAAAATAATCATAGTTCAGTTATTAAGCAAAGTCAAGGACATTCAGTTGCTTCTCAGGAGCTATAGATAATATGCTGAGCTATATCATCTGGGTTTCTTTACAGATACTGAAACCCCCATCATCTGGAAGAAGTTAACTACATGATGACTAGACGGTAGCCATGGCATTAGCTGCCACGATTCTAAGAACTGGCCTCAAGGAAATGGGAAAAAACAACCCCAGAACTGAAGATTAGCTATACTTAGAACAGTCAAGATGATTGCTGGTCGGACCACCACATGACTAATTTCAGATGATTGTCAGAGCCAATTGTGCTATTCTGCATGCAGTCTCCTCCCTCCACCTGTACAAACTCCCTTTTAAAAGCTCTTGTCCACTGATCAACAGGGGGAAGTTGGCCTTAGGACAGGAGCCCATCTTCTCCCCTAGTTGCTGGTCACTGGAATAAAGCAAATTTTCCTTTCTACCAATACTTGTCTTTCAAATACCGAGCAGTAAGACCTGAGTTCTATGACAGTTCAGTTGAGTCAGCAACCACATCTAGATTTCTTGTTATTTGAGATCATATATGTCTTTCTATATAAGCCAGTTGATTTGGATTTATTTGATCTGGCACTAAAAGACATTTTATCCAGTAGAAGCATTTCTTCAAGAAACTTCCTAAAAATGAGCGCGTGTGATAAATTTTCTTCCTTAAATTGAAAATTTATCTTTATTTTATCAGAACAATTTAGTGTTAGTTTGGTTGGGTATAGAATTCTAGGTTGAAAATTCATTTTCCCTAAGACGCATACTGCTATTAATGCTATTGCTCCAATATCTTCTGTATTGTTTCTTTGTGAGGTAAATTATTCATTCATTTTCTCTCTCTCCTCTTAAAATCTCTCCTTTTGAAATCATGTTCTGTGATTTCACACTGATATGTTTAAGTACTGCCATCTTTTCATTGATTGTGCTAGATGTTCAGATGTCATTGTAATTGAGATACATCCTTTAGATTTGGATAGTTAAATGAATTCTTTGATAATTTCCCCTTTATGCATGCAGTTCTCTCTTTCAGGAAACTTGTTAATCAGATGCTGACTTCCTGGATTTATCTGCCACATCTCTGACCTTTTTCCTCATATTTTCTATCTCTGCATTTTATTACACACTCTTGGAGATTTCTTAGACTTTATTTTCCAATCTTTTTTAAACTCGCTATATAAAATGATAGTTTAAAGTAACAAGAGTTATTCTTTATTTCTTTTGTCACAGCACTTGTTCTTGTATTGTGCTACATGTCCTCAAGTATTTGTGTTTTCCTATTTAATTTTTTAAAAGCCATTTACAAATAACTCTGGGACTCCCATGGAAGTCCACTGGTTAAGACTGTGTCTTCCAATGCAGGGGCTGTGGTTTCCATCCCTGGTTGAAGAGCTAAGAGCCTGCATGCCTCATGGGCCAAAAAAAAAAAAAAAAAAACCTTAAAAAACAGAAGCAATATTGTAACAAATTCAATAAACACTTAAAAATGATCCACATGAAGAACCATCTTTTAAAAAAATAACAACCCTGATTGGATGTTCTGAAGACTGCTGCTATTTGTATTAGGTAATCAAGCACAAACTGGACATTCCACTGGGGGTCTCCCAAGTTAAAGGATGTTGAAGTCATTTTCATCAGGAATAATTTGCCCTGAAGGGGACATTTGGCAGTGTCTGGAGATGTGTTTCAGTGTCAAGACTGATGAGGAATAAATGTCACTGGCATCACTGGACAAGGCCACGGATGCTACTAATGCACAGGACAACCCCCTGCAAAGGAGAACTCTCCAGCCCTAAATGCCAGAAGTGCTGAGTTAAGAATTCCTGCAGTAGGTCCATTAACTTTCTTCAGAAAGAAACCCTCCCCACATTTGTTTATTGGTCCCACCCCAAGAAGAAAGCACCTGACTTATGTAGGCTACATTCACCTGAGAAGAGAAGAAATTATTCTATACACAAACTATAAGTTAATTCCTCTGTTCAGCCACTGTTTCACTCTTGCTCACCACATTCCCAATACCTGAGATCGTTTGTGATCCAAAGGGGCCAATAACTGTATCCTCATGCATTTTCACAAATATGTGTATTCACTGTGGCTCTCTTCCCTGACTTCATCAGTTCTTCCCCTGACATATGCTTTCCATTTTCCAGAAGTTTGTAAGAATCCCTGAAACTCTATTTCTGTTCTCTACCTTTTAAAGTGTTTTATCCTAAGTTTCATATACTCTGATGAAATAAAAGAGACAAATCCATGGAACTGGGCCTCTATATTTAAACAGAAGGCTTTCCCTAGTTAAAGGCTTCCCAGGTGGCACAGTGGTAAAGAATCCACTTACCAATGCAGGAGATGTAAGAGACACAGGTTTGATCCCTGGGTCGGGAGGATCCCCTGGGGTAGGAAATGGCAACCCACTCTATTATTCTCGCCTTGGAAAAATAATGGACAAAGGAGCCTGGTGGGCTACAGTCCGTGGGGTAGGTAATAACTTTGTTTTACAGATGAGCAAACAGGTTTAGAGAGGCTAAATGTTTCCAAGTTCACACAGCTGGGAAGTAGGAGCCCAGATATTTCTGACTCTGAAGATTTTACTAGTTAGCACTACTTCCCTGCCTCCCTCACTTATTTACCCATGTGTATCCATCCATTCACCAAAGATGTCTTTCCCTCAGCACACCTACTGCCAAACATCCCCTACCAATCTCTCCACTAGCACCTCTGTGCTGGTCCATGTGTCCTCACATTTAGTCTAGGACAAATAACCTACTTGAAAGCAGCTCTAGTTATAGTTTTGGTGCACTCTGATTTGGTTTTTTTTTTTTTTAATTTAAATTCAGACTTACTTCTTATGCCAGAACAGGGCAATTTCTGGAAGGAGAATCAATTATGCCATATTTTTGAACTCCAATTCCTCATCCTTTATCCATCTGAATATTCTTAGGAAATCAGTTTTTCTACCTTCCTGCTTGTTTCTTCATTTACCTCTTTGTCATCCCTCTCCCCAGTAAACTATAAACTCTGTTAAGGACAGAGTCCACAGCTCAAATACAATCACCAAGGTACAGATACACAGGCCAGCACATAATAGACCCTCAATAAATGTTTATGGTATAAACAAACAGACACATGTATAGTCTCAAAGGGCAACAAGGATATTCTGGTATTTATTCTGAACCTCACACACAGGACAGAATTTTCCACAGATTTCTACACTTACCAGAGGAGCAACACTGTTTTAAGGACAGCCTGTCATTCTGGCTCAGCAGGTGCCACCCTTTCAATGGCCCCTCCCTCCCGTTTTACAGCTTTGTTTGGGTTTGATTTTGTGCGTGTGAAAGGTCTGACTCGTTTGGCTTTGCTCACAACAGAGGCCTATCTCAGTGACCCCTGGTGCTCCCCTGCACTCACCCCACCCCCTTATCTGCAGCTCCATGTTTTTGATCTCTGTGATATCTGCTACACTCTCCCGAAACCCACTGGAAAACAGGCTGAGAAAGTGAAAAGTGATCTGAGTGTAGCACGTACCGCCCTGATGAACGTGGTCGGCAACATCAGACAGCCTGGACTTTCCCTGCCAATTAGCAAGGGTTTACTTTCTGCTCCCCTCAGCCTTGCCATGCAATCTGATTCCCACTCACTCGACACCTTGTCATTAGGTTCCAAACATGGCACGTTCAACTCCACGTTTACATCATCCCCCACTTCAGCTTTTCTTCTCTTGCCGGTGCATTAATTCACACAAAATGTACATTGGTCACCTATGAGTTGCCAGTCACTATACTGGATGCTGAAGTTTTAATAAACACACACTGCATCCTTACAGATCTGCCTCAAGCTCCATCTCCTCCAAGCAGCCTCCTCAGAACTCCATGCCCCCGGCACCTCTAATTACTAAGTGCCACATAAGCATTTAATAATAATCTCTTTAACATGGTTAGCCATGGTTTCACATGGGTTAGTTCTGTCTTCATAACAGGATTATCAATTACTTGAGATCACGGAGTACCTCCCTTATTCCTACCGTGTTTCCTTAATAACCACTCATGTAACTATGGTGGGCTGCCTTATCCCTCCAACCAGTAAGTTTTTGCAATGAACGTGGTTTATTTGTTTGTTTGAAAGCCCTTTGGGGATGAAGTATGAACCGCACAGTAGGACCAGGAGATGGAATAAGACTCTCTGCCACCCTCCCTTTTTATTTCCAACAATTTACCCCTATATCTAGGCATGTACCCTCAACCATGACCCAAATGATTAAGTGGGAGGATTAGGGTAACAATTTTGGAAAACATGCAGCAGACACAATGCTGGTGTCAAGAAACCTCCCTGGGTTATGACTACTTGAAGACCTAATGTTTCTAGCAGATTGGATTCCTTGGCTGCATGTGCATGCTGACATTCCAAGACCCAAAGGTCAGGATGAGCACATGTGAGTATCAAACAGGCTCTCATTGAGCTACAAGAATGGGCCCGGCCTGGTAAAAGCTAAAGGTTCTGGTGCAAGGGGACAGCCTCAGACTCTGTTATCACAGGACAATTGACAGGGACCCACAGAGTGTGGCTAGAGATGAGAGAGAGGCCTCGGGGGCTGGGAAGAGAAGAGGTCTCCCTGTCTTGACCTGTAGGAACCAAGGTGAAAGGGGAGATCGCTGTGTCAAAGCAGTGACCCAGAAGGCTTAGCCAGAAGTAAAAACATGTGTGAAACAGAAGCTGTCAGTGTCCTGTGGGCCATGGGAGTCAGCCCTGAAGGAGATGACCCCAGTGAAGATGCACTGTCCTTGACGAGGCTTCACTGAGCCAGCACTTGGCAATTAGGCTGGAGAGCCATGGGCTTGAAGAACTGACCAGAGCACACAAGACACTTTGTCTTTCTGAATCAGCAGGGAGGGGAAGATACCCTATAAGAGCCTGGAAGAGCAAGCTCCTTCCCAGTAACTCATTCATTTGACAAATATATGCTGTGCTCATTATTGGTTCAGGATCACAGGGACTCAAGTTATAAGACACGGTCTTTATCCTCAGGTTATTTATTAATCAGCCATGCCAGTGACAATAGAAGAATTTGAAACTGCTGCCTCTTGCCTGAGAATAATAAAGAAAACTGCATCTGAGGGGTGTGAGGGCTGTGCAAGGGAAAATTGGTGAGGTCTGACCACAGATCTAGAAGGTCCTATAATTTAAACTGCTTGATCACAGATCAGAAACTCAGTGTTACTTCTAGGTGTAGTAAAGCATTGCTTACTTCTTTAAAAAAAATTGAACGCAGCCCTTCCATTCCTGATTTTCCTCCTACACCAACCCTGAGCCAGCTCACTGTGGACCCAACATTCCTTCCATAAGAAAATCCAGATATCCTGACTTTCTGTTGGTGACCTGCATTTTCTCTCTGGAAAGTGTCAGAATCTTTTCTTCATTTCTAAGTTCTAAATTTCTTAGTGTTGAGCTTTGGCATGGATATATTTTCATTCAATCACACTGAGTACTTGTGAAAAACCTTTCAGTCTAGACACTCAGATCTATCAGTCCTTGGAACATTTAATGTCAATTTTTTTAAAAGCAATGAACTCATTTTCTGCCTGTTTCCCCCACGGAGTACCTATTAGACCTCTTAAGCCATTAGACTTCCTAGACTGAGCCTCTAATTTCTTATTTATTGTCTCGTATAGTTATCTTTGTTGCAATCTACTTTTCAGAAGATTATTTCAAGTTTATACCAACTGATACATTAGGTACCAGGTGAGAGAGAAAGAGGGGTTGTGATGGCTTTGAACATCAGGGAGAAGGAGCCCGGCTTTTCCTGATGTGAGGGCCTGGGGGAAGGAAAAGCTGCAAGGGCGAGCCCCACCTTAGTCTAGGACCTGTCATAGCTGAAATAGTGGTAGGCATGTATGTGGATATGCAGTGAGTCTGCAGTTCCTAGGAAACTTAGGATACTGTAAAAATGGATATATTCAGAAAATGGGATTGTAGCATATGGTACTTTATAAACTGCTTTTTTTAAACTTAACAATATATTGGGTGGGGGGGTGGGGAAGAAAGACCAGAGATTACTACAATTACTCTCAGGATGCATGCCAACAGGACCCCCAGGAGACATCCCAACTCTCAGGCCAAGTACTCTCCATCTGGGATTTAGAGGAATTTAGGCCTGAAGTCCCACTTTCAGCAATCATTAAGATTTAATGAGTGTTTTATTTAGAATTTTAAATATTGTTTCAAATCCACTATTTCACATGATGGTCATGCTATGGTATTACTATCCCTGTTACACAGAAGAAGAAACTAAAGTAAAGGAAAGTTAAATGATGTACCCCATAAATAGGTGGAAAAGTTAATTCTAAAATCTAGATCAAAGGTCCTTCTAGGCCTCCATTCTTCTGCACAAATCATTCCCTCCAGTCATGGTTTCCTCCTTTGTCCTAGCTGACACTGGCTAATCCCAGCCTGAATACCCAGGGTAAATGTCACCTTTGCAAAAACTTGCTCAACTTTTCCTCCAAAGACCTATTTCTACTTTTAGATCTGCACCCTTATTGGTTTAAAGTATACTGGCTAATTTGCAGATGACATGATTTTATATATAGAAAACCCTAAAGACTCCACAAATACCAAAAAAAAAAAAAACCTATTAAAGTTACAGGATGTAAAAATCAATGTACAAAAATCTGCTTTATTTCTATATACTAACAATGTGCTAGCAGAAAGAGAAACTTAAAAAGAAAAAAAAAAACTTCATTTACAATCACTACAAAAAGAGTAATATACTGAGGAATAAGTTTAACCAAGAAGGCAAACGAACCTGTACACTGAAAACTATAAGAAATTATTGAAAGAAATTGAAGAAGACACAAATAAATGGAAAAATATTCCACACTCATGAACTGGAAAGATTAACATTGTCAAAATGTCCATATTACCTAAAGCAATGTACAGATACAATGTAATCTCTATCAAAATCCCAAGGAAATTTTTCACAGAAATAGAAAAAAAAAGTCGAAAATGTACATGGAACAACAAAAGACCCCAAACAGAAAAGTAATCCTGAGAAGAAATAACAAAGCTGGAAGCATCATAATTCCTGGCTTCAAATTATATTACAAAGACACAGTAATCAAAACAGCATGGTATTGGCAGAAAAACAAATATATAGACCAATGGAACAGAATTGAGAGTCCAGAAATAAACCCACACATATATGGATAATTGATTTATGACAAAGGAGCAAAGAACTTACAAATGAGACAGGATGGTCACTTTAGGACATGGTGTTGGGAAACTGAGTAGTCTTATGCCCAAAAAACAAAAAAATTGAAACTAGACTACCATCTCACGTAACATCCAGAAAAATGAACTCAAAATGGATTAGAGAACTGGATTGCTAGGCCTGAAATCATAAAACTCCTAGGAGAAAAAGAAAAAATACAAGCAGTGTGTATTGGACATCAGTCTTAGCAGCATCCTTCTGGGTGTGTCTCCTCAAGCAAGAGAAATAAGGGAAAAATAAACAAATGGAATGAAATTAAATCAAACGTAAAAATGTCTCCATAGCAAAAGAAACCATCAGTAAAACGAAAAGGCAACCTACTAAATGGGAGAAGATTTTTATCAGATAAAGGGTTAATATCAGATAAGAGGTTAATATCTGAAATGTATCAGATAAGGGGTTAATATCTAAAATACATAAAGAATTCATATAACTCAACAAAAGTGAAAGGGTCAGTCATTCAATAGTGTCTGACTCTTTGCAACCCCATGGGCTGTAGCCCGCCAAGCTCCTCTGTCCATGGGATTCTCCAGGCAAGAATATTAGAGTGGGTAGACATTCCCTTCTCCAAAGATCTTTCCAACCCAGGGATTGAACTTGGGTCTCCTGCATTGCAGGTAGATTCTTTACCATCTGAGCCACCAGGGAAGCCCTAACTCAACAACAAAAAAACAAATAATCTTAGTGCAAAATGGGCAGGGGAGTTGAGTAGATATTTTTCCAAAGAAGACATGCAGATGGCCAACAGACACATGAAAAGATGCTCAACATCACTAATTGTGAGGGGAGTTCAAATCAAAACCACAATGACAGGTCAACTCACACCTGTCAGGATGGCTATTATCAAAAAGACAAGAAATAACAAGTGTTAAAGAGGATGTGGAGAAAATGGAAACCTCATACATGATTAATACGGATGTAAACTGGTGCAACCACTGTGGAAAACAGTATGGAGATTGTTCAAAAAGTTAAGAATAGAACTACTGCATGATCCTGCAATTTCACTTCTGCATGTTTGTCTAAGGAAGAAAACAATAATCTGAAAAGAAATATGCATCCCTGTGTTCATTGCAGCACTCTTTACATTTGTCAAGATATAGAAACAACCTAAGTGCCCATCAATGAATGAATGAATAAATAAATAAGATGTGGGAAACAGAATACTACTCAAGTCATAAAAAATGTGAAAACTTGCCATTTGTCACAACACAAATGGAACTTGAGAGTACTATGCAAAGTGAGATAAGTCAGATGGAGAAAGACAACCATGTTAAGATTTCACTCATGCATAGAAGATAAAAACCTAATAAACAAAAAAACAAAATAAATAAATGAACCAAACCAAACAAAAACATAGATACAAAGAACAAACACATAGATATAGAGAACAGAGTTCTGGTTACCAGAGAGGAGGGCTGGAAAGTGAAAGTGTTAGTCGATCAGTCTATCTGTCTCCTTTTCACAGTCCTTTCCACCCCTTGGACTGTTGCCCTTCGGGCTCCTCTGTCCATGGAATCCCCAGGCAAGAATACTGAAGTGGTAGCCATTCCCTTCTCCAAGGTATTTTCCTGACCCAGGGATGGAACTAGGTCTCCTGCATTGCAGGTAGATTCTTTACCATCCAAGCCACCAGGGAAGCCAGAGGAGAGCTGGAAGGAGGGCAAAACCCAAATTTAGAGTGACAGATGGAAACTAAATTTTTGGTGGTGAGCCCTCTGTAAGCTACACAGTAGAAATGTAATACTGTATACTTGAAACACATAATATTATAAATCAATGTCACCTTAATAAAAAAAACCAACAGCAATAAAATAATAAATAATGGCTAACAATGACTTTAACAGATTGTCTTGTTGCTAATTTTTCACACAACCATCCATATTCCTGCTATAAATTTTCTGAGAATTTTGGCTTCATTTTATTGATCCTGGTGTCTACCTCTGGTTGACACGTAATAGGTGCTTAAAACGTGTTTGTTAAACCAACATCTATCTGGCTCCAAATTCCAGGTTCTTTTCACAACAGAAAACTCTGTCCCTACTCCTGAAGGGAAAGCAGGGAAAGTTTCACCCAGAGAGAATATTCAACCTATTCCTTCTAATCAGCTCAGCAGATTAAGGGGCCTGAGTGATAACCTCCCCCAGGTTCTCATTTACCATTTGAGGACCTGGAGCAATAACGTAAATGTAGGGCAACACACCATAAATTTAAATATGCAGACGTAAAGTATGAAACGAACTGACGGCCCATCCTTCTATCCATCACATTTTACCCTCATAACAGCCTACAAAAGCTGGATTAGCTTGAGTTCTCAGCCTCCTCCAACGTCTGCACCAGGACCTGGAAACATGAATAGAGTCCACACCCAGTTCACGCAGGGATTTCCAGGTGGCTCAGTGGTTAAAGAAGCTGCCTTTAACCACTGGGAGTCACGTCTCCCATCCGGATCACGCGGGTTCCATCCCTTGGTTGGGAAGATCCCCTGGAGGAGGAAATGGCCACCCACTGCAGTTTTCTTGCCTGGAGAATCTCAAGGACACAGTAGCCTGGCGGGCTACAGTCTGGGCGGTCACAGAGGACAGAATGAGCACATGAGCGCATGCGCAGCACAGCACGCGCACGCATACGCGGGTCCACGCCCTTCTTTTCCCTCCCTTTTCTCTATCTTCTGGCAAGGAAGCTGAGTCTCCATCTGCATCGCCACAAAGGGCTACACATTGCTTGCTTAAGATATACGCAGCGTCCATGTTCCAGAGAACACAGCCAAGCAAGAGAGCCAGAAAAGAACCTCTTCTAAGCAGGCTAAAGGCTGTTTTGGCAAGGAATCCCAAGGCCGTGACTATTCCAAGTGTAACCCAGAGGGGTAGTGTGAGTACCAGGGACAGGGCCAGAGCAGAGAAGTCTTCTAAACAGGTCCTAGAGCCTACACTGGAGTGATGCTGAGCCCCCTTCCCTTGACTGTATTAATATATCCCCCAAAAGTCCATTTCTTTTGGAAATGATCCATATAGAGTATGGATCACACTCCTGCTCCATTTCGGGCAGAGCTGAATTCCTGGAAAAGTCCAGTTTCTGCCCCAAAGAGGACGGAGAGTTCCCCTCTCCTTCTTGTCTTGGGGGAAGTCTGGTTAGTGAAGTCGCTCAGTCGTGTCCGACTCTTTGCGACCCCATGGACTGTAGCCTACCAGGCTCCTCCGTTCATGAGATTTTCCAGGCAAGAATACTGGAGTGGGTTGCCATTTCCTTCTCCAGGAATTCTGGTTAGGTTTATGTTATCTAAACCGTTTTTGTTACTGTGATAATAGGTCTGAACAGAGAGGGAATGTCAAGAGCCAACAGCCTGGGCATACAATCTGTTTTTCCAGTGTTTTTCCCGATTAAAAAAAAAGAGGTGGAAAAAGAATAAATGCTTCATGTCATTGACAGTGACTTTCCATTGGATTTGGGAGGGGGAGGGGGGAGGCAAAGAAAAGTTGATGAACTCAATCAGCAATGTGGTAAAAAAAAAACAGCTGTCTCCTGCCTTAGAGGCACTTTAGAGTTGCTACTAGTTTAAAAGAGAAAAGAAAAGCAAAAAAATTAATAAAGGGCTGAAAGTAAGTCGTGATAGAAATTGAAATGCCGGAGAACAAGCCTGCAGCCACCCTGCTCCCATCTACACTTCTCAGGGATAAACAGGGTCAACCAGGGCAGGGAGGGGATGTGGGTGGCCTGAGTACAACTCAGCTTTATCAAAAACTGAGCAAGAATTTGAACCCTACTCTTGGCTCCCCAAAGAAGTGTGTTTCCTGAACAATTCTCTATAAATACCAGAACACCCTACTGAATTTCAGTGGTTCTGTTGGACTCACTTGAATTTTGAGAATATTTTGAAGGACTCATCGCCAAGCTCCAAAGCCTTGCCAGGCCATGAGTCACTTCTGGTTATATTATCATTATCCATATTTTAGAGATCATTCCTATTATAGAGAAGAGAAAGAGACAGAATGTTTACTACAGTTCCCTGATGGCTAGTATAGAATTCGCCTGCAATACAGGAGACCCAGGTTTGATCCCTGGGTCAGGAAGATCCTTTGGAGAAGGGAATGGCAACCCATTCCTGTATTCTTGCCTGGAGAATTCCATGGAAGAGGAGCTGGTGGACTGCAGCCCAAGGGGTTGCAAAGAGTTGGACATGACTGAGTGAATAAGCATGCATTTCACAGTATCTGAGTGAAGAAGCGAGTGAAGTCGCTCAGTCGTGTCTGACTCTTTGCAACCCCGTGAACTGTAGCCTACTAGGCTCCTCTGTCCATGGGATTCTTTAGGCAAGAATCCTGGAGTGGGTTGCCACTTCCTTCTCCAGGGGATCTTCCCGACCCAGGGATCGAACCCGGGTCTCCCACGTTGCAGGCAGACGCTTTAGCTTCTAAGCCACCAGGGAAGCATGCATTTCACAGTATCTACCAACTCCCAAAATCCTTTAAATCAGTTCACATGTCACAAGAGAAAAGCAGCATGATTAATTACTTGGCAGAATAGTTTTAGTTTTTTTTTTTCTTTGTTTCCGTTTTCAGTTATTTGGTTTGTTGTCCTGTTGTTATAAGGGCCTTCTCTGGTGGTTCAGCAGTAAAGAATCCACCTGCAATGCAATAGATGCAGGTTTGATTCCTAGGTCAGGAAGATACTCTGGAGTAAAAAATGGCAGCCCACTCCAGTATTCCAGTATTCTTGCCTGGGAAATCTCATGGACAGAGGAACCTGGCAGGCTATATCCATGGGGTCACAAAAAGTTGGACACAATGACTTAACCATTAAGCAACAATAATAACAATAAACCTGTTGGTACAAAATGAGTGACTTCTCACTTGTCAGTTCCCTGTGAAAGAGACCAATGTTGGGACTCCATATATTTTAATACTTTGTTCTTCACATCCATTTTTTTTTTTCAACTTTTTACTTTATATTGCAGTATAGTTGATTAACAATGTTGTGATAGTTTCAGATGGACAATAAAGGTACTCAACCATACATATACATGTATCTTCATGTCCTTCTTTAATTTACATGTCTGGGGCTTCCTTGGTGACTCAGATGGTAAAGAATCTGCCTGCAACATGGTAGACCTGGGTTCATTCCCTGCATCAGGAAGATCCCTTGAAGAAGGTAATGGCTACGCACTTCAGTATTCTGGCCTAGAGGATACATGGACAGAGGAGCCTAGTGGGTTACAGTCCATGGGGTTGCAAAGAGTCAGACACAACTAAGCGACTAACACTTTCACTGCCATTTGTGTACTGCTGATCCATATGGTACCGATGGGCTTGTTGAGAGAGGGCTGTGTGTCACCAACACATACTGTTCTGCTTTTTTCTTCTGCTTGTTGGGTTGATACTCAAGAGAAGCTAATAGCAGAGAAGACTTCATGTTTCCATCAAAGCTTTCACTGTGAGTTGATAAGAAGGGGAACAAGGGAGAAAATGAGGCTAGAAGAACCAAGAGTGGGGTTATTGGCAAGTTATGAAAGGTCTCAAGCTAGTTTGGGGGCCAGTGGAATATTTTTGGCAGAAATTAACTTCCAGAACCATTTATAAGACTGATTTCATTCACTCCTAAAATATGTATCATGACTACATTAGGTAATAGAGCTACAAAAGGAGAGAAGGCTTGAGAGAGGAGCTTTGAGCTGGGAGTGGACGCGTGAGTCAGATTTCTAAAGTTGGAAGAGAGAATTCCAGCCAGAAGAAATAGCTGAAGCCTGGAGGCATGGAGGCTCCAATGTTCTTGGCATTTAAAGAAATACTGGATAGCATTAAGAGGGGAATTATCCGGGTAGTTGTGAAATTCAGAGGCCCCTGACTTTGGTCCAGAAGGAATAGTTATGGGGTGATATTTTTGCTCCTTGTAGAGCCCCTCCCATCCCAGCTAAGAAAATTAAGAAGTCCCTTTCATTCCTTCAGCCCTTGTGGATTATCTCCCTTCCAAAACTGTTTATGTGCAACATGTGTGTGTGTGCGTGCCTAAATACACGCACGTACACACATCATCGTGTACTATTAACCTGCTTGACATACAAAGCTTTGTCGTTGTGTAAGAGAGAAGTTTCTGGAAGACAGAAGTCAGTAACCATCTCTCATTCAACTGTAAACTCTACAGTCCCAAGCAGCTTTAAGCACAAGCATACACTTCATAAATATTTGGTGAGTTGAAGTGAATGAGATCAGCTGGCAGGATAAGACGTTGTATATGCAGAGCCGTCCCTCGGGCTTCCTATATTTGTATTCATGACTTTGTTCCCAAATACACAGAAGATGGGTGGGAAGCCTGTGTAATCTTTTGTCTCAGTTCAAAGGCAAAAAAAGGAAACTAATAAATATTGAGTGTCTTCTAAATATTTTACTTGCACTCGTTTCACTTTATTTACCTAGAATTTTCCCCTTGCGATAGTCCAGAAAACTGAAGTTCATGAAGGTAAAGCCACATTAAGACTGCACAGCTGGTCTGCAACAGAAGTAGGATTTACATGCACATCTGCAGGATTCCAAGGACCCTTGTTGCCTTGGGCTTTGCACCTTCCTCCAGGGCTTCTTGGGAACCTAAGCAGCCTTTCATTTTACTAAAATGAAATTCCTATAGTTCCCTCTTCCAATGAGCGTTTTTTATCTCCATTCACAAAAAGAAAAAAAGAAAGAAAACTTCCTCTGACCAATGGAAAAAATAATCCATTGCTTTGCTTACTGGCATAAAGCCTGATCATTTGGTCCAGGCTGTGAAAGAGACGGACTGCGATTCTCATGGAAAGGGAGCACTCCACCCACTCATGTTTGTGTTTCTCTGAGGTTAACCCAGCCCCCCCACCCCCACCCCCACCGCCCGGTTCATCCCTCTGGTGATGGTTCCCACCACCAACATCCAGATAGCATGGAGCGCTGAGGCATTAGAATCTTATCGTCCCTATTAAAAGATAAACCTGAAAATTCAATCCTTATCACTCTAAGCTTCACACACTCCGTCCAGCGCTTTCAAGGAAAGTGGACAAAACATTTCTGTTTGCAGTTCAAGTTAAACCAGGCAGCATCTGTGTTGCCTAGTGCAGCCTTGAAAAGGTAATTAAAAGCAGAGTAGAGTGCTTTGTTTTGATACTGGCCAGGCCTTCTCTTTAGGAAATATATGGTAATAAAATGGATGAAATAGGGAGTTGAAAGAATGAAATCAACATCCTCTCTCAAAGTCAACCAAATGCTGTGTGAAAATCCATGTTTCTTCCACGTGGACTGTTCAGTTAAGTTTGATTCCAGCCCCGTGGAGCTCTTCAGTCCACTCAGCTTCATCCATCTCTCCAGCGTTCTTGCTGCACTCCTCACGGAAACAGAAATAGGAATAAAGCAAGAGTTTTCTCTTAGAGGAGCAGATAAGTGATATAAACAAATAATTATTTTGGAGTGAATCTTAATCAACCTCTCCAGCTTTAACCCATAACACAATGATCTTGGGCTCAGTCACTCAGCCATGTCAGACTCTCTGCGACCCCATGGAGTGTAGCCCGCCAGACTTCTCTGTCTATGGGGATTCTTCAGGCAAGAATACTGGAGTAGGTTGCTATTTCCTTCTTTAGGGGATCTTCCTAACCCAGGGATCAAACCCACATCTCCTGCATTGCAGACTGATTCTTTACCCGTGAGCCAACCCTTGTTTATTCATATTTCTGCTTAGTTCCAACAACAGAGGTAATGATGGAATTTATTTTTTTAGCTTTGTTTAGGCTCCACCCTGAATCAGATCAAGAGACATGCATGCTTCAAAAAAACCTTCAGAGGTATTTCCATGCAGAAAAAAGGATCTTCACATGTAATTCCACACACGAAAACTGAGAACTACCTAAGGTAATTGGGCCCATGAGAACACACTCTCTGAACCCATCGTCCTCTCATTTGTCTTCACAGATGTGTTAGTTACTTCAAAAGGATGGGTCTTGGGTCTTGCAAAATGACAGCTTTTTCTCTTGCTTACTCTTTCTTCTCACACTGGGCTTTAACACAACCCATCTGATATTTTAAGAGGCTGAGAGAGACAGACTGCCAAGGTCAGAGCAAGCAAATGTCATTTTGGGAACTGAAAGATGGATGCATGTCCAAGGCAGATGTGATTCTCCTTCTCGTGTTGGGGAAGAGCCGCTAGACAAACAAACCTTCAGAGCAAGTGCAGAGGTGCTGGACTGGGCACCTTCTGCTAATGTGCTGATCACTGATGGACATCAGCCAGCTGGCAGGCAAAGGCTCCAGTCTAAAGGGAATATCGTACACTCCAGTCCTTCTCTACAGAGACTGCCAGCCTCTTGTACAGTCAAGGATTCAGCTAATTAAATTTCCTTCTGTAGATTAAAGCTAAACTTTAAACAAATCTCTCACTATCACTTATTCACCCAACCCACACTTAGGACTGTTTGATAAACTTGTGTGTGCCTGCATGCTCAGTTGCTCAGTTGTGTCTGACTCTCTGTGACCCCATCAACTGTGGCCCACAATGCTGCTCTGTCCTTGGGATTTTCCAGGCAAGAATACTGGAGTGGGTTGCTATTTCTTCCTCCAGGGGATCTTACCAACCAGAGATCGAATCCCATGTCCTGCAAGTCCTGCAATGGCAGGCAGATTCTTTACCACTGAGCCACCTGGGAAGCTCTTGGTATACTCGTAATTTCCATAATTCTTAACTTCATTAAGGACAAGTGATTGTAGGGGTATCATTAGGAATTAGACTGAGGAGACTCCAATGCCTTGGTTACAAACCAAAACCTAAGCCTGAGCCAATTCCTATAAATGCACTTCTATCTGAAAAAAATGAAAGTTAAAGAATGACCAATAACAAACAGCCAAGTTAGGCAACCATTTAAGCTGCAGCCAATCAGATGGCTCCTTGCTTTGCTTCCAATCTGCTCTGTAAAGGCTTTCCTATTGGTGGAGTGCTGCTAACTACCCCTGGTTTGGCACTACCGAATTCAAATGGATGTTTTCTCAAATAAGCCTCGAAGATTTTAATGTTTCTCAGTTTATCTTTACTGTATAATATTCTTTACAGGGACCATCAGAGAAATGCAAATTAAAACCACGATGAGATACCGCTCCACACCTACTAGCATGGCTAGAGTCAAAAATACAGATACTATCAAGTGCTGGTGAGAATGTAGAGAAGATGGATCCTTTGTCCATTGCTGACAGGAGTGTAAAATTGTATAGCTGTTTTGAAAAACTCTGAAAGGTCCTTAGAAGTTTAAATGTAGTTAACAAACTACCCAGAAATTCTAGTCCTAGGCATATAACTAGAGAAACAAAAACATGTGTCCACACAAAAACTTGTACAAGAATATTCATAGAAACATGATTCACAATGACCAGAAAGTACCTAAATGTTCCATCAACTGAAGAATGGATGCATATAATGTGATATATCCATAGAATGGAACACTATGCAGATATAAAGAGAAAAGAAGTACTGATGAAACTTGAAAACATTATGCTAAGTGAAAGAAACTAGTCCCAGAAGACCACATAAGATTCCATATACATGAAAGTTCAGTATAGGCAAATTTGTGATGATAGAGAGTTAAGTTACTAACTGCCTAACCTGAGGAGAGAGAGTATATGGGAAGTGATTGCCAATGTATACAAGGTTTCTGCAGTGGGGGAATCATCAAAAAAAAAATGCTTTAAAATTGATTGGGATGATGGTTGCACAACTCGGTGAATATATTGAAAAAACACTGAACTGTAGACGTAAAAAAATAAAGAAGGGAGTTATGAATCAAAAAATAATAAAAAGGTAACTACAGAATATTTAAGTTCAGCTCAGCAAATAAAGCAAGGCTCATAGAGAAACATGACAATGATATTGATCCCTACCCCCACCCTCCAAAGGAGCCAAATGACCACTACTGTTTATCACTTTGCTTCCCCTTTTGGTCAGAATTCATGATGCAGCATCAGATCTCAACACTGCCTCTAGCCAGATGTTTCTTCAACAATATATGCAAGAAGAGGAGAAACCTCTCACTTTGAATAAACTCAGCAGTAATAGTCCAACAGCCACCAGTCAATCAGCACAGACTCCATGCAATTAGAATTGAAACCCAACCAATCAAAACTTCCACATTGTCAAGTGCATGCCCGATGAATATCAGTTCTGGAAATAAGATTGATTTCTCATAAAGAGTGGACATTTTTAGAGTAGATGCTATTTATCTCTTGGAACAATATTCATCTTTTATGTACCTTTAAATTATGAAGAACATTTGAAATTGTATTCATTTGTATTCTTAACTTGCCACTATGGAGTTATGGCAAGTTATCCACAATGGAGACCAGATGAACAGATAAAGTAGATGTGGTATACATATATGTATATGCACACATGCACACACACACATACAATGACATACTTCTCAGTCATAAAAAAGTGAAATGTTGCCATTTGTAGTAACATTAATGGGCTTGGAGGGTGTAGCGCTAAGTGAAATAAGTCAGAGAAAGACAAATGATACCACTTATATGTGGAATCTAAAAAATAAAACAAATGAAGGTAAAAACAAAAAAGCAGACTCACAGATATAGATAACAAACTAGTTACCAGAGGGGAAAGGAAGGGAGGGGGTCAACAGAGATAGGGGATTAAGTACAAACTATTATGTATAAAATAGATAAACTACAATAATATATTATACAATACAGAGAATATAGTCAATATTTTAATAAATATAAATGGAGTATAACCATGAAAAGTTGTGAATCACTATGTTAAACATCTGTAACTTATGTAATGTACATAAACTGTATCTCAATTTTTAAAAAGTGTTCTGCTTTGAACAGTGAATTATAAAATCGTCGTCCTAGCCATATGGAGTATGTTTACTCATTTACAGTCAACATTTAGAGAGCCACTTTCAGGGCTTAACAGAGGTTATGATGTACAGTTAGCTTCATTTTACCAGTCATTCTATTCTAAAAGAACTCAAAACCTGTCTGCGTCCTCAGATTAACTCCACAGTAGACACGGGGTGGCTTCTGGAAATTATCTAGCCTCTCTCCTTTACTCACATTATCTGTGAAATGGGAATAATTGCTTCAATCCTGCTACACCAGGTAGCAAATAATAGCCTAGCAAATAATGAGGCTTAGGAGCTGGGTAGAAATTGAACAAAATGCTTAAGTACTAATTAGCAATATAGCTTAACAGATTGTAGTTGAGGGACGTCCAAATCCATACAAAGTGAATGTCATTTAATCATAAATATATATATATATATATATATATGTATCTTCTAAGCACCTTCTCTTTCAGTTCAGTTCAGTCGCTCAGTCATGTCCGACTCTTTGTGACCCCATGAATCGCAGCACGCCAGGCCTCCCTGTCCATCACCAACTCCCAGAGTCTACCCAAACTCATGTCCATTGAGTCAGTGATGCCATCCAGCCATCTCATCCTCTGTCTTCCCCTTCTTCTTCTGCCCCCAATCCTTCCCAGCATGAGGGTCTTTTCCAATGAGTCAACTCTTCGCACAAGGTGGCCAAAGTATTGGAGTTTCAGCTTCAGCATCAGTCCTTCAATGAACACCCAGGACTGATCTCCTTTAGGATGGACTGGTTGGATCTTCTTGCAGTCCAAGGGATTCTCAAGAGTCTTCTCCAACACCACAGTTCAAAAGCATCAATTCTTCGGCGCTCAGCTTTCTTCACCGTCCAACTCTCACATTCATACATGACTACTGGGAAAACCATAGCCTTGACTAGATGGACTTTTGTTGGCAAAGTAATGTCTCTGCTTTTAAATATGCTATCCAGGTTGGTCATAATTTTCCTTCCAAGGAGTAAGCATCTTTTAATTTCATGGCTGCAATCACCATCTGCAGTGATTTTGGAGCCCAACAAAATAAAAGTCTGACATTGTTTCCACTGTTTCCCCATCTATTTCCCATGAAGTGATGGGACCGGATGCCATGATCTTAGTTTTCTGAATGTTGAGCCTTAAGACAACTTTTTCACAGGGTGACAATATACAGCCTTGATGCACTCCTTTTCCTATTTGGAACCAGTCTGTCATTCTATGTCCAGTTCTAACTGTTGCTTCCTAACCTGCATACAGGTTTAGAAATGACCAATGCTGAACCAACTGGGCCAGATGCTGTATTTTTTCCAATCTTTGCTGGGCATCTGTTGATCCTAACAGTAAAAAGTGTTAGAATGGCCAAAGTGATTTCATATCATTGTGAATATGATTTTGTCTATGTGAAATACTCTAGAAAACCTTTAAATTTTTTTTATCAGATATGTTTATGCATGAGGTTTGAGTGAAGAACAGTTATTGTGTTCTTGGGTTGTGTCAGGCAGGCTTCATGCTTCTGACGTGTTTTCCAAATAAGATATAGAATCAACCCACATTTGTCAAGTGCCTGCTCTGTTTCAGAGTTTGGACTAGACAGATGGTTATGTCTTTAAATCCTCATTAAAATTCTGTGTGGTGAATATTCCAATTCTATTTTTGCAGATTAGCTCGATAAAACTTAGCAAGAAGGTAAATACTTCACCTAAAGTTACAGAAATAATAAAGGATGTATAAAATTTAAACTCAGATCTTTCTTCTAACTTCAAGACTCCTCTACAACATGTGGCCGACAACAGTGTTGCCAAGAGGAGCAACTGACTGGGGATGGATATGTATATTTTCCATGTTGAAATAGTTAAACCTCTTGCTACAAGAATGACATATAAATAATAAAAAGCTTTTTCTCGACATACTCCTCTAGTGCAGATCCTTAGAAGTCCTGATTCTATTTTTAATTCTTATGTTTTTCTGGTTACTGAATTCCTGTGCAATTAAAAAAAGAAAAGCAAAGGGGTGGGGATGGGGGAAGAAAAATATGCTTTGGAATTTCTTTCATGCTCTGTTCCCAGCCGGCGTGTGTATTTCTTAGTGTGTTTTTAAAAGGTTGCATTGACTCAGCAACAGGATAGCCAACTACGTGACAGTTCATCTCTGGTTTCTATTACCCTTGATTAATGCCAGGGATTGTGTTTATACTCGGAGTCTACACACCAGTTAGGGGCTTGGGGAATTTAGTTCCAGCTCTGATAAAAAAAAAAAAAAAATGTGCAGAGGTGGGGTGTGTGGGCAGTATGGGGCCGAGCAGCTAGACAGAGGGCTGCAGGCCTTTCACTGGCCGTAGGGGTGAGAGGTGATGGGCACAGGAAGGAGCAACCCACAGATCCTGGATTCTCAGTGAACAGTGCACACTTGCCTGTTTTTGATGACTGCCAGACTCCATTCAGCGACACTCTTAAGGGAAAGATGATGGAAGTCATCTCTGAAAGCTGTGTTCTTGTCAGATTAGAGGAGTTATAACCATTGTACCATTAATGAATGAGTCCCTCCACCAGCCATGAGTTCATTACAACCAAAACTCAGGAGTTAGGGTAGGGTATTGTGGGATAAATGAATTGTTGAGAGGCTCCTTTGGAGAGGCACTGAAGTTCATGTTTGTTCTCTGGGCACTGGCCCTTTAGATGGTTTATAGAATAACCCTATCTCAGGGTTGATACAGACCATGAAGGTCACCTAGCCAAGTCTGCATTTCATGCCTGAATGTCTTCTATCATGTCTCACCAAAGATCGTATCTGGATAATTCCAGGAACAAAGAAGCCCAGTCCCATTTTGAGGCACTCTTACTGTTTTAAAAACCATTATTCATATTCATTCAACACATGTTTATTGAGACAACTACGTGTTCAAGTTCTATTTTAGACACTAGAGAAAAGCTGCAAACAAACAAACAAACCAAAATAAAGTCTCTACCCCAATGGACTTGGCTTTCCTTACATTAAGTCATAAATTGGTTAAACCTCTTTCCCACTGGGCTACTTATAACCCTCGAGATCCTCTTTTTTGGATAAAAAATGTTTAATTATTTCTCTTGTAAATATTTAAAGACAATGATAGTGTCTCCATTTGGTTGGTGTTTTATATATAATTTTATGTATTTGTTTTTGACTGTGCTGGGTCTTCACTGCTGCCTGGGCCTTTCTCCAGTTGCAGAGAGCAGGGCCTACACTCTAGTTGTGATGGGCAGGCTTCTCATCGTGGTGGCTTTTCTTGTTGCAGAGCGCAGGGCTCTAGGGCACGTGGGCTTCAGTAGTTGCAGTTCCCTGGCTCTAAAGCATAGGCCCCATAGTTGTGGCGCACCAGCTTACTTGCTCCTCAGCATGGGGGATCTTCCCAGGCCAGGTATCAAACCCATGTCTCTTGTATTGGGAGGCAGATTCTTTACCACTGTAAAGTCACCAGAGAAACCCTCCATTTGGTTTTGTCTACTTCCCTCAACTATCCCTAATTATGGAGTTCCAAGACTCTTTGCTACCTGGTTCCAAATTTCTGAACTGGTTCTGGTTTGTCAATGGTCCTTTTAAAGTGTGGTGCTCAGAAATAATTAAGATACTTGCTTGGAGTTCTGACCAGCATGGGATGTAGCAAGCACAGCACTTCTTTGTTCTAGTTCCCAGATGTCCATCATTATGATGAGTTTACATTGCCATTTTTGATACCATATCTTACTTCTGACTCATATGAAACTCAGCTAATTTTTTAAACCCTGTTATTATGCCAGGGTACTTATCTGCATTGGAAATAGGTCCTGTTTTCATTACTAACCAGCAGAGATCAAACCACAGAATGAGATGTGCCTAAAAAACAAGATTGGGGCCCCTCAAAAGATGTCTACACTAGATTTTCAGGAAGCCTGAGAACCGCAATGATGTCCTGGAGCCAGAATTCTCCTCTTCTGAGTGAGAAGTTGCAGATCCTAGTTATAAATGTCAAGTCTAAACCTCAGCTGAAGTGTCTGGAAATGATGGAGCAAGAGTGGTTGTAATTTGGCATAGCTTTTATGATAATGCAAGTTAACACACTTTGAGCCCAGCAAACATCATTTCATTTAATCTTCACAACATTTTGAGGTGTGGACTGATTTTACCAATACCCTGATTTATAGATGAGAAAACTGAGACATTGAAACTAATAGCTTGCCCAGGTTTAGGCAAATTTTAAGGGAGAAATGGGACTTAAATACAGATTGTTTGACTCCAAAGCTCATCCACCTGGTTGCTATAATCACCTGCCTTCTCAAGTCCACTGCTGGCTGCCCAGTAATGTTCCTTGAGAGGGAAGAAGATATATCTGCCCTAACACATTATTCTTAAATTCTCTTGTAAAAATTAATGATCAAAAAGAGAAAGAGTGAGAGAAATAAAAAAAGAGAGGCGAGGGAGAGAGAGAAGGAAGGAAGGAGGGAAGAAGGGAAGGAAGAAAAGAGGGATGGAGGAGGAAGAAAGAAAAAAAGGAAAAGATTAACTTCTCCCACAGGGTCTGATTATCAGGGACATTCTCTGGGATCCTTTTATGAAAATCCTGATCCCGACCTGATAAATCGTGACAATCTCCATTTCAGATGTCAAATAAGGACTGCACTTGGCAATAAATAGCACTTTCCTTGTTTCTGCATCTTTTCCCATCATTCACAATAGGAGTTCGCTACATTTTATCTGATGGTCTGACTCAGAGGATGAGCTCTAAGTTATGTGGTTCACACCCAGACAGTGAGCTGGCAGAAAAGTTCTGCATGGCGGTCTGATGGGCTGGACCACACAGCCTGACAGTGTCCTGCCCAGGCAACGGTAAGACTGTTACCCTCTCCCCACCTCCAGGGATCCCAGGCATCGAGGAGGGATCTTTCATGGACTGGAAAGAAACCTCCATTAATCAGTGGTGAGGAAGAGCGTATCTCAGATTCTAGCTCAGTGAGGACACAATTCCATAGTGTAAAGAATCCTTTCTCCCATGCTCTCCCCTCTTGTTTCATAAGGAAATTCATTTTCTTTTATCTTTCCACCTATATAAAAGGATTCATTTGTTTTCTTATTTTGTCTGTGTTGCTTCTTTCTCTGTGCATTCTTCCTGTATTCACTATGTAACTCCGAAGGAAATAACCAAACCATGTAACAATAAAATTGGAATTATTAGTTTGCTGGAACTTTCCTGTTTGATTTACTGAGATGCCTGATGGTCAAATAATTGAGAAGCAATCTATGTTATGACAAAAGTAGAAAACAACAGTACACCTCTTATTTTTGTTTTTGGCCTTGCAGCCTGTGGGATCCTAGTTCCTGGACAAAGAATCGAACCCATGCCCCCTGTATTGGCAGTGTGGAGTCTTGACCTCTGGACTGCCAGGGAAGTCCCAATAGTACACTTCTTAAGCATTTAGAGAGAGTTTTGATGTGATTTTTACCTCCTTTTCATTCAATTTAAACTGGAATTCAAGGTATTTTCTCACAAAAGAGCCCTAGTTTGCTAAACTTGTTTAGCAATTGAGACCCAAAAGGGTTGATACTACATAGACTGACTTGTTCTCTGAATAATTTTGCTTTAGCTTCTATACAGAAGTTACTAGATAAAATTTCCTAATCTTACAGACACCATGTAGCATAAAGTCAGATAAAAATAAAATGGGTTAAATACAGCCCTTACAAAGATTTCCAATCACAGACCGAAAATTTTACTCAGAGAAAACGGAAATATCTTTTTCCTTGAAAATCCTTCCAATTTATTTGGTAAAAAATTTATGACTATCTAAAACAACAATGTTGGGACTTCCCTGGCCAT
Organism: Dama dama; assembly: GCF_033118175.1. Lineage (NCBI taxonomy): Eukaryota > Metazoa > Chordata > Mammalia > Artiodactyla > Cervidae > Dama > Dama dama. The sequence continues at coordinate 19,189,056 of NC_083682.1, read as the reverse complement.
CCAGTGGTTAAGACTCTATGCTTCTAATGCAGGGGACGCAGTTTCAGTCCCTGGTTGGGGAACTAAGATCCCACATGCTGTGTGGTATGGCCAAAAAAGAAGAAAAAAGAAATTAAAATAGCAATGCTTTAAGTCATCTTTTCCAATACTGATTGCAGAGTAGTATTTCCCTGTGATGGGGAGATTCCTCATGGGGGGATAAGAAAGTCACAGGGAACTCTTTTCAGACTCTAAAATCTAGCTAGTTCTTGGAAGGATCTGTTCATCCCAGAGGTATTGCGGCTGACCTAAGAGTTTTCATACTTTAGGGGAGCCAAGTGGGTAGTTTTAACAACCCAGTTGAACGCAAGATGTTTAAGGAAGATGTGGTTCGTGATGACAGCAGTGAGGAGTGAGAAGGCAAATGACCCATGTGAGATTCTTCTGTCTCAATCTCTGCTATTTGACCCTTGATCCAAAGACACGGGTTTGTGCCACTTGATCCAGGAGATAAATTTGTTCAACTGTCCCCAGTCTGTATTCTATTAGCCCCTGAATTTGGTTCCTTAGAAATACTGCTGACTGTCACTTTATAGATGCTTTGGCTCATTCAAATGGTGGATTGATGGTCTCTGAGCTTAGGGTGGCTCTGTTCATAGAATGTGCTCAGAATCACAAATAACCCTGATGGTGATGGGGATAAAATAATCTGAAAGCAGCTTATGTATGAACCCCACTCTCCAGAGCCAGCAACGAGATATCTCTGATCTCAGATGTGGCTTCACCCTTCATCCTGAGGAGGATTCTTCCATAGCTGGTTATCTCCTGATCCATGACTTCAAGGGCTCCTTGTTCACTTTTCCTATGTCTCACTGTTTTTGAAATATCTTTAGTGAATTTAATCAGAGAAAAGGGACAAACAAGAAAAATAGATCCAGTGGAGGAGAATTCTCAGGAGAGAAATGCCAGAAGCTGCTTCAAATGTCAAAAGAGAAGCAGCTCAGATTTATATTTGTATATTCTTTCATTTGATCCATCCAGTGGGCCTGAAACAAATTATTCTTCTATAGATGAGAAAATGCATGTTCAAAGTAAACAAACAACTTCTGACCCCCAAACCAGTATCTTCTCACTGACTTTCCCATCCGCTGAAGAACTGACATGCGAGCTATGAGCGTGGCATTGATCTCTCCAGGCTCTTTTTTGGGGGATGCAAAGGACTGATTTCTCTTTGTTGATCCTCTCTGATTTTCTCCATCTTTATACTCTCCTCCTACCTTCCCCACTCCCCACTAGATATTGGCTCAGAAACACGTTATCAAGGGAGCATAGTATCTCTACTGCCTAACCCGGCTTCCTAAGCAAGTACCCTAAGAAACACTCTATACTTGGGCACTTTGGCTCCTTTGTAATCCCTAGTTGTTCTTTCAATCAACAAACATAATGAAACCAGTATTTACTGGATAAACAAACAAAACCTTGTGCTACATGTGACAAGGATGCAATGGTATCATCCCAGCCTAAGGTCATTTCAGCCTACCAAGGTAGATTTATTAATACATTCCACAAACTTGTATTGAGCATGTTATTTGCACTTCTTAATCTAGGCACCGCCAGCTGCTGAGTTAGAAATCAGTTAGCTATGAGGAACATGCAGGCTGGGGAAGGAAACAGATGTACAATTCCCTTCATACAGCCAGCCAAACCGATATAAAAGGCCCTGTCATATCAATAAGGGACAAAGAGTGTGTGGAAGTAGTTTTGAAATGACTTGTGGGTAAAATGGATCAGAAAGAATAAGCATCTGAAATGGATCTTGACTGTATAGCACAGGGAACTCTTCTCAAAGCTCCGTGGTGACCTAAATGAGAAGGAAATCCAAAAAAGAGGGGATATATGTGTATGTATTGCTGATTCACTTTACTGTAGAGCATAAACCAACACAACATTGTAAAGCAGCTAAACTCCAATAAATTTTTTTTTTAAGTTGATGAAATGGATCCTGAAGGATAAGCTGGATGTCGACATAGGGTGTGATATACTCCATATGGAAAGTGACTAGAATCGGGAACTCAGGGACTTTTCAGGGCATCTAAAATTATCTATGTGATTGAAACACGTGTAGATGAGGAAGGGGAGTAAGAAGATGACGGAACTGAGGAAAGGACCACTTTGGACATCAAGTTAGAGTATTTGGATTATATAAGTGTGACTTTTTAAGATCTTCCTATATAAGGAAATAAAGGGATCAGACATTTATTTCTTATGCCTCTTACTAGATTATAAGCTACCAGAATAAAGTGGGTGGCTCAGATAGCTACGGCACCTCTCCCACGCCCGCTAGCCTCTAAGAGAAAGAGACCTCTGTGCAATGTCTAATGTTATCTGGTCCCTTTTAAAAATGAGCCTAGAATAACCACAACTCCTCCCTCCAAGGGAAGCCCTCCTGGCACTATTTTAACCGGGTAATGAATTAAGCCCTGCTGAACTGCTCTAATAAATCAACTTGGAACTTTAGGAGAGAATACAGAGTCAGACATGGGGGCTCTGAAAGTCACCTAAAAAGACAATAGGGGAAAGAAAGATGGATCAGTGTTGAGCCTCAGAAAGGATTCAGAGTCGAGTTGGCCAGAAAAATGGAAGTATAGAAGCTTCTCTTTCTTGGAGCCTAGTTATTTTTGGCAAGCACTAGAGATTCTGCTGCAAGGACCTCCCATGGTGTCCAGCAGAAAAAATAAAAAAAAGATGAGTCTGTGCGGGTGTTTTCCTTTTAATTAGGGTTATTTATAGAGCAGAGAATGCTGTGTTTATACATTGCATGTTTTCTTTCTCAGTGCTCATCGTCAGCTTTTTCTGGACTTCTCACTACAGGAACAGAGAGGCAACTGACCGCTTCTGGTTAGTGCCCATCTGAGACTTGGTCGGCACACGGAGGGGAGATTCCAGAAACCTCTGCTGAGTCAGGTGGAGATTGAGCTGAGTCTTCAGAAGCGAAAGTTCTTGAGGTCCTGCCACTTCTGTTCCAGAGAAGATGGGAACTGCTGACATGCACTGGATGCTCCTGGGAGGGGACTCTTTGGGATTAGCCAGGGCTGTGACCCAGGAATCTCAGGAGACAGGGAGAAGAAATTGCGGATAAATCCCCTATGAAGAAGCTGATGGCTCTGAGAACTGAAGGAAACAACTGGCATATCTGTCCCCCCACAGCTCCAGGGTTTAGAAGGGGGGAGTGCGTGGCCCTAAGTGTATTGCTATTGACTGAAAAGAGTCGTGGGACAAGGAATCAGGATTTAAAATGCTAGTCCTGGTTCTACCATAAAAAGGAGTCCTGGATCAGTCACTTCTCTGTCACTTCTGGTCCTCAGTTTCTCTTTCTGTAAAATGAAGAGGCTTGGAAACTATGACCTATGGAAGTCTGAACTATTTTTACATCTTATGCATCCAGAAGTTCTGTGAGAGGAGGTCAGACTCACTCCCTATGTCTTCAAAGCATCCTTGGCCAACACATTGCATTTCCCAGCATCCACTTGCCCAGAAGCGTGTGAAATGGTACCTACTTCAGACAAAAGGGAAAGAGACATAGTGGATCAGAACTGCCCGCATGACACCGGGTATATAGAGATGCATTAACAGATATGTCATAAATATGCACCCCTGGAATGCCTTACCTTATTGTTTGATATGAATAATTCTTTGTCTCTCTGAAGAGAGAAGTGTGTGTACAAAATTACCCAATAAGTGAAGTAACATAATTACCCAATAAACAATCACACAAATGTAAGAGCATAATAGCATAAGAGCAAAGAAAAGTTGGTATCCACCAAGCCCCTCGTGGTCTCCACATCATGGTGGTGTTCCATTGACTCCCCACACCACATCCCAACTCTCCTGCTCATTAAATGGCCTCTACACACACTTTGTCTTTGCCTTGGGCACTGGTGGGGAAAAGAAAAAAGGTAAAAGGTCATAGGAGAAGATTCTTGAGAATGAATGACCAGCTAAATAAGAAGGGGAGGAGAAAGAAGGGAAGGGGAGGGGAGACAAGAGACCAGAGGGAATATTGCCTAAGGTGGACAGACAGAAGAGGTAAGCTTGGCCTGTGCAGACTACCTTTGATGTACAGGCTGAGCTCTGCAGCAGCCCTTCCCTCCTTTCTCCAAGCAGAGGAACCCACCCCTGGTACCCTTCCTTCCTGCTCCCATGGCTCTCCCATAACCTCCACCCACATCTCATATTCTGTTTCTGAGCAACCACTCTCGTAAAGGAACAGCGACGTTCCCATATTCTCACGCAGATGTAAACAGTTCTCACTGACACGCTGACTGCAGACAGACCTCTTTCTGTCTGCCTCCTGCAGTCTCTGCTGAAGATAAAAACCAAAAGAATGGTGGGAAACTATTTTTCCAGGGACCCAGGCACCAAAGACCAAATCTCCAATTTGGAGCAAGGCTCAGAAAGGTAGAAGATCGGCAAGGCTGTAAATTAGCTTATAAAATCTGGTAGATACTCTTGCTTATAGAAAGGAGAGTTCCAGCAATTCACTGTGTTTTTCCTAGGAGCTTACTCTTGCCAGGCAGTTTGCTTTAAGATCTTTGTAACTTCTGTAGTTCCCATATGCCGAGAAAGCTATTCTTTAAGAGGGAACTGCAAGCCTTTCCTCAAGTTGTACGATCATCAATTTGCAAAACCAAAGTCCATCCCTGCTTTGCCAGATTTCATCTGACCCCAAACAATTTAGGACTGCTGCTGGTCACTGGCATGGCATTTGGAATCCCCAGAAGAAATATGAAAAGAAGTACTCATCCTTGAAAGACTGGTTCAAACAACCTCATAGAATTTTTCAATTCTGTTAGCCCACAGAAGGCTTACAAATCTCTTCTGACACTAGAATACAAGCCAGGATTGATATATCTGATAGAAATGGCCCAAAGGAGTTCAGTATCAAAGTTCTGGAATTTCACCCAAATTCAAAAACATCACAGCCTGATTTCCTTTTAGTCAAGTCTAATGTTTTTCTATCTCTTCTTCTCACCAGCTTTGAAACAACAGGCCTGATGGTAGAATAGTTTCTTTATTTAGCTCACAAGTTGGCAGAGGGCATAGCCTCGCCACAAGAAGCAAAGACACTTACTATATAGTAACAGGTTTAGACACACCTGTTCTCACACTGAGGCTCTTCTGCACACAACCCTAAAGTCTCAAACTTTCCATAACTTTCTCACCAGAAACATTCTAAACTGGAGGCTTTAGCACACAGAGGAGCAAGGATCTTCTGTATATTTCTCTCCACCTGGATCAGCACTAAGGTAGCTCTTATCTAGGTCTTGTTACATCTTTAAGATTTCCAACTTACGTTTTCTACATTTTTGATTCTTAGGAAGCTGGGGCTCCAGTCAACATCTTTCTACTCCTGAGAAACATATCTATCCATTAATACACACTTTCCTTTTTTTTCTTAGTCCAAAACTTCCTATATTTCTGAATCAGCAGCTGTACACAGTTGGCATACACAAGACATTTTTTTTTTCATTTGACACTTCCTAGCTTTTTTCTCCAGTTTTACTGAGATATAACTGACATATAGCTTTCTATTAGTGGGCTTCTCTTGTGGCTCAGACAGTAAAGAATCTGCCTGCAATGCTGGAGACTCCAGTTTGATCTCTGGGTCAGGAAGATTCCCTAGAAAAGGGAATGGCAACCCACTCCAGTAAATTTGCCTGGGAAATCCCATGGACAGAGGAGGCTAGCAGGCTACAGTCCATGGGATCACAAAAAGTCAACATGACTAAGCGACTTTGAGAGAGAGAGATTCTATTAGTACAAGATGCACAACACAATGACTTGTTACATGTATTTATTGTAAAATGATCACAATAAGTTCAGTTAATATCCATCATCTCACATAAATATATATTTTTCTGGGAGATGACAGATTCTGCCAGTTAGAGCATTACCCCTAACTTTTTTCTGCCATTGCTCCAGTAAAGAAAAGCTTATAACTTTTTTTATAACTTAAAAACTTCACAATAGGAAAATATTGTGAAGTCACCATTGCTAATCCTGATTCACTAGAGGATCCACTCTGTGATTTAAACTCCTTCCAGCCTCTCCCTGTAACACTTCCTTCTTATTCTTCAGTTTCCCTTAGAAAGGAGTCTTTTATTTCATCTTGATGTTGTTGGGATACAAATATTTTTCAGTCATTAACTTTCTGTTTACAATGTCAGCTGCAAAAGTTCTTGATATGTCCCTGGTGCCTCAGTGGTTAAGAATCCAGCAGTCAGAGCAAGACACATGGGTTTGATCCCTGATCCAGGAAGATCCCACATGCCTCGGAGCAACTAAGCCCATGGGCCACAATTATTGAGCCTGTGCTCTAGAGCCCATGTGCCACAACTTCTGAAGTCCATGCATCTAGAGCCCATGCTCCACAACAAAAAATGCCACCATAGTGAGAAGTCCGCACACCGCAACTAGAGACAAAGCCCACGCAGCAACAAAGACCCAAAACAGTCAAGAGTAAATAAATAAATAATAAAGCAGCTTAAAAACAAAACAAAACTTGACAGCAAAATGAAGAGAATTCGCAGGCTGGTATTTCTATTGCCTTCTGTTTGCTAAAACATTTTTGTCTTCCAAGGAATCTTAATGGCTGAGGAGAATGCAGCCGGGCACCCTGACCCTATGATTCAGCCCCCACACGCCATGTTTGGTGAAATTACAGCTGAGTTGAGACACTGCACACACATTCTCCTGTTCTTAGTATTAATACATGACTATTGCTTAGAACTGACGTGGGTCCAACCATTGAAAGATAAAGTTGTTTGAAGAAGAGTGAGTCCGAACCAAAATGAATGGTGATAGTCTTGTTTTCCAGTACGGTAAATCACAGCCCGTTCCCACTAAGCATCTTTTTATCAAACATCTCTGGTGAGCACAGTGATTTCTAATGCCCACCTAAGGAACCACTTATTTTAAGAAGTATTAAATACATCTACATTCAAGGACATTGTAAAAAATGGACAGACCTTTGAGTTTGTAATGGAATGTTGTCCAAGGACTATAAAGTAATCCAGGTAAATTTCCTTTATTCCTTCTTTCCTTCCTCCCTCATCTCCCTTCTTCCTTCCTTCCTTTCTCTTTTTTCTTTTTCCCTCTTTCTTTCTTTTTCCCTCTTTCTTTCTTTTTCCCTTTGTCTACCATCCCTTGATCCAAATGGCTAGTTTAAAACCAAAAGAATAAAGGCTCTGCTATGACCTACAAGACCTGAAATAATCTGATACCTATTACATTTCCAACCTACTCTCCTGTCTCTGTCTCCCCCTCCCTTTAATCATTTGTTTGATCATGTGGCCTGAACTATATAATTTTCTTCCCTGCTAATCTTTCACACACTGTTCCCTCAACCTGGAATGCTCTCTGCCTTCTGTAAACTATAACTGGCAACCATACCCTCTTCAGATCACAAAGATACCATGTCTTCTGAAGAGAAGCCTTCTCTGTTGTCTCCAGACTAATTCATGGTGAACACCTTTGGCTTTTGTGTCCCTGCGTCCATTCAACCTCCTAATAATAAGCCTATCCCATCCTATCGGGGGCCTAGGCTCTCCTTCACTCGTAGACCCCACATCTTATTCTGATGGGGCTCCAAGGAGCACAGGCCAAGGCCAAAGCCTAAGTGGTTGCCATGGAAATGGGTTAATTACCCAACCAGACTATTTTCTGAGAATGTTTCTATAAATATCCTCAGCCTTTTCCACCGGCCTTGAAGTTGAGATGTAAGATCTAGACCCTCTGTATCTACAAGAGCCTTGCGTAAACAGTGCATGGTATGCACACCATGGGAGCAGAGCTGAGAAACCACATTGGATGGCTTTGGAAACCCTACCACCTGATAGGCCTAAAGACTTCAACTGTTCAATCATGTAAGCAAACAGAATTCTTTTTTTTCCTTAAGCCAACTTGATTTGGACTCTCATGTTCAAGAGAAAGTCCTGGGTTTTCTTGCATTTTGGCAGCTGTGATATGGGCAAGCATTTGTTCAGTGTCTTCCATCAAAATTAGAAATTCTAAGAGAGTTGAAACCCTCTGAATCTTATTTATATTTGTTTTCCAGTTTCTAGTATGATATGGAGCAGGTATTCGAGTATTAACATTTTTGATATTATAAATCAACTATACTTCAATAGCACATAAATAAATACAAAAAAATAAATTTTTAAAAAGCCCAAGCTTTCCACTTGGGCTACAGAACATTATGATATGATATGCTAAGCTTTAACTTTTCAAACCAGGAATAATTAGTCTTAAATCAAGTACCCATAATTTTGTTCACTTTCCATGTTGCTTTGAAGCTCTTTTAGAGCCAAAAGAGGAAAATGTTGAAGAAATAGCTTATCCAGAAGTGCAAGAGTTACTCCAGAGTAAATGGCATAACTTAGTCAATCATGTATTTTTAGAAAGAAGCTTTAGACGTTGGAGTCCCAAGCTAACAACTTCTCCCACAGAAGAATATTAGATTGTTTTAGGAAATGAAGAAAAAGGAAGGAGAGATTTTATTATTAAAAGACTATGCCATTATTTGGGAGGACGTAAAGAGAAAAAAAACAAAACAAAAATAATGGAATCATTGTAAACCCAAATGCTAGAAGAGAATTTGAAATAACTATGTCTCAAAGACTTGATCTCTAGCAATCCAGCCTGCCTAGGAAATTCAAAAGCAACTGGAATCCTTTGAAAAATCAAAATGCTTTTGAGTCACACAAACAGAATGGAGTAATGAAATATTAATAAAATTGCCCAAAACCTGGAAAAAATCAAAAGGAAGAGTAGCATTTTCTTTCAATTGTTCTTGAATAGGTCTGGCCAAGGACACTTTCATTCCCTTGGGGAAATTTGTGTATGTAACTTTCTTATTGCAATTTTATTAGAGCCCAGATGCTATAAAGTTTCAGGTTAACTAGCACATTTCTGTCTAGTAGAGAAGAAAATCTGAAAGATTACAGTTTCTTGTCCTGGTGGATATTAACTGATTTGGGCCCCATCCTAGAAAGCTTATTCTAACATTCTTTTTTTTTTTTTTTCCCAATGTTTATAAAATATCCAGTTCCTCGAAGCTGTCCTCTCTAAAACAGCACTACCATCTTACTGGTTCTCTTGGGGATGAAAAATTACAAATAATGTTGGAGAGGTAGTCTTTATATATGTGAATGGGATTCATGTTTTTAACTTTTTTTTGAAACTTTGTTATTTAATATTGTTCAAAACGTCCTGTATGTGTGTGCTCAGTCGCTCAGTCATGTCTGACTCTTTGCAGTCTCATGGAATGTAATCCACCAGGTTCCTCTGTCCATGGGATTTCCCAGGCAAGAATACTGGGATGGGTTGCCATTTCCTCCTCCAGGGGATCTTCCTGACCCAGGGACTGAACCCGAATCTCCTGCATCTCCTGCATTGGCAGGCAGATTCTTCACCACTGAGAAGACATTGTTTTTAACTTTCTGAAAATTATTCTTTAACAGTTGTGGAGGCTCCAATGAGATGCCTACAGAGCTAATTAAACAGAATTGTCTAAATATTCATTTCATGAATTAAGTCCAGAAATGAATTAAAGTTCATTTCATGAATTAAACTGTCTTTTCTTGGCTCTTGGAGTGATTCTCAAGGGGCATGGGAACTTAACCTGTCCTGACTCCTTTTCTGATCTTTTACCCCCAGATTTTGTGTTTTTTTGTTTCTATACTTAGTCAGGTTTGGTTCGGGGTCTGTATTGTGCATGGCTGATGAGTTATTCCCTACAGATGGTAGAAAGATTGGGCATCTAATTTTATCATCTGACCATTTGGTGATTTCCCTTGGATGATGGACACCTATTCTAAGGTGAGAAGAGCAGAGAATGTGGTTTGCTAATCTTTGTGTGTCTTTCTGCCTACTTTTGAGTTCAAATAAAAATCATATGTACTCTGAGAAAGAGAACTAATCTTTCAGATCTAGGGTGGTGAGTTTTTGTGTTTACTTTGACCCATGGCTAAAGCTGTAAAACGGAAGCCAGGGCATATCTGTGTATAAGGGAGAGAAGTATTTACTTCTCAGTGTGTGAATGTAAAATATTTTTCTACCTCTAAAATCTACTAAGAAATTAGATCATAATGTATTTTAATTAAAAGAGCTTAAGTTTAGAGAGAATAAATGCTTATATATATATCTAATATTCTCCAAGAATTAAGAATATTTTCCTAGAAAATAAAGAAACTAAACACCTAATATTTTACATATATATATTAAAGGAATAAAAAGTTATTTTCATAGAAACAGCTAGCCCAGAAGTATTTTTATGTAAAAATCTAAGCTTACATAATTAGAGTGAATCCATGCTGGTTTGGTCATTTTGTTTGAAAATAGCCATAATTTCAAATCCTGGTTTTATTAGTGTTAGATATATAATATAAGCATATAATTTATTTTTATAAAATTTGATGTTCAACTAAATTAAAATATAATTCCAATAAAGTTTTAATATGTTCTTTAATGTTTCAGTTTAAAAACAAGCTGCAAGATTCTTAGTTAACTTTAACTAGACCTGTTATTAAATTAATTATTAATCTCTGTTCCCCTAAGTAGCTTCAAAATAAAATACAATACTAAAACATTGATGATAATATGTATCATAATCTATATACTTTTGTTTCCTATTTTTGTAAGTTATGGAATGACTGTACCTTTGGGTCATATTAATGAATATGTTCCTTTTGCCATTGTAAAAAGTTGTAGGACTTCTCTGGAGGTCCAGTGGTTAAGAATCTACCTGCCAATGCAGGGGACACAGGTTCCAACTCTGGTCTGAGAAGATTCCACATATGGTGGGGCAGTTAAACCCATGTGCCACAACTACTGAAGCCCGCACGCCTACAGTCTTGTCTTCTGTGATGAGAGAAGTCACCACAAAGAGAGGTCTGAGAGCCACTACTAGAGAAATACCACGTGCAACAACGAAGACCCAGTGCAGTAAAAAATAATAAATAAAATAAAATAAAAACCACTTTTAAAAAAGTTCTAAAATGGGTGTGTGTGACTGCAAGCAGTTGTACCATGTATATACTATCCTTGCAATTCTGCTTAAATGCTTGAGAATGGACAAATAATTATCAGTCACTTCCCTCCCAGTTTTTCTCCTATGAAACTAGAAGTTAGTTAATTTAGTTACAAGTTGCAGTAAATATGCATGGTTAATACTGCACCAGCAGAGACAGTGGCATGAGAATACAACTGTGTTTGCATATTGATGGAATGCATTGTGGTTTATCAAGAAGAACATGAGGATAGGCCAGCAGTGCCAACACCCAGAGAAGAGCTGATCCTGCAGTTCAGTCCCACCTATTGGCAGAATTCCCTCTTGTTGAGAAGAGGTCAGGCTTTTGTTCTATTCAAGCCTGCAGCTGATTAGGTACAGCCCACCTCCCATGGTGGAGTGCAATCTGCTTTCCTCAAAATCCACTAATTTAAATGTTAATCTCATCCAGAAACACCCTCACAGGAATATTCAGAATAACATCTGGCCGATTCTCTGGGCACCCTGGCCCAGTCATTTCTCAGGTACATGTTTTCACACTTGATTCTTGGGTACCTGTGATCCCAGCATAATGTACAGAATCTACTTTTAGAACTTGTTCGAATTTAAAGAGTATATCCCAAATTTGAGCAAAAGAGAGAAATTACAATTTATTGTACACACAAAATTATTTTTGAGATTTCCCAGAAAGGGCTGGCCAGTCACGGATTTGTCCTTTCACCTTCTATAACTACAAACACTATAAATGATTAGATACACTTGGTATGATCTGTACTTCTTAATTAGTTCAGTGATATTTCCCAAGCTATAGGGGAAGAGTTGTTAAGTCAAAGGATAACTTTATGTAGGTAAAATGTCGTTAATATAAAAGCTTCTGAGATTGTTTAAATTTAATGTTAATTGCTCAGTGGTGTCCAATTCCTTGGGATCCCATGGACAATAGCCCCCCAGGCTCTGCTGTCCATGAGATTCTCCAGGCAAGATACTATAGTAGGTTGTCATTTCCTTCTCCAGGGGATCTTCCTGACCCGAAGATTGAACCCAGGTCTCCTGCATTGCAGGCAGATTCTTTACCATCTGAGCCACCAGGGAAACTATGCACTTTATGAATTGGAAATACCTGTAGATTTATTAATGCCTTCACTCCATATAACATATTCTTATCCCCAGGAGAAACATTTGTCAAACCCTTATGAAATGGTTATGTATTGTCCCCCAGTAGAGAATTTTGCACTTCTCCATTTGGCTATTATTGATGATTGTAATAAATTAAGGACACAAACTATTGTTAATTTTATACACGCATATTTTCTGCTTTCCTCAGATGCTTCTCTAAAAGCTCACAGCTTTTTGTGTGTGTGTTTCAACAAAGAACAATCTTAGAACCTCAAGCAAATGACTCTACCACGTGCTTTTAACTATTGCTATTTCAAGGGGTAGAAATCCTTAAAGACAAGCTTCAGAGCTTAAAGCTGATAATGCTGAGTCAATTGTCACACTGTATCTTGGGACTGAGGAATTTTTCTACTTCAAAAACAGATGAATTCAAGAACATAGACTGCTGTCCAAAATCCGGCAGCCCTAGAATTAATTTCATGAACAGAATAAATTGATGAGGGATGTTTAGTGATGGCTATTTATTTGGCAGGTGATTTATCTCTGAATGTTTATATTTTGATGGAAATAATGAGGAAGGTCATTCCTTTTCCTTTATAATCTACCTCCAACTTTAAATTTAGTAAACTACACTCTCGTAAGCTAAAATAAAAACATGTGTAAATGGTAACTGGTCCCCAGTGACCACTCAGAACTCAGAAATAATTTGAGGCTTTGCAGGCCGTATGGTCTTGGTTGCAACTACCCAGTTCTGATTAATATATCTAAATAAATAAAGTGATGAATGTATCTAAATACTGAAGCATAGATTATATGTAAATAAATAGTGTGTTCCACCCCTTCATGGATCACAGCCTTGTCTTGGGGAAGGGGCTTGCGTAACTCAATGAAGCTATGAGTCATGCTGTGTAGGGCCACCCAAGACGGATGGGTCATAGTGGAGAGTTCTGACAAAATGTGGTCCACTGGAGGAGGGAATGGCAAATCACCCCAGTATTTTTGCCTGGAGAACCCCATGAGCAGTATGAAGAGGCAAAAAGATATGACACTGGAAGATAAGTCCCCCAGATCAGAAGGTGTCCAATTTGCTACTGGGGAAGAGCAGAGGGCAATTACTAATAGCTCCAGAAAGAATGAAGTGGCTGGGCCAAAGCGGAAATGATGCTCCATTGTGATATGTCTGCTAGTGTTGAGCAAACTCCCCAGGAGATAGTGAAGGACAGGGGCGTCTGGCTTGCTGCAGTCCACGGAATCACAGAGGAGGACATGACTTCACACTGAATGACAACAATTGCGTTCCAATAAAAGTTTGTTTACAAAAACGGGTGTTGGACCTGATCTAACCCAGTGAGCTGTAGTTTGTCAACACCTGATCTCCAGTATCCTGAGATTTCTCCACTCAGGGATGTTAACTATTCCAGTGCCAACCTGATTTTTAAGTCTAAAGTATTTCAAGCATAAGCTTTCTTTGGTGAATCTCCTTTAGGGCCTTTGTGTTGATGAGGCTTTTCCTCCACCTCTGCCTAAATGGATGTTTTTATCTCCGACGTTTTTATCTCAGAAGCTAATAAGCACCAGCACTCTTTCACCTAAGTTGGAATTAATTAAGAGAGAAACACGGGAGTTAGACAGGTAAGGATAAAAATGTCAGACTTTTTTTTATAGATAAAATCTATTTTGGAGAATGCAGATGGGGTTTGCAGCCAAGTGAACATGCTAATACTTCATTCTGAATTAGACAGTGACTAACCCAATCACAAGCACGTCTGGACACAGACCTCTCCATGGGGACCTATTCCTGCAAAAGTCAGAGCGTAAGTAGCAAAGATATACACTCTTCAGGGATATCTCCAGAGAGGAGTAAGGAAGGGGCTAAATAATACATGTCCAGGTGTATCTCCCAAATCCTCAATCAGAAAGATAATTCTTCAGACTTCCTTAGCAGTCCCATGGTCAAGACTCTGCGCTTCCATTGCAGAGGGCATGGGCTTGATCCCTGAATGAAGATCCCGCATACCAGGTAGTGCAGCAAAAAAAATAAAAAAGAAGAAGAAGAAAAAGAATTCTTCTTTCCTTGATGTTGGTATTAGGGGATTCAGAGACCACGAGTATTTCTGTACTAGCGATTTATCCGCAATGAGATATAAGTGAAAGTGAAAGAGCTAGTCACTCAGTTGTATCCAATTCTTTTGTGACCCCATGGATTATAGCCCACCAGGCTTCTCTGTCCATGGAATTTCCCAGGCAAGAATACTGGAGTGGGTTGCCATTTCCTTCTCCAGGAGATCTTCCTGATCCAGGGATTGAACCCAGGCCTCCTACATTGTAGGTGAATTCTTTACCATCTGAACCACCAGGTATAAACTAAAAAGGTTTATTTTTTAAAAGGGTAAAAAACCAAAAGGTTTCTCCCTTTACCTAAATAACCTTTGATCCTTTCACTCTCTTGATCAAAATGTTCAATGACCCCTTTTGCCTTAGAGCACCAAGACTAAGATCTTGCTCTGGTATGAGAGATGATTAGCTATCTGACCATAAGTTGCTGTGGTGATATCACTACTAGCTACCGTCTAGAATCACTCTGGCCAGATTCGTCTATTCACAGTTTCTAGAAGATGACATTCATGTTGCTGTCTCCTTTTGCCTCCCCGCGCCATTGCTTCCACCAGTAATGCCCTTTTTGGTCTTCTCTAGCCTCCGTGAAAATTTCCTTGATGACTCTGGTTATCAATGACCTCTTTGCCCTTGAACTCCAAAAGCCTTTAGTGCCTGTCCAGCTCATTCAACATTTGCCATTAATGTTGTCAATAAATTTTTCACAGTTATATCCTAGCTCCGAATTTAGACTTTTGGTTCCTTAAAGATCAGAAACATTTAGGGAACAGTCCATGAGTTGCAAAGAGTCGGACACAACTAAGCGACTAACACTTTGCCTTGTCCAAGTAGCCAGCGCAGTGATCTCCCCTGATGTTTGTCCTCAGTCGCTTAGTTGTGTCCAACTCTTTGCCACCCATGGACTGCAGCCCACCAGGCTCCTCTGTCCATGGGATTTTCCAGGGAAGAATAGTGGATTGCCATCTCCTTCTCCAAAAGATATTCCCCACCCAGGGATCAAACCTATGTCTCTTGCATCTCCTGCCTTGGCAGGTGGGTTCTTTACCACTGTCCCACCTGGGAAGTCCCTTTCACCTAATGGAGGTGTTCAAATACTTGCTTTTTGATTAAGTACCCTTGAGGGCAGGAGGAGAAGGGGACAACAGAGGATGAGGTGGTTGGATGGCGTCACCGACACAATGGACATGGATTTGGGTGGACTCTGGGAGTTGGTGATAGACAGGGAGGCCTGGTGTGCTGTGGTTCAGGGGGTCGCAAAGAGTCGGACACGACTAAACGACTGAACTGAACTGAACTAAGTACCCTTGAAAATTATTTGTTAAATGTTAAACAGATGTCTAACAGCTAGGATTCTTCACTAATCCAAACTATTCCCATCGCTAAAAATGGACGAGCACTAGCTCTATTCAGAATAAAGTCTTCAGGAAATTTCACAGGTTTTATGCTGATATTGACTGAGAACCATGAAATGAGTTTTTAGCTGGGCTGTTCCCACTACTGTGGAAATGTGGGCTTGCTGGGCTTCCTGACCACATCCTTCTTGAGAATGGCACAGATACTAAGAGCAGTTGCTTCCAGAGATAGAAATGGTATATTCAAATTCTTTCTTCTTCAAGAAATCTGTGGAATCCTCTTTTACAATTATACCAAAGTAATTTGAAAGTGTTAGAACACTTGTGTAGAAAGCATAGGCCTTTCAAATAACACTGTTTCATAAAACATGAATGTGAATTAGTCAAAGCAATTTTTTTTATACTGGTAGTTCAGTGCAGCTGTGGCTACACACTGGGGAAAGAGGGAAAAAAAAAAGCCTTAGAAATTGAAAATGAATTTTGTGTCGTCATACTATTGGGAGTAGACAATACTGCCATTTAGTGAGAAAGGGCTAGGGGAGCTAGGTACCCTCCAATACATACAGAGGACATTCTCAGGCCAGGAAAAGTGACCCCATATTCCACATGGTTGGTTTTACAGATGTCCCTTCAGACATTCATGTGGGTGAAAACCTATTTATAATTATCTGAGTCTAATACTTTATTCCATTTACATATAAATACAGAGGACGTAATTTTAGTACAATTTTAAAACATACTTTTGTGCAGTTTGCATTTTCTATAAGTGCAACTACTATGTAAATCAAGGGAAGGCAGCCTTTTTTGTCTTGTATGAAAAATTAACAAGTTTTTTAATCATTCTGAAAAGTCTCATTGCTAAGGGTAGCACCACCTATAGCATCTGAATATCTGTTGCTACACACTCATCAGATAGAGAACCATCATCTCAAATATTTTTATATAGCATTTTCCAGAAACTATTTTTTCTCTAGATGTATTTGACCCATTGCTCCTTTTCTCTCTATATGTATTCATTTCTCTAGATGTACTTTACCCTTCTCTCAACAACATTTAAACATCCTCAATTATACTTATTGATTTGGGCTACAATGTTTTTACATATTCATGTCCCAGCCTTTAAACCAGGAACCATAAAAGCAAAGACTTTCATTCTTGAGTCTTTAAAATTTTGCATAGTACCCAATATGTAGAGGGCACTATAAATGTTGAGTGGATATATTCATTCATTTTACATTTTTATAACAAATATTTACTTAGCATTTACTATGTACAAAATAGGACTAGATGATAAGATTATTTCAGGGGACAAATCAGATATGGTCTCGGACTTCATGGACCTTAAACACTAATTAGAGAAAAAGAAATTATTAATTGCATCATTTTTCATTCTGATACAATTATCATAAATGCTGCAGTTGACTAGAAGGTGCTATGAGTGTGGACAAATGGGAGAAGCAGATCTGGGCTAGACAAGAAATAGGAAGTAATATTGAAGTGTATAGGCTATCTATTGCTGCATAACAAAGCAACCCAAAACTTAGTGGCTTAAAGCACCACCATTTATTATTGCTCACAAGTCTGTGGATCAGTTGAAAGGTTCTGTTGATCTGGGCCAGGTTCTGATCTCAACTGGGCCTCCAGCTGATTTTGTGGTTCCCTTCCGGGTTAGCTGATCTAAGATGGCCTCAGCTAGGATCCACATGCAGACTAGACCAGGCTTGTTCACACAGTCACAGTGGGATTCTGAGAGAGCAAGCAGATGCCTGCCAAGACTGCTGAGGCTCAGGTTCCTCCCTTCTGCAGCATCCTACTGATGGAGGCAAGTCACAGGTTAGCTAGGATTCCAGAGGTGGGCAAAGAGACTCTGCCCCTCGACGGGAAGTTCCATGGCAAAAAGTGCACATGGAGGAGGGGTGGAGAATTGTGACTATGTTTGTAACCAGCTGCATCATGTTAAGACCTAAAGAAGTAAGTAGAAGTCAATCAGACAAATAGGGAAGAGAATTGTGGTCAGCATGTAAAGACCTTGAAGCAGCCTGGAACATTCCAGGAAATCCAGGAAAATGTTTAAAGCAGAAGAGGGGCATGATCAGAATTTAGTGTGTGTGTGTGTGTGTCTGTGTGTGTGTGTGTGTGTGTGTGTGTGTGTGTAGTGGCTCAACATTAAAGAACCCACCTTCAATGCAGGAGATGCAGGTGAGGAAGATCCCTGGAGAAGGGAACAGCTACAAACTCTAGTATTCTTGCCTGGGAAATCCCATGAACAGAACTGGTGGGCTACAGTCCATGGGCTCGCAAAAGAGTCTGACATGCTTGAATGACTAAACAACAACATATATTTTATATACCTAGCTTCTGCCTGGACCATATCTCAGATAAGTTAAATGAGCCTCTCTGAGATTAGGCACCCGTAGTGGTGAAATTTTCATAGGTGAAACCAAGGTCCAGCCAAGCTTGAACCTCTGTCTATCAGAGAAAGGAAAGACTTAGGAAGTTATTATTGCCTGTTGTGCAGGTGAGAGAGGACAGTAGCTTGAATTAGTATGCATGTGTGTGAATGAATGAATTTGAACCTCAAGGGAGAGGTTCAGGATTGGGAGTAAAACATCCTTGTCTCAAAGTACAGCTCCACCACCAACAAGCAGGGTGACCTTGGGCATCTTACTTACTCTCTGAGACTCAGCATCTTCATTTCCACAAGGAGGGCAGCAGTAACACCTACCTGCACAGTGTGTTTTGAGAACTAATGAGGTCCTCCTCCCAGGGCACTGAGCACCATGCCCAGCAAATGATGAGCACTCAGTAGACTTCAGTTGCTGCTACCATCATTGTTACCAGGATGATGTCATTGGCAACAGCACAGGGTCTCACACAGTAACCGCTTTATCCCCATCAGTCTCCCAAAGGAGACTGGCCTCTAGTCACAACTCCGCTCTGCAGCCCTGACTTAGCTCATGTGATTACAATTAAGCCAAAGGCTGAGTGGGGACCAGATACTGTCCGCCTCTGCTAGGCTTGCCATCCATCCTCCAGCTGCCTCTCCTTGGGTCTGTCTCAGGTGCTGTCATCTGGCTTCAGCTCCTGTGGGGGAGGAGAGGGAGAAGCCAGACGGCCGTGAATCTTGCTGTCTGCTGGCGAGTATCCTCCGTCTAGAGAGGACAAAGAGGAGTACCTGTCAGGGAAACGTATAGCTCAGTAGCAGGGGCATATGCCCTTTGGCTGTGCCAGAGCTCAGGGTCAGCAGAAATTCTTCCAGAGACCTCAGTGCCCAGCCAGGAAACTGACTTTAAGTAGACTCCTGAGGAACTCATAGGTGATGGGAAGAGGGGAGGCTGAACCCTAGCTGTTCCGTGTCTGGAGCTGGGGTCCCAGGCAGAGTTCCATTCACAGAAGGAGGTGATCCTGCATCATTACATGCGAAGAATTTTTCAGCAAAGTTACATATTTTAAGGAGGCCTAGAAAGAAGCCAGGATGCTAAGATAGCAGAATGGTAATGGTGATTCTCTTGGAATGGTCAGAATAGAGATGCTTTCATTTCATTTCACTCTTTTCTGCATGCCCTCATTTATTATCCATAAGCCAATATTTTAAGATTTATGTTTTTCTATCACTCCCCATCTTAATTTTCTCCTTTTGGCCGCCCTGAACCACATGCGCTATCTTAGTTCCCCAACCAAGGATCAAACCCTTGCCTCCCACAGTGGAAGTTCAGTCTTAACCACTGCACTTCCAGGGAAGTTCCAGGCCTATATTTTAATAATGAGAAGAAAAGGAAATTAAAAAATTAAATGCTAGGTATGTCAAGAATCTCCCCCATGTTCTTAATGAGTTCATAAATTTTTTGTCATAATTCTATAGTACAGGTCTAGACACAAAATCTTTCACTTAGACCTGATCCCAATTTACTCCACTTGGGTGTATTAAATAAACATGAAGCCCAACAAATTAGACCCACAGTCTTCTCTGCCTATTGCCCTTAAGCCTCCTTTCATCAGCTCTTGCCACTTAAGATTTCCCTAACCCATTCCTCAGGATTTCAGAGCTCAGTTTACGGTATGAGGTAAGTTGAATCTGAGTCTGACCCTTCTCTTAGTCTTGTAACCTTGGCTGGGTTACACAACCCAAGCTCATCATCTGTAGAATGAAGATAAAGGTAGAACCTGTATTATAGGCTTTTTGTGAAAGTTTGGTGAGATACTAGATATAAAGTACTTAGCATAGAGCCTGGCATATGGTGGTGACATTTGCAGAAATGTTATCATCATTATTCCAGTCTCTCTGGCCACAGCATGCTGGATGTAGATTGTAATCTCTGGGCTCTGGTCCTTTGCCTGATGTGACATATAAACAGGAAATAAAAAGGAAGTCAAATAATAAAAAACAGGCCACTGCTTTTATTATGCCTGCCTTGTCTTGTTGAAATCTGCTAGGTGAGATTGGCAAACACCAAATGTTTCTTAAGGCATCTAAGGAAAGAGGACCCTGCCCCCAAACCTCCACACCTGATAAGATGCCTCTTGGCCTGATATTGGGGGTGGTTAAAAGCAGAACTTTGATGACAGACCTTGGTCTGCACCCTGTCTTCCCTGCTCAGAGAGGTGGGGCTTGGGCAAGCTGGTCAGAGTGTTTCTCATCTCTCACTGGGGTAACAGTATCAACCTTGGGGAGAGCTGGGGTGCAGACCCTAAGACTTGATGTCATCCGGTGCACACCCAGGAACTACCAGGAGGGAGGGCTCACTTCCTCACTTCTTACAGAATATGCTCCAATGGGAACTTACTGAAAGACTTTCTCTTATCAATCTGTATAGACAGGGGCCCTACTCCTTCTTCAAGACAGGCAGACCTGGCTCTTTCCAGCCCCCAACCCTGCATCACTTCCTCCAGTCTTCTCTTTTTTTAATTTATTTTTTAATTGGAGTATAATTGCTTTTCAATGTTGTGTTAGTTTCTGCTGTATAGCAACGTGAGTCAGCTGTAAGTATACACATATCCCCTTCCTCTTGTGCCTCCCATTCCCGCACGTCCCACCCTCTAGGTCATCACAAGCACAGGGCTGAGCACTGAAGCTTATGTAGCAGCTCTCCACTAGCTATTTTACACATGGTGTTGTTGCTAAGTTGTGCCTGACTCTTTGTGACCCCGTGGACTACAGCACACCAGGCTTCCCTGTCCTTCACCACCTACTGGAGTTTGCTCAAACTCATGTCCATTGAGTGGGTGATGCCAATGCTACTTTCGATTCGTCCCACCCTCTCCTTTCCCGCTTGTGTCCACGAGTCTGTCCTCTACATCTGCTTCTCTACTCCTGCCCTGCAAATAGGTTCATCTGCATCATTTTTCTAGATTCCATATATATGCATTAATATACTATATTTGTTTTTCTCTTTCTGACTTACTTCTCTCCAGTCTTCCTACCCCACTCAACATCTCACATGTATTTTTTCTGTCTGTCTCCTCTCAGAATTTAGATGCCACGAGGACAGGGTAGTTGCATGTTTCATTCACTGCTTTATGGATACCTGTCATATAGGTAGCACTCTGTAGCATTTGTAAAATGAAAAGTAAGTAAATAACTTACTTGTATTTCAAGCTACAGCAGAGTCCTTGGGAAAGAACATATAAACAACTCAGCTTAATGTGATCAAAAGGCCTAAGATTGGTCTCAGTCAATACTGTATTCACCAAAGTGACCCTTGGCCCCTGAGCCTCAGTCTCCCCATCTCTAAAATGGAGACAGGAATAACTTACTTCAAACAGTATATGGGATGATCAGTTTCAACTGTGGGAATATATCCCTCTTGAACACTGTCCATCACCATGTAAAAATGTGATGCATCGTTTTTTCAAGTAGCCCATCAGTTCATTTCCTGGGGTGGGAGGGGCGCACCTGAAAAGAAAAACATCCCAAGCAGAATGCGGCGAAGGAGAAGGTGTCATGCGGGACCCATGTCTGACTTTAAGCCTTAGTGCCCCTACCTGATCCACCCCCCCCCCCACCGCCACGCCCTCACTGCCCTGGCCCACGCTCCCAGGCCCCAGCTCTGCAGAGATCAGGGCTGGAACTGTCCAGGCCAACCCAACCAGCAGCACGCCTATGGCACACCCACAGCCCTGGCGCCAACCCAGGCTCAGTAACGGACACAGCGCTCGTCGCTGGGCAGAGCAAGGCTTGCGTCAGGAGCAGTCACTTTCTGCTGGTTGCCTGGTGACCCTAATGGAAAATAAGCTGTGGGGACCGAACCACAAGAACCACTCCCTGGGCTGGCTGGCGGGCCCGTCGGAAAGCCCGAGCGCTTTGGCAGAGGGAGGCGCCCTCCAGAAGGGCCGTGCCCGGCGTGTCGGTGGGGGCGGGGATGGGCAGACAAGCATGGAACCAAGGCAAGGTTTGGACCTGGGCCTAGATCTCCTCACAGCCTGGGTTGTTGCTGCTCATAAAGCACAGTCATCGGTGCTGGTTCCAGGCCTGATTTTAGGCAAAAAGCACAGCAAAAATACCCTCCCATACTCCACACCCACAGCTCCCAAAACACACAAAGTTCTGAAGTTTCTGTGAGGTGCTCACTCAGACTCATCGCCTTGTTGATTCCAGGAACCATCGATAGAAGACTTCGGACACCCAGGGAAGGTGACCCTCACGGAGAAGCAGCTCACTCCGGACACGAGAGGCTTGCTGGGTCTGGGCTTAAAAGAAAAAACAGTGAGAGGAGAGTGGACCCAGGCTGGTTGGAAGATAGTTGCTGATCTCCACCGGTGGGAAGACCAACCAACCTTCTGGTACACTTAAAAGAAATTCAGGGGAGTGGGAGGAATTGGGAGATTGGGATTGTCACATACACATCATTGATGCTTTGTATAAAACAGATAACTAATGAGAACATAATGTATAGCACAGGGAGCTCTACTTAATGCACCGTAGTGACCTAAATAGGAAAAAGTCCAAAAGGGCGGGGATATATGTATATGTAGAGCTGGTGTTGAAGAAGACTCTTGAGAGTCCCTTGGACTGCAAGGAGATCCAATCCTAAAGGAGATCAGTCCTGGAAGGACTGATGTTGAAGCTGAAAATCTAATAGGTTGGCCACCTGATGAAAAGAACTGACTCATTTGAAAAGACTTTGATGCTGGGAAAGATTGAGGGCAGGAGAAGGGGACAACAGAGGATGAGATGGTTGGATGGCATCACCGACTCAGTGGACATGGGTTTGGGTGGACTCCAGGAGTTGGTGATCAACCTGGAGGCCTGGCATGCTGCTGTCCATGGGGTCACAAAGAGTTGGACACAACTGAGAGACTGAACTGAATTGAAAGTGTGTGCAAAGGCCCTGGGCTGGACACTATGAGGCTTTGTCCATCCATGCCTCATTTCATCCCAATGTTACCATCATGATATTTGTAGATACTAAAAGTCTTGTTATAGGTCCTTCTTGGTTATCTGTTTTGTATATACCAGTATGTATACGTTAGGGGCTTCCCAGGCAGTGTACTGGTGAAGACTCTACATGCTAATGCAAGAGACAAAGGTTCAACCCTTGGTTGGGAAGGTCCCCTGAAGAAGAGAATGGCAATCCACTCCAGTATTCTTGCCTGGGAAATTCCATGGAAGAGGAACCTGGTGGGCTACAGCCCATGGGATCTCAAACAGTTGAACATGATTGAGCATGCATGCATGCATATATGTTAATCCTAAACTCTCGATTTGTACCCTCCCCAGTTTTCCCCTTTAGTAACAAGTTTATTTTCTATTAAATATATATATATATATATGTATATATATATATATAGATTCCACATATAAGTGATATCCTATGATACTTGCCTTTCTCTGTCTGGCTTACCTATTTCACTTAGCATGATAATCTCTGGATCCATAAGATATTGTCTTGATTCATGCATTTCTTTTCAGGGGTGAAAAAGATTTTGCTAAAACTATTTCAACGAATGTGTTTCCAGCACTTGCAGACAGAAGGGGCTGAGTGCAAGGGAGAATGGCTGAGACACAGCTGAGATCCATTCCATTCATGAGAGAATGAAGCAGAGAGCAGCCAGGAGCTCACCCCTCCCTGTCTGCCTCCAGGCCTCTGAGTTTGGAGCAGTCCTCAGGTTTCTGGGTGCTTCAGTTCATCTGTACTTGGCTGAGGACCGTTTCCTGTTTCTAAGAAAAGACTGCTCAGATGACAGCTTGGATGTCTTACGAGGTCCCTTGGACAGTGAGTCCTCCTGGGCCAGCCGACCAAGGGGTGGAAACACAGGACAGGGACAGTCCCTGAGGAGTGGTTGTTCCCATTAACCCCCTCCGGTCCTGAGGTGTCCTGGGACTCAGAGAATGAGGCTAGTACAAGTATTTGTCATATTGGCTGAAAAAGGAAGAGATGTTTATGATGGGGCCAAATATGCCTGAGCTCTCCAAAGAACATCTGGGTCTGCTAAGCCTGACCCAGGAGACAGGACATGACAGAGCCCACGGGAGGGCCATGTGTGTAACACCTTTGAGCCCTGGCGTGCAAGCTGCCCTCCACCTCCCCTGCAGCTCCTTCCAGCCCCCTCACCTCCCTCCATCCTGCTCAGCAGTCCCACAGATCGCTTTTCCAGGGACATCACAGGCTGTTGCCATGGAGGCAGCTGTTATGGCAAAACAGAACTGGCCGATCCTCACCCCGTGGCTCGAACCCCGAGGCAGATCACGGAGGGCAGCTGTCCCGTGACCACAGGCCTCGGTGGAGCGCTCGGTACAAACACAGACGGAAGCCCGGGCCCAGCTATGATGGGAAAGGAGACCCTGTGATGAGATGAGAACTCTCCCCTGCCCCCACCTGGGAGCGTGGAGGGAGCCCCAAGCTGTGGCCAGGCTGACCATCCAGCCAGAAATGTGAGGAAGAGCTGCCTGGTCTCTTCCACCACCAGCTCAGTCCCGCCCCAGCTGGACCATTCTTCACATCCCCTCTTCTCTCTGCATTCACTGGTCAGTCACAATGAACAACATCACTCAGAGCAGGACAAAGACTTTGGGGAAGAAAAGCAATCTCCCGAAGGTTGATGAAGCTGCCCAGGCTCCTTTCCTGGCCCTCCACTCACCAGTGTAGGACCTGGCAAAAGCCACTCAATGTCCCCAAAAGCCTCAGTTTCCCAATTAAGATGATAACCCATCATCTGTCACCAAGTTGTTACGATAATCAGTTGAGATAATAGTTTCCTCCTAACAGATCTCCTGATTCCTCTCTTGCCTCATTCTGATGCTTATCAACCAGCAGCCAGCGCTCTCTCTTGTGAAAAGATGCATCAGATAGCAATGCTTTGCTTCCAAAGCCTCTACGGGTTTCCAAAAGGATCCTCGTGGTGGTCCTCAAGGCCACAACCACTGGAGGCTTCACGAAGCTCATCTCCTGCTCCAGACCCATGCCCAGACCACCTCCAACCTCTCATCCCTCTTTCTGGTTCTTAGATTCACTTCTGCCTCAGTGTAACCGAGCAGGACCTTAGGGAGCCTTCCCCCATACCCTCTGCTTTACCTCCTCTCTGAAGTATCTAGATAATAGTATTTGATGCACATTTCTTGAGTTGTTTTGCAGATGTAAGCCGCCTCCCCGCCATGGAAGATATTAACTACCTGATGACCATAAGCACATAGCCCCAGGCCTCCAGGAGCCTAAGAACTGCTAATGTTCACCCCTGTGATACCACCCTGTTCCTTCACCATCAACTGATCAGAATTATGCACAATCTGATCACAGACCCTGTGACTCCCCTCCTTCACCTGGCTTTCAAAAATGCTTTCCCAAAACCCTTCCCAGAGCTCTGGGCTTTTTAAGGCATGAGCTACCTCATCTTACTGTGCATGGCATTACAATAAACCTTTCTCTCCAAACCCCGAGGTTTCCATTTGTTTGGCTTCACTATGCATCAGGCACATGAACTTGAATTAACATCAAGACCTTTATACATGGCTCTTCTCTCTCAGGAAAAACCACCCCCCACAAGATACCCCAACTCATATGGCTGGCTCCATCCTCACCTTTCTCAGATCCAGCACATCCATCAGTTCTTCGGAAGGCAACCATCCATATAAAACTGCTATATGTGTCCACAGAGACTCCCTGTCCCATTTCCTATATTATTCACTTCATAGTGCTCACTAATGTCCAAAACGGTCATTACCTTCATATAATTGTTTACCGTCTGTCTCTGCTAGGAGAACACAACTCCCGTGAGAGCTAGGATCTCATTTTCAACTGAACTGCCAGTTCCTAGGACAATGCCTGGCACCTCTTGCATCTGCGAGTTCCGTGGCCTCTTCCCTAGCCTCCACTCTGGCCTCCAGACCCTGAAGCCTCCACGGAAGCCACCACAGCCTCTCATTCCAGGGTCCCTGGGGCCTCTGGGCCCTCCCACAGCACTGGCATCATCTGCCATTTGGTGTTTTTATGGAGAAGAAGAGGGCTGGCATCTAATAGGCCCAAAATAAATATGCGTTTTATGAAAATGAATAAAAATACTTAACGCAGTGTCTGTTACATAAATACTATTTATATTATGAACTGATAACAGAAGGAACACATATCTTTAACTAATAACACACCCCTTATTTGGGTAGTCACAGCGGTCATCCCTCACTCAGTAATAGTCCTAATGGATGGTCAGGACCTGTTGGCACTCAGGCCTCATTTGAGTCTCAGCTAACCTATGACACAGTCAGCTCTGCTCTTGCTTATAGATGGGCTTTGAGAAGATTTGGCCACTTGTTAGACTCAAAACCTAGGGCTCTGAACTCCAAGAGAGAAGTTCTTTGAACCACTGAATGACCACCCTTCAGATAACATCATGTCTCAAACCAGGCAGTGGGAAGACCCTCAGGCCATCTCTGAAGCTCCAGCTGTGCTGTCTTCTTGGTCTGAGGGCGGATTCCCTCCAGGCCCCAGATCCTGCCTCCCACCCATGTTCTAGTGAAGGCAGTTGAAAGAGATGCAAATCACACGTGGAGAGAGCCTCCTATGGGCTCAAGGCAGAGAATGCAGAGCTTGTGTAAAGGTCACAGCAGCGGGAAGAGGGCTTGCAACCCACCCACCCACTCACTTCCTTATCCTCTCTCCAAAATGTCAATAGGGGCTTCACCATCAAAGTGTGGAGCGTCAGGGCCAAAGGGAGAGGGGAGGCCTAGTGGCCATAGCTTCTGTACAGACCACGGACTCCTTGTCCAAAGTGTGGGAGGATCCAAGTGCCTCTGGCTGAGCTGGCTGATCTCAGCACATTCCCCTTGGTCAGTCCAGACCTGGCACATCCGTCACCATTTTCCATCATGGGAGCCTTTTCCTTCGCTCCATCACATCAAACTGCTAGGGAAAAGTGGGAGAGATGGAGTCACCTGTCTGCTTCTCACCTTTGCTTTGGATTTGCTCAAAGAATGTTGCAGTCTGACATTTCCAGGAATGCTGATACTCCTCCCCACATTTCCAGGGGGTACCAATAACCATGTCCACCCTTTTCCCTTCTCACTCACATCCAGACACCGAAATGGAATTAACACGAGTACTAGAACCACAGACATTGCCAGGAGTGATTCCCAGGAAGATGGAAGAAGAGAGGTACTTCACATCCCAGTCCTGGAGACCTGTCCTCTTAGCACTCCAAGTATAAGTTGTATTGACTAGTTAGATCAGCTAAGGGATGTTAGATGATGCTCTAAGCATGTGCTGGGATACATGTTGATTTAATCCCAGGCTCCCAGTTCCCAGAGAATCAGCAAACACAATAAGGGCAAATATAGACTCTGCAGTCAATCAGCCTAGGTACAAATAATCAGAACCTATCAGTTGTGTGAAGGGTTTTCCAGGTGGCGCGATAGTAAAGAATCTGCCTGCCAATGCAGGAGGTGTAAGAGACACACGTTCAATCCCTGGGTCCCTAAGATCCCCTGGAGTAGGAAATGACAACCTGCTCCAGTATTCTTGCCTGGGAAATCCTATGGACAGAGGAGCCTGGCAGGTTACAGTCCATGGAGTCACAGAGAGTCAGACGCCTCTGAGCACACACATCAGTTGTGTGAATTTGGGCAGGTGGTTTAACATCTCTCCTTGAGTCTCAGTTTCGTCATATGCAAAATGGTGTAATAAGAGTAATTTCCTCTTAGCATTGTTGTGACAGATAATATAGGTTAGGCCGAGTGACTGGCACAGTGCCTGGTACATAGTAAGAACTCAACTAACAGGCTGCATTCTCTGCTGAATTCAAACATGCTTGTGCATTTCTGTCCAATTCATAGTTGAGGTCATCTTTAAAAAACTTTCATTTTACTAGCTCTGTGGAGTCTTTGGGAAAGAATTCATTCTAAGAAAAGCTGAAGCTAGGTACAGGTATTGTGAGCTGTCCCAGGAGCAAAGCTTTAGCTAAACAAACTGTGGGGAAATTCCCAGATGTTGCTATAAACAGAAGCAGGAAGGCCTCTCGAATGGGATTTTGCACTGTTGTTTATAGTAGGGAGTGGGGTTATCTGTTCAGTTCAGTTCAGACAAATTCTCTCCCTGCTGCTCTCAGGCTGTGATATTAGTCATGTACCTCTTAGTATGAATTCTACCGGACTATTGCCTCTCCTTCTCAGTAGAAACGTTGAAAAAAATATTCTAAGAGTTAAATGAAGGTATGTGGTAAACACTGAGGAAAGCCAGAGGTTCTTCTCGGAGTCCTAAAAAATAAATTAGAAAGGTATTTGTGCAATGGGAACCTTTTGTCCTAGGTTGTCAGGAGTGGTCTCAATTTTTAAATCATCTTATCTGTTATTCTCATAAACCAGCCACATTTTCTGGAAACTACATTTTCCAGGCTTTTTCTCACACTTGAATATGTTACAGATATCCTTTTTCATGCATGCGAGTCTCAAATTAGGCTGTTTAAGTGGGCTGAGTCACTCAAGGGAAGAACCCTAGACAGAGGACCACTAACTCTAGGACTTTGATGGGCTGGCAAGTGGAAGAGACCACAGAAAATACTGAATGAAGGGACTTCTCTGGTGGTCCAGTGATTAAGATTTCACCATCCAAAGCAGGGGGTGAAGGTTCGATCCCTGGTTGGAGAGCTAAGATCCCATAGGCCCTTTGGCCAAAAAAACTAAGACATCAGACAGAAGTGATATTGTAGCAAATTCAATAAAGACTTTAAAAATGACCCATGACAAAAAAATCTTTTAAAATATTGAAACAAATATTATACCACAAAGGCCCATTCCAGATGATTCCAAGGCCTTCAGAAGTCCTGAAGTCCTGAAATCCCAGGGAAAACCTACCCCCTGAATGATGGAACTCATAATAGAGAATTATTATTAACGCCATCTCTTGAGAATCTCAAAGCAAAATCAAATTATTTCTAATGCAGCATCACCTGAATTCTCAAGGCTCATGAAACAAAGGCCTGGAGGCTAAATGACCTACGCGAAGTTTCCGTGTCTGTGAGAGAGCTCAGACCAGAACCTGATTGTCCTCATATGTTCATCTGTGACTTTCTTAGCCTGTGGAGACTTATGTCCTAACCTGGCTCTCATTGAATATGGATGCAAAATAGCTTAATTGTGGAAAGCAGCTTAAATGTTAAAGGCAACACTGTTCTAGAGAGACTAAGAGATTCCAGCCCTTAAGAGATCCCAGAAGCTGGCATTTCCTACTGCTTAATTTTTACGGGCTCACAGTCTCCTTTGCCT
The DNA here is from genome assembly GCF_033118175.1 of Dama dama. Lineage (NCBI taxonomy): Eukaryota > Metazoa > Chordata > Mammalia > Artiodactyla > Cervidae > Dama > Dama dama. Next base: position 19,159,739 of record NC_083682.1, on the reverse strand, counting down.
TGCTCTGTTCCCACTTGGCCACAATTCCCTCATCATCTGGGCGTGATCTCCCTGCCCCCATTCACTTCCCTGTGAAGTATGTGGGCGGCAAGTGAAGAGCAGGAGCTTGGGCTCAGAGCAGGCTCCGCAGAGACTTTCTCATGGAAGGACACCCTTGTCCTTAGCTGTACAGGGCCAGGGAGTGTGGACAAGACTGCCAAGCTTCAGCCAATTAGAGGTTTTGCCAGCCGAAAGTGGCAAGCAAGGGACTGAGCCATCCCTGGACGCATGCACGCACATGAACACCACCCACTGCCCCTCACTTCCCACCCACTGTGCAGAGAAGCAACAGGACACGGAGACATCCCAGGCCAGCTTTCTTTACCAGTCCTCGCCACCCTGCCCTGGATTGGGCTTTTTCCAGTGAAAAATGAGCCCCAAAGCCCTGGAGCCTTCTCAGTGATTTACCGGGAAACTTACCTCCGCATGGGCTTTCCGGCTGCAGCCAACCCCAAGAGTCAGAGGGAGGAAGAGGGAGAAAATCATAAATGGGTAAAAAGATGAGAAACAGATGTCTGGAGCCTTCACTGGCTGGGAACTCTCCCCCTCGACCCCCCTCTCTTCGTGAGATTAGAAGGGCTTAGTCCCTGAGAGCAGACTCTTCCATTGCCCGCTTTGACCTCCCTCCTTCCGTACCCCACCAACCCCTCCCATCTGTCAAGGCTCACCCTGGAGACCTGCCACATGGGTGTCTACCTTGTTGGGTCATTTCTTCCTAACTTTAACCAAAATAAATGAGTAGGCTAGACAGAACACAGACAAAACCCGAAAGATAACAAGTGTTGGCGAGGATGTGAAGGAGTTGGAACCCTGGTACACTGATGGTGGGACTCTATAATATGTAACTTTTGTGCAAAACTGTAGGGAGTTTCCTCAGAACTTAAAAACAGAACTGCCATATGATCTAACAATCCCATTTTTAGGTATATATTCAAAAGAATTGAAATCAGTGTCTCAAAGAGGCAACCACAACCTCATGTTCATTGCAGCATTGTTTACAACAACCAAAATGTGGAAACAACCCAGATGTTCATCGACAGACAAATAGATTAAAAAATAGAGTGTATCTATACGATGGAATATTACTCAGCCTTAAAAAAGAAGGAAATTCTACTATTTGTGACAATGTGGATGGATCTGGAAGACATCATACTAGGTAAAATAGCTCATTCCCAGAAGAACACATGCTGCACATGAGGTCTGAAAGAGATTTTTTAAAAGTATTTATTTATTTTTATTTATTTGGCTGTGCTGGGTCTTAGCTGTGACTTGTGGGATCTAGTTCCCCGACCAGGGATTGAACCCAGGCCCCCTGCATTGGGAGTGCAGCTTCTTAGCCACTGGACCACCAGGGAAGTCTCTGAAAAATTTTTTTAAACAGCCCCCCAAAAAGTAGATGGTACAGAATACCAAAATATCACCCTTATTACTGATAAAGCTGACTTAATAGTGAGGAGCTTGTACCTATGGACAGATAAGTGGACAAAAATCTTCCTAAAGACTCAGAATTTAGCTAACTTACCCTCTGACACACACTCAGATGGACAGGGTCAGACCTCCGCACTGGAAGATTTGTGGGATGGGATAAGAGAAGAGAATTTGAATCCCTTATGAACAGGACTAAATTCTTCTTTCAAAATTTACCAATCAAATATATCACTCCTTAGCACAGAGCTTGTAAGGCTCAGAGAAAGGCTCAGAGTGTTAGGCTAATGGAGCTCCTTCCACCTTAAAGGAAATACCAGGAACAGAGAAGAAAATGGCCTTTTCCTTTCCTCATGCACACATTATAACTCTCCATCACTTTATATGGTGTTTTACTTTCTTTTTTGCCTCTCCATGAGATTAAATATACTTGTAGTCAATAAATATGCCTTTTCATCCTATACCTTCAACCTGTACAAGTCAAACACTCATGCTTAGCACCAAATAGGTGTTCAACCTATTTGTTAAAAGTCCTTCAAGAGAGAGGAGCCGAAGTATCACAGGTTCACTTATGAAAGAATAGCTTTAACAACAGAAATGGAGAAGGGAAAATTGGGGTAGGAGACTTCAAAAGAGAGAAAGGACTTCCCTGGTGGCCCAGTGGGTAAGAATCCGCCTTCTGATGCAGGGGACTTGGGTTCTATCCCTGATAGGGGAACTAAGATCCCAAGGGCTGCAGGGCAACTGAACTCTCGTGCTGCAACTACTGAGTATGTGAGCTCTAGAGCTCTAGCTTGTGAACATGCTCCTCAACTAGAGAAAGCCCATGAAGCACAAGAAAGACCCAGCAGAGCCAAATTGATTACTGAATTAATTTTTAATAAAAGAGGAAATATTTGAGCTGGACTTTGGGGAACAAGTAGACCCCAACTACACAGAGAAGTCAAAGGCAACAGTTGCATAAACCCAGAGGCATGAGATGGTACAGCAAATCCCCGGATGCAAAAATATCCTTCATAAACAGCACAGAATAGGGGAGATAAGATAGGAAGGAGATGAGGCAGTCCTTCACTTTGGAATACTTAATAGAAATACCCAAATACCTAAGAGCCAAAAGAGTGACTCTCTCCTTGAGTTTATTGTTTTTCTTTGAGTTGAACTTTAGTCACTGGTACAGTGTGTATGCTCAGCCATGTCCGACTCTTCGCGGTTCCGTGAACTGTAGCACACCAGACTCCTCTCTGCCTACGGAATTTTTCCAGGTGAGAATACTAGAGTGGGTTGCCATTTCCTCCTCCAGGGGATCTTCCTGACCCAGGGAGCGAACCCTCATCTCCTGCAGTAGCCGGCAGACTCTTTACCACTGCGCCACCTGGGAAGCCCCAGTCGTTAGCGCACTAAGGGACAACATTCTAAGCCATAGGGAAGTCTCCTCTAGACCTGTCGGCTTACTCTGGAATCCAAAAACAACATGTTTTAAGAGAACTAAGCATCTCTGGGCTCACGTCTGGGAAAGCCCAGAATGCTGATGTCACCCCAACGGCATGGAGCAGCAAGGAATTGAAGGCCACCGACCTTGGCATCAGGGGAATTCCATGCCACACGTCTGGATAATGAGAAATGAGGGTCTGAAAAGGCTGCTGATGGCTGGTGCTGTGAGTTTTCTACTTAAATGAACACCAAGAAGATGGGATGATGTTTCCTTTCTTTGCACATTCAGGACTTTTTTTTTTTTTCATGAAAATAATTATGTAAATATTTCCAGCTTAATATTAAAGAAGCCCATATCCGAACCTAACTTCACTGACAATGTATGGAATATATGCCAAATTCTAACTTCAGATAACACTTAAAGTTCTTTCCATAAAATTTCAAGGACTCATGTGAAGGCCAGCTATAGAGTTTTCCTCCCAGACTCTGTTTTCTGGGAACAACACCCCCCACCCATAGGGCTGATAACCTCTCATATTTCTGTTGTGTGACTCTGACCTCTGGCTATATGTAACTGTTCAGAAATAGGAACGTGATCCACTCAGAGGCTTTGGAATTGAGACTGAAATATATAGTCCATCCTCCTATGGGCCTTAGACTGTAAAATCTAAACTTGGGGGCTGAGAATCTGCCCTTCATTGCCTTCATGTGGTCTGAATAACAGAGATAGATAGTGAGCAGATCAGAAAGAAAGATGCCAACATGAATGGCCAAAAACTCGGCAAAAGATTGGATATAGCAAAAGAGGGAAAACAAGTCAAGGTTGATGTCTCAGTTTCTGGCCACAAATATTATGACTTAGAAGAACAGTTAGGAAGAGGCAGTAGATGTTGAAGATTGTTATTACAAAAGTACTAAATGAAATTATGAAAGTTTGTGAACTCCCTAAGAAGGGGCACTCCCAGGATGCTAAGTCTAGATCCTTAAGGCCTCCCCAAAATTAGAGGCAGAAGAAAAGGAGACTCTGATAAAGGATTGAGTTGAAGACAGGAGACATGCTCCATGTTCAGGAAAAGACATAACATTAGATTCTCCCTCTCCAATATTTTATTTACCTAGAGAAATATCAATAACCTCAGATATGCAGATGACACCATCCTTATGGCAGAAAGTGAAGAGGAACTAAAAAGCCTCTTGATGAAAGTGAAAGAGGAGAGTGGAAAAGTTGGCTTAAAGCTCAACATTCAGAAAACTAAGATCATGGCATCTGGTCCCATCACTTCATGGGAAATAGATGGGGAAACAATAGAAACAGTAAGAGACTTCATTTTTTTGGGTTCCAAAATCACTGCAGATGGTGACTGCAGCCATAAAATTAAAAGACACTTACTCCTTGGAAGGAAAATTATGACCAACCTGGATAGCATATTTAAAAGCAGAGACATTACTCTGCTAACAAAGGCCTGCCTAGTCAAGGTTATGGTTTTCCCAGTAGTCATGTATGGATGTGAGAGTTGGACGGTGAAGAAAGCTGAGCGCCGAAGAATTGATGCTTTTGAACTGTGGTGTTGGAGAAGACTCTTGAGAGTCCCTTGGACTGCAAGAAGATCCAACCAGTCCATCCTAAAGGAGATCAGTCCTGGGTGTTCATTGGAAGGACTGATGTTGAAGCTGAAACTCCGATACTTTGGCCACCTGATGTGAAGAGTTGACTCATTGGAAAAGACCCTGATGATGGGAGGGGATTGGGGGCAGGAGGAGAAGGGGAGGACAGAAGATGAGATGGCTGGATGGAGTCACCAACTCAGTGGACATGGGTTTGGGTAGACTCCGGGAGTTGGTGATGGACAGGGAGGCCCGGCGTGCTGTGATTCATGGGGTCGCAAAGAGTTGGACATGATGGAGCGACTGAACTGAACTGAAGTTGAATGTTACATTTGCAAAACTTGGATGTTGTGGAACAGACAAATGAGTGGTTCATTTATTTATTTTTGTGGCCCGTATTTTAAAATTTAATTTTATTGGAGTATAGCTGGCTCACAAGGTTGTGTTAGTTTCAGGTGTGCACTAAAGTGTTGCGTTATACATATATTCATTTTTTATCAGCTCTTCACCCATATAGGTTACTAGAGAGTACTGAGTAGAGCTCCCTGTGCCATACAGTGCATCCTTCTTTGGTTACCTATTTTATATATGGTAATGTGTGTATGTTAATCCCAAGCTCTTAATTTATACCCCCCTTCTTCCTCATTGGTAGTCATAAATTTGTTTTTGAAATCTCTGAGTCTGTTTCTGTTTTGTAAATAAGTTCATTTGTATCATTTTTCAATCAGATTCCACATGTGACTGATATCTGATGCTTGTCTTTCTCTGACTTACTTCACTTACCTAAGTCCATCTACATTGTTGCAAATGGTGTTATTCCATTCTGTTAATTTGATTTAGAGACTGTTGCTCATGTGTACTCTTTATGGGAATGTCAGCTGTTTGAAGGAATTAAAATAGTCACATACATAAACTTTGACCCAGTAGAGTGGCAACTCTGAGCTGCCTGCCCAGACACTGCTGACTGGACCCGCTCACCCCAGTGGAGGTCCCAGCTAGAGGGTGACTTAGCCATCATTGGAGCTAATGTTCAGGGGATAAGCGGGTGACTCATACTGGGCCACCTCTCTCAATCCTGATATTAGTAATTTGTGATCTTCTCTCTTTTTTTCCTGATCAGTCTAGCTAAAAGGTTATTGAGTTTAAGAATCATTTCAAAGAACCATCTCTTTATTTCACGGATTTTCTTTATTGCTTTTCTGTTTCTAATTTGTTGATTTTGACTTATCTTCTTGCATCTCTTAGACTTTCTTTACTTTTATTTGCTTTTCTTTGCTAGTTCATTAAGACAGAGTTCATTGATTTAGACCTTTTTTCTTCTCTACTGTAAGGCATTTTAGGCTACAGATGTTCTCTTAAGTAGTGCTTGAAACCACTTATTTTAGTGTTGGGTTTTCATTTTCATTCAGTTTGTGTGCATGCTAAGTCACTTCAGTTGTGTCTGACTCTGTGCAACGCTATGGACTGTAACCTGCCAGATTCCTCTGTCCATAGGATTCTACAGCCAAGAATACTGGAGTGGATTGCCATGCCCTCCTCCAGAGAATCTTCTTGACCCAGGGATGGAATTTTGGTCTCCCGCATTGCAGGCAGATTCTTTACCATCTGAGCCACTGAGGAAGCCCCTTCATTCAGTTTAACACACTTTAAATTTTCTCTTTGGATTTATCTATAACCTATGAGTTATTTATGAATATTAGCTTGGACTACTTAGAGTTTTCCAGCTATTTTCCTGATATTAATTTACAATTTAATTCCATGTGGTTATAGAACTGATTTTCTATGACTTGACTCTTCTAGGTTTATTAGAATTTGTTTTATTATAATACATTGTCTACCTTGGTAAATGTTTCATTGATCTTTGAAAGTGTATTCTGCCGCTGTTGGGTATAGTATTCTAAAATTGTCAATTAATTTAATTTGATTAACAGTGTTGTGCAAATCTTCCAGATACTTTCTGTCTACATTTTCTATCAATTATTAAAATCTCTGACTTTATAATAAGTGTGGATTTGTTTTTCTCCTCTCACCTTATCACTTTTTGTCTTATGTGTAATGAAGCTCAATTATCTGTTACATAAACATTTAAGATTGTTATATTGGTGAATTGACCACTTTATCACTTGGTGAATTGATCACTTTATCATTATTAAATGACCCTCTCTATGACTGGTAGTATTTTTTTGTTCTAAAATCTACATTTTCTGATATTAATATAGCCATTCTGACTTAATCTTGACTAACATTAACTAATTAACATTGTATATAATTTTCCATTTTAATTTCACCTATTTGTTTGATATATATTCTTGTAGCTGGGTATGGCCTTCCCTGGTAGCTCAGCTGGTAAAGAATCCACCCACAATGAAGGAGACCCCAGTTCGATTCCTGGGTTGGGAAGATCCCTGAAGAAGGGATAAGCTACCCACTACAGTATTCTGGCCTGGAGAATTCCATGTACTGTATAGTCCACAAGGTCACAAAGAGTCAGACACGACTGAACGACTTTCACTTCACTTCACTTCATAGCTGGGTATATGATGTATATTCATACAGCTGGGTCTTTCTCTTTATCACCATAATAGTGCTATCTTTTATTTGGGATAATTAAACTATTTCTAATTTATATGGTGATTTAAAATTTACCAACTGACTTTTTAATTTACTCCATCCATCTTTTGTTCTCTTCCCCTTTCTTTATGCTCTGTTTTGAATTAATAGCATATCTTTTCATTTTTCTATTTTATCTCTTTTGTTGTATTATTTTAATGGTTGATTTAGGTTCATAAACTATGCCTTTGACTTATTGCAATCAGCATTCAAGTAATATTATACCACTTTACATATATTAAAAGACTTTTACAACAATATACTTCCATTATCTGCCTCCTGAATTTTAACTACTGTTATCACAGTATATTTCTACACATGTAATAAGCCTCACATTACACTGCTCTTTTGCTTGCTTTAAACAATAAATTTTCTTTCAAAGAAATTTAAATAATAAGACAAAAACATATTTTCCATTTCTCCACATAGTTACCATTTCTAGGCTCTTAATTCCATCGTGAGATCCAGATTTCCACCTGGTATTGTTTTCCTTCTGCTTGAGGAATATTCTTTACAATTTCTTATAGTGCAGTTCTGTTGGTAATGAAAATCCTTCAATATTTTATATCTGAAAAAGTCTTTGCTTTGCCTTTGCTTTTTAAAGATGTGTTCACTAAGTATAGAATTCTAGATTGATTCTTTTTTCTTTCAGTACATTAAAGATGTTATATACTATATTATTGCTTACATTGTTTTTGATGAGAAATATGCTGTTAATCTTGCTTTTGCCCTTTTTTGGTAATGTGCCTTTCTTTTCTAATTAATTTTAAGGTTTCTTTTGTAAGGTTGTAAACAATTTGATCCTGATGTGCTTTACTGTATTTTTTTTTTTCAATTTTCATGTGCTTAGAGTTTGTTGGGCTTCTGTGTCTTACAGCTGTGCATTGATAGTTTTAATCAAATTTGGAACAGTTTCAGTCATTAATCTTTTTTTAAAAATGTATTTTTTAATCACACTTCCTGGCCATTTGGAGACTCTGGTTACATGTTTATGCAGACACTTAGATTTGTCCCACAACTCACTAACAGTCTGCTCATTTTCTTCTCAGTCTTTCTTTTTTATATGCTTAGTTTGACATAGTTTCTATTGCTATGACTTTAAGTTCATCATTTTTTTTCTTCTGCAGTCTTAAGCGTGTCATTAATACAATCCAGTGTATCTTTCATCTCATATGTTATCATCTTCATCTCAAGAAGCTTGACTTGGGTCATTTTTAAAATATGTTTCATAACTCTATGTATCATGTTCTCATAGCTTTTGAACATGTGAAATCATTACTCTCTTTTAATATATTTGTGTGCTAATTCTAATATCTGTGTCATTCCTGGGAAATATTCAACTGATTTTTTTCCTCATTTGGGATCATATTTTCTTGTGTTTTTGAATGCCTGGTAATTTTTTCTGGATGCCAGACATTATGGATTTTCTGGGTATTTTTGTATTCCTAAAAATATTCTTGAGCTAAGTGTCTTGGAAATAGTTTGACCCTTTTGAGTCTTACTTTTCAGCTTTATTAGGCAGAAGTACAACAGTATTTAGTCAAGGGCTAATTTTGTTCCAGGACTGATGCAAAACCTTTCTCAGTACTCCACCCAATGCCCCATGAATTATGAAGTTCAAAAACTGGCAAAACTAACTTATGGTAATAGAAACTAGAATAGTGAACACCTACAGGGTACAGAGATGGGAACTTTCTGGATGTGTTGCTTATACAAATTTGTCAAAGGGACAATTAAGATCTGTGCCTGTCACTGTATATAAATTTTTTGTGAATAAAAAAAACATGTTTAGTATCAAATGTATGTGCATATGTATAAATTCTGAGATAATATACACCAAAATTTCAATAGTGGAGACTATGAGGTGTTTTTAAGTTATCTTCTGAGTATTTTTCAGTTATCTAAATTTTCAATGAATATACTACCTTTTTAGAAAATGTAAAATTAGCATTAAAAAAGAATGAAAATATTTTGGGGGAATTCTCTACCTTACAAAATGAGTGAAGGAAAGGAAGCTAATGCTTCTTGAGCGTTTGCTATATATCAGGTCTCTTAAAAGTCACTTTATTACATTATTCCATTTGATTGATATAATAACTCAATTGTGTGCTAAGTTGCTTCAGTCATGTCTGACTCTTTGTGACCCCATGGACTGCAGCTCGACAGGCTTCTCTATCCATGGGATTCTCCAGGCAAGAATACGGGAGTAGGTTGCCATGCCCTCCTCCAAGGAATCTTCCCGACCCAGGAATCAAATCCAAGTTTCTTACATCTCCTGCATTGGCAGGCAGGTTCTTTAAGTTGGTATTATCCAGTTTGCAAAAGAAGAAACGGTGCTGCAGAAAGGTTGTCATGTGTCAAATGTCCCGCAACTTGACCTTAAGGCTGCCTACTTCTGAAGTCCTTGTTTTGGACTTTAAAGAATTAAGCTGCTGAGATGGAGTTTTTGAAATTCAGAAAGTAAAGAGTACTGAGAAGGATAGAAAAGTCCCAGAAGTTTATCACTGACTGCAGGCTTGGGAGTTGACACAGTAGACTCTAGGAGTTTCCTCTTGAAAAGACAAAGCAAATTTTTCATGAAGGCAGAGTTACAAATCAAGCACAGTTCATCTGAAACTCAAGAAAGTCTGGCCTGAGAAAGAAAAAAATGTGGGTGACTCAGGGAAAATCCATGAGCTCCAGACCCTGGGTGGCAGGCAGAAGGAGAGGGAAGGAAGGAGCTCTTCCTTCCAACCTATGGGCAGCTTAGTAGGACAAAGGCAGCTTTGTCCCCAGATGAAGTACCCCCCACCTAGAGGCCAAGGGTCGTGGCTGTCAGGTTACAGGAAGAGGCGTATTCTCTGTATCAGCTGCCTTCTGCCCAGGCAAGCCTGACTCACAGGTTGGTCACCTGTCTGGAATGGATGGTGGGAGAGCTCAACGCTGAGGTCACCCACAGAGCAGTGGACCGGAACAGCTTCTGTGTCAACCACTCAGGTCACACCAGCTCCCTCCACCTTTGGTTGGAGGCTGTTTCTGTGTGAAGTGAATCTCTTCCAATATCTACATCACACTTGGAACGCTGGCCTTGAACCACCTCATTTGCTCTTTCTTGCATCACCCACTTTAGGACTGTGAATGAAACACTCACGGATCATTCTCTGAGACTTTGAAATGGAGTCTCTGACTCCTTGTAAAGTTCTCCTAGGTTCAATTACAATGGGATGGAAGAGCTGGGACTCAGACTTGAGCCTGAAGCTCTTTGAGAATGGGGGGGTCTGAGGGTTAAGGGGTGTCCATGTGTCCATGTTGGTCAATGTTCTCTCAAAGCTGGCATTTGGCTTTTATGTGCTCATCCAAATCCTAGTTTGAGAAACACTTATGGGTGGAGAGGAAGATGGCGGCTCTCATACTTTGATGGCTCCACCAGCCTTTATCTTGAATTTTCAGGTGCAAAATGGGAGCTGGAGAGATGAACCAGAAGGACTGAGCCTCACTCCCCAGCCTACCCCCACACCCTGCCACTTCTGTAACACAGCTGGGTGGTGCCTGATCCTTTGCCAAAGGCCAGGGGCCCAGGCTGGGTGGGGGTTTCCCCATCTCCATGGCTCACTCACATCTGAGATCTGTGGCTGAGCTGCATCATGGGGGGCTAATTACTGCCAATTGCAGCACTGTTGAGCTCTACTTTCTGATGTAGAAAAATGGTCTGCTGGGAACTCAACTAAAACCAACAGAGGACCATTTATTGCACACTTGTTAGGAAGCCACCAGGAAGGGCCTCCCCAGGCTGGTTTTTAAACACAGACACACTCACATCTTCTCTCCTCTTACAGCCAAGAACAGCCAGTCATGTATTGAAAACCGCAGGCTCACTTTCTCAGTCACAAGGAAATGTTCCCTGAGGGTCAGAGTGGGATTTTGGAGAGTGAACTCCATTCCATTATGAACTCTCTGATCTTTCCCAGCTCTAGCAGAAGCAAGGGAAAGACCAAGAAAAGGAGAAGCATCCCTGAGCATTTCCTGTATGTTAAGTACTTCTGAGGGAGAGGCAGCGGGCTTCCCAGGTGGTTCTAGTGGTAAAGAATTCACCTGCCAAACCAGGAGACATGAGACCTGGGTTCGATCCTTGGGTCGGGAAGATCCCCTGGAGAAGGGAATGGCTACCCACACCAGTATTCTTGCCTGGGAAATCCCATGGACAGAGGAGCCTGTTGGGCTACAGTCCAGGGGGTCCAAAAAGAGCCAGACACTACTGAGAGACACATGCACACAAACTTGTGTAATTAATATAAATTATTATATTGATCCTCAAAATGGACCTGCGAAAGGACTGGCATTATTGTGATTTTGTGGAAACTGAGACTCAAAGATACTGAGCAGTTTATTGAGTCATGGAGTCAGAAATTTAAACCTTGATTTTAACTGATTGCAAATGAGCTTTCTCCATCATAAGCAGAAAAATTGCCAGCTCACAGAAAATACTCCTTTACAGCCATCATCTCAAAAATTTTCTGAACCTCTACCCCCATCAGCAAAGATTCTTCGAGCAGCACTTCCAATATATGCATATTTATTTATGGATTAGATGCACTAGCTAATGTCTATTAGTATTGATTGATAATAATATTAGTTCCCAGACACTGTTTATTAACGACAATGGATTTACATCTATATTTAATATAGTGTTGATAATTTGGAAAAAATTTTTGTCAAATATAATTAAATTATTGTCTTAACCTCGGCATATGGCTGACAAATAATTTGTTCCAGGAGTTAAAGACATAATCCTGCTTTTTTTTTTTTTTTTTTGTCTTCGTGTGCCTGAACTGTTCCTATCATCTATGATCCAGTTTCATTGCAGAAAACATTTTAAGCTGCTTGTCTCTTTTGTGAGGACTGTTTGGTTAAAATTAGATATTCTGGGTTGTAAATCTGCTCATTGCGTACATGTAAACCTTAAAACATTGTAATTTTCTGGAAGCAAAAAGAGAAAGAACAGTAGTGGTGTAGACCCCCTTCTGTGTTGCATGATCCATGCTTGGCCTACAGTGTTTTTTAAAAAATATTTGTTTATTTGACTGCATCAAGTCTTAGGTTCTGCCTGAAGGGATCTTTGTTGCCTCATGTGGGATCTTTTGTTGCAGGGCACCAACCCTCCAATTGTGGTGTGCAGGCTTAGTTGCTCCATGGCATGCGGGATCTTAGTTCTGTGACCGGGGATTGAACCTCAGTCCCCTGAGTTGCCAGGTGGATTCTTAACCACTGGATCACCAGGGAAGTCCCCTTATAGTGCTTTGAGTACCTGCACAGGAGCCGAAGAAGGCTGACCAAAAGCACTGAGATGGATAAGAGTATTCCATAGTAATAAATAAAAATGTGTCTCCTATTTTTGGAGTGAAAATAAATGGGAGTCACAGTCCTCCCATAGTCCATGTCTTATTCTGTGTGATCCCCAGAGTGTGCACATGCCCCCGTGAGACTCCTGCTTGAGAAGTGGACAGGATAGTCCTGAGTTGGGCCCCGCTGAAGGCTGAGGGCCTGGAGGAGAGAAGCAGCCCATGAAGAACTGGGGGGGCGCAGGTGGTGGGGGAACAAGAAGGCACCCACTCTGGCGGAGCAGAGTCAGTGCTCAGTCACCGGTAGGAGCAAAGCTCCAGGGCTTAAAGTTCATACCAGACATAGATTTGGGACCAAACCTGGAAGAACCCATCCTGGGACGGCCACGTGGGCCCTGGAAGCCTGCGGTTTAAAATGCATCCTTTCAGAAGCCTCCCTGGTGAACTCGACTCCTGGGACAAATGGAAATGCTCTCTGCAGCTCAGAGATCCTTTAAGGTTCGTTTTCTGAGATGGAAAACAAAGGCATTTCAGCTCTTCCACAGATAAAAATAACTTGACCGTTGATTTTGAAATCCCTTCCATTTGTCTCCCACAGACCGGCCTGTACAATGGCACTTTGTGAGCAAGAGAGCCCTGTGCAGGGGCTGCCAGCCCGGGGCCCTCCGCTGCCAACGGGAGGGCTCAGAGCGGGCCCAGCGTTGCTGTTGGACGTCATTCAGGAGCCCCTACTTGGCGGGGGGAGCCCAGAGAGGAAAACAAACAGAGCGAGGGGTAGTGGAAAACGCTGAGTCCTGGAGCTGGCCGGAACAGTGCCCGCCTTTCCAAGCCCAGAGCCAGCGCTCTGCCCACCTGCAGCTGCGGCAGCGAGCTGGCCGTGCCAGGGAGGGGGCCTTGGCACCAGAACCTTCCCTCCCAAGGCCTGGGAGAGCGGAGCAGACACTCCAGGCTCTGCAGACAGGCCCTTCAGAGCCTTTACCCTGAACACCCAAGGCTTCTCTTGTCCCATGAATCCAAGAGGGAAAACGGTTTTCCTAGGAGGGAGAGAAAAGCTTTCTTGCGCTGTAGCTTCTCATTTATTACTAGCTCTCGTGGCTCAGTGGTAAATAATCTGCCTGCCAAGCAGGACACTCGGGTTCAATCCCTGGAGAAGGAGATGGCAACCCACTCCAGTATTCTTGCCTGGAGAATTCCATGGACAGAGGAGCCTGGCAGGCTACAGTCCATGGGGTCACAAAAGAGCTGGACAGGACTTAGCAACTAAACAAACAAAAAACTGTTACACATCACTTACTATGTATCAAGTTTCAAGATATATTAAACAGCAAACACTACATCAATCCTGTGAGGCTATTTCATGGATGAAGAAAGTGAGATACAGAGAGGTTATTCATCCTTATTTCATGGATGAAGAAATTGAGACACAGAGAGGTTTATTAACTTGCCCAAAGTCACACAGCCCCAAAGTGGCATCAGAGTCCATACTCTTTTTTTTTTGCTTCAACCTTTTTATTTCTTGTTTTTGTTTTCCATTATTCTTTTTTTTTTTCTTTATTTTTATTAGTTGGAGGCTAATTACCTTACAATATTATAGTGGTTTTTGCCATACATAGACATGAATCAGCCATGGATTTACATGTGTTCCAGAGTCCATGCTCCTAAATGTCACACTGCCTTTCGTCTCCAGCCTATGACATTTCCCCTCTAGATATATAAGATAAGAGAGACAGAGAGAGGAAATTCAGATGGAGAATAAAGGGAACAGGTGAGAAAAAGAGGAAGAGTCACAAAGAACTGGGATAATAGATTAAAAAAAAAAAAAAAGCAGGAGGCTGTCAATCTCAGAGGAGAGGTGTGTGAGATCAAGATTTAAAGATGGCAAGAAGTGCTGGCTGGGGAAAGGAAGTTGTCACAGAGCTGATCAAAAGATACCAGCTCTTTCCTCTGCCCCAAACAGGGTCCTGGGAATAATGCTCAGCAAGTGGGGCTGAGACAGCTCCCAGAGGCGCTGGGGCAAGGGGGGAGGTGGATGGTTGGGTAGAGGGGGGAGGCCAGAGAGAGGCTGCTGGAGCAGAGGAAATAACACCTCCTCTTTCGCTCCAATTACAGCCTGGGGTGGAGGCCGGCGTCCAGGGCTCCATGGAGACTGTCATGATGAGAGGAGTCACATAGGGAGACCTGTCATATCTGTCTGAAAGCTGGATAGCTCTTGTTCTCAGCTGGAAGGGAGGGTAGGAAGGAGAGAAGGAAAGGAGTTAGGGAGGGAAGAGATGGACTATTTCTCACCTGTGTTGGAGGGACAAGCCCTCAACCTTCACTGAATACACAGGTATGGCCTAAGAATCAGCAGAGCTAAAACCTGTCACCTCTGTCACCAGTTAGCTATGTGACCTCACACAAGTCATCTACACGATGAGAAGACCGGACTTTATCTCTAAGGTTAGGTCTGGAGACCTAACATCCGTGCCCTGGGGACATGGTAACTGAGCACAAGGACTGTAGTAGTCATCCTTGGGCACCACCCAAACCCCAGAGCTCCCACGATGGCCCTACTCCCCCGCCCCCATCCACACCAACCAACCACCCGGCCCTGGGAATTTCATCTCCTAAGCACCTTGCTGATCCACTCATGGCTGACCCTCTGGAAGGCTTCTCTCCCAAACAAATGAAACTGTTTTCCGGCTGGTCTCTCTGACCCCATCCTTGTCCCCTCTGATCCGTTCTTGCTCTACAGCCCGAATAATCTTTCTGAGCACAGATCAGGTCAAGTGACTTAGCCTTGGGAAGATCCTCAGGGCCCCACCTTACTCTCACCTGGCCCACAAGGCCCTGACCGGTCTCCTCTCTGTTCTCCCATCCTCACCTGTCACCATGACTTCTCTCATCCTGTGCTCTGGGGTCCCAGAACCACTTCCAGACTCTATTGGTCCATACACTTTCTCATCTCTAGGCCTGAATGTCTTTCCCTCTCCACCTAACTAACAGCGACTCCCCTTTAGGATATAAATTCTTCCAGGTTCAGTGTTTCTCCTGATATCAAAGCACCCCATTATTCCACTGGATAGGAATTCTCCCTGTTACTTGTCTAGAACCAGTCATTCACTAAAAGCAGAGCAAAGGGAAAATTGCATCTGTATTTCCCTTCTGGTTTCCCTAATACTGGGCCCACCGAGAACTACATAGCAGTGGTTCAGTGAACGTCTGTTACCTGAATAAATTTGGGTGGTAGTGTCATTGTGTAGGGTACCTTCCAGCTAGAACATCCTGTAATCCCATGAACTGTGATCTACAAGACCCCGTGTTTTTAGTTTCTGAAAACCAGGAGCTAAAAGCCTTCTGCCACCCCAGAAGCCAACCTGAAAATCAGCACTGAGCAGACTGTTGGAATCCATTAGAACTAACAGGAATTTTGTGTGTGTGTGTGTGTGTGTGTGTGCACTTAGTCACTCAGTTGTGTCCTACTCTTTGCCCACCAGGCTCCTCTGTCCACGAGGATTCTCCAGGTAAGAATGCTGGAGTGGGTTGCCATGCCCTCCTCCAAGGGATCTTTCCAACCCAGGGATTGAACCCGGGTCTCCAGCACTGCAGAGAGATTCTTCACCATCTGAGGCACCAGGGAGTCAACTGGGGTCAACTTTAAACCAGGATGTGTTACTCGGAAGATGGATGAGAGCCAAACGGAGTAGAGAAAGGGGACTGGAGCTGGGAGGAAAGGGCGTTAAGAGTCATGACTGAATTTCAGGATTTGCCTGTAGAAAAGTTAAAGGCAGCCTGCTCCTGCCAGGGCATGTCTTGGGCTGACAATGAGGAATGGGCAGAGAGAAGGTGGCTGTCTCTTGACCGCGGTAGGTCCCATAAGTGGCTGCTGACAACCTCCTTGTTTCTCCACGCGCTGTCACATGGAGGGACCCGAGCTGACCTGACATCACAGCTCTCAAAGATGCTACAGCTGAGAGCCCACTAGAACCTGGATGGCAGGAGAGATGAGATGCAGGACTAGGTTTTGGGGATTGCCCAGCAGGTGGTGAGAGTTGGCCACTGCTGAGCCCCCAGGGCTGCTCCAGGCAGATGGTCATCACTGTCATCACTTTGAGCGTCAGCACATTGAGGTACACCAGGCAATCAAATGAAACTGGCTTTCCCAGGATAGAAATATTTTCCAGGAAAATGGAAAAAAAAAAAGAAAGAAAAAGGATCTGGGACATTCAGTAAAGCAGGAAATTGCACTGACCAAGAGGCAGAGAGGCCAGAGTCCCCCTCCTCAGCTAATTTGGAGTTCTCAGTTCCCAAGAAATGTTTTATTTTCCCTTCCATTTCAAGCCTTTTAACATTTTCACTGGTCAATCAACAGCTGCTTTTATCAGACTTTCTTAAACCCCTGCCTCATTGCAAGAGGGGCCTTAAAAAGACCTTTTCTCTTCTGCTCCTCATTGTTCTTTGGGCAGGGTTCTCCTGACTGGGAGGAATCTCCAGGACCAGAAGACAATCTGCAGGATGCTGAGCAGTAAACTCATCAAAGGGCACAGGCCAGTCCTTGGAGGGTCGAGAAGCCCTGCCTCTGAGCTACAGAAAGGTTTCTGTACTACCGGCATTTTCACCACAAACCACCGCCCAGAGCACCGGGGAGAAGCGAGGCTTGGAAAGGGTGTGGGACTGGAAAAAGCTTCCTTACTGAAAGAAGACTGTCCTTGTCCCCTTTGGGGGTATGAAGCATCTCTCTTAGTAACCAGGGCTGTGGTTCCCAGGAAGGGTGAGCCATCAGCAGCAGCCTCAAAAGGGACCTTTCAGAGTTCCTGGGTGGCAACACGGCTTCACAGAAACAACAAGGGCTCAGAAGCAGCTGGTTCTGATGAACTCGATGACCTCTAGTGCTCTCTTCCACGGTAGGTTTCCAGAATAACGTTAAGTTTCAAGAACACATGGGAGGTGGAGAGATGGTCAAAGGGCTGGCAAACTCAAATTCTACAGGGACGAGGCAGGAATGTAACGTGGGGCTGAGCCACTGGAGACAAGACAGGAGATTCATTTGCATCTTGGAGGGGCAGCCTCCACTCAACCAGTTCAAGAGGGGTTTGCTCTGCAGGATTCCAAGACAACCCCATGGTCTTACTGCCAGACACTTGAGCTGCAGAGGCGAGTCCTACACTGTCAAGGACACATTGATCATCTCTATGCTATAGACCCAGCCCACAGACAACCTGTGTGTGCTCTGTAGTCTCCACTGCCTGGCTCGTTTCACTCACAATCCTCTTACTTCTTTAGGTTAAAATAGTTACACTTCATTATATAGGTAAGCTCTTTTCCTCAGTTTTGGTCACGAGGTATTCATTTATTTTTGGCATGGGTGCTGTAGGTTGCTCCAAGGTCATAGCAGTGTGGAGCTAGACTAGCCTTGGGCAATTACTCTATCCTACAACTGCCCAAAGCCTGTCAAAACCTGTAGATGTTTGACCATCAGCTTCATTTAAAAATTTTTTTCATGTATGGTTTATTTTTAAATTATCTTTATTAAAAAAGCGAACAATACATTTGTAAAGAATGTGAAAGGAAAGTAAGAAATGAATAAGCATTGCAACCCAGAGACTGCCATGTTTAACACTGTTACAGGCAGCTCTTGCTGTAAAATATCCACTCTAACAATGGGAAAGTTTGAAAGAATCATTTAAACTCACTATATGCCTCCCAGCCAGCTTGGGATGAAATGATCTAGGCTGAACCAGGCTGAGTTTGATTCCAAACTCAGGACGGTGGGTTAGATGGACAGTGCTCCTCTGATTCTCACTGGAGCACGGGGGAAATTGAGGCACGATCTTCTCATTGCATGGGCAGAGGTGCAAGAGAGCACACTGCTATCAGGCAAGCACAATTCAAGTCTTTGCCTGCATTATTTCTTCTAACAACTCACAGGTCAAAGTTAATCATATGGCCATTTCTAAAATCAACGTGACAGTGAAATAAATATACAATGTCTACAGTGGGAAGGGTGTGAGGAGTGAAAACACCAGGTGTTTCTGAACGATTCCTTTTTTCCCTGCACCACCTTCTGTTCTATCCAGACTCAGTTACCCCAAGTCTGGAGGGAGTTTTAGAAGATACTGTCCCTCCTCCGTCACCCCAGCTTCTATATGGTGGTCTCAGCAGGATCATCGAGATGACCAAAGCCTAGCTGTCTGAGAATTCCCCAGCCAAACGCTAGCTCTTAGTTTGTGCAACAGAGGTCTAAGCTGATTCAGTCAAGTGTATCTGCTATCTTTTAATCTAGCCAGCATGAAATAACATATTCTGTAGGAATAACAGCATCTTGACAGTGATGGAAAGCTGTCTGACCAGATCCCTGACTGAGACGAAGCCCTGGTCTCTATATTCTGTGGATTCAGGGGTAGAAGAGCTCAGATGTGGCCTCAGGTTGGCTCTGGAGTTGTGGTTTTGCCCAGGTTGGCAGATGAAGACTAAAAAATATAAGGGCCTCCAGCCATCTCACCACGGTCCCCCAGTGAGTGGTGATGGCTTAACTGGGAGGTAGACCTGGAGCCCTCCTCTCGGCCAGTCGGGCTCCCTGACCACTGGACCACACAGTCAGTGTTTAATGTGCACTCAGGAAACCTCAAGCTCCAGGCTGGAAGAAACCTATTTTCCAAAAACAGAGCTCTCTTTGTGACCAATTCAGCAAAAATTCTCTTTCCAGCTGTGAGTCGGGATTCATGTTGTGAATGCTGGTGTTAATTAAAAACATCCACCTTCTACAGTTCTAACAAGAGGAAAGGCACCATGCAACATGTGTTCCTAACCCTTCTCCCCAAAGCACCTATAAATACAATTGTATTTATGACTGCTGAGGGCCTGGATGTGACCATTCCCTATTTTCAGCCCCCCCGGAAAGAGTTGGGGCCAAGATGGATGTGATGGGTCTGAATCGGCACAGGACAAAATGAGTGTAAGAAGGAGGGAGAAGACTGAGGTTCCCAAGCATGGACCAAAGATGCTCAACATCCTGTGTTAACATCAGGAACTTTACCTAGCTGAAATCAAATGCTTATCCATTGAGTCATTAAAATGTTTCTTCTTGTGCCTCTTAGTCCTCAGACATGATCAAAATGTGGTATGATGAGGCGGGGACATTCCACAAAGGATGACTCCATCTTCAGTAACTGGGATGTCAGATGACACTTCCCCATATTCCTATGTTAGTTCTCACTTTATTAGGAAATCTTTGTCTGAAATGGTGCAGAGCTAGTGAGATGAGATGAAGTTGCATTCCTTCCTGTGCTTGTCTCTGATTGGCTAATTTGTCCTGCTTTCACACATGAACCAGACAGAAAAGAATGGAGCCAAACCCACATCGTTATGAATGAATTTCTTTGCTTTTAATCTCACACAGTTTAAAATACAATATGAAATCAGGCTACAGTATATAAAAAATTCTCCAGCAAAATGATGTGCCAGCATCAGCTACTAAAATAAACGAACAAAAAACTCCCCCATAAGAAATTTTTTTTTTGCATTTAAAAAAAAACACATAGACACTTACATCGCTACATCTCTAAGCTACCTCAGTTCTGATTTTTTAAAAAGCACCTGCTTTTCCTTTTTTTTTCATCTTGCTTTTAAATTTTCAGCTCTTAAAAAATATAAATTATATGAAAATACAAGTTGGAAAATAGTCAAACACAATATAACATCTTTTTCACCCCTATACTTCTCAGCTTAAAAAAAAAAGTATTCTAAAAAAAAGTTCAATAACTGAGGCAGTATTCCTGATAGAGATAAATTTCATTTTAATATATATATTTTATATATGTATATGTATACATATATTTATGGTTCCTCGAAACTTCTTTGGAATGTAGATAAGAGTTCAACCCATTTATATAGACCCCAACAGAGAAAGCAGCATGCACAGCATGACTAGGATAGAGAAGGTGTCGTTTTCACCATGAAGATTAGGCAGGTTAATGCTCAAAAACCCAGAGTGTTCAGCTCCAAAGTGAGGAAAAGCATATCTGATCTCTGAATGTTACCTCCAATCTCCATAGCCACAAAACCAGGGCTCTGTGTAGGGAAGTCCCTCCCCTGAAAGTGAAAGGGAACCAAAGTGACTCTGAACCCTACAGCCCAAACCAACACGGGTTAACAGATGCATCTCCAGGAAAACAGAGTTTCACCCAACTCAACCAGATCTGCCCATCCTTCCTCTGAAGTTAGCATGTGTTTTTATTTTTTTAAAGCAGAAATCCAACAATTCTGCTCCATTTCCAGTGTATAAACCACCCACCACTCTTCCTGGGATGGTCTCTGGACAGAAGGAGGAAAAAAAAAAAAGCATCTGGCCAGATTGACAAAGCTGTTTGAACTAACACGCTATCTACAAATACTGAAAAGGGTGGACGGAGAGAGAGCAGGATGGGGGAGGGGGGTGCCTCTTAGCAAACAAGCGGCTGAGGAGCATGAGGAGGCACTTGTTTACGTCTTCTCTGCTAGGGAATTATGGCAGGAGTCAGACATACACGGAGGGGGTCTCAGCATCGATTTAAAAGGAAAGGGCTGTTGAGCTGAGAAAGTGATATGCCTGGTGGCAAAGAAGCAAGGACCGAAGTCTGGCCTTGATTCTACTCTCACCCATCACTGAAATGTGGAGAGACATCATGAGAAAGCCCCAGCATTCTCTCAGCTGCAGTTCTGCACGTCTGCAAACACACACAGAGACACACACAGGCACGCACACACACATCTTTGCCAGTGCCCAACAAAGATCACATAATCTAAGAGAAAACAATGTAGTCCAAACAGTTCCGCCTAACACTCCCTGAGCGGCTCCTAAAATATGTCGAGAGCTTCATTAAGGCACCTGCGTCCGGAAGAAGATCACAATACACAGCTGGGCGAAATGCTGCCTCTGCTTTCCAAGCGGATGCTCCGATTTCTCGGTATGAGGAAGCGCGTGAATCACAGAGTTAAGTTCCTGATAATCCGGGGTCTGCAAGAAGACCTGGGAGAAAACGATCCACTTTCTTGAAGCTAGAAGGTATTTAGTAGACTTCCAGTTTCTCAGCTGGAGCCCAACAAGGTCCAAGCCCGAGAAGCCCGTCCTGAAGGTTTCTTGCCCTCCCTTGCTGAAAGCCATCCCTCTCTGTCACCCTCCTTTTCAATCCGGCACCTGTCGAGCTGAGGAAGAGGGGATTCTAATTGTATTAGGCACTTTTCCTTAGTAGTCAGATGTTGGTCCCCTCTCCCAAACTCCATTTTCGGATGACCCTTTACAATGGCCTCGGTTGATGATGTTTGTAGTTCAACTCTGGGAGAAGTAAAAGTAGATTTGAATCTCATGGACCACCTTATTGCTACACCCAAGCTCCTTTCCTTATAGTTCCTATGCCTTCAAGCTTCCTTCCTTTTCGATTACCAACATTCCCTTAGCCTGCGCCAGGATAACAGATCCAAGCACAGGGCCCTTATAGCATCTGCTCTGTGCACCTTTGCCTGCCCACCCAGTCTCACCTGACACTCAACTCAGCTGCCTTAAACCCTTCAAAGGAAAGCCTTGCACTTTTCCCAAAGACAGCCGAGCCACATTTTATTCCTAGGCTCCCTCAGTTTCCATGGCTTCTAAAACCCAGGACATCTAAATGGCTTTATCAGACACTCTCCAACTCATGACCTGTCTGCGGCTACTCTTTCACTCACCCATCAGAAAGCTGTACATTTCCTTCTACTGAACAACAGAGTGGGGAAAAGTGATAAATGTGGGATGCTGGAAAAATAAGACACAAAGGACAAAGTACAGAGTGTTAGTTGGGAAGGACATGCATTCAGGACTTATTTCCTAAGACCTGAGGGGTAATGCCCGTGCATACAGATTTTATTCCAAGTCATGTATATGTTACAAGTCTAAATAACCAGTAGAGAACCAGGTCAATCTTCTCCCTTCACTCCCTCTTTCATAAGACTACTACAGTGCTCCTACATTTACTATTGTCCAAAGCAGGGCTGCAAAATACATTCAGTTCAAAGACTTAATGCTTCTTAGCTCAATGTTAAGTCCAAACTCTGAGAATACACTCATGACAAATAAGTAGAGGGGTGTGATCATAATTTTTAAAAATTAAAGGAGAAACTCACATGCACAGTTCCCTTGTACCCAAATTAGCATCATTTTTTTCCTTCACACATCAGTCACATGAACTTGGGATCCCCAAATCTCAGTGACGGCGCTTTGTCTTTC
Source organism: Dama dama (assembly GCF_033118175.1). Taxonomy (NCBI): domain Eukaryota; kingdom Metazoa; phylum Chordata; class Mammalia; order Artiodactyla; family Cervidae; genus Dama; species Dama dama. The sequence continues at coordinate 19,137,092 of NC_083682.1, read as the reverse complement.
CAGTGGGGTCTATATAAACAGTTTCCTTTCACTGTGTCAGAATCCTCAGTCGGCAAATAAAAACAAAATTGCATGATTATCGCAATACTGAGACCACCTTAGAGCTTAAGACGATTTTTAAGGAAAAAAAAAATACTGGCACAAAATTTAATAGAATAAATTTTAACACAAAAACAGTTTCAGCCCCTCCCCACTGAAGTCCATCTTTGTTTCAAAAGTAGAACAAAAAGGTCAATAGTCCGTGATTTTTTAGTGCACCCCCAAACAAAAGGCTTTATCCTACCTCCCTCTTTTTTGCCCTCCCAGACCTAAAGACAAAAGGAAATTAATTGCCTTTCATTAGTTTCAAGACTCCTGGTGCATCAATTTCTTTTGTTAATAGGTCCATAACTCAAGACATCTTTTTTCGTGGATGATTTTTTTTTTTTACATAAATGACTGGACGTGTTAGTCTCTTCCTCCCTTAAGCCAGATTCTTCAAGCTTCTAAGAAGGCCCTTGTCTCCTGAAAATCCGCTCCAGAATTTCTTGTCCCACCCACCCCACCAGTCCTGGCTCTCCTCCAACGGCGCACAATGGATTATAGCTGCAGCTCACTTAGCTCCCACCCCTGAATGTAAAAAAAAAATGAGTTCTGGAAAATTAAAAATAGAATAACAATTAAAAAATTAAAGAGTCCGACCGATATGGTTGTTCTCTGAAATGTCTCAGCAGGGTTTCCCCGGCCCCTCAGTGCCCATCACTCGTCGGCGTCGGGCTTGACATCCAGCATGGCATGGAGCTCCTCAGGCGTGTACCCCAGCAGGCTTTGCAGGTCACACACAAAACGGTACACGTAGCGTTTACCCGCTGTCTTGTGGATGATGTTTTTGTCATAATAGTAGCGAAGGCCACGGCTCAGTTTCTCATAATTCATCTTAGGCTTGTTTTTCCTTTTTCCCCATCTCCTGGCCACCTGAAATTTAATTTTTAAAAAAGAAGAGGAGGTGAACACTTCCAGAATAAGCCAAAGATACATGTTAATATGCCTGCACTCATTGGTGATGACCCATGATGTTCAAAAGATGGCTAGAGATTCATCGACAAAGAAGTTACTTTTCTGAATTCCAAGTGTGGAGGGCTAGCCCAGGTTGGCAGTGAAGTGGATTCTTTAAGTTGATGAAAGCACAGTGACCCTGAACTGCTATGGAACGGGAGTTAAAGCATTTGATATTTAAAAAAGAGTCTTTTTTCATAGAAGACACTACAGAGTCTCCTCTTATCCCGCATTATTAATAGAACGTCTCTGCTTTCAAAGCATGAGATCTGATGTGAGGGACGAAGGACTGAGTTACAGTCACACCTGTCTTTCATCAACAGGAAGCATCTTTTTTTTTTTTTTTTTTGAGGCGCAGGGCTTCTCACTTCAGCCGGAACAGAGGGCCTGTCTCTCTCTTATTCATTGCTCCACATCCTCCAAATTTGGGCGTGTCATAGAGCAACCACTCACTATTTGTTTTTTTGTTTCTGTTTTCTTATTGATGTATAATTGATTTACAATGTTGTGTTAGTTTCAGGTTATAGTATAGCAAGGTGATTCACTTCTACATACATATATTTTCAGATCTTTTCCCCATATAGATTATCACAGAACACTGACTAGAGTTCCCTGTGCTATACAGTAGGTCCTTGCTGGTTGCCAACTCTTTTGTGACCCCATGGACTATACACATCCATGGAATTCTCCAGGCCAGAATACTGGAGTGGGTATCTTTTCCCTTCTCCAGGGGATCTTCGCAACCCAGGGATCGAACCAAGGTCTCCTGCATTACCGGCAGATTCTTTACCAGTTGAGCCACAAGGGAAGCCCAAGGATACTGGAGTAGGTAGCCCATCCCTTCTCCAGCGGATCTTCCCGACCCAGGGATCGAACTAGGGTCTCCTGCATTGCAGGCGGATTCTTTATCAACTTAGCTATAGCTCAGCTGATAAAGAATCCACCTGCAATGTGCATATGTTCATCTCAAACTCAGTGTATTCCTCCCTCCGTCACTGTTTGTTGAAGAAAAAAACGAAATAATGAGTGAATCGCACCAAACTTTGAAGGCCTCTCAAACTGTCAGACGCCTTCCATATTCACAGAGCCACAAGACCAAGAAGGGAACAGAGTCAGAGAAGACAACTTGGGTTTTTGTCATTTAGTCACTAAGTCGGGTTCGACTCCTTTTGTGACCCCATGGACTGCAGCCCACCAGATTCTTCTGTCCATAGCATTTTCTAGGCAAGAATACTGGAGTGGGTTGCCACTTCCTTCTCCAGGGGATCTTCCCAACCCAGGGACTGAACCCGAGTATCCTGCACTGGCAGGTGGGTACTTTACCACTGGGCCACCAGGAAAGCCCAACTTGTGTTTACAAAAGGCCTAACATGTGACAGGCACTGTAGGCACATCCTATCCGTTAAGCCAAAAAATGAACGGACAACATAGATCTTTTCTTTGTTTTCCAAATGATGCAACTAAGGCTCAGAGGAGGTCCCCCAAGTAGCAAGTGGCAGAGCTGGGATTCAAACCCTAGAAAACACCATCAAGCCCCATACCACCCATCCCCAGAGCTCTCTCTCACCCTCCCTGGACACAACACTCTCAAGTCACTCCCTCCTTACCTCATCTGGGTCAGAAAGCTTGAATTCCCAGCCATCTCCTGTCCAGCTGATGAAAGACTGACAGGACTTATCCGTGAGTAATTCCAGAAGAAACTGCCACAGCTGGATCGGTCCGCTGCCTGGGGACACAAGCCATGTGAATCACTACACCAGACGCGCCACACACTCAGCAGCGAATCCCACGACAGGGCGCCCCCCTCCCAGCCCATCAGCCAGGGGAAAACGAGGGCAACCCAGAGCACAGGAGCTGCAGGAGCTTGTGGAACAGATCGAAAAGGTGAAGAATTCCCACCAAAACCGCCTTTAGGATGGAGTATCAGTTGCCTTATTTAGATCGATTTAAAAGTCAGTCCATTTTTTATGGCTAAGCAAACTCTAGAAAGAAAATCCTGGATCTCTCCTTTGACATATTCTAAGGCAACATGGTCTGTTTGGCCTTCAAAAACAAAGTCATTATTTTTGCCTTATAAAGTACTTAAGGTATGAACCGAGGAGTGTATTTGCCAGGTCCAAGCAGAAGTCAAAGCCCCAAAGCAAAGCCTACAGTAAGGACCCTTTTGGTCCCTGGTTTTCGAGAAGAATCATTACCTCAGGGTGATCTAACAAGGGAAGAGAAATTAGATTTCTCTTGGTCATAATATTCCTCTCTACCACAATCCCCAAGATGCCTACAGGCAAGCATCCAAACTAAGAAAGGGAGGAAATTAACTTGCCAGCTATGAAACCCTCAAAGGTCAGGTTAGCACTGTCTCAGAGATTCACCATGGTTCAGTAGACTCTAATTCTCTCTCTCTCTCTCTCTCTCACACACACACACACACAATTCTCGTCTTAGTCATCAACACTGCCAACATTAGTTCTGGAAGGCCTGACATACTCTGATTGTCAGTTTATCTTACACTAAAAGAGTTTATGCTACATAGATTTCCTTCTAGGATAGTTTTCTATTCAGAAATGAAAATGATGCTAGAGATTCCTATCTGATTTATGGGTGTAGCTACAGAGACAGATACGGGCTCAACAGTCCACACGGCTTGTTACACGTCTACACTGTGTAGACGTATAGGCCTTATTAACACCATCTCAGAAGCAATCTGGACATAGTGCAGTTGGAGAGACCCAGTCGATGTAGACAAAGCCTGGCATTCTCTGACTCACATAAGAAAACTTGAGTTTGTTAGGCTCTAATCCTTAACCTGAGTTTCAAATGTGTCTGATCCTAAGTAAACTGAGATGCAGTAGGAAACAAGCTTGCGTTGCCTCTCGATCTAATGAAGAAATGCCCTTCATGATCTAGGAGGGCGATCTCTTGTCATATCTCGGAAACACCTACAAGACATTTTCACGTTCACCATTTTGCTTATTCCTAAAACCAACTCCCCAGTCTCCTTATAGGCATGGTAGACTGGGCTGACTGCCTCCATTCTATCAGTGCAGAGTAAGGTGCTCAGAAAAAAATGATGTGACATTGGTCTAGGCACAGTTAGAAAACAGTGGGCCAATCCCTGGACCTTGACTCCAGGTCCCAGGGTAATCGTGATGGACGCCTATGAACAAACAGCAGCAGGTGTGCATCATCACTGGTGGGACACCCCAAGGAAGCCTTGGCTATAATAACAGCATCCCTGCGGTCCCTCCTCAACCCAGCCCAAGCTCAGCAAGGAAAATGAAATACCTCTACCTCACCCTTCTATGAATGAACGCTGAGTACTTTAAAACCATCTTGCAATAAATAACTTACACACATATTCTAGAATTAAATAATTCAGCCAATGCCTGCAAAGTATATTAACATTTGAATAAACAGTCCCAGGAATGACACTGGTAAAGCCTTACCCCCTTCTCTGTTTCTACCCCAATGAAAAAAAAAAAAACCCATATTTTCTAGACAGCTCAGACACATTTGTAGTTTCCTTGGCAGCCAAGTAGTCACCAGCTACAACCCTCTGCCAGGAAGAATGTCCTGTTGTGACTTCCTATGAGGAATCCATTGAGAAGCCATCCGGATGGGCAGGAGGAAAACAAATTTCTATTAAGAAATGCTATAGAATTAGTTACAATAGCCCTTGTGGCATAATAGGTATCCTAAAGAAGTGTAGAAGAGATACCCACTGAACCACTGAAATGAAACATGAAAGGAAAAATCAACTATCCCAAAATTATGAAAATAAGCCAGGGAGTTCATGGTCCTCTCTTGGGTCAAGACCACAGACCACAGACATGGTGGAGAGAGGTCTGCTTTCAGACACCTGGTAACGGAAAACAGGGACAGGAGCTAGGATTTCTTGTGCACCTACTATGTACCACAGTAATATGTCATGTTTTAGAGCATCTTATTGGGTTCGCCAAAATGTTCATTCGGGTTTTTCTGTAACGTCATATGGAAAAATCCGAATGATCTTTTTGACCAACCCAATATTCATCCCTCACAATAACTCCATGAGTAGATACTACTATTATCACATTTGTTTCTCCCACTGTACCGCAGAGAAAACTGACCCATTGTGTGTCTTGTCCAAGGTTGTGCAGGTCAGAAGTGGTATGACTAGAACCCAGGCAGCCTGACCCCGTAAATCTCCATCTCAACACTCCAAAGACCCCAGGGAAGTCCAACCCAGAGCTGGCATCTAACCTGCCCGCTGGCTGCAATGGTCCTGGAGGTAAAAGGACCTTGCATGTGAAAAACATCTCTTCCCCATGGCTCACAGCAAGCAGTCCGGGACACCGGATGGCCAGTGGTTCCCCTGTCAGTCTGACCACTGGGGACCTTGGTGTCCCCTGCACAGGTGACACTTCCAGCTCCATCTGAACCCCTCATGGTCACCATTAGGCCATGTAATTTCATTACTTCTCACCCCCACTAGTTGTCTTCAAACCTCTCTCATATTGTGTGTGTGTGTGTGTGTGTGTGTGTGCGCGCACACACGCCTGCGTGCGCGCTCAGTCGTGTCCAACTCTTTGAGACCCCATGAAGGCTCCCCTGTCCATGGGATTTTTCAGATGAGAATACTGGAGTGGGCTGCCATTTCCTTCTCCAGGGACTCTTCCCAGCCCAGGGCTCGAACCTGAGTCTCCTGCATCTCCTGCATTGGCAGGCGGATTTTTCACTGCTGAGCCTATGGGGGAAGCCCTCTTTCATACCACTTGTCTTAAAATCCCTTTAGGGATAAGGGGTCTAATTATACCAGGTTGAGTAAAGAGGAAGAATTATGGGGATTCTTTTCCCTGGGAAGTTGTGGTCAGTGGCAGGGAGAAGCACGCACATCCGGATTCCCGGGGAGGGGGGTCCAAGAGCCACCTCTGGCCCCCACCCTTCAGATGTGCAGCCGTGGAGTGGGGACGGGGCTTGGATTAGCGTCACAGGGACCAGCTCACAAGGAAGGGATGTCAGACAACTACTCCCGCTGTTCCTGCTGCCGCTTCAGAGCCACGCCCCGTTGTCCGCGTACGTCTGATCCCTGGGGTCTCTGGATGTGGCCGAGGCGGGGTGAGTCCTTGCGCATGAGTGTTTTTCTCCCCTCCATGTGAGTTGTCCTTTGTTCATAAGGAACACAAAACTGAAATTCGGGAACTGGGAGCCCAAGTCCTAGGTGTGGCGCCTTTTTTTTTTTTTCCTATTTACTGAAGGGAAGAGGGAGGGTAAATAGGAAAACCAGATGCCAAGAGAAACGACAGGGCGCAGGATGGGGAGGCAGGGAGGGATGGGTCTGCAGGGCTGCCCAAGAGCGAAGTCATAGGCAGCAGTGATGTCAGCGCGAGTTTCCTTCCCTTATTCTTGAGGAGAGATCCCGCCAGCCTACCCCCGCCAATGGCACGCACGGCGCTCCCACTGGGGCATTCTGGAAGCTGCTGCTAACCTTTCAGAAAGCCTGCATTGTGACCCTGAATAAAAGGGATCCATGATGTCTCCCAGAAATTCCTCTCTTGTACATTTCTGCTGATACCCCAACCCTCTTTTAGGTTGTGCGGGCATCAGAGATAGGACAGACATGGGCTTCTTTTCCCTGCCAGACAGTCCAGAATATGGGCGTCGGGGTGGCTGGTCCCCAGGCTGGACCAGTGGAGAGTCCCACGCTGGAGCCTGTTTCCATGACAATGTATCCATCCTCCCCTTGGGTCTGGAAGATCAGGACCTCTCAGGTGGCCCACTCCCAGAGCTGACTCTGGGGTCACTGGTGACTCCAACCTGATGGCAGCACCCAAGTCCAGGCCCAAGGGAAGTTCTCAAGCCCCAGACTTGCCCACATGCTGGCTGAGGTTGGCCCGCTCAATCTGAGCTCTCACAGGGGCTGTTTCCGCATCACTTGGCGTCAGTCTGCCCAAATCTGCGGGGCCCGGGCTCCATCCCTGCCTCCTTCCCTCCGACGCATCTTCATGGGGAAAAGCCTTCTCCTCGCCTCCATTCCACTCACACCTCCTCTCGGCCCTGGGCCCAGCCCCCTCCACCCACCCAACCACTCTGATCCCAGTGACCTTTGTCCCAGGAGCGGAGAACGGTGCTAATAATAGTGCCAGTCATGGGCAGGGGAGCTCACACACCGAGTGTGACTCACAATGCTGTCCCTGTCCAGGGGCCCAGGGCAGTCAACGGCGGCCTTCACCAGGCCGCCCCGGGGTGTCACACGTCAGGAATCCAGTGGCATCATTGGGAAACTATGCTTCTCAAGTCGAAGCTCTGAACCACAACAACAGAGGGTCCCTGTTTGAAGGAAGTCTCTCTCGCAGGCGGGGCGGGGAGGTGGCGGGGGGACTCCCCCCCTCCACGGCTGCAGTGGGGAATTTCCTCTGACTGCTTTGTTCTTCTCGGCTTCTGGGGAAGAGGAAAATTCTTAGTACAACACTGACAGCCCCAATCTGAAAACGGGGACACGGCCTCCGGACAGATAACATCAGGTGGGTACCTGGAGGGACCCCAGGACAGCAAAGCAAGTCGCAGGAGGATGCCTCCCTCCAGGGGGACCCTTAAGGCATGTCAAATTCAAGGCTATAATCTCTTTCTTTTTTTTTTAAGGCAAAACTTGAAGTGAATTTCTACTCATTGAGTTGATTACACCCCTTTGTCTAGGGACTAGAAGGTCCCCATCTATCTAGATGAGGGGTGGTTATTTAAAAGCCCTGCTTTTTGTTCCCTCCATTACTCTGAGGCTAAGATGTGAGCTACTTGGGTACAAGGAAAGGCACAGGCTAGGATGTTAGCAAGGTGTTCCCGATGAAGGTGCTCTGGTTCATAATCCTGCTCCATGTGGCCACCTGTGGGTATCTTTCTTCTCATTTTCTAGGCATGGGGGTTGCCAGCCATGGCGATGATCTCACTGCTCGTGAACCACGGTCAGAGCGGGACTTCAGCTTTTCCAGCTCAGCTGCACATTCTCGCTCCGTCACCTGTGCCCAGCACAAGGCTACCATGCAAGAGTCAGGCCCCGGGCAGCCAGCGTCACGTCTCGGGCAGCCTCCCATCACGCTTTGCTGTCAGCAGGACCAGCCCCGACGGCTGGCTCTTCCTGCATCTCTCTCATCACTAGAACAACATACTCCAGGGGCTGGGCCCATGTGTTTCTACTGCTGTAACCTAAAGCCTGGGATGGTGCCTCACCAACAAATACCAGCTATCAAAAAACCCACTTGCTGTTAAATGATCCAGCTGTCAGCTCCCTGGGAGCCTGGGTTGCATATGATTGACCCTTACAGGCATAGTCAGTGCCCGGCCTGGGACCCGGTCTTGGACAGGTGAGCTCTGTAAACATTTACTGAACTGCCTTACTCAAACAATCCTCCTGTGCAGAAAGGTATCAGGGTTTTGAAAAGGTGACCCAAACTGCGTCTCTCTATTAAACTATATTTGGGGCCAAACAATATGGGGGACTCCCAGGCTACATTTCATCAACATGCACCCCAAAATAAAAACGACCACACCTCTGGTCCTTTGGGGATTCATCTGCTACTTTGAGAATCTAATCTCTGTAGCTCGACTCTCCAAGTCAAATCAAACACCTCAGTGTGGGCAGGACACCGCATTTATTTTAACCTATGAAACTCTCATGGTTGGTCACCCTTGCAGCAGGGTTCACTTGGCCCCGATAGCACACATCTGACAGGTGGTCCTAAAACAGAGGAACGGGACCGTACGGCCCCTCCCTCTCACCCAGGTGTCTCTACCCACAGCCAAACGATGATGGCAAAAACAGAACACTCGAATCCAGAAATGACCCATCTGTTCACAAGTTTATCTTTCTTACAAACTAGTGCAGGATGGCATCACTGACTCAATGGACATGAGTTTGTGCAAACTCCAGGAGATAGTAAAGGACAGGGGAGCCTGGCATGCTGTAGACCATGAGGTCGCAGAGAGCTGGACACGACTGAATGAAGAGCAACAACTGCAGGAGTGCCCACCTCTGGGGGTGGGCGGGTGACCCCAGAATCTAAACGTCACCCACTTCTTGTCAACCCCATTCTAAATTATCATTCACAAATGATCCCAAAGTCCCTCTTTTTCCTTTCAGTTCTTATGACATGACGTTTAATGAGAAACTGAACAGAAAGCATCCTGACAGTGTCTTGACCTCTGGGCCAAACTCAACATGAAGCTGCACTGTCCTCTGCCTAAGGATGAAGGAGTCGGTACCCAGGGCACAAGGAAGATTTTCAAAAGAAGGAAGAGCAGAGACTGCATGGTACTTTGGCTTGGTTTTATGCCTGTAAGAGCCTTTCTCCATTTCTTCTGAGTTATGTCCCTCCTTTTCTCCCAACTCAACCCAATCTCACCTCATCCCCACCACAATCTACACACAACCCATTCTGTAACTGGCTGAGATGCCTTGGTTCAACAAATCACTCTAAACCATTATGTTCTATACACTTGTTCTCTATCAATGGCTAGTAACTCAAGGACAGCAATCCAGGATCTAAGTTACTATAACTCAACTCATAACCACAAACAACATTCTAACAGGTGCTTGAAAACCATCTCTCATGAATATCATGAAAGACAACAGGTTCATGCCCTTGCATTTATGGATGCTGGAACAGCCAGTATCTAGCAATGGAAATAATTAAGAAAATAAAACCAGCCTTTAATGTCAAGTCCACGTCTCTGAAACAGTAGACCAAAAGAAAGGAGGAAGTGTTTCAAAAAATTTAAACAAATATGTTGGACATTGGGCATACTGACTGAGATGACAGCAGACAGTATCCTATAAAATGAAAATATATACATGATGGTAGGAAATGCCCAAAATAGGGAGTCCAGTGTCTAGAGCCTTGACCCCACTTCTTCCCTGATTCATTGAGCATTCTCATACAGCTCATTTAACCTCTTTGGGCTTTAGTTTATCCATCTCTAAAATGCAAATAGTTATCATAGCTCCTTCCTGCTTCATAGATATATATATAAAGAGCTGACCACAGTGTAGAACAGTTTGGGAATATAAAACATAACAGTAGAATTAAACAGAAGAATTCAACAATAGAAAAAAATATTTTTAAAAGCAGACTTTTCAAAAGAAAAACAGGATGGAATAGAAAAACAAAATAGCAAAGGCACTAAATAAAATTCAATTCTTCTTCCAAGAATTCAATTGGCCTTTTATACAGCACCTTTGAAAGAGGAGAAAGTTAGAAGGGAAAGCAAAATGATTAACATATATAAACGTAAAATGTTTTAAACACTGTAGCTGAGAAGACAGTTAAGGTTTTTTCAAGTGAGGGATAACTCTGAAGTTCCTGCTCTAATTCAAAGTAGGCAGGCACAGAAAGAGCAGATGCAAACTGCTTTGCAAGTGAAAGTATAGCCGACATTTACGGCTTGGGGAAATCTTGGCCACAGACAGACTTAGATCCTCTTTCCCCCAATGTACTTTTTTTTTTCCCTAATCACTTATACTCCACAGCAAGCCCACTCCACCTAATAATTATGTCGGGCTGAGCTACACTGAGTCCAGCATTCCCCACAAATGTCTGTAGTTTGGCCCAAGAGACAGATCCCATCAGTATTAATCGAAGGAAGAGCAGAAAGTCTTGTCCAGAGATCAATGTCCAAGACCGTCCTGGCAGGGAGCCTAGTTGGCTGGCCTTAGCTCAGCCAGACTCCCCTACTTGGGGCAGACTTAACTGAGACTCACTTGGGTCTGCCTGGGGCCTGCGCAAAAGACAGTTACACACTTGAGTGTCTAAAGGAAAGGCCCTTGTTTTTGCTTGCGCTCCTCACACCTGCAAGTGTTCAAGGACACACGTGTGGGGGTGGCTGCAGGGAGAAGAGACGGTTCCTCTCTTAAAGGGGCAGCCTGTCCTCAAAGGCAGGCACCTTCCCTCCAAACTCAAGAATTCTATCTAATCACGTTCACCCTGCCACTCAGACACACTCCTGGACAGCGAGCTGGCAAAGCGCAAGCCAGGAAGTGGGTTTCTTCAGAGCTTTTCTTCCCAATGTCTTCTAGGTAACTGATTGTTTTAAGAAGTCACCAGAAATGAGTGAGGTCTGGATTTGAGGGTATAGAGTGCAAACAGATGCTGAAGCTCCAATACTTTGGCTACCTGATGAGAAGAACAGACTCACTGGAAAAGACCCTGATGCTGGGAAAGACTGAGGGCAGGAAGAGAAGGGGGTGACAGAGGATGAGATGGTTGGATGGCATCACCAACTCAATGGACGTGAGCTTAAGCAAACTCCAGGAAATGGTGAAGGACAGGGAAGCCAGGCCTGCTGCAGTCCATGGGGCTGCAAAGAGTCAGACCTGAGTGGGCGACTGAATAGTAACCGTGCAAATTGTGTTCAGAAATAAAAGATGCTTTAGCAAGCTAATATAAATATCCAAAGGATGTATGTATAATCACGGCTGATTCACATTGCTATATGGCAGAAGCCAATACAACATTGTAAAAATGAGAAAAACAAAACTTTTTTAAAAAGATGAATATATATATATATATATATATATATATATATATATATCTCCTACAGGCAATTAAAAAAAAAAAAAAAGAAAATGCCTTCTTAAGCATCTAGGTCATAAGAAAGAAGATGGCTTCACTGATTAGGACTAGAAAATAAGACTTGAGAGTTCTGAAGCCTGGACCTTTCCTAGTAGATTTTCCATGCAATCTCTGAGCTTTATTTTATTCTAGGAGTAAAGTTTCCCCCTTGTACCAAAGATGAGAGAAATGAAGAAATGACTAGTTAACGTATTCAAATTCTTGGGGTGGTGAACTATATCTTAAACCATCATTGGAGCACATAACTTCTCAAGCCTTTATCCAATAAATAATTTCTGAGCACCCCTCAGATGTTAAGTGTGATAGCCAGCCTGGGTGGAATAACAGAAGAGAGTATTAAGAGCAGCAAGGAGGCAGCAGAAGAAACACTTTCGTTCCACTGTATTGGGAGAAGCTGAAAAGGGACTGCCCACGCCTTTAAAGAAGAAAGGAGCGAGAAGCCAGCCTGGAGGGGCCCTCACGAGAAATTGCACCCATCCTGGCTCTGAAGGTCACCAAACACCCCCTCAGAGCCCAGCCCTGAGAGCACCTCTCTGGCAGAGCAGGTCCCAGCCTCCACACCAAGTTCAAACTTTCACATTCACCCACCTTAGGACAACTTTCACTCTCATTATCGCTCAAGGAGAGGTGAGTCACAGAGCAAACCATACAGTTGAGTAAGGCAATGTCAACAGCAGGCACTGAATCCAGAAGCCAGTCACGGGCCACCAGCAGCGTCGGGATCGTGGTCCAGCATCCCGCTCTACGACCCGCCCGACGCCGCACTCGTCAGTCAGGGCTGATGGGGCCACGGCCACGTGAGGCTCCACCCTCTGGCCATAGGGAGCATCTGGGACTCCATCCACCAGGTCCCCAACAAGATCACGCTTTCTGGAGCTGCTGCAGCCAGGGACCAAGGCATGGAGGTCACATGAGGCCACTCCTGCCAGGCAAGGAGCTCCCCCACTGGGCAACTTTGACCGAAATTCCCAGAAGCCTGGACACCCCCTCTTCCTTGGAACTGCTGTGCCATTGGAGGTTCTTCTCACAAGTCTCCTTCCTGCCTGCCTGCCACCGGGCCTGAAAGGTCCCCACCTTCTCTTTGAAAGCCCTCCACCTTCTCTTGCCCTCTGCCACTCTGTACTTCAGACATCCCCCACCTACCCCGGACATTTCTTACAAGTCCAATCATGTCTCGACATCTGCTGCTCAGCAGACCCAAACTATCATGCTACTAATGTTGGATATTTTCCTCCCAATTGTCTGACGTTGTAAAAAACTGTGAAAGGCCTCTTCTTTGTTGTCTGCTGTGTGACTCCGGGCTAGACCTCTTCCCTCCCTGGGAACCCTTAATTCCTTCCTTCATAAAGTGAGGATAACAGGTTTTTCTCCATGTGGTTGTTGGTGACAGTTTTAAAAAATATGAACGCATATGAAAGAGTCTAGCACACGGTAAGCGCTCAGCACACATGTGGGTTGAGCTGAAAAGCTGAAGTGACAGGTGGTGGTGGTGCGTGCATGCTGGGTTCCACCTGCCTCTTTGTGACCCCATGGACTGGAGCCCGCCAGGTTCCTCTGTCCATGCAATTCTCCAGACAAGAATACTGGAGTGGGTTGCCATTGCCTCCTCCAGGGGATCTTCCCAACCCGGGGATCGAACCCGTGTCTCCTGTATTGGCTGGCAGGTATTTCACTGAACTACCAAGGGAGACTTTACAAAGTGACCTGAACTGAAATTAAATAAGTATCAGCTGTGTCCCTCAAGACACTGCCAGGAATGACTGGAATTCTTTAAGTTAAACCCATCACCCTCTGACCCTAAGGCATGTAGAACTGTACTGGAAAAACAAAAGGTCTGGAGAATAATATGAAACAGCAGTAAAGATTAGCACCTAAAGAGGGTTTCCTATGGACCTAGCACTGTGCTGAGTGGCTTCCATAAGCTATTCATGCAATTCCCACCACAATCCGAAGAGACAGAAACTGCTATTGCGGCCATTTTCCAGATGAGAATACTAAGACACAGTGAGGTCAGCTTGCCCACAGCCACGCAGCTGGCCAGTGGCAAAACCAGGACACACTCTGGCTGCCTGGCTCTAGGGTCCCCGCTCTCCACCCCGACACAATGAAGCCTCTGCCACGTAGCCCAAGGTCAAACAGCCTCTCACCTCTCATGTGCTTAAGCTGAAGGCATAAGAGTAGCAGCTGGGGTGATGATAACCACCCTATCTCACAAAAAAGTCACTTCAGGGGGAAGAGGACAGGGAGGGATACACAGAGGCCCTTGAACAACACAGGTTTGAGCTTCACAGATCCACCTATACAAGGATTTCTTTTTAATATAAACATATTAAAAATATTTTTTGTAGATTTGCAGCAATTTGACAAAAGAAAAAAAAAAACAACTCAGACAAACCACATAGCCTAGAAATATGAAAACATTAAGAGAAAAAAAAGGGAGGTCAGGAATGCATAAAATACATGTAGGTGTACATAAAACACACAAAATGTGTTTAAGTGGACTGCTTATGCTAGCAGGTCAACAGCAGACTAGTAGATAAGTTTGGGGATTATACTCGGATTTCTGACTGCACAGGGGTCGGCGCCCCTCACCCCCGTGTGTTCAAGGGTGGACTGTAGCGTCTGTTGAATGCACGGAGTCTCCACGCTTTTGCTGAATGGAATGAGTCTCCATGCTGAGGACCCACTGGTCCGACATCACCCCGAGCTGGGAAGGCAACCGGGAAACCAGGAGATGCCAAGGGGCGCAATCAAGGGACCCACTGGCAGAGCCCTTAGCAGCTGAGGCCGCGGGAGTTTCCAGGCCAGCTGCTCATGACCAACAGGACCTGCGTGGTTGCCTCAGCAACACGTGAGCTGGATTCCGCTCAGGGGAAGCATCGGCTTCAAAGACACAAAGGTGGAGCTTCCAAGAGGAGACAGTGGCATTCCAGCAGGGTCACCACCCAGTTCCACCGCATGGAGTTAGAGTTTGTTAAAGAAACAGCCACCCAGAAAATGGGAGACCCAGAGAGCCTCGAAAGCAGGCGGTTGGCAGGGGGAGGGGGGTGCTGTGTCCCCTAAAAAGATGAGTCCCCTTGTGAGTTTCCTGACTCCAAATCCAGGCACCCACAGACTTCAGGTGGTTTAAACACCAGGGTCTACTATCTGCTTTGTACAGTATAAAGGGGTCTCTCTGCCCCAAAGGCAGCTTCCTGGAGCTACCGGGGCTGTGTCCAGACCCCGGGATGGCTCAGCCAGCTGCCGTCTTCAAAGGCGACTGACAGAAACAGGGAACCTCCCTGTCCATGCCTTCAAAGCCATTTAGAAGGGAAAAAGCGAACAGCAAGACCGAGTCCTCCCACCGTGTGATTTTCTCCATGGGTGGCAGATGACTAGGAGCAACTGTCCCCACGCAAACCAGTCAGGAGGCAGAGGCAGTGGGACCTCCACGAGGCAACAATACCAAGGGGCTTCTGATCCCTCCAGCTCGGAGCTGCCGGGGACCCCCCGCCCCCGAGCTCCAACGTACTTCCCCAGCAGTCTCATAACTGAGCAACATGTCAACTCGCTACTCCAGTGAGAGCCCACTCACATTCCATGAGCGCCCTGAAGACCCACCGCCAAACACAGCGCAGAGAATCAGAATTCCCCAGCTTCTGAGATGCTGGCTGGTAGCTAGGCTCCACGTAGGCTGAGGGGGTTTGTCTGGCTTTCTACAACCCACTACTCACTGGGGCCTCTGAGGAAAAAAGGGCAGATGCTGTTTCTGCCTCTCTCACTGGCAAACTCTTCTCCTCCCAGCCATCCAGGCGCTACCCACGGATGCTCTACCCTGAGACAGTGTAAGCCTGTAGCCTGAGACCAAGGCCAGCTTGGCCTGGGCTGAGAACCTCAGGACCCTTGTAAATGGCAGGACTGCACTAAAAGGGCACCAGGGTTGAACGCTTATGTCAGGAAAGACTGTAGTCAACTCAAAACCTTACTGCCACAGTATTGACATGGTGAGATTATATTCCAGAACCTGGCTTAGGGAATAATCCCTCCACCCCCAAAGATAAAGCTCCAAGTTGTTCCTAATAACATCTCCATGCGCACGTAGGCTAGAATTAAAATCTCCTGCACAAATTCACACCACAGTCCTCTTCTGCTCTGGGGACCCTCTCTCCTTTCCTCATCAGTGACTGAGGCTCACACGAGAAGCTCCCCCTGGGGGTTGTACCTGAGGACACGGAGATGATTCTGCAATCCAGCTTTCCTTCAGAAAACCGTGATTTCAGGTAAAGCCGCCCAAGCTCAGGTTTCATTCTGAACTGAAGGGCTTAGAAGCCCTTCCTTTTGCAGGAACGTTGTTTATTCTCAAAAACATGTCTTAGCAGTAGCTTTATGTTTTGAACCCTACAACTCAATGACCAGTCAGAACACCCAGGTTTTGGGTGTGGCCCTTGGACTTTGTTATTGTGTGGGGGTAGATGGGCTCTAATTTATCTACAAAATGAGAAGAAGGTTTATCTCGAGCTAAAAGCAACGGGGGATTGTCTAGAGCTTCCGTTTCTACAAGGCTGGTACCACTTTGTGCAATGTCTCACTCAAAAATCCTTGCAAGTTGAATTCCTGATGGTCTCAAATGTAGTCTTTCAGGGGCTGAAGGATCAGCTATTCATAAGTCTGCACAGCATAGTAAATCATAATTTCATTACAGGTAATGAATGGCTTGGAGCATAGCCTCTGCCCAGGCTCTATGATAAAGAAGAGATCCTGAGCACTTCATATAATAATTGCAACACAAAGCTGGGGCCACACCTACACACTGACAACACAACTATTACCAGCAGGACTGCTCCATACCAACTGCAGGAGTGACAGGGAAGAATTCCTTATCTACAGCAACTGAAGTCTGGCCATCTGGAGTGAAGTTCTATGAAGGTGGTTTAGGGACCAAAGCTCCACCCCCTCCTGCATGCCACGCCCCCTCCCTTGCAGAGTATTAATGAGTGACAAGCAAGGGACAAGGCCCTTAATCTACTCTCTTGGGAGTAACTGAGATAACCAATGAGTGTTCTCATTCTTTAAGAGAGAGAAAGATTTCATACTCAGGTGAGATATCTGGCACTTAAGATTCAGTTCAAGAGCCTGCAGAAGGCCTGAAATAAGTCATTTTTTGTGTGCCTCAGTTTTGTCATTGATAAAAGGAGCCTGGAGGGACAGAGAAGGGAAGGGATCAATACTCTGAAAATCCAGCATATTATTCTACACCTACTAAAATGGAGAAAAAAAAATCAGGGATGCCTATGTTTGTCAAGGATCTAGAAAGCATTTTGTTTAGGTCCATCAAACACTCAGAAAGCACTGGGCTACTTCTCTCAGATGGCTTTGTATCAGATAGGGTTCATAATGTATCTTCAAACAAAAGAAAATGGAGCTTTCTGATTGTATCAGTTTGATAATCATAAGCAGTCCCAGCAAGGTAAGGTGCATTCTGGCGGAAGCCAGTGTTGCATTTGATGTATTCTTAACTCAGCTAACAGGCAGGCTTTCAAGCTGTGTTATCTGCCCCCACATCTTGACCTAATTTAACAAGTTGCCATGGGAGCCCAATGAAGGTTGATGCAATTTTCTTATCTTGGGAGGAAGAATGTAACTGTGCAAGAGAATGTGAAAATTCAGTTTCTAACTGATTTCCACACTTACAGTGCAGTAACTAAGACAGCATCAGAAGAAGTCAAATGTATTCCTTTGAGGGTGAAATGGACAGAGAACTGGGGTCCCAGAGGCAGGAAAATGGATTCACATCCCAGTTCAGGGAATCTATACAGACATCCCTTAGTTCAGGTCAAGTAATAGTGACATAAAAGGTATACACGTACTCCTACTGTGTGGCCACACATACCCTGGAGATAAGCAAATTTAAAAGAAACAGATTAAAAAAAAAAAAAAGAGCGTAGAACTTGAGATAGAAAATAGGTGTGATGTTTATGAGCAATAAAGAGTTTTGCCAACACTTGTACAATGATTTCCACTCTCTGAAGTTCTTTTCTGAACTTCAGGTCATCTTGGCATGTCTGCATAGACTCAGAGACCCATTTATAAGAACTCCAGTCACTGCACACTTCCCAGGTGGTAGAGGGGCCTAGGGAAGCACATTCTGTTCCCTGGCCCATTCCCTAGGATGCAGCTGAGATGATAAGGGGTCACAATGAGGGGCAAGATATAATTTTCACTGTGGACAAGAGATATTTACCAGACAGTGAACATGGGGCGGGGCAGGGGCGGGAAGGGGTTGGGGGCGGGGGGAGAAAGCCACCCAAATTTGGACCAATCCCCAAATGCCAACCATGGGGTGGCAGGGAGTTGGATATGACTGAGCGACTAATACCACAGGCCAAACAAATCCTGACCTTCATCAAACCACAGCAATAAGAAAATCCAGTTCAAGTCTAAGGACAATGACAATATCTTGAATTCGTCAAGATAGTGAACCTTCCAGGCCTACGAGCACTTATCTGTACTCAACATGTGCTCAGAAACATCTGCTGAAATAATTGATTTGTTACGAATGAGCTTTCTCTCCTGCGTCTAGCAACTTGTCTGGTGCTCATTTGTCTCATTAACTGAGTTAGTTCAATTACATGCTCACAGATCTTCTACCAAGAGAGGGTGGGACACTTCCACTTCGCTAAAAGTAGAAGAGGGTACAAGGTAAATTTGCCTAAAATCACACAGTGTGCTAGGGCTGGGGGAGGCATGGAGGACTTCTGTTTTCTGGGCTATTGTTTGCACCTCCATCTGAGATGGCTTGAAAAGTAAAATCCCCAGTTATAAAGAAGAAAAAGCTGAATGGTAAGATACTTTAAAAATTCTATTTTAGTTCAAATGAGTTTTTGAGATCATTAACTGATCTCAAAGATTAACATAATCTTCTCCTTTGTTCCATTCAATGAATATTTTATTCCCTTAGAGACAGAGACAGAGAAAGAGAGAGGAAACGAGAGCGAGGAAGAAAAGGATGGAAGGAACGATGGAAGGAAGAAGCAATCATTAAAACAATCCACCCAAAGAAGTGCATGCGTGCTCAGTCGTGTCCAACTCCTCTGCAACCCCATGGACTGTAGCTCGCCAGGTTTCTCTGTCCATGGGATTTTCCAGGCAAAATTACTGGAGTTGCCATTTCCTTCTCCAGGGGATCTTCCTGACCCAAGGATCGAACACACATCTCCTCATTGGCAGGTGGATTCTTTTCCACCGAGCCACCTGGGAAGCCCAAATAAGGGATGACATCAGACATAACTCAGACTTCCAGGACATTCCTGTATTTGTCCTGAAAAGAGCTTCTGATGTTCTGATCTGTTTGGCTTTGGATGAGAAATGCCCACCTGTGAGAAGGCTCACAGGTTGCATTTTGGTGTTGGCTCTCCTGATGGCTGTCTTCAGGTACAAATTCGTACTCCTAGGTCTTAAAATTCCACGTCATCCTTTTCCTTCTCTCCTTGAATCTATGACATTTGGAGAGATTTCCAACTTTCAGATAATTATTGTCAAGATCATCTTAGCCGAAACTCTTCAAACCACTCCTGTAGACTATGAGCTCTGCAGGCTTCTCCCATCAGAGAAGAGACTCCAATAACTTACACACGTGCCCTTTTCAGAAAAGTTTCTATTTGAGGTGGAGATCAGGCTTTCACCATTTCTAGAAACTTCTAAACTTTTTGTAGAGTAGCCACAATTCCTTACCAGAATCTTACTCCATGTAAGTTGACTTAAATCATAAGGCTTTCTTTGGCCATAACCCAAACTTCAGAACTTAGGAAGTCAGTATATTTAATGTCATTATCCACAAAACCACCTTAACTAGCAAAATTTTCAGAACTGTACACCAAGCAAAACACAAAATGATGAAAACTGTTACAGGAGAAGAATTATGATCATGCCTGCTGACAGTGGTTACAGTCGAGATTATGTCAGAGGGAGTAAGGCAAGAACTTTAATAAGGAGAAGCTACATTGAGTATTTGGTCCTGGAAGTCAGGGTGGCAGGGGGAGGAGAGGTGGTAGCCTTTACACTTGGACAAATGACAGCACTTGCGTCACAAGAAGAGAGGCAAACACAGCCACTCAGAGATGCCTGCCACCTCCACAGCCCAAATTCACTTCACAGCTACCTCTGCCTCTCCCCCTCCTAACTAAGCAAACTTTCTCTCTTCCTCCATCAGTGTACCCAACTGGAGCCCAGTTCTCAAAATACCTAAGCGTTACTATAAGCGGTTTTCCAGGTGTCGCAGGGGTAAAGAACCCGCCTGCCAATGCAGGAGATGCAAAAGATGCAGGTTTGATCCCTGGGTCGGGAAGATCCCCTGGAGAAGGAAATGGTGGCCCACTCCAGTATTCTTGGCTGGAAAATCCCATGGGCAGAGGAGCCTGGCAGGCTACAAGTCCATGGGGTCGCAAAGAGTCAGACACGACTGAGCACACACAGCACTCTCCTACAACCTGAAAAACACTTGACATACTTTCTTTATTCCAGATGTCATTAACAGAAAGGGACAAACTTTCTACTGTCTGCTGCCCAGAAAGGAAGGGGCTGGCCCCCTTGCAGAACAGCGATTTCCCATCTACTCGTGATGCTCAAGCAAGGACTTGGGGAATATTGTAGAAAAAAAAAAAGTAGGTGACTTTTAAGCCCCTTTCTGGCCCATGACTCTGTATATAGTCCTGGTCACTACTTTGAAATCCATACGTAACTCCTGAGCACCTATGCATGCACTGAACTGCATGAGGAGCTGGAGGGATGCAACACCCCTGATCCATGAAGGAGGAGGAACTTTTCCAAGCATGTGAGTTGTTCTCAAAGGTCAGCAGGTTTTCCTTGAGTTTTCCCTCACACAAAAACAGGGATAGAGCTCAGTCTTAAGATCAGATAGACACCTCTCTAGAAATGCAGGTTGAGGTGTCTGTCTTCATCCACACAAAGGGTCCCCACATGGTGACCCATCCAGGGTAGATAAATTGCAAGGGAGGCCAAGACCAGCACTGTGCACTCGAAGCTTAAAACAAGCTCCACTCACAACACAATTTCTGATTTTTAGAAAATACTACAATCTTACAGGCTTCCCCAGTGGCTCTGCAGTAAAGAATGTGCCTGCAATGCAGGAGTTGCCGGAGACATGGGTTTGAGCCCTGGGTCAGGAAGCTCCCCTGTTGGAGGGCATAGCAACCCACTCCAGTATCCTTGCCCAGAGAATCCCATGGACAGAGGAGCCAGGTGGACTACAGTCCATGGGGTCACAAAGTGCTGGACTGAAGCAGCTGAACAGGCACAATCTTCCAGAAAACGTCTGATCATTAATATATTCCTACTCCTTGGACAGTTCTCAGATGCACTCCTCAAACCTTCCCAAGGTTACACAGCCTCTGCGCCCCACCTCGCTTGGACAATGAATCATTTTGCTCTATAATCAGATTCTCAATCAAAGCCCAAGCTCTCAACATACACCTTCCTTTCTCTATGATCTTTCTTTTGTTCACCATGACTACAACTTTCACTCCTGGGGGAAAAAAGTCAATAATAAAGCTCAGTGAGAAGAAAAGTTTCCTCTAGAGCCCAGGATCTAGCCAGAGTGTAGGGTGACTGAGAGCACTTTTCCCATTTGTACTCCTGCCTGACAATGAGGATTCTACTGCCGATGAGTCCAGGGAGAAGACCAATTTATTGACAGCTTTGAGCGATGCTGCTGCTGGCTCTGTGTTCAGAGAGACCTCCAAGAGCAGGCGAGGAGAAGCCCCTTGATGCTAGGCCAGAAGGCAGAATTTCCAGAAGCACCAGATCGACAGAATTCCCTTCCCCTAGTTACAGATCCAAAATATCAGTTTCCCTACCGCTCTCTTGGAAAGACTCCCTTGAAATAGAATGATACGGTTTGCTTCCAAAACCCAATGGCTATTTGCAGAGGGGCCTGAGAGGCTGACCCAATCTCTTAGAGTCTATGTCTCCCCCAGAAAGAAAGGGGGTGACCTTAGGGGCTGGGGACAGCACAGAAGTGTCCAGGGAGCCCACCCCAGCGGGCGGGAGGAAGCCAGGCATCCTACCTGTGTAGCCGGCCAGGGCCGCAGCAGGAATGACGGGCTTGTCTTTATTGAGGTCAGCGCGGTCACGCACATAGTCCTTGAAGGTGCCCTTGGGCTTGTGGTTGGGCAGGGCGGCTGGATAGTCCTCGGAGTCGAAGCTGTCGTAGGAGGGGACGCGCTGCAGGCTGTTGAAAGATGACTGGCTGCTCCAGGACTGGGTGAGGCGGTCGCAGCTGTCGTAGCTCTCTATACTCTCGAAGGAGTCCTGGCCCCCGAGCTTACCTGGAGGAGGAGGAGGAGGAGGGAGGAGGGCGGGGAGGAGGGATGGGAAGAGACACTGTGAAACCCTCTCGGTGAGGATGCGCAGGAGGGACAGAGAGAGGGAGCGGCCGGCGGGGATGGAGGTGCGCGTGTTTGCTCCGGGGAACAGGAGCCCCCTGCACGGTCAGGTCTTGCTCCAGAGCCCCTAGGACCGAGACTGGGAGCCGGGTGTTGCTACTCATCTCTGCCAGGGGGAGACAGCAGTGTTTGGAACGACGAGAATTCCAGAACCAGAAACCTACAGGCTGAGAAACACGTCTGTTATGACGAGATTTCTGGCCGATGAGTTAGACCCAATGAGTGGATGAAGAAATCTGAGCTGCATCAGGCTCAACTCACCCTCTACCCTAACTCAAGCCAGGGAGATTTTCAAAAGGCTCCATTTGGCAAAATATTTTGGTCATAAGAAAAAAAAAAAATTCCATTACACTAGGAGGATTGACCTTCCTTGACCTTGGAACTAAAACACTACTTTTTAGCCTTTTTTTCCAAACACTCTTGAAATGTACATCATACTGCCTCTATGCCTTCTCAAATAGAAAAAGAAGTCATGAGATCTTTTTTTTCCAGGAGGTTAAAAAAGAAAACATTATCATTCTTCTAAATAGAAATCCATATTCTTTACCAAGCACTATCTGTACTTGAAATGTGTGCTTTACTAGGGAAACGAAGGCAATTAAAAAAAACAACGAAGTTGATTAAAGAGTTAAGGTCCGTAGCAATGGCAGAAATCCTTTACTCTGTGAGTTGCTTAAGGCATTCTTAACTGACCACAAGATCATGCAAGTTCATTAATTTCCCAAACCAGGTTATAAACAGCTGCTATGATTGCATAATAGCTCCTAGAGAAATTTCCATTGGCAAAAAATGCCATTTAAAAGGAGGCTGAAAACGGGGGGCGGGGGGGCGACAAAAACAAAAGCAGCTAACTGCTGAAAAGGCTCACAGGAATATTTTTTATGTTTTATTTCCAGATACTTTCCAGGCAACCTCAATTAAATCGTGGGAGATTAAATGGCTGATTGAGTCCAGCAAAGTCAAGAGGCCAAAGGATGTGACAAATGTGCATGCGGAAATACCTGTGAGTCAAGGCTAGCTGGCCTACTCTGACGTTTAAATCCCAGAAGAAAGCTGGTATATATACAAAGTAATACTAGTAAGTTTCTGGTGTATCCTCCCCTTCACAACAGAGGAAATTCGTTAAGACAATTAAATTCAAATATTTAATTTTGGTGTCCAAACCAAAATTAAATATACAGTAATTAGGAAGGAAGATATATCGCTTCCAAAAAAGATTTTTAACCCCAGATAAAAGAAGTTAAATATGTAATTTTTGCATTATCTACTCTTGTAAATTTCCTGAACCTCTTATCCCTTCCAACACTGCTTAGAACAAAAATATAGTCAGTTATCTGCTTCATCTCATTCCTTCTTCCAACCACTCATTCAAAGAACGGCAATCCCCAGAAAGCCTCAGAGCTGTCGGCCCCATCTGCCAAGTCCACGGTCATATTTGCAACTTTTTATTATTATTATTATTATTATCATCTAGTTAATACTCTAGTATCATCTAGTTAATACATGGGAAAAGAGTAAGAGTGGATATATGTGTATATATATATAAACTGATTCTCCTTGCTGTACATCTGAAACTAACACAACATTACAAAACAACTATACTCCCCAAAAATGTTGTAAATAAAAAAACTTTAAAAAGAAGGGATTGTCCCTTCCAGAAATTCACATTAAAAGTCTCAAGAAAACAGACCCCAACCAAGAATGCAGCAGCCTCTTTTCAACAGAACAGGAAATTTTGTGGCCTCCCATAAAAAGCTGTCCATCTTAAACATACCAAAAGCCTAAGAAAGAGTTTATATTTCCATGAGGAACACCCCACCAAGTCCCCTGCATTTACACTCAAAAGTCCCTGAGATGATTCCATCAGTCATTTTTATATCTGGAGGGTGTGGAGGCTGGAATTTCCACTCGCTGGACAGCTGAGGCTCCAAGGAGCCCCAGTAAGCAGGGACACTGAACAAGGCCATAACCGCCCCCTGGCAGCCTCTCAAACATGAGCCAAATGCAACTCTGTTGAGAACTGCGGTTTATAGCAGGAGGCTGCTTTCATTTCAGCTCTCTTTCACAATCCTAGAGCTGGGAACCTTCATTTACGGGTATTTTTCTCCCCAAATGGGTTGGTTCCAACTAGATGAGTCGCTCAGTTAGGCTACTGTGTTCAGAGGCGGGGAAGCTCGTGTCTTCTAAGACATCCATCGGCCAGCTTTCCTGAGAAATGTCTCGGCAAGGTCCTTGCAAACCTCCCTGACCCCACCACACAGACCTCAGGGCACCCAAAACAAGAGGTGGGGGAGCCCCGTGGCAGCCCACTCAACAGACCAGCACAAAGAAGACAGCTCTCTGAGTCTAAGGAAGTGGAATAGAAACACTCTGTCTACCCTAATGCAATCTGGGAACACTGCGATTATTGTTCATCATCTTCAACTAACAGTGATGCTTTCAGTCTACCCCAACCCTGCCATGGCAGAGTCAATCACCCCGCTGGAATACGTCCTGTTTGCAGCACTTCTCACTCGTAAAAAAGCAACTGTGAACAAAACGGTCTGCCCCCAAGTTTGTGTGCTGAGACGCTTGGTGTGAGCAAAGGAGAAAGAGGCCAGAAAGCAAGCCTTCCTGTTCTCTGTGCAGTTCACCGTCTGGCCCACCATCATTCATCTGGGGTCGCAGGAACCAAGAGAAGGAGAGGGAAGAGGCCAATTACACAAAGCAAAGCCAGACACAAGTGGAAAACAACCTGCAACAGTCCTGCCCAAAGTGACAGGAGGCTGGGCCTCCACCACACACACACACACACACACATGTGCGCGCATGCACAGCCTCACTGCACACTCACAGAAAGCCCCATGAGAAAGACAGGCGTTCTGTTGCTGTGACCCGCCTGAGAAAGAAGGTGCACATGTGAGTTTAAGTATTTAAATAGACCTGCACCCAAAAATAAAGAAGAAAGGGGAAGGTAAAGCTGGTCCCACCCATCCCCTTCTGTCTGAAACACAAACAGCCCGTGGCCCTAAGGAGGCAGATTACAGGCTCCGATTCTGCTGGGACTTTCCCTCCGCAGGCCTGCTGGGAGGAAGTGGAAGCCTGGACACTCGAAGGAGCTGACAATGTGAGGCCTGCGAGGTCTTGGCCTCAGGACAGGGACCGGGGTCAGCACTGAGCAGAAATCACTGCGGGGCAGGCCGGGCCTGACTTCTATGACCAAAGGCCTCGCAAGCACCACTTGGAAAGACTTTCTCCTGCTCCTCTTCCTGTCTGTAACTCTTTCCAGTTTATCCATCAGAACAATCAAGCCAGTTCTCCTGTGAGTGATATGTAGCATCATTTCAAATATTTGGCAGAAAAGTAGATCATAGGACTGGCAGGAACCTGGGTAAGCTTCTGTATACTTGAATTAGAAAATTTCAGGACACTTAAACTCAATAATAATAATAATAATAAAAAATATGTCACCTAACATTTCTGGGCTTCTGTTCCCTTTTCTCTGAAACCTAATTTACTCTGATTTTAGGAAGAGTTCTATAATATCTGAAATCATGTCTTATTTCTGTTTCATTTTGGATAAAAGGTAACATCCAGAATATCAACAACAACAACAAATCAGCTAGTTCTTCCCTGATGAACAAGTCAGTCTTTATACAGGACTGTCCTTCTATCAGAGCAAACAGTCTGGACAGGTCACTAGATAGGTTGTGTCTCTGAGTGTTTAGGTCCTCATCTTTAAAGTTGAGTGTATTTAACCTTTTTTGGCTTTATAAGGTCAGTCAGCTCTATTCAGAACCCTGTAGTTCACTGTCAATGAATATGTTACCTTTGTCATAACAATCACGGCAGTAAGAGAGAGTATCTAGTTTTGGAAGCTTCTGGCCACCTCTTTCCCTGGTCCTCTAGCTAAATACACACTTAGACCACACTGCTGATGACTGGTTCCAAATAAGCTGTTGGTTAACCATCTTCTATCTTCCCAAACCAAAGAAGTCACAGGAGGTTGGGAAGCCCAGGCTGAGAAGCAGAGGTCATCAGACACCAAGTCGACTCGGGAATATCCGAACACCAGGACGGTGCGGACATCAATTCTCTCCGAGAGGGTTCACAGAATCATTTTTATGTGACTGTGTCCTCCTTAAGCAAAATCCTCTCAAGGAAAATAAAGCACACATGCACCTAAAGTTATTATTTGGTGAAATGTCGTACCTAACTAAGAAATGTGACTGATCTTCCTGCCTGATTTCAGTCCCACCATGGACCCACAGTCTTTGTCACCATGAAAGCCTCGGCTAAGACTTCATGACACAAAGTTCCTTAACAGCTAGACATTTTAAGATGGAAAAGGAAAAACTCAGGAATGCCTGTGGCTAACAGTGAGGGAGGAAACAAAAAAAAAAGGGGGGGACCTGGGAAATACACCAAGTGAGGCAATTCTTAGAAATTTGTAGAGCAGAAATGTGACCTACCACGACTGGCCCGCCCCATGCACATGTTGTCTGGGGTCACCACTTCCTGTTTGATGGCAAAGTAGTCAGTCTGCAACGTCTCCGTCTGCAGAGGGTCCCGGAGGATGACCGAGGGGTAGTCGTTCTCATATTTGAGGGAGAGGAGCTCCTCCGAGCTGATGGGATGGAGAGTCTGGTAGGACTCTGTGATGAAGCTGGGCTCGGAGAACTCCGAGGGAGGGACGCACTGGGCGTGCTCAATACCGTAGCCTGGAAACACAGAGTGTGCAATTGGAGAGAGGAGAGGTGAGTACCAAAAAAAGGCTGTTCCCTTCCCATTTACAACGGCCCCATGATGTTGACCAAGTTGACTGCCTTAGGGAATAAAAGACAAATACTTGAAGTAAAAAGGGCCTGGGTTTTCAATGTTGCTCCACTACTTAAGGGCCATGGCCCTTGACAGACAATTCCCTTTTCTAACTGAATTTTCTCATCTCTAAAATAGGGATGATGGCAATCTTCCCCAGGGCATTGTGATGAAGATCCAAGGACAGCACACAACCAACCTTTCTAGCTCACAACAAATTCATTGTTGTGAGTATACAGATCATAATAAAGTAAAACGATAAAGCGAAAACAAACCTACTTAAGACACCCTTTGAAAGCAAAGCCATCAGATAAGCCCAGCCCTACACTAATTCTCTTCCTCTGGCCATTCCTGCAACCTGGTGAGGGATCGGGCACCAGGAGGACAAGGCTTTCTGCTCAGAGACAGAACCCGAAGCTGCAGAGCATGCCCTGGAGGAAAGATTTCAAAGGGAACGCTCTCTGTGTACTAGCAAAAAGGAAAGAACAAGATCAAAATCCCTGACCTGAACCTCTGTTGGCCACCACATGGCCCAGGGTCAAACAGGACCACAGGAGGGAAGCAAATCGCAGTGTCTCTGTGACTATCTGTCACGCTGAAGGTATCAGTGAGACCCCAGTGTAGGAGCACGCAGGGGAATAAAAAGTGCAACAGGTTGAAACCTTGTGCTTGGCAGGAATAACAAAGCACATAAGCAAGTGTCTACATGTTTTCTAAGGTTTTTGTTTTTATCGACCATTTTTCAAGTCTTTATTGAATTTGTTACAATATTTCTTCGGCTTTATGTTTTGGTTTTTGGCCACGAGGCACATGGCATCTTAGCTTCCCAACCAGGGATCAAACCTGCACCCCCTGCATTGGATGGTGATGAAGTCTTAACCATTGGGCCACCAGGGAAGTCCCCAAGAGTCTACATGTCCGAAGCTATTATTTTCTGTAGAATTGCCAGGCAGGAGCCTGAGATGGCCTAGGACAGGGTTCCTTTCCTAAATTCCCATCACAGTGAGCAGGAAAAGAGAAGAGGAGCTGAAAAGAACTTACTAATGAAGTAATCCGAGGTATAGCGGGACTCTGGGTAGGGAGGGTTGACTCCATTAACTTGGTATGGCTTCACATCCTCTGCAACAGACCAGGAAGGAAGGGGACAAAGAGGTCAGCATGCGAGCAGTGCTCAGCAGAAGAGGACCCTGGAGGTGAGGACCACAGTGATCTCAGTCCCTCTGAGAGAAAATCTGCATGTTCCCTAACTGAGCTAGTGTCTGAGCCTCCCCTGACTGGAGCCTTGTCTACAGATGAGCTCACCAAAGTATGGCTAAGTTTATGATTTCAGTAGCTGGAAATGGGGATTTAATATCTTGGAAAGCACGCCCATGAGTAATCTCGAAGGGCTGGGAAGGCATCCACCCTCTTTCTGATGCATGCGTGTACCGCCAGCCTCCAAGGCTTGAAGACATCTTATTGTTGTTGTTGTTTAGTCGCTCAGTCGTGTCCGACTCTTTGCAACCCCATGGACTGCAGCCCGTCAAGCTCTTCTGTCCATGGGATTTCCCAAGCAAGAGTACTGGAGTGGATTGCTATTTCTTTCTCCAGGGGATCTTCCACACACCTTGGGAATTTACCAAAATCAGTCGCCAATATTCAAACAGATCAGGTCCAAAGTTTTTCAGAAACACAGGACAATCGTTTTAGGCAGGAAGATTTTTACTATTTTCTTATTATTCTTATTGCTATTTTATTTATTTTTGGCCATGCTGCGCCACACAAGGGATCTTAGTTTCCTAACCAGGGATTGAACCCCAGCCCCCTGCACCAGAAGTGTGGAGTCCCAACCACTGAAGCACCAGGGAAGTCCAAGCAGGTAGATTTCAGAGCCTCTTCTTCCAACAGATACCTGGTGTTTGGTGTTTTTCCGTTGCCCTCAGATTTCAAGTTCAGGCCCAGGTAAGACACTAGGAAGGTGACTCTACTTGGTGAAATATGACAGAAGAGCCACATAACCAAAGTTCTGTCCGGATGCCAAGCTCCGTAGGAATGAAAGTAGAATGCAGATGAAGGTAACCAAGCAAAGAAACTTCTCCACTGAATGAAAGTGATCCTGCGGATCCCCTAATGGCCCTGGAATCTGGTGGCAGAGCCTGACTACTGTATGGAACAGTCGGATTACATTTCACTGTAAGAATCAGATGCAGACAGAGGGGGCTGGTTTGGGTTTTTCCTCGGGTATTTGATAGCTTGTTGGGAGCAGAGACTGCTGGGAAAACAAGTTCATGCCTGCACAGAAAAACAGTTCCCAGCTGAGATAAAATGATTAAACTCTACTTCAGCAGCTTATCAGATTGAAACATCCCCTGTACCTTTGGCCTGCCACCCCACCCAGAACAGCTATGTTTTTTTCAGCACTGGGTTGCTTTACTTTAATCACAGAACAAAAGCTGTAGCCTCAATACAAACATCACGCTCAGCTCTTGGAGGATCTGCAGAAGCACAGCGCTCCATCTCCCTTGACAATGGGTGAGATGTTCTCAAACTCACTCCATTACGCTCTCATTCTCCTAAATTCACTGGTATGATTCCTCTGCAGGAAGGTAAATAGCTGATTCACTGGAAAAGACCCTGATGCTGGGAAAGACTGAAGGCAGGAGGAGAAGAAGACAACAGAGGATGAGACCGTTGGATGGCTTCACCGATTCAATGGACATGAACTTGGGCAGGCTCCGAGAGATGGTGAGGGGCAGGGAGACCTGGCGTGCTACAGTCCGTGGGGTCACAAACAGTCAGACATGCCTTGGTGACTGAACAACAACAAAGCCAGAAGCTCCCCCATGAGTCCATATCACTACACAAAGAACACAGGAAGGGAAGTTTGACTGAAAAGCCCCAGGTTTAAGGAAACAAGTGATGCTGAGGAAACCACCTGACTGGTCCTCATTGTACAGAGACAAGGACTCACTCTAAGAGGACATGCCCTTCCTGTGTCCCAGGGATGCTTTTAGAATCCAAACGGACTGGTTCACAGTGCAAACTTTTCTATCTATTCATCCTATTAATTTTTGAGAGTTTGATATTGAAACTCCAACTAAAGATCTTAATTTATCTACTTAAAAAATAATTACACAGTGGAGCTCTATGTACCTTTGTTCTATATTGTCCAAGTCTCCTGTAAATGTGTTATCATAATTTCATAACTTAAGAAAAGGAAAACGTATTTTCAAGCCCTTTGGAAACAAGGAAATGCTGTGTAGATGAGCAGTAACTGATCAGAGGCCGGCTGAGACACCCGAACACCTGGCTGCCCTGGGGTGCTAACGAGAGGGAAGCGGTGCTTTGGCAGTATATATTTGGGTGACACGGTCTGGTAGAGTCCACTGCCATGTTTCTAAGCCAATGCTTGCATCAGACCTGCTCTGAGCCTGCCGTATCCTTTCCCTCTATAAACAAGCGCTCACGTCAACACGTTATGAGTGGTTTGTGTGCAGTTACACCGAGATCACGGCGTGGCTTCGGGGAAGCCAGTACTGCCGCCCAGCAGTCCTGGGCCAGATTCACCTACTTCTCAATTCTGCTTATTTATTTATTTTTCAGCTACAGCTAAGGAGAAGGGGGGGAGGGGGCGGGTAGAGTAACACTTCTGTGCCCAGAGGAGTCTAATTTGGGTCTCTCTTGGGCATTGCAGAATGGAAAATATCCTTAAACAAAGGAAGGTATTATATGGAATAAAAAGTGCTAAGCCTGAGCTCTGCTCCCTGCCCCCCGCGTCTGCGCCAGGGGTTGAGCTGGAGACCACAGGGAAAGGGTGGGCCTGGGTCAGAGAGGGCAATGGGCTTCTAGGCTTACAGTCAGCTGGAGGGCACTGCTGACTGCTGGTAACTGCAATTTATTTTAAGAAGAAATTCAGAAAAATAAGCGCAAAAACACCCAAGTTTGCCGCCTGCTGCTGTTTCTATACTCAGCCCGGACTGTGGTGCATGAGTCACTCGGTCCAAAAAGGTTGGAAGAGGCTGGTAGGAGAGGCCATGTCATTACAAGGTTGCAACACGGCGTCCTGACATAACCCTGGCTTCTGCTTCAGATGGAAAAGGTGTACCTCGCGACTGCAATTCCAATCCCGTTAGTGGGCAGAGAAGACTGCTTATTAAGAAGCTCGGAAACACTGAGTTTGGATGTGGCCATGGATCCAGGGAGTGTGTTTCACGATTGCCAAAAAAAAAAAAGAAAGGAAAGAAATACTCTTTTGCTGCTGGTTGTGAGCGCTGCTTGTTCAAGCAGTATGTGAGGCTAAGATAAAGACTGAGATTAGAACTCTGCAACCCGAGAAGCTTTAGGAGGTAAAGATGAAAAGTGCAGCATTCACATATACACGAACATATGTAAATAGACAGCCAATGGGAATTTGCTGAAGGACTCTGGGAACTCAAACTGGGGCTCTGGAATAACCTAGAGGGGTGGGAATGGACTGGAGGTGGGAGGGAGACTCAAGAGGGAGGGAACATATGTATAGCTATGGTTAATTCATGTTGATGTACGACAGAAATCAAACCAATATTGTAAACTAAGAATCAATTAAAAATAAACAAACATTAAAAAAAAGTGGAGCATCCAGTACATAGAAGAAAAAGAAACTAACGTTTATGGAGCACCTGCTCCCTACCAGGCACCATACGGCAAGTCTCCATAGACCGTATGTGCTGTGATTGGACACCCAGAGGATGACTTCGATGTGGTACCTCGCTCCCCAGTCTACTCCAGAAGCTGCCCTATGCAGGTCCCACCTCCCCTGCCCCACCCCATCCTCATGCATTTACCTTTCTGCAGGATCTCCAGGTGTTCCCATAAGATGTCCCCAACGAAGTCTGGGGCCAGCTCGAGAAAGCAGTCTTTTCCCAGCGCGCAGAGGGCTGCCCCATTCATACAGAACTTCTGGAAGTCCACACCCTTCAGGCTGAACTCATTGACAGCCCACATCACCCAGTCCCGAACGTGGGTCTCTGTCCACTGCCGGGGGTCTGCGGGGAGAGATCAGATGATGTCCCAGCAGAGCAGGGTCTCAACTCTTCCCCGAGCCTCAGACACTACATGGAAGCACCTGACCTTCGCTGAGGATGTTCTCAGATTCACGGAATGAGGAAGGCCTGATGGAGTATCTTCCACAACCCTCCTCCTCGCATCCAGGTCAGCCCCATCTTCTCCCTCCCACCAGTTAGCTGATCACTGCCATCAGCCAAAAAGTAACAAAGAGTATTCTCCACCCATGGAACCTTCCGACAGGTTCCAGGAATCTCCTCTCTCACTGCCTTATTTCCATCAGACTTCATTAAAGCCTGGGACAAGTGAACAAATGACTCCTTCAACGGCAATAGTGACAAAGTCAAGTGTGCTCTGGACGTTGCACTCACCTCTGCCTCCACTTATTCATGTAATTTACTTGTGGCCATTATGCTTAATTATTCTTATCTTAGTTAATGACGGTTAATACAGTTGTCCTTGCATATCCAACATGATTGGTTTCAGGACCGCCCCCTTCAGATACCAAAATCTGGGGAGGTGCATGTTCCCTCATATATACAAAAGGGTGGGGTGCACTCAGCCCTCTGTGTCTGTGGGTTCTCACATCCCCAGATTCAGCCAACAGAATTGGATCTGTGGTTGTCTGAATCCACCAATATGGAACCCTTGGATGCGGAGGCCCAACTATAGTAATCATAGCAATTAGTAACAGTGCACCATTCAAGTGATACTTAGTAGTAACAACATTATCGTGTGTGTGTGTGTGTGTGTGTGTGTGTGTGTGTGTGTGTTAGTCACTCAGTCATGTCCAACTGTTTGCAACCCCCTGAACTGTAGCCTACCAGACTCCTGTCCATGGGATTTCCCAGGCAAGAATACTGGAGTGGGTAGCCATTTCCTTCTCCAGGGGATCTTCTTAACCCAGGGATTGAACCCAGGTCTCCTGCATTGCAGGCAGATTCTTTACCACTGAGCCACCAGGGAAGCCCAACAATGTCATTAGGTACCTGTATTATACCAGATAACCTGTAAAATATATACATAAGACAGGCCCTGCATTGAGAAGCCAGGTAGAACAGACGATATATAACCTTCATGTGTGGTCCTGGTTTAACATGACTACACCAGCTCCTGACACTGAAAGGGCCCCGGTGATGGCAGGGTATGGTGCCTACACACACTTCCTCTCACTGTTATCCCCTTCAATCTAGAAGATGACTTTATGAGATGGTGGAAAAGTGGATGGTCAGAACTCACTTTATTCTGCTTTATGACTGGGCTCTGCTGTCAGCGGAGGTTTGTGGGAAAGCAGGTTATTATTCTTTGTGGAAAGGTAGACAGATTCATTCATGCAATCTCCCTGAGGCCTGTGTCTGGCAGGGTGGAAGCCGCTCCCGCAGCAGTAGCTCCGGCTGGGTGCAGAGGCAGCCTCTGTTTCTCTTACTCAATAGAAACGTGTTCTTTCTGCTCTCAGTTGCTCGGAAAATGCCGCTTAGTCAAGGCTTAAGTCTTCCCTAGTCATTTTTCCTTTCTGACCACTACAGTTCCCTTCCCTTTACATTCCCAAATAAGCTGTTTCAGAGGAGAAGGCATGCATGCTAAGTCACCTCAGCTGTGTCTGACTCTTTACAACCCTGTGGACCACAGGTCGCCAGGCTTCTCTGTCCATGGGACTCTCCAAGGCAAGAATACTGGAGTGGGTTGCCATGCCCTCCTCCGTGAGATCTCGACCCAGGGATCAAACCTCCTGCATTGGCAAGCAGGTTCTCTACCACTAGCGCACCTGGAATGTCCTCAGAGGAGAATACCCAAGTATAAACACGTTTCACCAAAGGACATGGAAAAGAGTAAATTCCCAGAACTGGAGCTCATGGAGTTCATCTAATGGCACCCCAGAATGACACCAAGACCATGCCTTCCAAACCTGTCTGTACAACAGAGTCACTTGAGCTTTACAATTACTGATGCGACCAGCAATGGTGACTTAATTGGTCTGGGATCTGGCCTAGGCTGTGGAATTTTCTGACGATCCCCTCTCTAATGTTCAAACAAGTTTGGGCACCACTGCCCTAAGACCAAGATGGCAGGGACAAGCCTGGGAGATGAGGGAGCATCAGCATGTGCCTACACTTGTTCCAACAGACGTCTGTCCCAGTCTGTGGCTGCTGACTGAGGGTGGTGAGTAATAGTGTCTATCTCAACCAACAGGTGAGAAAACTAAGCGTATCTCAAAGTCTGGTCCATCCTCTCTCCTTCCAACTACAAAACCTACCTTTTGGAATTCCCAGACGTTGCTGCTCTTTAGAGAAACCACTGAAAGTAGCTTTCAAGGCTTGAGACATCATTTCTTTGCTGCTAGGAGTTAACAGTGGGACATCTGCGCATTCCATATCTGCAAGGCAAAAAATATCATATGAATACAAACAAAAATGAAAAAGCTGATGGACGTAAGCTAGACTGATGGTGGTGATCATTCTGCAATATATACAAATATCAAATCATTATGCTATGCACCTGAAAGTAATAAATACATGTCAGTTATACCTCAATTTTAAAAATGAAACTAAATAGGTAATTAACCACCCATAAAATATAATAGAGCATGAATGGGCTGAAAGAGGCAAGCTGAGAAATAACTGTAGTAGCATCATCACCAGGGCAGGTAAAATTTGGGGGGCTTTCCATAGTGTGGTAGGGTCTGTAAAAAAAAAAAAAAAAAAATTCCTGACTCTTGCCTTGAATGTCTGTATCTCTGACAAAATACGTTAATTCTTTCTGAATAGCTCTACCAATTCCCCATAGCCTCTATTCATCCTTCACATTCACTGAGAATATTAATGTTTCTGCACACTTGCTGTTACCTCTGAAAAGGAAATAACAGCATTCATTCAATAAGTAATTATTTAGCCCTTGCTACATGCAAGAGATTAGGGAAAGAACACTGAACAAGACAGAAATGATTCCCACCCTGATGGAGTTGGGTATCATGTTCCAGCAGGGAAATCGGTTAGTAAAAATCTATTTGCACAATTTAACTTCAAATACAACATCAACAAGGGCTTCACAGGAGTAGGAAATGAAGTGTTAACCCATAATAGAGTGCCCTGTAGGTCTGAAGGAATCAGCAAAACCCTCCTTCAGAAGACAGATGTTTGACCTGAGATCTGAAGGAGACAGGATACAGGAATTTAAGAAAATTACTCCAGACCAGTGGTTCTCAACGTGTGGTCCCCAGACCAGCCGTATCAGCATCACCTGGGAACTCAGCCCCACATAGACCTCCTGAATTACAACCTCTGAGGGGGCGGAGCCCGGAAATCCATTTCAACACAGAATCCAGGTAACCCTCATGAGCACTGATATTAGAGGACTGAGATCCTAGATGAAGGGAATAGCGTAGCTGAAGATTCTGAGACGAGGGAAGAGGAGAACCTCGGCTGCTTTAGTATCGAAAAGGTCAGGGAGCTGGAGCACAGTGACTGGGGACAGCAGCCTCAGACGAGGTTGAAAAGGTAAGTAAGGAGGGTGTTCAGGAATTTACAATTGTGTCCTGAGTAAGACAGAAAGACCCTGAGAGTTGTATGCAGAGGAATGACATGATTATATTTTGTCTGAAGAAGATCACCTTGTAGTAATTCTTTTTTTTTTTTTTTTGGCCTCACTGCACAGCACGTGGGACCTTAGTTTCCCAATCAGAGACTGAACCTGCTCCTCATGCATCGGAAGTACGGAGTCTTTATTACTGGACCACCAAGGAAGTCCGTACGGTAATTCTATTTTTAATTTCTCAAGGAGCTTCCATCCTGTTTTCCTCACAGTGGCTGCATGATTTTACCCCACCACGGTGCACATCGGGCTTCCCAGGTATTCTGATGGTAAAGAACCCACCTGCCAATGCAGGAGACGCAAGAGTCATGGGTTCAATCCCTGGGTTTGGAAGACTCCCTGGAGGAGGAAATGACAACCCATTCCAGTGTTCTTGCCTGGAGAATTCCATGCACAGAGGAGCCTGGCAGGATACATTCCAGGGGGTCACAGAAAGTCAGACACAACCGAGGGACTAAACAACAATGCAGTGTGCAACAGTTCCACCTCCCTGCCAACTCTCACCATTTTCTGCATTTTTTTATAGCGGCCATCCTAAAACACACGAAGTGGTATCACACTGTAGTTTTGATGTGCATTTCCTTAATGATTAGTGATGTTGAGCATCTTTCCATTTGCTTACGGGCCATTTGTGTATCTTCTTTGGAGAAATGTCTATTCAAGCATTTTAATCATTTTTAATAGGGTTATTTGCCTTTTTTTTTGTTGAGTTTTAGGCATTCTCTATATCCCTCGTAACTCAGTTGGTAAAGAATCTGCCTGCAATGCAGGAGATTTGGGTTCGATTCCTGGGTCAGGAAGATCCCCTGGAGAAGGAAATGGCAACCCACTCCAGTATTTTTGCCTACAGAATCCCAGGGAAAGAGGAGCCTGGCAGGCTACAGTCCATGGGGTTGCAGGAGTCAGATACGACTTAGCAACTAAACCACCACCATATACCTAGAAAAACTGACAGCAGAGTCTTGAAGAGATATTTGTACATTTATTTTCATAGCAGCATTATTCACAAGCACTAAAATGTAGAGGCAGTCAACTGTTCATCAACAGATGAAAGGACAAGCAAAATGCACCAATGGTCTATACATACTATGCAATATCATTCTGCCTTAGAAAGGAAGCAAATTCTAACACACACTCCAACATGGATGAGACTTCCCATTATGGTAAATGAAATAAGTCAGTCACGAAAAAACAGATTATATGAGGTACAAATTTATAGAGTCTGCAAGTAGACTGGTAGCTGCCAGGGCCTGGAAGGAGGAAGGAATGGGGTGGAAGGGGTGGGGAGTTGTGTCTTGGGAACAGAGTTTCAGCTCTGTGGATGAAAACAGTTCTGGAGGTGGATGGTGGTGATGGCAACATGGATGTATTTAATCCCACTAAACTATAATCAGGGCTTCCCAGATGGTGCTAGTGGTAAAGAACCCACCTGCCAATGCAAGAGACATAAGAGACATGGGTTTGATCCCTGGGTTGGAAGATCCCCTGGAAGAGGGCAAGGCAACCCACTCTAGCATTCTCGCCTGGAGAATGCCATGGTCAGAGGAGCCTCTCGAGCTACAGTCCATGGGGTCTCAAAGAATCAGACACAAATGAAGTGACTTAGCATGCATGCACAAACTGTAACTTAAAAATGGTTGAGTTGGTAGGTTTTATGTTATATTCATTTTTACCACAATTTTTAAAAATGAGGAAAAAAAAAACTCCTTTTTAGCTGCCCCATATGGTTTAGGAGGTATTTCTGAATGGGTGAAGGAAGCGTTGTTAAAAAGCTCTTGCATCAGCTGTGGTGAGGGATGATGGTGGCTTTGCCTAGGAAGGTGGCTCTACAGAAAAACTGAAGTGGGCAGATGTGAAGTGCATAGAGGAGACAATAACTACAAACCTGACTTACGTAGGTGGTGAAGAAGAGTGAGGTGTCAACATCTGTAGAATCACAAATGGGTCCTTTGCTACTGTTACATGTACCTTCATCTCTGCTGTATCCAACCCCTCTTGTACTTGCAGACCATGTTCAAAGCCAAGACATGTAGCTATGGTTCAAGTTAAAAGTCCTCCAAATCCACCTCAGGCACAATTTCCAACAAAAAGCGAAAAAGAAATGACGAGAATTCCTACGAGCTGTCCTGTGACCTTTAGACATCAATGCACTTCACTGCAGTTATTTACATAAGTCCTCCTACTCTTGCTGAATCTTCCATGTTTCATGTGAAACGGACATAAAATGGCTGAGTTCCAGGCAGGGCCACTGAGAAGTTCCTCCACCAGCCATCTCTGGCTGGTTAAAAAGTTCCCAGTGGGCTAAGTCACTTCAGTTGTGTCTTTGTGACCCCATGGACTGTAGCCCACCAAGCTCCTGTGTCCATGGGATTCTCCAGGCAAGAATATTGGAACAGGTTGCCATGTCCTCCTCCAGGGGATCTTCCCCACTCAGGGATCGAACCTGCGACTCTTAGGTCTACCTGTATTGGCAGGCAAGTTCTTCACCACCAGCGCCACCTGGGAAGTCCAAAAAGTTCCCTGGATATATACAATGTGTTATTGGCTGGATAACATGGAAACATAAAGGAGGGACAAAAAAATGACAACTGATGACCTCTGAAAAAAGAAGCAAGACTATTGCTTCTGAATGTCAAAATGAATGGAAATTACGAGGCGAGAAAAAAAGGGCAGGCAGCACTTTCCCATAGCTTGCTCTGAGCCAGGCTGTCAGGAAACCGCCCAGTGTCAGCCCTCTTGCCCTGGAAGGACAGGAGGGTTCACAGCCGTGGTTCTCCCAGGCCCTGCACCGAGGGGGATCTGAAGTTCCAGGGAGTAGAGAGTTTGGGTTGCTTTGGGTCATGCCCAAAAAAACCTAGTGGAAAAATCAACATGCCTTCAGGAAGACTGACAAAATGATGGAAAATCCCAGATTGTTACAGGGGGAAAAGTGGGGGGAGGGGATAAAATGTTGATTACATAACATCCAGTCCTTTGAACAATGGAGTAATCATCAAATGAGTCACTAAGAAAGATATTAGTGCTCCCCCCGCCTGTCCCCACTCTCCTCGCCCCAGAACAGCTATGGGACAGGTCCAGGAAGTCTCCCCTCAGAGTGGAAGTCAGTTTGATTCAGAGAAAAGGACTCTTTATTTAACCAAGAGTATGGCTTCTGACCGAACCACAGGAGTCAATCAACAGAGGCTGGATGAATTCAGTGTCTTCCGAATACGAATCAACTCTCCTTCCCTTTGCCCCCACCCAGCATGAATCCATGAACTTGAACTCTGTGGGTTCTGTTGTGTGTGTGTGTTCCTGCCACTGGATTTATAACTCGATGAAAAGGACTCTATGCATGGCGGAAACTGGCCAGGAGAGCACATGTGGAAGATGAGAGCCAGGCCAAATGGATGGGCAAGTGATGATTCTGTGAACTGGAACTGAAGGATGAGACCGGCGAAAAGGTCCCAGGCAACTTCTAAACAGGAAAGCCTGGGCAGTCAGATGCCAGGATGATGTGCACGCCTCTAGGCTGACAACACCCCACGCAGGTTTCAGCTTCCTGTCTGGGAGCTGGCACTTCTGGATTCTGGCTTAATTCTCTCCAAGGGAAGCAGCTGGACTTACTTATGCCTGCCCACCTCGATGCCATCTTCAAAAGCCTGATCTACGTGCCATCAGCTGCAGCGCAGGGCGCTCATGGGCTGCGCCCCTAGGTGGGGATTCAAAGTGCCAGATCTCTTGAAAAGGTGCTCACAGCCCAGCTGGGGAAAGTCAACCCCACACATTCGGGACACCTGCACTTGATTAGCTCGGAGGAAGGCATTATCACTGTCCTTGGACCCAAAGGACTCAGACAGGAATGTCAGAGCTTCATCTATTTTCTTAAAAACGTAGAATTTGGGGTTAAAAAAAAAATCCCTAAACTCCTCTATAAGGGAATGGACAAACAGGCAGGATTGAATTTTTCAGTAGCACAGGAGTTCCATTTAAATGATAATGAATAATCACATTCAAAAGTGGATATTAATATAAAATATTAA
The DNA here is from genome assembly GCF_033118175.1 of Dama dama. NCBI lineage: Eukaryota > Metazoa > Chordata > Mammalia > Artiodactyla > Cervidae > Dama > Dama dama. The sequence goes on along the minus strand of NC_083682.1, from coordinate 19,097,591 downwards.
ACTCTCATCATGTAGAATATGAATGCAAAAAAGTCCTCTATGTTGCTCATTTATGTCTGTGCCAGTTCTGTCAATGACCAATGTTAAATGTCAATCACCAACAACAATAAAGAAATCATTACACAGGTAGAGAAGGTAACATGGTTTAGTCCAAGCAGGCACCTTTGTTACGCCTACCATACTTTGTCTCATTACCTATTAAAATACATTTGCATTAGGTACCAAAAATATTTCTAATGTTAGCAACAGCACCCAGAAAATAATCAAGGCTCCACAGAAGTTAACTAAATGTATTTTATGGACAAGTACTAAAATTGCCCCTGTGCTGATAATTCTAACTGTGGTGGTTGTTGTTTAGTCACGGAGTCGTGTTTGACTGTTTGCAACCTCATGGCCTGCAGGCCACCAGGCTCCTCTGTCCGTGGGATTTCCCAGGCAAGAATACTGGAGTGGGCTGACCATGTCCTTCTCCAGGGGATCTTCCTGACACAAGGATCAAACTCCTGTCGCCTGAATTGGCAGGCGGATTCTTTACCACTAAGTCACCAGGGAAGCCCAATAACTGCAATGTGTGTTAGCTGCTTAGTTTTGTCCAACTCTTTGCAACCCCATGGACTACAGCCTGCCAGGCTTTTCTGTCCATGGAATTCTCCAGGCAAGAATACTGGAGTGGATTGCCAGCTCCTTCTCCAATGGCAAAATCTTAAATTGCAATAACACATTTGTCTCAAAATGTTAAATGCCTGACCTGGAAATATATAGAAAGATGATAGAGTGGAGACTCTAAATATACTTATGAAACAACCATGTTACAAATATATTAGATTTCTGCTGTTGTTCAGTCACTAAGTTGTGTCTGACTCTGTGAGTCCATGGACTGCAAGCACGCCAGGCTTCCCTGTCCTACATAATCTCCTGGAATTTGCTCAAACTCATGTCCATTGAGGCGATGATGCCATCCAACCATCTCATATTTGTCATCTCCTTCTCCTCCTGCCCTCAATCTTTCTCAGCATCAAGGTCTTTTCCAATGAGCCGGCTCTTCCCATTAGGTGGTCAAAGTACTGGAGCTTCAGCTTCTGTCCTTCCAATGAATATTCAGGACTGATTTCCTTTAGGATTGACTGGTTTGATCTCCCTGCTGTCCAAGGGACTCTCAAGAGTCTTCTTCAGCCCCACAGTTTGAAAGCATCAGTTCTTCAGTGTTCAGCCTTCTTTCTGACCCAGTGAATATTCCCTAGGACCCCAAATCTGAGTTAATATTTATAAGAATCACCCATGTTTCTGAGAGGAGAGTTGTACAGAAGACAGAGAGTAAATAATAGTCCCAAACTCGGTCCAATCAAGACTGCAGAGTGTTGGAGTAGAAATGAACAGACAGCTTTCAGTGAATCAGGAGGGACACAATGAGCTGTGGCCTTTTTCAACACAGAGAAACATCTGCTTGTCGTTCACTGTGACCTCGTCCCAAACAAAGCTTACACATCTCAAGGATGTTTAAGTCAAATGCAAAACAAGGGTTTCAATTCACTCAAAAGGAACTCAAAGTTAAGGCCTGCTCAATGTCAAGAACCCAACTCACTTGACTTTTCATTGTCATTCTTTAAAGTTGTTTGAAACTGAATGGCTCGTATCAACAATGGTACCCAGAATCTAAGCTTGAAGTGGCGTTGATTCCAGAAGTTCAAGACAAATGGCCTTGCTGACCTAAGAGGTTCCTCCTCTCCCCCTCCTCACATAAATGGCAAGAAGACGGGAACATCTGGGACCCGAGGGTTAGGTGATGATTAGAAATCCAAGGTGCATGTTCCAGGCATATGCAGCCACTGAACTGGCCAGAGCCTGGTGGATTACCACCCATGGGAAGCGGGTACTGTCCCCATCAACAGCAGCAGGAGAGAAACACAGAGAATGAACGATACGTCTTACATCTGAAAACTACTACAGTCCACCAAGACCTTTCCTTCGGACTATTCCCCAATATCCTCGCCAGATGAAGTGGCATGGGGTGGGGGTGGGGTGGGGAGGAGCAGGGCTGGGAAAGTATTACAGGACCTCCACTTCACAGACGAGGAAACCAAGACTGCAAGAGATCGAGAACTTGGCTTAAACTCTCATCTTTCGACTCACATCTACGGTCTTTTCACTCTGTTCTGCTGCTGATGGAAACTGGAATGAGCGGGGGCTCAGTAGTTGTGGCTCATGGGCTTTAGTTGCTCCAGAAATCCAAGAGAAATCAGAAATCCAAGAGAAAAATTTCTGCAGCTAAGACAAAGAAAACGGGACTTTCATTCCTCAATTTGAAAAGCCGATACATTGAGGCAGTGGTTAGAAACTCTGCTTTCACCACCAAGGACCTAGGTTCAATCCTTGATCAGGGACTAACAGCCTGCAAGCTGAGGCACAAGCAATTAAAAAACAAAACTCTGGGGAGGGGGGGTAACTTAGGAGACTGGGATTGACATATACACACCACTATATACAAAGCAGCTTACTAATAAGGACCTACTGTAGAGCACAGGGAACTCTACCAGTACTCTGTAATGACCTATATGGGCAAAGAATCTAAAGAAGAGTGGATGTAACTATATGAATAACTGATTCATTCTGCTCTAGAGCAGAAACCAACACAACAGTGTAAGTCAACTATACACCAATATAAGTTAAAAAATTAAATAAAACCACTCCCAGATCAAAGAAATCCAAGATTTCATATGGCTCACCCCATAAAGACATAATTAAAAGCTATTTACAGAACTGACTGTAATCCTGTCCTTTCTTGGAACTAAGGGTTGCGAGGCTTCTTTCCTTTCATACAAAGTGACACATGATAGACGACAACCTGGCCCCCCCTTCCCTGTCTGCACTCACCCCTCAGTCATCCTGATGTGCAACTGTGCGCATAATGTAAGGTTAATTAGTTACATAAAGTCTGGTTGAAATAGGTTTCTTAAAGTGAAAGGATCAAGAAGAAACCTCATTCAACTGGAGAAGAAAAAAGGACAAGGACAACTGTCAGAAATGGAGAGAGAAGAGTCTTAAGACAGGGAGAACAGACATGGTAGGACATGCCCCGGGCTTGCCTTGGCTTGTTGGTCAAAATCTATGGGTTCTCAGTTTTGCCACTAGTATAATCACACTGGGTAAAGTCACTCAACCAATGCACTGCTCAAAAGAGGTCTGTGGATATGCAGTGTCTACCCCTCATGGGGTTTAATTTTTTTTTTTTTTAATTTTTTTTTATTTTTGGCTGTGCCGGGTCTTCATTGCTGCACAGACTTTTCTCTAGCTGTGACAAGCAGGGGCTACTCTACAGCTGCAGGGCACAGGCTTCTCATTGCGGCGGCTTCTCTTGTTGTGAAGCATGGGCCCTAGGGCGCGTGGGCTCAGAAGTTGTGGTTCACGGGCTTTAGTTGCTCCAAGGCATGTGGGATCTTCCCAGACCAGGGATAGAACCCATGTCTCCGGCTGTCATGGCAGGCGAATTCTTTATCAATGAGCCATTAGGGAAGCCCCTATGGTTTATTTTTAAACACAGACCAAGGCAGAGAGAATAGTGTAATAAATCCCTATTTAAAATCCATCAACACTATCAGTTTTTACTTCATCTCCCCTACACACACACACACACACACACACACACACACACACACAGGAGAACTGTAAGGCTAATCCTAGGCAACATGCCATTTCACCCACAAATATTTTATTGTCACGAGGATATTTCTGAGATAAAGGAGGATCATACTATGAAAGCTTACAAGAAACAGATAAGCTCACAAAAAAAGACAAGAAGGCTTCAGATTACTTTCCACTGTGCTTAAATCCAGGTCTACATTTCATCATTGGCCCACTAGAACCACAAGGCTTCTTTTAAAAAGCACCCCGACCACGATCCGGAGAGTGACAGAGCTGGATTAGAGAGGGATGACTGCAAAGCTCAGTGGTCAGCTATCACGCTTTCCACCCCCATGTCCTCCAAGTAGAAGACTGCAGAGATAATCCTTCCTGACTGCTAATGTCCTCACGAACTTACTAGGAATGACTAGGAGTGGGCAGAAAAGGCTGAGGATTCTGGCCAGCACCCAAAGGGCAGAAGTCAGACTGCCTAGAACAACAGAGGAGGCGCCTTTAGTCCTTCAGGTCAGCAGAACAGAGACAGCAAAACGGCCATGGCTAGTGACTATCTCTGGAGTTACTTGTCCCTGGAAAATCCTTACTGGCCCCTAAGAAAACTTACCCTATCAAGATGCTAATATCTCAGAAGATTTGAACAAGGAATCTTGCTCAAACTCTCTCTCTCTCATTGATGGAAGGATGGGTTGGAGCTAGGAAGGAAGGGTCCCCTTTGTCCTACACTCCTAACTGTTACAGGCACTAGAAATTTGGCAAGCCACGACTTCCTGCTGAGGGAGTCAGTAGAATCCACAAAGCTGCTGGCTGAGATTAATGCAAAGAAGGGAACCATGTCCCTCCTCTGTCCCTCGGCCCCACTTTCACAAGCCTAATGAAGTGACAAAGCAATGAGAGACAGGCAGGATTCCTGGCTCCAGCAAAAAGCAAGAGCTCAGTGTCCCCGGGATGGGCTGACGATCCTGACCAGGCAGTCCATCATAGTCCCAAACAATGGGACACCCTGTCCCCAAAACAGATTCTTCTTATCAGTTAGAAAAAAACCAACTGGGCTTTTACCAACACCCTTGAAGTCACCAACTAGTTTTTTTTTTTAAAAAAAAAAAAAAAAAAGGAAGGAAAGAGAAGGCAGCTGCACAGAAAATTCCCAATTCATCCTCCAATGACCTGACTGAACAAAAGTGAGAGCCAGACCCGCCGCCTCGGGGAATACTGAACACTGTTAGGGTGCAGTGCGCCAACCCCAAGGGTCGATGCCTTTTCTCGGAGAGATGCTATCCTAGGACAGAAGGGCTGGTCCTCTGAGAGGCAAAGCAGCCTTCAGACTGCACCGGGGAAGTGCCTGAGAACCAAGGCTGCAGAGACAGAGGAGCATCAGAACATCTGTAGGAAGTGACTTCAGTCCCTCCCTTCTCCCCTCATCCACCCCCACCCTCCCCATCCCCCGAAAGGAGTTTTAACACATGATTACCGCTGAAGTCCTGAGGATCTGGTGACTCACCAGACTCACACATGGTTCCAATGAGCCCTTGACCATTACATGGTAGGAGAGCAGCAAAGACAAATGAAAGCGGTTGTAATTCGGCAGCGAGGCGCTCAGACCTGCCAGACAAAAGGGACTGCGGGCGTGTTCCCCAATTCGTTCAGGCACCTGACACACACAAGCTATTTTTAATCACTGGATTTATTCCCCAGCCCCCCACCCCCACTCCCCTTCTCCGTCCTCCACCTGAGCAAATGTTTCCATGTCGAAGCAAGCCCCAAATCAATCCCAGGTGTTCAGGGAAACCCAGAGAGGTACTTCCGCTCCAGGAGCTGGGCCAGAAAGCTGAACCATCCCCTGGGTCCCGCAGCTACGTTTTCTTGCTCTTTCTTTCCTTAGCACAGTTCAGATCGCCCACCCCAGACACTGGGCGCAGGGCCTGAAAGGAGAAATACTTGAATGAGCGTGCCCTGCTGGAACAGCTCCTGATTCGGTGCTTTCTCCAGCAGCCCTAGCGAGAGAGGGGGCCTGGGACAGGCCTCAGGGATCACCTGAGCGCTCAAGAGCATCCTTTACTAGCTAGGATTCTCTCTCTACCTGCTTGGCAGCAAGGAGTAAACTAAATGTGTGAAAATTCCACAGCTGTGGCTGCTGTTTAGTCGCTCGGTCCTCTCCCACTCTTTGTGACTCCATGGGCTGTAGCCCACCAGGCTTTTCTGTCCATGGAATTCTCCAAGCAAATATATTGGAGTGGGTTGCCATTTCCTTCTCCAGGGGATCGTCTGAACCCAGGAATCACACCTGCGTCTCCTGCATTGGCAGATGGATTCTTTACTACTGAGCCATTGGGTGTGCAAAGCCCAGGAAGTGCTCAATAAATTATTGGTGACTTATATTGAACTGAAAAGGGTCTTGTGAAATAGAAAGACATATATATATATATACACACACACACACACACGTATATATGGTAAAATAGAAATGGTCTTGTAAAATAGAAAAAACACATATATATACATATACGGTTCAGATGATAAAGAATCCACCTGTAATGCGGGAGATCTGGGTTCGATCTCTGGGTCAGGAAGATCCCCTGAGGAGGGCGTGGCAACCCACTCCAGTATTCTTGCCTGAAGAATCCCCATGGACAACGGAGTCTGGCAGCTACAGTCTATGGGGTTGCAAAGAGTCAGACATGACTGAGCAACTAAGTATAGATACACACAACTTTATTTCCCAAAGCTTAGAGAGACAGCTAGGAGAAGGAACCTGGCGATTTCCCCACGTACAACCAGGCAACTGAGAAAACGAATGCAAAAATCAGATTCTGAGATATACGTGGAAATTGACAACCCCCCAAATCTTTATCTCAAAAAACTCCTTACCTATTCTGTATCCTCCAATCTGCTAGGGGGAAATATTTTTTGTAGCAATCATCATCTATGTATTTTGCCATGACTACACCTCACGGCTCCAGGAGCCAGAAGACCTAAGACATCTTTTGGTTTTAAAAACTTCCTAAGAATGCCAGCTCAGAGTCAGTATCACACAAAACAAAACAAATCTTGTGCTCAAAACTTTTTTCCATGTTTGTCATTTGCCAGAACCCAGCCTGCATTTTACCCAAGTCATGCACGTGCCCGTAAATGAACAGCATGCTCACAATTTAAAAGAATGTTTTCATTATTGAGATTAAGATTCCTGCATAGAAGGAAGGCTGCCTAACCCAGGCCTCCTGCATTGCAGCCAGATTCTTTACCATCTGAGCCACCACGGAACTCTATTTTAAAGAATACATTTCCTAAACAATCATTCAAAGCCATTTACAGAGCAGATCACAGGTTTCAAATCATTTCCTATATAGACAGTTACACCTGACTCCACACCAGGCATTTTATAAGTCCTAAACGTCTCAGAACAGAGTCACTCCATTTGTCACGGAAAACACAGAGGCGGGGTCTCCATATTACTCAGGAGGAAAGCACTCACTGGGCTCCTTGAGCTCCAAAGATTACAGACAACCAAACTGGTGCAACGCAGGGCTTCCCTGGTGGCTCAGAGGGTAAAGAATCTGCCTGCAAAGCAGAAGACCTGGGTTTCATCCCTGGGTCAAGAACATCTCTTGGAGAAGGGAACCATAACCCCAAGTATTCTTTCCTGGAGAATTCCACGGACAGAGGAGGTTGGCAGGCTACAGTCCATGGGGTCGCAAAGAGTCAGACATGACTGAGTGACTAACACTTTCGCTTCACTTTGACACAGTGCACCCCACTAGTTCTTCCCTATCTTAGCCTTCTGGGCCAGGGCAAACTCCTGCCCTGCCTTCAACTAAATAAAATACTCATGACAAGGTCAGAAGGCTTCGGCAACAATGTGGCAAAGGATAACCCCACTCAAGAAGACTATGGAAAATATTTGACATCCTGCATCTCGTTATTGTCCCAGCTTCCGCTCTTTCAGTTTACACACGACTCTTTGATACTCCACTCTGTGAGGATCACTCATCAGGCTGCCCAATTCGTTTCCACATCACCTGATTCCCACCTATCATTTTCGGTGGTATCTGAGAAGAGGTTTACATTTTGGAAAATGTATTCTCCCCTATGCTACTATGAGCCTGAAAACAATCAAGCATTCAGTATTCTCTGCATTACATACGTGAGGGGGTGGAGACTCACAAAGGGTCCTTAAGTGACTGAACCAAGGTGACCAGGTCACTCAAGTGACCTCACCAGCACTCAGACTCCAATGTTCAGACACAAAAGCTGGGTACTTTCCACCTATTAATAGAGTTAAAAGCAGGGGAGGCAGACATGATGGACACAAGAACATCTCCTTTCATTTTCTCCATCATTCTCATTACAGAGGAAGTTCTTTCTGGACAAAGGAAGTGCCTCAATTCCTGGGCCACTCGGCCGACAGCAGCTGCAGCACCAGAGCTTGAGTCTCCAAGACCCATCCCACCCAGAATCCCAAGTCAGAGGCCCGAGACGTCTCTATACGTGGTCTGGGGGCAAGACAGGCATGAAGGGGCTGTCTGAGCATCATCGGAAGACTGGGCTGGTCAAGGTGGAAGACGGGCAGTTTTCTCCGTGGGCAAAGGAAAAATCTGGACAAACAAACGGAGTGGGGCCCATTTATTTAGGCTGGAAGAGGTAGAGTTTTTCTGCACTTTTGAACTGTTTTCTCAAGGCCGGCCTCTCCCTCCCACGCAGGAAACAAGCACAGAGACAGGCTTATTCCAGTGAGGGCTCCGGTCACCGAGAGCTACCCGGGCAAAGCAGAAGAAGGGCTTGGGAGCAAGGCGGGAGGACTGGGGGCCAGGGGGCAGGCAGGGAGGAGCTGGGAGAGGAGAGGAGAGACAGAGCGGGCCGTGAAGATGGGCAAGGATGGATGGCAGAGAAGGGAACAGAGGGAAAGAAAGGGAAAAGCAGGAGAAGGCAATATCGAAACATTTTAAACCAGAATAAAGGGACAGATGGCTGAGTGGAACTGGGCTGGGACCAGTTCCACCAGTCAGCGACTTACTCCCAATTAATGATGTTCAAAAAGCAGGATTTTTTCCATAAATTTCTAAAGGAAATTCTCTCTTGTCTTTCTTATTTATTTATACATTATATAAATACATTTTCAACCCCCCCCTCAAAAAAGGGGCTGCTTTTTTCCAATGGGAAAAAAAAAAGCCTTGTTGGAGATGAAAGCCAGTCTTCAAAAACCCCTCGGAGGAAGCTAAAACCCCACATGTCTCAGTGCTGCAGAAAGAAAAACAAAGTGGACATTCTTCCTGTGTTCTAAGGCTTTTTTATGCAGATGTGTTTTTCTTTTAATAAATAAATCTGGACAGAGAAGGGAAAAGCATACTTCTAGACATTCACACAGTGCAACTGTCTGTTTTCAACCCAGTGAAACCACAAGGAAAAAATAAGAATATCTAAGTCCATTTTCCCAGTGCAGAGACAAATGGTCTCAAAATGCCAACCATTCTCAAAATGCCAACCACAGGCACTGAGGCAATATGCTCTGTGTGCATCACCCCCCAAGCTTCCCTCCCACAAAGGCTTATCTGCAATGAGTAACGACAGGCAGAGAAAGGCAGGACCTGGGGCAGGATGGCCGTACTCCCTAGAAAGGCCCAGAGTGGTCCTCACAACAATCAGCCACTCCGCACTTTTTGAGCCATTCCATTTCACTTTAGGACTGCTATAATTATTTTAAAACACAGGTACACACTGAGTTTAAAATCTGCCTTCTTATGTCCACCCATTGGCCTGAGCACGGATGGTTGAAATGACACAGAGGTATTTTAATCTTTCTTCATCTATCAGCTTTTCAGCACTTTTACTCACCCCTGTGTCATCAATTTCACCCAGCTATTAAAATTCCGTGGCTCCTTCATCCACTGGTGATGTCCTGGTTTGGCCATGCCCCCACCAGAAGCCTTCCTGTATGCCCATGTCCCTACAGAGCACTGCAAACATTCCCGGGGGGAGCCAGACTTCTCAGGAGACAAATGAGAACATGGAGATGACCAGCCTACTCCTGCAATTCTGCTGGTGCAGACCAACCTCAATCATTCTAAAGGCCACACTGCAAAAACTGCTCAAAGTGCCCTGCGAGACCTCCTCCAAACGTCCTGAGGTTGAGCCAGTTCTGCACCTGTTGTGTGCATGTATGTTAAGTCACTTCAGTTGTGTCCAACTCTTTGTGACCCCATTTCCTTCTCCAGGGGAATCTTTCCGACCCAGGGGTCCAACCCACATCTTTTTAGTCTCCTGCACTAGCAGGTCTACCACTAGCGTCCCCTGAGAAGCCCCTGCACCTGTTGACTAAGTCTTATTAACCTCAGGCAGAGATTACATTTATCCATACTAAACTTCACCTTGTTCCGATCCACATTTCCACACGTAGAGCTCTTTTTTAGACCATGAATCTGTCCTCATCCTATCAGAGTTGCCCCATTTGAAATTTATTAAGCAGACTTTCTGCATCCTTCTCTCATCTGAGCCCCCAATATAAACGCTGAAAAGTCAATGACCAAGTTCTGTGACCCATAGCATAACACCAGAGATAATGCCAGTTTGATATTGACATGCTGATCAACACTCTCTGGGTCTAGCTGCTCAACCAACTACAAAACCTCTTGCCTTTACTGTCATTGGATCCACAGGTACTCATTCTGGCCACAAATATATAACAGCAAGAGCTGGACAAAATCTTCAGTGGAGTCTGTTTATCTACCCATTGGGGAGCTCCAGGCAAGTGCAAAGGCGGCTGAAGAAATGCAGAAGCTGGGACTCAGACACCTGCACAATGAAAGAAAGATGGAAAATGGGAGGAAGGGGGTGGGGGAAGAGACAGGAGAGGGAGGGAAACAGGGAGAGAGAGCAGAGCCTAAGACTCTAGAGCTCCAGCCACTCTGCTTCCAGAAACAATGGGCACTTAGAGAACAATGGCTGCAGACAAAGTCTTGGTCTATTTTTATCTGCCACTGTGAGTCCCAGACAGGAGGAACTGGATTTCTGCCCTGTGTGCGCAGCTCCAACTGGATCTGGGCTGGGAGGAAGATGAGGTCACCGAGAATGCTGCCTGCTTAGAAATAGGCTCCGTTTTTGTTGTGTTTTTTTTTTTTTTTTTTTTTTTTTTTGCTCACAGAGTAGTTCCTTCTTAGCCTAAAGGCTGTCTTTAGCCAAGTGAAGAAGTGTGCCTGCCTATTGCTAAAAACACAGACAGGCGGAGAAGGGGTGGGTCCAGACTGCAACTGCTGCTCAGCCCAGCCCAGAGCAAGGAAGGGAAGTGGGGAGGATGCCCCGGGAAGCCTAACCACTGGGCAGTCAGTTCTACCGTTTCTGAGATGACAGCCCTGATAGGCCTGTTCATTACACCTGGCTGGAGTCCTCCTAAGAGAGATTCTCCAGGGCAAAGCTCCCTCCTCGATTCTCTGGAGCATAAAGAAGTTGAGGGCTGATCTTCATGGATATGTGTACGCCATGTCTCAATAAAGGCCTCAGACTGCCCTTTGCTTCATCCTCTTTGAACAGTTTCTCTCTTTTCTAGAAATGCCATCTTCAGCTCTGACAGAACTTTGGAGTGACAATTTTAATCCTTCCCATCTGTGTTACTTATAGTCTTAATCCTTCAAGAAGGCTTCCTAACAAGGACCAGCCATGGTGGTATAAGCCTGTGACAGACACCAGGCTGAAGAAAACCATCTGAGTCTGGGCCGGGGGGGAGGCATGGAGACCCAGGAGTGCGTCCTGTGGGCAGCCCTCCTGTAACCCACAGAATCGGTAACTGCTCCCTTGGATCCAGTCCAGCCCTACAGCCTTCTGAATCCTATATGCAAAGATGGACCATCCCAAAGGCAAGAATTCATCTTGCCATGGATTCATCTAGATGCTCACCCCCCCAAGGAAAAACCTCCCCCACTCATGCCTCCAAGTTCTTACCACCAACCTCCTTGCTCCTGAAAAACCAACAGGTAGAAAGAAAGCTGAATAAGATCATTTTCCTTTCATTTAAATAACTCAGGGTGTTTCATTGAGAATACCCCAAGTAACGTCACCGCGGGGCTTCCTTGGTGGCTCAGAGGTAAAGAACCCACCTCCCACTGAAGGAGACACAGGTTCAATCCCTGGGTCCAGAAGATCCCCTGGAGAAGGGAATGGCAACCCACTCCAGTATTCTTGCCTGGGAAATCCCACGGACAGAGGACCCTGGCTCCATGGGCTATGGTCCACGGGGTCGCAAAAGAGTTGAACATGACTTAGCAACTACACGACAACAACAAGGTCACATAGGGGGAGGGAGCTGGAGGTGGGCACTTAAACGTCTTATCATTTAAAAGCTTAAGCACAGGGGCTCCCCTGGTGGTCCAGTGGTTAAGGCTCCGTGCTCCCAAGGTAGGGGGCCTGGGTTCGATCCCTGGTCAGGGAACCAGCTCCCACATGCCACTACCAAGACCCGGCCCAGCTAAAAAAAAAAGACTGCTTTAAATAAAATAAAAGCTTAAGCACAGAGCAGGCAAGTAGGGCTCAGGGCTAGGGCCAGTGTGCTCAGGGCTGGGGCCACTGTAACCACAGAAAGGTCAGAAGTGATGCACTGGGCTCCTTCCCTGGCCCACACTTCAGAAGTATCAGGCGCATTATTGCTTTGAGCATAGTAAACATCTGTGATAAACTGAGTATTAGTCTTTCTTTTGACTTTGGAAGCCCAAAATAAAAGAAGTGATACTTTTTTTTAAAAAGTGCAGGGGTCCAGACATTCATGTCAGACCATCTGTAGAGTGGTTTCATGAACTTGAAATACCAACACCACCTACAAGGCCATGACACGCAAACATTTCTGTCCTAAGCAGATGGTGGAGACTGAAACCCAGGTGAAACCTGACCCCCTAAAACGCACTATAAACAGTGAAGGACGAAGAGGGTGCTGGTCACTGAACCTGGTCCAGGACCTCATTCAAACAGTGCTTCCTTGATTCCTCTCCAACCCCTGCTCCCAACAGGCTAAGTTATCATCCCCTTCTCCAAAGTGTGAAAGTCACTCAATTGTGCCTGACTCTTTGCGACCCCATGGACTGCCACGGACTATCCAGTCCATGGGAATTCTTCAGGTCAGAATATGGGAGTGAGTAGCCTTTCCCTTCTCCAGGGATTGTCCCAACCCAGGGATCAAACCCCAGGTCTCCTGTGTTGCAGGCAGATTCTTTACCAGCTGAACCACAAGGGAAACTCCTTCTCCTCCAAGGGCCCTGCTGAATCATCCCAGTGTCACTGAAGAGAACCACGTGGGAGCCACGTGGCAGGAACACGAAGAAGGCAGGGGAGCGCCTGTTCCCACCCCGAAGAGACTGATATCAGAGAAGAGGCAGAACTTCCCACCCATAGTGTATCTGGCAGGCGTGTGAGACAGCCCTTCTTTGGACCTATCACAGTCTTCCAAGACGCCTGCTAAAGCCACCAAAACGCACACCAGCTAAATGCACCCCAAACCAATGTGAAAGCCTAGTGTGGAGCATCTAGAATTCACAGCATCAGGCTTTATGATGTTCAACCACTCATGAAATAATGGCCCCGGTCAGCTCAGGAAATCCAAATGTTCGTCCCTAATGAGAAATCAGAAATCTTGTTGCTTTAAGGGGTTTAGGGACTAATCTCAGTGTCCCGGCTCAGGTTTCCTGAGCTGTTAAGAAGGTACTTAGGGCCCTGAGAGAGAGCTTCAAGCAATCTGCGTCCTCTCCCTAAACCACCAGGTTCCCTGCTAAACCCAGCATCTCAGGCTGCTCCCAGGTCTGTTTATTCCTGACCTAGAATTTCGGCCCTGAGATCTATTCTGCTTTGGCCTTCTCCACAGCCTCAGGCAGGAACGGGCACCCCGGGCACCCTACTGGCGGGTTCACACTTTTCCTCGCCTCTGTTTCCTCTCTGTTGCCCTCCCTGTGGTTACCTGATGCTCACAGCTCATCCAGGAACAAAAAAGGGCAAGAGGAATTCACAGAATTCGCTATAAAGCTTTAACAAGCCCTTAGAGGGATGATCCCCCTTCCAGGGAACTCAACGTAATTATAAGGTGAATGAAAGGAAGCTGTCGTAGGCATCAGGGGCGGGTGAGCACAGACATTGGTCAGGAGACCCACAAGACCCAGTTCCCAGAACACGCTGGGTTAGAGGGGGCTTCCGACATCACCCGGTTCAACCCCTGATTGTTAGGGATGGGCAAACGAAGCTCAGGAAGGTGACATGGTCACATGGTTACTAACTCTAGACCTCTTGGCTCCCTGGCCAGTATTCTCCATCCTCTGTACCACTCTGTTCCCTTTTCACAGTGGATTGAGAGGGAGACAGCCTCTCTCCTCTTTGCTGCTAACAAGCCCTGGCCATCATTCTCAACAAACTTTGCTCCTTCCCAGGTTCACACTGACCACAGAGGAACAAGCCACCCAAAGGTCTAATAGACGTGACTTGGGATATAACCGGCCCATGATGGGATCGGCTCCTCCTCCACGCTATGTTTTCAACCACAATGGTCATAATCCCCTGGGGAAGATCTCCCTTCTAGCAAGGATGTTAGCTGAACGCCCGGCATCACAAAGCAAGAATCACCAACACCCAGCTTCAGCTACACCAAACCCCTATGCACAACAATTCTAAAATTTGAGGTCCTGTTCCTATCGATCCAGAAAGAGTGATGGTGGCAGTTAACTTCAGTGATCCAGGGACCTCCCTCTAAAAAGCACTGAATGAAGAGATCACCACTGGGTCCATTCCAGCCCCGGTGGCACAGGAAGGAAGGCATGGTGACAGCATTGAGACGCTACAACCAATCCCCACTGAAAAGGCAGAGCATAAAATCAGGGGCGTTAAGCCTGAACGTTGAACCTGATCCATCTAATTAACGAGGCCACAGGTCTAACTCAAAAAGACCAGGACCCGGAGCGATACAAGTAGGCCGCTTTCTAACGACAAATGCACTCAGAGTGCAGAGAGCTAAGGGTTGTGCTGTGGTCTCTTGTAACCTCCACATTTTTTTTTCTCTCCTTTTAGAATGAGGCCCCAAACACCCAGCCAGGGGCATTCTGACAGCCCCTTCAGCGGCCCTGGAGTCTCGCCCACATCTCCTGGCCCAGAGCAGACAACCTCTGAGGCCTCTCTCAGGGGCAAACTCAAGAGGTTGAAAAGTCGCCAGGCAGACCTCCATCTCCAGATCAATGGGACCGATAGGCCAATGGGTGGAGAGCAGAGGAGCCGGGATCAATGCGAAAGGGAGGGAGCAGAAGCCGCTCTCCATCCGAGGCCTCAGGTGGGAAAGACAGAGATGGGCATGGGATGAGAGATGCGCAGCCTTCATCCGCTCCTGGCAAGTGGCTCGGCCACATCAGGAAGCCATTAGGAAACTGCAGCCACCACAGCCCCAAGTCGGACGACGGAACAGCCCTGCTGCTAGTGAAAGGGCTCACGATCTGCCCAGATAGACACCAGTTCCCTGCCCGGCGGAGCCATGGCCAGCGAGCCCCCAGCTCTCCAAGGCATGTGGCTGCCTGCTCGCTCACAGCATCAGGGAAGAACAGCAGGGGCTCTCAACAGGAGACATGGTCCACGTCCCCCTGGGCCCTGCTGGATGGCTGACCAGCCCACCTTTAATCCAAAAGAATCACTGACAGCTGATGGGCGTGGGGCTTCTAGCGGGGTGATGGAAATGTACCAGAGTCAGTGATCAGTGATGGCTGCACAACTCTGCGAATGGACTAAACCCCCCTGAACTATATACTTGCACATGGAGAATTTTATATTAAGCGAATTATATCTCAATTTAAAAAACAGTATTTTTTTTTTCAAAGAGCTAACAATCTGCCTGCTAGGAGCCAAGCAGGGGGAATAAGTCAGTGATGGGGAGACGGGGACCCTGCCCCAGGAGCTTTCCTCTAGTGGGATAAACCAACCCCACAGAAGCACACGGACAGCACTCCACACTTATTGCTCAGGACGAGCTGTGGGGATGACAGAGGCCGAGTAACAGGTTGGGTTCCAGAAGCACTGGGGCAGGGGTGCTGACGTCCGGAGTGTAGGCGGTGAGGAAGGAGAGGGGGCCGAGGTGTCAAGGGCAACGCCAAGGCCAGGGGGATGGCATCCATGAGAGGGACGAGACATGGATGTGACCTCAGCCCCAGGAAAGCCTCAGGAGACGGCAGACAGGGGAGACACTCGGGAGGCGGACGCCTGGGGTCTACAACTCCTGGGAGCATTTACACAAGGACCAAGAGGGAAGCCACGGACTCCAGGAGACAAGCAGAGATCTCCCCAATTCTCCTCACCCCAAGCTGTCTCCAGAAGAGGCTGCCTGCGTGCTCATTGAGGGTGACAGGAGCATTTGTATGTTTTCAGAAGAAGGAAGTCTCCATCAGACCTGGCTCTTTCTGGAGGTTTTTCTCCCAATCCCGGGAAGGGTGGGGGGGTGAGAAAAGGAAGGGTAGACAGAAAAGGCTTCAGGCAAACAAACACGGGACCAGGCTCCTGAACCAAGAAAGATGCAGTCACAACACTTGTGACCAAAAGGGACCTTTTGGAAAATTCTTTTTCCAGGAGGGATCTTGAGTTTGGGCCCCTGGAAAGCCCCAGAGCAATTCTGATTGGTTCCCTGGGCCCTGACTCAGATTGCGCACCCACTCTGCTCCACCCTCGGCTCCACCCTCGGATGAGTAAATAAACTGACCCAAGGACTGGAGGGAGGGAGCCAGGAGGGGAGGCAGGAGCAGCATGGGAATCCCGGGAAAGCAAGCTCCGACTCTGGTGCAGGGGACAGACAGATGAGAAGTCCAGTCTGCTCCAGAGACTGGTGCGGTGGCGGAATTCAAGAAATAATTCTCCGAGCCTTACACACCACTCCAGTTGGATCCAGCCCTGCCCTGGCAGCCTGCTCCTTGCTGCTTTATAATATACTGAATTAGTCACTGGCTTAGCAAGCACATTTAAACACACTGCAGCCCAGCTGTTTAAAGACACAGGATCCCTCTTCCAGCTGCCAGATTCTGGCTGTAAATCAACCATGACAATTGGCAACGGGCAGACTCCAGAGGTGCAGGGTACTGAAGGCATCTTCAGGGGCAAAGCACTTAAGTGGAAAAGTCGGCTAGTGCTGGCAGAGGGGTGAGGTCTGCTGGGCATTTGCTGGGGGACAGTCAGGACATGGGGTGTGGTGAAGAAAGCACAGCCAGGGGGCTTTTTTCTGATCTGATGCTTATTAGCTTTAAGAGGCTGCCAAGTGGATTCACTGACCTGGCCCTTCCCAGAGGCAGGCTCACCCCTGGAGGGCAGCCTGGAGGAGGCAGCTCTACTCTGGGCCGCCTACACTGACAGGTTTGTAGAGGTTTCCTCCCAAACCTCACATACTGAGGTCACTCCCAAGAAAGAGGAGGAGGACCATTAAAATAATTCAACATCCTGATAATGACAATTCCAAGAACCGGCCCTACTGACCTGGCCAGGGCCTGAACATGCTGCCTGAGAGCTGGACCCGTGGGACCTGAGGCCTGGCTCAAGTTTGGTTAAGTCTGCGTGAGAGAAAGAAGACACTGCCAGCAGCCACAGGGACTGTTCTGGCCCCCTCGGTTATGGGGGTGTCAAGTGGAAAATTTTCTGTAACCAGGCTCACAGTAACCACAGTCCTGACAACCACCGAAGCAGCGACAGCATTGTCAGCAAAGAACATCTGTGCGGACACAGCAGCCTGAGAGGCAGAGGATGACAACACCGTTCACGAGACCCTGTGTCAGCCGACAGGTGTCCTACAGGAATTCTCTCAAGCCTGTACAGGAGCCCTGAAAGCTCCTTAGGATGACCTCCCTCGTAAGGTTTATAATAAAAGGCTCCGCGAAGCGAAATACTTTCCCTCAGGGCACATGAGCAAGCAGAAAATTCAAGCACAGGGCTGGAAAATTCAAGCACTGGGCTGTCTCACCTCCAAACCCTGCTCTTTCCAGGGGCTGCAGGGACAGACCACATCACAACCAACGTCATGAGTGAGAGGCTGTGGGATTCACGGATGAAGACAACTTTTGGTGGAGCCACCCACTGATAGGTCCCTCCCCTGCAACGATCAGGTCTCCTCTACCAAATGGGAAGAGAATGCATCTGTATCTTAAGATGATGCTAAGAAACCTTTGGCATAAACCGACCATCTGATGAACATAAGAACCAAATACCCATGACTAAAAGGGTGGACTGCATGTAGACTCCGTTAGAACAGGAATTTGAAGAAGATTCTCAAATAGATTCGTGGGGTTGTTTGTGTGGGGAGCGTCTCCTGTATATCGTGCACCATCTTTTGGAAATTCAAACACTAATTCCTTGAAACCAGTTTGCCCATAAAAAGTCTTTTATTACAAAGCCTTTTCTTACAAAGCAGGTGGCTAGGGACCCGGGACACTGGACTCACCCTTGGTCTCCCCTTGCTGTCTGCTGTCAATGCCTGTGAGCAACGCAGGCTTGACCCGACCCTATGAAGCCAGAAACAAGTTGCCAGGACCCCATCTCATCTAAAACATGAAACTGCTGTTTTGTTCATCCAGCGCTGCAAACCCTTTAGAGACACTGCAGCCAGCCCGGACTTTTCACAATTCTCCTATCAGCCCATCCATCACAGGTGAGGGCATGGAAAAGCCACAAGGTTCCCCTGAGAGAGGCCTTCAGAAATCCAGAAATAAAGACATACTTTATTTTTTTAAAAAATCTCCAACTGAATCAGAGGTGAACGCTAGGTCCATCATGTAGACACTGATTCATTCCATGCGTGTGTTTATTTTTCTACAAACATTGCTGTTACATCAAGTGCACTCAAGAGTTAGACATGTGCCCCTGAATATCCGTTACCTAGAGGATTCTCAGGCACAGGGTCGGTGGGGGGGAGGCTATCTTTATTCCTTGGTTTCCCAATCTGGAAAATGGAGGCCGATGCCGCATCTCTCCTTATACAACTTCAGTAAATTTAGGTACCCATGTTTCATTTGTCCACTTTTGAAAATGCACATGGAAGTGATGGGCACTTTGTTTCTGGCTTCCTTTCTATTTCACAGCCCAGGGGTCTATATTTATAGATAGATTGGATGTTTTCTTCCTTAGCCTGAGCTTAATGAGAAGCCCAAAAGAGCACCCGGCTGAGAAGGATGCGTCAAGAATCAAAGCCTCTGATGAGAATGTTAGGAAATTTTCTCTCCAAACAGATTCTAAGTTGGTAGAACTTTGTAATTAGGAAGATCTAAGTTTAAACGTATGACTTGAAAGTTCTATGGGCCTGGGGAAATTATGACAGCCTTTCTGGAGCTCCATTTCTTACCTTCATTAGGGAGGTTAAACCACCAGTCTTGGTACAAACTCTTATGTATAAAACAAGGGACGAGGAGATCTTGCACACAGGGCATATAGCCCACCTTTTATAATCATTACCAATGACTTCTGACCTTGAAAAATTATGAATCACTATGCTGTGCACCCATAACTTACATAATATTGTACATCAACCATACTTCAATAAAAACGATTTTTAAGAAAAATTTTTAAAAAATAAAATACCAACTTCTTAGGGTTATTTAAAGAATGTAGCTATTTGTGCAAAAATTTTGCAAGTGCCTGGCACATAGTAGGTACGGCAGAACTGTTAGTTTCACTTCTCTCGTGCCCCCAAACTGAGGCGCAGATACATACAGAGACCAAAAACAAGCATCTGGCAGCACGTTTGGTTCCCATTAGGAGGCAAGGCAGGTGTAAGATTGACCTCGTGATCTGATGTGAAATCAAGGATGCATTTCCTGTACACACACAGATGACTCACCCTCAGAGAGTTCCTAGGTATTCAGCATGGCCACGCTGTATCAACTCTTCTAGTGATTAAATAATGTTCCTCGCATCACCCATGCCTCCAGAGTCTGTAAAGGTGAGCTCATTAATGCTTCCAGTCTCTCCAAGCAAAGGCAGCTCGCTCCCCAGGAACGCCCTGCTTCTTCCAGGGAATGTGGAGCTGATAGCTAACACAGACAGGAGGCTCAAGCCGGCAGCTCAGAGCAAATCAGGTGTCCTGACTCTCACGCCAAGTAGTAAAAGGTAAAAGGGAATAAGCCCCTATCTGGGTACACCTGTCTGGCTGTCAGCACAGAAAATGCTCAACCAGGAAAAGGGATGACCGAGGATTCCGTAAGTCTAACCAAAATGACTCAGAAGTGGAGGCCTGCACCCCATTTGGAAGAGGTGACACCCTTGGCAATCACACAAACATTTGCTTTGCAAGACTAAATCTTCCTGATAAGACTGAAGTTAGCACCCAAGTTCAAAAATGCCAAATAACCCTATTGTTTCCATTTTTGCTACAATCAGGTATGCCAGGCTCTATACCCATCACCCCCTCCTCTTCCCTGAGAATCCAGACCCTGCCCCATCCCCTGGCCAGGACACTGCTGGCCATTTAGGATTAAATTCACTCCCAAGGAAACAGCAACATGCCAAGGGGCTATTTCCCCTGCGTAATATCTGGTCTTGGAATGCTCTGGCTTCCAGAATGACCAAAACAAGAAAGGGGAGATCATTTATATTTATTGCTAAGGAACAACCCTGTTTTAAGGGGACAATCTAATATAACTTCAGTCAACTCCAAGTGTATATATGCCTAGTGCCAGAACAAATGACCCTGTCCCAAGTGGAAACTAACAGGGAAGAAAATCGAAAATGTAAATCTTGTACCTCTCTTTGGCAGAGTTCTTTCCCATAGCACACAGTAGGAGAGGCAAAGTGTTATTTTTTATCTTGAAGTGATCCTCTGGCTACCTGAAATTCCTGCTCTTCATTAAAATGGACCTCATTTGCTTTAAACTGAGCCTTAGAAGACCAAAGCAATTGAGCATGTTTCAACCTAGCAAAATAGAGGTTGGACAGGAATTCTTTCCCAAACTCCTTAGATTAAAAAAAATAATAAACTATATTTCTCAAAGTCCAAGGTTCAGCCTGCCCCTAGAGGAGAACTTCATATTTGTCTAGAAGTCTGTGGGGTAACTCACCTTTTTTTTTTTTTTTTTTTAACTTCTTGAGAAAGAACTAACTAATCTACCATCCTACTTAAAAGTTTGTCCAGTGTTTGCATCATGGAAAGCTGGGCAAATTTTCCAGATCCCATGTCATAGTAATCTGTGCCACCTACTCAAAGCTCAGTAATTAGCCGACTGTGGACAGGCGACCCACTAAGTATATAGAAAATATGCAGTGAAATTTCTCTAGCAAAAGAGCAGAGAATGTTCTGTTAACATTTCTATCTCAAGCTAATCTTTAGCAGCCGTAGCAGTAATGTGAATGTTATTATACCATGTCCTCATCAATTCAAGAAAAGATTTAAAATGCGTGTGGCCAAATGGAAAAGTCAAGGGGTTTGGAGAACCCCAGTTTCTGGTTCTAACTGTGCCCCTTACTCACCAAGTCACGTTGGGAAAGAAACCTACCATCACAAACGGGCATCAGTTTCCCCACTTGCAACACAATGGTAACTCCAGGGATGACTTGAACCTCTAAGAGGTGAAAGTCACATGTCAAACTGCAAAATGCTACGGGATCAGGACCAAGAAAGAAGTGAAATAGTAAACAATATGCACAAACAGACCTTAGTATCTCCCCAAAGTAAACAAACACCCAAATATTTTTGAGAAGGGTGAGCTTTGGCATGAACTCCAGCTGGGCTTAAATCTAAACTCCACTCACCCGCTGTGTGGCTGTGGGCACATTGTTTAGCCTCACAGACGCTTCATCTGGGAGACAGGAATAATACTCAGCTATTAGAGATGACATAAAAGAATGAGATTCTTGGCACATGAGTAAGCTGGCAACAAACAACTAACAGAAAAGAAATAAAGAAATAGATAAAAACGAGATGAGAGATGCCTACACAAGTACACGTAGATCAGCTCTGCCCTCTGATCAGTTTTCCCCCCAAACTTGCACGCTGATCTAAGGCCCCTGCTCCTCAAAGAAAAGGGCACCTGGGTCGGACCCAAAATGCAGCAGTAACATCAAGAACTTGATTTTCAGCTAACAGCTGTACACAGGCGCCTCCATGCCTCCACTGCCATTGAAAGGCCAGCGGCCTACGCTCACCACACCCCAGCACATACTCACAGCTTCCTGGACCTGGGGAAACCAGAGCAGCTGGGATCCCCAGGCAGTCAGCCCTGCAGGAAGGCCAGATCCCCAACCCCTGAGCGCCCAGCAGCCAGGGACCGGGCCCCTCCCTGGGTACCAAGAGGAGACTGGGGCCTCACTGGGGTGGCTTTGAGCAGAAGGCGTTCATGCTGCAGGAGGGGACTGTTTACGCCCAGAGTAGTGCCCTGAGAAGGGCAGCTAAGATAAAGCAGCTCTGGCTCAGCTCCCAGGATGCAGCTGGGACCATGGACCCCCAGACTATATCACCTCCCTTGGGAGCAGACCCCACCCCCACCCACCCCAGCCAGACTGGAGCTGCTTCCCGCTGCAGCGGTAGCAAAGGCTGATGGAAATAGGAAGCTGTTTCATGGATGAGGACCAAGAGGGAGGTGTGATGCCTGGTCCAGCATCACCCCAGAGACATGCGTTTCTCCAACTGTAAGCAAGGCCTGGGACAACCCCCAATGCCTTTCTCAGTGACCAGTAATCTTCGCAGATGTACTCAAAATCATCTCAAGGATAGAACTGCGATTAACAGAATCTGGGGATCCAGAGAAAAATATCTCCGTTTTTGCTCACCTCTTGAATGACATTTCATGCTCTCTCACAGCCTGAGTTATTTCAAATGTTATTTAGAGTCATAAACTACCTGTGTTAAGAGAAACCTAACAGGTCATCTTCTCCAGTGAGTTTTATTTCACCAATAAAGAGTCTGAGGTCCAGAGAAAGGAAATCACTTGCTCAAGGCCACATAGACAAATGGTTGCAAAACCATGGCTAGAATCCAGGCTTCCTGGCTCTCCAGGCAGTGATGAGTCCCCCAGAGTGGACATGTGACTTAGTTAGAACACAAAATGTAATCCTAGGAGGCTGAGAGGTTTCCCTTTATCATTCATAAATCCTCATTGCATTCCAGGCATTTAATTAGCGTTTTAATGAAATAAGATAACCAACGCATAATGTATAAAACCAAAAACAAGAAAAACCCCTAGGCAGGAAACCTCAAATAGATAGGAGAAAGAAAAATTAATACTAGAAGTATGAAGTCAACACATGGAAACTTTCCCACAGAAAATTCCCTGTAGTGGATTTTCTGAAAGGTATTTGAACATCAGACTCAATCGCACACTCTCATGAATAATCATAGTGATTATCTGAGTACAAAACTGTAACTGCACAAAAATATCTTTAACTGAGAGCATGTATAATACCAGCACATAGTAGGAGTTTCTAAATACACACTTCAAAAACCATGTATCTACAAACACTCACCAGGGTTAGGAACCCTTGGCCTGACCTAGATTCTTATTTTCCATTTGTACCTTGAAAATATGTACCTGATTGATTCTGTCATCTTCTCTGAGGTTTAACGCTTATTCTGATAAACTGATATAGAGGTTTTAGCAACTAACAGTATGAGTGGGAGGTAAACTAATGCTACCCTCCCAAAAAAAAAAAAAAAAAAAAAAAGACAACAGCTCTCTCATAAGCCTTTTTAATAACACTGCTCTTTTCTTAAAATCTCCCTATTTTCAAAGGCAAAATTCATCCTGAGATGCAAAAGGCTCTCACGCGGCTCCCGGCCTGACAATTCTGTCTCTCTTCTCTTTCTACAATCAAGGTATTTTTCTTCATATTTATGTAAGCCTTTCTTTCACTCCAAACTTACAGCATTCTCCCCATGCTATTCTATTTAAAATAATCCTCTCCATGTTTTTAGCACCTCTTTCAAATGCTTTTGAAATACCCGTGTTCTCCCTGAAGCTGACCCAGGAAATTATTCTAGCCTAGAAGTGTTGGAAGAAAGCACCCAATAGACAGAAAATATAAACAATCATTGACCCCCATGTACTTCTACAAGTTCAAGTAATGGTCCTCCTTCACTATTGGTCATGAAAGCACCTGGAGCACAGGGACTATTCCATCTGGGTTGCCCTGACCTGTGCAGGAGAAGACGACACAGACAGAGTGGAAACAGCAGATCCAAGACTACCCACCCAGCCACTTGGATTGGAATTCCTACCCAAGCACCATGTTTGATCCACATGGGAGTTTTCCCAAAAGTCTATAAAATATCACTAAAATTTTTTTTTTGCTATTTCCTTTCACTCTTTCATTACTTCTTTCATAATTTCTTACTTTTCTCTCCCTCACCTCTCTTCTTTCTCTTCTTTTTTTTTAGAGAAAAGAGATACTACAGAAAAATGCACCAATTCCCTTCCTCCCATCCTAAAAAGGAAAGGGTTATATTTTTGCCCTTTGTTTTTACCCCTGTTAATGGTAAAAAAAAAAACAAAACACTTTTTTTTTTTTTGCCCCTTTTGATCCCAATGTAAAACTTCTCATCTTGGATGAACATTACACAAAAAAAGTCATCGTCTTCACATGTGTAAATGAAATGAGTAGGGGGGAAAAGCCAGTTATTTCCCCCTACTCAGAAGTTCATTTTCACACACACACACCCTACATGCTTACAGCTTACAGTTTCTCTGCAGAACCTTGCAAAGCAGAAATCAACAGCTCAGCATAGGTCCCCAAAGCTACCAAGAGGTTTCAAATGCTTAGAGCGAACTTGTTTGAGGTTGATTTTTTAGTTGTTTCCCAGGCGCTGAGAAATATTCTATTATGTGTCAAAAACACATTTAAAAATATAACTCACGGTTGGGGGAAACCACACAGAACTTGAATTCTGAATCTTGTCCTTTTAGCTTACTCTGGATGGCCTAAAACCCTAAAATTAGCAACTTAGAGCAGATATCATAAAAATACTATTGTCCAAAATCAGTGTCTGTGTGTGTGCACCTGGTTTCCGGGGAGAGTCCTACTCTCTGTTTACTTCTCATTCTGGTATAATCATCAAAAGCACCCCTATACTCACAAGAGTGTCCCAGTTTGGATGGTAAATTTTAAGCACACACCATCAAGATCTGAAGTCCAACAGCCTACACCTTTCCAATGCTGCACTGGGTCTTGAAGCACCGTCTGGGCCAGTACCTTACAGTTCTCAGAGACAGAATGAAACGCTACAGAAAAAGGACAATGGAGACCAGCTGATGGGCAGTTGGACGCCACCTTTCCAGTGCCCAGTGACAAGCCTGGTCCCAAGCGGCAGAAACTGGAAAGAACTTGGGAACTCTGAAGAACCTGGCCAAATAATCAATAAACACTTATGGCTCAAACAGCAATGTTTTGAATGTTTCTGTAAGCATGGCTCCCTGCCAATGAAATTGGATCTGCTGTAACCTACCCTACAGGCCAATTTCTTTCTGTATCTGCATGGAGACTATAAACTACACAATTAAAAAGAAAACAGTAACACAGATAGGCATAGGGCTTCAGAGAAGCGGCCAAGTAGAAATAGCCTGTTTCTGCAACTTGAAAAACATGTACTAATGTTCTGGAAAAAGACCTCTTCAACCCAACACCAGCAAAATGGAGCTGCAGATATATGACAAAGAAGCATGATAGACTGGGGGACTGTCTTGACGTTCCGAACCCTGAGTTAAGAAGAGCTTAACAGCTGTAAGTAAAAAAACCAAGAATGCTGAGAGTTGTTTTAGTCGCTAAGTCATGTCTGACTCTTGGCAACCCCATGAACTGAGAAGAGCTCACCAGGCTCTTCTGTCCATGGGATTCTCCAGGCAAGAATACTAGAGGGGGTTGCCATTTCCTTCTCCAGGGCATCTTCCAGGATCAGGGATTGAACCTGCTTCTCCTGCATTGGCAGGCAGATAATTTACCGCTGAGCCACCAGGCATGCCCAGAATGCTGGGAATAGGGTGGTAAATCCCATCAGAGATTCCATCTGAGCAGGGGGATCAATGTTTCATTCTATAGCAGCCAGATAAAAACATGGGGACAAACTGCTCTCTATGATAACTGTGGGGGCCCAGGGGTACTGTATGGAGAAAATGCTCCCCATAAGGCAGTTTTAGAGGAACCGAGATCTCACCCATGGACAGGCTGCCAGGGCGTCTGTTGGCTTCCCTCTGAGCTGTAGGCCGAGAAGGGTGAGCAGGTCTCACATAGCATCCTGTGGCTCAACGTCCCTCCTTGTACCAGAATACACCCAAGATTAAAGGCAAAAGGCGGGGCGGGTGGCAGAGAATGAGATGGTTACATAGCATCATCCACTCGATGGACAGGAGTTTGAGCAAACTCTGGGAGACAGTGGAGGACAGGGAAGCCCAGTGTGCTGCAATCCCGGGGGGCTGCAAAGAGTCAGACACAACTTAGTGACTGAACAACAACAAAAACAACACGCCCTGACCCATGACATGGGCATGAAAACTCTACACTTTAGGCAGAAAAAAAAAGTAAAATGTATTTGCTGTACAGAAAACAAACGCAGGTACCTCTGGCCTCCTTACAAGAAGAAAAATTAAATTACATCTGTACTAAGGAAACAAGCTAGTTACTGATCTATGTCTCTCGTCACCCTGTTTGTGAGTGAGATCCAGGCAGAGCTGCGTCCATGATGAAAGAGGTAAAACAGGCCAAATGGGGAAGCTCCGGGAAGGATGCAACCTTGGAAATAAACACAACCCCGTCCTCACCTGTGAGAAAAGAAACTCCGTCTGGAAGGCACTGAAAAAAGAAGAAGCCTGGTTCTCTGCTTGGTGATCTCAGGCAAGCATTACTGGAATCTTTACGCATCTTCTTAAAGCAACACACCTAGATTGCTGGCCCTGAAGGGAGTTCAAGGGACAGACAGGCCCTTGCCCCTAACTCAGAGGAGTCATGCAGAGTGACAGGGGACCGTTGCCCCCCTGAATCCCCAAAGCACCGACCCCGCCCCCCCCAGAGCCGCCTCTTTTAATTCCCTGGCTTTCTGTGAATAACATGGTGTTTTACGTAAGGTATAAAATGCTCCGCAAGGCTCATCGACTTGTAAATTTCTAACCTTGAGCCTTGAGGAAATTATGCATATCTTGGAATATCCTCCTCCACATCTAAACAAGGGATATAATAACACATCCCCTACTCCGGAGTCAGGGTATGACGTGGGAAAGAGCCTGGTTCAAAACACAGGTTCAATACATGTTTCAGAAATACCCCTGCAACTTGGGAATGACAGGAATCTACCTTCATTGTGAACTCAGGGAATGCCACCACAGCCCTGGGTGATTCAGTCTGCAAACCAGCTACGACTGTAATTACACTGTCGCTGTCGCCGTCGCAGAGTTAGCTGTGCTCTTTGCAATAGGGGGCCTGGCTTTCCTGAAAAATACTGACCTATGCTAACCAGCTCTTGGTTCTGCACAGAGTCTGAGGGAGCCCAGAGCAAGCCAAGCTCTGGTAGGGTAGATCTCGGGCTGGTCTGTCTCCTAGGAGGAGGTGATCCCCCTACAGGGTGGTCTGGTCTCTTTAAGAAAGAAAAAAAAGTTACAGAGACAAAAAAAAAAAAAACAGCAATACAAACCAACCAAAAATGCCAGGAATGCAAGCTCTGCCAACCAAATAAATAAATAAGATGTGAGATACTTTATAATAACCGGACATGATGCTTTTCTCAACCCTGCATAACTGAAAATCTGTGCATTTCCATCAACCCTGCAAATGTGCCCTGGCCTCCGCTCCCAGGCAGCACTGACAACCTCCATCACCCACAGTAACTGACTGAGTCCCTGAGCCTGTAATGACAACCAAGCCCCAGAGATGCCCTGACCCTCTGAGCGTCACCTGGTTCACTAAGTTTGCTGTCAGAGGCACAGAATAGACTGTGAGATCTCAGGGAGGCAGGTGAAAAGGTCCTCTTTAACTTCACTCTTTTTCCCTCTCAAGTAAGAGATTAGGGGAGGTGCACAAGACAGCTGTAGCCCCTATAAAACACTTCAAGCTACCCACCCCCCACCCAATTCTACAGTCACCAAGGTCATTTTGTGCTGTTATCACAGGTCAGCACTGTTTTAGGATATGCATACAGTAACAGATTTATTTCTATCAACCCTATGAGATAGAAAGGTGATCATACTCATTTGACAGATGCAGGAGCTGGAACACGGAGAGATTTGTTCAAAGTCAAAAAACTAGTAAGTGGTACAACTGAGATTCAAAATCAGACAGGCTGGCTCCAGAGACCCTGCTCTGAAAGGAGAATGGTCTGTGGGGGTCTGGAAACACAGTGAAAGAGTGATCCCAAGAGCGCGGCAGCTCTGCGCTTTTTGTCTGCCTAGCTGAAGTTACAGAGACTGACCGAAGGCGCTGGGAGAAGATGCAGCTTCTTCCTGTCTCCTAAGGCAATACAGGTCAGAGGGATGGACAGCCTTTTCTAGGGTACGAAGGGGGCTGATGCTTTCAATCTTGTAAAATATCAAACATTCAGAATTAGAATTCCTGCTCTTCTCTGAGCATTACTGCTCACCTCACGAAGAACGTGAAGTGGGGAAGGAGAGAAAAAATTAAGCGGCTGGGATGTATTTGCTTTGGCACCCAGCCTCCACCCCTTCTCAGCAAACTCCACACCAGGAGGGAAATCCATGGACAGACACTCTGTGGTCGTGTTTGTTTTAACCCATTTAAGCTCCGAGAACCCGTCAATCATGTATTACAATCAAAGTGATATATGCAACTTTACACTTATAAGGGAAGTTCAATGCCAGTGTTATTTCCAAGTATATGTTCATTTGGCCTTAAAAGCTGTCAAAACTCCTATGAGGCCTCAATCCAGGATAAAAGTGAATAAAAGTACTTGATCAGACCCTAGCCACTGAGACTGGCAAATAACCCTGGGCTCCTGCTGGGGCACTCCCGCCTCTCTCCAGCTCTCATACATTGAGTGGGGTGGGGAGGAGGAAGATAGCTGGTATAATTAATGAAACAAGTTAAGTTCCCCCAAACAGTTGTCTCCACACGTAATAAACTAAACAAGCCAAAGAGTCATTCTGACAAACATTTAAGTCACAGCTGCAGACACAAAGCCATGCTATGAGAAGTTAAACTTTTAAAATGTCCTGTATGGTCTTACAGGCAAAGCAAATCCCCACTTTGCCAGTGAGTGTCTTTTCCCACCAACAAAAGCCGGCAGCCCAGCCAATGCTTCCCGCACCCCCTGCACCGGCAAGTTCAAGTATCAACTGAAGTTTCTCTGCCAAGCTTTACAGAGGCAACTTGCAGGCAACTGTCCACTGAGAAGGTAGATATGGGGATACATTTTACTTGAGCTGCTGGCTCACCAGACATTCTTAGGTAAGTAACTTACCTTCTCTGTGCCTCTATTTCCCTTTCTGAGGTATGGGTATAATAGTCACATATATGCTACTAACCCTCCAGAAAAGAAAACGAACTCAAATTTAGATATTATATTCGCTCTGTATTTTCAAGATTCTCTATTTAGTTTTCCCAAGATAGCACCAGAAATCAAACCTCGTTAAAATGAATGGCGGAAGACTTCCCAATTTCTTTGATCAGCTGAAATTTTGTTGTACTGAAGGCTGCTGACAAAATCGGATCAGAGGCATGTAAACCATTTTGCAAAAGAAGGACACTGTAAATTTGCTTATTATAATGGTGATGACTGCAGCATTAGGCCTCACTGTCCCCATCTTACAGATGGGAAAGCTAAGAATAGTTACTTGCTCAGGATTTATTTTTATAATAACCAACAGAACAGCATCATCTACTTAAAACCTCTAATATTTACTAAAACACTCCCCCAAAATGCTTCCGCTGTTTACTGTGATCTAAAACATGTGTTGCTAGGGGGCCCGTTTTCCTTCCCAGCACACCAAATCCACTGTAGGTTTCTGAACTGACAGATCCACATGCTATTTCCCAGACGACCAAATCTGTCTCTTCCCCATAAACACACATATAAACAAGCCATACTTAAGAAAAGGAGGCATTAGTTGAGATCTATCTTTGCTGGGAACTCTCCTTTCACTTCCTCTATAAATGGTTAGCATCAATTGGGACTAAGAGAATTTATTCTGGCTTCTTTAACACCGCCCCCCGCCCCCAAGGCCACCATCACACCAGCATCATTTCTAAACTGTAGCTCTCTGTGCCTGAAATGTCTCCGAGGTTCTAGTTCATCTCAGCATCTCTCTGACAACAGTCTTAGTCTTTCTGTACCTTCCAGGGAGCAACCCAGAAACCCTAGGTTTGAGTGTTAGGGGGTCTAAGAGAAGTCACTACTCACTGCTGTGTCTTCATTAAAGTCTCTGAAAGCTCTTCAAATGACAAAATTCAGCTTGGCTTGTGTTGAAAGTTTAAAGAGATTAAGAAAGGGTTAAAATATGCAACTAATTACGGTGGAGGCAAAGAAGTGTTAACCAACAGGAGCAGCCGCTGAACTTATTTATTGATCATCAGATACAACAGAGCTGCCTGTTACTGTGATTAATTATTGTCCAAAAGCATCAGCTTGCCCCTCTACATCTTTCTATATACCTCTACCTCCAAAATCATGACACTCTTAAGGACAGCTGGCAGTTCCTATCCTGAAAGAAAGCATCTTTTTTCTTTCCAAACTGCATTTATTCCAGAAATTCTAGAATGCCAGAGTTCATTAAACTGCTTAATACCAAAAACTGTGTCTAAGACAAACTGAAATTTCTTTCCTATGCCTTTCTTCTGCAAATCCAAGAGCTGGATAACACACCAGCCAAAGACCCAAAGTCAAGTTTGGTTTGGGGAGGTTTTCCCTCTTCTCACAGATCTTAGGTAGCAAGGGACAAATTTACGGCAGATTAGAAAGATGGATGAAGTAACCTGCATAAACAGAATGGGGATGTTTCCCAGAGGTAAGATGATCAATTCAGCTCTGCTTCCATCTCCATACCCTCAACCCCAAAAAGAGACACTAGACAGCAAAGGCACATGTGACAGGCGAGCTCAGGAAGGCAGGACATTTGAAGATGTGCTTGAAGGCCAGCCAGTTAGACACCCTTTGGGCTTTAACTCCCCAGGGCCCTCCATCTAGCTCCAACTCTGGGCGATGTGGGCAGGGTCAGAGGATGATGTCCTAGGCGGCAGTGTCCACCCTCACTAACATTAAGGAATAAGGCCAGAGGGTTCCCGCTCATTTGGAAAAATAAGAAAGCAGGAATGGGGGTGCTGGACATTCTAAAAGCTTTTTCCCACTACTCACAAAAACACAGCTGTGAAAATAAATACCACCACCACCCCCCAAACAAGGGTCTCGGGCCACCAACAGTCCAGCTCTTCCTCCTGTCTACCTCTTTCCAGCTGCCACCAGCATCGCCTGCTTAGAAGCTGGGGCAGAAACGCACCACTTGCCTGGAAGAGATCACAGGGGGAGAAGTGGAGGGGAGCCAGGCCAGAGGCCGAGGGCTGGGGTGGGGGGCCTCGGCAGTCACCACTCACCCGGGGAGGGGAAAAGCTCCAGATCCACTTTTTCCGTCTTGATGATGGTGAGAGTCGGTTTGAGATCGACGGCCGCCTTCATGGTGCCAGGAGTGGGGAGAGGGGACACACGGGGCTAGAGCGAGTTTGCTGTTATTCTTGTTTTTCTTTTTAATAGGGATGAGTAACAGGGGAAAGGGGACGGGGGGGAACCGGACCTTCTTCTTTAAAATCTCAAATTTCCGCTGACTTTGCCCCGCGCCCAGAAGGTGAGCGCCCGGAATTCTCTCCGGGGTAGTTGGCACTTTGCGGGAAAGTGCGCGCGCGCCGGGTCCCCGCCTCGCCTGCGCCCCGCCGGCTCCCTCCTCGTCCGCTCCCGGCTCCCTCCTCTCCGCGGGCAGCCGCCTGCGCTCGCCCTCGCCCTAGCTCTCCAGAGCCGACTCCCTCCCTCGCCCGCGCACTCTCCCCTCCTCTTTGGGGCGTAGCTCGCGGCGCCGGGCCCCGGCCGTGGGTCTGCGCGCTCGGCCCCCACCCCCAGGATCTGTGCCGGGAGGGGGGTCGGGGCGGGGGGGCGGGGGGGGGCCCTAGGGGCGGGGCGACGAGAGGCGGGCGCGGCCGGGGGGGCGGGGCCCGGGACCCTTGGCCAATCGCCGGCGGCGGCCCAAACCGAAAGGAAGCGGGGCGGAGCTGAGGGCCCCCCGCGCCCGCCGCGCCCTCCGCTCTCGGCGCCCTGCGGCCGGATCGCCTTGGAGCCGCGCGCAGAGCCAGCGGGCCGCGAAACCCCCTACCTGGGGGAAAAGAGCCCGGAGCGGATGGGCTGGCTGGTGCCCGGGCCACCCCGGCCGTTTGGGAAAGTCCATCTGATTCTCCACGCATTCTTGAGGACTTGGTCACCGGCTCCCGCCCCCTCCCGGGAGCGGCATAGTTTTCCAAGTGCGTGTCCATCATTCATTCACAAAGACTGACACACAGGACGTGAGGCAGCGAATGGAGGGGCGTGCGTGCGAGCAGGGGGCTCCGAGCCAGTGTCCTCAAAGGGCTCTGGGAATACTGGACTCCGGCCGCTTAGTGACTCAGGGATCGGGGCTGTATTGCTGGAGGAGCCTTCGATTTTTCCAGAGCCCACCCGCGTCATCGTTAAGAAATCAATTAAGAAGTGAGCTGCCCTTGATAAGAATCTAGCTGCCACTGGTACGGATGGAGCCCAAGGCTGCCTCCTGGAGACCCCAAAACAAAGGCCCAACGACTTCTATAGTACTAGGAAAGTCAAGAACTGGGCCCCCAAACTGGAATCCAGTCCTGGGCTTCCTTGAACTTCCAGTTTCCCTACAGCCGTGGTTCTGTTCCTCTAATTATGTCACCATTGGCCAAGGTTTTGTCTTTCCTTTCACAAACTCCTCTACTGGGTAAAACTGACAATCCTCCTGTTGCCACCGTATAAAACATGATGCACAGCTCTGTGGTTTGAAATTTCTGGAGTACATCTTTCGCAGCCATGACAGAATCACAGTTTCAGTCCCCTTTTCCATTTGGGAATCCCAGACACTTAGGATACCCTAACATGATCCCTGCATAATTAATAGTTTGCCACTGGCGCATTGGTTATAAACGGAGAGAGTTGGTCCTAATTAACAAATCAAGCAGTAGACATAGACACACGTACCTATATAGCGCACCTAGACACACGTACATATATCGGGAGCCAGGCATTGACCTATCTTTGATGAACTAAAAGATTAAACATAAATCTCTCTGAACAACCTCCGAGAAAGCTATTTTTAATCCTGTTTCCTGATTTCTAAGCATATGTTAACTCCCACCACATGGTTATAACTGTAACCTCAGCCTCTGATAAGTCTTAACACACCTGCTTACCTCATCTAACTCCAGTTTTGTCCTCTTGAAGTATAGTAATTTACAGGTTTCCCACAACCAGGGAAGAAAGGAGCCAGGAAGAGAAGATAAATCTCAAATCTCGGGCTCCTGGTTCAAACTTCAGATTATGCTCGTCTTCCAGTGACTCTGCAGAGTGAAGTATTTGTACGGGGGTAAGTCTGATAGACGAAGGATTGTTGTCATCCAGCTGTGTTTCCCAAAGGTATGAGAAAACAGCACTGGGCCCCAGATGACAAGAACAGACCCATCAGATCCTGGGAAAAGCTGGGGGAAACAGCGCATGAATGAATTGTGCATTTGCACATTCAGATGAGCAGCCAAGAAAGAGATCTTGAACCAATCCTGCCTTACCCACTGTGAATACATCAGCAAAAAGAACTGTGCAAATCAGGAGATGCTTCGGGGAATTTTGTTTTATCAATGTTATGTTAAGGAAATGCTGGCATTTTTTTTAATCCAGGTGTGAGTATTCTATTTCAAATGCAGCTTTCTCAGAGCAAGTCCTGCCTCTCTCCCTCAGTCCTTTTCTCAGCTTTCTTTCCAGGCTAGCCTAAACACTGCTAACCACCCCCATCCCTGCAAATTAGACACTCAAAGAGCCTGCCATGATAGATCCAAAAACATTGTCCACTCCAGCAGTGGGGGAAGTTTATTCCTTCAGTTCCTCAATGATGACAACTCAACTTGTCAGTCATCCTTTATAACCTAGTCCTGAAGCACAGAAGCTTGAAAGGTTTGACTGTGCAAATCAGGGAATGGGGTTTGGGAGATAGCCAGGGGCCACCACCGACTTCCAGGAAAGTTACCCTGCAGGAGACCAGTTGTGAATATTGACATTAGCAGAAGTTATACATCCAACCTCCCAACTGGATGAAACTTCCCTAAGGACAAGGAGCACTTAATATGGACAGAGCTAAAGTATTTTTTACATATTTGGGATTTGAGTAACCCAGTCAGGCCTGCTATGATCCCACTTGGTTAATCTGATAATTTTGATAAATGAAATCTTTATTCTCTGTAGGACACAAGCAGATTTTTTCCTAAATGTTCCTGTGGACTTTAGATGATATTTGTATCTTGTGTGCTGTGTTTAGTCACTCAATTGTGTCTGACTCTGCAACCTCATGTACTGTAGCCTGCCAGGCTCCTCTGTCCATGGGAATTCTCCAGGTGCGGATACTGGAGTGGGTTGCCATGCCCTACACTTTGTATATGACTATATCCTAAAAAACAGTGCCTCGCATGGTGCCTGAAACATTGTAGACATTCAATAAATATTATTGAATTGTGAAATGTCAGGCTTCCCAGGTGGCTCAGGTGGTAAAGAATTCATCTGCCGATGCAGGAGCTGCAGGAAACATGGGTTCAATCCCTGGGTAGGGAAGATCTCCTGGGGGAGGAAATGGCAACCCACTCCAGTGTTCTTGCCAGGATAATCCCATGGACAGAGGAACATGGAGGGTTACATTCCATGGGGTCACAGAGAGTAGGACACACACACACACACACACGAAAAGACTGAGCACACACACAAGTAAATAAGTAGTGAACTATCACCTCACTGGTCACTAGGGACTTTTACTTTGCCGCCAAAGCTTCTTAATACAAAGGGTGAGTGAGTTTGATACTTAGGGCTTTTGAAAATGAGCTAAACAATGTGAACCACTCTGCCTCTAGTCTGACCTTTGACTTGGCTGATCACAAGCTCTATTCCCCAGCACTCCTGTCCACTCCGGTTCATTAGTGCCCAGTTTTCCCATTAATAAAACAAGGTCAGCTGAGCTTTGCCTTCCAGCCCCTTGGGCAGGTTGTTTCAAGACCCTATCTGCTTTTTAAGGCACTCAACAGAAATCAACCAGGAATGACTTTGTTTTTGCTTGTAATGCAGCAGTCTGTTCTTCCTACACCTGACAGAAAACAGAATTGTATCTTCAGACATTCCCAAGACTTAGGGAATTACACCCAGCAAGTGCTGAAATTCCTCAAACTAGAGACATCATGTCAGAAGGGTTCAGAACAGACATCAGGCGTCAAGGGGCAGGGGTGTGGAGTCAGACATTAATGACACCAAGAAAACAGTCACTTTTTTTAAGAACTCCCTTAAAAACATGGAGTATGTAAAACACATAAACTTTCTCTTTTACCCTCCTCCCTCCCTCCACTGTACTCCAATATCAACAAAAAAGAAATATAAAAATACACCTAATTTTAGGCAATCCTGGAAGATCCTGAAGACTGTCCCTCTCCAGAAGTGTAGTGGAATACATTGTCTTCTTTCTCGCATCTTGACCAAAAACTAAAGAATCTCAGAGTTGTGAGCTAAAATACGCTTTATTAAAGGTAGGTGCAAAAACATTCAGACCGCTAACGGCTAATCCAGAGCAAGTTTATGACTCACAGATGATTTGCTGGTTTAAATGTAAGATTGAAAAAAAAAAAGTTTTCAATTAACAACCTTCCCGCTTTGCGTTTGTGGTTGTTTTTCTCTGAGAAAAAAAGGCAACAGTCACCCTGTCGCACAGAAACAGGCTTCTAAAAGCTTAACTCTAAAGCAAGTGGTTTCTCTGTGATAAGTTGAGTCACTGAAAAGCACCCTGCAGGGAGAAAGATGCCTGGGGCTTCCAAATCCACCGTTATCAAGCTGCCATAAAATGGAAAACTGGAGAAAATGAAAAGAACTCTCTTAATTAAACTCGGATGCCCAAAGGCCTTAGGGTCAGTTCAGGAACCCAAGTGGGGGACTCAAGCTGGGCTGTCGCTGACTGCAGGCTGGCTCTGTGACCTCACCCAAGCCACTTAACCTTTTTGTGTCACAACCTCATCCCTGTTTCAGGGAATAAAAATCACCCCTGGCTCTCCCCTGACCGTGTAATACAGACTCATTAACTATTGTTTAGAAGGTACAATAAACAATTGAGCGATAAGTAAGGGGGGAAGCCGGGAGAAGAGGGCGGGCTGCGGAGAGGGGAGGACTTGGGGCCTGTTTGCCCTGGGAAAGTTATCCAGGATAAAACCAAGAGGAGCCTGAGTAGTGCAGACTCTGGAATAAGACTCAGATTGAAATTCCAGCTTGACCCACTCACCAGCTGAATTACTCCACAGAAGTCCTTTAAACAATCCCAAACTTCAGTCCTTCCCTGTTGAAAGTAAGGTTGCTTGGAGGATTACGTGAGATAATGCAGGAAAGAATTTAGCACAGTCAGGAAAAAGAGCTCAAATAAAGTTTAATCACTGTTACTGCTTTTAAGAGCCAATAGACAGTAGGATGGGCTTCCCAGGTCAGGCAGTGGTAAAGAATCTGCCTGCTAGTGCAGGAGATGTGTGTTCGATTCCTGGATAGGTATGACCCCCTGGAGTAGGAAATGGCAACCAGCTTCAGTATTTTTGCCTGGGACATCCCAGAGGAGCCTGGTGGGCTACAGTCCACAGGGTCGCAAAGAGTCAGACATGACTGAGCTACTGAGCATACACGCATGTAGATGCTAGGACGTAGGAGAAATCACAAAAAAAATCTTCTCCATGGCGAACCCCTTTGCAGAGTAAGGTGGACTCTCTATTTACCTGAACTGTCTTATGGACAGACTAAGAGAACGATCATATCTAATTTTAAAAAATCGCTCCAACCCACTCCCTCAGAACCTGCCTAGCTTGGACCTCGCTTTAGATATTCGGCACTACCTGGTCGGAAGAGGAAGCTGCAGACTTGTATTTAAAAGTCACGGCAAAGCTGTATGTCAGGTTCAGAAGGAATATCATGTTTGCGGTGCCTCTTTGGAGACAAAACCTTAGGTCTTGGCTCCGTCACATGTTAGATGGACTCTCTTAGAGACAGTCAAGTTCAGCCCTGCTATCTCCAGAGGAAAAAATGACTCTGAGCGAATAAGTCATTCTGCCCAAGGCCAAACAGTTCAGAAAAGACTGTCATTTCTAGAAAGGGATCCCCTGCTCACAGCTTGCTCACAGCTTGGTATCTCCTAGATACCACACTGCAGGGGAAGTCACTCACTGTCATTCGGTTAGGTCTGTTCCCAGACACCCTTGAGAAATGAAGCAGGATACAGCATACATAGGAACAGAGAGATGCTCAGACTCGATTTCTAGAAATCTAACAGTCTCCTCTGCCCTGGATGTGTTGTCTCTGGGCACACACGCTGCAGGGTAACCACACTAGCATTCTCTGCGGGAGACAGCTTGGCATGGGCTTAAGGAGAGAAAGGGTCTGGGCTGGCTCATCGCTGTCTGCCGTTTCTTTAGGCTGTA
The DNA here is from genome assembly GCF_033118175.1 of Dama dama. NCBI lineage: Eukaryota > Metazoa > Chordata > Mammalia > Artiodactyla > Cervidae > Dama > Dama dama. The sequence goes on along the minus strand of NC_083682.1, from coordinate 19,060,346 downwards.
ATTACGACCCATTCAGCTGCATCTGCAGCCCCAACAATGTGGGATGGATGGGCCTCATCCACAGACCAGGCGACATTTGAAAATCCACCAGTCAGACAGCACGTACTTCTCTTGCAGCAGCTCAGGCTTCTGCTCACACAGAAGGTGGTGACGAGCTGCCAATCAGGGCTACAGGATCTGAGGTTCCCTCCACACCACAGTTCCTTTCCTTGAGGTGAACTGAGCACCTGTCTCGGAATTTTGGCCCCGTCCGGGCCTGGGTCATGCGGAATGCCGGCTACCCAGGAGCCACTGGGTTCATGTAGTCTAAGTATGATTTCTAATGTAAGCTGTCCTAAATTGGCCCCTGGAGGGTGGAGAGGGATGATGGCGTGGGCAAAAATGGTGGAAGAGCCAGTGTTCTTTGATATCATGGCGGAAGCAGAGACCCAGACTCCTGGTGGGGAGCTCAGAACCCCAGGAGAACAAGATCCTGAGCCCCCCTCCGCAACCAGACTGCAGGTGGTTTCATCTGGTGGCAGGCTAAGGGCCCCCCCAGCTAATCTCACCCTGCTTTTCTCTTGGGTTACAAAGACAACACCAGGCTTCAAAACAGATGTTCTCTGCAGTTGTCGTCTGAATCTTAAATTAAGATAATTTTATTGTGGCATCTTCCCTTTTCTTCTCCCCCTTTCATTTGGAAATGCCAAGTCAATTGCCCCAAAGGACTAACCTTTACCACCCTAGAGATGAAGGAGAGGAGGTGGGATGGAGAATGTCTTCATTGTTTTCGATGCTGCAAGTTAGGCAGAGGAAGCAGGTGGCAGTAGAAGACTAACTCTAGAGGAAAAGGGGAGATGCTACCCGAAGAAGCAGGAGAGGGCACCTTTCTAACAACAGTGGGAGGACGGGTGCAAGGGAACACAAGAAGGTACTATCACAGAATTTCTATGTCCTTGTCATTCTGGGACTTAAGTCTCCAAGTTTCCAAAATGAAACTGAGGCCTGGTCTTGTATCTGGTACCTTGCCTGAGTCGATTTCATTGACCTGCATGGCCAATAGTCAAGGAACAACAATCAAACAAATCAACGGTGGTCCTCAAGCTGGAAGAGGATTCAGAGCAGAAAGGAGGAGGTTGCACAGAAGATGCAACGGTAGGTCAAGAGGAAAACCTACACCAAACACGGAGGGCATTTCTCAGTCTTTCTCAGACATGGGCACTTTCTTTATACAAAGAATTTTCCACCCCACCCCCAGGAGGTGCCCTCTTGTGCCCAGGACACCCCAAAGGAATATTTAAATACGTACATCTGCCTCCCACACTCCCTAAAGACAGCGATTAGTTTGTCATCACCTCCAGTGCTCAGCTCAAGACAGTAGGAGCTCAATAAATGTCACTGATTACTTAATTAATGAACAAATAACTTCCTAAAATTTCAAATACAGATCTCTGAACTCAAATATCAGTCTTCTTTTTTCAGCCTAAAGTGAGACTCAAAGTTACCCAACGTTTAAGATAAAGAGGTAAACAGGTGACTCTTTTTAACTGAAAAGGTCTTTATCAAGTTTAACTCTCCTGTTCTCATCGCCTGCCTCTGATGCCCTTAAAGGAAAATATTGCTAAGGTCACCATATTCATTTTATTTTTCATAAGAGTATTCATGGATATAGTTGTTTGTGAAAAAATAAATGGTGTTTGGCTTAACCACAAATGCAAACCAATCATTTTGTCGTTGGTCTGACCTTATACACAGCATACTGTTCATATTGTCAGAAGCAGTCTTCAGAAATTCCTGAACTTAAGTTGCATCTTTTATTTCACTGATTATCATGAAGGTAAGATTCAGATCCCTGTACCCATTACTCAGATAAGAGAATACATGAGATGAACCCAATTTTCTCCATCTTTGTGAGGAAGAAGAGCTAGACACTTCATAGGGAGTCCAGTGTCATCCCCTTCACCTTCTCAAATTTATAATGTCAGGTTCCCAGAAACAATGCATTTTTTAAAAATTGTTTGACCATACTATAGGCATCCCCTCTGGTGAGATAGGAGATGTGTTGGGAGGAGATGGGGAAGGACAAGATAGGGAAAGTCAACTGAACTGTTACCACCTAACAGGTGGCAAAAAGACACAGAGAATGCCTGACCCCTCTGGCTGGCCGCACCATGGCAGAGGACACCTCCTTGCACTAAATTAGTTATGTCTCATGATGGGTCATGACTATGCTGTCATGGAAAAGCAGGCTGATTTTCAACCATAGAAATCAAGGGAAAAAATGGGTTTGGTTGGGGTCCACCATTGCCTTTTAGCTGCCATGAGAATCAGGAACATACATCATTTTACATCACTTCCTCCAGGCTAATTACATATAATTGGCCCCAGAAAAAAAATGAAGTGTGTTACACGGAGAACATCTTACTAGTCAGGAAATATAACATTCTTTGAAGCCATCACCTACAAATATCTCACTCAGGCATCTACTCCTCCCTTCACTTCAGCGTCCTTCACTTCACCACATCACTGGGTTATAATGAATTTATACAAGTCCTCCCTTAGCTGATGCCGAACTTAGTAACAGAGAAAGTGGAACGCAGAGCACTTATTCAAGTCCCTTGCTGTTTCAAGTCTCTTTTTTGCATGTGTGCTGTCCCCAGAACACGGGCGCAGAAGCTGAGTCTCATGAATACACAGGACCATATATCCATAAAAACAAATCTAGGGTGTCCCGTGTCATTATTCATATTTACAATGTACTAAGCACCAAATATGCCACTGATAGAGGGTTGACAGTTGAAAAACCACCTCAAGAAGGGATATATCAACTCTTCTCCGGGATGACAGCTCCCATTTAATTCTGTTTTTCAGGGCCAAAGAGACGAAGCCTTCTTTAACTTACAAAGAGCCAGCTGGGCTCACTCAGCTCATTGCGTCACCCAGAGCGAAGGAGTCGGAAGGGAGCAGATGGTCCTGGTGATGACGCATGAGGTGGAAGAGATTCGGCTCACATCTCATCTATCTGGATTGGCTCGCGTACAATGAAAACTTTTCTCCATTTGCCTTGATGGAGACAGGAGAGGCCAACCCGGTGTGTGTGACGTGCAAGAAGGCGCCATTTAATCAGTCGGCCCGAGAAGTACTTTCAAGTGTTGGGGGCTCCGAGATGATAGGTAAGGTGGAGAAGGAAGAAAGTAGAAAACAGAGAAGTTATTCCTTAATGGAAGTGTATTTCATCAGACTGATCAGAAACATGTGTTTTCCCCAGACGGGGAAACCATCTTGAAAGACTTCATCACACAAAGGCTTTGGGTGGAAGCAAGCGCCACCAGGGACCCGCTGGGGAGGAGGAGGGGGCAGGGAGGAGGGCGTGCAGCTGGTTGGAGAGCTGGCAGGGGACGTGGGAGGAAAGCGCAACCGGCGGGTGGTTCTCTTGTGGCAGGTTCCCAGGAGAGGCCCTTTCCAGGAATTAAAAATTCTAAATAATGTTCAGAATTTTGAAAAATCAAAAAGATTATGGACTTTTCTTTCAGGGAATTCCACAGTCTTGAAAGAGACCAGATGGCTGGCAACCACCAACCCAGACCCAGGAAAGACCTAGCATCCACATACACTCCCGTTTTAGTGAGCAAACATTTTCTCTCCAGGAGCGTTGTTTTTTTTTTAACCGAATGTGATGGAGCTGAGGTGTGGAGGTAAGGGATAATTCCAAACAACACACATGGCCTCACGCCCAAAAAACCAAAGCATAAAACATAAAACAGAAGCAATGCTATAACAAATTCAATAAAGACTTAAGAAAAAAGTGGTCCTCATAAAAATATATATATATGTGTATATATATATATATATATATATATATCCCATACAAAGACCTGTAGTTTTTTGCCAAATTAGCTATCAGGCTTTGGTTTTCTAACTATAAGGAATGCACTTAATCTCTACAAGAACTGAGGAGGCATGGGGTAGAGTGGTTAAGGGCACAAGCTTGGCTTCAGGTGGACAAGAGTTTGAGTCAGCTTGGCCTTTCTACACCTATCAGTCCCTTGGCCTGAGAAAGCCTCAGTTTCTTCACCTGTAAAATGGAGGTGATCATAGTGCCCGTTGACAGAGTTAATCTGAGGATGGAATGAATTTGTGCTAAGTCGTTTGCACTGTGTCTACCACAGAATAAGCACCCAACAACATTTTGCTGCTATTATTCATTTTAAATAATCAAGATGTTGACTTTGGATTTAGTGACCATAAAATTTTCATGGAAGTTAATCCAAGAGATGGGGACATAGTGGTCCCATTAAAGTCATGAAAAGTGAAAGTGAAGTCACTCAGTCGTATCCAACTCTTTGGGACCCCATGGACTGTAGCCTACCAGGCTCCTCCGTCCATGGGATTTTCCAGGCAAGAGTACTGGAGTGGGTTGCCATTTTCTTCTCCAGGAATTAAAGTCATGACATAGTATTAAAATAAATATAATTTTAAGTCTGAGTATGTAAATCACACGGATCCAGACACCAACCCCTTTGGATGAAAGGGGGTTGATTCCCATTACATAGATGTGAAATATGGTTCTGGAAGTTCTAAATGTATGGTCACAGCTACGTTACATACTAGCCATGCAGAGAGGAACAAACGCCTTCTAGGATTCCTTGCAATCCTGGGTTCTCCCCGCTCTGGGTTGTATGTTTGATACCCATTCAGTGATTTCATACAAACTGAGCAAAATAAGATCCCAAGCAAACGGCCTCACTATTTGGCTTTTGGGCTGGTCACCAAGTTAGCAGAATCTTACAAACATGCTTCAGGTCATGCCCTGTGCCTTGCTGTTTGAGTTCTCCCCAAACTACTGCCCAGTATACCACTGCATTCACTTCTCAGAAGTCTTTTCTTGTGTTATCCCATCTTTCTGACAGCCAGAAGTTTCCTAACAACTTGTACTCTAAACCTGGACTTCTAACTATCTCTGACTATGCTGTGTTTGCATGCTCAGTTGCTCAGTCATGAGCAACTCTTTGCAACCCCATGGACTCTAGCCCGCCAGGCTTCTCTGTCCATGGGATTGCCCATGGACAACGGGATTTCCCAATGGAGTGGGTTGCAATCTCCTACTCCAGGGGATCTTCCTAACTCAGGGATCTAACTTTCGTTGCCTGCATTGGCAGGCAAATTCTTTACCACTGAGCTATCAGGGAAGCCCAACTGCACTGTACTCATGCATATTTAGTTACATAATTCTGGACTCGCGAAGCACCCCCCCCTCCCCCCAGCTCCGACTTGCCTCCTGGAATTCAGATGAAGTGTTCTATTTGTTGTGTCACCACTTGTGTTGACCAGCTGAACCTAAGGAAAGACAGCCCACCTTGCCCCTTACGCCGCCAGTCAGCAGCACAGATTCTGCTATTTAGGGGCATCCGCTACATAATTTGTATTCTCGCACCGCCCGTGCCTGGCATCTGGCCGGCAAAGGCTGGCAGCGCGGAACATACAGAGTCTCCTCGCGAGTTGCCTGCTCCATTTGGCAAGATGAACGCCGTATCATTGGGAAAGTGGACTTAATTGGATTTCTGAGAGTGTTAAGTCATCCCACCTCAGCTCCAAGTTGATTAAAGTGTAGCTCTGCCCTTTCCAACAACCAGAGCAAAGAAATGATGAAGAAATACTCTTAAAATGCACAAGGCTGGTCCTCTCACTTACTCTTTTTTTTCTTAGTGACTTTGGGGAGGTTTGGGCATAGATCCTGCACACACAATACTGTTCTTGTTCTTCTTTTCTCTACTGGGCAGCCCTGAATGGCTCTGTCTAAAATTATAAGCAGGGCAGCCCTGGGCTCCAAGAGATCAGAGCCCTCATGCTGTGCCTGAACAAAGACCCTGCTTTTCCCCAACAATTAGGCCTGCAGAAAAGGACATCTATCAGCCTCTATTAAAACCACCACGTGCCTTCAAGTCAGCCCATTGTAAAGCTAATTAAATAACACGCCTATCTCCCCATGCAGGTCTCCTGATTAGCTTTCCTCTGCCCTGAACGTCTGCAAAGCGCCTAGAGATAGACAGCTAATGTTCCACTTCTCTGACTTTCCCCCAACACCGAACGCTGGGCTTTGAAAAAGCGACCTCGTCACTATTGTCGGGTTTGTTCAGGCGACAAGCTCATCCAGAGCTCAGATGTAAGTTCTCCAACTTAAAGGAAGAGACAAATTTTATATTATTTTAAAAATAAGGGACTTCCCTGGCGGTCCAGTGGTTAAGACTCCACACTTCCACTTCTACTGCAGGGAGCATAGGTTCAAACCCTGGTCAGGGAACTAAGATCTCATGTGCTCTGCAGCCAAAAAGGAAAAAAATGTAATTTGGGAAAGCAACATTTCTGTCACAATACAGACTCTGGTGGAAATCCGCCATTATCACAGTCTGCAACTGCTATCCCAGCAGTATAACGTTCCTGAAGGACTTTTCATAGAAGTCGAGGAGACTGGATAAGACACAGCCAGGACTGTACAAGCGGCCCTCCAGCTCAGACCTGCATGAAACAGAAGCACAGATTTCTCGGGAAGACACTGTAGAGGAATGTTGATGTATGACAGAGGCCAACACAATACTGTAAAGCAACTGTCCTTCAGTTTAAAAAAAAAATTTTAAAGGACACTGTAGAGTAAAACAGAGATGCAAGAAAACATTTCAACCCATTTTTTTAAAAACATGATGTAGAAATAACAAATTCCTTCCAAGACTCTTTAGTGCTAAGCAGATAAAATCGAAGCATTGCCCAAATGGCTCGCAGTAGCCCCTGCCCATTTTTCAACCCTGCTTCTCTTTCTTTCCCTGCTCTCTGACAGTCCTGGACTTGCTGGTATCCCTTGAACGTGCCCCAGTGCTTCACCGTTTTACGTGCCTTTCAGACCTTTCTGGAAAGCCCTGCTCCACCCTTCCCACTCATCCACCAGGAAACAGCAGCAAACGTCACCAACACCCCACCCCCACCCCCTGAAGGTTTCCTGGGCCTCTGGGATAAAACCAGGCACTTCCTCCTTTGCACCTCCTAACAAACTGCCTTCAAGTCAGCGTTACAGGCTTCTGATTGAGTGCTTGCTACCTGGTTTAAAATAGCCTCAGCCCAAGGACTTTCCTAGTGGTCTAGTGGTTAAAAACCTGCCTGATAGTGTGGGGGACAAGGGTACCAGCCCTAGTTGGGGAACTAGGATCCCACATACTGAAGGAGCAACCAAGCCTGCATGCATGCCAAAACTAGAAAGCCCATGTGTTGCAATGAAAGATGACGCAGCTAAGACCAGATTCAGCCAAATAAACAAAACAAATAAATAAATATAATCTCCACCCTTCTAGGGCAGGAGTCATATTCTATTCGAATTTTAATTTCCACAAAGCTTAAAACACGGTGACTTGGACCTCATGATATAGTAAATGCTGCTTAATAACTGTTGAAAGAATAATTAAATAAATGAATGAAATGAAGAATAAATGGAGGAATGAATAAAACAGCCATTTGGTATTAAAAGTGATCTGAGATGGTAATGGTAAAATCAGGCCCACTTCCAACTTCACCATAGACAGCCCTGCACACTTGGAAAAGAGCATTATTATCTTATGACATGGTTCTCTCCGTTTGAAACTGTCTAGTCTAATTACACACATACACACTTTTCAGACACAAAAATGTTTAATAATAAAATGAAAGGAGACCAGCCCTTTTCTGTTTAACAGTTATAGAGATTAACTTTTGAAATCAGCTCCAGCCTTTGAGGACTGTAGCTCATTTAATCATCAGACCATACCAACCTTTCCTTCTAAGTATTTTTAAGAAGACTCACCAATCTTCTCAAATGTCCTATACAGATGAATGGATGACTAAATTATAAAGCAATCCCATATGCAGTTTAAGTTTCCCATGAAATACTCATGGACCTCAAAATTAGCAGGAAAAACAAAGCACTTGGCAAAATAGATTTTGAACTCTGCCAAATCCACAAACATTTAAAAACAGCCAAAGTCACTGAATGATTCCCATCCTTAAAACATAAAGCCATATAGTAAAAGTCACTCCCTGATGGTTCTCGTATAAATTCACTTCCATGCACAATGCCATCTGGGGTCAGTTCTTCCCTTGTCATTTTACCATCACGATCTCAACTTCTTGAAAGTTGTGTTTTTCTAATATTTGAGGGTGCCTTCTATAGAGAGAGAGAAAGCAAGGGATAAAGACATAGAGAAAGAGTCCACGATCCTACAACAGTAAGTAATCATATCAACAAAAGAGCATAGAACCTCCAACCTGAGACCCAGGGAGAAAACACAGCCATTCCTTTGATAGTCACTTTGTTCTGGCAAGCCTCCTACTTGCTAAATGGAATGCCCACTTTATAATGATCATAATAGATTGAAAGCTATAAAATTAGATTCTGGCTAGCAATGGCTCTTTATTACTCTCCTTTACCACAGTGTGACTTCATTCTCAGATCTTGCCTTAAGGAAGACTCATCCACAACCTCGAAGATATGGATAAAGTAGGATAATAAACAAAGACAAATCAACCTGCATTTTCATTGTGATCTTTTTCCTCAAAGTATCATTTGGTATGACTACAAAGCAGCCAGTTAGCGTTGAGCTCACTGTTATTTTATCAAGGACAGATTATATAAACTACATGGCAGGAATAAACGGTTAACCACAAAAATAAATAGAAAACAGGGTAGAAAGAGAAGAAATGAAGGTAGGTGTGAATACCACATGTATGTATGTGTATGTGCTCAGTAGCTCAGGCGTGTCCAACTCTTTGTGACCCCATGGACTATAGCCCACGAGGTTCTGCTGTCCATGGTATTTTCCAGGCAAGAATACTGGAGTGTGGTTGCCATTTCCTCTTCCAGGTGATAGTCCTAACCCAGGGATGGAACCCACGTCTCTTGCATTGGCTGACAGATTCTTTACCACTAATGTGAATGCCATAGCATTCATCAAGTAGAACTATCAGAGGAATATAATCAATACACTTGAATAAAAGAACAGGAACATAAAGATAAGAAATAGGTATTGTGAATGACTACTGAGAAATATGTATTATGATGACTACTGTCATGAAGACAGTGGGTACAAGAATTAAGTACAGTGGGGTAAACACATATGATTAAAGTCTTAGCAAATAGCATACATTATATGTGATACCAATAGCCCCTTTCTAAATCCAATTATGGTTTGGAGCAATATTAGAAAGCATAATATAGACAAAGCAAGACACACAAGAAACCTCTTATTAGGAGCAAGAAGAGCTTGGAATGGACTGTAGGGAGCTCTTGTGTTGATAGTTCATATCAATATATTTCAGTTAGCAGGTTATTTAAGCAATGACTTCAGGGTAAGCTGCCTTATGATTCTAAGCAATTAGGAGACACCCCTTTCACACTATTCACAGAGTTTGGGTCATTTTAAGTCCTTTATGTGCCAAATCTCAGAACCAAAATTGAGTTGGCATGGCTTCTCTCCTCTGACAGAAATAACAGCAAAGTATTACCTTCTGTCAGACACGACTAAATGACTTTCACTTTCTTTCATTACCTTCTGTAGCCTGGAAAGACTTCCATCAGCACCTCCCAGCACCTCTGAGAGGTGTCCAGGAGGAGGGAGGCATTCGGCCTCTCAGCAGAGAGCATTTGTCCAGGGTATAAAGACTTTCCAAGTTTGCATGACTCTGACCCAAGTCAGCATGCAAAATACTGAAGGTGCACATTCCTGCAACTCTTTTAGATGATTCCTGGGTCCCAAGTTATTCTCCTCTATCACTTGGAGACTTTCAAATGTGGTTTTCTCCTGCCAAGTCTTGTGTTATCATTTCTCTAATTTCTTGTTCGACCTTTTATCACTTACACATCACAAAGCGAGTCATCATTTTCCCACCAAGAAAGTACGGGGTGAAGGAGGGAAGGCATAGGGCAGCAAAGAGAAGATGATTCAGGCATTAATCCCTACCCATGAAAGTGAAAGTGATAGTTGCTCAGTTGTGTCCAACTCTTTGTGACCCACGGTCCTACCTATCTCTACTCGAAAGAGAACCAAGCGAAGCCACCTTGGGAGGAGGACACAGTAGGGCCCCAAGTGATGCGTCTGCCGGAGCTCAAGGATAAACCAGAGGAGTCAGGTCTGGATTAGGGATGAAGGGGAAGGGGAGGAAGGCATCAGATCCCTTCCCATGGGAACGCAGGGGTGAGAGAGACTGAGATGAAGAGGAGGACTTCTGCTTGGACACCTCGCGTCTCCTTGCAGCTGCTGCAGGAAAATGTGCGGACGGAGCAGCAATAAGAGCAGCTGGTCACAAAACTCATCTTTCTGATACTTCTCCCCCCAGTTATATATGTTTATTGAGATTTTATAATAACACGTTCCAGTAGAGACTTCATGACAAGTAGAACATGGCATTATAAACATACAAAGAATGCCTTCTGGGAAACGCTCCATTGTTGTAAAGTTACAGACCCCAAATTCTCCACCAAAGGCAAGTGAGCACTGGAAAGAAGGAAGAAAGAGAAGAGGGATAGGGAAGAGGACATGGGGGGTGATTTCAGGTCTTCTGTGTGTTGACACCTTCAATATTACCGGCGTTTTTACTTCCCTTGGGTTCACAGTGGTTATTCCTTCAAGACACCCAAACTGAACATACTAATTTTATTAAAAGTCTTTCATGTGATCCACTCTGTAAGCTTGGGGTGTTTTCCAGACAACTGTTAGTGACTTTTTTTTTTTTTTAAACTTATCAAATATAAAACCAAAAGGATGAAAAAAGAAATATGGATTTCTTGGCAAACACACTTGCATTGTTGAGATTTATACAAGTAGTGCATAAAATCATGATGACTTTTTCCTTAAAAAGTCTGCTGAATTTTTTTTTTTTCTTCTTGGAGTTAAAATACACTGAAGTAACTTCAAAATTAAATACTTGATTTGTCTTCATTTAATTGCAATAGAGAAGGTCAGGGGAAGGTATTATGTTCCTAGAGATGTGAAGATTGATCATCATTTAACATAACTAGACTTTCAGATTTTGCATTCTTCACAAATTGCACACATAGTGGTTGCTTTCTGTTTTCATTCCTGGTTATTATTATTCCACATAGCTTGCCCAGGTCCCAGCACAGTGTTTAATACTAAGCTACAAAATCAGGCTGACCTGAGCTGAAGTCTGTAACTTACTAATGGTGTACCTCTTGGCAAGCTACTTCAACTACATAAAACTCAGCTTCCTCGTCTATGAAATGGAGCTAATAATAACACAGGATATTCTGGTCATATTTAAATAAGATAATATATGTAAAATATTCAACAGTATCTGGCTCAAAATAAATAATAAATGGCAATTTGGGGATATTTTTCAGGTTAAAAAGACTGCATTCCAAACCAGAACTCAGATATATCTGCAACCCACTAAGTTCACTAGAAATCAAAAAATACTCATTTATTGCAGTGAACAATGTTGAATGACCACTTAATACAAGTTATTATTTATGCCATAGATTAAGAAGACAGCTCATAAACATAAGTGGCCTATGTATTTAAAAATATCTATTTATAAAAGGGCAGAGACAAAGAAAGAAAAGTCTCTTTAACAAATAGTGTTGGGACAATAAGATATAAATATGCAAAAGAAAAAAATCGGATCCCTTATTCACACTATACACAAAAATTAATTCAAAATGATCCTCAATTTGAACCTAAGAGCTAAAGCTATAAGATTCTTACAAGAATGCATAAATCTCCACAACATTGCATTAGGCAATGATTTCTTACATATGACACCAAAAGCACAAACAACAATGAAAAACAAAACAAAAGAAAGAAATTGGGCTAATCATAACTAAAAACTTTTGTTCTGCATAATATAACATCAAGAACCTAAAACAGCAACTCATATTAGCAGAGAAAATATTTAGTTCCAAATCTCACACACACACACACACACATATGTGGTACAGTGGTAAAGAATCTGCCTGCCAATGCAGGAGATGCAAGAGATGGTGGTTCCATTCCTGGATCTGGAAGATCCCCTGGAGAAGGGAATGGCAACCCACTCCAGTATTCTTGCCTGGAGAATTCCATGGACAGAGGAGCCTGGTGGGCTACAGTCCACAGGGTCACAAAGAGTCAGACATGACTGAGGGACTGAACACACACATGTATGGAATTGAAATGGGCGAAAGAACTAAATTGGTAAATATTCAAATAGATATTTCTGCAAAGAAGATATACAAATGGTCAATAAGCATATGAACAAATGTTCCTAATCATTAAGGAAGCACAAACTAAAACCACAGTGAGACACTACTTCATAACCTCTATGAGATCCATCAAAAAGACAGACACTAACCAGTCTAGGTGAGGATATGTAGTGATTGGAACACTTGTACGTTGCTGGAAGAAATGTCAAATGGTGCAGCCAGTTGGGAAATCGGTCTGTCAGTTCCACAAATAGTTAAACATCAAGTTACCATATGACCAGCAATTCCACTTCTAGGCATAAACCCAAGAAAAATGAAAACATGTTCACACAAAAAAGTACACATGAATGCTCATAGCAGGATTATTTCTAACAGATACAAAGTGCAAACAAATGTCCATCAAATGATGGACACAGAAGTTGGGGCATATCCATGTAAGAGAACAGTATTCTGCGATTTAAAAAGGATGAGTTACCGATACATGCTACAACATGAATGAACCTTGAAAATAGTGAAAGAATCAGTCACAAAACCCCCCATATTGTATGACTCCGTTTATAAGAGAAGTCCAGAAAGGGCAAATGTATAAAGGCAAAATTAGGCTAGTGGCTACTAGGGCATGGGGCTGGGGAGGGGAAGGGGGAAGACTAGGTTTGACTGTTAATGAGGATGACATTCCTTTTAGGAGGGACAAAAATGTTCTAGAATTAACTCATGGCGATGGTTGCATGATACTGTGAATATCTTTAAAACTCTTTAAATTGTACACTCTAAATGGGTGAATTGTACCATATATGAATTATATCTCAATAAAGCTTATTTCAATTAAAAAAAAGAAAAAAAAAAAAACACTGCTTTTCCAGAGGTGAAGCAAGACAAACAAAAGACAAAAAGAATTTTCAGTCTTCACGGTTGCCCAGAAGAGTCTGTGAACATCATCCCAAGACCGTTTGCTTAACCAAAGTTCAGTGGAAAAACATCTAACATTTCTGTGACCTTCTTTTCTAAACTTTCTAAGTGGCTTAAAGAGAGGCTGCCCGGGAAACTCCGAATGGAACCTAAAAATATTATCTCCTGGCTTTATAAACACTGGCAACGCTAATGAAGTGAGGAGCCGCAGACCCCAGGGATGGGACGTCTCACTCAGGTTGGAAGCCCGGGTGGTGTGTAAACTCACCCTGAGGTGGGCAGATTCGGGCCAGAGAGGTGAACATCAGCAGGGTGGAATGGAGGAAAGATGAACGAGGAAGCAGGGTACATAAAGCAGAGCAGGAGCGGCCACTCTTCTAAACATCAGTAACACAACCTCTTTTCAAATCAAGCTCCCCATCCCGTTCTGCTGACCAAGTTTGGACAAGTGAATGAAACTCAAGACCAAGTCCCCCTGCCCACCTTCCTTTCCACACAGTTTTGAAAGAGGACATGGGGAGCCCTGCTGTGTTTAACACTCCTTACCGGGTCTAAAGCAGAAACATTGTCTTTAATCATCCCTACTCTCCAGGGCTCACCCAACTCTCCAGGCGTAGTCATGTCCTCCTTAGCTCCCCACCAAGGCTCTGCTGATGCTTCCTGAGAAAAAGGACGTCACTCTATTTTGTGGCCCCAATACTCTGTGCAGAATAAGAGCTCAATATGTATGTGCTGATAGATGAAGGACAGAACAAAAGAGCTCTGACCAAGGTACAGCTTCCCAGGTGGCACAGTGGTAAAGAATCTGCCTGCCAATGCAGAAGATGCAGGAGACACAGGTTTGATCCCTGGGTCAGGAAGATCCCCTGGAGGAAGAAATGGCAACCCCCTCCAGCATTCTTGCCTGGGAAATCCCAGGGACAGAGGAGCATGGTGGGCTGCACTCCAGGGGGTTGCAACAAGTAGGACATGGTTGAGCATGCACAACTAAGGTAAACTGAGACCCTAAACCAGTGCAATTTTTAAAGAGATGGGAATAGCAGACCACCTTGCCAGCCTCCTGAGAAGCCTGTATGCAGGTCAAGAAGCAACAGTTAGAAGCAGACATGCAACAACAGACTGGTTCCAAATTAGGAAAGGAGTATGTCAAGACAATATATTGTCACCCTGCTTATTTAACTTATATGCAGAGTACATGATGCCAAATGCCAGGCTGGATGAAGCACAAGCTGGAATCAAGATTGCCAGAAGAAATATCAGCAACCTCAGATATGCAGATGACACCACTCTAATGGCAGAAAGCGAAGAACTAAAGAGCCTCTTGATGAAAGTGAAAGAGGAGAGTGAAAAAGCTGGCTTAAAACCCAACATGCAAAAAATGAAGATCCTGGCATCCGGTCCCATCACGAAAAGGGAAGACAAGTTAGGGACTGCAGTGTACTTATGATGGTCTCTACAATACAGGGACTCAACTCTGGGGCCTGAAGGCATTGACAGTAATCATAAGAGAAGATGGGATAAATAGAGGAGATGTTTAGAAAATAAAGTGGACAGACCTGTGACTAAGCTAAATCTGAGGGATAAAATGGTCATCTCTCGAGAGGTTCCTCCTCTTCTGCCAGTACAGGATCCCCCAGGAGGGAGAGGGGGAGGAGAGAGAGGAAGAAGGGGGTCAGGAGGAGGAGAGAGAGGAGGAGAAAGGGGATGAATTGACAAGATGACTTAATTTCTTAGAGTTCCACAGGCTGACTCTACTACTGGACTTCTCAGTTCTATGACTCAATGAATTCCCTGCTAAAATTAAGCCAGTTGAGCCAGGTTTCTGCCACTTGCAAACAAAAAGAGCCTTGACCAACATAGGGGTTAAGGCACAAAGCAAGGAGTGAATAAGAAACTCTCTGCTTTCCAGCCTGGGGACATTGGAGTAGAGGGTAAAGATGTTTCCCACAGAGGCAGAGGAGCAAGTGATGCGCTCAGGGGTACTGTGATGTCCAGGGGAGGTCTTCACAGAAACATATACAGAAGGGACTTCAACATGTTAACCATTGGTGATGAGACTAAACTGCTTTCCCCTGCAACCCCACCATTCTTCCTATTCTTTAATTTACACCTTTTCTTTTTCTTTTTTTGGAGTATAACCAATTTACAATATTGTGTTGGTTTCTGCTATATAACAAAGAATCAGGATATAGATAGATATATATGTATGTATGTATTCCTTCCCTGTTGAACCTCCCTTCCACCCACTCCTCAATTGACACATTTTCTTTAAAGAGATGTATTATTTTTATAGTGATTATTACACAAAAGTAAACAAAGCCTGGTATATGTACACATAGCAGAGTACACAAAAGAGCTGGCTTCTCAAAGCAACTAAAACAGCATAGGTTCTCTCTTGACTTTCCAGCAGGTCTTTCCATCTGTTACAGGGAGGAAAGAATGATTAACTTTCATCTGCCCATTTTGTCATAGGCGCTGGGAAACTGGAGAAATGAAGAGAGTAAGTGATCAACATGGGAGAACTTCAGAATCACATTTCAAACTTTCTATCCTCTGCCCCCAAATCTTACGGGGTTCTCAAGCCAGCACACCTGGTCATAGCGGTCACTCTCTCAGTCGTGTCCTACTCTTTGCGACCCTGTGGACTGTAGCCCACGAGGCTCCTCAGTCCATGGAATTCTCCATGCAAGAACACTGGAGTGGGTTGTCATGCTAGCTCATCTAGCCTGAGTCCAATTTTTGCTTCACCAGCTGAAGCAGAAGCAAAAGATTAGACTTGAAGTCAATAGATTTCTTTTCCTATCCAACCTGCTCTTTCCGTTTGGATAGTGTCCTTAAACATTTCCTTGAAATTCTCTTAAAAGGCTTAAAATTTTTGTCTTCTGTGATAGAAGCAAAAGTATAATAATAATAAAAAAATTTACTTAGACTGCTTCTGAAATATCCTGAAAGGTATTTGAAGGGAGAAGCAAATCGAAAAGTCCTTTAATAGTGGATTTCAGAGTTAAATTTCACCATGGCTAATCTAAATCCCTCCTTTTCCCATTTTTGTCCTGTTTTTTACTTGATCTTCAGTAGATCTAAAGAACAGCTGGTAACTCCTCAGTGATACTTTAAGAAGAGTTAAGGCTATGCTAGTATTTAATCTTAATCAATTTTATACTTAGTTGCAATTCATTGCTTACCTGAAGCCTGATGTCTATGGAAGGCAATGAAGAGGCCATTGGCAAGGAAATGTTATTCAAGCAAGGGGAGATGAGTGGATACTTCATGGGGCACTTTATGTTCTGGCAGTTTATGTTCTAGCAACAGTAAGGTCAAATATGTCCTAATTGTGGAAACTGGGGGGTCAATGTTACAAGAAAGCTGCTTTCTTTGTGTCTTTTACAACTTAAAAGTTTCTAAATCCTCCTTGATACAAAAATAGGTAGAAGGCAAAACAAAGTTCCTTCAATACCATTAAAAACTTGTGAGATCAGGAAGGAATTTTGAAAGGGCAGATGGAAAAGTGATTAATTGTTACTAAAAAAACTAGACGGAATTTCCCTCCTCCAGAGCCCAGCAAGTAGGGCTGGGAGATGAGGTGGCCCTGGGGAAATGTGGATGAATGTACGGAGGCTGGAGGCCTGGTCCCAGGGCCCCTCACCCCTGCCTTTCCCAGTCCTGCTTGGAGATATTTCAATCCCATTCTTCTCCCAGGCTCTCCCTCTCGGCTCCTCAGCAGCAGTCCCACATCACATTGAGTTTAAAATAAAGAAATGCTTTTCCTAAAGAATCCGCACACAAATAATCTCATTACCCCAGTGCTGAGGTTTATACAGCAGACGTCTTCTGCCAGGAAAAAAAAAAAAAAACACTCTCCACTCACTCACATGGAACAGCTGTGAGGAGAGAAATGGTATTTAATTCATTGTGAAATATTCAACAATGGCTCCGCTGCACTTTTAAAAGCCTTTTGATAGTAAAAACCCATAGAGAACAGCCCATCCTGTGTGCTGAAAAGCAGCCTCCCCACAATTAGTCCCTCTATTCAGCGGTCGGGAGAGTCTGTGTAAACTTCAGCACGTGCTGCCCACACTGTGGAGAGCTTCAGGGGGATAAACCTTTCAGGAACTTCTCAGGGTGGAGTCAGGTTCAGAGACTCGGGTTGGTGAGGAAGCGGGGAGGGGGCACAGGGAGGCCAAACTTTGGTGACAGACCCTAAGCGAATACCAGCGAAAGACACCATCCTCCACCGCAGCTTTAGGAATGGCCTTGCTCTTCCGTGCCCTCGAGGAACCACTGCTGGACCAAAAGAAACCAGAGAGAAGGGTCCAAAATATAGACCGCGGACACCCGTTTCCTCCGGCAAGGTTTTTAGGAGTTTCCAGTTTGTGGGGAAACTATGAATGCGTGTATTATCTCATTCTACAGGACGGACATCAGCCACCAGGACTGAGGTGACAGTGAAGAAATGTTTGGGGACTTGCCTGGTGTGTCTAGTGGTTAAGAATCCACCTTCCATAATCCACCTGCCAATCCAGGAGTGAGTGTTCGCTCAGTTGTGTCCGACTCTTTTCAGACCCAATGGACTGTATCCCGCCAGGCTCCTCTGTCCATGAGATCCTCCAGGCAAGAATACTGGAGTGGGTTGCCATTTTCTTCTCCAGGGGATCTTCCCAACCCAGGGATCAAACCTGGGTCTCCCATATTGCAGGGAGATTCTTTACCACCTGAGCCAGCAGGGAAGCCAATCCAGGAGACTTGGGTTTGATCCCTGGTCTGGGAAGATCCCACATGCTGCAGAGCAACTATGCTCATGAGCAGCAACTACTGAAGCCTGAGCACCTAGAGGCAATGCTCCACAAGAGAAGCCACCGCAAGGAGACACCTGCCCATCACAACTAGAGAGGAGCCTTCGCTCGCTGCCCCTAGAGAAAGCCCACACAGCAACGAAAACCCAGCACAGACATAAATAGATAAATATCTGTAATTAAAAAAAATATCAGGCAGCAAAATCTGTATTATGGTTAAGAGCATGGGCTTTGGGGGAAGATCTCAGTTTAACTGACCCTCTCCCCACCTCCCAATAGTATAGCTAAATTTATTGAGGGAAGTGACTTGCCCTCTCTGAGCCTCATTCATCTCATCTGTAAAATGGGAATAATATTTCCTTCCTAGGAATATCACATGTGTGATCCTTAGCAGACAGAAAGTGTTTAATGAATGGCCATTATTCTACCTCTCCAATTGGTCTAGAAAGAAGGCAGGTCTTTTCCCGGACTTCCTGCTGTTATTCAGTCCCTCAGTCGTGTTCAACTCTTTGAGAGTCTATGGACTGCAGCACACCAGGCTTCCCTGTCCTTCACCATCTCCGGGAGCTTGCTCAAACTCATGCCCATCAAGTCGGTGATGCCATCCAACCATCTTATCCTCTGTCGTCCCCTTCTCCTCCTGCCTTCAATCCTTCCCAGCATCCGGGTATTTTCTAATGAGTCGGCTCTTCACAACAGGTGGCCAAAGTATAGGAGCTTCGGCTTCGGCATCAGTCCTTTCAAAGAATATTCAGGATTCATTTTCTTTAGGATTGACTGGTTTGATCTCCTTGCAGTCCAAGGGACTCTCAAGAGTCTTCTTCCAACACCACAGTTCAAAAGCATCAATTCTTCGGCCTTCTTTATGGCCCAATTTTCACATGGACCATATGTAACTACTGGAAAAACCATAGCTTTGACTATGCAGACCTTTGTAGGCAAAGTAATGTCTCTGCTTTTTAATATACTGTCTAGGTTTGTCATTGTTGGACTTCCTCCAATAAGATTATTTAAAATTGAAGCAGAATGAGACAGGAACTATTTTTTACTCTTCATTCTAAATTTTTTAATTGATCAGCAGAAAAGCAACAAGGAAGAGAGATAAGCATAGATATCTCATTGAAAAGTCTGAGGGATCTGGACCATGTTGAAAACAAAACAACACAAAAATATCACTAAATGTCAACCAAACTTTGCATCATGGTAGGTTGATTTTGCTGTTCAGGTACTTTAATTGTTCAAAGCACATAATACTGATGAAATGTCTATTTCACAACAACTTTTCTATTATTTCCAGTCTTGTCTCAACAGACCAGGAACAGGATACAGGCAGTTCAGCCACTTTCATTATAAAACCCAATGTTCAGTCTATCAGCGGGGTGCAGGCTGTCTGTTGGTCCTGCTTGGTGAAAAATGTCCATCTGGGCTGACCAACAAGGAAACGCCGAGCTGTCTCAGCTGCTCCAAGTTGGTTACCAGGGTGGGGCAATTTGAGACCCCGAAAGTGGTCTCCACTTGTCTAAGTTAGTTTGTGGCAGTGGATGTAACAGCCAGTGGTTCCACCAAAAGGCAAAGAACAAATTACGGTGAAGATGCCAAAGGGCAGCCAGGATCGGAGGCAGTGACTGAGGAGTGAAGGACCTCTATGTGCCATCCTAGTTTCTGTATCTGTTGTGGGAGGGGGTGTTGGCTCAGGATTTCCACCCCCTTTCAGAGGCCCTGTTCCTCCAGCTCATTTTCCCCCACTGCATGAGACAGCAATGCTGGGAAAACCTCCCATGCACTGGCTAGTCCTTGAGAAACAGATCACAGTGTGACGCCCCTACAGAGTCATCCTAAGGGCTCTGCCCCATCCCACCTGCAGCTCCCAGTGGAGACCCCAGGTCCCTACCCTTCATGGGTACTCGGAGAGATCACTCTAAGGAGCATGCAGTAAAAGGGGAGTGTTTAAAAGGAAACAGGAGAAGAAGTGGCTGGAATTCAGGCATAACATCCATGCCCAATGTTTCCAAGACTATAGGATAGAAACCATTTCCAGATTTAAAGACAGTCTCTTGGGACTGACCAGAATGGTGAGAAGGGGTTGATAGGAAGGAAGCTTTAGCAGGGAATTCAAGTGAGTTCAATAAAGTGTGCTTGGCACACTCGCCAAGTATAACAGGGTAAGTGCTGCTAGGGCTACAAAGGTACCTTTTCCCTTGGTAATTCTTAACCTCCTGGGGGACTTTGAGAATCCAAGGAAAGCTACAGACCCTTAAAAACACCCTTGCACACAACTTCAGAGGGACTCCATGTTTCTGAGACATCTGCATGAAGCACCCTTGTTCTGTGAGACTCTGTAAGCCTAAGACTCAGCAGAAGTTGTCAGGATTGATTTTTTTTTTTAAAGCATGTATGAAGCAGGTAAGAAATCATGCGACAGCCGCAGAGGCAACTAGAACCCTGGTTCTGTAGATACTGAAAATCACTGCCTCTGTTTCTCAAGGTTCAGTTTAGCAAGTCTGAGGAGGCACAGGAAAGACTGGTAGGACAATCTCAGGCACTGGAAGTTTTGAATTTTGTTTTATGTCTTTATGTTTTATGTCTTTATGTTTTATGTTTTTTATTATGTCACCCTTCAAGGATGAATACAAATGCTAAAGATCCGCAAGAAAGTCCAAAAGAGTCAAAAATGCAGTGAATGACTCTAACTGGGGCTGTTGGTGAACCCAGTGGGGAAGGCACCCACCACTCCTCATTCTCACAGTGATGGGGTGGAGGAAACGGTCAGTTCACTGGGCCACCCTAAGCGGGGCAGAGACCCAACCAGAGAGGATGGGCCTGTTACACGGGCAGCCTGAGAGAGAGCCAAAGGTTGCCCTCTACATCAGTGGGAAGGTAATTTCTCTCAGAGTGCAATTAGGTCTCATGTTTGACCTATGACCTCTGGCCCATGAGATATTTACGATCTCCAGACAGCCAGCCTAGGGGGCAAGTGAGTGAAGATGGAAGCTGAAGGCATTTAATAGGAGGAGGAGGGAGGGGAGGGAGAGAGGGAGGAAGGAAGGAAGAACGGAAGGAAAGCGGGAGGGAGGAAGGCCTTGGTCAGTCTGAAGTCATCTATGAAATCATGAATCGACAGCCGTGCTCTGGTGCACACCATGTCCACCGTGGATGAGGTTGTCTGTTCCTACCATAATTCGGGGAGGCAGGCATTATTCTATCACATATGAGGTCACTGAGGCTCAGAAGAGGTCAGTGAGGTGGCCAGGGTCGCACAGCTGGTAGGCGGGGCGGGGCTAGAACCTGGGCCCAGGCCAGTCTCAACTCCCTTGTTCATTTCCCAACCGAATCAGTGCGCACGTGAACTCCACAGAGCGTTCGCCCCCTTACCCATCCCGCTATCTTCTCTCGACCCATCTAGAACTCCCTCCAGCCTCTTGCAAAACTGAATCTATGCCCACAATCTCTTCTGTTCCAACGGTTTCTTTCTCAAGCCGGGTTCGGGGCAGTGGTACTTCCCCCGACCGAATGGAGTGGCCGAAGCCGCGCGTTCCTCTCCTCTCCGCTTCCTCCGCTCCACGTCTTGCAGCGTGTCCCGGACGCCGTGCCTCTCCCTTCGGGCGGATTCTGCGTGCGCCCGCCTCGCTGGCAGCGCCGGGGTTAACCCGCCGGCCTGCGGAGCAATGATTTCTGTTTTATTTCAGCAGGGGAAGTGTGTGCCGGCCTGATTAGCCTGATGGTTTCCTCTTTTCCCATAACCTCCAGACCCCCACGGCCCAAGTGTTTACTCTCTGAAATAAAAAATCTGCTGGTGTTTTTCTTTTTGTGTGCTCGTGTATTTTGGGAGGATTGCAGAGGAGGAAGGCGGGGTGGGGGGGTTGAGGGACGCGGAGGCGGGGGCGCTGGGGAGGGGCGCCTGCCCTCGTCCCTGCCCCCCAGCGCGCCTCCCCCAGCTGCAGCCTTGAGCTGAGACCCCTGGCCACAGCGCAGGAAAGAAACTTATTAATGAAGGAGCTGGGTCTCTTGCTTCAGCAGCTATAAACACAGCGAACATCTGGAGAGAGTAAGTCTCCAGGCGGCCAGACGCTGAGAACAACAGGCTGCCTCCGCGCATCCCTCCCCCGCCCGCCCCCGCCGGCCAGCAGCCCCCGCACCCTCACCCACCAGCACTTCATTCACCGGGGGCGGCGAGGCGGGGAGGGCTGACGCCAGGCGGCCTCCACCGGGGTCCCCAGCCCCCGCTCCCCCCACCGAGTTCCCGAAGAGGGGTCAGACAGCTTGAATCCAATAAGAACTCCGTGCCCCAGGGACCTTTTCCCAAGTCGGACCAAATATTTGTGGTTTGAAAAAGTTAAGAGAACTTTTTTCTCCCCAGCCCCCTGGGACTCCCAGTGCAATGCTGTTACTTCCTAGGATTTTTGAGAGGAGGCCCTGGAGGACTGCCAAAGAGCGCACGCATCCCCGTTGTAATTCACTAACCCCGGCCCAGGTTTCTCCCACTCGGTTTCTTTCCCTTCACAGGAACTGCAGGGGTGTTTTACATTTAGGAAGGTCTTTACAGTCCTTCCTGCCCTGGGCTGCTGGACTCTCTAACCCGTAGCTTCTCTTTCTGGTTTTCACCAGGCTCCCTTCTCATTTCGCTATAAACTGGGACACATGGGAAGGAAAAATTGGCAGGTGTCAGAAAATCAGTCTGGGGCTGGATGAATGTGGGCAAGACTCAAGACTTTGGGTCACTTAAATTCACACTTAGATCGTGGTGTAAGGAAAAGGTAGCATCTGTTGATCACATCCTATAACACCTCTTGAAGTAGAAATATAGCACTCCACGTAATAGCACAAGACTCTGAAATGAGTGTAATGATCGGGCCTGTTAAAGGTTAGAGAACAAGATTCCAGGTGTATTCTTGCTCTTTTCACCAAGCCCCGTCACCCAGGGGTCCCAAACTCTGGGATTTAATACCTGAAGATCTGAGGTGGAGCTGATGTAGTAATAATAGAAATAAAGTGCACACAAAAAAGTGTAATGCACTTCAATCATCCTGAAACCATCCCCCAGCCCCCAGTCCAAGGAAAATTTGTCTTCATGAAACTGGTCTCTAGTGCCACAAAGGTTGGCGACCGTTGCCCTAACCCTTTGCTAGCACTCAATACCTTTCAGCTTATACTCAAAAACTTAAACTGGAAGTGATGGTAATCTGCGTATGAAACAGCACAAGCTGGAAAAGCTACCAAGGTGATGGGGTTGGGGGTGAATAGGATGGATGGGACAATGTAACATTGGCAAATAGGAGCAAATTCAATCCATAGCCAGAGAAATACCTTTCACTTATGGAGAAGAAGTTCAGGCATTGGTAAAGATCTCATGATCAACAAGATGATAGAGCCAGGGTGTAAGCTAGTTTTTGCACATGGATGCTCTTCCTAATGCGCTCCTAGCTGGAGGCAGACCTGCTGCTCTTTCCCCAAGCCTCTCTTCCCAGCCGTTTTTGGTCCTCTCAGAGATGAGATGCAGGTGGGAAGAGGGTTTCCTGCATCAAGCTTCTGGCAGCTATCCCCTGGAAGCAGTTTGTCCAGCAGCTTGGCCCCAACTGTAACCCCTTCCGTGAAAGGCTAAAACCTAAGACAGGCTTACAGCTTCCCTCTTCCAGACACAACTACCAAGTTGGATTCTGAGGTCAAAATTTTCCCTGAGAGGAGTGGTCCATATTACTACATCCCAGACAAATGCATGCCTGCACACCCACACACACACAGGATCAGAACTGTTTTTGAAGAACAAAGAACCTAGAACAGGTCCTTTCCAAAAAGAAAACATACCCCGAATGAGGGAAGAACAGATATGGGCAGCAGACAGAGTTTAAAATACCATTTTTTAAAACCACAGGGCCATCTGAGATGATCAGCTGAAAGAACAAGACTGCTAGCAGAATAAACATTTCAGAGCAAGGTGAATCTCCCATTTAACAAGTCTCTCTGGCATTCCCTCGATGTTCTCAACACTTAAAAGCCAAGTCAGAGGCATCTGTTTTTCCTGCTGAAACTTCCCACCTGGTTGTCGATAGCCCTTTCCAAACACTGGTCCAGGTTTGATCTCTCCCAGCCGCCTGGCCGTCTGGCTTGGGAGAGACCGTGAACTCAGACTTTCAGTACGGTCTCCCACTTGAACTTCCGAAGTTTATTTGGGAAAGACACTCTTTTGTTCAACCCTTTTGCTTGTAAATGTATTTTAGAAATTTTACATACTGTGGCAAGATTCATAGTCACACACTTAATGGTTAACCTTTATCTCACAAATGTTACATTTCATCTAGGGACCATTTCTTTACGTCACATAAATGTAGTCTCATAAACACATTTGGATAAAAGTTGCTAAGAGACAAGACATGAGTCTTCCCCTTTCTGTCTCTTCTCAGTTTCCAGGGCATGCACTGGCCACCAAAAATGTTCATCCCATCACTGGGTCACTTTCTGACTCAAAGATACCCAGACATTTCTGGATGCTTGGGCACTTCAGGACAAAGAGTTACAGTGGCAAACATTCATATCGTGCTTGCTTAGTGACGGCACTGCTTTACACTTGTCATATATTAACTTGGTGGTTCCCAAAGTGTAGTCTTCAGACCAGCAACAGCCATAGCACCACTGAGACTTTGGGAGAAATGCAAATTGAGGCTTACCCTAGACCGACTAAATCAGAAACCCTGGAGATAGAACCCCCACAACCTGCATTTTAACAAGCCCTCCAGTGACTCTGAAACACTTTGAAAACACTGGTTTAGATGAGGAAATGGAAATATAAAGTAAGTCGCCTAAGGCAACACAGTTAGGAAGGGCTGATGGGCAGATCCAAGCCATCCATTCTAGAGGTTGGAGTCTTCACCATAGACTTCACCTCTCCCCTGAAGAATGAGAAATAAGACTGTGGGTAGATGAGGTTTTTACTGTGACCCAGGACCAAAAACATTCCAAGTTGCATGATCCAAAAAGAAAAAAAAAAGCATTGTCTCTTATCAAATCGAAGACCATGGTAATGAGGCCATAGGTCCGTTCCCATGAGGGTAAGCTGGGTTTACTGTATTCTGAACCTGCAGATGCTTTCCAACTCATAACAACTATTTTGCAAAAATGAACTTTGGTCAAAGAGCACCTGGGTAAGCTTAGCTGATTCAAGACAGACCCATCCCTGAAATGAAAAATGCTTTGATAATATGTCACTCTGAAAGTGTGTCATAGTTTCTGGTACACATTATTATCATTCACGGTCATCAGAGCTATGAGGTTCAAGTCAAACATGGACAGCTATCAGCAGATGGGAGGGACCGCGGTCGTGTGGCCTGGGTGCTCAGATGGGTCTCTGATGTCACTTTTCTGGTTCCCAGTGGAAAACAGGCATTGCATGACTCCAGCTGGGTCTGGGCACCACTCTGAGCTCACTGTCTGTGTCTAAAAATAGTTTGCCATTTCTACTCCATCCCTTCCGTAGGGCCATGGATGGGAGCTGGTCATGACAGTAAGAGGCAGTGAAGTGTTAGTGAGTTCTCAGAGACGGGGAACAAGAGACTGACATTTACAAAAATGCTTCTTGCTACGATGATTGAGAGAAAGGGCTGAGGTGGGGGGACAACACAGAAGAAGGGAACAGAGGGAAGGCAGAGCCAGTGGGCTCCACTCCAGTCAGACTATAAACAGCAACAGACATTTCAGCCGTGTCTCGTGTAAGGGGCTCCATTGATTCACCAGGCTCCCCGACAGAGGGATGAGGAGAGGCTAAGATAGAAAGAGCCCATTCATTCATGCAGAACCCCACTCTCTGTCCCCATTGGCTGGCGCTAATGGCTTCAGGCTGATGGGAAGGAGGGGGAAAAGGCAAGTGGGAGGAGGAGGTAGAAATGAAAGAAAATGATGACTACAAGATTGTCATGAAGAGATGTACAGCTGCATAGGCAATTGCATGCAAATGTGGCTTCCCTTTTTAGCTGTAGAGTTAATGTCCTCAGATTCATCTCTTTTTCTCTTTCATGGTATCTGCCCCTCCCCTTCTTTTCCCTTCCCATTCATCTTTCTGTCTCTTGTCCTAGAGTTCCTCTGTCTCTCTACTAACACCCACTTTTCTTTTCTATTTCCACACACCTCTTCTTTCTTCCTCTTTCACCAGCTATTCTGTCCAACTAATTCGTGACTAGTCTGGATTGCTGAGCATTCTGTTCCGAGCACCTGATAACCTCTCCCCCACTCACATTTTCTCTCAGCTTTATTCTCTCCCCCTCCTCCCTCCCTCCACTCTTCCCCTCCCTCTCAGCCTCAGTCCCTTTGGGAACAGGAACAACATTCAGAGGAAGGACCCTCATCGGTCCTCGACGGCCCCTCCTGCCGGGCAGCCCAGGCACTGACATATGCGTAGTCCTGACAGAAGAGCCTACGTCCCTTCTCAGAGCACAAATGTGAGATGGAAGCAGGGCTGGGGAGTGGCCAGGAGGACGGGAAGGAAACTGAAGTTATAAATAGGATAAAAGAAGATGAAAAAAAATGGAGCAGCCCTTTCTCTTTTTTTCTTAGTCAACACTTCTCCAAGGAAATGTGCTGCAGCTGGAGAAATCATCGACTGGTCCATGTCTTCATCTCCCTTCCCTATAACCCAAGATCTCCTTCCAAAGGACACCCATCACTGAGGAGGGCTGGACCACAGCCCAGAAATAATCACTGCAACCCCTTCCTTCATCTGGACAGCTCAGAAGGCAAAGGAGGGGCTGGGAAGTCTCAGGGGTTTTGCCAGATATTTCCATCAGAAGAAGCCTAGGATACACGGAACTATAGATATCACGTTCGCCACCAAAGCACCACTGCCTCATAGAAGCTGGCTAGAGTTTCTGAGCTGCAGCTGGTGACAATCCAGGTCATTTTAGGACTGGTTATTATATGCCCTCATCTTCCCATCCTACCCAAGAGCCACTAATCTAGGTGACTCCTGCTTCCTTGTTAAAGAGGTAGACTGTGGAAAGTAAACTCTCTTACACGACTATCAGTCGTAGCATTTTTAAAACAGCTTCCCCCTAAGTAACCTAAATGTCCATCGACAGAGGAATGGATAAAGAAGATGTGGTGCATATATACAACGGAGTATTACTCGCTATTTGTTGTTCAGTCGCTCAGTCATGTCTAATTCTTTGTGTCTTTGTGACCCCTGGTCTGCAGCACACCAGGCTTTCCTGTCCTTCACTATCTCCCAGAGTTTGTTCAAACTCATATCCATTGAGTCGATGATGCCATTCAACCATTTCATACTCCGTCGCTCTCTCCTCTTCCATTGGGGTCTTTTCCAATGACCCTTAGCCATTAAAAAGAATGAATTAATGTCATTTGCAGCAACATGGGGGTACCTAGAGATTGTCATGCTGAGTGAAATCAGACAGAGAAGGAGAAGTATCATATGGCATCCCTGATATGTGGAATTTAAAGAGAAATGATACAAATGAACTTACCAAAGAGACTCACAGACTTAGAGAAGGAATTTATGGTTGTCAGGGGAGAAGTGTGGGGGGAAGGGATAAGTTAAGGAATTTAAGATGGACATGTGACACTGTTGTGTTTAAAATGGATAGCCAACAAAGACCTACAGTATAGCACAGATAAGTCTGCTCAATAATATGTGGCAGCCTGAATAGGAGGGAAGTTTGGGGGAGAATGGATACATGTATATGTATGGATGAGTCCCTTCACTGTTCACCTGAAATATCAAAGCATTGTTTAATTGGCTAAACCCCAATACAAAATAAAAAATTTTTAAAAATAAAGACGCTTCCTCCTGAGGTTCTTAAAGATCTTCACAGACATTGTCTCATTGGCCCTGAAGTAAAAACTCTTACCTTTGGGAAACTTGACAAGGAGGAGAATGAAAAATCATCTTCACTTATTTATGTACTTCTTAGCTAAGAAAGAGATGGGCTATATCTTTTTCTGATGAAAATGAGGTATTCTGATTTGAAGCTACAAGTGAGTGTGGAAATGACCTCAACTATTAAGAAGATGTATTAAGTAAATGTAATAAACTGTGAATTGGTAGCACGCAGAAGCACCATCCAGAGCTGAAAGCGTTAAGCCAAGGCAGCTTTAATCTCTGTTGCATAGGGAGATGTAAGACTTCAAAGCCTAGTGGCGTGAATAGGATTGAAGAATTATACAAATATAGACAAAACCATTTTGATCTTTTGCTTACACAAACAAAATCTTTTTTTTTTTTTTTTTTTTCGGTTTAGCTGTTTAAAGGATCACTTTTCTCATCTCTTAAAACTTTAAGTCCTTAAGTCTAACCTGTGAACAACTATAAAATCCTCTGTGCCACCTCATGAAATGGGTCAATAGCCGAGACCTCTGTGTTTATCCTTGGGGAGAACTGAGCCAAGCAGAAAGTGATGACACAAATGCTATCCTGTCTGAGATCCAAGGTAGTGCCAAAGAACACCTCCAAGATCAAGGGCTATTGAGTCAAGACAGGGAACACAAGGTCAACTTCATTCTGCCCAGGAAGAGAACCTGGCAACTGCAAACCAACTCCCAGCCTTCTCAGGCCCCATCAAGTGCTGCCACATCTCACTCTGTGTCTGTCGGTGTATTTCGGGTAAAGATACAGCGTAGGCAACAAAACAAATATTTTCTTTATTTCTCCACTACTGTAAAAATACCTTGCCATATAGTGTTCTCAGGTAAAGAGGTATGGAACCAAAAAAAGTTGCATTTAAGTTAGTTTCCAGTGGCTTTTCACCTAGGCACTTCATCAAAACAGAGGACGAAGAATCTGCCTGCAATATGGGAGACACAGGAGACGTAGGTTCTATCCCTGGGTTAGGAAGATCCCCTGGAGGAGGAAGTCACAAACCCACTCCAGTATTCTTGCCCAAAAAATCCCATGGACAGAGGCACCTGGCGGGCTACAGTCCAAAGGGTCGCAACGAGTTGGACACGACTGAGCATTAAACACGCACACACAACATGTAAGCGTCATGAAATTTCTTATGCTAAAAATTCATCCTGGGAGAAAACAAATGTGGCTTTTTGGTATCTGGATATATTATCATAACCTGATCTCTTGAAAAATTGAACTTACTGTCAGAATCAATCATTTCAGGATCCCTAAATTAAGGTTTTTACATGTTGTATCACAAATAAACAAAAAAAAAAAAAAAAGTTAGCCAGTTAGCAAGGACCAGTGGAATTTGTGAGAAACACAGTGACTCTGGCACAATAGACCAGGGGTATGGACTTTGAACTTGTCTGCTCCTTGGGAGAGTGGTTCCTGTTCACCAGAGGGCAGCACTGTGAGCAGCAAGTCCGGAGTGAAAGGAATTCTGAGAGGAGCTTCTGTGAGGAAGAGTTGAGGAGAGAGGCAGCAGATGAGAAGAAAGAAGCCAAACGCGGAGCAGGGCAGAGCGGAAGAGGATGATGGAAAGAGAAGACAAATGAAAGAAATTATGTCCTGTAAGAAGATTGACTATAGAGGACAAACGTATGGACACCAAGGGGGAAAGGAGAGTGGGATAAATTGGGTGATTGGGGCCCACATATATATACTGTTGATACTATGTATGAAATATGTAGCTCAGGTGGTGAAGAACGCCTGCGATGCAGGAGATCCTGGTTCGATTCCTGGGTTGGGAAGATCTGCTGGAGAAGGGATGAGCTACCCTCTCCAGCATTTTT
This sequence comes from Dama dama, assembly GCF_033118175.1. Classification (NCBI taxonomy): domain Eukaryota; kingdom Metazoa; phylum Chordata; class Mammalia; order Artiodactyla; family Cervidae; genus Dama; species Dama dama. The sequence goes on along the minus strand of NC_083682.1, from coordinate 19,030,769 downwards.
GGGCTTCCTTGGTGGCTCAGCTGGTAAAGAATCCACCTGCAATGCGGGAGACCTGGCTTCAATCCCTGGGTTAGGAAGATCCTCCGGAGAAGGGAACCTACTCCAGTACTCTGGCAGGCAGAATTCCATGGACTGTATAGAATTCCATGGAGTCATAAAGAGTCGGACACGACTGAGCAACTTTCACTTTCACTTCACTTCATGAAATAAGTAACTAACGAGAACCTACTCTGTAACTCGGGGAACTCTACTCAGTGCTTTGTGGTAACCTAAATGGGAAATTCAAAAAAGAGGGGATATGTGTATACATATGGCTGATTCACTTTGCTGTATGATAGGGCTTCCCATGTGGCACTAGTGGTAAAGAATCCACCTGCCAATGTAGTTGGATTCCTGGGTTGGGGATATCCCCTGGAGGAGGGCATGGTAACCACTCAAGTATTCTTGCCTGAAGAATCCCATGGACAGGGGAGCCTGGTGGGATAGAGTCCATAGGTCACAAAGAGTTGGACACAACTTAGCACATGTGCTCACACATGCATAGAAACTAACACAACACTAAAACAACCGTACTCCAATAAAAATTAAAACAACAACAACAACAGCAAAGGCTGACTAGTTCACACACCCTCTGTCCAACTGGTTCACACTTCATAATTAAAAACCTTCTAGGTCCTTTGTTAACAGCCAGGTTTTAGGGGATAAAACTCTGGACAGGCACCATGGAGAGAACTATATACAAAATGAAGACGTAAAGAAACCTCGCGTCGGCCCTTTCCTAGAGTTTAGTCTTTCTGTCACCGGAGGATAAAGTCATTCAAAATGACTGAAAAGTTCTGGGACTTCCCATAGAACAAGAACATCCAGGACCCACCTAAGCCAGGGCCGCTGTGATGGCAATTGATACAGGATGCAGCCCACATCCAGTTGCCTCGGTCCCTCAACTCCATCCTCAGTCTCAGCCTCCATTTATGTTCCTACCTGAGCCATAGTGTTCAAGGCCGGTGGGCACTTCCTGAGTAGCTGTCTCTTCCCAGAATGGGTAACAAGCTCTTGGTGGATGATAGGCCGACTGGAAACCACAGGCCATTCGGGGATCTTCATAAGAGTTGAGAGGTCCCTGCCTCTGTGGCCAGGAAACAAAAGGAAATATATTAAGATTCCCTAATGGAACAGTAAGTATCATCCATAAGTAAGAATTATTCATAGATAACAGAAGACTATTTTTTAAACTAATTTTTATTGGGGTATAGCTGCTTTACAATGTTGTATTAGCTTCTACTGTACACCAAAATGAATCTGCCATATGTATACCTATATTCCCTTCCTTTTTGAATTTCCTTTTCGTTCAGGTCACCACAGAGCATTGAGCAGAGTTCCCTGCGCAATACACTATGTAGAACCAAATATTGATCACTACCCTCCCCTATCCAAAAAAAAAAGACTTAGGAATAGGAAAGATTTCTGACTTGGACTATGTATACATTTATTTTCATACATTTCCTCAAGCATTTGAAGAATTTTTTAAATTTTCAAATAAGGATCCATGGTTAATGGCAAGGCAGAATCTTGGTCATCTTTATATAATCCTGGCTTTTGTCTTTTATTTTTTTTAATGTTACCCTAGTCTATAAAAACACCATGAAAGATATTCTTAGAAGACATTCCAGTATCATAGAACCCATAGGTGACAAATGCCAAGGAAAAAAACAAAAAATGTATTTTTACCTAATAAAATTGCTCTTTTTTAGTTAATCAATGTGCATAAGTTTCTTTCTTTTTAAAATGCTTGTTTCTTTGGCTGTGTCAGGTCTTAGCCGAGTCCCGTGGGATTTCCCACTGCAATGCACAGGCTTCTCTGGCTGCAGCAAGTGGACTTAGTTGCCCCATAGCATGTGGGATCGTGGTTCCCCGACCAGGGACTTGACCCTGCATCCCCTGTCCTGGAAGGCAGATCCTTAAGCACTAGACCACCAGGGAAGGACCACCAAGGAAGTTCCGTGCCTAGGTTTTAATGATATCGATAGCTATATTAGAATTTTCATTTTTCCCACTTGGGCACTTATTCATTCTCTTCTTAGTTTTTGTAAAATCCATAAAATATACTCTCTACCCAGTACTCTCTAAGAAGGACAAATAATAGTATGTGGGAGACCATGGTTTGCAGTGCTTAAGGCCCTGTTCTTTGAAGGCAGGGATACATGGATTCAAATCCTGGCTCCATCACTTACTAACAGGGACCTAGGCCTGTTCTTCTATCTAAACCTCAGTTTACTCAACTAAAAGATGGGAAAAATAATACCTTCCTCATAAGGTAGGAGGAGTGAATGAAATAATACGTGTAAGAAAATAATACTGGATTAAGTTTACTCCAAGGCTGTTCTTCTTCCCAGTGGATTGAAGGTGCTGAGAATGGAATAAGACCCTGGGACTGAACAGGGTCACCATGACTTGCTATATGTGTGGGTGCTAAGTTGCTTCAGTCATGTCCGACTCTTTGTGACCCTCTGGACTATAGCCCGCCAGGCTCCTTGGTCCATGGGATTCTTCAGGCAAGAATACTGGGGTGAGTTGCCATGCCCTCCTCCAGGGGATCTTCCTGACCCCAGGGATCAAACCCATGTGTCTTACATCTCCTGCGTTTGTATGCTATGTGCTTAGTCACTCAGTCGTGTCCAACTCTTTGCCACCCCATGGACTGTAGCCCACCAGGATCCTCTGTCCATGGAGTTCTCCAGGCTAGAATACTGGATTTGTAGGCAGCTTCTTTCCCTGGGTCGGGAAGATCCCCTGGAGAAGAAAAAGTGGTGGGAACTGCTAAAGTGGTGGGAACAAGAGGAGAACTTGAACTCACGTGTCAAAGTTGAGGTTTTCTCTGCTAAGGAAAGACCCCAGAAGGTGAGATATGGTTTGTAAAGAGGCATTGAAGGAAAATGATGAGTGCCCTGTAGAGGGAAGATGGAGGGCAGGAGTAGGTGTCGAGTTATGGATAAGCAAGACGATATTGGGTTCTAGACCTGGGCCATCACCACGTGGCTGTACGGTGAGTCAGCCTGCAGCTTTGATAAACAACGTACAGCATCTCTTTGAGTTTCGTGATTGGCTTTATTTTTAGTGGAGTGCCACCTGCCCCCACACCAGGTTCCTTGTTGTCATGGAGGGTTCATTTATTATTTTATACAGGAAAGTCTATTTTTAAGATATATTTCCTCCTTAACTGTCCTCAGTGGTGCCAGGGGACCCTATTTTTTAAGAACGAGAAGGAGATAATGCATCAAACCTACCATGAACCACAAACATCTTTGCTCACAGAGGCTCTTGGGAGCATCATGACACTTGTTACCTAGACACCTGCCTTTTTGTTTGATATTTCACCAACTGACTTAATACCTATTTCATAGAGTATGAGAATGACATTTTTACTCAAGAGGACAACAGAGCCAGTTCCAATTCATTATGAAACCTTCTCAGTTGAGGAGGAAGAAGCAGGTTATTAACAGGTCAGAAATCTGGACAGCAAAGCCCCACCTCCATGCTTGAAAAAGGGCACCACCCAAAACAAGTTCAAGTCAACATCTTCCTCCTGGCTGCTGGTGAATGGAGGTGAGTTCAGGAGATGCCAGCCACCCTCCCGACCCTGTCATAGTTTAGAGAACCCATCTGATGGGTCCTCAGTCATTCATCCCACAAGTGATTACTGAAAGGAAAACTAATGTAGGTCCCACACTGATCCATGCTGATCGGTTAGCTAAACATGGTGAAGAGATGGTCACATTTAATCTTCACATTTAATCCTCATAGCTGTGCAAGATTCACTTTTTTATCTCCATTTCATGGAAGAAGAAACTGAGGTTTTTCAGAGAGCAAGTAAACATCCAAGGCCACACAGTTAGTAAATAATGGAGATAGAATTCCCTGCTGATCCAGTGCTAAGACTCTGTGCTCCCTCTGTAGGGGGTCCGGATTCGATCCCTGGTCAGGGAACTAGATCCCACATACTGCAACAAAAACCGAAGATCCTATATGCCAGAACTAAGACCCGGCACAGCCAAATAAATAAATAAATAGACATTTTTTCAAAGAAAGAGTCCTAGTTGAGACCTACTTGATTTCAGACTGCACACCGTGAATCTTCTGTGGCCTGGACGGCTCGGGAAGGGAGGCCGCTGTCCCATGACAAAGTACTAAGTGGATTATGACAATGGACGGTCATGAAACAAATCTGCATCACACAACCAGTCTATGCCAAGTATTATGTTAGATGCTTAGAATAAAGTATGAGCAAGACATGAACTTTGCCCTCTGAAGTGCACAAACCAGTAAACAGGAAATTACAGCGAGGGGATGTGACAGGGTGAAGCACCGATGTGTATGAGCGAGGAGAGTGGCAGCAGGTAAGACTTCCTGGAGGAAGCAGATTAAGGTAATAACTGAAAGATCAAGTAAGATTCAGCCTAGAACATTTGGTGAAGGGTCTAGAGAACAAAAGATGACACTCCTAAAAGTGCCAAGGAACACCTACACCCATGTAAGGAAGAATAAAAAAGAATGGTGACAGAGAAAGAGAAAGACTTGGTAGTGACAAGTATGAGGGGAAAGCATGCTCTTGGCAATGAGAACACCTGCAGTGGAGGGCAGTTAGTAAGAATGAAAGCTGGAGGGATAGTGCTGTATGCGTGCATGTGTGTGTGCTAAGTCGCTTCAGTCATGTCTGACTCTAAGACCCCATAGACTGTAGCCCACCAGGCAATGAGAACACCTGCAATGGACAGCAATTGGTAAGAATGAAAGCTGGAGGGACAGAGTTGAGGGTCATGAAAACCAGACCAGAATCTGTCTGCAAGAGAAAGAAATTCGAGGTGGTATTAAAGGTAGTGGCATGGTGAGTCAAGATGTTCTAGAAGGACGCATTTGATAGGGCTAAGTAGATGGAGTGAGCAGGAGCAGGCGAGGAGGCTGGCACGGCGGCAGCCGTGCCCTGCAGAGCCATACTGGGGCCTCGGTACAAGGGAAAAAATCAGTATTACTGATCCTAATTGTATTTAAATTTTTTATTTCTTATAATAATTTTTGCATTAATTTTGATGGTCAGAAATATTACATGCAGGGAATATTAATCAGAGAGAGCTATCTCAGAGGTCCACAGCTCAACACCAAGACCTGGCTCTACCCAACTGCCTGCTGATTCCACGGCTGGAAACCTCAGGCCAAACAAATAGTGAGACAGGAACACAGTCCCACCCATCAAAAAAAAAGAAAGATTACATTCAGATTTGTTTAGCTTGAGTACTGAGTCTGGGGGCAGCCCTTAGTCTTTGGCCCCATGTGAACTGAGTGGTAAGCCAGTTATACAGTCAAATGCTTTATCACTGATCTCCACCCCCAACAGTCCAGTTCTGAAGAGTTGAACTAGGGTCATGAGTATAGAGGTGAAGAGGAAACAAGAAATATAAGATATGTTTTGAAGAAAGAGTCAACATGATTTTATGACTCAGAGGAGATGAAGGAAAGCGGTGGGGGGCAATGATCCAAAAAAAAATGCTTAGATTGCTTGCTTCTGTAATAGGGAAAATGGTGAATTTAAGTACATAGGTAAGAGGTTGGAAGAAAATTTCACTCTTGGTTGTGCTCAGATGGAGAGATGGCAGAGCGACTAGGGGGAGGTTCCCTTGGTGGCTGCATGACAGAAGACAGGAAAGGATAAAGGTGGATCTATAAACATCAAGGATCTAGTTAAAGTGTAGAGTCAGGGAAAATGGGAGTTAAAATAAAAAGAGAAAGGGTCAGAAATGGCTCTGCCACACAGTCCAGCAGTTCTATTTCTGTGTGGTTATCCAAAGAAAACTAAAACACTCATTTGAAAAGATATGTACATCCCAATGTTTACTACCACATTATTTACAATAACCAAGATATGAAAGCAACTTACCTGTACACTGATGGATGAATGGATGAGAATTATACACACACACATATACATACACTGGAATATTATTCAGTCATAGAAAAAGAATGGAATCTTGGCATTTGCAACAACAGGAATGGACCCAAAGGATATTTGCTGATTGCAACAAATCTGACAGAGAAATACAAATACTGTGTGATTCTACCTATGTGTGGGATCTAAAAAAAGGAAATGATACACGACAAATAAACAGTAACAGAACAGAAAGAGACTCACAGATGCAGAAAACAAACTGGTGGTCACCAGAGGGGCGGGGAGAGATGAGTGAAATAAGTGAAGGGGACTTAGAGCAATTATCAGATAATAAGTCATGAGAATGTAAAGTACAGCCAAGGGAATACAGTTCACAATATTGTAATATCTTTATATGGGGATGGTTACTAGACTTATTGTGGTGACCTTTTCATGTGTAACGTATAAAAATATCAAATCACTATGTTCACTTGAAATTAGCATAATATTGTAATTCATTTGTACTTCAATTTTGGGAAGAAAACGGGTTTATAGAGTTGCCAACCATTGGGAGGAGAAATGAAGAGGAAATAACAATGAATGGTCAAAATGACCCAATCAAAAAATGGGCCAACGAACTAAACAGACATTTCTCCAAAGAAGACATATAGATGGCTAACAAAAACATGAAAACATGCTCAACATCACTCATTATCAGAGAAATGCAAATCAAAACCACAATGAGGTACCATTGCACGCCTGTCAGGATGGCTGCTATCCAAAAGTCTACAAGCAATAAATGCTGGAGAGGGTGTGGAGAAAAGGGAACCCTCTTACACTATTGGTGGGAATGCAAACTAGTACAGCCGCTATGGAGAACAGTGTGGAGATTCTTTAAAAAACTGGAAATAGAACTGCCATATGACCCAGCAATCCCACTCCTGGGCATACACACCGAGGAAAGCAGATCTGAAAGAGACACGTGTACCCCAGTGTTCATCGCAGCACTGTTGATAATAGCCAGGACATGGAAGCAACCTAGATGCCCATCAGCAGAAGAATGGTTAAGGAAACTGTGGTACGTATACACAATGGACTATTACTCAGCCATTAAAAAAAATTCATCTGAATCAGTTCTAATGAGATAGATGAAACTGGAGCCCATTATACAGAGTGAAGTAAGCCAGAAAGATAAAGACCAATACAGTATACTAACGCATATATATGGAATTTAAAAAGATGGTAACGATAACCCTATATGCAAAACAGAAAAAGAGACACAGATGTACAGAACAGACTTTGGGACTCTGTGGGAGAAGGCGAGGGTGGGATGTTCTGAGAGAACAGCATTGAAACAAGTATACCATCAAGGGTGAAACAGATCACCAGCCCAGGTTGGATGCATGAGACAGGTGCTCAGGGCTGGTGCACTGGGAAGACCCAGAGGGATGGGATGGGGAGGGAGGCAGGAGGGGGGATCGGGATGGGGAGCACATGTAAATCCATGGCTGATTCACGTCAATGTATGGCAAAAACCACTACAATATTGTAAAGTAATTAGCCTCCAACTAATTAAAAAAAAAAGGGTCCATTGAAGACACAGGGGGAAAAACACCAAAGTGCTCAGTGCAAAGGGCAGAGCTTCAGCAAGCGGACACTAAGAAGAGGGTTGTATCCAGGCAGCCTTGTGCCGGCCATGTGCTCCTACCGGGTTCTGGGGCAATCCGTGATGAGCACCCTCCCCCAACCCCAGTAATCCTTGTGGAGGCTTCAGAGGACAGGAGCCTGCAACCTAAGTGCTTCACTTTTCTGATCCTGGAAAGAAATACCATGAAGTTCTGAAGTCTGGAATCTACTAGGATGATGGACACACACTTGTTCCTGCTCCAAGATAAACCACCCCTGACGCCACCACCATAGTGACCACCACCCCCTTCTGAAGTCAGGGCTTCATCTACTGTATTACATCACTCTCGACCTCCCCCCACAACCTGCCCTATGCTTCTATCAGGGACCTGTCTCTCCTCCCCACCCACCCAGTTCCCTCCCTGTGACTGCTCTTCACCCACCTCCCAGCCCTGCCAAACCTCACAGCATTGCTTCTGCTCAGAATCTTCCTCCCCTCTGCCCCCAAAGATCCCAACAATTAGAAAAGAGGGAAAAGGGAAGTAGATTTTCAACACTAAATCAAAAACAGATGGAGGCTGTGCGTCTATAGGAGTTCGTTTCTGTGTTGAGCCAAGCAGCCTTAATTGTCCAAGTGTTTGCTTCTCAAACCCTTCCTGATCCTTCTGGTGTGTGTGTGTGTGTGTGTGTGTGTGTGTGTGTGTGTGTGTGTGTGTGTGTGTTACAAAACACTCTGTCAAAGTAAATCTGTATTTTCTTTAACCAACTACACAATCCTGGGGTTTAGCCTTAGTACTATACCATAAGCATACAAGACAGACAGATAAATACTTCTAGATGCTGCAGCTTAAAAAAAAAGTGTATTCCCAGAGGCAAAGCTGACTTAACACTGAATGGATGGGTAAGGGAGTCTAGAATCCACAGGAGTAAATCTGTATCATTCTAGGTCTGGAATTGATGTTCATACACTCCAGTAAGAAGATGAGAGACTGGAAATCAGGAAGCCTGGTCTGAGTCCTGCTCTGGGCTTCCCTTGTGGCTCAAATGGTGAAGAATCTACCTGCAATGCAGGAGACCTGGGTTCAATCCCTGAGTTGGGAAGATCCCCTGGAGAAGGGAACGGCTATCCACTCCAGCATTCTGGCCTGGAGAATTCCATGGACTGTATAGTCCATGGGGTTGTAAAGAGTTGGACACTACTGAGCAACTTTCGTTTTCACTTTCTGGTCCATATAATCAAAGCTATGGTTTTTCCAGGAATTATGTATGGATGTGAGAGTTGGACCATAAAGAAGGCTCAGTGCTGAAGAACTGATGCTTTCAAACTGTGATGCTGGAGAAGACTCCTGAGAGTCCCTTGGTCTGCAAGGAGATCAAGCCAGTCAATCCTAAAGGAAATCAATCCTGAATATTCACTGGAAGGACAGAAGCCAAAGCTGAAGCTCCTGTACCTTGGCCGCCTGATGTGAAGAGCCGACTCACAGGAAAAGACCCAGATGCTGGGAAAGATTGAAGGCAGGAGAAGGGGACAACAGAGGATGAGATGGTTAGATGGCATCATTGACTCAATGGACATGAGTTTGAGCAAACTCCAGGAGATGGTGAAGGACAGTAAGCCTGGAGTGCTGCACCCATGGGGTTACAAAGAGTCAGACACGACTTAGTGACTGAACAAAGACTGCCCCTAAAGAGCTGGTTAGTCTCCAGCCTGTTTCTTAACCTCCTTAAGCCTCTGTTTCCTGAGGACACTGGCCCCAATGATCGCCAAGTTCCTTTGCAAATACAAGTCTCATTTTTGCTGATCCATCCACATTCTTTCTCCTGACCTTGTGACGGACAACCTTCATTTGATAAATAACGACGCCAGGGTGGGAAAGCCTAAAGCACCAGAATTCGTCATCATTTAGATTCACGCCAGGCCATGTCCCCTTCAAATGCATTAACGCCTTCACGTCTTTGTCTTCATTCTTCCCTGGAATATGCTCACACATCATTTTGCCCCCACATCCCCTGCTTTTTCAGTAGAGAAAAATTAGGTTAGGAAGTGCCTAGCTGCTGAGCTGTCCAGGGACTCTCACATACTAGTTGCAAATTTGTGCGGTAAGTGGGGAATTTCTCATCCTAAACCCTTTCACTTTGCTGTAGGCAGTTGCCCCCTGAGGCCAGCCTGACCAACTCCACAGACATCTCATTGCGTCTGAGACTCCTCATCTTCAGAGGATGTCAGACCAGCCAGCACCTCTTTTTACTCACAGAGAAGTGCTTTCAGCCTTCCCGGGGGAGGAGTTTGGGGCAAACTATATCTGGCCCTCAGAAGAACACTGGGGCTCCTCTGCTTCAGGGGGACAAGTGGGACCTGCTCCCTGGAGAAGGGAAGGAGGCAACACGGAAATGCCCCCCACTTTCAGCTCTCCCACCAGAGGGGAGGGGGCCAGGGTGGTGGAGCCACAGGAGAGGCAGGAACAGACAAAATAGGAAACTCTCAAAGGGCGATTTAATTTTAGATTCAAGGCCAGGAAATTGTTTTTAAAACAATAAGAGCGATGGGTTTGGGTCTTGGCAAAAGGGCAGGTCGGACCACTGCAGATTCCTGAGAGAGAAATGAATCTGAAGCACAGAGCAGAGGTGGGACTGTCAGATTCCATTCTCCAGGGGAAGCTGTGCTCAGCCTCCAAACGGGCCACCTGGACCACAGCTGACACCGCCCTGAGATGCCCCCAACCCTGGGGCTGCAGATCAAGTCAGGGGAGGGGACGGTGACCAAGGGTGCAGCTCCTCACACCAGTCTGAGACCACAGTCCCCTCCACTCAAAAGACATTCTCTTGCTGAGAGGTATCAGGTGAGATCCTGTGTTATCCATCAACTTCTACTCATTAACGGGAAGCCTTGAGACTCCCAGTGACTCCATGGGGTGCCAGCCTCAGGCATCCAGCCCAGAGCTTGGAGGTGAAGGGTGGGCCTGACTCAGAGCCTCCTGAGAGATGGAGCGAACCTCCCACGGAGAAAAACCTGGACAGGAATTTCAATTTGCTCAGCGGTCTACAAAATGGAGTTCTGTCTTTTTTCCCTAAACCAAGGAGGGTAAATTCACCATGAATAAAGCATACGGATGCATCAGTTCAGCTCCCGCTCAGTCGCGTCCGACCCCATGGACTACAGCACACCAGGCCTCCCTGTCCATCACCAACTCCCAGAGTTTACTCTAACTCATGTCCATCAAGTTGGTGATGCCATCCAACCATCTCATCCTCTGTCGTCCCCTTCTCCTCCCGCCTTCAATCTTCAATCATACAGATGCATGAGTTGGCATAAATTCTTATCTATCCCCACATTCCTTAAAAATGGTCAAGATGGGGACTTCCCAGGAATTCCCTGGTGGCCCAGTGGTTAAGGTTCTACTTCCACTGCAGGGAGTCTGAGCTCAATTTCTGGTCGGGGAACTAAGATCCCGAGTGCCGTGTAGCCAGGTCAAAAATAAATTACATTTTTTTAAATTTTATTTTTAAAATGATAGGGACTTCCCTGGTGGTCCAGTGGTTAAGACTTCACCTTTCAATGCAGGGGTGCAGGTTTGATCCCTGGTCAGGAGGCTAAGATCCCACATGCCTCATGGCCAAAAACCCAAAACACAAAGCAGAAGCAATATTGTTACAAATTCAATAAAGACTTTTAAAATGCTCCACATTAAAAAAAAATCTCTAAAAAATATGATCAAGATGCACTTAATGATAAGGAGTGTCCCAAGCCAGGAGCCGGAAGAGCCAGACCATACACTCCATCCTTTACCAGCCTGTAAACTTGGGCAACTTCATTTATTCTCTTAGGACCTGAATTTCCTGATGCTGGGAGATGGTCTCAAGGTTATGGTCTGGCTCTGAAATTCTCTAGCTTGTGCAGACTGAACCCCATATCTTAGAAAATCCCCACTTTTTAAGATGCTGGAAAAAAATCTCTTTTTTCCCTCACTTCTTCTGACTATCACTAAGAGTTATGGTTATAGGTTATTTCTTAAACATCATGTTCCAGCAAACTCCCCAGAGGTAAAGCCAACACCACCCCAAGCAGTGAGAAAAAAAAAAAAAAAGCTTTTCTGGTTTCCATTTACATTCTAAATTTCTTTTTCTGTCTTCTCATTTCTTATCCAGGAGAAGGAAATGGCAACCCACTCCAGTATTCTTGCCTGGAGAATCCCGTGGGCAGAGGAGCCTGTCTATAGGCTGTCTATAGGGTGGTTGCACAGAATTGGACACGACTAAAGTGACTTAGCAGCAGCAGCAGCAGCATTTCTCCAATCAGGGATACCTTATCCATTGCTTTTCAGGATCCCCAGAAAGAAGAAAAAGGTATGTATGTTAAGCTTCATAGAAACAAGATCCAGCCCTTCCCAACTTCCCAGAACTGCAGGGACAACACAGACATCCCTGTGAACACATCCTAAGGCATGTGGGGTGGAGGTGAAGAGTGCGAACAGCAAAGGCTAAGAAGAGAATTGCTTCCCAAGGAAGCCCAATTAAACTGCAATTACTCGAGATAAGAGAACCAAGTCTGTTTACACAATGGGGCTGTAAACCACCAGCCCATTACAAGAGAACTTTGATCTGGTGGCAGGGGAGCTATTTCTGGTCCAGGGTAGAGAGGAAGCAGGGAGGTTTCTCAATAAGAGAAATAAGAATGGCTCCACTCAACCCAAAGTCCCATCTTGTTCTGGCCGTATCCTTGTAAGGACAAAATCAGTGGAATCACCTCCACCTCCACCTCCCTGTGTCCATCTCACACAATGGAAAAGTCCAGAGAAAAACAGAGAAGAGATAGTAAACACAGGGAAAGGGAATTAACTGAGGTCATATTTCTGGCTGGTGTCACGATGACCTGACTTGGTAAGTTATACCCTGTGCCTGTTTTACAGACCAGAATACTGAGGTTCAAAGGTAGTAATTTGCCCAAGGTCACGTGGGTGAGGAGTAACAGACCAGAATTTAACTCAGGTCTTTCTGACTCCAAAGCCTAAGTGCTTTCCATGCTATTGGATTGGCCAAAAAGTTCCTTTGGGTTTTTTCATAAGCTGTTATGGAAAAACCTGAAGGAACTTTTTGGTCAACCCATGTGGGGCTAGGCTATGTTCCACAGCTGTCTGGCCCAAGCCAGAAGGCTCAGGGCCTTGCATGTGGCCTGACACTCTGAACAGTCTCCCTTGCCTGGCATATTGCTATAGAGTAAGTCCCCTACATAGGAACCTTCAAGTTGTGAACTTTCAAAGACACAAGCGTGCATTCCATCATCGTCAGGCGTGAGTGACCTTACAGCTTGCCCCCCGTCTCCTATTGCAATCCGCCCCTCCTCTCCATCCTCCAGGCAGTAATTCTTCCTGCCTGTGCACCCGATGCCAGCCCTTGGATGCCAGCTCTTGTACGGTACTGCTGTTTTTGTTTGTGTTTATGTTTTATGTATTATTTGTATGAAAAGTATTATAAATCTATTACAATACAGTATTACAGAGTGGGTTGTTAGTTGGGTACTGGACTAACTTTGTTGGACTTACACACAAACTGGACTTACAAACTCGCTCTCAGAACGGAACTCATTCGTCTGTAGGGGACTTACTGTGTAAGGGAACTTACTGCATGCCCAAAGGCCTGAGCTCCAAGAGGAGGTGTGTGTGTTCCTTCCCTCTGAACAGTTCAAGGTGGCTTTCTAAGCTCGAGTGATCCAAGGACCTCCTCCACACGCTGGTGAGGGAGCCAAGGACAGGGATATGCGTGGTCCAAACCAGGGGCAGCCTGCCTGGCCCATTACTACCCTGCCCGCTCTCAAGGCTCAGCAGTGTGAAGGGGAGGATGACGCAGGAGAGGACCAGGGGTGCGAGCGACTTCCAGGCGCAAGGCGGCAAGCTCTCCAGCCAGCATAACAGGAAGGAGTGCTTCCTCCCGCTGGATGAAAGGGTCCCTGACACACAGCCCATATAAGTACCTGCAAACGTCACTCCACTCCCACACAATGGCCAGACAGCTTCCAGAAGTGTTGTTTCCCTGCCTCCCCTGCTGTGACATCACTTCTTTCATGAAGGTCTCCCAGGAGCCTGACCTTCCAAAGGGGAGAACTTGTGTCCTGCTTTGGACAAAGGGGCTCGAGACAGATTACGTGAGTTCTGCATACAATGGCTTTTACCCGAGGGATGGGATGAATTTTTGCAACTGTTGCTGTGATTATTTTAAGCCTTCTCCTGGTAGAGCAAATAATCAAATCGTACTAATGCCAGCTCCAATTCTCAGTCAAGGACTCTGAGACTGAGTGGTCTTTAAGAGTCTAGAAAATATTTGTTGTCTTGGTTTAGATTGTTTCTTGGACAATTAAAGCAGTCTGTTTAGCAGAAACCCTGGTAACATGAATATAGTCTCACTTTTTTTTTTTCTTTTTTAAGAGTTCCCTTTCAAACACAAGGAGTTACACTCAGTACCAGGCTTCCCAGGTGGTTCAGTGGTAAAGAGTCTTCCCACCAATGCAGGAGATGCGGGTTCAATCCCTGGGTCAGAAAGATACCCTGGAGAAGGAAATGGCAATCCACTCCAGTATTCTTGCTTGGAGAATCCCAAGGACAGAGGAGCCTGGAAGCTACAGTCCCTGGTCAGACACAACTTGGCAACTCAACAAGAACACATAGTACTACCCCTCCTTCAAACCCGATCTTGTGTCCATTCTAGAGCACAGCTTCTCAACCTTGGCGCTACTGACGGTTGAGGCTAGACAATTCTTTGTCATGGGGCATTGTACCGTGTAGTGTAGAATGCTTAGTTGCAACCCAGACCGCTCTCCTCTGGATGCCAGCAATAACCCCCACTCCCCAAGTTCTGACCATCAAAAATATCACCAACAAAATCACCCCTAGATTAAAAAAATCCACTAGTTTTCCTTTTACCCTCAAACTTCCCATTCTGGGATAGCTTCTCTTCCTGGTGGCCCAGGCTAACTAATGCAGAGACCAGGGCGCCAGGCAGGAGGACTTGGCTGATTGGATTAAGTACAACTGGTTGAGCTCTAGACAAGACTCCAACAGAACTGAGAAGACTCAGGTGCCTGGGACCTTCACGTTCTTGTCTGGGAAAGTTCATGAAGCTGGGCTCACCCCCGCAGGAGATCTCAGATTGGGATTGAAAGTATGAGGTTTACTAGTTTTTCTCCTGCTAATGCCAGGAGCTTATATTCTATAGGTGATTTACAAATTCTTTCACTGTCATTATAGCCCAGCCTGAAGTTGAAGGTTATCTGTCAGAACTAGTTCACTGAACTTGAGCTTGGATCCTTCAGCTTTATTTATCTAATTTTTTAAATAAAGAAGACATAGACGAAGAAGGCAGAGGACTTTCCTGGTTGCTCAGTGGTTCTAAGAGATTTGCCCAACTAGCTCCAGTGGTGGAGAAACTGAGCCCCAGAGAGAAGTTGTGAGCAAAAGTCCTGTAACAATAACATAGCAGTTCGCTTACGTAACTTTCTGCTTTTACCCGAGCAAATCTGAAATATCGTATTGAAAAGGATCCCGAGGGTTGATAATGTTTTTCAGATATAGCTATTGGGGGTGGGGATAAATGAGTTCTTTGTTTTGAAACCAGTGGAAACAATTCAAAATGCATTAAAAATACCAAGTGTATTCAGTTGAGGGTGGGGTCTTTAGTTGAAAATACACACTTAGAGTTGTTCTTTAGTTTTTTTCAATCTCATACAGTTTCCAGATGCCCTGTCTAGGATAACTTAATGTTATACCTGCAACTTATGTACTTGTCCGGCAATTTATCTCAGTGCCTAAAATAAAATAAACACAAATTTGCATGGCATTGCTAAATAAGTTATTAATCTTATTTAATTGGATTACAATATTGGCAAAGAGAATTAAGGTAAGCTGCTTTTAAATCCACTTTTCCGAGTCAATGACATGGTGTGCTGTGGAATCACAGTATCCTTATTTAACAAATCTTTACAATATCATCTTTAAGAAAGATTTAGTGTCATTTGTGCTGACCTTAGATGATAACTTCTTTGTGAGAAGCAGAAGCAGTCTTTTCCCTGGCCAAGTCTCCAGCCATATGGACCTTAAAAAGTCCCTTGGCAATTTCTACTAAGCAGAATGGAGGGATTTTTGGTCCGAACTTGTGTGTGTGTGTTTTAAATATATTTCTGATGTAAATTGTACTCTAAACTTTTCCCTGATTCTAATTTCTTAAATACAGTGAATGCTGTTTATATAGAAACAGAAGCCACTTAAAAAAGAAGAAATATGTGTCACAGAACAGTCAGGGAAGAAAGATGTGTTCATCATTTCTGGAATGTGGAATAGCTTTTGAAGTAATTATTTTTTTAATATTATAGATTAAAACACATCAGATCTTTTGACAATTATAGTGAGAGGTCACGGCAAACTGAGGGGTACCAGGGTTGAAAACTCTGCAGAGGAGGCAGAAAAGCACTCTGGTCAATTGGGGTCTATTTAGACAGATAAATGTATCTGGAAGGATTAACGCTAAACTTATCTGTCCATTTCCAGAGTAAGTAATAAATGATGGCCACCTCCGTAAAAATATACACAGAATTTAGAATTAACAGTTAATGATTCATCAGCTGCTATTAAAATTTCACTTAACAGTGGAATTGATGAATGACAGCATTTGGGGATCTCTCACACATCAAATTTATAAGGAATTTAGCTAAATATTTCTACAGATCAGCATATAACTTGGGTAAAAGCCTTCTTCCCTAAGAGCAAAAAACTTTATTTAAAAAGAAATTTTAAAATTCCTCTTACCCCTCTTTTTCTAGGACTCAGGAATTTCCCCTATCAACTTGTCACACTTTATTTCCAGTTTCAAATTCTGTGATTAGAAAAACTTGTATATTTTAGCTTTTATGTATGAGGACCAAAACAAGCTAAATTATGCTAAGAATAGTCTAAGGTACATCAACGTGTGAAAAATCTTCAGCAAATGAACTGAGCTGTGAAAAATCACCTGGCTTTAACCATTATTCAAGTTTGAGTCATATTCTCTGCAACACAAGCATGCTAAAAAATCTTCCTCAGCAAATTCATCAGTCTTGGATGTTTCACTTTATATGGTGATGAAAAGACAGATAATCTGGCAATGTAGTCCCTCCAAAAGATGATTCCAGCTTGGAGTTGGGTTCTGGCTGCTTCTGTCTAAGAGAGATCAGAGAGCAGGAGACCCAGGGAGGGAAGGATGGGCCAGGGAAGGGCCGGGGAGGAGTCCTACTTACCAGCACTGCAGGTCGAGCGGCTGAGTAGGTGGCAGGGCCACTCACTGAAGAATCCACAAAGTAGCTCATCACGCCGTCAGCACCTGCGTGGGAAAAATCACTCACTGAGCTACTGGGCGAAGAACATGAATGGATGAGAAACCAAAGAAGGCCTCGGATCCGATCTCCTTAGAAGCATCGAGGTCACTTGTTTGTGTTACAGAGAAAGAAATGAAAATGTAGAAAAACAAAGAGGGGGTTTCCCTGGTGGTCCAGGGGCTAAGGATCTGCCTTCCAATGAAGGGGAAGCTGGTTCGATCCCTGGTCAGGAAGCGAAGATCCCACATGCTTTGGGGCAGCTAAGCCAAGGCACCACAGCTACTGAGCCCGAGAGCTGCAACTAAGACAGGATGAAGCCAAATAAATAAATAAATATTTCAAAAGATAATTATAGAAAAACAAAGCGACCAACAGGGAGTAAGCCCAGCTCCTGACTGCAAGATAGCCTGAATGGTGGTGCCCGCTGCAGACAGTAAGCACTCAGAGACTACAAAAAGACCCTTTAGAGGGCTTCTGGGCAGGAATAGGTCTTTTAAAGTCACATTCCCATCCCTGTATCTCACTCCCTCCACCCCCGACCTTGGCCTGGCCCTCCACATGCAGTGTGGCATTTATAAACTGGTGAAGGACCAAATAGAGAAAGGGTAGGAGAGAGGCGGGTGGAAAGCCTTAACTGAGAAGGCATGACAACCAGGACCCCGAGACAGATAAACAGAGTGAAGCCCCAAAAGGGAATGCATGTTACCCATTTCACAAAGGAGAAGGGCTATTATTAAATAACTCTTGTTGAGAGCCATTATCTCCAGTCAAAGTCTGAATGACCATCACACTTGAGGAGTGTTCTGGCTAAAGGGATTTTGCAGCTAGCTGTCAGTCATCAGGAAAATCATTTATATAGCAAACATTTCTGTTGATCCAAACACTCTCTAAAGTACACTAGTCCATACACTTTCATGAGTTCAATATTACACATTTTAAAAAATGTCTTTCTTGAATGATTTAGAAGGTTAAATTCCTGGGTATGTCTTTCAGAGGCCAAATTCCTATTGTTAGGGAGTGACATTTGCGTTTCAACTTAGCTCCTTTCCACTTTATATTTGTCTGTCCTTTTCCTTTATTCTTGAGGACAATTAAAGCCACTGACCTCCTTTCAAGAAATATCAAGAATAATGTAGGTCTTATGCTCAATTTGCAACTCTGTTCACCATCTGGATACAGCTTGACAGCAAATGAACATATACATCTTCTTTCATATGATGTGTATTTAGATAACATAAAGTTCTACACTACAAAGTTGTACTGACTAAGGTCTACCATCACACAGCAACTACTTTTACACAGTTGAGAAAAAAGTTAAAAATCTTCTGAAGACACAACTTATCCCAGAACTGTGCTTATTGTGTTTAACTAAAATATCACCTTTAAATGATGTCTTTTCTCCCCAAAAGTAGGATGCAATCAAAATAATATTAATTTTAAAAATGTAAAATAGCTAAGGGTAACTATGTTCATCAGGCTTCCCTAGTGGCTCAGTGGTAAAGAATCTGCCTGCAAGTGCAGGAAGCATGGGTTCCATCCCTGGAGAAGGAAATGGCAACCCACTCCAGTATTTTTGCCTGGGAAATCCCATGGACAGAAGAGCCTAGTGGGCTGCAGTCCATGGGATTGCATAGTCAGACACAACGTAGCAACTAAACACCAACAATTATGTTAATCAAGATGTTGTTTTCTAGTTTTTTCAGGGACTTGATTGCAAAAAAATGGCTCCCAGGAGGAACTTCCAGGTGGTAGAGCCGAAGAATTGGAAAAGATTGAATTACTCTAGTCTAAGGAACACTGTTCCCACCTGGAGTTGGAGTTGTGGTCCCCTATTCAGGGTCTGCTTCTAAAAACAGTGAGCAGCTAGCAAATATCAGATTCTGCACTAGGGGAGAGGGCCTGGTCAGCGTGGACACAGCCCATATAGTGTACAGAAGTGCTCCTGCTCTTGGTCTCAAAATCAAATTTTAAAGTCCTAATAAGTCATCAACCACCCTCACTTCAAAGTTTTATATCTACTCATAGACGAGATTTAAAAGTTGACAGCACAGATTGTGTCATACTGATAATGGCTTAACCAAGATCTGATTCCTTAGGGAAAAGTTGTCCCATCCCTCCAGGGCCCCGCAGGGTAACCTAAACCTTAGGAGAATGTCCAGGTGTGGAGCGTGCTGCTTTTTGTAAGCCATCTAGCCCTCAATTTCCTCCAGAAAGCCCCCGGTGTCCCCTGAGTCATCACAGACCTCAATTATTTATTCAACAGGCACATTAAGGCTTCCTCTGCCAGGAACTTGTTAATCATTCAGTAAATAGCTACTCTGTGCCTCCTGGGCACCAGGCACTGTTTTGGATGCTCAAGACACACAGGTAAACAGAGACCCCTCCCTCATGGGCCTTCTATCCGACTTGGGATAAAGCTGAAAAGGCTGGATCTCCATCTGCAGGCAGTGGAGAAGACAGACTCATGGAGAACTAGAATACAAGATGACGAGGAGTTTACCTAAAATACCGAAAACAGTTCTGCCAAAGCCTGGGGAATAGGAAGCCATGGAAGACTGCACAGTGTACTTGGCCTTATGGATGGTCCCTGGACTCCACAAACAGGGGCAAGTCTTTGCCCTTCTGAATTCTTGCTAGACTTAGACATTTGTAAAAGAAATGCTTTTGGGATCAGCTGCCTTGTCCTGAAGCCTAGCTCAAAGGCATCAAAAGCAACACTCTTCCTCCTACCAACCTTCCACATAGCTGGGAAAAAGGTTTAGTGGAAATGTGTTTTCTCTTTCCGATGGAGAGAGAGAGTGAGTAACCCCATGGCCCCACACAGGGTCCAGCCTGAGCTGGGCTGAATTCATGAAGCTTCATTCTCTGTGACTGACACTCCCTTGGGAAGAAGCCCTTTGCCCACAGAGGAAGCTGGAAAGAGGGAGTTGCCAGGGCTCTGGAGGGCTCTCATCTCAGGAAATAACTCTGGGACAGAAATGGATGACCGCTTCATTATTTTTTGGAGAAAGACAAAAAGAACCCTCCCTTTTTCCACTTGTAGATGGTGACAGAGACCAGCTGCTGTAGACGTAAATCCTTTCAGAAAAAGCACAAGGACTGTGTGGGGGCAAAAAAAAAAAAAAATTGACATGTTGGCCAAGGAGAATTCCCTCCTACATGACAGCTATTTGGATATCGCCTGGACCAACGTTTTTGTCTTGGCATTATAAACGTTTCTGCCTAAACACAAAACAACTGTGTGAATTCAGCTTTACTCCCCAGCCTAGAGGCATCCACGGGCTTGTGTGAATGCAGAAATGGTTTGAATTCTTGGTGACAGAGGGCAGAGAAGAGCTGAGCTCACTTCCTTGAATGGGAGCCACAGTGCCCAAGCAGCCAAGCAAAAGTGCCTGCAGTGACTTTGTGCTCAGGAGACAGTGGGCTCCCAGCTTTGGTCCACCCCAGCGTCCAGGCCCACTGCAGCCCCGTTGCTCACCACCCCACTGCCCTAGCCCACCACTAGCCCACCAGCCACCTCGCCTGTCCATCCTCACCACCCTGGACTTTCAGGATGAAAATGGGCACGCCATGCAGAGGGAAAAAACGCAGCAGTTTGGTTTATGTGGGCATCTTGCGTCCAATAAAATGCTCTGGGACTCTGGGGACCCTTGGTTCTTCCTAAAGCATGTGATGGCCTCTGGAGTCCCACCCTCCACAAGTCCTGAGCACAGGCTGACACTGGCTTCCATTTGGGTCACTCTAGGCGCAGGCTGACTGACACACAGAAGGAAGGGAGGCGGGGGACTCAGAGGGGTGTTTCAGGCCAAGGCAGCAGAAGAGGAGGCGACCCCGGGGAGACCAGGCTCAGTGGAGGCTGAAACCAGTTCCCCTCAACTCTGCCCCCTGCTCTGCTCTGCTTCTAGGTGATAACTGTGATGTCACTTGTGGTTTTCACTGGGATTATCATGTTGTTGTTGCTGCTGTCTTTGCAACCCCACGGACCCCGGCACCCCAGTCTGCCCCGTCCTTCACCATCTCCTACCCCATGGACCACAGCACCCCAGTCTGCCCCGTCCTTCACCATCTCCTACCCCATGGACCACAGCACCCCAGTCTGCCCCGTCCTTCACCATCTCCTACCCCACGGACCGCAGCACACCAGTCTGCCCTGTCCTTCACCATCTCCTACCCCATGGAACCCAGCACCCCAGTCTGCCCCGTCCTTCACTATCATCTCCTACCCCACGGACCGCAGCACACCAGTCTGCCCTGTCCTTCACTATCTCCTACCCCACGGACCGCAGCACCCCAGTCTGCCCTGTCCTTCACCATCTCCTACCCCATGGACACAGCACACCAGTCTGCCCTGTCCTTCACCATCACCTACCCCATGGACCGCAGCACCCCAGTCTGCCCCGTCCTTCACTATCATCTCCTACCCCACGGACCGCAGCACACCAGGCTGCCCTGTCCTTCACCATCTCCTACCCCACGGACCGCAGCACCCCAGTCTGCCCTGTCCTTCACCATCTCCTACCCCATGGACCGCAGCACCCCAGTCTGCCCCGTCCTTCACTATCATCTCCTACCCCACGGACCGCAGCACACCAGTCTGCCCTGTCCTTCAACATCTCCTACCCCATGGACACCAGCACCCCAGTCTGCCCCGTCCTTCACTATCATCTCCTACCCCACGGACCGCACCACACCAGTCTGCCCTGTCCTTCACCATCTCCTACCCCACGGACCGCAGCACCCCAGTCTGCCCTGTCCTTCACCATCTCCTACCCCATGGACCGCAGCACACCAGTCTGCCCTGTCCTTCACCATCTCCTACCCCACGGACCGCAGCACACCAGTCTGCCCCATCCTTCACTATCATCTCCTACCCCATGGACCACAGCACACCAGTCTGCCCTGTCCTTCACCATCTCCTACCCCATGGAACCCAGCACCCCAGTCTACCCCGTCCTTCACTATCATCTCCTACCCCACGGACCGCAGCACACCAGTCTGCCCTGTCCTTCACTATCTCCTACCCCACGGACCGCAGCACCCCAGTCTGCCCTGTCCTTCACCATCTCCTACCCCATGGACCACAGCACACCAGTCTGCCCTGTCCTTCACCATCACCTACCCCATGGACCGCAGCACCCCAGTCTGCCCTGTCCTTCACCATCTCCTACCCCACGGACCGCAGCACCCCAGTCTGCCCTGTCCTTCACCATCTCCTACCCCATGGACCGCAGCACCCCAGTCTGCCCCGTCCTTCACTATCATCTCCTACCCCAGGACCGCAGCACACCAGTCTGCCCTGTCCTTCACTATCTCCTACCCCACGGACCGCAGCACACCAGTCTGCCCTGTCCTTCACCATCTCCTACCCCACGGACCGCAGCACACCAGTCTGCCCTGTCCTTCACTATCATCTCCTACCCCACGGACCGCAGCACACCAGTCTGCCCTGTCCTTCACCATCTCCTACCCCATGGACCACAGCACACCAGTCTGCCCCGTCCTTCACTATCATCTCCTACCCCATGGACCGCAGCACACCAGTCTGGCCTGTTCTTCACTATCATCTCCTACCCCATGGACCGCAGCACACCAGTCTGCCCTGTCCTTCACCATCTCCTACCCCATGGACCACAGCACACCAGTCTGCCCTGTCCTTCACTATCATCTCCTACCCCACGGACCGCAGCACACCAGTCTGCCCTGTCCTTCACTATCATCTCCTACCCCATGGACCACAGCCCACCAGTCTGCCCTGTCCTTCACCATCTCCTACCCCACGGATCGCAGCACCCCAGTCTGCCCCGTCCTTCACCAACTCCTACCCCACGGACCGCAGCACACCAGTCTGCCCCGTCCTTCACTATCATCTCCTACTCCACGGACCGCAGCACACCAGTCTGCCCTGTCCTTCACTATCATCTCCTACCCCACGGACCGCAGCACACCAGTCTGCCCTGTCCTTCACTATCATCTCCTACCCCACGGACCGCAGCACACCAGTCTGCCCCGTCCTTCACTATCATCTCCTACCCCACGGACCACAGCACACCAGTCTGCCCCGTCCTTCACTATCATCTCCTACCCCACGGACCACAGCACACCAGTCTGCCCCGTCCTTCACTATCATCTCCTAGCCCACGGACCGCAGCACACCAGTCTGCCCTGTCCTTCACTATCATCTCCTACCCCACAGACCGCAGCACACCAGTCTGCCCTGTCCTTCACTATCATCTCCTACCCCACGGACCGCAGCACACAAGTCTGCCCTGTCCTTCACTATCATCTCCTACCCCACGGACCGCAGCACACCAGTCTGCCCTGTCCTTCACTATCATCTCCTACCCCACGGACCGCAGCACACCAGTCTGCCCTGTCCTTCACTATCATTTCCCACCCCACGGACCGCAGCGCACCAGTCTGCCCTGTCCTTCACTATCATCTCCTACCCCACGGACCGCAGCGCACCAGTCTGCCCAGTCCTTCACTATCATCTCGTACCCCACGGACCGCAGCGCACCAGTCTGCCCTGTCATTCACTATCATCTCCTACCCCACGGACCGCAGCACACCAGTCTGCCCTGTCCTTCACCATCTCCTACCCCATGGACCACAGCACACCAGTCTGCCCCGTCCTTCACTATCATCTCCTACCCCACGGACCGCAGCACACCAGTCTGCCCTGTCCTTCACTATTATCTCCTACCCCATGGACCGCAGCACACCAGTCTGCCCTGTCCTTCACCATCTCCTACCCCACGGACCGCAGCACACCAGTCTGCCCTGTCCTTCACCATCTCCTACCCCACGGACCACAGCACACCAGTCTGCCCTGTCCTTCACTATCATCTCCTACCCCACGGACTGCAGCACACCAGTCTGCCCCTTCCTTCACTATCATCTCCTACCCCATGGACCGCAGCACCCCAGTCTGCCCTGTCCTTCACCATCACCTACCCCATGGACCGCAGCACCCCAGTCTGCCCCGTCCTTCACTATCATCTCCTACCCCACGGACCGCAGCACACCAGTCTGCCCTGTCCTTCACCATCTCCTACCCCACGGACCGCAGCACCCCAGTCTGCCCTGTCCTTCACCATCTCCTACCCCATGGACCGCAGCACCCCAGTCTACCCCGACCTTCACTATCATCTCCTACCCCACGGACCGCAGCACACCAGTCTGCCCTGTCCTTCACCATCTCCTACCCCACGGACCGCAGCACCCCAGTCTGCCCTGTCCTTCACCATCTCCTACCCCATGGACCCCAGCACCCCAGTCTGCCCCGTCCTTCACTATCATCTCCTACCCCATGGACCGAGCACCCCAGTCTGCCCCTTCCTTCACTATCATCTCCTACACCATGGACCACAGTACACCAGTCTGCCCCGTCCTTCACCATCTCCTACCCCACGGACCGCAGCACACCAGTCTGCCCCATCCTTCACTATCATCTCGAACCCCATGGACCACAGCACACCAGTCTGCCCTGTCCTTCACCATCACCTACCCCATGGACCCCAGCACCCCACTCTGCCCTGTCCTTCACCATCTCCTACCCCATGGACCCCAGCACCCCAGTCTGCCCTGTCCTTCACCATCTCCTACCCCATGGACCCCAGCACCCCAGTCTGCCCTGTCCTTCACCATCTCCTACCCCATGGACCGCAGCACCCCAGTCTGCCCCGTCCTTCACTATCATCTCCTACCCCACGGACCGTAGCGGACCAGTCTGCCCCGTCCTTCAACATCTCCTACCCGACGGACCGCAGCACACCAGTCTGGCCCATCCTTCACTATCATCTCCTACCCCATGGACCACAGCACACCAGTCTGCCCTGTCCTTCACCATCTCCTACCCCATGTACCGCAGCACCCCAGTCTGCCCTGTCCTTCACCATCTCCTACCCCATAGACCGCAGCACCCCAGTCTGCCCTGTCCTTCACTATCATCTCCTACCCCATGGACCGCAGCGCACCAGTCTGCCCCGTCCTTCACTATCATCTCCTACCCCAAGGACCGCAGCACACCAGTCTGCCCCATCCTTCACTATCATCTCCTACCCAATGGACTGCAGCACACCAGTCTGCCCTGTCCTTCACCATCTCCTACCCCATGGACCGCAGCACACCAGTCTGCCCTGTCCTTCACCATCTCCTACCCCATGGACCGCAGCACCCCAGTCTGCCCTGTCCTTCACCATCTCCTACCCCATGGACCACAGCACACCAGTCTGCCCCGTCCTTCACCATCTCCTACCCCACGGACCGCAGCACACCAGTCTGCCCCATCCTTCACTATCATCTCCTACACCATGGACCACAGCACACCAGTCTGCCCTGTCCTTCACCATCTCCTACCCCATGGACCGCAGCACCCCAGTCTGCCCTGTCCTTCACCATCTCCTACCCCATGGACCGCAGCACCCCAGTCTGCCCTGTCCTTCACTATCATCTCCTACCCCAGGGACCGCAGCACACCAGTCTGCCCTGTCCTTCACTATCATCTCCTACCCCATGGACCGCAGCACACCAGTCTGCCCTGTCCTTCACTATCATCTCCTACCCCACGGACCGCAGCACACCAGTCTGCCCTGTCCTTCACCATCTCCTACCCCACGGACCGCAGCACACCAGTCTGCCCTGTCCTTCACTATCATCTCCTACCCCACGGACCGCAGCACACCAGTCTGCCCTGTCCTTCACCATCTCCTACCCCATGGACCACAGCACACCAGTCTGCCCCGTCCTTCACTATCATCTCCTACCCCACGGACCGCAGCACACCAGTCTGCCCTGTCCTTCACTATCATCTCCTACCCCATGGACCGCAGCACACCAGTCTGCCCTGTCCTTCACCATCTCCTACCCCATGGACCACAGCACACCAGTCTGCCCTGTCCTTCACTATCATCTCCTACCCCACGGACCGCAGCACACCAGTCTGCCCTGTCCTTCACTATCATCTCCTACCCCATGGACCACAGCCCACCAGTCTGCCCTGTCCTTCACCATCTCCTACCCCACGGACCGCAGCACCCCAGTCTGCCCCGTCCTTCACCAACTCCTACCCCACGGACCGCAGCACCCCAGTCTGCCCCGTCCTTCACCAACTCCTACCCCACGGACCGCAGCACACCAGTCTGCCCCGTCCTTCACTATCATCTCCTACTCCACGGACCGCAGCACACCAGTCTGCCCTGTCCTTCACTATCATCTCCTACCCCACGGACCGCAGCACACCAGTCTGCCCTGTCCTTCACTATCATCTCCTACCCCACGGACCGCAGCACACCAGTCTGCCCCGTCCTTCACTATCATCTCCTACCCCATGGACCACAGCACACCAGTCTGCCCCGTCCTTCACTATCATCTCCTACCCCACGGACCACAGCACACCAGTCTGCCCCGTCCTTCACTATCATCTCCTAGCCCACGGACCGCAGCACACCAGTCTGCCCTGTCCTTCACTATCATCTCCTACCCCACAGACCGCAGCACACCAGTCTGCCCTGTCCTTCACTATCATCTCCTAGCCCACGGACCGCAGCACACCAGTCTGCCCTGTCCTTCACTATCATCTCCTACCCCACAGACCGCAGCACACCAGTCTGCCCTGTCCTTCACTATCATCTCCTACCCCACGGACCGCAGCACACCAGTCTGCCCTGTCCTTCCCTATCATCTCCTACCCCACGGACCGCAGCACACCAGTCTGCCCTGTCCTTCACCATCTCCTACCCCATGGACCGCAGCACCCCGGTCTGCCCCGTCCTTCACTATCATCTCCTACCCCACGGACCGCAGCACACCAGTCTGCCCTGTCCTTCACTATCATCTCCTACCCCACGGACCGCAGCACACCAGTCTGCCCTGTCCTTCACTATCATCTCCTACCCCACGGACCGCAGCACACCAGTCTGCCCTGTCCTTCACTATCATCTCCTACCCCACGGACCACAGCACACCAGTCTGCCCTGTCATTCACTATCATCTCCTACCCCATGGACCGCAGCACACCAGTCTGCCCCTTCCTTCACTATCATCTCCTACCCCATGGACCGCAGCACACAAGTCTGCCCTGTCCTTCACTATCATCTCCTACCCAATGGACCGCAGCACACCAGTCTGCCCTGTCCTTCACCATCTCCTACCCCACGGACTGCAGCACACCAGTCTGCCCTGTCCTTCACCATCTCCTACGCCATGGACCACAGCACACCAGTCGGCCCTGTCCTTCACTATCATCTCCTACCCCATGGACCGCAGCAC
Organism: Dama dama; assembly: GCF_033118175.1. Taxonomy (NCBI): domain Eukaryota; kingdom Metazoa; phylum Chordata; class Mammalia; order Artiodactyla; family Cervidae; genus Dama; species Dama dama. The sequence continues at coordinate 19,003,620 of NC_083682.1, read as the reverse complement.
ACCAGTCTGCCCTGTCCTTCACTATCTCCTACCCCACGGACCACAGCACACCAGTCTGCCCTGTCCTTCACTATCTATCTCCTACCCCACGGACCACAGCACACCAGTCTGCCCTGTCCTTCACCATCTCCTACCCCACGGACCGCAGCACACCAGTGCCCTGTCCTTCACCATCTCCTACCCCACGGACCGCAGCACACCAGTCTGCCCTGTCCTTCACCATTTCCTACCCCATGGACCGCAGCACACCATTCTGCCCTGTCCTTCACTATCATCTCCTACCCCATGGACCGCAGCACACCAGTCTGCCCTGTCCTTCACTATCATCTCCTACCCCATTGACCGCAGCACACCAGTCTGCCCTGTCCTTCACTATCATCTCCTACCCCACGGACCGCAGCACACCAGTCTGCCCTGTCCTTCACTATCATCTCCTAGCCCACGGACCGCAGCACACCAGTCTGCCCTGTCCTTCACTATCATCTCCTACCCCACGGACCGCAGCACACCAGTCTGCCCTGTCCTTCACTATCATCTCCTACCCCACGGACCGCAGCACACCAGTCTGCCCTGTCCTTCACCGTCTCCTACCCCATGGACCGCAGCACACCAGTCTGCCCTGTCCTTCACCATCTCCTACCCCATGGATCGCAGCACACCAGTCTGCCCTGTCCTTCACCATCTCCTACCCCATGGACCGCAGCACACCAGTCTGCCCTGTCCTTCACCATCTCCTACCCCATGGACCACAGCACACCAGTCTGCCCTGTCCTTCACTCTCTCCTACCCCATGGACCGCAGCACACCAGTCTGCCCTGTCCTTCACTCTCTCCTACCCCACGGACCACAGCACACCAGTCTGCCCTGTCCTTCACTCTCTCCTACCCCATGAACCACAGCACACCAGCCTGCCCTGTCCTTCACCATCTCCTACCCCACGGACCACAGCACACCAGTCTGCCCTGTCCTTCACTATGTCCTACCCCATGGACCACAGCACACCAGTCTGCCCTGTCGTTCACTATCTCCTACCCCACGGACGACAGCACACCAGTCTGCCCTGTCCTTCACTCTCTCCTACCCCACGGACCACAGCACACCAGTCTGCCCTGACCTTCACTATCTATCTCCTACCCCACGGACCGCAGCACACCAGTCTGCCCTGTCCTTCACTCTCTCCTACCCCACGGACGGCAGCACACCAGTCTGCCCTGTCCTTCACTCTCTCCTACCCCATGGACCACAGCACACCAGTCTGCCCTGTCCTTCACCATCTCCTACCCCACGGACCACAGCACACCAGTCTGCCCTGTCCTTCACTCTCTCCTACCCCACGGACCACAGCACATCAGTCTGCCCTGTCCTTCACTATCTCCTACCCCACGGACCGCAGCACCCCAGTCTGCCCTGTCCTTCACTATCTCCTACCCCAGGGACCACAGCACACCAGTCTGCCCTGTCCTTCACTATCTCCTACCCTACGGACCACAGCACACCAGTCTGCCCTGTCCTTCACTATCTCCTACCCCACGGACCACAGCACACCAGTCTGCCCTGTCCTTCACTATCTCCTACCCCATGGACCGCAGCACCCCAGTCTGCCTTGTCCTTCAATATCTCCTACCCCATGGACTGCAGCACACCAGTCTGCCCTGTCCTTTACTATCTCCTACCCCATGGACCACAGCACACCAGTCTGCCCTGTCCTTCACTATCTCCTACCCCATGGACCACAGCACACCAGTCTGCCCTGTCCTTCACTATCTCCTACCCCATGGACTGCAGCATATCAGGCTACCCTGTGCTTCACTATCTCCAGAGGTTGCTCAAATTTGTGTCCATTGGGTCAGTGATGCTATCTAATTATCTCATCCTCTGCCGCCTCATTTTCCTCCTGACCTCAGTCTTTCCCAGCATCAGGGTCTTTTCCAATGAGTCAGCTCTTCACATTAGATGGACAAAGTATTAGAGCTTCAGCTTCAGCATTAGTCCTTCCAATAAGTATTCAGGGTTGACTGCCTTTAGGATTAACTGGTTTGATCTCCTTGCAGTCCAAGTGAGTCTCAAGAGTCTTTCCAGTACCACAATTTGAAAGCATCAATTCTTTGTCCTCAGCCTTCTTTATGGTCTAACTCTCACATCCATACATGATTACTGGAAAAATCATAGCTTTGACTATACAGACCTTTGTTGGCAAAGTGATGTTTCTGTTTTTTAATATGCTTTTTAAAAGCCAAAATTAAAGTGCTACCAACAAATCCACTGTGATTTAAATTTGACCTTGCCCTCTAGTCTTTGTGTTAGTATTCTAGGTCAAGAATTATGGCTATAACATACCCAGGGTAAGAAGACTACACATGAGACATACAGAAGTATAAGAAAGCTGTCACAGAAAATATAGATGATGCAGGTTTTTCCTTTTTTTTTTTTTTCTTTTGCAAATTGTGCATAATTTAAATAGATTTGCAATAAATGTTTCTTTTAATATCAACAATTTAGAGTTCCCATATTCCAAGCATACCCTGGAATGCAGGGGAAAAAGAATTTGGCTTCCAATAGGATTAGTCATTCAAAAGATACTTTCCCTAAACAATAGCACCTTTGCCAAACTAAGGGCTTCCCAGGTGGCTCAGGAAGTAAAGAATTCTCCTGAAGTCCAAGAGAGCCAGGAGACATGGGTTCGATCCCTGGGTCAGGAAGATCCTCTGGAGAAGGAAATGGTAACCCACTACAGTATTCTTGCCTGGGAAATCCCATAGACAGAGGAGACTGGAGGGATACAGTCCATAGCGTTGCTAAGAGTTGGGATATGACTGAGAAAATGATCATCCACATACATGCCAAACTAGAGGCAACACTGTCACCCACATCACCGAAGCAACATCTTTCATTTACAACAGAAAGAGTTTGAATATCTTCTTTCTGAGTATAAATCTGTTTTTTAAAGACTCAGACTGAGTGTTACCTCTTCTAGGGAGCAGTCTCTAATTCTTCTTGTCAATTAGATGGACATTCTCGATCCTCAGGTTTGGGATTCACTCTCACAATGTACCTAACAGTTCAGAGTACTTCCTGCATCTCTGTTTCTGATCCTGCATCATAAGTTGCTAGAGGGTAGGGACTGTGTCTTTTTAGCTGACACATTGTATTAACAGATGTACAATATGCTTGTCGACTGAAGGAAGAAAAGACCTGTATGTGAATATAGCTAACATATGCAGGAGTTGTGTCTCACAGTGCCTGAGTATACCCAAGACAGCAAAGATATCTCTGAGACAAAGGAAAAAAGGGACATCACCTGTGATGATGTGTCCATATGCAACTATGAGGTTAGATTTCTTTAATATTAACTGCAAGCAGGATCATATTCTTCTCTGAACTAATGGACATAGCCCACTGATGAGTGTATTGTCTCCCATTATTTTCTTTCTAATTCTCATGAGAAGTCCATTTGTAGTTTTCAAACCATTTAAGACTCTCTCTTCCTTGATCTGCCAGTGTAACAAAAGTTACCACGTCTAATTCTCCAAGAACTCAACTGTAAGCAGATTTAGATAGCTGAACAAGCCTCAGTCCCCCAGAGAAACTGTGGTCACCATAAGCAGAAAAGAAATTGGTAAGAATTGAAGATGGATTCTTTCTGTCACTCCTAATTCTTTAGGAACCTGATTTTCTTGACTGAGTATTCCAACCGATGGTAATAAATCTTCCATCTTATTTCAAGAGCCAAAACCAGCCCATAAAGACCATGTTCTGATCCATGGGTTACTGGCTTCTGCATCTCAAAGTCAATTCACCAACCCTTTCACTAAGTTCATGAAGCATCAACTCACAGATTAATGAACATGTCAGTCTTGTTTCTCCCCAGCTTCACTGCTAATGAGTCCCCCAACTCTTACTTGAACACAGGCTTGAAAATGACTTATATCCATCTGCTATTTCTCTGAACAAGTGTCATCTTCTAATTAACCATAACGCTCTCAGATTCTGTATGAATTGACACAGCTCAACCAATCTATCTTAGGATACTAAAAATGGACTCCTGTTATTATAATATTACAAAAGTCACTCACTAACATCTCCCGAAAGGAACAGGGAATATAAGATGGTTTTCGTTTGCTGAGCTGGGATAATCAGGGGCTAATAGTGTCTTGTAGACCATTTTATGTTTCCTCCTCCTGGAAACAAACACCTCTCCATTACTCTGCTGGGATGGTGCTGTCAGCAGAGGCAGAAGGGGGCATCTCTCGTAAACCTCAAGGGAGTATATTAAACCCTGCCCGCTCTTCTATGTCTAGGAATTTTACGAGCACAATGCCAGTCTTAAGTCTCCAAAACTTTCCGGAAACTAAGGCTCTGCTCTTTCTAGTATGGGAACATCCTCTGAAAAACTACAGGTAACATTCAATCAGCTGTCTGACAATAAAAGTGGCTACAGGCTTGTCCTCAAATGGTATTCCTCATCCTCTATCAAATCCTGAAATTCAGAAAATAACCACGGTTGTTCTTCAGACACACTCCAGTGCCATGCATGTAGTAGGCACTCAATAAACAACTAAATAAAAAATTGGGATTTGCATCATTCAGAACTCTGTGGCAAAATGAGGATTTGGCTAACAGAATCAGATAAAGGTAGACTCAAGGATAATTACAGGCCAGATATTAACAGTGAAATATTCTTCTTCATAGGTTTTACTTTTTAGGTAGAATCTAAGCAATTAAATTGGAAAGACTGATACTGAATCCGAAGCTCCAATATTTTGGCCCTTGATGCGAAGAGCTGACTCACTGGAAAAGACCCTGATGCTGGGAAAGATTAAAGGAAGGAGGAGAAGGGGACAACAGAGGATGAGATGGTTGGATGGCATCACCGACTGAATGGACATGAGTCTGAGCAAACTCAGAGAGATGGTGAAGGACAGGGGAGCCTGGTGTGCTGCAGTTCATGGGGTCACAAAGAGTTGAACACAACTTAGTAACTAAACAACAACTACAAAAGCAATTACTTGGAAAATCTATATTATAAGAGCAAGAAAGCTATTATAGTAAATATGGGAAAGAATAAATGTGTGAAATATTATCAGGACCAAATTATATTTCCATACTATTGATGTTAATTATATGCAAGAGAAAGTTATGAGTGACAGCTATTTCTTTTTGTCTCCAAATTTACATGCATGCATGTCTGTGGCCACACCACCCTGAACATGCCGGAGCTCATCAAATTTACATGCATGCCTCCAAAATTACATGAATAACAAACATTTTTAGATTAGTCCTAAACTTTGAATGAATAAGATGAATCTCAAATATGGCAAAAAAAAAAAAAAATGGGATTTTATCTAGTTAGCTAAGATTGACCAGCTGCATAGCTCTGTATTAGATGCTATGGCAATTCCCAGGCTGAGAATAAATCACTTTTCTCTTTTATATAGTTATTTTTCTAGTTGATGAGGCAATTATAAGAGACAATGAGCCAATTATAAGACCTTGCTACTCAACAGTATTGTGGTTCCTCTCAGACCAGTAGCATGGAAAAGCACTTAGGAGCTAGGGGAACTACAGAGTTCAGGTTCTATTCCAAAATGATCCATAAGAACATTAAAGTTTGAGAAATGCTGGTGTAAGTGATATATTATGGGAACATAAAAGATGAAGAGATGACTTCTGGAAGGATGCTGAAGGAAAACTTCAAGAGGAATTGGCATTGAAATGGGCCTTGAAAAATGGGTAGCTAGAAGTATGCACAAAGACTCAGAAATAAGAAAACAGTAGATTAGAGAACAAAGAATAACCCAGTAGTCAAATGGATTATAGGGAAGTGGGAGATGGAATTGAAAGACACTCTAGGGAAGATTACCAAACTAAAAGCTTGGACTTTTTTAGTATAGATATAGATTTAAATAGCAATAGTAGTAGTAGTAAACTTAACAATAATATATTATCAAAATTAAAGTTATAACTGGTATATCATGTAGTGGAATATTACATAGCAATGTAAAGGAAAGAACTATTGATACACTCAGCAGCATGAGTGAATCTAAAATAAAGTATGCTAAATGAAAGAAAATTACCTACTATATGATTCCATTTATATGATATTCTTGAAAAAGAAAAACCATAGGGTCAAAGAACATGGCCTGGAGGTGAGAAGAGGATTTGACTATAAAGAAGCATAAGGAATTTTTTTTGAATGCTGGAACTGTTTTATATCTTGATTGTAATACATTGATTTATACATTATAAATACTTGATTTATACATTAGCCAAAATTTGTAGAACTATACACTAAAAAGGGTGATTTTTACTGTTTGCAAATTATACTTTAATAAAAAAAAGTGTGCTGGGGGAAATACAAAGTTATAGTATTAAAAAATTAGATTTTTTTCTCTAAGAAACTAGAAACAAAAATGAGTAAGCTGGAGGAATGATGTGAAGCATCTTGGCGTCAAGGACAGCTATAGCAGAGGTCATGGTATATGAGATTCTTGGCCACGTTGAACCCAGAGAGCGCTTCAAGCTAAAATGTCAACTCTAACCCCATGGTGACTGCCAAAAAAATCCCCAAGGAGCCTAAAAGTTTAAAGAACTACTTTTCAACCCACAGCGCGTGGAGTTATGTCAGATATAATCTAGAATTTAGATATGGCTCTGGCTCTTAAGAAGCTCTCAACAAAACTGAGAGATGCTGTAAATATAGACATAGCTATTGAGAGAAAAATGAATGAATGGAGTCCGGAGAGTTTTAATAATGCCCTTTAACACTGAACGAAGCACACCAGCTGCCTTCAATCTCTCAAATCCAGCGAGCAACTTCTTGGACTATGTCTGATGGTCATTTTTCACGGTGGGATTTTATTTGTTCTATTGCCCAAACTGTAAGTTTCAAATTTCTCAGCATACTGCTAAACAGCTTCCTGGCATGCTTATATAAAGAGGGATTTGGTAAAGTCAATGAATTGGAGTTGGAAAAAAATCTCATCAAATCTGTCCATTTTTTATTTGAATGAACTGAACCCAGAGAGGTTAAGTGTTTAGCAGAGTGATAAAGATAGATAGATTATGGTTGACTGGGACCTCCTTATTGAGTGTGTGTGTGCCTGTGTGCTAAGTCGCTTCAGTTGGGTCTGACTCTTTGCAACCCTTTGGACTGTAGCGCACCAGGCTTCTCTGTCCATGGGATCCTCCAGGCAAGAAAACTGGAGTGGGTTGCCATGCCCTCCTCCAGGGGATCTTTCCCACCCAGGGATGGAACCCACGTCTCTCGCATTGGTAGGCGGATTCTTTACCACTAGCGCCCCCTGGGAAGCCCTTACTGAGTGTGAAGACACATTTCTTCATCTCACAGTCTTTATTTCCTCAACTGCAAAATGGAAAAAATAATACCAACCCTTTCAGGTTTTTTGAGGAGGGTTATATAAAATGAAACCCCTGCATATTATTTCACACATGATAAAATGGTCAATAAATAGTGGCTATTATTATTATTGCTATTTTATCACAGTGCCTGGCACTAGTAAGCATTGACTAATTAATAGTAATTGTGGTTTTTACTGCAGAGGTTATTTATTCGGATATTAGAAACAGAACCCAGATGGCCAATATACCGTATCTGTTTCTAAAAAGACTTGCATTTAAATAATCAAAATAAGATTCCCTCCCATAATCACAGGTTGAGTAGCCTTAGCCAAGAATTTCACAAGAGAAAAGCGCCACAATTTCTGTTGAATGGCGGTCTGCTTGTACCATTGTTATGCATAAAACCAAGAAGTAAGCAGTTTTCTTACCTTGGGGAACAAACAGGCTGAAAGATTGCTTAGCACACGGGGGAAATATCCAGCTTCCTTTGATAGAAGTGTGAATCTTATGTGGCCTTACACTTTGGCAATGAGATATAAATATAATCAAGTTGTAAGCTGCTGTGGAAAACACTGCAAGTTTTTGTTTTTTCTGTTTTTTACATTTTTGCTTTTGTTTTTGCTTTTGCTTTTAAACCGTGCTTTCCAAACCGATTTACATAGCAATCACCTAGGAATCACCTGAGAATCAGGTTTCAAGGTACAGCCAGACGGTCTGCATTTCAGACAAGATCCCCTGCGATGCTCATTTTGAGCAACGAGGCAGTGTCCGGACTCCCTCGGTTAAATTCAGGAGTGGTTACAACAAGGTGTTTGGAAGGCAGAGCCCACTGAGGCACAGGCAAGAAGAGTCTGGACCACAAGCTGAGCAGAGGTTGGTTGTTATCTTAGTTGCTTTGCAAGCCCAGCCAGGGAGAAGGCGCAGCCCAGGAGCCGTGCGTCCGTCTCAAGCCTTGTGCCAGGTGAGGGTGAGGGCAGCATCTGACAGGGCTTCCTGCCTTTCCTAAGAAGCCAGGGTTTGAGTTACTTCACCTCAAATGTCAAGAAACTGGCATCACTGCTCTCTCTTCCCCCACCCAGAGGAATCCTTTTGGCTTCAGGATCACTAGGAGCTCCAAAGGGCACTATATTTTTCACATTTTAAAAATATTTATTTATTTGACTGCACTGGGTTGCAGCATGTGGGATCTAGTTTCCTGACCTGGGATAGAACCCAAGCATTGGGAACTCTGAGTCTTAGCCACTGGACTACCAGGGAAGTCTTATTTTATGCACATTGGACTTAAAAGAGGACTTAAATCTTATCGAAATTCTTTGCGCTGTTTTGCAACTCTTTGAAGTTCCATCAAAATTTGTCCCAAAAGGGATCAAGAGAGAGATTTACTGATCTTGTCAACTAGACCTTGTAGCATTTCTTCAGAGTCAGTGTCTTCCTAACAATGAATCATTCATTCATAGATTCTCCTTTGGAAAAGAAGCATAAGTCATGGTATTCTCCCAGATAAATCAACCATTGGGCTAAGCAGAGAAATTTAGCCTGAATTTGTATAAGTGCCTCAAAGTTACTAGGTTCCTATGAGACATGACTCTAGCCGCAGCTCTGCACCCATATGGTTTTAGTCCTTTTTTAAAAAAAAAAAAATTTTATTGGAGTATAGCTGCTTAACGATGTTGTGTTACTTTCTACTATAGAGCAAAGTGAATCAGTATACATATATATGCCTTTGGTTCTAATCAGGTCTCACCACCAACCAAATCATTCTGAGTACCAGCCTCAGAGTCCTCATCTGCTAAATGGGAATAACAAGAGTGCCCACCTCACGGACTTCATTGTAGGTTAAAGTAGCAGCCCAGCCCATGCAGAGCACAAGGGCCCTAGGACTTGCCAAGTGCTCAGGAAACTTCAGGGGTGATTATCCTTCCTCTGGTGAAGTGGAGAAGACAGGTATTACACCTAGAGAATCATCAGGATTAAAAGATTGAGTTCCCTACAGCTGCATTTGCAGTAGAGCGGGGACAAAGGAGATGGAAGGGCATATAAATGAGTGGTCTTCATATCTGGATTGGCCCAGGAATGAAGATTCCTCTCAAATGTCACTAAATAGCTGTCCACCACACTTACAGGGCTCAAATGCTAAATATGTTTTCATTTCCAAAAAGAAAGGGAGAGAGAAAGAGTGAGAGGAGGAAGGTGGGGATGGGGAAAGAAGGAGGGAGAGGAGGAGGGAAAGGATGTCCCAGCTCCCTTCTGCTGTTTAATACAGAAATGGGAGTTTTGAGTGGGTAATTAGAGAAGGAGAATTGCTGTTAAGAAACAGATCTGTTCACCAATCAATAAAACCAGGAGATACAGCAGAGCTTGAATTATCAGTAAGAAATCAAGCAACACTGTGATGCCATCACTGAGGGATCTGGCAGAGCCAATGATGTGTTTCCGGAGCATTTGTCTGCCCTCTGACTCACCCCCCCTGGGGACCTGGCACCCACACACCCAATTTGTTACAAGGTTACTTCAGACTCTCCGTCAACCTTACTGGCACTATTTTCATTCTTCAAAGCTCTAGGCTGTTTACTTTTATTCTCATGAAGTAGGTGGAGCACAAATCATTAGTCACTTTTTTTCCCCCCAGTATTCCCATTTTAGAGAGGAAGAAAAGAAAGCGCAGTCACATCAAATTACTTGTTCTCAGTTCCAAAGCCAATCTCTAACAGACCAAAGCCTGCACTAGTGCCAGTTCTGACCCCATCACCTTTGAACTCCATTATCATCTGAGGCAGGCAGTTGGTCCAGATCCATGCTTTCAACCCGTCCTCCAAGGTCACAGGTGACCCCATGTTGAAGGGTTACACCCTGCTCCCCACCCTCCCCCAGGCTCTGCTCCGGGACCTGCCTGCACCTCTAATAAGCAGCACCTCCGTGTAAGCAGCTCTCTCTGGAATCAGGCTTCCCACATCCTCAGCTGCGGAACCAGGACGGAAGAGACGGCCTGGCTGCCTTCGCTGTTTGTTTTTTCACTCCTGAGTTGGCAAGGATGGGAGTTGTTGATTTACAATTAGGAGCAGCGTGCTTCTTCAAATATTAATATTAATAACGACGATGCTGAACACATGAAAAGGCCTTTTCATCTTCAAAGCACTTTGCAGACATTAACTCATTAGCTCTCTCTCCCCTCCACTCAGAAACAACAGGTAAGGAAGAATCTCCAGAGCCCCCGCCCCTGCCCGGCCCACGCCTGCAGAAGCAAAGAGGTTTCTCTTTAGATAAAAAGAAGGTGTTGCCGTCCAGACTTAACAGCTGTCGAAAGACTCAGAGTGCCAGGCATTTTACAAATCAAATGGAGCTGCCAGAGTTGCCATTTCAGAACCTGGATTTCCCGTTGTTTAACAAATATCTCTCTTTTCAGTTGCACAGGAATGGTATGAAGTAGGAGGGAAAATGGCCTTGTGATTTAAAAAAAAAAAAAAATCTTACCCCAAAGGTGATTAGGAAAACCTGCAATCAAAAGCCTCGATCTCGGTAACCCAGCATCTTTTGAACAGTTCACCTACATGAAACGCAACTTTAAAAGGGGGTGACAGAGATGTTTTCATAATAGATGAAAAGCCCCAAACAAAATGAGATTGCCAGAGACAGAAATCACCAGTGGAAGCGGGTGGCCGTCCACACCACACCCCCTGCTTGTGCGCAGAGCTGCCCAGGGATTCAAGCTCCACGAGATACCCACCTCGACTTTCAGACTCCTCCTGCCTCAGGTATAGTCCAAAAGAAGTACAGTCCCTTGGAAAACTGAGTCACAAAACAGGTAAAAAAACACCGAAAAGCCTAGTCTGATTTGCAAGACTCAAACCTGTAACAGTTTTCTTACAATATACGCAATTCATGAAGCTGCTGAGCTTAAAAGAAAATTTTTCAAAAATTTTAGAAGTAAAACAATGGCTCGCTAGGAGTGAAAGAGAAAAAAGGAAAGAAATGTCTACATTTAACTACAGCTTTATTTCTTTGGAAGCACTCCAAGATGTGAAGAAAATTCAGTTTCTGACAAGTAATCGGCGAGTGTCTAAAATGTGTGTGATTTTGCTTTTATGAAACAGGAGGAAAGGGGAGACAGTCTTGGTTTCAGACTATTCTAACAAGGTTAGGAAGTATTTTTGAAAATGGTTCTTAAGCAGTTGAATGAAAAATATAGAAAAATGTGAAAAGAGAAAGAGAAAGCCGCTTGTATCCTGAAAGTCCCCATCAATTTACCAGTTAATTCCACCAAATGAACAAAAAAAAAAAAAAAGGAAAATGGACCACAAAGTTTTAGTCAGAAACTCACACCCCACTCACTTACTACTTTGCCGGAGAGACTGGGTGAAGAATGGGTCCAGAGTGAGCTCCCTCAAAGTCTCTGGTCTCTTCCCAACTACCTGCGGGAATCCTCTGCTCGGAGGCTAAAGAGGATGCAGGGACCATAATGTTCCTAATAGAGCGGCCTCCTCAAATTGGGGGGGTGTGGTCAAGCCCAGAAAAGCTGGAAAAAAGCCAGTGTTCCACGGGCCCCTGACTCCACAAAGGCAGCCACTAGAATAGGCTCTGCAGTCTAGAAGGAAAAGCAAATCATATTACTTAGTGAGATAACACCAGATCACACCTTAACTCATATCATTGGAATTGCCCTTCAATTAAATGTAATTCAGCCATAGAGAGTAGCCTGGAGAGATGTGAGCTAAAGAGAACTCCTTCAATGGGATAACTTTCAGCGTTCGCTCTAGCTTTAGATTTAGTCTCTACTGAACATGTGAATATTCATGACTCACCTTTCTCAATGGAGACCCCATTTAACCTAGACCAGGGGTCAGGAGAGAGTTGTAAGGGTCAGCGCAGACTGGCAGAGAGCTGACTGTCTACCACCCCATCACCAGCTGAGCTTATCTCTAGGAACCAGGCTTTATCTCTAGTAACCTGATGTGAAATGCGAAGTTTCCTAAGGAAATGAAAATAACTCTATGGAAGCGAGCAGACCATATTGAGAATTGGGAATTCTGAAACTAAGTTAAGTTACCCTCTCCACGTAAGTCTGGTTTTAGGTGATCTCTAAAATAGATTAGTTGCAGTGATTCTGACTCCTAGTCCATGGTTCAGGAATAAAAGGGCAGAAATATTGATACATTCCTCATTTAGAGAAAATCTAAACAGTGAGAAACTCTTGTTCTAGGTGAAAATATACAGATTCAGAAAAATATTACAGTGTAACATCATTTCTCTGAATAGTATTATTTCACTAGAGATATTTGTTTTGAAAAGTCAGTATTTGATTGCATAGTTTAAGGCTTTTATCCTAAAAATTTCCATTTACTTTGAGGAATGGATGGGAGTTAAAATGTGCCGTGGTTGACTCCTTACCCTTTCGGGAAGACACAAATGCTCAAGTTTGAAAAACTATGAAATTCAATAAATGTTCTTTCTAGGGCAACATCATCTTTATCCTTTGTTGTACAAAGGCAGCAGTGCAATGAAGATGGTATTGTCATGAAAACAAGATTTTACTGCTTATCTTTTGCCTTTGCACATTCAGTGGCTTAGAAGAAAAAAGAGATAGTGGTACTGGTTCAGTTTTAATAAATATCTGTGCTAGGCACTGTGATAGGCATGGGGGAAAATGCCAAGTTCACACTGGAGTGGGAAGACCATCACATAAATTGATCATCTCAATCAAGTGTAACACATGCTAGGAGAGCATCTGTGAAGAGAGCTGCAGAAGCTTCAGCCTGTGCCCTCAAGCTCTGTCAGCTCCAGCACACTGCCCCGTATCAAAAGCCCATGGCCAACTGAACCAGTCACAACCAATTATAATTGTACTCACTATATTTGCAAGAGAGTTTTGAAAGATAAAATAATATAGAGAAGAACTGGATTCTTGCCTTACGTGGGTGTACAGTGTAATTTTTGAAGAGCTCTGGAGTCTGGCATTGTCTACACGGAGTTCACATAGACCTTCAGAACCTTAGGGCCATCCTCTGCCTGACCAAGAGCATAAGCTAAAAATCTAAAGAGCGGAAAATAAGCCACACACCTGCTGAAGATAGCCTGAAGAACACCTAGGAGAGCAACAATTGTTACCAAACAAGTGTTATAAACTGATGCTATAGCATCAGATGAATATACACACGCAAAAGAGTGAAGGGAGACCCTTACCTTACCCCCTATGTAAAAATTAACTCAAAGTGTATCAAAGACCTAAATAAAAGCTAAAACTATAAAACTGTTAAAGGAAAACACAGACGGAAACTTCATGACATTGGGTTTGGTAATGATTTATTAGAATCACACTAAAAGCACAGACAAAAGAAAAAGAAACAATAGACAAGTTGGACTTCATCAAAACGAAAAACGTTGGTATTGATACATAAAAGAACACCATTAACAAAGTGAAAAGGCAACCAACAGAAGGAGAAAAAAATTTCGAGTCCCTTACAATTTGGATTACAGAATATATAAGGAACACTTGCAACACAATGATAGCAAGAAATAACTCCACTAAAAGTGAGCAGAGGACTTGAATAGATATTTTTCCAAAGATATACAAATGGCCAATAAGCAGTTGAAGAGATAGTTAACATCACTAATCACTAAGGAAATGCAAATCAGAACCACAATGAGATACCATTTCACACCTATAAGGATGTGAAATTTGATATATTTCACACCTGTATAAAAAAAAAAAAACAATAAAATAAATGACAAGTGTTCGTGACAAAGTAGAGAAATGGGAAGGTTTTTTCATTGCTGATGAGAATGTAAAATAGTGCAGCCACTATGGAAAACAGTACGGTGGTTCCTTATAAAAGGAAACACAGAATTCCATTGGATCTAGAATTCTAACTCTAGGTATATACTCAAAAGAATTGAAAGCAGGGACTCAAACAGATATTTGTACACTGATATGCATAGCAGGGTTATTCACAATAGCTAAAATGTAGAAGCAACCCAAATGTCCTTTGACAGATGAATGGATAAACAAAATGTGATCTACACAAATAATGGAATATTATTTAGCCTTGAAAAGGAATAAAATTCTTCAACCTGCAGAACATGGATGAACCTTGAGGCTAGCATACTAAATGAAATAAGACAGACACAAAAGCACAAACATGGTATGATTCCACTTATAAGAGATATCTAAAATAATCAAATTCATAAAGACAAAAAATAGAATAGAGGTTACCAGAGTCTGAGGGAAAGGGGGACTGGGGAGTTAAAGTTTAACGGAGACCGAGTTTCAGATCAGGATGATGAATCTGGATCTGGAAGACGAGGATCGTTACTTCATGCTGCCAAACTGTACACTTAAAGTGGTACATTTTAAATTATTCATATTTAACCAAAGAAAAATATATTAACATATATACTGTCCTGAAAGAAAAATGTATAGTATTAGGGTTAAGAAGGCCTCCACAGAGAAAAGGTGTTCTCCACCACATGGATGGTACAGGGCAAAGGTAAGTGACCCTCAAAAGAAAAGGGTCTGGGTTCACAGCAGGAACACAACTCACCCTACACACAGAGCCCCCAGCTTCATCATCAGTCCAAAGGGGGCTAATGATGCCAGCCCAACTGCACGCACAAGATTGTTGAGATTACTGTATTATTGGGTGATTATCGAAACAGTAAACTGAAAAAGCGATATTGGTGGTTCTTTGCCATGCTCTGCACTATTACATTCTACAGAGAAGGACCTTGGTTGAGATGATTATATGGTTTAAAACCTTTAAGAAAAAAATTAAAGCCCAGGATCTTGGGGTGATGTATCCATTTTGGCTCCCATGTGAAAGGTTTATATTAAAAGAATCATTTACTCAGAAATGGACTCACAGACACAGGGCAGACTTGTGGTTTGCCAAGCTGAGGGGGAGCTTGGGGTTAGCAGAGGCAAGCTGTGACATAGAGAACGGATAAACAACAGGGCCCTCTGTATAGCACAGTGAGTAAATGTGCTCAGACTCAGAGTCTTGTTCGACTCTTTTGCTACCCCACGGACTGTAGCCCACCAGGCTCCTCTGTCCATGCGATTTCCCAGGCAAGAATACTGGAGTGGGTTGTCATGCCTTCCTCCAGGGGATCTCCCCAACCCAGGAATCAAACATGCATCTCCTGTGTATCTTGCATCATAGGCAGAATCTTTACCCACTGAACCACCTGGGAAGTCCATAAAGCACAGGGACCTATACTCAATATCTTGTGATAAACCATAATGCAAAAGAGTATGAAAAAGAATATACATATATATTTATACCCGAATCACTTTGCTATACAGCAAAAATTAACACAACATTGTAAAGCAGCTATAAAAGAAAGAAATTGTTGACTTCTCGGAAAGAGTATCTTCATACCCTAGTCTAAAGGTTGGTAGGTTCAATATCATTTAGACACAGCTGGAATAGAGCCTGAATGAATCTAGAATAATTACCACCAAGCTCTTTACTGTTTTTACCGTGAAGAAATCTTTTTTCCTTTTCTCAGAAAGACAAACTACACTGCAAGGTGAAAGTGAAAGTGAAAGTTGCTCAGTCAAGTTCGACCCTTTGCCACCCCAGGAATTATACAGCCCATGGAATTCTCCAGGCCAGAATACTGGATTGCAGGCGGTAATCCAGGCGCAATTGCAGGCGGATTCTTTACCAACTGAGCGACAAGGGAAGCCCAAGAATACTGGAGTGGGTAGTCTAGCCTATCCCTTCTCCAACGGAACCCTGCAAGTTAGTATCTCCTAAGAGGAAAAATGTGGATTTAAATTCTGAGAAACTTAAAGAGTTCCCAGGATGTTCAACCTTTCCACCATCAACCTTCCCTCCCTCCCACTCCAACCCCCCAAATGCAGGCACGCCCTTCACAGTGACCTACTTCGATTCTTTTTAAAATTTTATATCAGGGGGCAGGTGATTAGCAACATTGTTCTAGTTTCAGGTCTTCAGCAAAGTGATTCATGTAGATGCATCTATTCTTTTTCAAGTTCTTTTCTCCTTTAGGTTGTTATGAGTATGGAGCAGAGTTCCCTGTGCTATATTGTTAGTTATCTATTTTAAATATAGTAGTGTGTGCATGTCATATACAGTGATTCTTTCTACCCACTATCAACGCATAAAAAGGAGTAAGTTCCCAACTGAACAATGGCATTCAGTTTAATGAGAAACAAAATGAAATCGCCCTCTATTGCCTTCACATGTTATCTCTTCTTTCCTTCTAGCTCTCTTGGAAAAACTTCTGATGCTTCAGAAGGCTCCGTATATGCAGGGAAGCAGTATCTAAATGAATTACGAAAACGGAGGAGGCATAAAACCCAGAGACCTGTACAAGCGCAGTCGTCACCAAAGACGGAGGAGGCCGCAGACTCTAAGATGAAAGGGACGCGAAGAGCAGAGAACCCTTGTCGATTGGCACCCCGGCTCTGGGACTCCTTATCCTGTTCTCTGTAATGAACCGATCTCCTTTCCAGGATCAGACGCCAAGCCTTTGTCTCGCCCCAGACAGATCAGAAGTGGCCCACGGACGTACGTGTGCGCGCACATCTGGCGCCCAGGTGCAGGGCCTTCTGTGGGCCAGGGCGCCTGCGGAGAGGCTGGGGTTCTTGGCAGAGTAACATTAGGGCGGGCCGCACTATTAGCGCTTGAACCAGCCTTCTGTTCTTTCCTAGCTCTCGACAAGGTACTTGACATTTTAGGGGTGGGAGAGGAGCCCCAGAGGGGCACCCTGCAAAGTAGCTTAAAGCTGTCGAACATGCTTCTCTTCTGGTCCTCTTGGACCCACCAAGCCTCCTTTAGATTCCGAATTCACGAAGAGCCAGCATGGATGGTTGCAGGATACCCTAGAGCCCGCTGAAAACCCTTCTCTAACCACCTCCTTCTTTGACTCTGTTCCTTGTTCTGTAATTTTGTCACTCGGCCCCCATTCCCTTCTCCCTCAAAATACCTTTACTTTTTCCCTCTGCCAATCGAACTCCTACCAGGTCATTTTAAAATCTGCTTTTAATCACAAAATTGGTATATGGCCCTAACTTATTCACACTTTACAGGAGAGGATGAATTAGAACCTGAAATTCACCTAAAAGCCCTGTCCCCTTCCACCCAAACTCGAAAGTTAACTACTGTGCACAGTGTGATGTGCAGCCCTCTAGAACTGTTTCCGACATCTTTTCCATAGGATTTTATTATAGGTATTTTCCCTCGGCTTGCTGTCAAGCACTTGGCAGTGTATTTACTAGGGTCAGCTTTCTGTATTGGCCCCATCTGAGCGACCGCATTCATTTCAGCAAGTCCTGACCCTTCATCGTATTTCATCAGTTCCAACTCGAGTGCTTTTTCCTCTGTGTCTCCTCGACGCCCCAGGCTTCTCTTCCTTCTCTTTTCCACAAAGGCATCATCTTGCTCACATGTTGTCACAGATGCTATGGATGCGCTCATCTCTCCCTCTTAGGTCCTCCTGCTTATCTCCTGAACTAGAATGTGATTCTGGGAGGAAAACCATTATCACATCATGTAAAGGGCCTCTTCAGCATACTCCCTCAACATAATGCACGTTCATGTGGACTGGATCAGTGTATAGAGTTACGGCTTGACAGGTCAAAATATAGTATGTGCAAGACGACATCTTTTTTTTTTTTTTTTTTGAGATCTAAACGCACAGATCACCTAAGTATTAAGTAGTCTTTTCTGGTTGCATGGGAGACTTTTTAAAAAAATTTTATTCATGTTATACATCTGTGTTTTCTGATTCTTATACAATGTCCTCTTCCATTCAGGTGAAGGAAAGAAGGGCATTTTATTTTTAAATATGTGACTTTATTGGCTTAAGATGACAGGAGAGCACAGACTGAATAGCACAGACTCAGGTTCAGTTCAGTTCAGTTCAGTCGCTCAGTCGTGTCTGACTCTTTGCGACCGCATGGACTACAGCATACGACTTCCCTGTCCGTCACCAGCTCCCTGAGTTTACTCAAACTCATGAGCATTAGGTTGGTGATGCCATCCAACCATCTCATCCTCTGTCACCCCCTTCTCCTCCTGTCTTCAATCTTCCCCACCATCAGGGTCTTTTCCAATGAGTCAGTTCTTCCCATCCGGTGGCCAAAGTTTTGGAGTTTCAGCTTCAGCATTAGTCCTTCCAATGAATATTCAGGACTGATTTCCTTTAGGATGGACTGGTTGGATCTTTGGATCTCCTTGCAGTCCAAGGGACTCTCAAGTGCCTTCTCCAACACCACAGTTCAAAAGCATCAATTCTTTGGTGTTCAGTTTTCTTTATAGTACAACTCTCCCATCCATACACGACTACTGAAAAAACCACAGCTTTGACTAGACAGACCTCTGTGGGCAAAGTAATGTCTCTGCATTTTAATATGCTGTCTGTCGGTCATAGCTTTTCTTCCAAGAAGCAAGCATCTTTTAATTTCATGGCTGCAGTCACCATCCGCAGTGATTTTGGAGCCCCCCAAAATAAAGTCTCTCACTGTTTCCATTGTTTCCCCATCTATTTGCCATGAAGTGATGGGACCAGATGCCATGATCTTAGTTTTCTGAATGTTGAGTTTTAAGCCAACTTTTTCACTCTCCTCTTTCACTTTCAAGAGGCTCTTTAGTTCTTCTTCGCTTTATGCCATAAGGGTGGTGCCATCTGCATATCTAAGGCGATTGATATTTTTCCTGACAATCTTGATTCCAGCTTGTGCTTCATCCAGCCCAGCGTTTCACATAATGTACTCTGCATATAAGTTAAATAAGCAGGGTGACAATATACAGCCTTGACGTACTCCTTTCCCAATTTGGAATCAGTCTGTTGTTGCCTGTCCGGTTCTAACTGTTGCTTCTTGACCTGCATACAGATTTCTCAGTAGGCAGGTAAGATGGTCTGGTAGTCCCATCTCTTGAAGACTCTGAGGTTGAATCCAAGCCCTGCTTCCTTCTGTGTTACCCTGGGCATTTCATGAAAAATTTCTGATCTTTGTTTTCCTCATATGGAAAGTGAGGACAATGATGTGTGCATCTCAGGGTAATGAGTGCTCAGTATTGTTTGTACTCAATAAATATTTTATTAAATAATTTTATTTGTTTCTTTATTGCTGTGCTGGGTCTTGCTGCTGCATGGGCTTTTCTCTGGTTGCAGAGAGCAGGGGCTACTCTCTGGTGGCAGTGCCCAGGATTCTCATTGTGGTGGTATCTCTTGTAGTGGAACTCAGGCTCCAGGGCATGCAAGCTTCACTAGTTGCTGTGGGTAGGCTCAGTAGTTGTGGTTTTTGGGCTCTAGAGCACAGGCTCAAGCGGGCACACAGCTCAGTTGCTCCGTAGTAGCATATGGGATCTTTTGGGACCAGGGATTGAACCTGTGTCTCCAGCACTGGCAGATGGATTCTTCACCACTGCGCCACCAGGGAAACCCTGTACTCAATATTTTTTACATGTTTATTTGTTTATTTTTAGTTGGAGGATAATTGCTTTAAAATGTTGCATTGTGGTGTTACTGTTCAGTCCGACTCTTTGTGATCCCATGAACTGCAGCACACCAGGATTCCCCGTCCTTCACTATCTCCTTGAGTTTACTCAAACTCATCTCCACTGAGTCAGTGATGTTATTTAACCATCTCATCCTCTGTCATCCCCTTCTCCTCCTGCCTTCAATACTTCCCAGCATCGGGGTCTTTTCCAGTGAGTCAGCTCTTTGCATCAAGGGCCAAAATATTGGAGCTTCAGCTTCAGTCCTTTCAGTGACTTTTCAGGGTTGCTTTCCCTTAGAATTGACTGGTTTGATCTCCTTGCTGTCCAAGGGTCTCTCAAGAGTCTTCTCCAGCACCACAATTCACAAGCAACAATTCTTTGGCGCTCAGCCTTCTTTATGGTACTCAACAAATATTACCCATCAATATCAACAGCATGGCCAGAGCTAGACCCACGGCTACCATTTCCCAGCCCAGCACCATCCTCCCTACACTCCATGAACCCTGAGAGGAGAGCCCAGGGCCTGATCGTCCCTCCTGGCTGCAGTGCCGCCTGCCGATTGGGAAGAAAGAGACTGATGCGGCCACCAGGAGTGCAACAAGATGCCTGCTGAGAGAGGAGGAGTCCTCCTGAGTTTGTAGCAGCAGCTGCTGCAGCTTGGGGAGTCACACCAAGTAACACTGAGTGCGTTAATGTCCCTTTGAAACTGCGCTGATTACAGATGGAGGCCAGTCTTGGAGTCAGACTTACCTCCCAAAGGATAGCAAGGCTATCCTTTGAAGCTTCCAATCACATTTTCTAGTCTTGATTTAGAAGGCAAATCAGTTTCTTTCCTTCTTCCTTTTTTAATTGAATGAAGGATTCTTTGAATTCTACAGTATTTTACAATTTTAAAAAGTTTCACACACATGATTTCATATAATCCCATAATAACACTAACAATGCTAATTTGAAAACATACATGAACCCTTTCATAGCAGCATTATTTACAGTTATCAAGACATGGAAGCAACCTAACCCAGTATCAATTGCTCAGACAAGATACACTTCCTTGAACCAGACCATCATGATCTACTATTCTAGAAACCATAAGATCGTGAGCTGGGAAGAGTCTTTAGGGATCTTGCAGCTTCATTGCCTTTTTAGATAAGCAGACAGAATCAGAGAGATCAACCTCTTGGTTAAGAGAATGTTAATAGGTAAATTTACCACACAGCTTCAAAGCTAAATGATTAGCCTGTCTGTAGGAACCATTGTCACCCATGAAGTATCTTGGGTGAGTTGAAGTCTGTGTTTTTTCAGCTAGAGGGACCAGGACTGAAGGAGCAAAATTCAGATTAATTGAACTGTTGATGGATTAATTCTCTCATTTTCACATCAAGTGCCTGGGGATTCAGTTGATAGCTCAGTCCCCAGTAAGCCAGGAAGGGGAAAAAGTGATCCAGATACCACAAAAGATCATCATGAATTTTGCTATTTCAAAACATACTTAGGACCAAAAATCCAATAACCACAGTCAGCCACAGCCATAAAGTCATTGAGAGATTTATGGAAAGCAACATCATCAGTGGGTAACATACTCTTTATTTTGGCCAGGTGCTCATGAATGATTAGCAGTAGACTCGTTTGTTTTTGAGCTTTTTTGGAATATAATTTCAATCAAATGCCAGGGTTGCTGCTGACATCTTTACCCTGGATACTTCCCTCTCTTCCTCAACATAGCCAAGCTGGTCCCTGAACTTAGGGACCAAAGAGACAAGCTAGAAGACCCAGATGTCCCAGACATTCATCTACATCTGGTTTCAAACTGAATTCTACCTCTGCAAAGAGACTTTCTCTAAACACCCCTGTCTCTTCTCTCACTGGACTATGTCATCTCATTATGTTTTAATAGTACATGACTTCCTATATTGTAGCATAAATTATACTGCAATTATTTGTGTAATGTCCATCTCCTTTTTTTTTATTGTATAATCATAGGGGCAAGAAATGAATCAACCTCATTCACCATTGTCCCTGTAACTGTTATCATTGTTCCAGAAAACTGAAGACTGTATGAGTGTCTGATGGGGGTGATGAATGAGTGGATAGATGGATGGATGAATGAGTGGATGAACAGAAGGAGTAACAAGTGGATGAATGAATGACTGGATGGATGGATGGATGAACAGATGAATAGATGGACATTTAAATGTTGGCTTTATATTATCTAATTAACTCATAGTTTCTTAATTCGGTCCTTTGACCTTAAATCTTTCTCCCATTGCTCCTACTGTTGTCACATAACATGATATCAAATTCTGGCACCCAACTCTCTCTTTAGAGTACACATCACACCACTGTTCCAACATGAACTTTTTTTTTTCAATCAACACAAAAATAAGCATGTCAGAAGAATAATTTATCGTTTACATAGCACAAAGTGAAAAACTGACAATTAACCAGAAGATTCAGGCTGTGTAAACAGAGAGAATGAGTCACCACTTTGCACCAGATTTCTTTTTGTCTGTTATCTGGGTAATTCAGTCTACAGCTGGTGTGTTTTTCCCTTACCACTTGAGTAGTTGCCACAATGCATCTTTCATCTTATTTTTCCTTAAGGATAAGCAAAATGGAAGCAATTGACTTGTGATTGCTGGACTGAGAATCTAGAGTTTTGATTTTTTTTTCACTCCTAGTTTGTTTTCTAAGAGTTACAGGTCTGAAAAATTCCTGAAATATCTTACTCATTCTTATCCATGACTATTGGCCACAGAAAACTCCTCACAGCATAGAGGTGTGTAGAAATGGGATCTCAATACGAATTTGGAATGGGGCCAGCATGAAGAATGGAAAGAAACATGTTGGTTGACAATCCAGTATTCTAACTCCCCAATAAGCACACAAACTAGTTACTTAAGCACCATTTGTTTTTTCAAAGAGGCAATGAAGGAAATCACAAAAGCTTAAACTCAGCCTTTGCACCATCCAGAGGGTGGAATAGCAAAGATGCTGACCTTGCTCCCAGGGAGAGAGAAGATTGTGACCAGAGAGAATCAGACTTATTATCTAATGAAATTGAACTCCCAATTAGCCCTGTTTCTTGCAACGTGCTTCACAGTTCATCCTTGGCCAGAGTATAGCAGGATACAGTCCACCACTCTTTATCTTATTTTTGTGGCATTTCAAAAGTGAGTTTTTAGAAATTCTTGATGTTCAGATAACAGATACTTCCAAAGAGGTCCAAAAGAAACAAAAAATAAATAAAAGTGAAAAAGGCATTGCTACTTCTAACTTAAAGTAGGGCAAAGTCCTGTGATGGGTCAGAGGTACAGAAGGGCTGGTGCTTGTCCAGACTGTAGAGGTCAGCTCTCTAGTCTTGCAAAATCCAAAGAAGCTAAAAGAATTTATATTGAAATTATACTCTTACTCTTAAATCATGCTCCAAGATTCACATTCAAGGACTTTAACCTTGACTCCAAGAACAATTCTTTCTTCCATCTCTTTTTCCAAGTACTTATTATCCTTTTTAATCCAAAACTAATCCATGTTTGTTGTTTAAAAATTGAGAAATATGGAAAAAATAAAAACAGATTAAATTTATCTATAATAATCCCCCCATCCAGAGATAGTCAGTAATAACATTTCCATGGATAACTTTTTTCCAGTCTTTCTATGTAGATAGGCATTTTTATTTTTTATTTTACACAAAATAAAAAGTAATAAATATTACACATGGTATTTTAGCTTATTTTTTCTTAATTATAAATCCTAAACCTACTTTTCATGCCATTAAATAGCTGTCCTTACAGTAT